>NC_133689.1:23640000-24840000 GCF_048934315.1 Petromyzon marinus
GTTAAATTGCAAGTTAAGTATGAAATTTAAAATACAGACTGCGCACACACACACATAGACATCCAAGTAGAGTGAACCAGCACAGACACGCACAGAGTGAAGTCGCCTTAAATAGGCAGAGAAGGTGAGGCTGAGAGACAATGGGACAAATTATCATGAGGTATGCATGGAACAAAGGGGGCACGGCAGCACACACTCGGAAACACCAAGGCCCACACACAGGCAGAGACAGCACAGAGACACAAATCCAAGCCAAGACACAAAGGCAGATGCACAAGCAGAGACAACACAAAGACACAGACCTAATACCTCCCTTAGAGGTGGTTCAGACTTGATTCGAAGCTTTCGTGACTGCAAGAATTACTCTTTGTTTTTTTCGGTAAAGTCACGTATAAATAAAAAATAATAAAATAACAATAGCGTACGACGTTTCGGTTGCAACACAAGCAGCCATCATCAGGTACAGAAGAGCTAAATTTACGAGAGAGAGGAAACACATAACCCCAGATGTATATACAGACACCCAAGTAGGGGGCGTGGATGGAGTGGGGGGTGAGAGTGGATGGTGTCGCGGTGAGAGTGGATGGTGTCGGGGTGAGTATGGATGTTGGAGAGGTGATCGTGGCTGGTGTACGAGTGAGCGTGGATGGTGTAGGGGTGAGCGTGGCTGGTGTAGGGGTGAGCGTGGATGTTGTAGGGGTGAGAGTGGATGTTGCAGGAGTGAGCGTAGATGGTGTAGGGGGTGAGCGTGGAGGTTGTAAAGGTGAGCGTGGAGGTTGTAAAGGTGAGCGTGGATGGTGTAGGAGTGAGCGTGGATGTTGTAGGGGTGAGAGTGGATGGTGTCGCGGTGAGAGTGGATGGTGTCGGGGTGAGTATGGATGTTGGAGAGGTGAGCGTGGATGGTGTAGGAGTGAGCGTGAATGTTGCAGGAGTGAGCGTGGATGTTGTAGGGGTGAGCGTGGATGGTGTAGGGGTGAGAGTGGATGTTATATGAGTGAGCATGGACATTGTAGATGTGAGTGTGGATGGTATAGGGGAAAGCGTGGATGGCGTAGTGGTGAGCGTGGATGGTGTAGGGGTGAGCGTGGATGTTGTAGAGGTGAGCGTGGATGGTGTAAGGGTGAGCGTGGCTATTGTAGGGGTGAGCGTGGATGTTGTAGGGGTGAGTGTGGATGGTGTAGGGGTGAGCGTGGATGTTGCCGGAGTGAGCGTGGGTGTTGTAGGCGTAAACGTGGATGGTGTAGTGGTGAGCGTGGATGGCGTAGTGGTGAGCGTGGATGGTGTAGGGGTGAGCGTGGATGTTGTAGAGGTGAGCGTGGATGGTGTAAGGGTGAGCGTGGCTATTGTAGGGATGAGCGTGGATGGTGTATTGGTGAGCGTGGATGGTGTAGGGGTGAGCGTGGATGGTGTAGTGGTGAGCGTGGATGGCGTAGTGGTGAGCGTGGATGGTGTAGGGGTGAGCGTGGATGTTGTAGAGGTGAGCGTGGATGGTGTAAGGGTGAGCGTGGCTATTGTAGGGGTGAGCGTGGATGGTGTAGGGGGTGAGCGTGGGGGTTGTAAAGGTGAGCATGGATGGTGTAGGAGTGAGCGTGGATGTTGTAGGGGTGAGAGTGAATGGGGTTGGGGTGGGCGTGGATGGTGTTGGGGTGAGTGTGGATGTTGGAGAGGTGAGCGTGGCTGGTGTAGGAGTGAGCGTGGATGGTGTAGGGGTGAGCGTGGATGGTATAGGGGTGAGCGTGGATGTTGTAGGGGTGAGAGTGGATGTTGCAAGAGTGAGCGTAGATGGTGTAGGGGGTGAGCGTGGAGGTTGTAAAGGTGAGCGTGGATGGTGTAGGAGTGAGCGTGGGTGTTGTAGGGGTGAGAGTGGATGGGGTTGGGTGTGGCGTGGATAGTGTTGGGGTGAGAGTGGATGGTGTCGGGGTGAGAGTGGATGGTGTCGGGGTGAGTATGGATGTTGGAGAGGTGAGCGTGGATGGTGTAGGGGTGAGCGTGGATGTTGCAGGAGTGAGCGTGGATGTTGTAGGGGTGAGCTTCGATGGTGTAGGGGTGAGAGTGGATGTTGTAAAGGTGAGCGTGGATGGTGTAGGGGTGAGAGTGGATGTTGTATGAGTGAGCATGGACGGTGTAGATGTGAGTGTGGATGGTATAGGGGAAAGCGTGGATGGTGTAGTGGTGAGCGTGGATGGTGTAGGGGTGAGCGTGGATGTTGTAGAGGTGAGCGTGGATGGTGTAGGGGTGAGCGTGGCTATTGTAGGGGTGAGCGTGGATGTTGCAGGAGTGAGCGTGGATATTGCATGAGAGAGCGTGGATGTTGAAGGGGTGAGTGTGGATGGTGTAGGGGTGAGAGTGGATGTTGTATGAGTGAGCATGGACAGTGTAGATGTGAGTGTGGATGGTATAGGGGAAAGCGTGGATGGTGTAGTGGTGAGCGTGGATGGTGTAGGGGTGAGCGTGGATGTTGTAGAGGTGAGCGTGGATGGTGTAGGGGTGAGCGTGGCTATTGTAGGGGTGAGCGTGGATGTTGCAGGAGTGAGGTGGATTTTGTATGAGAGAGCGTGGATGTTGAAGGGGTGAGTGTGGATAGTGTAGGGGTGAGCGTGGATGTTGGAGGAGTGAGCGTGGATGATGTAGGAGTGAGCGTAGATGGTGTAGGGGGTGAGCGTGGAGGTTGTAAAGGTGAGCATGGATGGTGTAGGAGTGAGCGTAGATGGTGTAGGGGGTGAGCGTGGAGGTTGTAAAGGTGAGCATGGATGGTGTAGGAGTGAGCGTGGATGTTGTAGGGGTGAGAGTGAATGGGGTTGGGGTGGGCGTGGATGGTGTTGGGGTGAGTGTAGATGTTGGCGAGGTGAGCGTGGATGTTGCAGGGGTGCGCGTGGATGTTGCAGGAGTGAGCGTGGATGTTGTAGGGGTGAGCGTGGATGATGTAGGGGTGAGCATGGACGTTGTAAAGGTGAGCATGGATGATGTAGGAGTGAGCGTGGATGTTGTAGGGGTGAGAGTGAATGGGGTTGGGGTGGGCGTGGATGGTGTTGGGGTGGGCGTGGATGGTGTTGGGGTGAGAGTGGATGTTGTATGAGTGAGCATGGACGGTGTAGAGGTGAGTGTGGATGGTATAGGGGAAAGCATGGATGGTGTAGTGGTGAGCGTGGATGGTGTAGGGGTGAGCGTGGATGGTATAGGGGTGAGCGTGGATGGTGTAGGTGTGAGCGTGGATGGTGTAGGAGTGAGCGTGGACATTGTAAAGGTGAGCGTGGACAGTGTAGCGGTGAGCGTGGACGTTGTAGAGGTGAACGTGGATGTTGTAGGGGTGAGCGTGGATGTTGTAGGGGTGAGGGTGGATGGTGTAGGGGTGAGCGTGGATGTTGTAGAAGTGAGCGTAGATGGTGTAGGAGTGAGGGTGGATGTTGTAGCGGTGAGCGTGGATGGTGTTGGGGTGAGGGTGGATGTTGTAGGGGTGAGCGTGGATGTTGTCGGGGTGAGGGTGGATGGTGTAGGGGTGAGTGTGGATGTTGTAGAGGTGAGCGTGCATTGTGTAGGAGTGAGCGTGGATGGTGTAGGGGTGAGCGTCGATGGTATAGGGGTGAGCGTGGATGTTGTAGGGGTGAGAGTGGATGTTGCAGGAGTGAGCGTAGATGGTGTAGGGGGTGAGCGTGGAGGTTGTAAAGGTGAGCGTGGAGGTTGTAAAGGTGAGCGTGGATGGTGTAGGAGTGAGCGTGGATGTTGAAGGGGTGAGAGTGGATGGGGTTGGGTGTGGCGTGGATGGTGTTGGGGTGAGAGTGGATTGTGTTGGGGTGAGAGTGGATGGTGTTGGGGTGAGAGTGGATGGTGTCGGGGTGAGAGTGGATGTTGGAGAGGTGAGCGTGGATGGTGTAGGGGTGAGCGTGGATGTTGCAGGAGTGAGCGTGGATGTTGTAGGGGTGAGCGTGGATGGTGTAGGGGTGAGAGTGGATGTTGTAAAGGTGAGCGTGGATGGTGTGGGGGTGAGAGTGGATGTTGTATGAGTGAGCATGGACGGTGTAGATGTGTGGATGGTATAGGGGAAAGCGTGGATGGTGTAGTGGTGAGCGTGGATGGTGTAGGGGTGAGCGTGGATGTTGTAGAGGTGAGCGTGAATGGTGTAGGGGTGAGCGTGACTATTGTAGGGGTGAGCATGGATGGTGTAGGGGTGAGCGTGGATGTTGCAGGAGTGAGCGTGGATTTTGTATGAGAGAGCGTGGATGTTGAAGGGGTGAGTGTGGATGGTGTAGGGGTGAGCGTGGATGTTGCAGGAGTGAGCGTGAGTGTTGTAGGAGAAAACGTGGATGGTGTAGGGGTGAGCGTGGATGATGTAGGGGTGAGCATGGACGTTGTAAAGGTGAGCATGGATGATGTAGGAGTAAGCGTAGATGGTGTAGGGGGTGAGCGTGGAGGTTGTAAAGGAGAACATGGATGGTGTAGGAGTGAGCGTGGATGTTGTAGGGGTGAGAGTGAATGGGGTTGGGGTGGGCGTGGATGGTGTTGGGGTGGGCGTGGATGGTGTTGGGGTGAGTGTGGATGTTGGCGAGGTGAGCGTTGATGTTGCAGGGGTGAGCGTGGATGTTGCAGGAGTGAGCGTGGATGTTGTAGGGGTGAGCGTGGATGGTGTAGGGGTGAGAGTGGATGTTGTAAAGGTGAGAGTGGATGGTGTAGCGGTGAGAGTGGATGTTGTATGAGTGAGCATGCACGGTGTAGAGGTGAGTGTGGATGGTATAGGGGAAAGCATGGATGGTGTAGTGGTGAGCGTGGATGGTGTAGGGGTGAGAGTGGATGTGGTGGGGGTGAGCGTGGATGTGGTAGGGGTGAGCGTGGATGTTGCAGGAGTGAGCGTGGATTTTGTATGAGAGAGCGTGGATGTTGAAGGGGTGAGTGTGGATGGTGTAAGGGTGAGGGTGGATGTTGGAGGAGTGAGCGTGGATGATGTGGGAGTGAGCGTAGATGGTGTAGGGGGTGAGCATGAGGGTTGTAAAGGTGAGCATGGATGGTGTAGGAGTGAGCGTAGATGGTGTAGGGGGTGAGCGTGGAGGTTGTAAAGGTGAGCATGGATGGTGTAGGAGTGAGCGTGGATGTTGTAGGGGTGAGAGTGAATGGGGTTGGGGTGGGCGTGGATGGTGTTGGTGTGAGTGTAGATGTTGGCGAGGTGAGCGTTGATGTTGCAGGGGTGCGCGTGGATTTTGCAGGAGTGAGCGTGAATGTTGTAGGGGTGAGCGTGGATGGTGTAGGGGTGAGAGTGGATATTGTAAAGGTGAGCGTGGATGGTGTTGGGGTGAGAGTGGATGTTGTATGAGTGAGCATGGACGGTGTAGAGGTGAGTGTGGATGGTATAGGGGAAAGCATGGATGGTGTAGTGGTGATCGTGGATGGTGTAGGGGTGAGAGTGGATGTGGTGGGGGTGAGCGTGGATGTGGTAGGGGTGAGCGTGGACAGTGTAGGGGTGAGCGTGGATGGTGTAGGAGTGAGCGTGGTTGGTGTAGGGGTGAGCGTGGATGGTGTAGGTGTGAGCGTGGATGGTGTAGGAGTGAGCGTGGACATTGTAAAGGTGAGCGTGGACAGTGTAGCGGTGAGCGTGGACGTTGTAGGGGTGAACGTGGATGTTGTAGGGGTGAGCGTGGATGTTGTCGGGGTGAGGGTGGATGGTGTAAGGGTGAGTGTGGATGTTGTAGAGGTGAGCGTGCATGGTGTAGGGGTGAGCTTGGATGGTGAAGGTGTGAGCGTGGCTGGTGTAGGAGTGAGCGTGGATGGTGTAGGGGTGAGCGTGGATGGTGTAGGGGTGAGCGTGCATGGTGTAGGGGTGAGCTTGGATGGTGAAGGTGTGAGTGTGGCTGGTGTAGGAGTGAGCGTGGATGTTGTAGGGGTGAGAGTGGATGTTGCAGGAGTGAGCGTAGATGGTGTAGGGGGTGAGCGTGGAGGTTGTAAAGGTGAGCGTGGAGGTTGTAAAGGTGAGCGTGGATGGTGTAGGAGTGAGCGTGGATGTTGTAGGGGTGAGAGTGGATGGGGTTGGGGTGGGCGTGGATGGTGTGGGGGGTGAGAGTGGATGGTGTCGCGGTGAGCGTGGATGGTGTAGGGGTGAGCTTGGATGGTGAAGGTGTGAGCGTGGATGGTGTAGGAGTGAGCGTGGATGGTGTAGGGGTGAGCGTGGATGGTGTAGAGGTGAGCGTGGATGTTGTAGGGGTGAGAGTGGATGTTGCAGGAGTGAGCGTAGATGGTGTAGGGGGTGAGCGTGGAGGTTGTAAAGGTGAGCGTGGAGGTTGTAAAGGTGAGCGTGGATGGTGTAGGAGTGAGCGTGGATGTTGTAGGGGTGAGAGTGGATGGGGTTGGGTGTGGCGTGGATGGTGTTGGGGTGAGAGTGGATGGTGTTGGGGTGAGAGTGGATGGTGTTGGGGTGAGAGTGGATGGTGTCAGGGTGAGACTGGATGTTGCAGAGGTGAGCGTGGATGGTGTAGGGGTGAGCGTGGATGTTGCAGGAGTGAGCGTGGATGTTGTAGGGGTGAGCGTGGATGGTGTAGGGGTGAGAGTGGATGTTGTAAAGGTGAGCCTGGATGGTGTGGGGGTGAGAGTGGATGTTGTATGAGTGAGCATGGACGGTGTAGATGTGTGGATGGTATAGGGGAAAGCGTGGATGGTGTAGTGGTGAGCGTGGATGGTGTAGGGGTGAGCGTGGATGTTGTAGAGGTGAGCGTGAATGGTGTAGGGGTGAGCGTGACTATTGTGGGGGTGAGCGTGGATGGTGTAGGGGTGAGCGTGGATGTTGCAGGAGTGAGCGTGGATTTTGTATGAGAGAGCGTGGATGTTGAAGGGGTGAATGTGGATGGTGTAGGGGTGAGCGTGGATGTTGCAGGAGTGAGCGTGAGTGGTGTAGGAGAAAACGTGGATGGTGTAGGGGTGAGCGTGGATGATGTAGGGGTGAGCATGAACGTTGTAAAGGTGAGCATGGATGATGTAGGAGTGAGCGTAGATGGTGTAGGGGGTGAGCGTGGAGGTTGTAAAGGTGAGCATGGATGGTGTAGGAGTGAGCGTGGATGTTGTAGGGGTGAGAGTGAATGGTGTAGGGGTGAGCGTGGATGGTGTAGAGGTGAGCGTGGATGTTGTAGGAGTGAGTGTGGATGTTGGCGAGGTGAGCGTAGATGTTGCAGGGGTGAGCGTGGAGGTTGTAAAGGTGAGCGTGGAGGTTGTAAAGGTGAGCGTGGATGGTGTAGGAGTGAGCGTGGATGTTGTAGGGGTGAGAGTGGATGGGGTTGGGTGTGGCGTGGATGGTGTTGGGGTGAGAGTGGATGGTGTTGGGGTGAGAGTGGATGGTGTTGGGGTGAGAGTGGATGGTGTCAGGGTGAGACTGGATGTTGCAGAGGTGAGCGTGGATGGTGTAGGGGTGAGCGTGGATGTTGCAGGAGTGAGCGTGGATGTTGTAGGGGTGAGCGTGGATGGTGTAGGGGTGAGAGTGGATGTTGTAAAGGTGAGCCTGGATGGTGTGGGGGTGAGAGTGGATGTTGTATGAGTGAGCATGGACGGTGTAGATGTGTGGATGGTATAGGGGAAAGCGTGGATGGTGTAGTGGTGAGCGTGGATGGTGTAGGGGTGAGCGTGGATGTTGTAGAGGTGAGCGTGAATGGTGTAGGGGTGAGCGTGACTATTGTGGGGGTGAGCGTGGATGGTGTAGGGGTGAGCGTGGATGTTGCAGGAGTGAGCGTGGATTTTGTATGAGAGAGCGTGGATGTTGAAGGGGTGAATGTGGATGGTGTAGGGGTGAGCGTGGATGTTGCAGGAGTGAGCGTGAGTGGTGTAGGAGAAAACGTGGATGGTGTAGGGGTGAGCGTGGATGATGTAGGGGTGAGCATGAACGTTGTAAAGGTGAGCATGGATGATGTAGGAGTGAGCGTAGATGGTGTAGGGGGTGAGCGTGGAGGTTGTAAAGGTGAGCATGGATGGTGTAGGAGTGAGCGTGGATGTTGTAGGGGTGAGAGTGAATGGTGTAGGGGTGAGCGTGGATGGTGTAGAGGTGAGCGTGGATGTTGTAGGAGTGAGTGTGGATGTTGGCGAGGTGAGCGTAGATGTTGCAGGGGTGAGCGTGGAGGTTGTAAAGGTGAGCGTGGAGGTTGTAAAGGTGAGCGTGGATGGTGTAGGAGTGAGCGTGGATGTTGTAGGGGTGAGAGTGGATGGGGTTGGGTGTGGCGTGGATGGTGTTGGGGTGAGAGTGGATGGTGTTGGGGTGAGAGTGGATGGTGTCGGGGTGAGACTGGATGTTGCAGAGGTGAGCGTGGATGGTGTAGGGGTGAGCGTGGATGTTGCAGGAGTGAGCGTGGATGTTGTAGGGGTGAGCGTGGATGGTGTAGGGGTGAGAGTGGATGTTGTAAAGGTGAGCCTGGATGGTGTGGGGGTGAGAGTGGATGTTGTATGAGTGAGCATGGACGGTGTAGATGTGTGGATGGTATAGGGGAAAGCGTGGATGGTGTAGTGGTGAGCGTGGATGGTGTAGGGGTGAGCGTGGATGTTGTAGAGGTGAGCGTGAATGGTGTAGGTGTGAGCATGACTATTATGAGGGCGAGCGTGGATGGTGTAGGGGTGAGCGTGGATGTTGCAGGAGTGAGCGTGGATTTTGTATGAGAGAGCGTGGATGTTGAAGGGGTGAATGTGGATGGTGTAGGGGTGAGCGTGGATGTTGCAGGAGTGAGCGTGAGTGGTGTAGGAGAAAACGTGGATGGTGTAGGGGTGAGCGTGGATGATGTAGGGGTGAGCATGAACGTTGTAAAGGTGAGCATGGATGATGTAGGAGTGAGCGTAGATGGTGTAGGGGGTGAGCGTGGAGGTTGTAAAGGTGAGCATGGATGGTGTAGGAGTGAGCGTGGATGTTGTAGGGGTAAGAGTGAATGGGGTTGGGGTGGGCGTGGATGGTGTTGGGGTCGGCGTGGATGGTGTTGGGGTGAGTGTGGATGTTGGCGAGGTGAGCGTTGATGTTGCAGGGGTGAGCGTGGATGTTGCAGGAGTGAGCGTGGATGTTGTAGGGGTGAGCGTGGATGTTGTAGGGGTGAGAGTGGATGGGGTTGGGGTGGGCGTGGATGGTGTGGGGGGTGAGAGTGGATGGTGTCGCGGTGAGCGTGGATGGTGTAGGGGTGAGCTTGGATGGTGAAGGTGTGAGCGTGGATGGTGTAGGAGTGAGCGTGGATGGTGTAGGGGTGAGCGTGGATGGTGTAGAGGTGAGCGTGGATGTTGTAGGGGTGAGAGTGGATGTTGCAGGAGTGAGCGTAGATGGTGTAGGGGGTGAGCGTGGAGGTTGTAAAGGTGAGTGTGGAGGTTGTAAAGGTGAGCGTGGATGGTGTAGGAGTGAGCGTGGATGTTGTAGGGGTGAGAATGGATGGGGTTGGGTGTGGCGTGGATGGTGTTGGGGTGAGCATGAACGTTGTAAAGGTGAGCATGGATGATGTAGGAGTGAGCGTAGATGGTGTAGGGGGTGAGCGTGGAGGTTGTAAAGGTGAGCATGGATGGTGTAGGAGTGAGCGTGGATGTTGTAGGGGTGAGAGTGAATGGTGTAGGGGTGAGCGTGGATGGTGTAGAGGTGAGCGTGGATGTTGTAGGAGTGAGTGTGGATGTTGGCGAGGTGAGCGTAGATGTTGCAGGGGTGAGCGTGGAGGTTGTAAAGGTGAGCGTGGAGGTTGTAAAGGTGAGCGTGGATGGTGTAGGAGTGAGCGTGGATGTTGTAGGGGTGAGAATGGATGGGGTTGGGTGTGGCGTGGATGGTGTTGGGGTGAGAGTGGATGGTGTTGGGGTGAGAGTGGATGGTGTTGGGGTGAGAGTGGATGGTGTCGGGGTGAGACTGGATGTTGCAGAGGTGAGCGTGGATGGTGTAGGGGTGAGCGTGGATGTTGCAGGAGTGAGCGTGGATGTTGTAGGGGTGAGCGTGGATGGAGTAGGGGTGAGAGTGGATGTTGTAAAGGTGAGCCTGGATGGTGTGGGGGTGAGAGTGGATGTTGTATGAGTGAGCATGGACGGTGTAGATGTGTGGATGGTATAGGGGAAAGCGTGGATGGTGTAGTGGTGAGCGTGGATGGTGTAGGGGTGAGCGTGGATGTTGTAGAGGTGAGCGTGAATGGTGTAGGGGTGAGCGTGACTATTATGGGGGTGAGCGTGGATGGTGTAGGGGTGAGCGTGGATGTTGCAGGAGTGAGCGTGGATTTTGTATGAGAGAGCGTGGATGTTGAAGGGGTGAATGTGGATGGTGTAGGGGTGAGCGTGGATGTTGCAGGAGTGAGCGTGAGTGGTGTAGGAGAAAACGTGGATGGTGTAGGGGTGAGCGTGGATGATGTAGGGGTGAGCATGAACGTTGTAAAGGTGAGCATGGATGATGTAGGAGTGAGCGTAGATGGTGTAGGGGGTGAGCGTGGAGGTTGTAAAGGTGAGCATGGATGGTGTAGGAGTGAGCGTGGATGTTGTAGGGGTGAGAGTGAATGGGGTTGGGGTGGGCGTGGATGGTGTTGGGGTGGGCGTGGATGGTGTTGGGGTGAGTGTGGATGTTGGCGAGGTGAGCGTTGATGTTGCAGGGGTGAGCGTGGATGTTGCAGGAGTGAGCGTGGATGTTGTAGGGGTGAGCGTGGATGGTGTAGGGGTGAGAGTGGATGTTGTAAAGGTGAGAGTGGATGGTGTAGCGGTGAGAGTGGATGTTGTATGAGTGAGCATGCACGGTGTAGAGGTGAGTGTGGATGGTATAGGGGAAAGCATGGATGGTGTAGTGGTGAGCGTGGATGGTGTAGGGGTGAGAGTGGATGTGGTGGGGGTGAGCGTGGATGTGGTAGGGGTGAGCGTGGATGTTGCAGGAGTGAGCGTGGATTTTGTATGAGAGAGCGTGGATGTTGAAGGGGTGAGTGTGGATGGTGTAAGGGTGAGCGTGGATGTTGGAGGAGTGACCGTGGATGATGTAGGAGTGAGCGTAGATGGTGTAGGGGGTGAGCGTGGAGGTTGTAAAGGTGAGCATGGATGGTGTAGGAGTGAGCGTGGATGTTGTAGGGGTGAGAGTGAATGGGGTTGGGGTGGGCGTAGATGGTATTGGGGTGAGTGTAGATGGTGGCGAGGTGAGCGTTGATGTTGCAGGGGTGCGCGTGGATGTTGCAGGAGTGAGCGTGAATGTTGTAGGGGTGAGCGTGGATGGTGTAGGGGTGAGAGTGGATGTTGTAAAGGTGAGCATGGATGGTGTTGGGGTGAGAATGGATGTTGTATGAGTGAGCATGGACGGTGTAGAGGTGAGTGTGGATGGTATAGGGGAAAGCATGGATGGTGTAGTGGTGAGCGTGGATGGTGTAGGGGTGAGAGTGGATGTGGTGGGGGTGAGCGTGGATGTGGTAGGGGTGAGCGTGGACAGTGTAGGGGTGAGCGTGGATGGTGTAGGAGTGAGCATGGATGGTGTAGGGGTGAGCGTGGATGGTGTAGGTGTGAGCGTGGATGGTGTAGGAGTGAGCGTGGACATTGTAAAGGTGAGCGTGGACAGTGTAGAGGTGAGCGTGGACGTTGTAGGGGTGAACGTGGATGTTGTAGGGGTGAGCATGGATGTTGTAGGCGTGAGGGTGGATGGTGTAGGGGTGAGCGTGGATGTTGTAGAAGTGAGCGTAGATGGTGTAGGAGTGAGGGTGGATGTTGTAGCGGTGAGCGTGGATGGTGTTGGGGTGAGGGTGGATGTTGTAGGGGTGAGCGTGGATGTTGTCGGGGTGAGGGTCGATGGTGTAGGGGTGAGTGTGGATGTTGTAGAGGTGAGCGTGCATGGTGTAGGGGTGAGCTTGGATGGTGAAGGTATGAGCGTGGCTGGTGAAGGTGTGAGTGTGGCTGGTGTAGGAGTGAGCGTGGATGTTGTAGGGGTGAGAGTGGATGTTGCAGGAGTGAGCGTAGATGGTGTAGGGGGTGAGCGTGGAGGTTGTAAAGGTGAGCGTGGAGGTTGTAAAGGTGAGCGTGGATGGTGTAGGAGTGAGCGTGGATGTTGTAGGGGTGAGAGTGGATGGGGTTGGGGTGGGCGTGGATGGTGTGGGGGGTGAGAGTGGATGGTGTAGCGGTGAGAGTGGATGGTGTCGGGGTGAGTATGGATGTTGGAGAGGTGAGCGTGGATGGTGTAGGGGTGAGCGTTGATGTTGTCGGGGTGAGGGTGGATGGTGTAGGGGTGAGTGTGGATGTTGTAGAGGTGAGCGTGGATCGTGTAGGGGTGAGTGTGGCTATTGTAGGGGTGAGCGTGGATGGTGCAGGGGTGAGCTTGGATGGTGAAGGTGTGAGCGTGGATGGTGTAGGAGTGAGCGTGGATGGTGCAGGGGTGAGCGTGGATGGTGTAGGGGTGAGCGTGGATGTTGTAGGGGTGAGAGTGGATGTTGCAGGAGTGAGCGTAGATGGTGTAGGGGGTGAGCGTGGAGGTTGTAAAGGTGAGCGTGGAGGTTGTAAAGGTGAGCGTGGATGGTGTAGGAGTGAGCGTGGATGTTGTAGGGGTGAGAGTGGATGGGGTTGGGTGTGGCCTGGAAGGTGTTGGGGTGAGAGTGGATGGTGTTGGGGTGAGAGTGGATGGTGTCGGGGTGAGAGTGGATGGTGTCGGGGTGAGTATGGATGTTGGAGAGGTGAGCGTGGATAGTGTAGGGGTGAGCGTGGATGTTGCAGGAGTGAGCGTGGATGTTGTAGGGGTGAGCGTGGATGGTGTAGAGGTGAGCGTGACTATTGTAGGGGTGAGCGTGACTATTGTAGGGGTGAGCGTGGATGGTGTAGGGGTGAGCGTGGATGTTGCAGGAGTGAGCGTGAGTGTTGTAGGAGAAAACGTGGATGGTGTAGGGGTGAGCGTGGATGGTGTAGGGGTGAGCATGGACGTTGTAAAGGTGAGCATGGATGATGTAGGCGTGAGCGTAGATGGTGTAGGGGGTGAGCGTGGAGGTTGTAAAGGTGAGCATGGATGGTGTAGGAGTGAGCGTGGATGTTGTAGGAGTGAGCGTGGATGTTGTAGGGGTGAGAGTGAATGGGGTTGGGGTGGGCGTGGATGGTGTTGGGGTGAGTGTGGATGTTGGCGGGGTGAGCGCTGATGTTGCAGGGGTGAGCGTGGATGTTGCAGGAGTGAGCGTGAATGTTGTAGGGGTGAGCGTGGATGGTGTAGGGGTGAGAGTGGATGTTGTAAAGGCGAGCGTGGATGGTGTAGCGGTGAGAGTGGATGTTGTATGAGTGAGCATGCACGGTGTAGAGGTGAGTGTGGATGGTATAGGGGAAAGCATGGATGGTGTAGTGGTGAGCGTGGATGGTGTAGGGGTGAAAGTGGATGTGGTGGGGGTGAGCGTGGATGTGGTAGGGGTGAGCGTGGATGATGTAGGGGTGAGCGTGGATGGTGTAAAGGTGAGCATGGATGATGTAGGAGTGAGCGTAGATGGTGTAGGGGGTGAGCGTGGAGGTTGTAAAGGTGAGCATGGATTGTGTAGGAGTGAGCGTGGATGTTGTAGGGGTGAGAGTGAATGGGGTTGGGGTGGGCGTGGATGGTGTTGGGGTGGACGTGGATGGTGTTCGGGTGAGTGTGGATGTTGGCGAGGTGAGCGTTGATGTTGCAGGGGTGAGCGTGGATGTTGCAGGAGTGAGCGTGGATGTTGTAGGGGTGAGCGTGGATGGTGTAGGGGTGAGAGTGGATGTTGTAAAGGTGAGCGTGGATGGTGTAGCGGTGAGAGTGGATGTGGTGGGGGTGAGCGTGGATGTGGTAGGGGTGAGCGTGGATGTTGCAGGAGTGAGCGTGGATTTTGTATGAGAGCGTGGATGTTGAAGGGGTGAGTGTGGATGGTGTAAGGGTGAGCGTGGATGTTGGAGGAGTGAGCGTGGATGATGTAGGAGTGAGCGTAGATGGTGTAGGGGGTGAGCGTGGAGGTTGTAAAGGTGAGAATGGATGGTGTAGGAGTGAGCGTAGATGGTGTAGGGGGTGAGCGTGGAGGTTCTAAAGGTGAGCATGGATGGTGTAGGAGTGAGCGTGGATGTTGTAGGAGTGAGAGTGAATGGGGTTGGGGTGGGCGTGGATGGTGTTGGGGTGAGTGTAGATGTTGGCGAGTATTGAGTGTTGATGTTGCAGGGGTGCGCGTGGATGTTGCAGGAGTGAGCGTGAATGTTGTAGGGGTAAGCGTGGATGGTGTAGGGGTGAGAGTGGATGTTGTAAAGGTGAGCGTGGATGGTGTTGGGGTGAGAGTGGATGTTGTATGAGTGAGCATGGACGGTGTAGAGGTGAGTGTGGATGGTATAGGTGAAAGCATGGATGGTGTAGTGGTGAGCGTGGATGGTGTAGGGGTGAGAGTGGATGTGGTGGGGGTGAGCGTGGATGTGGTAGGGGTGAGCGTGGACAGTGTAGGGGTGAGCGTGGATGGTGTAGGAGTGAGCGTGGATGGTGTAGGGGTGAGCGTGGATGATGTAGGTGTGAGCGTGGATGGTGTAGGAGTGAGCGTGGACATTGTAAAGGTGAGCGTGGACAGTGTAGCCGTGAGCGTAGACGTTGTAGGGGTGAACGTGGATGTTGTAGGGGTGAGCGTGGATGTTGTAGGCGTGAGGGTGGATGGTGTAGGGGTGAGCGTGGATGTTGTAGAAGTGAGCGTAGATGGTGTAGGAGTGAGGGTGGATGTTGTAGCGGTGAGCGTGGATGGTGTTGGGGTGAGGGTGGATGTTGTAGGGGTGAACGTGGATGTTGTCGGGGTGAGGGTGGATGGTGTAGGGGTGAGTGTGGATGTTGTAGAGGTGAGCGTGCATGGTGTAGGGGTGAGCGTGGCTATTGTAGGGGTGAGCGTGGATGGTGTAGGGGTGAGCGTGGATGGTGTAGGGGTGAGCGTGGATGGTGTAGGGGTGAGCGTGGATGTTGTAGGGGTGAGCGTGGATGTTGCAGGAGTGAGCGTAGATGGTGTAGGGGGTGAGCGTGGAGGTTGTAAAGGTGAGGGTGGAGGTTGTAAAGGTGAGCGTGGATGGTGTAGGAGTGAGCGTGGATGTTGCAGGGGTGAGAGTGGATGGGGTTGGGTGTGGCGTGGATGGTGTTGGGGTGAGAGTGGATGGTGTCAGGGTGAGAGTGGATAGTGTCGGGGTGAGAGTGGATGGTGTCGGGGTGAGTATGGATGTTGGAGAGGTGAGCGTGGATGGTGTAGGGGTGAGCGTGGATATTGCAGGAGTGAGCGTGGATGGTGTAGGGGTGAGAGTGGATGTTGTAAAGGTGAGCGTGGATGGTGTAGGGGTGAGAGTGGATGTTGTATGAGTGAGCATGGATGGTGTAGATGTGTGGATGGTATAGGGGAAAGCGTGGATGGTGTAGTGGTGAGCGTGGATGGTGTAGGGGTGAGCGTGGATGTTGTAGGGGTGAGCGTGGATGTTGCAGGAGTGAGCGTGAGTGTTGTAGGAGAAAACGTGGATGGTGTAGGGGTGAGCGTGGATGGTGTAGGGGTGAGCATGGACGTTGTAAAGGTGAGCATGGATGATGTAGGCGTGAGCGTAGATGGTGTAGGGGGTGAGCGTGGAGGTTGTAAAGGTGAGCATGGATGGTGTAGGAGTGAGCGTGGATGTTGTAGGGGTGAGAGTGAATGGGGTTGGGGTGGGCGTGGATGGTGTTGGGGTGAGTGTGGATGTTGGCGGGGTGAGCGTTGATGTTGCAGGGGTGAGCGTGGATGTTGCAGGAGTGAGCGTGAATGTTGTAGGGGTGAGCGTGGATGGTGTAGGGGTGAGAGTGGATGTTGTAAAGGCGAGTGTGGATGGTGTAGCGGAGAGAGTGGATGTTGTATGAGTGAGCATGCACGGTGTAGAGGTGAGTGTGGATGGTATAGGGGAAAGCATGGATGGTGTAGTGGTGAGCGTGGATGGTGTAGGGGTGAAAGTGGATGTGGTGGGGGTGAGCGTGGATGTGGTAGGGGTGAGCGTGGATGATGTAGGGGTGAGCGTGGATGGTGTAAAGGTGAGCATGGATGATGTAGGAGTGAGCGTAGATGGTGTAGGGGGTGAGCGTGGAGGTTGTAAAGGTGAGCATGGATTGTGTAGGAGTGAGCGTGGATGTTGTAGGGGTGAGAGTAAATGGGGTTGGGGTGGGCGTGGATGGTGTTGGGGTGGGCGTGGATGGTGTTCGGGTGAGTGTGGATGTTGGCGAGGTGAGCGTTGATGTTGCAGGGGTGAGCGTGGATGTTGCAGGAGTGAGCGTGGATGTTGTAGGGGTGAGCGTGGATGGTGTAGGGGTGAGAGTGGATGTTGTAAAGGTGAGCGTGGATGGTGTAGCGGTGAGAGTGGATGTGGTGGGGGTGAGCGTGGATGTGGTAGGGGTGAGCGTGGATGTTGCAGGAGTGAGCGTGGATTTTGTATGAGAGCGTGGATGTTGAAGGGGTGAGTGTGGATGGTGTAAGGGTGAGCGTGGATGTTGGAGGAGTGAGCGTGGATGATGTAGGAGTGAGCGTAGATGGTGTAGGGGGTGAGCGTGGAGGTTGTAAAGGTGAGAATGGATGGTGTAGGAGTGAGCGTAGATGGTGTAGGGGGTGAGCGTGGAGGTTCTAAAGGTGAGCATGGATGGTGTAGGAGTGAGCGTGGATGTTGTAGGAGTGAGAGTGAATGGGGTTGGGGTGGGCGTGGATGGTGTTGGGGTGAGTGTAGATGTTGGCGAGTATTGAGTGTTGATGTTGCAGGGGTGCGCGTGGATGTTGCAGGAGTGAGCGTGAATGTTGTAGGGGTAAGCGTGGATGGTGTAGGGGTGAGAGTGGATGTTGTAAAGGTGAGCGTGGATGGTGTTGGGGTGAGAGTGGATGTTGTATGAGTGAGCATGGACGGTGTAGAGGTGAGTGTGGATGGTATAGGTGAAAGCATGGATGGTGTAGTGGTGAGCGTGGATGGTGTAGGGGTGAGAGTGGATGTGGTGGGGGTGAGCGTGGATGTGGTAGGGGTGAGCGTGGATGTTGTAGGGGTGAGAGTGAATGGGGTTGGGGTGGGCGTGGATGGTGTTGGGGTGAGTGTGGATGTTGGCGGGGTGAGCGCTGATGTTGCAGGGGTGAGCGTGGATGTTGCAGGAGTGAGCGTGAATGTTGTAGGGGTGAGCGTGGATGGTGTAGGGGTGAGAGTGGATGTTGTAAAGGCGAGCGTGGATGGTGTAGCGGTGAGAGTGGATGTTGTATGAGTGAGCATGCACGGTGTAGAGGTGAGTGTGGATGGTATAGGGGAAAGCATGGATGGTGTAGTGGTGAGCGTGGATGGTGTAGGGGTGAAAGTGGATGTGGTGGGGGTGAGCGTGGATGTGGTAGGGGTGAGCGTGGATGATGTAGGGGTGAGCGTGGATGGTGTAAAGGTGAGCATGGATGATGTAGGAGTGAGCGTAGATGGTGTAGGGGGTGAGCGTGGAGGTTGTAAAGGTGAGCATGGATTGTGTAGGAGTGAGCGTGGATGTTGTAGGGGTGAGAGTGAATGGGGTTGGGGTGGGCGTGGATGGTGTTGGGGTGGACGTGGATGGTGTTCGGGTGAGTGTGGATGTTGGCGAGGTGAGCGTTGATGTTGCAGGGGTGAGCGTGGATGTTGCAGGAGTGAGCGTGGATGTTGTAGGGGTGAGCGTGGATGGTGTAGGGGTGAGAGTGGATGTTGTAAAGGTGAGCGTGGATGGTGTAGCGGTGAGAGTGGATGTGGTGGGGGTGAGCGTGGATGTGGTAGGGGTGAGCGTGGATGTTGCAGGAGTGAGCGTGGATTTTGTATGAGAGCGTGGATGTTGAAGGGGTGAGTGTGGATGGTGTAAGGGTGAGCGTGGATGTTGGAGGAGTGAGCGTGGATGATGTAGGAGTGAGCGTAGATGGTGTAGGGGGTGAGCGTGGAGGTTGTAAAGGTGAGAATGGATGGTGTAGGAGTGAGCGTAGATGGTGTAGGGGGTGAGCGTGGAGGTTCTAAAGGTGAGCATGGATGGTGTAGGAGTGAGCGTGGATGTTGTAGGAGTGAGAGTGAATGGGGTTGGGGTGGGCGTGGATGGTGTTGGGGTGAGTGTAGATGTTGGCGAGTATTGAGTGTTGATGTTGCAGGGGTGCGCGTGGATGTTGCAGGAGTGAGCGTGAATGTTGTAGGGGTAAGCGTGGATGGTGTAGGGGTGAGAGTGGATGTTGTAAAGGTGAGCGTGGATGGTGTTGGGGTGAGAGTGGATGTTGTATGAGTGAGCATGGACGGTGTAGAGGTGAGTGTGGATGGTATAGGTGAAAGCATGGATGGTGTAGTGGTGAGCGTGGATGGTGTAGGGGTGAGAGTGGATGTGGTGGGGGTGAGCGTGGATGTGGTAGGGGTGAGCGTGGACAGTGTAGGGGTGAGCGTGGATGGTGTAGGAGTGAGCGTGGATGGTGTAGGGGTGAGCGTGGATGATGTAGGTGTGAGCGTGGATGGTGTAGGAGTGAGCGTGGACATTGTAAAGGTGAGCGTGGACAGTGTAGCCGTGAGCGTAGACGTTGTAGGGGTGAACGTGGATGTTGTAGGGGTGAGCGTGGATGTTGTAGGCGTGAGGGTGGATGGTGTAGGGGTGAGCGTGGATGTTGTAGAAGTGAGCGTAGATGGTGTAGGAGTGAGGGTGGATGTTGTAGCGGTGAGCGTGGATGGTGTTGGGGTGAGGGTGGATGTTGTAGGGGTGAACGTGGATGTTGTCGGGGTGAGGGTGGATGGTGTAGGGGTGAGTGTGGATGTTGTAGAGGTGAGCGTGCATGGTGTAGGGGTGAGCGTGGCTATTGTAGGGGTGAGCGTGGATGGTGTAGGGGTGAGCGTGGATGGTGTAGGGGTGAGCGTGGATGGTGTAGGGGTGAGCGTGGATGTTGTAGGGGTGAGCGTGGATGTTGCAGGAGTGAGCGTAGATGGTGTA
The DNA here is from genome assembly GCF_048934315.1 of Petromyzon marinus. Lineage (NCBI taxonomy): Eukaryota > Metazoa > Chordata > Hyperoartia > Petromyzontiformes > Petromyzontidae > Petromyzon > Petromyzon marinus. The sequence continues at coordinate 23,658,809 of NC_133689.1, forward strand.
GGGGGTGAGCGTGGAGGTTGTAAAGGTGAGGGTGGAGGTTGTAAAGGTGAGCGTGGATGGTGTAGGAGTGAGCGTGGATGTTGCAGGGGTGAGAGTGGATGGGGTTGGGTGTGGCGTGGATGGTGTTGGGGTGAGAGTGGATGGTGTCAGGGTGAGAGTGGATAGTGTCGGGGTGAGAGTGGATGGTGTCGGGGTGAGTATGGATGTTGGAGAGGTGAGCGTGGATGGTGTAGGGGTGAGCGTGGATATTGCAGGAGTGAGCGTGGATGGTGTAGGGGTGAGAGTGGATGTTGTAAAGGTGAGCGTGGATGGTGTAGGGGTGAGAGTGGATGTTGTATGAGTGAGCATGGATGGTGTAGATGTGTGGATGGTATAGGGGAAAGCGTGGATGGTGTAGTGGTGAGCGTGGATGGTGTAGGGGTGAGCGTGGATGTTGTAGGGGTGAGCGTGGATGTTGCAGGAGTGAGCGTGAGTGTTGTAGGAGAAAACGTGGATGGTGTAGGGGTGAGCGTGGATGGTGTAGGGGTGAGCATGGACGTTGTAAAGGTGAGCATGGATGATGTAGGCGTGAGCGTAGATGGTGTAGGGGGTGAGCGTGGAGGTTGTAAAGGTGAGCATGGATGGTGTAGGAGTGAGCGTGGATGTTGTAGGGGTGAGAGTGAATGGGGTTGGGGTGGGCGTGGATGGTGTTGGGGTGAGTGTGGATGTTGGCGGGGTGAGCGTTGATGTTGCAGGGGTGAGCGTGGATGTTGCAGGAGTGAGCGTGAATGTTGTAGGGGTGAGCGTGGATGGTGTAGGGGTGAGAGTGGATGTTGTAAAGGCGAGTGTGGATGGTGTAGCGGAGAGAGTGGATGTTGTATGAGTGAGCATGCACGGTGTAGAGGTGAGTGTGGATGGTATAGGGGAAAGCATGGATGGTGTAGTGGTGAGCGTGGATGGTGTAGGGGTGAAAGTGGATGTGGTGGGGGTGAGCGTGGATGTGGTAGGGGTGAGCGTGGATGATGTAGGGGTGAGCGTGGATGGTGTAAAGGTGAGCATGGATGATGTAGGAGTGAGCGTAGATGGTGTAGGGGGTGAGCGTGGAGGTTGTAAAGGTGAGCATGGATTGTGTAGGAGTGAGCGTGGATGTTGTAGGGGTGAGAGTAAATGGGGTTGGGGTGGGCGTGGATGGTGTTGGGGTGGGCGTGGATGGTGTTCGGGTGAGTGTGGATGTTGGCGAGGTGAGCGTTGATGTTGCAGGGGTGAGCGTGGATGTTGCAGGAGTGAGCGTGGATGTTGTAGGGGTGAGCGTGGATGGTGTAGGGGTGAGAGTGGATGTTGTAAAGGTGAGCGTGGATGGTGTAGCGGTGAGAGTGGATGTGGTGGGGGTGAGCGTGGATGTGGTAGGGGTGAGCGTGGATGTTGCAGGAGTGAGCGTGGATTTTGTATGAGAGCGTGGATGTTGAAGGGGTGAGTGTGGATGGTGTAAGGGTGAGCGTGGATGTTGGAGGAGTGAGCGTGGATGATGTAGGAGTGAGCGTAGATGGTGTAGGGGGTGAGCGTGGAGGTTGTAAAGGTGAGAATGGATGGTGTAGGAGTGAGCGTAGATGGTGTAGGGGGTGAGCGTGGAGGTTCTAAAGGTGAGCATGGATGGTGTAGGAGTGAGCGTGGATGTTGTAGGAGTGAGAGTGAATGGGGTTGGGGTGGGCGTGGATGGTGTTGGGGTGAGTGTAGATGTTGGCGAGTATTGAGTGTTGATGTTGCAGGGGTGCGCGTGGATGTTGCAGGAGTGAGCGTGAATGTTGTAGGGGTAAGCGTGGATGGTGTAGGGGTGAGAGTGGATGTTGTAAAGGTGAGCGTGGATGGTGTTGGGGTGAGAGTGGATGTTGTATGAGTGAGCATGGACGGTGTAGAGGTGAGTGTGGATGGTATAGGTGAAAGCATGGATGGTGTAGTGGTGAGCGTGGATGGTGTAGGGGTGAGAGTGGATGTGGTGGGGGTGAGCGTGGATGTGGTAGGGGTGAGCGTGGACAGTGTAGGGGTGAGCGTGGATGGTGTAGGAGTGAGCGTGGATGGTGTAGGGGTGAGCGTGGATGATGTAGGTGTGAGCGTGGATGGTGTAGGAGTGAGCGTGGACATTGTAAAGGTGAGCGTGGACAGTGTAGCCGTGAGCGTAGACGTTGTAGGGGTGAACGTGGATGTTGTAGGGGTGAGCGTGGATGTTGTAGGCGTGAGGGTGGATGGTGTAGGGGTGAGCGTGGATGTTGTAGAAGTGAGCGTAGATGGTGTAGGAGTGAGGGTGGATGTTGTAGCGGTGAGAGTGGATGGTGTTGGGGTGAGGGTGGATGTTGTAGGGGTGAGCCGGGATGTTGTCGGGGTGAGGGTGGATGGTGTAGGGGTGAGTGTGGATGTTGTAGAGGTGAGCGTGCATGGTGTAGGGGTGAGCGTGGCTATTGTAGGGGTGAGCGTGGATGGTGTAGGGGTGAGCGTGGATGGTGTAGGGGTGAGCGTGGATGGTGTAGGGGTGAGCGTGGATGTTGTAGGGGTGAGCGTGGATGTTGCAGGAGTGAGCGTAGATGGTGTAGGGGGTGAGCGTGGAGGTTGTAAAGGTGAGGGTGGAGGTTGTAAAGGTGAGCGTGGATGGTGTAGGAGTGAGCGTGGATGTTGCAGGGGTGAGAGTGGATGGGGTTGGGTGTGGCGTGGATGGTGTTGGGGTGAGAGTGGATGGTGTCAGGGTGAGAGTGGATAGTGTCGGGGTGAGAGTGGATGGTGTCGGGGTGAGTATGGATGTTGGAGAGGTGAGCGTGGATGGTGTAGGGGTGAGCGTGGATATTGCAGGAGTGAGCGTGGATGGTGTAGGGTGAGAGTGGATGTTGTAAAGGTGAGCGTGGATGGTGTAGGGGTGAGAGTGGATGTTGTATGAGTGAGCATGGATGGTGTAGATGTGTGGATGGTATAGGGGAAAGCGTGGATGGTGTAGTGGTGAGCGTGGATGGTGTAGGGGTGAGCGTGGATGTTGTAGGGGTGAGCGTGGATGGTGTAGGAGTGAGCGTGGACATTATAAAGGTGAGCGTGGACGGTGTAGCGGTGAGCGTGGACGTTGTAGGGGTGAACGTGGATGTTGTAGGGGTGAGCGTGGATGTTGTCGGGGTGAGGGTGGATGGTGTAGGGGTGAGCGTGGATGTTGTAGAAGTGAGCGTAGATGGTGTAGGAGTGAGGGTGCATGTTGTAGCGGTGAGCGTGGATGGTGTTGGGGTGAGAGTGGATGTTGTAAAGGTGAGCGTGGATGGTGTAGGGGTGAGAGTGGATGTTGTATGAGTGAGCATGGATGGTGTAGATGTGTGGATGGTATAGGGGAAAGCGTGGATGGTGTAGTGGTGAGCGTGGATGGTGTAGGGGTGAGCGTGGATGTTGTAGGGGTGAGCGTGGATGGTGTAGGAGTGAGCGTGGACATTATAAAGGTGAGCGTGGACGGTGTAGCGGTGAGCGTGGACGTTGTAGGGGTGAACGTGGATGTTGTAGGGGTGAGCGTGGATGTTGTCGGGGTGAGGGTGGATGGTGTAGGGGTGAGCGTGGATGTTGTAGAAGTGAGCGTAGATGGTGTAGGAGTGAGGGTGCATGTTGTAGCGGTGAGCGTGGATGGTGTTGGGGTGATGCTGGATGTTGTAGGGGTGAGCGTGGATGTTGTCAGGGTGAGGGTGTATGGTGTAGGGGTGAGTGTGGATGTTGTAGAGGTGAGCGTGGATGGTGTAGGGGTGAGCGTGGCTATTGTAGGGGTGAGCGTGGATGGTGTAGGGGTGAGCGTGGAGGTTGTAAAGGTGAGCATGGATGGTGTAGGAGTGAGCGTGGATGTTGTAGGGGTGAGAGTGAATGGGGTTGGGGTGGGCGTGGATGGTGTTGGGGTGAGTGTGGATGTTGGCGGGGTGAGCGTTGATGTTGCAGGGGTGAGCGTGGATGTTGCAGGAGTGAGCGTGAATGTTGTAGGGGTGAGCGTGGATGGTGTAGGGGTGAGAGTGGATGTGGTGAGGGTGAGCGTGGATGTGGTAGGGGTGAGCGTGGATGTTGCAGGAGTGAGCGTGGATTTTGTATGAGAGCGTGGATGTTGAAGGGGTGAGTGTGGATGGTGTAAGGGTGAGCGTGGATGTTGGAGGAGTGAGCGTGGATGATGTAGGAGTGAGCGTAGATGGTGTAGGGGGTGAGCGTGGAGGTTGTAAAGGTGAGCATGGATGGTGTAGGAGTGAGCGTAGATGGTGTAGGAGTGAGCGTGGACATTGTAAAGGTGAGCGTGGACAGTGTAGCCGTGAGCGTAGACGTTGTAGGGGTGAACGTGGATGTTGTAGGGGTGAGCGTGGATGTTGTAGGCGTGAGGGTGGATGGTGTAGGGGTGAGCGTGGATGTTGTAGAAGTGAGCGTAGATGGTGTAGGAGTGAGGGTGGATGTTGTAGCGGTGAGCGTGGATGGTGTTGTGGTGAGGGTGGATGTTGTAGGGGTGAGCGTGGATGTTGTCGGGGTGAGGGTGGATCGTGTAGGGGTGAGTGTGGATGTTGTAGAGGTGAGCGTGCATGGTGTAGGGGTGAGCGTGGCTATTGTAGGGGTGAGCGTGGATGGTGTAGGGGTGAGCGTGGATGGTGTAGGGGTGAGCGTGGATGGTGTAGGGGTGAGCGTGGATGTTGTAGGGGTGAGCGTGGATGTTGCAGGAGTGAGCGTAGATGGTGTAGGGGGTGAGCGTGGAGGTTGTAAAGGTGAGGGTGGAGGTTGTAAAGGTGAGCGTGGATGGTGTAGGAGTGAGCGTGGATGTTGCAGGGGTGAGAGTGGATGGGGTTGGGTGTGGCGTGGATGGTGTTGGGGTGAGAGTGGATGGTGTCAGGGTGAGAGTGGATAGTGTCGGGGTGAGAGTGGATGGTGTCGGGGTGAGTATGGATGTTGGAGAGGTGAGCGTGGATGGTGTAGGGGTGAGCGTGGATATTGCAGGAGTGAGCGTGGATGGTGTAGGGGTGAGAGTGGATGTTGTAAAGGTGAGCGTGGATGGTGTAGGGGTGAGAGTCGATGTTGTATGAGTGAGCATGGATGGTGTAGATGTGTGGATGGTATAGGGGAAAGCGTGGATGGTGTAGTGGTGAGCGCGGATGGTGTAGGGGTGAGCGTGGATGGTGTAGGGGTGAGCGTGGATGGTGTAGGAGTGAGCGTGGACATTATAAAGGTGAGCGTGGACGGTGTAGCGGTGAGCGTGGACGTTGTAGGGGTGAACGTGGATGTTGTAGGGGTGAGCGTGGATGTTGTCGGGGTGAGGGTGGATGGTGTAGGGGTGAGCGTGGATGTTGTAGAAGTGAGCGTAGATGGTGTAGGAGTGAGGGTGCATGTTGTAGCGGTGAGCGTGGATGGTGTTGGGGTGATGGTGGATGTTGTAGGGGTGAGCGTGGATGTTGTCAGGGTGAGGGTGTATGGTGTAGGGGTGAGTGTGGATGTTGTAGAGGTGAGCGTGGATGGTGTAGGGGTGAGCGTGGCTATTGTAGGGGTGAGCGTGGATGGGGTAGGGGTGAGCGTGGAGGTTGTAAAGGTGAGCATGGATGGTGTAGGAGTGAGCGTGGATGTTGTAGGGGTGAGAGTGAATGGGGTTGGGGTGGGCGTGGATGGTGTTGGGGTGAGTGTGGATGTTGGCGGGGTGAGCGTTGATGTTGCAGGGGTGAGCGTGGATGTTGCAGGAGTGAGCGTGAATGTTGTAGGGGTGAGCGTGGATGGTGTAGGGGTGAGAGTGGATGTGGTGAGGGTGAGCGTGGATGTGGTAGGGGTGAGCGTGGATGTTGCAGGAGTGAGCGTGGATTTTGTATGAGAGCGTGGATGTTGAAGGGGTGAGTGTGGATGGTGTAAGGGTGAGCGTGGATGTTGGAGGAGTGAGCGTGGATGATGTAGGAGTGAGCGTAGATGGTGTAGGGGGTGAGCGTGGAGGTTGTAAAGGTGAGCATGGATGGTGTAGGAGTGAGCGTAGATGGTGTAGGAGTGAGCGTGGACATTGTAAAGGTGAGCGTGGACAGTGTAGCCGTGAGCGTAGACGTTGTAGGGGTGAACGTGGATGTTGTAGGGGTGAGCGTGGATGTTGTAGGCGTGAGGGTGGATGGTGTAGGGGTGAGCGTGGATGTTGTAGAAGTGAGCGTAGATGGTGTAGGAGTGAGGGTGGATGTTGTAGCGGTGAGCGTGGATGGTGTTGGGGTGAGAGTGGATGTTGTATGAGTGAGCATGGACGGTGTAGAGGTGAGTGTGGATGGTATAGGTGAAAGCATGGATGGTGTAGTGGTGAGCGTGGATGGTGTAGGGGTGAGAGTGGATGTGGTGGGGGTGAGCGTGGATGTGGTAGGGGTGAGCGTGGACAGTGTAGGGGTGAGCGTGGATGGTGTAGGAGTGAGCGTGGATGGTGTAGGGGTGAGCGTGGATGATGTAGGTGTGAGCGTGGATGGTGTAGGAGTGAGCGTGGACATTGTAAAGGTGAGCGTGGACAGTGTAGCCGTGAGCGTAGACGTTGTAGGGGTGAACGTGGATGTTGTAGGGGTGAGCGTGGATGTTGTAGGCGTGAGGGTGGATGGTGTAGGGGTGAGCGTGGATGTTGTAGAAGTGAGCGTAGATGGTGTAGGAGTGAGGGTGGATGTTGTAGCGGTGAGAGTGGATGGTGTTGGGGTGAGGGTGGATGTTGTAGGGGTGAGCGTGGATGTTGTCGGGGTGAGGGTGGATGGTGTAGGGGTGAGTGTGGATGTTGTAGAGGTGAGCGTGCATGGTGTAGGGGTGAGCGTGGCTATTGTAGGGGTGAGCGTGGATGGTGTAGGGGTGAGCGTGGATGGTGTAGGGGTGAGCGTGGATGGTGTAGGGGTGAGCGTGGATGTTGTAGGGGTGAGCGTGGATGTTGCAGGAGTGAGCGTAGATGGTGTAGGGGGTGAGCGTGGAGGTTGTAAAGGTGAGGGTGGAGGTTGTAAAGGTGAGCGTGGATGGTGTAGGAGTGAGCGTGGATGTTGCAGGGGTGAGAGTGGATGGGGTTGGGTGTGGCGTGGATGGTGTTGGGGTGAGAGTGGATGGTGTCAGGGTGAGAGTGGATAGTGTCGGGGTGAGAGTGGATGGTGTCGGGGTGAGTATGGATGTTGGAGAGGTGAGCGTGGATGGTGTAGGGGTGAGCGTGGATATTGCAGGAGTGAGCGTGGATGGTGTAGGGGTGAGAGTGGATGTTGTAAAGGTGAGCGTGGATGGTGTAGGGGTGAGAGTGGATGTTGTATGAGTGAGCATGGATGGTGTAGATGTGTGGATGGTATAGGGGAAAGCGTGGATGGTGTAGTGGTGAGCGTGGATGGTGTAGGGGTGAGCGTGGATGTTGTAGGGGTGAGCGTGGATGGTGTAGGAGTGAGCGTGGACATTATAAAGGTGAGCGTGGACGGTGTAGCGGTGAGCGTGGACGTTGTAGGGGTGAACGTGGATGTTGTAGGGGTGAGCGTGGATGTTGTCGGGGTGAGGGTGGATGGTGTAGGGGTGAGCGTGGATGTTGTAGAAGTGAGCGTAGATGGTGTAGGAGTGAGGGTGCATGTTGTAGCGGTGAGCGTGGATGGTGTTGGGGTGATGCTGGATGTTGTAGGGGTGAGCGTGGATGTTGTCAGGGTGAGGGTGTATGGTGTAGGGGTGAGTGTGGATGTTGTAGAGGTGAGCGTGGATGGTGTAGGGGTGAGCGTGGCTATTGTAGGGGTGAGCGTGGATGGTGTAGGGGTGAGCGTGGAGGTTGTAAAGGTGAGCATGGATGGTGTAGGAGTGAGCGTGGATGTTGTAGGGGTGAGAGTGAATGGGGTTGGGGTGGGCGTGGATGGTGTTGGGGTGAGTGTGGATGTTGGCGGGGTGAGCGTTGATGTTGCAGGGGTGAGCGTGGATGTTGCAGGAGTGAGCGTGAATGTTGTAGGGGTGAGCGTGGATGGTGTAGGGGTGAGAGTGGATGTGGTGAGGGTGAGCGTGGATGTGGTAGGGGTGAGCGTGGATGTTGCAGGAGTGAGCGTGGATTTTGTATGAGAGCGTGGATGTTGAAGGGGTGAGTGTGGATGGTGTAAGGGTGAGCGTGGATGTTGGAGGAGTGAGCGTGGATGATGTAGGAGTGAGCGTAGATGGTGTAGGGGGTGAGCGTGGAGGTTGTAAAGGTGAGCATGGATGGTGTAGGAGTGAGCGTAGATGGTGTAGGAGTGAGCGTGGACATTGTAAAGGTGAGCGTGGACAGTGTAGCCGTGAGCGTAGACGTTGTAGGGGTGAACGTGGATGTTGTAGGGGTGAGCGTGGATGTTGTAGGCGTGAGGGTGGATGGTGTAGGGGTGAGCGTGGATGTTGTAGAAGTGAGCGTAGATGGTGTAGGAGTGAGGGTGGATGTTGTAGCGGTGAGCGTGGATGGTGTTGTGGTGAGGGTGGATGTTGTAGGGGTGAGCGTGGATGTTGTCGGGGTGAGGGTGGATCGTGTAGGGGTGAGTGTGGATGTTGTAGAGGTGAGCGTGCATGGTGTAGGGGTGAGCGTGGCTATTGTAGGGGTGAGCGTGGATGGTGTAGGGGTGAGCGTGGATGGTGTAGGGGTGAGCGTGGATGGTGTAGGGGTGAGCGTGGATGTTGTAGGGGTGAGCGTGGATGTTGCAGGAGTGAGCGTAGATGGTGTAGGGGGTGAGCGTGGAGGTTGTAAAGGTGAGGGTGGAGGTTGTAAAGGTGAGCGTGGATGGTGTAGGAGTGAGCGTGGATGTTGCAGGGGTGAGAGTGGATGGGGTTGGGTGTGGCGTGGATGGTGTTGGGGTGAGAGTGGATGGTGTCAGGGTGAGAGTGGATAGTGTCGGGGTGAGAGTGGATGGTGTCGGGGTGAGTATGGATGTTGGAGAGGTGAGCGTGGATGGTGTAGGGGTGAGCGTGGATATTGCAGGAGTGAGCGTGGATGGTGTAGGGGTGAGAGTGGATGTTGTAAAGGTGAGCGTGGATGGTGTAGGGGTGAGAGTCGATGTTGTATGAGTGAGCATGGATGGTGTAGATGTGTGGATGGTATAGGGGAAAGCGTGGATGGTGTAGTGGTGAGCGCAGATGGTGTAGGGGTGAGCGTGGATGGTGTAGGGGTGAGCGTGGATGGTGTAGGAGTGAGCGTGGACATTATAAAGGTGAGCGTGGACGGTGTAGCGGTGAGCGTGGACGTTGTAGGGGTGAACGTGGATGTTGTAGGGGTGAGCGTGGATGTTGTCGGGGTGAGGGTGGATGGTGTAGGGGTGAGCGTGGATGTTGTAGAAGTGAGCGTAGATGGTGTAGGAGTGAGGGTGCATGTTGTAGCGGTGAGCGTGGATGGTGTTGGGGTGATGGTGGATGTTGTAGGGGTGAGCGTGGATGTTGTCAGGGTGAGGGTGTATGGTGTAGGGGTGAGTGTGGATGTTGTAGAGGTGAGCGTGGATGGTGTAGGGGTGAGCGTGGCTATTGTAGGGGTGAGCGTGGATGGTGTAGGGGTGAGCGTGGAGGTTGTAAAGGTGAGCATGGATGGTGTAGGAGTGAGCGTGGATGTTGTAGGGGTGAGAGTGAATGGGGTTGGGGTGGGCGTGGATGGTGTTGGGGTGAGTGTGGATGTTGGCGGGGTGAGCGTTGATGTTGCAGGGGTGAGCGTGGATGTTGCAGGAGTGAGCGTGAATGTTGTAGGGGTGAGCGTGGATGGTGTAGGGGTGAGAGTGGATGTGGTGAGGGTGAGCGTGGATGTGGTAGGGGTGAGCGTGGATGTTGCAGGAGTGAGCGTGGATTTTGTATGAGAGCGTGGATGTTGAAGGGGTGAGTGTGGATGGTGTAAGGGTGAGCGTGGATGTTGGAGGAGTGAGCGTGGATGATGTAGGAGTGAGCGTAGATGGTGTAGGGGGTGAGCGTGGAGGTTGTAAAGGTGAGCATGGATGGTGTAGGAGTGAGCGTAGATGGTGTAGGAGTGAGCGTGGACATTGTAAAGGTGAGCGTGGACAGTGTAGCCGTGAGCGTAGACGTTGTAGGGGTGAACGTGGATGTTGTAGGGGTGAGCGTGGATGTTGTAGGCGTGAGGGTCGATGGTGTAGGGGTGAGCGTGGATGTTGTAGAAGTGAGCGTAGATGGTGTAGGAGTGAGGGTGGATGTTGTAGCGGTGAGCGTGGATGGTGTTGTGGTGAGGGTGGATGTTGTAGGGGTGAGCGTGGATGTTGTCGGGGTGAGGGTGGATCGTGTAGGGGTGAGTGTGGATGTTGTAGAGGTGAGCGTGCATGGTGTAGGGGTGAGCGTGGCTATTGTAGGGGTGAGCGTGGATGGTGTAGGGGTGAGCGTGGATGGTGTAGGGGTGAGCGTGGATGGTGTAGGGGTGAGCGTGGATGTTGTAGGGGTGAGCGTGGATGTTGCAGGAGTGAGCGTAGATGGTGTAGGGGGTGAGCGTGGAGGTTGTAAAGGTGAGGGTGGAGGTTGTAAAGGTGAGCGTGGATGGTGTAGGAGTGAGCGTGGATGTTGCAGGGGTGAGAGTGGATGGGGTTGGGTGTGGCGTGGATGGTGTTGGGGTGAGAGTGGATGGTGTCAGGGTGAGAGTGGATAGTGTCGGGGTGAGAGTGGATGGTGTCGGGGTGAGTATGGATGTTGGAGAGGTGAGCGTGGATGGTGTAGGGGTGAGCGTGGATATTGCAGGAGTGAGCGTGGATGGTGTAGGGGTGAGAGTGGATGTTGTAAAGGTGAGCGTGGATGGTGTAGGGGTGAGAGTCGATATTGTATGAGTGAGCATGGATGGTGTAGATGTGTGGATGGTATAGGGGAAAGCGTGGATGGTGTAGTGGTGAGCGCGGATGGTGTAGGGGTGAGCGTGGATGGTGTAGGGGTGAGCGTGGATGGTGTAGGAGTGAGCGTGGACATTATAAAGGTGAGCGTGGACGGTGTAGCGGTGAGCGTGGAAGTTGTAGGGGTGAACGTGGATGTTGTAGGGGTGAGCGTGGATGTTGTCGGGGTGAGGGTGGATGTGTAGGGGTGAGCGTGGATGTTGTAGAAGTGAGCGTAGATGGTGTAGGAGTGAGGGTGCATGTTGTAGCGGTGAGCGTGGATGGTGTTGGGGTGATGCTGGATGTTGTAGGGGTGAGCGTGGATGTTGTCAGGGTGAGGGTGTATGGTGTAGGGGTGAGTGTGGATGTTGTAGAGGTGAGCGTGGATGGTGTAGGGGTGAGCGTGGCTATTGTAGGGGTGAGCGTGGATGGTGTAGGGGTGAGCGTGGAGGTTGTAAAGGTGAGCATGGATGGTGTAGGAGTGAGCGTGGATGTTGTAGGGGTGAGAGTGAATGGGGTTGGGGTGGGCGTGGATGGTGTTGGGGTGAGTGTGGATGTTGGCGGGGTGAGCGTTGATGTTGCAGGGGTGAGCGTGGATGTTGCAGGAGTGAGCGTGAATGTTGTAGGGGTGAGCGTGGATGGTGTAGGGGTGAGAGTGGATGTGGTGAGGGTGAGCGTGGATGTGGTAGGGGTGAGCGTGGATGTTGCAGGAGTGAGCGTGGATTTTGTATGAGAGCGTGGATGTTGAAGGGGTGAGTGTGGATGGTGTAAGGGTGAGCGTGGATGTTGGAGGAGTGAGCGTGGATGATGTAGGAGTGAGCGTAGATGGTGTAGGGGGTGAGCGTGGAGGTTGTAAAGGTGAGCATGGATGGTGTAGGAGTGAGCGTAGATGGTGTAGGGGGTGAGCGTGGAGGTTCTAAAGGTGAGCATGGATGGTGTAGGAGTGAGCGTGGATGTTGTAGGAGTGAGAGTGAATGGGGTTGGGGTGGGCGTGGATGGTGTTGGGGTGAGTGTAGATGTTGGCGAGGTGAGCGTTGATGTTGCAGGGGTGCGCATGGATGTTGCAGGAGTGAGCGTGAATGTTGTAGGGGTGAGCGTGGATGGTGTAGGGGTGAGAGTGGATGTTGTAAAGGTGAGCGTGGATGGTGTTGGGGTGAGAGTGGATGTTGTATGAGTGAGCATGGACGGTGTAGAGGTGAGTGTGGATGGTATAGGTGAAAGCATGGATGGTGTAGTGGTGAGCGTGGATGGTGTAGGGGTGAGAGTGGATGTGGTGGGGGTGAGCGTGGATGTGGTAGGGGTGAGCGTGGACAGTGTAGGGGTGAGCGTGGATGGTGTAGGAGTGAGCGTGGATGGTGTAGGGGTGAGCGTGGATGGTGTAGGTGTGAGCGTGGATGGTGTAGGAGTGAGCGTGGACATTGTAAAGGTGAGCGTGGACAGTGTAGCGGTGAGCGTGGACGTTGTAGGGAAGAACGTGGATGTTGTAGGGGTGAGCGTGGATGTTGTAGGCGTGAGGGTGGATGGTGTAGGGGTGAGCGTGGATGTTGTAGAAGTGAGCGTAGATGGTGTAGGAGTGAGGGTGGATGTTGTAGCGGTGAGCGTGGATGGTGTTGGGGTGAGGGTGGATGTTGAAGGGGTGAGCGTGGATGTTGTCGGGGTGAGGGTGGATGGTGTAGGGGTGAGTGTGGATGTTGTAGAGGTGAGCGTGCATGGTGTAGGGGTGAGCGTGGCTATTGTAGGGGTGAGCGTGGATGGTGTAGGGGTGAGCGTCGATGGTGTAGGGGTGAGCGTGGATGGTGTAGGGGTTAGCGTGGATGGTGTAGGGGTGAGCGTGGATGTTGTAGGGGTAAGCGTGGATGTTGCAGGAGTGAGCGTAGATGGTGTAGGGGGTGAGCGTGGAGGTTGTATAGGTGAGCGTGGAGGTTGTAAAGGTGAGCGTGGATGGTGTAGGAGTGAGCGTGGATGTTGCAGGGGTGAGAGTGGATGGGGTTGGGTGTGGCGTGGATGGTGTTGGGGTGAGAGTGGATGGTGTCGGGGTGAGAGTGGATAGTGTCGGGGTGAGAGTGGATGGTGTCGGGGTGAGTATGGATGTTGGAGAGGTGAGCGTGGATGGTGTAGGGGTGAGCGTGGATATTGCAGGAGTGAGCGTGGATGGTGTAGGGGTGAGAGTGGATGTTGTAAAGGTGAGCGTGGATGGTGTAGGGGTGAGAGTGGATGTTGTATGAGTCAGCATGGATGGTGTAGATGTGTGGATGGTATAGGGGAAAGCGTGGATGGTGTAGTGGTGAGCGCGGATGGTGTAGGGGTGAGCGTGGATGGTGTAGGGGTGAGCGTGGATGGTGTAGGAGTGAGCGTGGACATTATAAAGGTGAGCGTGGACGGTGTAGCGGTGAGCGTGGACGTTGTAGGGGTGAACGTGGATGTTGTAGGGGTGAGCGTGGATGTTGTCGGGGTGAGGGTGGATGGTGTAGGGGTGAGCGTGGATGTTGTAGAAGTGAGCGTAGATGGTGTAGGCGTGAGGGTGCATGTTGTAGCGGTGAGCGTGGATGGTGTTGGGGTGATGCTGGATGTTGTAGGGGTGAGCGTGTATGTTGTCAGGGTGAGGGTGTATGGTGTAGGGGTGAGTGTGGATGTTGTAGAGGTGAGCGTGGATGGTGTAGGGGTGAGCGTGGCTATTGTAGGGGTGAGCGTGGATGGTGTAGGGGTGAGCGTGGAGGTTGTAAAGGTGAGCATGGATGGTGTAGGAGTGAGCGTGGATGTTGTAGGGGTGAGAGTGAATGGGGTTGGGGTGGGCGTGGATGGTGTTGGGGTGAGTGTGGATGTTGGCGGGGTGAGCGTTGATGTTGCAGGGGTGAGCGTGGATGTTGAAGGAGTGAGCGTGAATGTTGTAGGGGTGAGCGTGGATGGTGTAGGGGTGAGAGTGGATGTGGGGAGGGTGAGCGTGGATGTGGTAGGGGTGAGCGTGGATGTTGCAGGAGTGAGCGTGGATTTTGTATGAGAGCGTGGATGTTGAAGGGGTGAGTGTGGATGGTGTAAGGGTGAGCGTGGATGTTGGAGGAGTGAGCGTGGATGATGTAGGAGTGAGCGTAGATGGTGTAGGGGGTGAGCGTGGAGGTTGTAAAGGTGAGCATGGATGGTGTAGGAGTGAGCGTAGATGGTGTAGGGGGTGAGCGTGGAGGTTCTAAAGGTGAGCATGGATGGTGTAGGAGTGAGCGTGGATGTTGTAGGAGTGAGAGTGAATGGGGTTGGGGTGGGCGTGGATGGTGTTGGGGTGAGTGTAGATGTTGGCGAGGTGAGCGTTGATGTTGCAGGGGTGCGCGTGGATGTTGCAGGAGTGAGCGTGAATGTTGTAGGGGTGAGCGTGGATGGTGTAGGGGTGAGAGTGGATGTTGTAAAGGTGAGCGTGGATGGTGTTGGGGTGAGAGTGGATGTTGTATGAGTGAGCATGGACGGTGTAGAGGTGAGTGTGGATGGTATAGGTGAAAGCATGGATGGTGTAGTGGTGAGCGTGGATGGTGTAGGGGTGAGAGTGGATGTGGTGGGGGTGAGCGTGGATGTGGTAGGGGTGAGCGTGGACAGTGTAGGGGTGAGCGTGGATGGTGTAGGAGTGAGCGTGGATGGTGTAGGGGTGAGCGTGGATGGTGTAGGTGTGAGCGTGGATGGTGTAGGAGTGAGCGTGGACATTGTAAAGGTGAGCGTGGACAGTGTAGCGGTGAGCGTGGACGTTATAGGGGTGAACGTGGATGTTGTAGGGGTGAGCGTGGATGTTGTAGGCGTGAGGGTGGATGGTGTAGGGGTGAGCGTGGATGTTGTAGAAGTGAGCGTAGATGGTGTAGGAGTGAGGGTGGATGTTGTAGCGGTGAGCGTGGATGGTGTTGGGGTGAGGGTGGATGTTGTAGGGGTGAGCGGGGATGTTGTCGGGGTGAGGGTGGATGGTGTAGGGGTGAGTGTGGATGTTGTAGAGGTGAGCGTGCATGGTGTAGGGGTGAGCGTGGCTATTGTAGGGGTGAGCGTGGATGGTGTAGGGGTGAGCGTCGATGGTGTAGGGGTGAGCGTGGATGGTGTAGGGGTGAGCGTGGATGGTGTAGGGGTGAGCGTGGATGTTGTAGGGGTGAGTGTGGATGTTGCAGGAGTGAGCGTAGATGGTGTAGGGGGTGAGCGTGGAGGTTGTAAAGGTGAGCGTGGAGGTTGTAAAGGTGAGCGTGGATGGTGTAGGAGTGAGCGTGGATGTTGCAGGGGTGAGAGTGGATGGGGTTGGGTGTGGCGTGGATGGTGTTGGGGTGAGAGTGGATGGTGTCGGGGTGAGAGTGGATGTTGGAGAGGTGAGCGTGGATGGTGTAGGGGTGAGCGTGGATATTGCAGGAGTGAGCGTGGATGGTGTAGGGGTGAGAGTGGATGTTGTATGAGTGAGCATGGATGGTGTAGATGTGTGGATGGTATAGGGGAAAGCGTGGATGGTGTAGTGTTGAGCGCGGATGGTGTAGGGGTGAGCGTGGATGGTGTAGGGGTGAGCGTGGATGGTGTAGGAGTGAGCGTGGACATTATAAAGGTGAGCGTGGACGGTGTAGCGGTGAGCGTGGACGTTGTAGGGGTGAACGTGGATGTTGTAGGGGTGAGCGTGGATGTTGTCGGGGTGAGGGTGGATGGTGTAGGGGTGAGCGTGGATGTTATAGAAGTGAGCGTAGATGGTGTAGGAGTGAGGGTGCATGTTGTAGCGGTGAGCGTGGATGGTGTTGGGGTGATGGTGGATGCTGTAGGGGTGAGCGTGGATGTTGTCAGGGTGAGGGTGTATGGTGTAGGGGTGAGTGTGGATGTTGTAGAGGTGAGCGTGGATGGTGTAGGGGTGAGCGTGGCTATTGTAGGGGTGAGCGTGGATGGTGTAGGGGTGAGCGTGGAGGTTGTAAAGGTGAGCATGGATGGTGTAGGAGTGAGCGTGGATGTTGTAGGGGTGAGAGTGAATGGGGTTGGGGTGGGCGTGGATGGTGTTGGGGTGAGTGTGGATGTTGGCGGGGTGAGCGTTGATGTTGCAGGGGTGAGCGTGGATGTTGCAGGAGTGAGCGTGAATGTTGTAGGGGTGAGCGTGGATGGTGTAGGGGTGAGAGTGGATGTTGTATGAGTGAGCATGGACGGTGTAGAGGTGAGTGTGGATGGTATAGGTGAAAGCATGGATGGTGTAGTGGTGAGCGTGGATGGTGTAGGGGTGAGAGTGGATGTGGTGGGGGTGAGCGTGGATGTGGTAGGGGTGAGCGTGGACAGTGTAGGGGTGAGCGTGGATGGTGTAGGAGTGAGCGTGGATGGTGTAGGGGTGAGCGTGGATGGTGTAGGTGTGAGCGTGGATGGTGTAGGAGTGAGCGTGGACATTGTAAAGGTGAGCGTGGACAGTGTAGCCGTGAGCGTAGACGTTGTAGGGGTGAACGTGGATGTTGTAGGGGTGAGCGTGGATGTTGTAGGCGTGAGGGTGGATGGTGTAGGGGTGAGCGTGGATGTTGTAAAAGTGAGCGTAGATGGTGTAGGAGTGAGGGTGGATGTTGTATCGGTGAGCGTGGATGGTGTTGGGGTGAGGGTGGATGTTGTAGGGGTGAGCGTGGATGTTGTCGGGGTGAGGGTGGATGGTGTAGGGGTGAGTGTGGATGTTGTAGAGGTGAGCGTGCATGGTGTAGGGGTGAGCGTGGCTATTGTAGGGGTGAGCGTGGATGGTGTAGGGGTGAGCGTGGATGGTGTAGGTGAGCGTGGATGGTGTAGGGGTGAGCGTGGATGGTGTAGGGGTGAGCGTGGATGTTGTAGGGGTGAGCGTGGATGTTGCAGGAGTGAGCGTAGATGGTGTAGGGGGTGAGCGTGGAGGTTGTAAAGGTGAGGGTGGAGGTTGTAAAGGTGAGCGTGGATGGTGTAGGAGTGAGCGTGGATGTTGCAGGGGTGAGAGTGGATGGGGTTGGGTGTGGCGTGGATGGTGTTGGGGTGAGAGTGGATGGTGTCGGGGTGAGAGTGGATAGTGTCGGGGTGAGAGTGGATGGTGTCGGGGTGAGTATGGATGTTGGAGAGGTGAGCGTGGATGGTGTAGGGGTGAGCGTGGATATTGCAGGAGTGAGCGTGGATGGTGTAGGGGTGAGAGTGGATGTTGTAAAGGTGAGCGTGGATGGTGTAGGGGTGAGAGTGGATGTTGTATGAGTGAGCATGGATGGTGTAGATGTGTGGATGGTATAGGGGAAAGCGTGGATGGTGTAGTGGTGAGCGTGGATGGTGTAGGGGTGAGCGTGGATGGTGTAGGGGTGAGCGTGGATGGTGTAGGAGTGAGCGTGGACATTATAAAGGTGAGCGTGGACGGTGTAGCGGTGAGCGTGGACGTTGTAGGGGTGAACGTGGATGTTGTAGGGGTGAGCGTGGATGTTGTCGGGGTGAGGGTGGATGGTGTAGGGGTGAGCGTGGATGTTGTAGGGGTGAGCGTGGATGGTGTAGGTGTGAGCGTGGATGGTATAGGAGTGAGCGTGGACATTGTAAAGGTGAGCGTGGACAGTGTAGCAGTGAGCGTAGACGTTGTAGGGGTGAACGTGGATGTTGTAGGGGTGAGCGTGGATGTTGTAGGCGTGAGGGTGGATGGTGTAGGGGTGAGCGTGGATGTTGTAGAAGTGAGCGTAGATGGTGTAGGAGTGAGGGTGGATGTTGTAGCGGTGAGCGTGGATGGTGTTGGGGTGAGGGTGGATGTTGTAGGGGTGAGCGTGGATGTTGTCGGGGTGAGGGTGGATGGTGTAGGGGTGAGTGTGGATGTTGTAGAGGTGAGCGTGCATGGTGTAGGGGTGAGCGTGGCTATTGTAGGGGTGAGCGTGGATGGTGTAGGGGTGAGCGTGGATGGTGTAGGGGTGAGCGTGGATGGTGTAGGGGTGAGCGTGGATGGTGTAGGGGTGAGCGTGGATGTTGTAGGGGTGAGCGTGGATGTTGCAGGAGTGAGCGTAGATGGTGTAGGGGGTGAGCGTGGAGGTTGTAAAGGTGAGGGTGGAGGTTGTAAAGGTGAGCGTGGATGGTGTAGGAGTGAGCGTGGATGTTGCAGGGGTGAGAGTGGATAGAGTTGGGTGTGGCGTGGATGGTGTTGGGGTGAGAGTGGATGGTGTCGGGGTGAGAGTGGATAGTGTCGGGGTGAGAGTGGATGGTGTCGGGGTGAGTACGGATGTTGGAGAGATGAGCGTGGATGGTGTAGGGGTGAGCGTGGATATTGCAGGAGTGAGCGTGGATGGTGTAGGGGTGAGAGTGGATGTTGTAAAGGTGAGCGTGGATGGTGTAGGGGTGAGAGTGGATGTTGAATGAGTGAGCATGGATGGTGTAGATGTGTGGATGGTATAGGGGAAAGCGTGGATGGTGTAGTGGTGAGCGTGGATGGTGTAGGGGTGAGCGTGGATGGTGTAGGGGTGAGCGTGGATGGTGTAGGAGTGAGCGTGGACATTATAAAGGTGAGCGTGGACGGTGTAGCGGTGAGCGTGGACGTTGTAGGGGTGAACGTGGAAGTTGTAGGGGTGAGCGTGGATGTTGTCGGGGTGAGCGTGGATGGTGTAGGGGTGAGCGTGGATGTTGTAGAAGTGAGCGTAGATGGTGTAGGAGTGAGGGTGCATGTTGTAGCGGTGAGCGTGGATGGTGTTGGGGTGATGGTGGATGCTGTAGGGGTGAGCGTGGATGTTGTCAGGGTGAGGGTGTATGGTGTAGGGGTGAGTGTGGATGTTGTAGAGGTGAGCGTGGATGGTGTAGGGGTGAGCGTGGCTATTGTAGGGGTGAGCGTGGATGGTGTAGGGGTGAGCGTGGAGGTTGTAAAGGTGAGCATGGATGGTGTAGGAGTGAGCGTGGATGTTGTAGGGGTGAGAGTGAATGGGGTTGGGGTGGGCGTGGATGGTGTTGGGGTGAGTGTGGATGTTGGCGGGGTGAGCGTTGATGTTGCAGGGGTGAGCATGGATGTTGCAGGAGTGAGCGTGAATGTTGTAGGGGTGAGCGTGGATGGTGTAGGGGTGAGAGTGGATGTTGTATGAGTGAGCATGGACGGTGTAGAGGTGAGTGTGGATGGTATAGGTGAAAGCATGGATGGTGTAGTGGTGAGCGTGGATGGTGTAGGGGTGAGAGTGGATGTGGTGGGGGTGAGCGTGGATGTGGTAGGGGTGAGCGTGGACAGTGTAGGGGTGAGCGTGGATGGTGTAGGAGTGAGCGTGGATGGTGTAGGGGTGAGCGTGGATGGTGTAGGTGTGAGCGTGGATGGTGTAGGAGTGAGCGTGGACATTGTAAAGGTGAGCGTGGACAGTGTAGCCGTGAGCGTAGACGTTGTAGGGGTGAACGTGGATGTTGTAGGGGTGAGCGTGGATGTTGTAGGCGTGAGGGTGGATGGTGTAGGGGTGAGCGTGGATGTTGTAAAAGTGAGCGTAGATGGTGTAGGAGTGAGGGTGGATGTTGTATCGGTGAGCGTGGATGGTGTTGGGGTGAGGGTGGATGTTGTAGGGGTGAGCGTGGATGTTGTCGGGGTGAGGGTGGATGGTGTAGGGGTGAGTGTGGATGTTGTAGAGGTGAGCGTGCATGGTGTAGGGGTGAGCGTGGCTATTGTAGGGGTGAGCGTGGATGGTGTAGGGGTGAGCGTGGATGGTGTAGGGGTGAGCGTGGATGGTGTAGGGGTGAGAGTGGATGTGGTGGGGGTGAGCGTGGATGTGGTAGGGGTGAGCGTGGACAGTGTAGGGGTGAGCGTGGATGGTGTAGGAGTGAGCGTGGATGGTGTAGGGGTGAGCGTGGATGGTGTAGGTGTGAGCGTGGATGGTGTAGGAGTGAGCGTGGACATTGTAAAGGTGAGCGTGGACAGTGTAGCCGTGAGCGTAGACGTTGTAGGGGTGAACGTGGATGTTGTTGGGGTGAGCGTGGATGTTGTAGGCGTGAGGGTGGATGGTGTAGGGGTGAGCGTGGATGTTGTAAAAGTGAGCGTAGATGGTGTAGGAGTGAGGGTGGATGTTGTATCGGT
The DNA here is from genome assembly GCF_048934315.1 of Petromyzon marinus. NCBI lineage: Eukaryota > Metazoa > Chordata > Hyperoartia > Petromyzontiformes > Petromyzontidae > Petromyzon > Petromyzon marinus. The sequence continues at coordinate 23,678,537 of NC_133689.1, forward strand.
GAGAGTGGATGGTGTTGGGGTGAGGGTGGATGTTGTAGGGGTGAGCGTGGATGTTGTCGGGGTGAGGGTGGATGGTGTAGGGGTGAGTGTGGATGTTGTAGAGGTGAGCGTGCATGGTGTAGGGGTGAGCGTGGCTATTGTAGGGGTGAGCGTGGATGGTGTAGGGGTGAGCGTGGATGGTGTAGGGGTGAGCGTGGATGGTGTAGGGGTGAGCGTGGATGGTGTAGGGGTGAGCGTGGATGTTGTAGGGGTGAGCGTGGATGTTGCAGGAGTGAGCGTAGATGGTGTAGGGGGTGAGCGTGGAGGTTGTAAAGGTGAGGGTGGAGGTTGTAAAGGTGAGCGTGGATGGTGTAGGAGTGAGCGTGGATGTTGCAGGGGTGAGAGTGGATGGGGTTGGGTGTGGCGTGGATGGTGTTGGGGTGAGAGTGGATGGTGTCGGGGTGAGAGTGGATAGTGTCGGGGTGAGAGTGGATGGTGTCGGGGTGAGTATGGATGTTGGAGAGGTGAGCGTGGATGGTGTAGCGGTGAGCGTGGATATTGCAGGAGTGAGCGTGGATGGTGTAGGGGTGAGAGTGGATGTTGTAAAGGTGAGCGTGGATGGTGTAGGGGTGAGAGTGGATGTTGTATGAGTGAGCATGGATGGTGTAGATGTGTGGATGGTATAGGGGAAAGCGTGGATGGTGTAGTGGTGAGCGTGGATGGTGTAGGGGTGAGCGTGGATGGTGTAGGGGTGAGCGTGGATGGTGTAGGAGTGAGCGTGGACATTATAAAGGTGAGCGTGGACGGTGTAGCGGTGAGCGTGGACGTTGTAGGGGTGAACGTGGATGTTGTAGGGGTGAGCGTGGATGTTGTCGGGGTGAGGGTGGATGGTGTAGGGGTGAGCGTGGATGTTGTAGGGGTGAGCGTGGATGGTGTAGGTGTGAGCGTGGATGGTGTAGGAGTGAGCGTGGACATTGTAAAGGTGAGCGTGGACAGTGTAGCCGTGAGCGTAGACGTTGTAGGGGTGAACGTGGATGTTGTAGGGGTGAGCGTGGATGTTGTAGGCGTGAGGGTGGATGGTGTAGGGGTGAGCGTGGATGTTGTAGAAGTGAGCGTAGATGGTGTAGGAGTGAGGGTGGATGTTGTAGCGGTGAGCGTGGATGGTGTTGGGGTGAGGGTGGATGTTGTAGGGGTGAGCGTGGATGTTGTCGGGGTGAGGGTGGATGGTGTAGGGGTGAGTGTGGATGTTGTAGAGGTGAGCGTGCATGGTGTAGGGGTGAGCGTGGATGGTGTAGGGGTGAGCGTGGATGGTGTAGGGGTGAGCGTGGATGGTGTAGGGGTGAGCGTGGATGTTGTAGGGGTGAGCGTGGATGTTGCAGGAGTGAGCGTAGATGGTGTAGGGGGTGAGCGTGGAGGTTGTAAAGGTGAGGGTGGAGGTTGTAAAGGTGAGCGTGGATGGTGTAGGAGTGAGCGTGGATGTTGCAGGGGTGAGAGTGGATGGGGTTGGGTGTGGCGTGGATGGTGTTGGGGTGAGAGTGGATGGTGTCGGGGTGAGAGTGGATAGTGTCGGGGTGAGAGTGGATGGTGTCGGGGTGAGTATGGATGTTGGAGAGGTGAGCGTGGATGGTGTAGGGGTGAGCGTGGATATTGCAGGAGTGAGCGTGGATGGTGTAGGGGTGAGAGTGGATGTTGTAAAGGTGAGCGTGGATGGTGTAGGGGTGAGAGTGGATGTTGTATGAGTCAGCATGGATGGTGTAGATGTGTGGATGGTATAGGGGAAAGCGTGGATGGTGTAGTGGTGAGCGCGGATGGTGTAGGGGTGAGCGTGGATGGTGTAGGGGTGAGCGTGGATGGTGTAGGAGTGAGCGTGGACATTATAAAGGTGAGCGTGGACGGTGTAGCGGTGAGCGTGGACGTTGTAGGGGTGAACGTGGATGTTGTAGGGGTGAGCGTGGATGTTGTCGGGGTGAGGGTGGATGGTGTAGGGGTGAGCGTGGATGTTGTAGAAGTGAGCGTAGATGGTGTAGGCGTGAGGGTGCATGTTGTAGCGGTGAGCGTGGATGGTGTTGGGGTGATGCTGGATGTTGTAGGGGTGAGCGTGGATGTTGTCAGGGTGAGGGTGTATGGTGTAGGGGTGAGTGTGGATGTTGTAGAGGTGAGCGTGGATGGTGTAGGGGTGAGCGTGGCTATTGTAGGGGTGAGCGTGGATGGTGTAGGGGTGAGCGTGGAGGTTGTAAAGGTGAGCATGGATGGTGTAGGAGTGAGCGTGGATGTTGTAGGGGTGAGAGTGAATGGGGTTGGGGTGGGCGTGGATGGTGTTGGGGTGAGTGTGGATGTTGGCGGGGTGAGCGTTGATGTTGCAGGGGTGAGCGTGGATGTTGAAGGAGTGAGCGTGAATGTTGTAGGGGTGAGCGTGGATGGTGTAGGGGTGAGAGTGGATGTGGGGAGGGTGAGCGTGGATGTGGTAGGGGTGAGCGTGGATGTTGCAGGAGTGAGCGTGGATTTTGTATGAGAGCGTGGATGTTGAAGGGGTGAGTGTGGATGGTGTAAGGGTGAGCGTGGATGTTGGAGGAGTGAGCGTGGATGATGTAGGAGTGAGCGTAGATGGTGTAGGGGGTGAGCGTGGAGGTTGTAAAGGTGAGCATGGATGGTGTAGGAGTGAGCGTAGATGGTGTAGGGGGTGAGCGTGGAGGTTCTAAAGGTGAGCATGGATGGTGTAGGAGTGAGCGTGGATGTTGTAGGAGTGAGAGTGAATGGGGTTGGGGTGGGCGTGGATGGTGTTGGGGTGAGAGTGGATGTTGTAAAGGTGAGCGTGGATGGTGTTGGGGTGAGAGTGGATGTTGTATGAGTGAGCATGGACGGTGTAGAGGTGAGTGTGGATGGTATAGGTGAAAGCATGGATGGTGTAGTGGTGAGCGTGGATGGTGTAGGGGTGAGAGTGGATGTGGTGGGGGTGAGCGTGGATGTGGTAGGGGTGAGCGTGGACAGTGTAGGGGTGAGCGTGGATGGTGTAGGAGTGAGCGTGGATGGTGTAGGGGTGAGCGTGGATGGTGTAGGTGTGAGCGTGGATGGTGTAGGAGTGAGCGTGGACATTGTAAAGGTGAGCGTGGACAGTGTAGCGGTGAGCGTGGACGTTATAGGGGTGAACGTGGATGTTGTAGGGGTGAGCGTGGATGTTGTAGGCGTGAGGGTGGATGGTGTAGGGGTGAGCGTGGATGTTGTAGAAGTGAGCGTAGATGGTGTAGGAGTGAGGGTGGATGTTGTAGCGGTGAGCGTGGATGGTGTTGGGGTGAGGGTGGATGTTGTAGGGGTGAGCGGGGATGTTGTCGGGGTGAGGGTGGATGGTGTAGGGGTGAGTGTGGATGTTGTAGAGGTGAGCGTGCATGGTGTAGGGGTGAGCGTGGCTATTGTAGGGGTGAGCGTGGATGGTGTAGGGGTGAGCGTCGATGGTGTAGGGGTGAGCGTGGATGGTGTAGGGGTGAGCGTGGATGGTGTAGGGGTGAGCGTGGATGTTGTAGGGGTGAGCGTGGATGTTGCAGGAGTGAGCGTAGATGGTGTAGGGGGTGAGCGTGGAGGTTGTAAAGGTGAGCGTGGAGGTTGTAAAGGTGAGCGTGGATGGTGTAGGAGTGAGCGTGGATGTTGCAGGGGTGAGAGTGGATGGGGTTGGGTGTGGCGTGGATGGTGTTGGGGTGAGAGTGGATGGTGTCGGGGTGAGAGTGGATGTTGGAGAGGTGAGCGTGGATGGTGTAGGGGTGAGCGTGGATATTGCAGGAGTGAGCGTGGATGGTGTAGGGGTGAGAGTGGATGTTGTATGAGTGAGCATGGATGGTGTAGATGTGTGGATGGTATAGGGGAAAGCGTGGATGGTGTAGTGTTGAGCGCGGATGGTGTAGGGGTGAGCGTGGATGGTGTAGGGGTGAGCGTGGATGGTGTAGGAGTGAGCGTGGACATTATAAAGGTGAGCGTGGACGGTGTAGCGGTGAGCGTGGACGTTGTAGGGGTGAACGTGGATGTTGTAGGGGTGAGCGTGGATGTTGTCGGGGTGAGGGTGGATGGTGTAGGGGTGAGCGTGGATGTTATAGAAGTGAGCGTAGATGGTGTAGGAGTGAGGGTGCATGTTGTAGCGGTGAGCGTGGATGGTGTTGGGGTGATGGTGGATGCTGTAGGGGTGAGCGTGGATGTTGTCAGGGTGAGGGTGTATGGTGTAGGGGTGAGTGTGGATGTTGTAGAGGTGAGCGTGGATGGTGTAGGGGTGAGCGTGGCTATTGTAGGGGTGAGCGTGGATGGTGTAGGGGTGAGCGTGGAGGTTGTAAAGGTGAGCATGGATGGTGTAGGAGTGAGCGTGGATGTTGTAGGGGTGAGAGTGAATGGGGTTGGGGTGGGCGTGGATGGTGTTGGGGTGAGTGTGGATGTTGGCGGGGTGAGCGTTGATGTTGCAGGGGTGAGCGTGGATGTTGCAGGAGTGAGCGTGAATGTTGTAGGGGTGAGCGTGGATGGTGTAGGGGTGAGAGTGGATGTTGTATGAGTGAGCATGGACGGTGTAGAGGTGAGTGTGGATGGTATAGGTGAAAGCATGGATGGTGTAGTGGTGAGCGTGGATGGTGTAGGGGTGAGAGTGGATGTGGTGGGGGTGAGCGTGGATGTGGTAGGGGTGAGCGTGGACAGTGTAGGGGTGAGCGTGGATGGTGTAGGAGTGAGCGTGGATGGTGTAGGGGTGAGCGTGGATGGTGTAGGTGTGAGCGTGGATGGTGTAGGAGTGAGCGTGGACATTGTAAAGGTGAGCGTGGACAGTGTAGCCGTGAGCGTAGACGTTGTAGGGGTGAACGTGGATGTTGTAGGGGTGAGCGTGGATGTTGTAGGCGTGAGGGTGGATGGTGTAGGGGTGAGCGTGGATGTTGTAAAAGTGAGCGTAGATGGTGTAGGAGTGAGGGTGGATGTTGTATCGGTGAGCGTGGATGGTGTTGGGGTGAGGGTGGATGTTGTAGGGGTGAGCGTGGATGTTGTCGGGGTGAGGGTGGATGGTGTAGGGGTGAGTGTGGATGTTGTAGAGGTGAGCGTGCATGGTGTAGGGGTGAGCGTGGCTATTGTAGGGGTGAGCGTGGATGGTGTAGGGGTGAGCGTGGATGGTGTAGGTGAGCGTGGATGGTGTAGGGGTGAGCGTGGATGGTGTAGGGGTGAGCGTGGATGTTGTAGGGGTGAGCGTGGATGTTGCAGGAGTGAGCGTAGATGGTGTAGGGGGTGAGCGTGGAGGTTGTAAAGGTGAGGGTGGAGGTTGTAAAGGTGAGCGTGGATGGTGTAGGAGTGAGCGTGGATGTTGCAGGGGTGAGAGTGGATGGGGTTGGGTGTGGCGTGGATGGTGTTGGGGTGAGAGTGGATGGTGTCGGGGTGAGAGTGGATAGTGTCGGGGTGAGAGTGGATGGTGTCGGGGTGAGTATGGATGTTGGAGAGGTGAGCGTGGATGGTGTAGGGGTGAGCGTGGATATTGCAGGAGTGAGCGTGGATGGTGTAGGGGTGAGAGTGGATGTTGTAAAGGTGAGCGTGGATGGTGTAGGGGTGAGAGTGGATGTTGTATGAGTGAGCATGGATGGTGTAGATGTGTGGATGGTATAGGGGAAAGCGTGGATGGTGTAGTGGTGAGCGTGGATCGTGTAGGGGTGAGCGTGGATGGTGTAGGGGTGAGCGTGGATGGTGTAGGAGTGAGCGTGGACATTATAAAGGTGAGCGTGGACGGTGTAGCGGTGAGCGTGGACGTTGTAGGGGTGAACGTGGATGTTGTAGGGGTGAGCGTGGATGTTGTCGGGGTGAGGGTGGATGGTGTAGGGGTGAGCGTGGATGTTGTAGGGGTGAGCGTGGATGGTGTAGGTGTGAGCGTGGATGGTGTAGGAGTGAGCGTGGACATTGTAAAGGTGAGCGTGGACAGTGTAGCAGTGAGCGTAGACGTTGTAGGGGTGAACGTGGATGTTGTAGGGGTGAGCGTGGATGTTGTAGGCGTGAGGGTGGATGGTGTAGGGGTGAGCGTGGATGTTGTAGAAGTGAGCGTAGATGGTGTAAGAGTGAGGGTGGATGTTGTAGCGGTGAGCGTGGATGGTGTTGGGGTGAGGGTGGATGTTGTAGGGGTGAGCGTGGATGTTGTCGGGGTGAGGGTGGATGGTGTAGGGGTGAGTGTGGATGTTGTAGAGGTGAGCGTGCATGGTGTAGGGGTGAGCGTGGCTATTGTAGGGGTGAGCGTGGATGGTGTAGGGGTGAGCGTGGATGGTGTAGGGGTGAGCGTGGATGGTGTAGGGGTGAGCGTGGATGGTGTAGGGGTGAGCGTGGATGTTGTAGGGGTGAGCGTGGATGTTGCAGGAGTGAGCGTAGATGGTGTAGGGGGTGAGCGTGGAGGTTGTAAAGGTGAGGGTGGAGGTTGTAAAGGTGAGCGTGGATGGTGTAGGAGTGAGCGTGGATGTTGCAGGGGTGAGAGTGGATAGAGTTGGGTGTGGCGTGGATGGTGTTGGGGTGAGAGTGGATGGTGTCGGGGTGAGAGTGGATAGTGTCGGGGTGAGAGTGGATGGTGTCGGGGTGAGTACGGATGTTGGAGAGATGAGCGTGGATGGTGTAGGGGTGAGCGTGGATATTGCAGGAGTGAGCGTGGATGGTGTAGGGGTGAGAGTGGATGTTGTAAAGGTGAGCGTGGATGGTGTAGGGGTGAGAGTGGATGTTGAATGAGTGAGCATGGATGGTGTAGATGTGTGGATGGTATAGGGGAAAGCGTGGATGGTGTAGTGGTGAGCGTGGATGGTGTAGGGGTGAGCGTGGATGGTGTAGGGGTGAGCGTGGATGGTGTAGGAGTGAGCGTGGACATTATAAAGGTGAGCGTGGACGGTGTAGCGGTGAGCGTGGACGTTGTAGGGGTGAACGTGGATGTTGTAGGGGTGAGCGTGGATGTTGTCGGGGTGAGCGTGGATGGTGTAGGGGTGAGCGTGGATGTTGTAGAAGTGAGCGTAGATGGTGTAGGAGTGAGGGTGCATGTTGTAGCGGTGAGCGTGGATGGTGTTGGGGTGATGGTGGATGCTGTAGGGGTGAGCGTGGATGTTGTCAGGGTGAGGGTGTATGGTGTAGGGGTGAGTGTGGATGTTGTAGAGGTGAGCGTGGATGGTGTAGGGGTGAGCGTGGCTATTGTAGGGGTGAGCGTGGATGGTGTAGGGGTGAGCGTGGAGGTTGTAAAGGTGAGCATGGATGGTGTAGGAGTGAGCGTGGATGTTGTAGGGGTGAGAGTGAATGGGGTTGGGGTGGGCGTGGATGGTGTTGGGGTGAGTGTGGATGTTGGCGGGGTGAGCGTTGATGTTGCAGGGGTGAGCATGGATGTTGCAGGAGTGAGCGTGAATGTTGTAGGGGTGAGCGTGGATGGTGTAGGGGTGAGAGTGGATGTTGTATGAGTGAGCATGGACGGTGTAGAGGTGAGTGTGGATGGTATAGGTGAAAGCATGGATGGTGTAGTGGTGAGCGTGGATGGTGTAGGGGTGAGAGTGGATGTGGTGGGGGTGAGCGTGGATGTGGTAGGGGTGAGCGTGGACAGTGTAGGGGTGAGCGTGGATGGTGTAGGAGTGAGCGTGGATGGTGTAGGGGTGAGCGTGGATGGTGTAGGTGTGAGCGTGGATGGTGTAGGAGTGAGCGTGGACATTGTAAAGGTGAGCGTGGACAGTGTAGCCGTGAGCGTAGACGTTGTAGGGGTGAACGTGGATGTTGTAGGGGTGAGCGTGGATGTTGTAGGCGTGAGGGTGGATGGTGTAGGGGTGAGCGTGGATGTTGTAAAAGTGAGCGTAGATGGTGTAGGAGTGAGGGTGGATGTTGTATCGGTGAGCGTGGATGGTGTTGGGGTGAGGGTGGATGTTGTAGGGGTGAGCGTGGATGTTGTCGGGGTGAGGGTGGATGGTGTAGGGGTGAGTGTGGATGTTGTAGAGGTGAGCGTGCATGGTGTAGGGGTGAGCGTGGCTATTGTAGGGGTGAGCGTGGATGGTGTAGGGGTGAGCGTGGATGGTGTAGGGGTGAGCGTGGATGGTGTAGGGGTGAGAGTGGATGTGGTGGGGGTGAGCGTGGATGTGGTAGGGGTGAGCGTGGACAGTGTAGGGGTGAGCGTGGATGGTGTAGGAGTGAGCGTGGATGGTGTAGGGGTGAGCGTGGATGGTGTAGGTGTGAGCGTGGATGGTGTAGGAGTGAGCGTGGACATTGTAAAGGTGAGCGTGGACAGTGTAGCCGTGAGCGTAGACGTTGTAGGGGTGAACGTGGATGTTGTTGGGGTGAGCGTGGATGTTGTAGGCGTGAGGGTGGATGGTGTAGGGGTGAGCGTGGATGTTGTAAAAGTGAGCGTAGATGGTGTAGGAGTGAGGGTGGATGTTGTATCGGTGAGAGTGGATGGTGTTGGGGTGAGGGTGGATGTTGTAGGGGTGAGCGTGGATGTTGTCGGGGTGAGGGTGGATGGTGTAGGGGTGAGTGTGGATGTTGTAGAGGTGAGCGTGCATGGTGTAGGGGTGAGCGTGGCTATTGTAGGGGTGAGCGTGGATGGTGTAGGGGTGAGCGTGGATGGTGTAGGGGTGAGCGTGGATGGTGTAGGGGTGAGCGTGGATGGTGTAGGGGTGAGCGTGGATGTTGTAGGGGTGAGCGTGGATGTTGCAGGAGTGAGCGTAGATGGTGTAGGGGGTGAGCGTGGAGGTTGTAAAGGTGAGGGTGGAGGTTGTAAAGGTGAGCGTGGATGGTGTAGGAGTGAGCGTGGATGTTGCAGGGGTGAGAGTGGATGGGGTTGGGTGTGGCGTGGATGGTGTTGGGGTGAGAGTGGATGGTGTCGGGGTGAGAGTGGATAGTGTCGGGGTGAGAGTGGATGGTGTCGGGGTGAGTATGGATGTTGGAGAGGTGAGCGTGGATGGTGTAGCGGTGAGCGTGGATATTGCAGGAGTGAGCGTGGATGGTGTAGGGGTGAGAGTGGATGTTGTAAAGGTGAGCGTGGATGGTGTAGGGGTGAGAGTGGATGTTGTATGAGTGAGCATGGATGGTGTAGATGTGTGGATGGTATAGGGGAAAGCGTGGATGGTGTAGTGGTGAGCGTGGATGGTGTAGGGGTGAGCGTGGATGGTGTAGGGGTGAGCGTGGATGGTGTAGGAGTGAGCGTGGACATTATAAAGGTGAGCGTGGACGGTGTAGCGGTGAGCGTGGACGTTGTAGGGGTGAACGTGGATGTTGTAGGGGTGAGCGTGGATGTTGTCGGGGTGAGGGTGGATGGTGTAGGGGTGAGCGTGGATGTTGTAGGGGTGAGCGTGGATGGTGTAGGTGTGAGCGTGGATGGTGTAGGAGTGAGCGTGGACATTGTAAAGGTGAGCGTGGACAGTGTAGCCGTGAGCGTAGACGTTGTAGGGGTGAACGTGGATGTTGTAGGGGTGAGCGTGGATGTTGTAGGCGTGAGGGTGGATGGTGTAGGGGTGAGCGTGGATGTTGTAGAAGTGAGCGTAGATGGTGTAGGAGTGAGGGTGGATGTTGTAGCGGTGAGCGTGGATGGTGTTGGGGTGAGGGTGGATGTTGTAGGGGTGAGCGTGGATGTTGTCGGGGTGAGGGTGGATGGTGTAGGGGTGAGTGTGGATGTTGTAGAGGTGAGCGTGCATGGTGTAGGGGTGAGCGTGGATGGTGTAGGGGTGAGCGTGGATGGTGTAGGGGTGAGCGTGGATGGTGTAGGGGTGAGCGTGGATGTTGTAGGGGTGAGCGTGGATGTTGCAGGAGTGAGCGTAGATGGTGTAGGGGGTGAGCGTGGAGGTTGTAAAGGTGAGGGTGGAGGTTGTAAAGGTGAGCGTGGATGGTGTAGGAGTGAGCGTGGATGTTGCAGGGGTGAGAGTGGATGGGGTTGGGTGTGGCGTGGATGGTGTTGGGGTGAGAGTGGATGGTGTCGGGGTGAGAGTGGATAGTGTCGGGGTGAGAGTGGATGGTGTCGGGGTGAGTATGGATGTTGGAGAGGTGAGCGTGGATGGTGTAGGGGTGAGCGTGGATATTGCAGGAGTGAGCGTGGATGGTGTAGGGGTGAGAGTGGATGTTGTAAAGGTGAGCGTGGATGGTGTAGGGGTGAGAGTGGATGTTGTATGAGTGAGCATGGATGGTGTAGATGTGTGGATGGTATAGGGGAAAGCGTGGATGGTGTAGTGGTGAGCGTGGATGGTGTAGGGGTGAGCGTGGATGGTGTAGGGGTGAGCGTGGATGGTGTAGGAGTGAGCGTGGACATTATAAAGGTGAGCGTGGACGGTGTAGCGGTGAGCGTGGACGTTGTAGGGGTGAACGTGGATGTTGTAGGGGTGAGCGTGGATGTTGTCGGGGTGAGGGTGGATGGTGTAGGGGTGAGCGTGGATGTTGTAGGGGTGAGCGTGGATGGTGTAGGTGTGAGCGTGGATGGTGTAGGAGTGAGCGTGGACATTGTAAAGGTGAGCGTGGACAGTGTAGCCGTGAGCGTAGACGTTGTAGGGGTGAACGTGGATGTTGTAGGGGTGAGCGTGGATGTTGTAGGCGTGAGGGTGGATGGTGTAGGGGTGAGCGTGGATGTTGTAGAAGTGAGCGTAGATGGTGTAGGAGTGAGGGTGGATGTTGTAGCGGTGAGCGTGGATGGTGTTGGGGTGAGGGTGGATGTTGTAGGGGTGAGCGTGGATGTTGTAGAGGTGAGCGTGCATGGTGTAGGGGTGAGCGTGGATGGTGTAGGGGTGAGCGTGGATGGTGTAGGGGTGAGCGTGGATGGTGTAGGGGTGAGCGTGGATGTTGTAGGGGTGAGCGTGGATGTTGCAGGAGTGAGCGTAGATGGTGTAGGGGGTGAGCGTGGAGGTTGTAAAGGTGAGGGTGGAGGTTGTAAAGGTGAGCGTGGATGGTGTAGGAGTGAGCGTGGATGTTGCAGGGGTGAGAGTGGATGGGGTTGGGTGTGGCGTGGATGGTGTTGGGGTGAGAGTGGATGGTGTCGGGGTGAGAGTGGATAGTGTCGGGGTGAGAGTGGATGGTGTCGGGGTGAGTATGGATGTTGGAGAGGTGAGCGTGGATGGTGTAGGGGTGAGCGTGGATATTGCAGGAGTGAGCGTGGATGGTGTAGGGGTGAGAGTGGATGTTGTAAAGGTGAGCGTGGATGGTGTAGGGGTGAGAGTGGATGTTGTATGAGTGAGCATGGATGGTGTAGATGTGTGGATGGTATAGGGGAAAGCGTGGATGGTGTAGTGGTGAGCGTGGATGGTGTAGGGGTGAGCGTGGATGGTGTAGGGGTGAGCGTGGATGGTGTAGGAGTGAGCGTGGACATTATAAAGGTGAGCGTGGACGGTGTAGCGGTGAGCGTGGACGTTGTAGGGGTGAACGTGGATGTTGTAGGGGTGAGCGTGGATGTTGTCGGGGTGAGGGTGGATGGTGTAGGGGTGAGCGTGGATGTTGTAGGGGTGAGCGTGGATGGTGTAGGTGTGAGCGTGGATGGTGTAGGAGTGAGCGTGGACATTGTAAAGGTGAGCGTGGACAGTGTAGCCGTGAGCGTAGACGTTGTAGGGGTGAACGTGGATGTTGTAGGGGTGAGCGTGGATGTTGTAGGCGTGAGGGTGGATGGTGTAGGGGTGAGCGTGGATGTTGTAGAAGTGAGCGTAGATGGTGTAGGAGTGAGGGTGGATGTTGTAGCGGTGAGCGTGGATGGTGTTGGGGTGAGGGTGGATGTTGTAGGGGTGAGCGTGGATGTTGTCGGGGTGAGGGTGGATGGTGTAGGGGTGAGTGTGGATGTTGTAGAGGTGAGCGTGCATGGTGTAGGGGTGAGCGTGGATGGTGTAGGGGTGAGCGTGGATGGTGTAGGGGTGAGCGTGGATGGTGTAGGGGTGAGCGTGGATGTTGTAGGGGTGAGCGTGGATGTTGCAGGAGTGAGCGTAGATGGTGTAGGGGGTGAGCGTGGAGGTTGTAAAGGTGAGGGTGGAGGTTGTAAAGGTGAGCGTGGATGGTGTAGGAGTGAGCGTGGATGTTGCAGGGGTGAGAGTGGATGGGGTTGGGTGTGGCGTGGATGGTGTTGGGGTGAGAGTGGATGGTGTCGGGGTGAGAGTGGATAGTGTCGGGGTGAGAGTGGATGGTGTCGGGGTGAGTATGGATGTTGGAGAGGTGAGCGTGGATGGTGTAGGGGTGAGCGTGGATATTGCAGGAGTGAGCGTGGATGGTGTAGGGGTGAGAGTGGATGTTGTAAAGGTGAGCGTGGATGGTGTAGGGGTGAGAGTGGATGTTGTATGAGTGAGCATGGATGGTGTAGATGTGTGGATGGTATAGGGGAAAGCGTGGATGGTGTAGTGGTGAGCGTGGATGGTGTAGGGGTGAGCGTGGATGGTGTAGGGGTGAGCGTGGATGGTGTAGGAGTGAGCGTGGACATTATAAAGGTGAGCGTGGACGGTGTAGCGGTGAGCGTGGACGTTGTAGGGGTGAACGTGGATGTTGTAGGGGTGAGCGTGGATGTTGTCGGGGTGAGGGTGGATGGTGTAGGGGTGAGCGTGGATGTTGTAGGGGTGAGCGTGGATGGTGTAGGTGTGAGCGTGGATGGTGTAGGAGTGAGCGTGGACATTGTAAAGGTGAGCGTGGACAGTGTAGCCGTGAGCGTAGACGTTGTAGGGGTGAACGTGGATGTTGTAGGGGTGAGCGTGGATGTTGTAGGCGTGAGGGTGGATGGTGTAGGGGTGAGCGTGGATGTTGTAGAAGTGAGCGTAGATGGTGTAGGAGTGAGGGTGGATGTTGTAGCGGTGAGCGTGGATGGTGTTGGGGTGAGGGTGGATGTTGTAGGGGTGAGCGTGGATGTTGTAGAGGTGAGCGTGCATGGTGTAGGGGTGAGCGTGGATGGTGTAGGGGTGAGCGTGGATGGTGTAGGGGTGAGCGTGGATGGTGTAGGGGTGAGCGTGGATGTTGTAGGGGTGAGCGTGGATGTTGCAGGAGTGAGCGTAGATGGTGTAGGGGGTGAGCGTGGAGGTTGTAAAGGTGAGGGTGGAGGTTGTAAAGGTGAGCGTGGATGGTGTAGGAGTGAGCGTGGATGTTGCAGGGGTGAGAGTGGATGGGGTTGGGTGTGGCGTGGATGGTGTTGGGGTGAGAGTGGATGGTGTCGGGGTGAGAGTGGATAGTGTCGGGGTGAGAGTGGATGGTGTCGGGGTGAGTATGGATGTTGGAGAGGTGAGCGTGGATGGTGTAGGGGTGAGCGTGGATATTGCAGGAGTGAGCGTGGATGGTGTAGGGGTGAGAGTGGATGTTGTAAAGGTGAGCGTGGATGGTGTAGGGGTGAGAGTGGATGTTGTATGAGTGAGCATGGATGGTGTAGATGTGTGGATGGTATAGGGGAAAGCGTGGATGGTGTAGTGGTGAGCGTGGATGGTGTAGGGGTGAGCGTGGATGGTGTAGGGGTGAGCGTGGATGGTGTAGGAGTGAGCGTGGACATTATAAAGGTGAGCGTGGACGGTGTAGCGGTGAGCGTGGACGTTGTAGGGGTGAACGTGGATGTTGTAGGGGTGAGCGTGGATGTTGTCGGGGTGAGGGTGGATGGTGTAGGGGTGAGCGTGGATGTTGTAGGGGTGAGCGTGGATGGTGTAGGTGTGAGCGTGGATGGTGTAGGAGTGAGCGTGGACATTGTAAAGGTGAGCGTGGACAGTGTAGCCGTGAGCGTAGACGTTGTAGGGGTGAACGTGGATGTTGTAGGGGTGAGCGTGGATGTTGTAGGCGTGAGGGTGGATGGTGTAGGGGTGAGCGTGGATGTTGTAGAAGTGAGCGTAGATGGTGTAGGAGTGAGGGTGGATGTTGTAGCGGTGAGTGTGGATGGTGTTGGGGTGAGGGTGGATGTTGTAGGGGTGAGCGTGGATGTTGTCGGGGTGAGGGTGGATGGTGTAGGGGTGAGTGTGGATGTTGTAGAGGTGAGCGTGCATGGTGTAGGGGTGAGCGTGGATGGTGTAGGGGTGAGCGTGGATGGTGTAGGGGTGAGCGTGGATGGTGTAGGGGTGAGCGTGGATGTTGTAGGGGTGAGCGTGGATGTTGCAGGAGTGAGCGTAGATGGTGTAGGGGGTGAGCGTGGAGGTTGTAAAGGTGAGGGTGGAGGTTGTAAAGGTGAGCGTGGATGGTGTAGGAGTGAGCGTGGATGTTGCAGGGGTGAGAGTGGATGGGGTTGGGTGTGGCGTGGATGGTGTTGGGGTGAGAGTGGATGGTGTCGGGGTGAGAGTGGATAGTGTCGGGGTGAGAGTGGATGGTGTCGGGGTGAGTATGGATGTTGGAGAGGTGAGCGTGGATGGTGTAGGGGTGAGCGTGGATATTGCAGGAGTGAGCGTGGATGGTGTAGGGGTGAGAGTGGATGTTGTAAAGGTGAGCGTGGATGGTGTAGGGGTGAGAGTGGATGTTGTATGAGTGAGCATGGATGGTGTAGATGTGTGGATGGTATAGGGGAAAGCGTGGATGGTGTAGTGGTGAGCGTGGATGGTGTAGGGGTGAGCGTGGATGGTGTAGGGGTGAGCGTGGATGGTGTAGGAGTGAGCGTGGACATTATAAAGGTGAGCGTGGACGGTGTAGCGGTGAGCGTGGACGTTGTAGGGGTGAACGTGGATGTTGTAGGGGTGAGCGTGGATGTTGTCGGGGTGAGGGTGGATGGTGTAGGGGTGAGCGTGGATGTTGTAGGGGTGAGCGTGGATGGTGTAGGTGTGAGCGTGGATGGTGTAGGAGTGAGCGTGGACATTGTAAAGGTGAGCGTGGACAGTGTAGCCGTGAGCGTAGACGTTGTAGGGGTGAACGTGGATGTTGTAGGGGTGAGCGTGGATGTTGTAGGCGTGAGGGTGGATGGTGTAGGGGTGAGCGTGGATGTTGTAGAAGTGAGCGTAGATGGTGTAGGAGTGAGGGTGGATGTTGTAGCGGTGAGCGTGGATGGTGTTGGGGTGAGGGTGGATGTTGTAGGGGTGAGCGTGGATGTTGTCGGGGTGAGGGTGGATGGTGTAGGGGTGAGTGTGGATGTTGTAGAGGTGAGCGTGCATGGTGTAGGGGTGAGCGTGGATGGTGTAGGGGTGAGCGTGGATGGTGTAGGGGTGAGCGTGGATGGTGTAGGGGTGAGCGTGGATGTTGTAGGGGTGAGCGTGGATGTTGCAGGAGTGAGCGTAGATGGTGTAGGGGGTGAGCGTGGAGGTTGTAAAGGTGAGGGTGGAGGTTGTAAAGGTGAGCGTGGATGGTGTAGGAGTGAGCATGGATGTTGCAGGGGTGAGAGTGGATGGGGTTGGGTGTGGCGTGGATGGTGTTGGGGTGAGAGTGGATGGTGTCGGGGTGAGAGTGGATAGTGTCGGGGTGAGAGTGGATGGTGTCGGGGTGAGTATGGATGTTGGAGAGATGAGCGTGGATGGTGTAGGGGTGAGCGTGGATATTGCAGGAGTGAGCGTGGATGGTGTAGGGGTGAGAGTGGATGTTGTAAAGGTGAGCGTGGATGGTGTAGGGGTGAGAGTGGATGTTGAATGAGTGAGCATGGATGGTGTAGATGTGTGGATGGTATAGGGGAAAGCGTGGATGGTGTAGTGGTGAGCGTGGATGGTGTAGGGGTGAGCGTGGATGGTGTAGGGGTGAGCGTGGATGGTGTAGGAGTGAGCGTGGACATTATAAAGGGGAGCGTGGATGGTGTAGCGGTGAGCGTGGACGTTGTAGGGGTGAACGTGGATGTTGTAGGGGTGAGCGTGGATGTTGTCGGGGTGAGGGTGGATGGTGTAGGGGTGAGCGTGGATGTTGTAGAAGTGAGCGAAGATGGTGTAGGAGTGAGGGTGCATGTTGTAGCGGTGAGCGTGGATGGTGTTGGGGTGATGGTGGATGTTGTAGGGGTGAGCGTGGATGTTGTAGGGGTGAGCGTGGATGTTGTCAGGGTGAGGGTGTATGGTGTAGGGGTGAGTGTGGATGTTGTAGAGGTGAGCGTGGATGGTGTAGGGGTGAGCGTGGCTATTGTAGGGGTGAGCGTGGATGGTGTAGGGGTGAGCGTGGAGGTTGTAAAGGTGAGCATGGATGGTGTAGGAGTGAGCGTGGATGTTGTAGGGGTGAGAGTGAATGGGGTTGGGGTGGGCGTGGATGGTGTTGGGGTGAGTGTGGATGTTGGCGGGGTGAGCGTTGATGTTGCAGGGGTGAGCGTGGATGTTGCAGGACTGAGCGTGAATGTTGTAGGGGTGAGCGTGGATGGTGTAGGGGTGAGAGTGGATGTGGTGGGGGTGAGCGTGGATGTGGTAGGGGTGAGCGTGGATGTTGCAGGAGTGAGCGTGGATTTTGTATGAGAGCGTGGATGTTGAAGGGGTGAGTGTGGATGGTGTAAGGGTGAGCGTGGATGTTGGAGGAGTGAGCGTGGATGATGTAGGAGTGAGCGTAGATGGTGTAGGGGTGAGCGTGGAGGTTGTAAAGGTGAGCATGGATGGTGTAGGAGTGAGCGTAGATGGTGTAGGGGGTGAGCGTGGAGGTTCTAAAGGTGAGCATGGATGGTGTAGGAGTGAGCGTGGATGTTGTAGGAGTGAGAGTGAATGGGGTTGGGGTGGGCGTGGATGGTGTTGGGGTGAGTGTAGATGTTGGCGAGGTGAGCGTTGATGTTGCAGGGGTGAGCGTGGATGTTGCAGGACTGAGCGTGAATGTTGTAGGGGTGAGCGTGGATGGTGTAGGGGTGAGAGTGGATGTTGTAAAGGTGAGCGTGGATGGTGTTGGGGTGAGAGTGGATGTTGTATGAGTGAGCATGGACGGTGTAGAGATGAGTGTGGATGGTATAGGTGAAAGAATGGATGGTGTAGTGGTGAGCGTGGATGGTGTAGGGGTGAGAGTGGATGTGGTGGGGGTGAGCGTGGATGTGGTAGGGGTGAGCGTGGACAGTGTAGGGGTGAGCGTGGATGGTGTAGGAGTGAGCGTGGATGGTGTAGGGGTGAGCGTGAATGGTGTAGGTGTGAGCGTGGATGGTGTAGGAGTGAGCGTGGACATTGTAAAGGTGAGCGTGGACAGTGTAGCGGTGAGCATGGAGGTTGTAGGGGTGAACGTGGATGTTGTAGGGGTGAGCGTGGATGTTGTAGGCGTGAGGGTGGATGGTGTAGGGGTGAGCGTGGATGTTGTAGAAGTGAGCGTAGATGGTGTAGGAGTGAGGGTGGATGTTGTAGCGGTGAGCGTGGATGGTGTTGGGGTGAGGGTGGATGTTGTAGGGGTGAGCGTGGATGTTGTCGGGGTGAGGGTGGATGGTGTAGGGGTGAGTGTGGATGTTGTAGAGGTGAGAGTGCATGGTGTAGGGGTGAGCGTGGCTATTGTAAGGGTGAGCGTGGATGGTGTAGGGGTGAGCGTGGATGGTGTAGGGGTGAGCGTGGATGGTGTAGGGGTGAGCGTGGATGGTGTAGGGGTGAGCGTGGATGTTGTAGGGGTGAGCGTGGATGTTGGAGGAGTGAGCGTAGATGGTGTAGGGGGTGAGCGTGGAGGTTGTAAAGGTGAGCGTGGAGGTTGTAAAGGTGAGCGTGGATGGTGTAGGAGTGAGCGTGGATGTTGCAGGGTTGAGAGTGGATGGGGTTGGGTGTGGCGTGGATGGTGTTGGGGTGAGAGTGGATGGTGTCGGGGTGAGAGTGGATAGTGTCGGGGTGAGAGTGGATGGTGTCGGGGTGAGTATGGATGTTGGAGAGGTGAGCGTGGATGGTGTAGGGGTGAGCGTGGATATTGCAGGAGTGAGCGTGGATGGTGTAGGGGTGAGAGTGGATGTTGTAAAGGTGAGCGTGGATGGTGTAGGGGTGAGAGTGGATGTTGTATGAGTGAGCATGGATGGTGTAGATGTGTGGATGGTATAGGGGAAAGCGTGGATGGTGTAGTGGTGAGCGTGGATGGTGTAGGGGTGAGCGTGGATGGTGTAGGGGTGAGCGTGGATGGTGTAGGAGTGAGCGTGGACATTATAAAGGTGAGCGTGGACGGTGTAGCGGTGAGCGTGGACGTTGTAGGGGTGAACGTGGATGTTGTAGGGGTGAGCGTGGATGTTGTCGGGGTGAGGGTGGATGGTGTAGGGGTGAGCGTGGATGTTGTAGAAGTGAGCGTAGATGGTGTAGGAGTGAGGGTGCATGTTGTAGCGGTGAGCGTGGATGGTGTTGGGGTGATGGTGGATGTTGTAGGGGTGAGCGTGGATGTTGTCAGGGTGAGGGTGTATGGTGTAGGGGTGAGTGTGGATGTTGTAGAGGTGAGCGTGGATGGTGTAGGGGTGAGCGTGGCTATTGTAGGGGTGAGCGTGGATGGTGTAGGGGTGAGCGTGGAGGTTGTAAAGGTGAGCATGGATGGTGTAGGAGTGAGCGTGGATGTTGTAGGGGTGAGAGTGAATGGGGTTGGGGTGGGCGTGGATGGTGTTGGGGTGAGTGTGGATGTTGGCGGGGTGAGCGTTGATGTTGCAGGGGTGAGCGTGGATGTTGCAGGAGTGAGCGTGAATGTTGTAGGGGTGAGCGTGGATGGTGCAGGTGTGAGAGTGGATGTTGTAAAGGCGAGCGTGGATGGTGTAGCGGTGAGAGTGGATTTTGTATGAGTGAGCATGCACGGTGTAGAGGTGAGTGTGGATGGTATAGGGGAAAGCATGGATGGTGTAGTGGTGAGCGTGGATGGTGTAGGGGTGAGAGTGGATGTGGTGGGGGTCAGCGTGGATGTGGTAGGGGTGAGCGTGGATGATGTAGGAGTGAGCGTGGATGGTGTAAAGGTGAGCATGGATGATGTAGGAGTGAGCGTAGATGGTGTAGGGGGTGAGCGTGGAGGTTGTAAAGGTGAGCATGGATTGTGTAGGAGTGAGCGTGGATGTTGTAGGGGTGAGAGTGAATGGGGTTGGGGTGGGCGTGGATGGTGTTGGGGTGGGCGTGGATGGTGTTGGGGTGAGTGTGGATGTTGGCGAGGTGAGCGTTGATGTTGCAGGGGTGAGCGTGGATGTTGCAGGAGTGAGCGTGGATGTTGTAGGGGTGAGCGTGGATGGTGTAGGGGTGAGAGTGGATGTTGTAAAGGTGAGCGTGGATGGTGTAGCGGTGAGAGTGGATGTTGTATGAGTGAGCATGCACGGTGTAGAGGTGAGTGTGGATGGTATAGGGGAAAGCATGGATGGTGTAGTGGTGAGCGTGGATGGTGTAGGGGTGAGAGTGGATGTGGTGGGGGTGAGCGTGGATGTGGTAGGGGTGAGCGTGGATGTTGCAGGAGTGAGCGTGGATTTTGTATGAGAGCGTGGATGTTGAAGGGGTGAGTGTGGATGGTGTAAGGGTGAGCGTGGATGTTGGAGGAGTGAGCGTAGATGATGTAGGAGTGAGCGTAGATGGTGTAGGGGGTGAGCATGGAGGTTGTAAAGGTGAGCATGGATGGTGTAGGAGTGAGCGTAGATGGTGTAGGGGGTGAGCGTGGAGGTTCTAAAGGTGAGCATGGATGGTGTAGGAGTGAGCGTGGATGTTGTAGGAGTGAGAGTGAATGGGGTTGGGGTGGGCGTGGATGGTGTTGGGGTGAGTGTAGATGTTGGCGAGGTGAGCGTTGATGTTGCAGGGGTGCGCGTGGATGTTGCAGGAGTGAGCGTGAATGTTGTAGGGGTGAGCGTGGATGGTGTAGGGGTGAGAGTGGATGTTGTAAAGGTGAGCGTGGATGGTGTTGGGGTGAGAGTGGATGTTGTATGAGTGAGCATGGACGGTGTAGAGGTGAGCGTGGATGGTATAGGTGAAAGCATGGATGGTGTAGTGGTGAGCGTGGATGGTGTAGGGGTGAGAGTGGATGTGGTGGGGGTGAGCGTGGATGTGGTAGGGGTGAGCGTGGACAGTGTAGGGGTGAGCGTGGATGGTGTAGGAGTGAGCGTGGATGGTGTAGGGGTGAGCGTGGATGGTGTAGGTGTGAGCGTGGATGGTGTAGGAGTGAGCGTGGACATTGTAAAGGTGAGCGTGGACAGTGTAGCGGTGAGCATGGACGTTGTAGGGGTGAACGTGGATGTTGTAGGGGTGAGCGTGGATGTTGTAGGCGTGAGGGTGGATGGTGTAGGGGTGAGCGTGGATGTTGTAGAAGTGAGCGTAGATGGTGTAGGAGTGAGGGTGGATGTTGTAGCGGTGAGCGTGGATGGTGTTGGGGTGAGGGTGGATGTTGTAGGGGTGAGCGTGGATGTTGTCGGGGTGAGGGTGGATGGTGTAGGGGTGAGTGTGGATGTTGTAGAGGTGAGCGTGCATGGTGTAGGGGTGAGCGTGGCTATTGTAGGGGTGAGCGTGGATGGTGTAGGGGTGAGCGTGGATGGTGTAGGGGTGAGCGTGGATGGTGTAGGGGTGAGCGTGGATGGTGTAGGGGTGAGCGTGGATGTTGTAGGGGTGAGCGTGGATGTTGCAGGAGTGAGCGTAGATGGTGTAGGGGGTGAGCGTGGAGGTTGTAAAGGTGAGCGTGGAGGTTGTAAAGGTGAGCGTGGATGGTGTAGGAGTGAGCGTGGATGTTGCAGGGGTGAGAGTGGATGGGGTTGGGTGTGGCGTGGATGGTGTTGGGGTGAGAGTGGATGGTGTCGGGGTGAGAGTGGATGGTGTCGAGGTGAGTATGGATGTTGGAGAGGTGAGCGTGGATGGTGTAGGGGTGAGCGTGGATATTGCAGGAGTGAGCGTGGATGGTGTAGGGGTGAGAGTGGATGTTGTAAAGGTGAGCGTGGATGGTGTAGGGGTGAGAGTGGATGTTGTATGAGTGAGCATGGATGGTGTAGATGTGTGGATGGTATAGGGGAAAGCGTGGATGGTGTAGTGGTGAGCGTGGATGGTGTAGGGGTGAGCGTGGATGGTGTAGGGGTGAGCGTGGATGGTGTAGGAGTGAGCGTGGACATTATAAAGGTGAGCGTGGACGGTGTAGCGGTGAGCGTGGACGTTGTAGGGGTGAACGTGGATGTTGTAGGGGTGAGTGTGGATGTTGTCGGGGTGAGGGTGGATGGTGTAGGGGTGAGCGTGGATGTTGTAGAAGTGAGCGTAGATGGTGTAGGAGTGAGGGTGGATGTTGTATCGGTGAGCGTGGATGGTGTTGGGGTGAGGGTGGATGTTGTAGGGGTGAGCGTGGATGTTGTCGGGGTGAGGGTGGATGGTGTAGGGGTGAGTGTGGATGTTGTAGAGGTGAGCGTGCATGGTGTAGGGGTGAGCGTGGCTATTGTAGGGGTGAGCGTGGATGGTGTAGGGGTGAGCGTGGATGGTGTAGGGGTGAGCGTGGATGGTGTAGGGGTGAGCGTGGATGGTGTAGGGGTGAGCGTGGATGTTGTAGGGGTGAGCGTGGATGTTGCAGGAGTGAGCGTAGATGGTGTAGGGGGTGAGCGTGGAGGTTGTAAAGGTGAGGGTGGAGGTTGTAAAGGTGAGCGTGGATGGTGTAGGAGTGAGCGTGGATGTTGCAGGGGTGAGAGTGGATGGGGTTGGGTGTGGCGTGGATGGTGTTGGGGTGAGAGTGGATGGTGTCGGGGTGAGAGTGGATAGTGTCGGGGTGAGAGTGGATGGTGTCGGGGTGAGTATGGATGTTGGAGAGGTGAGCGTGGATGGTGTAGGGGTGAGCGTGGATATTGCAGGAGTGAGCGTGGATGGTGTAGGGGTGAGAGTGGATGTTGTAAAGGTGAGCGTGGATGGTGTAGGGGTGAGAGTGGATGTTGTATGAGTGAGCATGGATGGTGTAGATGTGTGGATGGTATAGGGGAAAGCGTGGATGGTGTAGTGGTGAGCGTGGATGGTGTAGGGGTGAGCGTGGATGGTGTAGGGGTGAGCGTGGATGGTGTAGGAGTGAGCGTGGACATTATAAAGGTGAGCGTGGACGGTGTAGCGGTGAGCGTGGACGTTGTAGGGGTGAACGTGGATGTTGTAGGGGTGAGCGTGGATGTTGTCGGGGTGAGGGTGGATGGTGTAGGGGTGAGCGTGGATGTTGTAGGGGTGAGCGTGGATGGTGTAGGTGTGAGCGTGGATGGTGTAGGAGTGAGCGTGGACATTGTAAAGGTGAGCGTGGACAGTGTAGCCGTGAGCGTAGACGTTGTAGGGGTGAACGTGGATGTTGTAGGGGTGAGCGTGGATGTTGTAGGCGTGAGGGTGGATGGTGTAGGGGTGAGCGTGGATGTTGTAGAAGTGAGCGTAGATGGTGTAGGAGTGAGGGTGGATGTTGTAGCGGTGAGCGTGGATGGTGTTGGGGTGAGGGTGGATGTTGTAGGGGTGAGCGTGGATGTTGTCGGGGTGAGGGTGGATGGTGTAGGGGTGAGTGTGGATGTTGTAGAGGTGAGCGTGCATGGTGTAGGGGTGAGCGTGGCTATTGTAGGGGAAAGCGTGGATGGTGTAGTGGTGAGCGTGGATGGTGTAGGGGTGAGCGTGGATGGTGTAGGGGTGAGCGTGGATGGTGTAGGAGTGAGCGTGGACATTATAAAGGTGAGCGTGGACGGTGTAGCGGTGAGCGTGGACGTTGTAGGGGTGAACGTGGATGTTGTAGGCGTGAGTGTGGATGTTGTCGGGGTGAGGGTGGATGGTGTAGGGGTGAGCGTGGATGTTGTAGAAGTGAGCGTAGATGGTGTAGGAGTGAGGGTGGATGTTGTATCGGTGAGCGTGGATGGTGTAGGGGTGAGCGTGGATATTGCAGGAGTGAGCGTGGATGGTGTAGGGGTGAGAGTGGATGTTGTAAAGGTGAGCGTGGATGGTGTAGGGGTGAGAGTGGATGTTGTATGAGTGAGCATGGATGGTGTAGATGTGTGGATGGTATAGGGGAAAGCGTGGATGGTGTAGTGGTGAGCGTGGATGGTGTAGGGGTGAGCGTGGATGGTGTAGGGGTGAGCGTGGATGGTGTAGGAGTGAGCGTGGACATTATAAAGGTGAGCGTGGACGGTGTAGCGGTGAGCGTGGACGTTGTAGGGGTGAACGTGGATGTTGTAGGGGTGAGCGTGGATGTTGTCGGGGTGAGGGTGGATGGTGTAGGGGTGAGCGTGGATGTTGTAGGGGTGAGCGTGGATGGTGTAGGTGTGAGCGTGGATGGTGTAGGAGTGAGCGTGGACATTGTAAAGGTGAGCGTGGACAGTGTAGCCGTGAGCGTAGACGTTGTAGGGGTGAACGTGGATGTTGTAGGGGTGAGCGTGGATGTTGTAGGCGTGAGGGTGGATGGTGTAGGGGTGAGCGTGGATGTTGTAGAAGTGAGCGTAGATGGTGTAGGAGTGAGGGTGGATGTTGTAGCGGTGAGCGTGGATGGTGTTGGGGTGAGGGTGGATGTTGTAGGGGTGAGCGTGGATGTTGTCGGGGTGAGGGTGGATGGTGTAGGGGTGAGTGTGGATGTTGTAGAGGTGAGCGTGCATGGTGTAGGGGTGAGCGTGGCTATTGTAGGGGAAAGCGTGGATGGTGTAGTGGTGAGCGTGGATGGTGTAGGGGTGAGCGTGGATGGTGTAGGGGTGAGCGTGGATGGTGTAGGAGTGAGCGTGGACATTATAAAGGTGAGCGTGGACGGTGTAGCGGTGAGCGTGGACGTTGTAGGGGTGAACGTGGATGTTGTAGGCGTGAGTGTGGATGTTGTCGGGGTGAGGGTGGATGGTGTAGGGGTGAGCGTGGATGTTGTAGAAGTGAGCGTAGATGGTGTAGGAGTGAGGGTGGATGTTGTATCGGTGAGCGTGGATGGTGTTGGGGTGAGGGTGGATGTTGTAGGGGTGAGCGTGGATGTTGTCGGGGTGAGGGTGGATGGTGTAGGGGTGAGTGTGGATGTTGTAGAGGTGAGCGTGCATGGTGTAGGGGTGAGCGTGGCTATTGTAGGGGTGAGCGTGGATGGTGTAGGGGTGAGCGTGGATGGTGTAGGGGTGAGCGTGGATGGTGTAGGGGTGAGCGTGGATGGTGTAGGGGTGAGCGTGGATGTTGTAGGGGTGAGCGTGGATGTTGCAGGAGTGAGCGTAGATGGTGTAGGGGGTGAGCGTGGAGGTTGTAAAGGTGAGGGTGGAGGTTGTAAAGGTGAGCGTGGATGGTGTAGGAGTGAGCGTGGATGTTGCAGGGGTGAGAGTGGATGGGGTTGGGTGTGGCGTGGATGGTGTTGGGGTGAGAGTGGATGGTGTCGGGGTGAGAGTGGATAGTGTCGGGGTGAGAGTGGATGGTGTCGGGGTGAGTATGGATGTTGGAGAGGTGAGCGTGGATGGTGTAGGGGTGAGCGTGGATATTGCAGGAGTGAGCGTGGATGGTGTAGGGGTGAGAGTGGATGTTGTAAAGGTGAGCGTGGATGGTGTAGGGGTGAGAGTGGATGTTGTATGAGTGAGCATGGATGGTGTAGATGTGTGGATGGTATAGGGGAAAGCGTGGATGGTGTAGTGGTGAGCGTGGATGGTGTAGGGGTGAGCGTGGATGGTGTAGGGGTGAGCGTGGATGGTGTAGGAGTGAGCGTGGACATTATAAAGGTGAGCGTGGACGGTGTAGCGGTGAGCGTGGACGTTCTAGGGGTGAACGTGGATGTTGTAGGGGTGAGCGTGGATGTTGTCGGGGTGAGGGTGGATGGTGTAGGGGTGAGCGTGGATGTTGTAGGGGTGAGCGTGGATGGTGTAGGTGTGAGCGTGGATGGTGTAGGAGTGAGCGTGGACATTGTAAAGGTGAGCGTGGACAGTGTAGCCGTGAGCGTAGACGTTGTAGGGGTGAACGTGGATGTTGTAGGGGTGAGCGTGGATGTTGTAGGCGTGAGGGTGGATGGTGTAGGGGTGAGCGTGGATGTTGTAGAAGTGAGCGTAGATGGTGTAGGAGTGAGGGTGGATGTTGTAGCGGTGAGCGTGGATGGTGTTGGGGTGAGGGTGGATGTTGTAGGGGTGAGCGTGGATGTTGTCGGGGTGAGGGTGGATGGTGTAGGGGTGAGTGTGGATGTTGTAGAGGTGAGCGTGCATGGTGTAGGGGTGAGCGTGGCTATTGTAGGGGTGAGCGTGGATGGTGTAGGGGTGAGCGTGGATGGTGTAGGGGTGAGCGTGGATGGTGTAGGGGTGAGCGTGGATGGTGTAGGGGTGAGCGTGGATGTTGTAGGGGTGAGCGTGGATGTTGCAGGAGTGAGCGTAGATGGTGTAGGGGGTGAGCGTGGAGGTTGTAAAGGTGAGGGTGGAGGTTGTAAAGGTGAGCGTGGATGGTGTAGGAGTGAGCGTGGATGTTGCAGGGGTGAGAGTGGATGGGGTTGGGTGTGGCGTGGATGGTGTTGGGGTGAGAGTGGATGGTGTCGGGGTGAGAGTGGATAGTGTCGGGGTGAGAGTGGATGGTGTCGGGGTGAGTATGGATGTTGGAGAGGTGAGCGTGGATGGTGTAGGGGTGAGCGTGGATATTGCAGGAGTGAGCGTGGATGGTGTAGGGGTGAGAGTGGATGTTGTAAAGGTGAGCGTGGATGGTGTAGGGGTGAGAGTGGATGTTGTATGAGTGAGCATGGATGGTGTAGATGTGTGGATGGTATAGGGGAAAGCGTGGATGGTGTAGTGGTGAGCGTGGATGGTGTAGGGGTGAGCGTGGATGGTGTAGGGGTGAGCGTGGATGGTGTAGGAGTGAGCGTGGACATTATAAAGGTGAGCGTGGACGGTGTAGCGGTGAGCGTGGACGTTGTAGGGGTGAACGTGGATGTTGTAGGGGTGAGCGTGGATGTTGTCGGGGTGAGGGTGGATGGTGTAGGGGTGAGCGTGGATGTTGTAGGGGTGAGCGTGGATGGTGTAGGTGTGAGCGTGGATGGTGTAGGAGTGAGCGTGGACATTGTAAAGGTGAGCGTGGACAGTGTAGCCGTGAGCGTAGACGTTGTAGGGGTGAACGTGGATGTTGTAGGGGTGAGCGTGGATGTTGTAGGCGTGAGGGTGGATGGTGTAGGGGTGAGCGTGGATGTTGTAGAAGTGAGCGTAGATGGTGTAGGAGTGAGGGTGGATGTTGTAGCGGTGAGCGTGGATGGTGTTGGGGTGAGGGTGGATGTTGTAGGGGTGAGCGTGGATGTTGTCGGGGTGAGGGTGGATGGTGTAGGGGTGAGTGTGGATGTTGTAGAGGTGAGCGTGCATGGTGTAGGGGTGAGCGTGGCTATTGTAGGGGTGAGCGTGGATGGTGTAGGGGTGAGTGTGGATGGTGTAGGGGTGAGCGTGGATGGTGTAGGGGTGAGCGTGGATGGTGTAGGGGTGAGCGTGGATGTTGTAGGGGTGAGCGTGGATGTTGCAGGAGTGAGCGTAGATGGTGTAGGGGGTGAGCGTGGAGGTTGTAAAGGTGAGGGTGGAGGTTGTAAAGGTGAGCGTGGATGGTGTAGGAGTGAGCGTGGATGTTGCAGGGGTGAGAGTGGATAGAGTTGGGTGTGGCGTGGATGGTGTTGGGGTGAGAGTGGATGGTGTCGGGGTGAGAGTGGATAGTGTCGGGGTGAGAGTGGATGGTGTCGGGGTGAGTATGGATGTTGGAGAGATGAGCGTGGATGGTGTAGGGGTGAGCGTGGATATTGCAGGAGTGAGCGTGGATGGTGTAGGGGTGAGAGTGGATGTTGTAAAGGTGAGCGTGGATGGTGTAGGGGTGAGAGTGGATGTTGAATGAGTGAGCATGGATGGTGTAGATGTGTGGATGGTATAGGGGAAAGCGTGGATGGTGTAGTGGTGAGCGTGGATGGTGTAGGGGTGAGCGTGGATGGTGTAGGGGTGAGCGTGGATGGTGTAGGAGTGAGCGTGGACATTATAAAGGTGAGCGTGGACGGTGTAGCGGTGAGCGTGGACGTTGTAGGGGTGAACGTGGATGTTGTAGGGGTGAGCGTGGATGTTGTCGGGGTGAGGGTGGATGGTGTAGGGGTGAGCGTGGATGTTGTAGAAGTGAGCGTAGATGGTGTAGGAGTGAGGGTGCATGTTGTAGCGGTGAGCGTGGATGGTGTTGGGGTGATGGTGGATGCTGTAGGGGTGAGCGTGGATGTTGTCAGGGTGAGGGTGTATGGTGTAGGGGTGAGTGTGGATGTTGTAGAGGTGAGCGTGGATGGTGTAGGGGTGAGCGTGGCTATTGTAGGGGTGAGCGTGGATGGTGTAGGGGTGAGCGTGGAGGTTGTAAAGGTGAGCATGGATGGTGTAGGAGTGAGCGTGGATGTTGTAGGGGTGAGAGTGAATGGGGTTGGGGTGGGCGTGGATGGTGTTGGGGTGAGTGTGGATGTTGGCGGGGTGAGCGTTGATGTTGCAGGGGTGAGCGTGGATGTTGCAGGAGTGAGCGTGAATGTTGGAGGGGTGAGCGTGGATGGTGTAGGGGTGAGAGTGGATGTTGTATGAGTGAGCATGGACGGTGTAGAGGTGAGTGTGGATGGTATAGGTGAAAGCATGGATGGTGTAGTGGTGAGCGTGGATGGTGTAGGGGTGAGAGTGGATGTGGTGGGGGTGAGCGTGGATGTGGTAGGGGTGAGCGTGGACAGTGTAGGGGTGAGCGTGGATGGTGTAGGAGTGAGCGTGGATGGTGTAGGGGTGAGCGTGGATGGTGTAGGTGTGAGCGTGGATGGTGTAGGAGTGAGCGTGGACATTGTAAAGGTGAGCGTGGACAGTGTAGCCGTGAGCGTAGACGTTGTAAGGGTGAACGTGGATGTTGTAGGGGTGAGCGTGGATGTTGTAGGCGTGAGGGTGGATGGTGTAGGGGTGAGCGTGGATGTTGTAAAAGTGAGCGTAGATGGTGTAGGAGTGAGGGTGGATGTTGTATCGGTGAGCGTGGATGGTGTTGGGGTGAGGGTGGATGTTGTAGGGGTGAGCGTGGATGTTGTCGGGGTGAGGGTGGATGGTGTAGGGGTGAGTGTGGATGTTGTAGAGGTGAGCGTGCATGGTGTAGGGGTGAGCGTGGCTATTGTAGGGGTGAGCGTGGATGGTGTAGGGGTGAGCGTGGATGGTGTAGGGGTGAGCGTGGATGGTGTAGGGGTGAGCGTGGATGGTGTAGGGGTGAGCGTGGATGTTGTAGGGGTGAGCGTGGATGTTGCAGGAGTGAGCGTAGATGGTGTAGGGGGTGAGCGTGGAGGTTGTAAAGGTGAGGGTGGAGGTTGTAAAGGTGAGCGTGGATGGTGTAGGAGTGAGCGTGGATGTTGCAGGGGTGAGAGTGGATGGGGTTGGGTGTGGCGTGGATGGTGTTGGGGTGAGAGTGGATGGTGTCGGGGTGAGAGTGGATAGTGTCGGGGTGAGAGTGGATGGTGTCGGGGTGAGTATGGATGTTGGAGAGGTGAGCGTGGATGGTGTAGGGGTGAGCGTGGATATTGCAGGAGTGAGCGTGGATGGTGTAGGGGTGAGAGTGGATGTTGTAAAGGTGAGCGTGGATGGTGTAGGGGTGAGAGTGGATGTTGTATGAGTGAGCATGGATGGTGTAGATGTGTGGATGGTATAGGGGAAAGCGTGGATGGTGTAGTGGTGAGCGTGGATGGTGTAGGGGTGAGCGTGGATGGTGTAGGGGTGAGCGTGGATGGTGTAGGAGTGAGCGTGGACATTATAAAGGTGAGCGTGGACGGTGTAGCGGTGAGCGTGGACGTTGTAGGGGTGAACGTGGATGTTGTAGGGGTGAGCGTGGATGTTGTCGGGGTGAGGGTGGATGGTGTAGGGGTGAGCGTGGATGTTGTAGGGGTGAGCGTGGATGGTGTAGGTGTGAGCGTGGATGGTGTAGGAGTGAGCGTGGACATTGTAAAGGTGAGCGTGGACAGTGTAGCCGTGAGCGTAGACGTTGTAGGGGTGAACGTGGATGTTGTAGGGGTGAGCGTGGATGTTGTAGGCGTGAGGGTGGATGGTGTAGGGGTGAGCGTGGATGTTGTAGAAGTGAGCGTAGATGGTGTAGGAGTGAGGGTGGATGTTGTAGCGGTGAGCGTGGATGGTGTTGGGGTGAGGGTGGATGTTGTAGGGGTGAGCGTGGATGTTGTCGGGGTGAGGGTGGATGGTGTAGGGGTGAGTGTGGATGTTGTAGAGGTGAGCGTGCATGGTGTAGGGGTGAGCGTGGCTATTGTAGGGGTGAGCGTGGATGGTGTAGGGGTGAGCGTGGATGGTGTAGGGGTGAGCGTGGATGGTGTAGGGGTGAGCGTGGATGGTGTAGGGGTGAGCGTGGATGTTGTAGGGGTGAGCGTGGATGTTGCAGGAGTGAGCGTAGATGGTGTAGGGGGTGAGCGTGGAGGTTGTAAAGGTGAGGGTGGAGGTTGTAAAGGTGAGCGTGGATGGTGTAGGAGTGAGCGTGGATGTTGCAGGGGTGAGAGTGGATGGGGTTGGGTGTGGCGTGGATGGTGTTGGGGTGAGAGTGGATGGTGTCGGGGTGAGAGTGGATAGTGTCGGGGTGAGAGTGGATGGTGTCGGGGTGAGTATGGATGTTGGAGAGATGAGCGTGGATGGTGTAGGGGTGAGCGTGGATATTGCAGGAGTGAGCGTGGATGGTGTAGGGGTGAGAGTGGATGTTGTAAAGGTGAGCGTGGATGGTGTAGGGGTGAGAGTGGATGTTGAATGAGTGAGCATGGATGGTGTAGATGTGTGGATGGTATAGGGGAAAGCGTGGATGGTGTAGTGGTGAGCGTGGATGGTGTAGGGATGAGCGTGGATGGTGTAGGGGTGAGCGTGGATGGTGTAGGAGTGAGCGTGGACATTATAAAGGGGAGCGTGGATGGTGTAGCGGTGAGCGTGGACGTTGTAGGGGTGAACGTGGATGTTGTAGGGGTGAGCGTGGATGTTGTCGGGGTGAGGGTGGATGGTGTAGGGGTGAGCGTGGATGTTGTAGAAGTGAGCGAAGATGGTGTAGGAGTGAGGGTGCATGTTGTAGCGGTGAGCGTGGATGGTGTTGGGGTGATGGTGGATGTTGTAGGGGTGAGCGTGGATGTTGTCAGGGTGAGGGTGTATAGTGTAGGGGTGAGTGTGGATGTTGTAGAGGTGAGCGTGGATGGTGTAGGGGTGAGCGTGGCTATTGTAGGGGTGAGCGTGGATGGTGTAGGGGTGAGCGTGGAGGTTGTAAAGGTGAGCATGGATGGTGTAGGAGTGAGCGTGGATGTTGTAGGGGTGAGAGTGAATGGGGTTGGGGTGGGCGTGGATGGTGTTGGGGTGAGTGTGGATGTTGGCGGGGTGAGCGTTGATGTTGCAGGGGTGAGCGTGGATGTTGCAGGACTGAGCGTGAATGTTGTAGGGGTGAGCGTGGATGGTGTAGGGGTGAGAGTGGATGTGGTGGGGGTGAGCGTGGATGTGGTAGGGGTGAGCGTGGATGTTGCAGGAGTGAGCGTGGATTTTGTATGAGAGCGTGGATGTTGAAGGGGTGAGTGTGGATGGTGTAAGGGTGAGCGTGGATGTTGGAGGAGTGAGCGTGGATGATGTAGGAGTGAGCGTAGATGGTGTAGGGGGTGAGCGTGGAGGTTGTAAAGGTGAGCATGGATGGTGTAGGAGTGAGCGTAGATGGTGTAGGGGGTGAGCGTGGAGGTTCTAAAGGTGAGCATGGATGGTGTAGGAGTGAGCGTGGATGTTGTAGGAGTGAGAGTGAATGGGGTTGGGGTGGGCGTGGATGGTGTTGGGGTGAGTGTAGATGTTGGCGAGGTGAGCGTTGATGTTGCAGGGGTGCGCGTGGATGTTGCAGGAGTGAGCGTGAATGTTGTAGGGGTGAGCGTGAATGTTGTAGGGGTGAGCGTGGATGGTGTAGGGGTGAGAGTGGATGTTGTAAAGGTGAGCGTGGATGGTGTTGGGGTGAGAGTGGATGTTGTATGAGTGAGCATGGACGGTGTAGCGGTGAGTGTGGATGGTATAGGTGAAAGAATGGATGGTGTAGTGGTGAGCGTGGATGGTGTAGGGGTGAGAGTGGATGTGGTGGGGGTGAGCGTGGATGTGGTAGGGGTGAGCGTGGACAGTGTAGGGGTGAGTGTGGATGGTGTAGGAGTGAGCGTGGATGGTGTAGGGGTGAGCGTGAATGGTGTAGGTGTGAGCGTGGATGGTGTAGGAGTGAGCGTGGACATTGTAAAGGTGAGCGTGGACAGTGTAGCGGTGAGCGTGGACGTTGTAGGGGTGAACGTGGATGTTGTAGGGGTGAGCGTGGATGTTGTAGGCGTGAGGGTGGATGGTGTAGGGGTGAGCGTGGATGTTGTAGAAGTGAGCGTAGATGGTGTAGGAGTGAGGGTGGATGTTGTAGCGGTGAGCGTGGATGGTGTTGGGGTGAGGGTGGATGTTGTAGGGGTGAGCGTGGATGTTGTCGGGGTGAGGGTCGATGGTGTAGGGGTGAGTGTGGATGTTGTAGAGGTGAGAGTGCATGGTGTAGGGGTGAGCGTGGCTATTGTAAGGGTGAGCGTGGATGGTGTAGGGGTGAGCGTGGATGGTGTAGGGGTGAGCGTGGATGGTGTAGGGGTGAGCGTGGATGGTGTAGGGGTGAGCGTGGATGTTGTAGGGGTGAGCGTGGATGTTGGAGGAGTGAGCGTAGATGGTGTAGGGGGTGAGCGTGGAGGTTGTAAAGGTGAGCGTGGAGGTTGTAAAGGTGAGCGTGGATGGTGTAGGAGTGAGCGTGGATGTTGCAGGGTTGAGAGTGGATGGGGTTGGGTGTGGCGTGGATGGTGTTGGGGTGAGAGTGGATGGTGTCGGGGTGAGAGTGGATAGTGTCGGGGTGAGAGTGGATGGTGTCGGGGTGAGTATGGATGTTGGAGAGGTGAGCGTGGATGGTGTAGGGGTGAGCGTGGATATTGCAGGAGTGAGCGTGGCTGGTGTAGGGGTGAGAGTGGATGTTGTAAAGGTGAGCGTGGATGGTGTAGGGGTGAGAGTGGATGTTGTATGAGTGAGCATGGATGGTGTAGATGTGTGGATGGTATAGGGGAAAGCGTGGATGGTGTAGTGGTGAGCGTGGATGGTGTAGGGGTGAGCGTGGATGGTGTAGGGGTGAGCGTGGATGGTGTAGGAGTGAGCGTGGACATTATAAAGGTGAGCGTGGACGGTGTAGCGGTGAGCGTGGACGTTGTAGGGGTGAACGTGGATGTTGTAGGGGTGAGCGTGGATGTTGTCGGGGTGAGGGTGGATGGTGTAGGGGTGAGCGTGGATGTTGTAGAAGTGAGCGTAGATGGTGTAGGAGTGAGGGTGCATGTTGTAGCGGTGAGCGTGGATGGTGTTGGGGTGATGGTGGATGTTGTAGGGGTGAGCGTGGATGTTGTCAGGGTGAGGGTGTATGGTGTAGGGGTGAGTGTGGATGTTGTAGAGGTGAGCGTGGATGGTGTAGGGGTGAGCGTGGCTATTGTAGGGGTGAGCGTGGATGGTGTAGGGGTGAGCGTGGAGGTTGTAAAGGTGAGCATGGATGGTGTAGGAGTGAGCGTGGATGTTGTAGGGGTGAGAGTGAATGGGGTTGGGGTGGGCGTGGATGGTGTTGGGGTGAGTGTGGATGTTGGCGGGGTGAGCGTTGATGTTGCAGGGGTGAGCGTGGATGTTGCAGGAGTGAGCGTGAATGTTGTAGGGGTGAGCGTGGATGGTGCAGGTGTGAGAGTGGATGTTGTAAAGGCGAGCGTGGATGGTGTAGCGGTGAGAGTGGATTTTGTATGAGTGAGCATGCACGGTGTAGAGGTGAGTGTGGATGGTATAGGGGAAAGCATGGATGGTGTAGTGGTGAGCGTGGATGGTGTAGGGGTGAGAGTGGATGTGGTGGGGGTCAGCGTGGATGTGGTAGGGGTGAGCGTGGATGATGTAGGGGTGAGCGTGGATGGTGTAAAGGTGAGCATGGATGATGTAGGAGTGAGCGTAGATGGTGTAGGGGGTGAGCGTGGAGGTTGTAAAGGTGAGCATGGATTGTGTAGGAGTGAGCGTGGATGTTGTAGGGGTGAGAGTGAATGGGGTTGGGGTGGGCGTGGATGGTGTTGGGGTGGGCGTGGATGGTGTTGGGGTGAGTGTGGATGTTGGCGAGGTGAGCGTTGATGTTGCAGGGGTGAGCGTGGATGTTGCAGGAGTGAGCGTGGATGTTGTAGGGGTGAGCGTGGATGGTGTAGGGGTGAGAGTGGATGTTGTAAAGGTGAGCGTGGATGGTGTAGCGGTGAGAGTGGATGTTGTATGAGTGAGCATGCACGGTGTAGAGGTGAGTGTGGATGGTATAGGGGAAAGCATGGATGGTGTAGTGGTGAACGTGGATGGTGTAGGGGTGAGAGTGGATGTGGTGGGGGTGAGCGTGGATGTGGTAGGGGTGAGCGTGGATGTTGCAGGAGTGAGCGTGGATTTTGTATGAGAGCGTGGATGTTGAAGGGGTGAGTGTGGATGGTGTAAGGGTGAGCGTGGATGTTGGAGGAGTGAGCGTGGATGATGTAGGAGTGAGCGTAGATGGTGTAGGGGGTGAGCATGGAGGTTGTAAAGGTGAGCATGGATGGTGTAGGAGTGAGCGTAGATGGTGTAGGGGGTGAGCGTGGAGGTTCTAAAGGTGAGCATGGATGGTGTAGGAGTGAGCGTGGATGTTGTAGGAGTGAGAGTGAATGGGGTTGGGGTGGGCGTGGATGGTGTTGGGGTGAGTGTAGATGTTGGCGAGGTGAGCGTTGATGTTGCAGGGGTGCGCGTGGATGTTGCAGGAGTGAGCGTGAATGTTGTAGGGGTGAGCGTGGATGGTGTAGGGGTGAGAGTGGATGTTGTAAAGGTGAGCGTGGATGGTGTTGGGGTGAGAGTGGATGTTGTATGAGTGAGCATGGACGGTGTAGAGGTGAGCGTGGATGGTATAGGTGAAAGCATGGATGGTGTAGTGGTGAGCGTGGATGGTGTAGGGGTGAGAGTGGATGTGGTGGGGGTGAGCGTGGATGTGGTAGGGGTGAGCGTGGACAGTGTAGGGGTGAGCGTGGATGGTGTAGGAGTGAGCGTGGATGGTGTAGGGGTGAGCGTGGATGGTGTAGGTGTGAGCGTGGATGGTGTAGGAGTGAGCGTGGACATTGTAAAGGTGAGCGTGGACAGTGTAGCGGTGAGCATGGACGTTGTAGGGGTGAACGTGGATGTTGTAGGGGTGAGCGTGGATGTTGTAGGCGTGAGGGTGGATGGTGTAGGGGTGAGCGTGGATGTTGTAGAAGTGAGCGTAGATGGTGTAGGAGTGAGGGTGGATGTTGTAGCGGTGAGCGTGGATGGTGTTGGGGTGAGGGTGGATGTTGTAGGGGTGAGCGTGGATGTTGTCGGGGTGAGGGTGGATGGTGTAGGGGTGAGTGTGGATGTTGTAGAGGTGAGCGTGCATGGTGTAGGGGTGAGCGTGGCTATTGTAGGGGTGAGCGTGGATGGTGTAGGGGTGAGCGTGGATGGTGTAGGGGTGAGCGTGGATGGTGTAGGGGTGAGCGTGGATGGTGTAGGGGTGAGCGTGGATGTTGTAGGGGTGAGCGTGGATGTTGCAGGAGTGAGCGTAGATGGTGTAGGGGGTGAGCGTGGAGGTTGTAAAGGTGAGCGTGGAGGTTGTAAAGGTGAGCGTGGATGGTGTAGGAGTGAGCGTGGATGTTGCAGGGGTGAGAGTGGATGGGGTTGGGTGTGGCGTGGATGGTGTTGGGGTGAGAGTGGATGGTGTCGGGGTGAGAGTGGATGGTGTCGAGGTGAGTATGGATGTTGGAGAGGTGAGCGTGGATGGTGTAGGGGTAAGCGTGGATATTGCAGGAGTGAGCGTGGATGGTGTAGGGGTGAGAGTGGATGTTGTAAAGGTGAGCGTGGATGGTGTAGGGGTGAGAGTGGATGTTGTATGAGTGAGCATGGATGGTGTAGATGTGTGGATGGTATAGGGGAAAGCGTGGATGGTGTAGTGGTGAGCGTGGATGGTGTAGGGGTGAGCGTGGATGGTGTAGGGGTGAGCGTGGATGGTGTAGGAGTGAGCGTGGACATTATAAAGGTGAGCGTGGACGGTGTAGCGGTGAGCGTGGACGTTGTAGGGGTGAACGTGGATGTTGTAGGGGTGAGTGTGGATGTTGTCGGGGTGAGGGTGGATGGTGTAGGGGTGAGCGTGGATGTTGTAGAAGTGAGCGTAGATGGTGTAGGAGTGAGGGTGCATGTTGTAGCGGTGAGCGTGGATGGTGTTGGGGTGATGGTGGATGTTGTAGGGGTGAGCGTGGATGTTGTCAGGGTGAGGGTGTATGGTGTAGGGGTGAGTGTGGATGTTGTAGAGGTGAGCGTGGATGGTGTAGGGTTGAGCGTGGCTATTGTAGGGGTGAGCGTGGATGGTGTAGGGGTGAGCTTGGATGGTGAAGGTGTGAGCGTGGATGGTGTAGGAGTGAGCGTGGATGGTGTAGGGGTGAGCGTGGATGGTGTAGGGGTGAGCGTGGATGTTGTAGGGGTGAGAGTGGATGTTGCAGGAGTGAGCGTAGATGGTGTAGGGGGTGAGCGTGGAGGTTGTAAAGGTGAGCGTGGAGGTTGTAAAGGTGAGCGTGGATGGTTTAGGAGTGAGCGTGGATGTTGTAGGGGTGAGAGTGGATGGGGTTGGGTGTGGCGTGGATGGTGTTGGGGTGAGAGTGGATGGTGTCGGGGTGAGAGTGGATGGTGTCGGGGTGAGAGTGGATGGTGTCGGGGTGAGTATGGATGTTGGAGATGTGAGTGTGGATGGTGTAGGGGTGAGCGTGGATGTTGCAGGAGTGAGCGTGGATGGTGTAGGGGTGAGAGTGGATGTTGTAAAGGTGAGCGTGGATGGTGTAGGGGTGAGAGTGGATGTTGTATGAGTGAGCATGGATGGTGTAGATGTGTGGATGGTATATGGGAAAGCGTGGATGGTGTAGTGGTGAGCGTGGATGGTGTAGGGGTGAGCGTGGATGGTGTAGGGGTGAGCGTGGATGGTGTAGGAGTGAGCGTGGACATTATAAAGGTGAGCGTGGACGGTGTAGCGGTGAGCGTGGACGTTGTAGGGGTGAACGTGGATGTTGTAGGGGTGAGTGTGGATGTTGTCGGGGTGAGGGTGGATGGTGTAGGGGTGAGCGTGGATGTTGTAGAAGTGAGCGTAGATGGTGTAGGAGTGAGGGTGCATGTTGTAGCGGTGAGCGTGGATGGTGTTGGGGTGATGGTGGATGTTGTAGGGGTGAGCGTGGATGTTGTCAGGGTGAGGGTGTATGGTGTAGGGGTGAGTGTGGATGTTGTAGAGGTGAGCGTGGATGGTGTAGGGTTGAGCGTGGCTATTGTAGGGGTGAGCGTGGATGGTGTAGGGGTGAGCTTGGATGGTGAAGGTGTGAGCGTGGATGGTGTAGGAGTGAGCGTGGATGGTGTAGGGGTGAGCGTGGATGGTGTAGGGGTGAGCGTGGATGTTGTAGGGGTGAGAGTGGATGTTGC
Source organism: Petromyzon marinus (assembly GCF_048934315.1). Classification (NCBI taxonomy): domain Eukaryota; kingdom Metazoa; phylum Chordata; class Hyperoartia; order Petromyzontiformes; family Petromyzontidae; genus Petromyzon; species Petromyzon marinus. The sequence goes on from NC_133689.1 coordinate 23,714,598, forward strand.
AGGAGTGAGCGTAGATGGTGTAGGGGGTGAGCGTGGAGGTTGTAAAGGTGAGCGTGGAGGTTGTAAAGGTGAGCGTGGATGGTTTAGGAGTGAGCGTGGATGTTGTAGGGGTGAGAGTGGATGGGGTTGGGTGTGGCGTGGATGGTGTTGGGGTGAGAGTGGATGGTGTCGGGGTGAGAGTGGATGGTGTCGGGGTGAGAGTGGATGGTGTCGGGGTGAGTATGGATGTTGGAGATGTGAGTGTGGATGGTGTAGGGGTGAGCGTGGATGTTGTAATGGTGAGCGTGGAAGGTGTAGGGGTGAGAGTGGATGTTGTATGAGTGAGCATGGATGGTGTAGATGTGTGGATGGTATATGGGAAAGCGTGGATGGTGTAGTGGTGAGCGTGGATGGTGTAGGGGTGAGCGTGGATGGTGTAGGGGTGAGCGTGGATGGTGGAGGAGTGAGCGTGGACATTGTAAAGGTGAGCGTGGACGGTGTAGCGGTGAGCGTGGACGTTGTAGGGGTGAACGTGGATGTTGTAGGGGTGAGCGTGGATGTTGTAGAAGTGAGCGTAAATGGTGTAGGAGTGAGGGTGCATGTTGTAGCGGTGAGCGTGGATGGTGTTGGGGTGATGGTGGATGTTGTAGGGGTGAGCGTGGATGTTGTCAGGGTGAGGGTGTATGGTGTAGGGGTGAGTGTGGATGTTATAGAGGTGAGCGTGGATGGTGTAGGGGTGAGCGTGGCTATTGTAGGGGTGAGCGTGGATGGTGTAGGGGTGAGCTTGGATGGTGAAGGTGTGAGCGTGGATGGTGTAGGAGTGAGCGTGGATGGTGTAGGGGTGAGCGTGGATGGTGTAGGGGTGAGCGTGGATGTTGTAGGGGTGAGAGTGGATGTTGCAGGAGTGAGCGTAGATGGTGTAGGGGGTGAGCGTGGAGGTTGTAAAGGTGAGCGTGGAGGTTGTAAAGGTGAGCGTGGATGGTGTAGGAGTGAGCGTGGATGTTGTAGGGGTGAGAGTGGATGGGGTTAGGTGTGGGGTGGATGGTGTTGGGGTGAGAGTGGATGGTGTTGGGGTGAGAGTGGATGGTGTCGGGGTGAGAGTGGATGGTGTCGGGGTGAGTATGGATGGTGTAGTGGTGAGCGTGGATGGTGTAGGGGTGAGCGTGGATGTTGTAGAGGTGAGCGTGAATGGTGTAGGGGTGAGCGTGGCTATTGTAGGGGTGAGCGTCGATGGTGTAGGGGTGAGCGTGGATGGTGTAGGAGTGAGCGTAGCTATTGTAGGGGTGAGCGTGGATGGTGTAGGGGTGAGTGTGGATGTTGCAGGAGTGAGCGTGGATTTTGTATGAGAGAGCGTGGATGTTTAAGGGGTGAGTGTGGATGTTGTAGGGGTGAGCGTGGATGGTGTAGGGGTGAGCGTGGATGTGGCAGGAGTGAGCGTGGGTGTTGTAGGAGTAAACGGAGATGGTGTAGGGGTGAAGGTGGATGGTGTAGGGGTGAGCGTGGACGTTGTAAAGGTGAGCATGGATGATGTAGGAGTGAGCGTAGATGGTGTAGGGGGTGAGCCTGGAGGTTGTAAAGGTGAGCATGGAGGTTGTAAAGGTGAGCGTGGATGGTGTAGGAGTGAGCGTGGATGTTGTAGGGGTGAGAGTGAATGGGGTTGGGGTGGGCATGGATGGTGTTGGGGTGAGTGTGGATGTTGGCGAGGTGAGCATGGATGTTGCAGGGGTGAGCGTGGATGTTGCAGGAGTGAGCGTGAATGTTGTAGGGGTGAGCGTGGATGGGGTAGGGGTGAGTGTGGATGTTGTAGAGGTGAGCGTGGATGGTGTACGGGTGAGCGTGGCTATTGTAGGGGTGAGCGTGGATGGTGTAGGGTTGAGCTTGGATGGTGAAGGTGTGAGCGTGGCTGGTGTAGGAGTGAGCGTGGCTGGTGTAAGAGTGAGCGTGGATGGTGTAGGGGTGAGCGTGGATGGTGTAGGGGTGAGCGTGGTTGTTGTAGGGGTGAGAGTGGATGTTGCAGGAGTGAGCGTAGATGGTGTAGAGGGTGAGCGTGGAGGTTGTAAAGGTGAGCGTGGAGGTTGCAAAGGTGAGCGTGGATGGTGTAGGGGAAAGCATGGATGGTGTAGTGGTGAGCGTGGATGGTGTAGGGGTGAGAGTGGATGTGGTGGGGGTGAGCGTGGATGTGGTAGGGGTGAGCGTGGATGTTGCAGGAGTGAGCGTGGATTTTGTATGAGAGCGTGGATGTTGAAGGGGTGAGTGTGGATGGTGTAAGGGTGAGCGTGGATGTTGGAGGAGTGAGCGTGGATGATGCAGGAGTGAGCGTAGATGGTGTAGGGGGTGAGCGTGGAGGTTGTAAAGGTGAGCATGGATGGTGTAGGAGTGAGCGTAGATGGTGTAGGGGGTGAGCGTGGAGGTTCTAAAGGTGAGCATGGATGGTGTAGGAGTGAGCGTGGATGTTGTAGGAGTGAGAGTGAATGGGGTTGGGGTGGGCGTGGATGGTGTTGGGGTGAGTGTAGATGTTGGCGAGGTGAGCGTTGATGTTGCAGGGGTGCGCGTGGATGTTGCAGGAGTGAGCGTGAATGTTGTAGGGGTGAGCGTGGATGGTGTAGGGGTGAGAGTGGATGTTGTAAAGGTGAGCGTGGATGGTGTTGGGGTGAGAGTGGATGTTGTATGAGTGAGCATGGACGGTGTAGAGGTGAGTGTGGATGGTATAGGTGAAAGCATGGATGGTGTAGTGGTGAGCGTGGATGGTGTAGGGGTGAGAGTGGATGTGGTGGGGGTGAGCGTGGATGTGGTAGGGGTGAGCGTGGACAGTGTAGGGGTGAGCGTGGATGGTGTAGGAGTGAGCGTGGATGGTGTAGGGGTGAGCGTGGATGGTGTAGGTGTGAGCGTGGATGGTGTAGGAGTGAGCGTGGACATTGTAAAGGTGAGCGTGGACAGTGTAGCGGTGAGCGTGGACGTTGTAGGGGTGAACGTGGATGTTGTAGGGGTGAGCGTGGATGATGTAGGAGTGAGCGTAGATGGTGTAGGGGGTGAGCGTGGAGGTTGTAAAGGTGAGCATGGATGGTGTAGGAGTGAGCGTAGATGGTGTAGGGGGTGAGCGTGGAGGTTCTAAAGGTGAGCATGGATGGTGTAGGAGTGAGCGTGGATGTTGTAGGAGTGAGAGTGAATGGGGTTGGGGTGGGCGTGGATGGTGTTGGGGTGAGTGTAGATGTTGGCGAGGTGAGCGTTGATGTTGCAGGGGTGCGCGTGGATGTTGCAGGAGTGAGCGTGAATGTTGTAGGGGTGAGCGTGGATGGTGTAGGGGTGAAAGTGGATGTTGTAAAGGTGAGCGTGGATGGTGTTGGGGTGAGAGTGGATGTTGTATGAGTGAGCATGGACGGTGTAGAGGTGAGTGTGGATGGTATAGGTGAAAGCATGGATGGTGTAGTGGTGAGCGTGGATGGTGTAGGGGTGAGAGTGGATGTGGTGGGGGTGAGCGTGGATGTGGTAGGGGTGAGCGTGGACAGTGTAGGGGTGAGCGTGGATGGTGTAGGAGTGAGCGTGGATGGTGTAGGGGTGAGCGTGGATGGTGTAGGTGTGAGCGTGGATGGTGTAGGAGTGAGCGTGGACATTGTAAAGGTGAGCGTGGACAGTGTAGCGGTGAGCGTGGACGTTGTAGGGGTGAACGTGGATGTTGTAGGGGTGAGCGTGGATGTTGTAGGCGTGAGGGTGGATGGTGTAGGGGTGAGCGTGGATGTTGTAGAAGTGAGCGTAGATGGTGTAGGAGTGAGGGTGGATGTTGTAGCGGTGAGCGTGGATGGTGTTGGGGTGAGGGTGGATGTTGTAGGGGTGAGCGTGGATGTTGTCGGGGTGAGGGTGGATGGTGTAGGGGTGAGTGTGGATGTTGTAGAGGTGAGCGTGCATGGTGTAGGGGTGAGCGTGGCTATTGTAGGGGTGAGCGTGGATGGTGTAGGGGTGAGCGTGGATGGTGTAGGGGTGAGCGTGGATGGTGTAGGGGTGAGCGTGGATGGTGTAGGGGTGAGCGTGGATGTTGTAGGGGTGAGCGTGGATGTTGCAGGAGTGAGCGGTAGATGGTGTAGGGGGTGAGCGTGGAGGTTGTAAAGGTGAGCGTGGAGGTTGTAAAGGTGAGCGTGGATGGTGTAGGAGTGAGCGTGGATGTTGCAGGGGTGAGAGTGGATGGGGTTGGGTGTGGCGTGGATGGTGTTGGGGTGAGAGTGGATGGTGTCGGGGTGAGAGTGGATAGTGTCGGGGTGAGAGTGGATGGTGTCGAGGTGAGTATGGATGTTGGAGAGGTGAGCGTGGATGGTGTAGGGGTGAGCGTGGATATTGCAGGAGTGAGCGTGGATGGTGTAGGGGTGAGAGTGGATGTTGTAAAGGTGAGCGTGGATGGTGTAGGGGTGAGAGTGGATGTTGTATGAGTGAGCATGGATGGTGTAGATGTGTGGATGGTATAGGGGAAAGCGTGGATGGTGTAGTGGTGAGCGTGGATGGTGTAGGGGTGAGCGTGGATGGTGTAGGGGTGAGCGTGGATGGTGTAGGAGTGAGCGTGGACATTATAAAGGTGAGCGTGGACGGTGTAGCGGTGAGCGTGGACGTTGTAGGGGTGAACGTGGATGTTGTAGGGGTGAGCGTGGATGTTGTCGGGGTGAGGGTGGATGGTGTACGGGTGAGCGTGGATGTTGTAGAAGTGAGCGTAGATGGTGTAGGAGTGAGGGTGCATGTTGTAGCGGTGAGCGTGGATGGTGTTGGGGTGATGGTGGATGTTGTAGGGGTGAGCGTGGATGTTGTCAGGGTGAGGGTGTATGGTGTAGGGGTGAGTGTGGATGTTGTAGAGGTGAGCGTGGATGGTGTAGGGGTGAGCGCGGCTATTGTAGGGGTGAGCGTGGATGGTGTAGGGGTGAGCTTGGATGGTGAAGGTGTGAGCGTGGATGGTGTAGGAGTGAGCGTGGATGGTGTAGGGGTGAGCGTGGATGGTGTAGGGGTGAGCGTGAATGTTGTAGGGGTGAGCGTGGATGGGGTAGGGGTGAGTGTGGATGTTGTAGAGGTGAGCGTGGATGGTGTACGGGTGAGCGTGGCTATTGTAGGGGTGAGCGTGGATGGTGTAGGGTTGAGCTTGGATGGTGAAGGTGTGAGCGTGGCTGGTGTAGGAGTGAGCGTGGCTATTGTAGGGGTGAGCGTGGATGGTGTAGGGGTGAGTGTGGATGTTGCAGGAGTGAGCGTGGATTTTGTATGAGAGAGCGTGGATGTTTAAGGGGTGAGTGTGGATGTTGTAGGGGTGAGCGTGGATGGTGTAGGGGTGAGCGTGGATGTGGCAGGAGTGAGCGTGGGTGTTGTAGGAGTAAACGGAGATGGTGTAGGGGTGAAGGTGGATGGTGTAGGGGTGAGCGTGGACGTTGTAAAGGTGAGCATGGATGATGTAGGAGTGAGCGTAGATGGTGTAGGGGGTGAGCCTGGAGGTTGTAAAGGTGAGCATGGAGGTTGTAAAGGTGAGCGTGGATGGTGTAGGAGTGAGCGTGGATGTTGTAGGGGTGAGAGTGAATGGGGTTGGGGTGGGCATGGATGGTGTTGGGGTGAGTGTGGATGTTGGCGAGGTGAGCATGGATGTTGCAGGGGTGAGCGTGGATGTTGCAGGAGTGAGCGTGAATGTTGTAGGGGTGAGCGTGGATGGGGTAGGGGTGAGTGTGGATGTTGTAGAGGTGAGCGTGGATGGTGTACGGGTGAGCGTGGCTATTGTAGGGGTGAGCGTGGATGGTGTAGGGTTGAGCTTGGATGGTGAAGGTGTGAGCGTGGCTGGTGTAGGAGTGAGCGTGGCTGGTGTAAGAGTGAGCGTGGATGGTGTAGGGGTGAGCGTGGATGGTGTAGGGGTGAGCGTGGTTGTTGTAGGGGTGAGAGTGGATGTTGCAGGAGTGAGCGTAGATGGTGTAGAGGGTGAGCGTGGAGGTTGTAAAGGTGAGCGTGGAGGTTGCAAAGGTGAGCGTGGATGGTGTAGGGGAAAGCATGGATGGTGTAGTGGTGAGCGTGGATGGTGTAGGGGTGAGAGTGGATGTGGTGGGGGTGAGCGTGGATGTGGTAGGGGTGAGCGTGGATGTTGCAGGAGTGAGCGTGGATTTTGTATGAGAGCGTGGATGTTGAAGGGGTGAGTGTGGATGGTGTAAGGGTGAGCGTGGATGTTGGAGGAGTGAGCGTGGATGATGTAGGAGTGAGCGTAGATGGTGTAGGGGGTGAGCGTGGAGGTTGTAAAGGTGAGCATGGATGGTGTAGGAGTGAGCGTAGATGGTGTAGGGGGTGAGCGTGGAGGTTCTAAAGGTGAGCATGGATGGTGTAGGAGTGAGCGTGGATGTTGTAGGAGTGAGAGTGAATGGGGTTGGGGTGGGCGTGGATGGTGTTGGGGTGAGTGTAGATGTTGGCGAGGTGAGCGTTGATGTTGCAGGGGTGCGCGTGGATGTTGCAGGAGTGAGCGTGAATGTTGTAGGGGTGAGCGTGGATGGTGTAGGGGTGAAAGTGGATGTTGTAAAGGTGAGCGTGGATGGTGTTGGGGTGAGAGTGGATGTTGTATGAGTGAGCATGGACGGTGTAGAGGTGAGTGTGGATGGTATAGGTGAAAGCATGGATGGTGTAGTGGTGAGCGTGGATGGTGTAGGGGTGAGAGTGGATGTGGTGGGGGTGAGCGTGGATGTGGTAGGGGTGAGCGTGGACAGTGTAGGGGTGAGCGTGGATGGTGTAGGAGTGAGCGTGGATGGTGTAGGGGTGAGCGTGGATGGTGTAGGTGTGAGCGTGGATGGTGTAGGAGTGAGCGTGGACATTGTAGGGGTGAGCGTGGATGGTGTAGGGGTGAGCGTGGATGGTGTAGGAGTGAGCGTAGCTATTGTAGGGGTGAGCGTGGATGGTGTAGGGGTGAGTGTGGATGTTGCAGGAGTGAGCGTGGATTTTGTATGAGAGAGCGTGGATGTTTAAGGGGTGAGTGTGGATGTTGTAGGGGTGAGCGTGGATGGTGTAGGGGTGAGCGTGGATGTGGCAGGAGTGAGCGTGGGTGTTGTAGGAGTAAACGGAGATGGTGTAGGGGTGAAGGTGGATGGTGTAGGGGTGAGCGTGGACGTTGTAAAGGTGAGCATGGATGATGTAGGAGTGAGCGTAGATGGTGTAGGGGGTGAGCCTGGAGGTTGTAAAGGTGAGCATGGAGGTTGTAAAGGTGAGCGTGGATGGTGTAGGAGTGAGCGTGGATGTTGTAGGGGTGAGAGTGAATGGGGTTGGGGTGGGCATGGATGGTGTTGGGGTGAGTGTGGATGTTGGCGAGGTGAGCATGGATGTTGCAGGGGTGAGCGTGGATGTTGCAGGAGTGAGCGTGAATGTTGTAGGGGTGAGCGTGGATGGGGTAGGGGTGAGTGTGGATGTTGTAGAGGTGAGCGTGGATGGTGTACGGGTGAGCGTGGCTATTGTAGGGGTGAGCGTGGATGGTGTAGGGTTGAGCTTGGATGGTGAAGGTGTGAGCGTGGCTGGTGTAGGAGTGAGCGTGGCTGGTGTAAGAGTGAGCGTGGATGGTGTAGGGGTGAGCGTGGATGGTGTAGGGGTGAGCGTGGTTGTTGTAGGGGTGAGAGTGGATGTTGCAGGAGTGAGCGTAGATGGTGTAGAGGGTGAGCGTGGAGGTTGTAAAGGTGAGCGTGGAGGTTGCAAAGGTGAGCGTGGATGGTGTAGGGGAAAGCATGGATGGTGTAGTGGTGAGCGTGGATGGTGTAGGGGTGAGAGTGGATGTGGTGGGGGTGAGCGTGGATGTGGTAGGGGTGAGCGTGGATGTTGCAGGAGTGAGCGTGGATTTTGTATGAGAGCGTGGATGTTGAAGGGGTGAGTGTGGATGGTGTAAGGGTGAGCGTGGATGTTGGAGGAGTGAGCGTGGATGATGTAGGAGTGAGCGTAGATGGTGTAGGGGGTGAGCGTGGAGGTTGTAAAGGTGAGCATGGATGGTGTAGGAGTGAGCGTAGATGGTGTAGGGGGTGAGCGTGGAGGTTCTAAAGGTGAGCATGGATGGTGTAGGAGTGAGCGTGGATGTTGTAGGAGTGAGAGTGAATGGGGTTGGGGTGGGCGTGGATGGTGTTGGGGTGAGTGTAGATGTTGGCGAGGTGAGCGTTGATGTTGCAGGGGTGCGCGTGGATGTTGCAGGAGTGAGCGTGAATGTTGTAGGGGTGAGCGTGGATGGTGTAGGGGTGAGAGTGGATGTTGTAAAGGTGAGCGTGGATGGTGTTGGGGTGAGAGTGGATGTTGTATGAGTGAGCATGGACGGTGTAGAGGTGAGTGTGGATGGTATAGGTGAAAGCATGGATGGTGTAGTGGTGAGCGTGGATGGTGTAGGGGTGAGAGTGGATGTGGTGGGGGTGAGCGTGGATGTGGTAGGGGTGAGCGTGGACAGTGTAGGGGTGAGCGTGGATGGTGTAGGAGTGAGCGTGGATGGTGTAGGGGTGAGCGTGGATGGTGTAGGTGTGAGCGTGGATGGTGTAGGAGTGAGCGTGGACATTGTAAAGGTGAGCGTGGACAGTGTAGCGGTGAGCGTGGACGTTGTAGGGGTGAACGTGGATGTTGTAGGGGTGAGCGTGGATGATGTAGGAGTGAGCGTAGATGGTGTAGGGGGTGAGCGTGGAGGTTGTAAAGGTGAGCATGGATGGTGTAGGAGTGAGCGTAGATGGTGTAGGGGGTGAGCGTGGAGGTTCTAAAGGTGAGCATGGATGGTGTAGGAGTGAGCGTGGATGTTGTAGGAGTGAGAGTGAATGGGGTTGGGGTGGGCGTGGATGGTGTTGGGGTGAGTGTAGATGTTGGCGAGGTGAGCGTTGATGTTGCAGGGGTGCGCGTGGATGTTGCAGGAGTGAGCGTGAATGTTGTAGGGGTGAGCGTGGATGGTGTAGGGGTGAAAGTGGATGTTGTAAAGGTGAGCGTGGATGGTGTTGGGGTGAGAGTGGATGTTGTATGAGTGAGCATGGACGGTGTAGAGGTGAGTGTGGATGGTATAGGTGAAAGCATGGATGGTGTAGTGGTGAGCGTGGATGGTGTAGGGGTGAGAGTGGATGTGGTGGGGGTGAGCGTGGATGTGGTAGGGGTGAGCGTGGACAGTGTAGGGGTGAGCGTGGATGGTGTAGGAGTGAGCGTGGATGGTGTAGGGGTGAGCGTGGATGGTGTAGGTGTGAGCGTGGATGGTGTAGGAGTGAGCGTGGACATTGTAAAGGTGAGCGTGGACAGTGTAGCGGTGAGCGTGGACGTTGTAGGGGTGAACGTGGATGTTGTAGGGGTGAGCGTGGATGTTGTAGGCGTGAGGGTGGATGGTGTAGGGGTGAGCGTGGATGTTGTAGAAGTGAGCGTAGATGGTGTAGGAGTGAGGGTGGATGTTGTAGCGGTGAGCGTGGATGGTGTTGGGGTGAGGGTGGATGTTGTAGGGGTGAGCGTGGATGTTGTCGGGGTGAGGGTGGATGGTGTAGGGGTGAGTGTGGATGTTGTAGAGGTGAGCGTGCATGGTGTAGGGGTGAGCGTGGCTATTGTAGGGGTGAGCGTGGATGGTGTAGGGGTGAGCGTGGATGGTGTAGGGGTGAGCGTGGATGGTGTAGGGGTGAGCGTGTATGGTGTAGGGGTGAGCGTGGATGTTGTAGGGGTGAGCGTGGATGTTGCAGGAGTGAGCGTAGATGGTGTAGGGGGTGAGCGTGGAGGTTGTAAAGGTGAGCGTGGAGGTTGTAAAGGTGAGCGTGGATGGTGTAGGAGTGAGCGTGGATGTTGCAGGGGTGAGAGTGGATGGGGTTGGGTGTGGCGTGGATGGTGTTGGGGTGAGAGTGGATGGTGTCGGGGTGAGAGTGGATGGTGTCGAGGTGAGTATGGATGTTGGAGAGGTGAGCGTGGATGGTGTAGGGGTGAGCGTGGATATTGCAGGAGTGAGCGTGGATGGTGTAGGGGTGAGAGTGGATGTTGTAAAGGTGAGCGTGGATGGTGTAGGGGTGAGAGTGGATGTTGTATGAGTGAGCATGGATGGTGTAGATGTGTGGATGGTATAGGGGAAAGCGTGGATGGTGTAGTGGTGAGCGTGGATGGTGTAGGGGTGAGCGTGGATGGTGTAGGGGTGAGCGTGGATGGTGTAGGAGTGAGCGTGGACATTATAAAGGTGAGCGTGGACGGTGTAGCGGTGAGCGTGGACGTTGTAGGGGTGAACGTGGATGTTGTAGGGGTGAGTGTGGATGTTGTCGGGGTGAGGGTGGATGGTGTAGGGGTGAGCGTGGATGTTGTAGAAGTGAGCGTAGATGGTGTAGGAGTGAGGGTGGATGTTGTATCGGTGAGCGTGGATGGTGTTGGGGTGAGGGTGGATGTTGTAGGGGTGAGCGTGGATGTTGTCGGGGTGAGGGTGGATGGTGTAGGGGTGAGTGTGGATGTTGTAGAGGTGAGCGTGCATGGTGTAGGGGTGAGCGTGGCTATTGTAGGGGTGAGCGTGGATGGTGTAGGGGTGAGCGTGGATGGTGTAGGGGTGAGCGTGGATGGTGTAGGGGTGAGCGTGGATGGTGTAGGGGTGAGCGTGGATGTTGTAGGGGTGAGCGTGGATGTTGCAGGAGTGAGCGTAGATGGTGTAGGGGGTGAGCGTGGAGGTTGTAAAGGTGAGGGTGGAGGTTGTAAAGGTGAGCGTGGATGGTGTAGGAGTGAGCGTGGATGTTGCAGGGGTGAGAGTGGATGGGGTTGGGTGTGGCGTGGATGGTGTTGGGGTGAGAGTGGATGGTGTCGGGGTGAGAGTGGATAGTGTCGGGGTGAGAGTGGATGGTGTCGGGGTGAGTATGGATGTTGGAGAGGTGAGCGTGGATGGTGTAGGGGTGAGCGTGGATATTGCAGGAGTGAGCGTGGATGGTGTAGGGGTGAGAGTGGATGTTGTATGAGTGAGCATGGACGGTGTAGAGGTGAGTGTGGATGGTATAGGTGAAAGCATGGATGGTGTAGTGGTGAGCGTGGATGGTGTAGGGGTGAGAGTGGATGTGGTGGGGGTGAGCGTGGATGTGGTAGGGGTGAGCGTGGACAGTGTAGGGGTGAGCGTGGATGGTGTAGGAGTGAGCGTGGATGGTGTAGGGGTGAGCGTGGATGGTGTAGGTGTGAGCGTGGATGGTGTAGGAGTGAGCGTGGACATTGTAAAGGTGAGCGTGGACAGTGTAGCCGTGAGCGTAGACGTTGTAAGGGTGAACGTGGATGTTGTAGGGGTGAGCGTGGATGTTGTAGGCGTGAGGGTGGATGGTGTAGGGGTGAGCGTGGATGTTGTAAAAGTGAGCGTAGATGGTGTAGGAGTGAGGGTGGATGTTGTATCGGTGAGCGTGGATGGTGTTGGGGTGAGGGTGGATGTTGTAGGGGTGAGCGTGGATGTTGTCGGGGTGAGGGTGGATGGTGTAGGGGTGAGTGTGGATGTTGTAGAGGTGAGCGTGCATGGTGTAGGGGTGAGCGTGGCTATTGTAGGGGTGAGCGTGGATGGTGTAGGGGTGAGCGTGGATGGTGTAGGGGTGAGCGTGGATGGTGTAGGGGTGAGCGTGGATGGTGTAGGGGTGAGCGTGGATGTTGTAGGGGTGAGCGTGGATGTTGCAGGAGTGAGCGTAGATGGTGTAGGGGGTGAGCGTGGAGGTTGTAAAGGTGAGGGTGGAGGTTGTAAAGGTGAGCGTGGATGGTGTAGGAGTGAGCGTGGATGTTGCAGGGGTGAGAGTGGATGGGGTTGGGTGTGGCGTGGATGGTGTTGGGGTGAGAGTGGATGGTGTCGGGGTGAGAGTGGATAGTGTCGGGGTGAGAGTGGATGGTGTCGGGGTGAGTATGGATGTTGGAGAGGTGAGCGTGGATGGTGTAGGGGTGAGCGTGGATATTGCAGGAGTGAGCGTGGATGGTGTAGGGGTGAGAGTGGATGTTGTAAAGGTGAGCGTGGATGGTGTAGGGGTGAGAGTGGATGTTGTATGAGTGAGCATGGATGGTGTAGATGTGTGGATGGTATAGGGGAAAGCGTGGATGGTGTAGTGGTGAGCGTGGATGGTGTAGGGGTGAGCATGGATGGTGTAGGGGTGAGCGTGGATGGTGTAGGAGTGAGCGTGGACATTATAAAGGTGAGCGTGGACGGTGTAGCGGTGAGCGTGGACGTTGTAGGGGTGAACGTGGATGTTGTAGGGGTGAGCGTGGATGTTGTCGGGGTGAGGGTGGATGGTGTAGGGGTGAGCGTGGATGTTGTAGGGGTGAGCGTGGATGGAGTAGGTGTGAGCGTGGATGGTGTAGGAGTGAGCGTGGACATTGTAAAGGTGAGCGTGGACAGTGTAGCCGTGAGCGTAGACGTTGTAGGGGTGAACGTGGATGTTGTAGGGGTGAGCGTGGATGTTGTAGGCGTGAGGGTGGATGGTGTAGGGGTGAGCGTGGATGTTGTAGAAGTGAGCGTAGATGGTGTAGGAGTGAGGGTGGATGTTGTAGCGGTGAGCGTGGATGGTGTTGGGGTGAGGGTGGGTGTTGTAGGGGTGAGCGTGGATGTTGTCGGGGTGAGGGTGGATGGTGTAGGGGTGAGTGTGGATGTTGTAGAGGTGAGCGTGCATGGTGTAGGGGTGAGCGTGGCTATTGTAGGGGAAAGCGTGGATGGTGTAGTGGTGAGCGTGGATGGTGTAGGGGTGAGCGTGGATGGTGTAGGGGTGAGCGTGGATGGTGTAGGAGTGAGCGTGGACATTATAAAGGTGAGCGTGGACGGTGTAGCGGTGAGCGTGGACGTTGTAGGGGTGAACGTGGATGTTGTAGGGGTGAGTGTGGATGTTGTCGGGGTGAGGGTGGATGGTGTAGGGGTGAGCGTGGATGTTGTAGAAGTGAGCGTAGATGGTGTAGGAGTGAGGGTGGATGTTGTATCGGTGAGCGTGGATGGTGTTGGGGTGAGGGTGGATGTTGTAGGGGTGAGCGTGGATGTTGTCGGGGTGAGGGTGGATGGTGTAGGGGTGAGTGTGGATGTTGTAGAGGTGAGCGTGCATGGTGTAGGGGTGAGCGTGGCTATTGTAGGGGTGAGCGTGGATGGTGTAGGGGTGAGCGTGGATGGTGTAGGGGTGAGCGTGGATGGTGTAGGGGTGAGCGTGGATGGTGTAGGGGTGAGCGTGGATGTTGTAGGGGTGAGCGTGGATGTTGCAGGAGTGAGCGTAGATGGTGTAGGGGGTGAGCGTGGAGGTTGTAAAGGTGAGGGTGGAGGTTGTAAAGGTGAGCGTGGATGGTGTAGGAGTGAGCGTGGATGTTGCAGGGGTGAGAGTGGATGGGGTTGGGTGTGGCGTGGATGGTGTTGGGGTGAGAGTGGATGGTGTCGGGGTGAGAGTGGATAGTGTCGGGGTGAGAGTGGATGGTGTCGGGGTGAGTATGGATGTTGGAGAGGTGAGCGTGGATGGTGTAGGGGTGAGCGTGGATATTGCAGGAGTGAGCGTGGATGGTGTAGGGGTGAGAGTGGATGTTGTAAAGGTGAGCGTGGATGGTGTAGGGGTGAGAGTGGATGTTGTATGAGTGAGCATGGATGGTGTAGATGTGTGGATGGTATAGGGGAAAGCGTGGATGGTGTAGTGGTGAGCGTGGATGGTGTAGGGGTGAGCGTGGATGGTGTAGGGGTGAGCGTGGATGGTGTAGGAGTGAGCGTGGACATTATAAAGGTGAGCGTGGACGGTGTAGCGGTGAGCGTGGACGTTGTAGGGGTGAACGTGGATGTTGTAGGGGTGAGCGTGGATGTTGTCGGGGTGAGGGTGGATGGTGTAGGGGTGAGCGTGGATGTTGTAGGGGTGAGCGTGGATGGTGTAGGTGTGAGCGTGGATGGTGTAGGAGTGAGCGTGGACATTGTAAAGGTGAGCGTGGACAGTGTAGCCGTGAGCGTAGACGTTGTAGGGGTGAACGTGGATGTTGTAGGGGTGAGCGTGGATGTTGTAGGCGTGAGGGTGGATGGTGTAGGGGTGAGCGTGGATGTTGTAGAAGTGAGCGTAGATGGTGTAGGAGTGAGGGTGGATGTTGTAGCGGTGAGCGTGGATGGTGTTGGGGTGAGGGTGGATGTTGTAGGGGTGAGCGTGGATGTTGTCGGGGTGAGGGTGGATGGTGTAGGGGTGAGTGTGGATGTTGTAGAGGTGAGCGTGCATGGTGTAGGGGTGAGCGTGGCTATTGTAGGGGTGAGCGTGGATGGTGTAGGGGTGAGCGTGGATGGTGTAGGGGTGAGCGTGGATGGTGTAGGGGTGAGCGTGGATGGTGTAGGGGTGAGCGTGGATGTTGTAGGGGTGAGCGTGGATGTTGCAGGAGTGAGCGTAGATGGTGTAGGGGGTGAGCGTGGAGGTTGTAAAGGTGAGGGTGGAGGTTGTAAAGGTGAGCGTGGATGGTGTAGGAGTGAGCGTGGATGTTGCAGGGGTGAGAGTGGATGGGGTTGGGTGTGGCGTGGATGGTGTTGGGGTGAGAGTGGATGGTGTCGGGGTGAGAGTGGATAGTGTCGGGGTGAGAGTGGATGGTGTCGGGGTGAGTATGGATGTTGGAGAGGTGAGCGTGGATGGTGTAGGGGTGAGCGTGGATATTGCAGGAGTGAGCGTGGATGGTGTAGGGGTGAGAGTGGATGTTGTAAAGGTGAGCGTGGATGGTGTAGGGGTGAGAGTGGATGTTGTATGAGTGAGCATGGATGGTGTAGATGTGTGGATGGTATAGGGGAAAGCGTGGATGGTGTAGTGGTGAGCGTGGATGGTGTAGGGGTGAGCGTGGATGGTGTAGGGGTGAGCGTGGATGGTGTAGGAGTGAGCGTGGACATTATAAAGGTGAGCGTGGACGGTGTAGCGGTGAGCGTGGACGTTGTAGGGGTGAACGTGGATGTTGTAGGGGTGAGCGTGGATGTTGTCGGGGTGAGGGTGGATGGTGTAGGGGTGAGCGTGGATGTTGTAGGGGTGAGCGTGGATGGTGTAGGTGTGAGCGTGGATGGTGTAGGAGTGAGCGTGGACATTGTAAAGGTGAGCGTGGACAGTGTAGCCATGAGCGTAGACGTTGTAGGGGTGAACGTGGATGTTGTAGGGGTGAGCGTGGATGTTGTAGGCGTGAGGGTGGATGGTGTAGGGGTGAGCGTGGATGTTGTAGAAGTGAGCGTAGATGGTGTAGGAGTGAGGGTGGATGTTGTAGCGGTGAGCGTGGATGGTGTTGGGGTGAGGGTGGATGTTGTAGGGGTGAGCGTGGATGTTGTCGGGGTGAGGGTGGATGGTGTAGGGGTGAGTGTGGATGTTGTAGAGGTGAGCGTGCATGGTGTAGGGGTGAGCGTGGCTATTGTAGGGGTGAGCGTGGATGGTGTAGGGGTGAGCGTGGATGGTGTAGGGGTGAGCGTGGATGGTGTAGGGGTGAGCGTGGATGGTGTAGGGGTGAGCGTGGATGTTGTAGGGGTGAGCGTGGATGTTGCAGGAGTGAGCGTAGATGGTGTAGGGGGTGAGCGTGGAGGTTGTAAAGGTGAGGGTGGAGGTTGTAAAGGTGAGCGTGGATGGTGTAGGAGTGAGCGTGGATGTTGCAGGGGTGAGAGTGGATAGAGTTGGGTGTGGCGTGGATGGTGTTGGGGTGAGAGTGGATGGTGTCGGGGTGAGAGTGGATAGTGTCGGGGTGAGAGTGGATGGTGTCGGGGTGAGTATGGATGTTGGAGAGATGAGCGTGGATGGTGTAGGGGTGAGCGTGGATATTGCAGGAGTGAGCGTGGATGGTGTAGGGGTGAGAGTGGATGTTGTAAAGGTGAGCGTGGATGGTGTAGGGGTGAGAGTGGATGTTGAATGAGTGAGCATGGATGGTGTAGATGTGTGGATGGTATAGGGGAAAGCGTGGATGGTGTAGTGGTGAGCGTGGATGGTGTAGGGGTGAGCGTGGATGGTGTAGGGGTGAGCGTGGATGGTGTAGGAGTGAGCGTGGACATTATAAAGGTGAGCGTGGACGGTGTAGCGGTGAGCGTGGACGTTGTAGGGGTGAACGTGGATGTTGTAGGGGTGAGCGTGGATGTTGTCGGGGTGAGGGTGGATGGTGTAGGGGTGAGCGTGGATGTTGTAGAAGTGAGCGTAGATGGTGTAGGAGTGAGGGTGCATGTTGTAGCGGTGAGCGTGGATGGTGTTGGGGTGATGGTGGATGCTGTAGGGGTGAGCGTGGATGTTGTCAGGGTGAGGGTGTATGGTGTAGGGGTGAGTGTGGATGTTGTAGAGGTGAGCGTGGATGGTGTAGGGGTGAGCGTGGCTATTGTAGGGGTGAGCGTGGATGGTGTAGGGGTGAGCGTGGAGGTTGTAAAGGTGAGCATGGATGGTGTAGGAGTGAGCGTGGATGTTGTAGGGGTGAGAGTGAATGGGGTTGGGGTGGGCGTGGATGGTGTTGGGGTGAGTGTGGATGTTGGCGGGGTGAGCGTTGATGTTGCAGGGGTGAGCGTGGATGTTGCAGGAGTGAGCGTGAATGTTGGAGGGGTGAGCGTGGATGGTGTAGGGGTGAGAGTGGATGTTGTATGAGTGAGCATGGACGGTGTAGAGGTGAGTGTGGATGGTATAGGTGAAAGCATGGATGGTGTAGTGGTGAGCGTGGATGGTGTAGGGGTGAGAGTGGATGTGGTGGGGGTGAGCGTGGATGTGGTAGGGGTGAGCGTGGACAGTGTAGGGGTGAGCGTGGATGGTGTAGGAGTGAGCGTGGATGGTGTAGGGGTGAGCGTGGATGGTGTAGGTGTGAGCGTGGATGGTGTAGGAGTGAGCGTGGACATTGTAAAGGTGAGCGTGGACAGTGTAGCCGTGAGCGTAGACGTTGTAAGGGTGAACGTGGATGTTGTAGGGGTGAGCGTGGATGTTGTAGGCGTGAGGGTGGATGGTGTAGGGGTGAGCGTGGATGTTGTAAAAGTGAGCGTAGATGGTGTAGGAGTGAGGGTGGATGTTGTATCGGTGAGCGTGGATGGTGTTGGGGTGAGGGTGGATGTTGTAGGGGTGAGCGTGGATGTTGTCGGGGTGAGGGTGGATGGTGTAGGGGTGAGTGTGGATGTTGTAGAGGTGAGCGTGCATGGTGTAGGGGTGAGCGTGGCTATTGTAGGGGTGAGCGTGGATGGTGTAGGGGTGAGCGTGGATGGTGTAGGGGTGAGCGTGGATGGTGTAGGGGTGAGCGTGGATGGTGTAGGGGTGAGCGTGGATGTTGTAGGGGTGAGCGTGGATGTTGCAGGAGTGAGCGTAGATGGTGTAGGGGGTGAGCGTGGAGGTTGTAAAGGTGAGGGTGGAGGTTGTAAAGGTGAGCGTGGATGGTGTAGGAGTGAGCGTGGATGTTGCAGGGGTGAGAGTGGATGGGGTTGGGTGTGGCGTGGATGGTGTTGGGGTGAGAGTGGATGGTGTCGGGGTGAGAGTGGATAGTGTCGGGGTGAGAGTGGATGGTGTCGGGGTGAGTATGGATGTTGGAGAGGTGAGCGTGGATGGTGTAGGGGTGAGCGTGGATATTGCAGGAGTGAGCGTGGATGGTGTAGGGGTGAGAGTGGATGTTGTAAAGGTGAGCGTGGATGGTGTAGGGGTGAGAGTGGATGTTGTATGAGTGAGCATGGATGGTGTAGATGTGTGGATGGTATAGGGGAAAGCGTGGATGGTGTAGTGGTGAGCGTGGATGGTGTAGGGGTGAGCGTGGATGGTGTAGGGGTGAGCGTGGATGGTGTAGGAGTGAGCGTGGACATTATAAAGGTGAGCGTGGACGGTGTAGCGGTGAGCGTGGACGTTGTAGGGGTGAACGTGGATGTTGTAGGGGTGAGCGTGGATGTTGTCGGGGTGAGGGTGGATGGTGTAGGGGTGAGCGTGGATGTTGTAGGGGTGAGCGTGGATGGTGTAGGTGTGAGCGTGGATGGTGTAGGAGTGAGCGTGGACATTGTAAAGGTGAGCGTGGACAGTGTAGCCGTGAGCGTAGACGTTGTAGGGGTGAACGTGGATGTTGTAGGGGTGAGCGTGGATGTTGTAGGCGTGAGGGTGGATGGTGTAGGGGTGAGCGTGGATGTTGTAGAAGTGAGCGTAGATGGTGTAGGAGTGAGGGTGGATGTTGTAGCGGTGAGCGTGGATGGTGTTGGGGTGAGGGTGGATGTTGTAGGGGTGAGCGTGGATGTTGTCGGGGTGAGGGTGGATGGTGTAGGGGTGAGTGTGGATGTTGTAGAGGTGAGCGTGCATGGTGTAGGGGTGAGCGTGGCTATTGTAGGGGTGAGCGTGGATGGTGTAGGGGTGAGCGTGGATGGTGTAGGGGTGAGCGTGGATGGTGTAGGGGTGAGCGTGGATGGTGTAGGGGTGAGCGTGGATGTTGTAGGGGTGAGCGTGGATGTTGCAGGAGTGAGCGTAGATGGTGTAGGGGGTGAGCGTGGAGGTTGTAAAGGTGAGGGTGGAGGTTGTAAAGGTGAGCGTGGATGGTGTAGGAGTGAGCGTGGATGTTGCAGGGGTGAGAGTGGATGGGGTTGGGTGTGGCGTGGATGGTGTTGGGGTGAGAGTGGATGGTGTCGGGGTGAGAGTGGATAGTGTCGGGGTGAGAGTGGATGGTGTCGGGGTGAGTATGGATGTTGGAGAGATGAGCGTGGATGGTGTAGGGGTGAGCGTGGATATTGCAGGAGTGAGCGTGGATGGTGTAGGGGTGAGAGTGGATGTTGTAAAGGTGAGCGTGGATGGTGTAGGGGTGAGAGTGGATGTTGAATGAGTGAGCATGGATGGTGTAGATGTGTGGATGGTATAGGGGAAAGCGTGGATGGTGTAGTGGTGAGCGTGGATGGTGTAGGGATGAGCGTGGATGGTGTAGGGGTGAGCGTGGATGGTGTAGGAGTGAGCGTGGACATTATAAAGGGGAGCGTGGATGGTGTAGCGGTGAGCGTGGACGTTGTAGGGGTGAACGTGGATGTTGTAGGGGTGAGCGTGGATGTTGTCGGGGTGAGGGTGGATGGTGTAGGGGTGAGCGTGGATGTTGTAGAAGTGAGCGAAGATGGTGTAGGAGTGAGGGTGCATGTTGTAGCGGTGAGCGTGGATGGTGTTGGGGTGATGGTGGATGTTGTAGGGGTGAGCGTGGATGTTGTCAGGGTGAGGGTGTATAGTGTAGGGGTGAGTGTGGATGTTGTAGAGGTGAGCGTGGATGGTGTAGGGGTGAGCGTGGCTATTGTAGGGGTGAGCGTGGATGGTGTAGGGGTGAGCGTGGAGGTTGTAAAGGTGAGCATGGATGGTGTAGGAGTGAGCGTGGATGTTGTAGGGGTGAGAGTGAATGGGGTTGGGGTGGGCGTGGATGGTGTTGGGGTGAGTGTGGATGTTGGCGGGGTGAGCGTTGATGTTGCAGGGGTGAGCGTGGATGTTGCAGGACTGAGCGTGAATGTTGTAGGGGTGAGCGTGGATGGTGTAGGGGTGAGAGTGGATGTGGTGGGGGTGAGCGTGGATGTGGTAGGGGTGAGCGTGGATGTTGCAGGAGTGAGCGTGGATTTTGTATGAGAGCGTGGATGTTGAAGGGGTGAGTGTGGATGGTGTAAGGGTGAGCGTGGATGTTGGAGGAGTGAGCGTGGGTGATGTAGGAGTGAGCGTAGATGGTGTAGGGGGTGAGCGTGGAGGTTGTAAAGGTGAGCATGGATGGTGTAGGAGTGAGCGTAGATGGTGTAGGGGGTGAGCGTGGAGGTTCTAAAGGTGAGCATGGATGGTGTAGGAGTGAGCGTGGATGTTGTAGGAGTGAGAGTGAATGGGGTTGGGGTGGGCGTGGATGGTGTTGGGGTGAGTGTAGATGTTGGCGAGGTGAGCGTTGATGTTGCAGGGGTGCGCGTGGATGTTGCAGGAGTGAGCGTGAATGTTGTAGGGGTGAGCGTGAATGTTGTAGGGGTGAGCGTGGATGGTGTAGGGGTGAGAGTGGATGTTGTAAAGGTGAGCGTGGATGGTGTTGGGGTGAGAGTGGATGTTGTATGAGTGAGCATGGACGGTGTAGAGGTGAGTGTGGATGGTATAGGTGAAAGAATGGATGGTGTAGTGGTGAGCGTGGATGGTGTAGGGGTGAGAGTGGATGTGGTGGGGGTGAGCGTGGATGTGGTAGGGGTGAGCGTGGACAGTGTAGGGGTGAGTGTGGATGGTGTAGGAGTGAGCGTGGATGGTGTAGGGGTGAGCGTGAATGGTGTAGGTGTGAGCGTGGATGGTGTAGGAGTGAGCGTGGACATTGTAAAGGTGAGCGTGGACAGTGTAGCGGTGAGCGTGGACGTTGTAGGGGTGAACGTGGATGTTGTAGGGGTGAGCGTGGATGTTGTAGGCGTGAGGGTGGATGGTGTAGGGGTGAGCGTGGATGTTGTAGAAGTGAGCGTAGATGGTGTAGGAGTGAGGGTGGATGTTGTAGCGGTGAGCGTGGATGGTGTTGGGGTGAGGGTGGATGTTGTAGGGGTGAGCGTGGATGTTGTCGGGGTGAGGGTGGATGGTGTAGGGGTGAGTGTGGATGTTGTAGAGGTGAGAGTGCATGGTGTAGGGGTGAGCGTGGCTATTGTAAGGGTGAGCGTGGATGGTGTAGGGGTGAGCGTGGATGGTGTAGGGGTGAGCGTGGATGGTGTAGGGGTGAGCGTGGATGGTGTAGGGGTGAGCGTGGATGTTGTAGGGGTGAGCGTGGATGTTGGAGGAGTGAGCGTAGATGGTGTAGGGGGTGAGCGTGGAGGTTGTAAAGGTGAGCGTGGAGGTTGTAAAGGTGAGCGTGGATGGTGTAGGAGTGAGCGTGGATGTTGCAGGGTTGAGACTGGATGGGGTTGGGTGTGGCGTGGATGGTGTTGGGGTGAGAGTGGATGGTGTCGGGGTGAGAGTGGATAGTGTCGGGGTGAGAGTGGATGGTGTCGGGGTGAGTATGGATGTTGGAGAGGTGAGCGTGGATGGTGTAGGGGTGAGCGTGGATATTGCAGGAGTGAGCGTGGCTGGTGTAGGGGTGAGAGTGGATGTTGTAAAGGTGAGCGTGGATGGTGTAGGGGTGAGAGTGGATGTTGTATGAGTGAGCATGGATGGTGTAGATGTGTGGATGGTATAGGGGAAAGCGTGGATGGTGTAGTGGTGAGCGTGGATGGTGTAGGGGTGAGCGTGGATGGTGTAGGGGTGAGCGTGGATGGTGTAGGAGTGAGCGTGGACATTATAAAGGTGAGCGTGGACGGTGTAGCGGTGAGCGTGGACGTTGTAGGGGTGAACGTGGATGTTGTAGGGGTGAGCGTGGATGTTGTCGGGGTGAGGGTGGATGGTGTAGGGGTGAGCGTGGATGTTGTAGAAGTGAGCGTAGATGGTGTAGGAGTGAGGGTGCATGTTGTAGCGGTGAGCGTGGATGGTGTTGGGGTGATGGTGGATGTTGTAGGGGTGAGCGTGGATGTTGTCAGGGTGAGGGTGTATGGTGTAGGGGTGAGTGTGGATGTTGTAGAGGTGAGCGTGGATGGTGTAGGGGTGAGCGTGGCTATTGTAGGGGTGAGCGTGGATGGTGTAGGGGTGAGCGTGGAGGTTGTAAAGGTGAGCATGGATGGTGTAGGAGTGAGCGTGGATGTTGTAGGGGTGAGAGTGAATGGGGTTGGGGTGGGCGTGGATGGTGTTGGGGTGAGTGTGGATGTTGGCGGGGTGAGCGTTGATGTTGCAGGGGTGAGCGTGGATGTTGCAGGAGTGAGCGTGAATGTTGTAGGGGTGAGCGTGGATGGTGCAGGTGTGAGAGTGGATGTTGTAAAGGCGAGCGTGGATGGTGTAGCGGTGAGAGTGGATTTTGTATGAGTGAGCATGCACGGTGTAGAGGTGAGTGTGGATGGTATAGGGGAAAGCATGGATGGTGTAGTGGTGAGCGTGGATGGTGTAGGGGTGAGAGTGGATGTGGTGGGGGTCAGCGTGGATGTGGTAGGGGTGAGCGTGGATGATGTAGGGGTGAGCGTGGATGGGGTAAAGGTGAGCATGGATGATGTAGGAGTGAGCGTAGATGGTGTAGGGGGTGAGCGTGGAGGTTGTAAAGGTGAGCATGGATTGTGTAGGAGTGAGCGTGGATGTTGTAGGGGTGAGAGTGAATGGGGTTGGGGTGGGCGTGGATGGTGTTGGGGTGGGCGTGGATGGTGTTGGGGTGAGTGTGGATGTTGGCGAGGTGAGCGTTGATGTTGCAGGGGTGAGCGTGGATGTTGCAGGAGTGAGCGTGGATGTTGTAGGGGTGAGCGTGGATGGTGTAGGGGTGAGAGTGGATGTTGTAAAGGTGAGCGTGGATGGTGTAGCGGTGAGAGTGGATGTTGTATGAGTGAGCATGCACGGTGTAGAGGTGAGTGTGGATGGTATAGGGGAAAGCATGGATGGTGTAGTGGTGAGCGTGGATGGTGTAGGGGTGAGAGTGGATGTGGTGGGGGTGAGCGTGGATGTGGTAGGGGTGAGCGTGGATGTTGCAGGAGTGAGCGTGGATTTTGTATGAGAGCGTGGATGTTGAAGGGGTGAGTGTGGATGGTGTAAGGGTGAGCGTGGATGTTGGAGGAGTGAGCGTGGATGATGTAGGAGTGAGCGTAGATGGTGTAGGGGGTGAGCATGGAGGTTGTAAAGGTGAGCATGGATGGTGTAGGAGTGAGCGTAGATGGTGTAGGGGGTGAGCGTGGAGGTTCTAAAGGTGAGCATGGATGGTGTAGGAGTGAGCGTGGATGTTGTAGGAGTGAGAGTGAATGGGGTTGGGGTGGGCGTGGATGGTGTTGGGGTGAGTGTAGATGTTGGCGAGGTGAGCGTTGATGTTGCAGGGGTGCGCGTGGATGTTGCAGGAGTGAGCGTGAATGTTGTAGGGGTGAGCGTGGATGGTGTAGGGGTGAGAGTGGATGTTGTAAAGGTGAGCGTGGATGGTGTTGGGGTGAGAGTGGATGTTGTATGAGTGAGCATGGACGGTGTAGAGGTGAGCGTGGATGGTATAGGTGAAAGCATGGATGGTGTAGTGGTGAGCGTGGATGGTGTAGGGGTGAGAGTGGATGTGGTGGGGGTGAGCGTGGATGTGGTAGGGGTGAGCGTGGACAGTGTAGGGGTGAGCGTGGATGGTGTAGGAGTGAGCGTGGATGGTGTAGGGGTGAGCGTGGATGGTGTAGGTGTGAGCGTGGATGGTGTAGGAGTGAGCGTGGACATTGTAAAGGTGAGCGTGGACAGTGTAGCGGTGAGCATGGACGTTGTAGGGGTGAACGTGGATGTTGTAGGGGTGAGCGTGGATGTTGTAGGCGTGAGGGTGGATGGTGTAGGGGTGAGCGTGGATGTTGTAGAAGTGAGCGTAGATGGTGTAGGAGTGAGGGTGGATGTTGTAGCGGTGAGCGTGGATGGTGTTGGGGTGAGGGTGGATGTTGTAGGGGTGAGCGTGGATGTTGTCGGGGTGAGGGTGGATGGTGTAGGGGTGAGTGTGGATGTTGTAGAGGTGAGCGTGCATGGTGTAGGGGTGAGCGTGGCTATTGTAGGGGTGAGCGTGGATGGTGTAGGGGTGAGCGTGGATGGTGTAGGGGTGAGCGTGGATGGTGTAGGGGTGAGCGTGGATGGTGTAGGGGTGAGCGTGGATGTTGTAGGGGTGAGCGTGGATGTTGCAGGAGTGAGCGTAGATGGTGTAGGGGGTGAGCGTGGAGGTTGTAAAGGTGAGCGTGGAGGTTGTAAAGGTGAGCGTGGATGGTGTAGGAGTGAGCGTGGATGTTGCAGGGGTGAGAGTGGATGGGGTTGGGTGTGGCGTGGATGGTGTTGGGGTGAGAGTGGATGGTGTCGGGGTGAGAGTGGATGGTGTCGAGGTGAGTATGGATGTTGGAGAGGTGAGCGTGGATGGTGTAGGGGTAAGCGTGGATATTGCAGGAGTGAGCGTGGATGGTGTAGGGGTGAGAGTGGATGTTGTAAAGGTGAGCGTGGATGGTGTAGGGGTGAGAGTGGATGTTGTATGAGTGAGCATGGATGGTGTAGATGTGTGGATGGTATAGGGGAAAGCGTGGATGGTGTAGTGGTGAGCGTGGATGGTGTAGGGGTGAGCGTGGATGGTGTAGGGGTGAGCATGGATGGTGTAGGAGTGAGCGTGGACATTATAAAGGTGAGCGTGGACGGTGTAGCGGTGAGCGTGGACGTTGTAGGGGTGAACGTGGATGTTGTAGGGGTGAGTGTGGATGTTGTCGGGGTGAGGGTGGATGGTGTAGGGGTGAGCGTGGATGTTGTAGAAGTGAGCGTAGATGGTGTAGGAGTGAGGGTGCATGTTGTAGCGGTGAGCGTGGATGGTGTTGGGGTGATGGTGGATGTTGTAGGGGTGAGCGTGGATGTTGTCAGGGTGAGGGTGTATGGTGTAGGGGTGAGTGTGGATGTTGTAGAGGTGAGCGTGGATGGTGTAGGGTTGAGCGTGGCTATTGTAGGGGTGAGCGTGGATGGTGTAGGGGTGAGCTTGGATGGTGAAGGTGTGAGCGTGGATGGTGTAGGAGTGAGCGTGGATGGTGTAGGGGTGAGCGTGGATGGTGTAGGGGTGAGCGTGGATGTTGTAGGGGTGAGAGTGGATGTTGCAGGAGTGAGCGTAGATGGTGTAGGGGGTGAGCGTGGAGGTTGTAAAGGTGAGCGTGGAGGTTGTAAAGGTGAGCGTGGATGGTTTAGGAGTGAGCGTGGATGTTGTAGGGGTGAGAGTGGATGGGGTTGGGTGTGGCGTGGATGGTGTTGGGGTGAGAGTGGATGGTGTCGGGGTGAGAGTGGATGGTGTCGGGGTGAGAGTGGATGGTGTCGGGGTGAGTATGGATGTTGGAGATGTGAGTGTGGATGGTGTAGGGGTGAGCGTGGATGTTGCAGGAGTGAGCGTGGATGGTGTAGGGGTGAGAGTGGATGTTGTAAAGGTGAGCGTGGATGGTGTAGGGGTGAGAGTGGATGTTGTATGAGTGAGCATGGATGGTGTAGATGTGTGGATGGTATATGGGAAAGCGTGGATGGTGTAGTGGTGAGCGTGGATGGTGTAGGGGTGAGCGTGGATGGTGTAGGGGTGAGCGTGGATGGTGGAGGAGTGAGCGTGGACATTGTAAAGGTGAGCGTGGACGGTGTAGCGGTGAGCGTGGACGTTGTAGGGGTGAACGTGGATGTTGTAGGGGTGAGCGTGGATGTTGTAGAAGTGAGCGTAAATGGTGTAGGAGTGAGGGTGCATGTTGTAGCGGTGAGCGTGGATGGTGTTGGGGTGATGGTGGATGTTGTAGGGGTGAGCGTGGATGTTGTCAGGGTGAGGGTGTATGGTGTAGGGGTGAGTGTGGATGTTATAGAGGTGAGCGTGGATGGTGTAGGGGTGAGCGTGGCTATTGTAGGGGTGAGCGTGGATGGTGTAGGGGTGAGCTTGGATGGTGAAGGTGTGAGCGTGGATGGTGTAGGAGTGAGCGTGGATGGTGTAGGGGTGAGCGTGGATGGTGTAGGGGTGAGCGTGGATGTTGTAGGGGTGAGAGTGGATGTTGCAGGAGTGAGCGTAGATGGTGTAGGGGGTGAGCGTGGAGGTTGTAAAGGTGAGCGTGGAGGTTGTAAAGGTGAGCGTGGATGGTGTAGGAGTGAGCGTGGATGTTGTAGGGGTGAGAGTGGATGGGGTTAGGTGTGGGGTGGATGGTGTTGGGGTGAGAGTGGATGGTGTTGGGGTGAGAGTGGATGGTGTCGGGGTGAGAGTGGATGGTGTCGGGGTGAGTATGGATGGTGTAGTGGTGAGCGTGGATGGTGTAGGGGTGAGCGTGGATGTTGTAGAGGTGAGCGTGAATGGTGTAGGGGTGAGCGTGGCTATTGTAGGGGTGAGCGTCGATGGTGTAGGGGTGAGCGTGGATGGTGTAGGAGTGAGCGTAGCTATTGTAGGGGTGAGCGTGGATGGTGTAGGGGTGAGTGTGGATGTTGCAGGAGTGAGCGTGGATTTTGTATGAGAGAGCGTGGATGTTTAAGGGGTGAGTGTGGATGGTGTAGGGGTGAGCGTGGATGGTGTAGGGGTGAGCGTGGATGTGGCAGGAGTGAGCGTGGGTGTTGTAGGAGTAAACGGAGATGGTGTAGGGGTGAAGGTGGATGGTGTAGGGGTGAGCGTGGACGTTGTAAAGGTGAGCATGGATGATGTAGGAGTGAGCGTAGATGGTGTAGGGGGTGAGCCTGGAGGTTGTAAAGGTGAGCATGGAGGTTGTAAAGGTGAGCGTGGATGGTGTAGGAGTGAGCGTGGATGTTGTAGGGGTGAGAGTGAATGGGGTTGGGGTGGGCATGGATGGTGTTGGGGTGAGTGTGGATGTTGGCGAGGTGAGCATGGATGTTGCAGGGGTGAGCGTGGATGTTGCAGGAGTGAGCGTGAATGTTGTAGGGGTGAGCGTGGATGGGGTAGGGGTGAGTGTGGATGTTGTAGAGGTGAGCGTGGATGGTGTACGGGTGAGCGTGGCTATTGTAGGGGTGAGCGTGGATGGTGTAGGGTTGAGCTTGGATGGTGAAGGTGTGAGCGTGGCTGGTGTAGGAATGAGCGTGGCTGGTGTAAGAGTGAGCGTGGATGGTGTAGGGGTGAGCGTGGATGGTGTAGGGGTGAGCGTGGTTGTTGTAGGGGTGAGAGTGGATGTTGCAGGAGTGAGCGTAGATGGTGTAGAGGGTGAGCGTGGAGGTTGTAAAGGTGAGCGTGGAGGTTGCAAAGGTGAGCGTGGATGGTGTAGGGGAAAGCATGGATGGTGTAGTGGTGAGCGTGGATGGTGTAGGGGTGAGAGTGGATGTGGTGGGGGTGAGCGTGGATGTGGTAGGGGTGAACGTGGATGTTGCAGGAGTGAGCGTGGATTTTGTATGAGAGCGTGGATGTTGAAGGGGTGAGTGTGGATGGTGTAAGGGTGAGCGTGGATGTTGGAGGAGTGAGCGTGGATGATGTAGGAGTGAGCGTAGATGGTGTAGGGGGTGAGCGTGGAGGTTGTAAAGGTGAGCATGGATGGTGTAGGAGTGAGCGTAGATGGTGTAGGGGGTGAGCGTGGAGGTTCTAAAGGTGAGCATGGATGGTGTAGGAGTGAGCGTGGATGTTGTAGGAGTGAGAGTGAATGGGGTTGGGGTGGGCGTGGATGGTGTTGGGGTGAGTGTAGATGTTGGCGAGGTGAGCGTTGATGTTGCAGGGGTGCGCGTGGATGTTGCAGGAGTGAGCGTGAATGTTGTAGGGGTGAGCGTGGATGGTGTAGGGGTGAGAGTGGATGTTGTAAAGGTGAGCGTGGATGGTGTTGGGTTGAGAGTGGATGTTGTATGAGTGAGCATGGACGGTGTAGAGGTGAGTGTGGATGGTATAGGTGAAAGCATGGATGGTGTAGTGGTGAGCGTGGATGGTGTAGGGGTGAGAGTGGATGTGGTGGGGGTGAGCGTGGATGTGGTAGGGGTGAGCGTGGACAGTGTAGGGGTGAGCGTGGATGGTGTAGGAGTGAGCGTGGATGGTGTAGGGGTGAGCGTGGATGGTGTAGGTGTGAGCGTGGATGGTGTAGGAGTGAGCGTGGACATTGTAAAGGTGAGCGTGGACAGTGTAGCGGTGAGCGTGGACGTTGTAGGGGTGAACGTGGATGTTGTAGGGGTGAGCGTGGATGATGTAGGAGTGAGCGTAGATGGTGTAGGGGGTGAGCGTGGAGGTTGTAAAGGTGAGCATGGATGGTGTAGGAGTGAGCGTAGATAGTGTAGGGGGTGAGCGTGGAGGTTCTAAAGGTGAGCATGGATGGTGTAGGAGTGAGCGTGGATGTTGTAGGAGTAAGAGTGAATGGGGTTGGGGTGGGCGTGGATGGTGTTGGGGTGAGTGCAGATGTTGGCGAGGTGAGCGTTGATGTTGCAGGGGTGCGCGTGGATGTTGCAGGAGTGAGCGTGAATGTTGTAGGGGTGAGCGTGGATGGTGTAGGGGTGAGAGTGGATGTTGTAAAGGTGAGCGTGGATGGTGTTGGGGTGAGAGTGGATGTTGTATGAGTGAGCATGGACGGTGTAGAGGTGAGTGTGGATGGTATAGGTGAAAGCATGGATGGTGTAGTGGTGAGCGTGGATGGTGTAGGGGTGAGAGTGGATGTGGTGGGGGTGAGCGTGGATGTGGTAGGGGTGAGCGTGGACAGTGTAGGGGTGAGCGTGGATGGTGTAGGAGTGAGCGTGGATGGTGTAGGGGTGAGCGTGGATGGTGTAGGTGTGAGCGTGGATGGTGTAGGAGTGAGCGTGGACATTGTAAAGGTGAGCGTGGACAGTGTAGCGGTGAGCGTGGACGTTGTAGGGGTGAACGTGGATGTTGTAGGGGTGAGCGTGGATGTTGTAGGCGTGAGGGTGGATGGTGTAGGGGTGAGCGTGGATGTTGTAGAAGTGAGCGTAGATGGTGTAGGAGTGAGGGTGGATGTTGTAGCGGTGAGCGTGGATGGTGTTGGGGTGAGGGTGGATGTTGTAGGGGTGAGCGTGGATGTTGTCGGGGTGAGGGTGGATGGTGTAGGGGTGAGTGTGGATGTTGTAGAGGTGAGCGTGCATGGTGTAGGGGTGAGCGTGGCTATTGTAGGGGTGAGCGTGGATGGTGTAGGGGTGAGCGTGGATGGTGTAGGGGTGAGCGTGGATGGTGTAGGGGTGAGCGTGGATGGTGTAGGGGTGAGCGTGGATGTTGTAGGGGTGAGCGTGGATGTTGCAGGAGTGAGCGGTAGATGGTGTAGGGGGTGAGCGTGGAGGTTGTAAAGGTGAGCGTGGAGGTTGTAAAGGTGAGCGTGGATGGTGTAGGAGTGAGCGTGGATGTTGCAGGGGTGAGAGTGGATGGGGTTGGGTGTGGCGTGGATGGTGTTGGGGTGAGAGTGGATGGTGTCGGGGTGAGAGTGGATAGTGTCGGGGTGAGAGTGGATGGTGTCGAGGTGAGTATGGATGTTGGAGAGGTGAGCGTGGATGGTGTAGGGGTGAGCGTGGATATTGCAGGAGTGAGCGTGGATGGTGTAGGGGTGAGAGTGGATGTTGTAAAGGTGAGCGTGGATGGTGTAGGGGTGAGAGTGGATGTTGTATGAGTGAGCATGGATGGTGTAGATGTGTGGATGGTATAGGGGAAAGCGTGGATGGTGTAGTGGTGAGCGTGGATGGTGTAGGGGTGAGCGTGGATGGTGTAGGGGTGAGCGTGG
This sequence comes from Petromyzon marinus, assembly GCF_048934315.1. NCBI lineage: Eukaryota > Metazoa > Chordata > Hyperoartia > Petromyzontiformes > Petromyzontidae > Petromyzon > Petromyzon marinus. The sequence goes on from NC_133689.1 coordinate 23,743,552, forward strand.
ATGGTGTAGGAGTGAGCGTGGACATTATAAAGGTGAGCGTGGACGGTGTAGCGGTGAGCGTGGACGTTGTAGGGGTGAACGTGGATGTTGTAGGGGTGAGCGTGGATGTTGTCGGGGTGAGGGTGGATGGTGTACGGGTGAGCGTGGATGTTGTAGAAGTGAGCGTAGATGGTGTAGGAGTGAGGGTGCATGTTGTAGCGGTGAGCGTGGATGGTGTTGGGGTGATGGTGGATGTTGTAGGGGTGAGCGTGGATGTTGTCAGGGTGAGGGTGTATGGTGTAGGGGTGAGTGTGGATGTTGTAGAGGTGAGCGTGGATGGTGTAGGGGTGAGCGCGGCTATTGTAGGGGTGAGCGTGGATGGTGTAGGGGTGAGCTTGGATGGTGAAGGTGTGAGCGTGGATGGTGTAGGAGTGAGCGTGGATGGTGTAGGGGTGAGCGTGGATGGTGTAGGGGTGAGCGTGGATGTTGTAGGGGTGAGAGTGGATGTTGCAGGAGTGAGCGTAGATGGTGTAGGGGGTGAGCGTGGAGGTTGTAAAGGTGAGCGTGGAGGTTGTAAAGGTGAGCGTGGAGGTTGTAAAGGTGAGCGTGGATGGTTTAGGAGTGAGCGTGGATGTTGTAGGGGTGAGAGTGGATGGGGTTGGGTGTGGCGTGGATGGTGTTGGGGTGAGAGTGGATGGTGTCGGGGTGAGAGTGGATGGTGTCGGGGTGAGAGTGGATGGTGTCGGGGTGAGTATGGATGTTGGAGAGGTGAGTGTGGATGGTGTAGGGGTGAGCGTGGATGTTGCACGAGTGAGCGTGGATGGTGTAGGGGTGAGAGTGGATGTTGTAAAGGTGAGCGTGGATGGTGTAGGGGTGAGAGTGGATGTTGTATGAGTGAGCATGGATGGTGTAGATGTGTGGATGGTATATGGGAAAGCGTGGATGGTGTAGTGGTGAGCATGGATGGTGTAGGGGTGAGCGTGGATGGTGTAGGGGTGAGCGTGGATGGTGGAGGAGTGAGCGTGGACATTCTAAAGGTGAGCGTGGACGGTGTAGCGGTGAGCGTGGACGTTGTAGGGGTGAACGTGGATGTTGTAGGGGTGAGCGTGGATGTTGTAGAAGTGAGCGTAAATGGTGTAGGAGTGAGGGTGCATGTTGTAGCGGTGAGCGTGGATGGTGTTGGGGTGATGGTGGATGTTGTAGGGGTGAGCGTGGATGTTGTCAGGGTGAGGGTGTATGGTGTAGGGGTGAGTGTGGATGTTGTAGAGGTGAGCGTGGATGGTGTAGGGGTGAGCCTGGCTATTGTAGGGGTGAGCGTGGATGGTGTAGGGGTGAGCTTGGATGGTGAAGGTGTGAGCGTGGATGGTGTAGGAGTGAGCGTGGATGGTGTAGGGGTGAGCGTGGATGGTGTAGGGGTGAGCGTGGATGTTGTAGGGGTGAGAGTGGATGTTGCAGGAGTGAGCGTAGATGGTGTAGGGGGTGAGCGTGGAGGTTGTAAAGGTGAGCGTGGAGGTTGTAAAGGTGAGCGTGGATGGTGTAGGAGTGAGCGTGGATGTTGTAGGGGTGAGAGTGGATGGGGTTGGGTGTGGGGTGGATGGTGTTGGGGTGAGAGTGGATGGTGTTGGGGTGAGAGTGGATGGTGTCGGGGTGAGAGTGGATGGTGTCGGGGTGAGTATGGATGGTGTAGTGGTAAGCGTGGATGGTGTAGGTGTGAGCGTGGATGTTGTAGAGGTGAGCGTGAATGGTGTAGGGGTGAGCGTGGCTATTGTAGGGGTGAGCGTCGATGGTGTAGGGGTGAGCGTGGATGGTGTAGGAGTGAGCGTAGCTATTGTAGGGGTGAGCGTGGATGGTGTAGGGGTGAGTGTGGATGTTGCAGGAGTGAGCGTGGATTTTGTATGAGAGAGTGTGGATGTTTAAGGGGTGAGTGTGGATGGTGTAGGGGTGAGCGTGGATGGTGTAGGGGTGAGCGTGGATGTGGCAGGAGTGAGCGTGGGTGTTGTAGGAGTAAACGGAGATGGTGTAGGGGTGAGGGTGGATGGTGTAGGGGTGAGCGTGGACGTTGTAAAGGTGAGCATGGATGATGTAGGAGTGAGCGTAGATGGTGTAGGGGGTGAGCGTGGAGGTTGTAAAGGTGAGCATGGAGGTTGTAAAGGTGAGCATGGATGGTGTAGGAGTGAGCATGGATGTTGTAGGGGTGAGAGTGAATGGGGTTGGGGTGAGTGTGGATGTTGTAGAGGTGAGCGTGGATGGTGTACGGGTGAGCGTGGCTATTGTAGGGGTGAGCGTGGATGGTATAGGGTTGAGCTTGGATGGTGAAGGTGTGAGCGTGGCTGGTGTAGGAGTGAGCGTGGCTGGTGTAAGAGTGAGCGTGGATGGTGTAGGGGTGAGCGTGGATGGTGTAGGGGTGAGCGTGGATGTTGTAGGGGTGAGAGTGGATGTTGCAGGAGTGAGCGTAGATGGTGTAGAGGGTGAGCGTGGAGGTTGTAAAGGTGAGCGTGGAGGTTGCAAAGGTGAGCGTGGATGGTGTAGAAGTGAGAGTGGATATTGTAGGGGTGAGAGTGGATGGGGTTGGGGTGGGCGTGGATGTTGGAGAGGTGAGCGTGGATGGTGTAGGGGTGAGCGTGGATGGTGTAGGGGTGAGCGTGGATGTTGCAGGAGTGAGCGTGGATGTTGTAGGGGTGAGCGTGGATGGTGTAGGGGTGAGAGTGGATGTTGTATGAGTGAGCATGGACGGTGTAGATGTGAGTGTGGATGGTATAGGGGAAAGCGTGGATGGTGTAGTGGTGAGCGTGGATGGTGTAGGGGTGAGCGTGGATGTTGTAGAGGCGAGCGTGGATGGTGTAAGGGTGAGCGTGGCTATTGTAGGGGTGAGCGTGGATGGTGTAGGGGTGAGCATGGACGTTGTAAAGGTGAGCATGGATGATGTAGGAGTGAGCGTAGATGGTGTAGGGGGTGAGCGTGGAGGTTGTGAAGGTGAGCATGGATGGTGTAGGAGTGAGCGTGGATGTTGTAGGGGTGAGAGTGAATGGGGTTGGGGTGGGCGTGGATGGTGTTGGGGTGAGTGTGGATGTTGGCGAGGTGAGTGTGGATGTTGCAGGGGTGAGCGTGGATGTTGCACGAGTGAGCGTGAATGTTGTAGGGGTGAGAGTCAACAGAAGGTGTATATCGGATTAATTGTTTATGTGGCAGCTGCTACATTGGACAGACGGGACGTAACATCAGCGTAAGACTTAAAGAACATAAGAGAAATATTAAATTATCTCAAACACAACTGTCGGCAGTGGCAGAACATGCTTGTCAACAAGGACACTCAATTGATTTTGACAATGTTGCAGTGTTGTGTAAAACTAATTATTACTGGCAAAGACTAATTAGAGAATCCATTGAAATTGAGAGGAACAAGAATAACTTTAATCGCTCTGACAGCTACAGGCTTAGTGCGGCCTGGAAGCGTATAATTAAATAATACACATTACATTTTGATTTAAAGAATTACTAATCTACAACTCATTACTAATCATAACCAATGACTGATTACTAATCGATCATATAATTACAATACCCCCCCCCTCCGCCTCTAATCACTGCACCTGATATGAGTTAAGTGATGACGTCACCCTGCTGCTCTATATAAAACCGGGAGCAAGGGAGGGCTTTACCATTCTGGCGAATTGCCCGATGATGCTGGTTGTATTTACCAGCGAAACGTCGTACTCAAACTGTAAATGTGGATTCGCTCTTCAACACACCGGTGGGCTAAAGTAGTGAATTATTTGTCTTTTTGTCAACGTGACACCTTTTTTTGCTGATTGGCCGTGTCGGGTGGTGGAGGGTTACGACACATTTATAAATAAACGCGATCTAACCCAAAAAACCTTTATTATGAATTCGTCAATCTAGATAATTTATAAGTGCATAGCTCCATTGGCTTCCTAATATCGGAAGGAAGAGCGTTCCAGACGGCCGCAGAAGTGCATTTGAACGCACGCGATGTGTTGGGGCGAGCACTGTTATTGAGCGTCTATAAACGTTGTCACAGCACACAAGGAGGCGGTGTGGCCAGAGCCACACATTCCCAGCGCTGATATTTTACACACCGCACCGGATGCTCGTTTAAGGCCGAGCCAACCTAGGGGAGGCCCCAGACCGGTTCCGATATCCGATATCGCTCTCCTCTAACGTTTGACATAGCCAGGAATTCAACTTACAATGCCGGGTTCATAGAGCGGTGGCCACGGCCATGAATTTGACTCGGGAACGCCAGGTTCAAAGCAGCAATTCATAATTTACTTTGACAAGTGAAACATAAAAAAAACAATATATCCGCAACAATAACAGCAAAATAACGACACTGCTGCATGTCGTGACGCGGCGAGGCGACAGCATGACGACACCTGCGTGGGGTTCGCTGTGCTGCATCGCGTGGTTGAACTTCTTTTGCTCCGTACGTAGCCAACCGCGATAATCGGACTGCGGGGCAAGGACAGTTGTTCCCTCCACATTTAGAAACGTGCGTTTAAACAGATTATTTGATGTTCGGTTGGGGGCGAGGGAGCGGGGGGGACGACAATGCCGGCATGGCTCTCTCACCCAGCAGCACGTGGCCTCCTTCGTGCGAGAAGCACACGCCGGGCGTCGTGGGCGCGGAGGTGCAGGGCGTCACGGCGAAGCGGCGTGCTGGCTCCCCCAGGGACGCTCCGTTGAGCCGGGCCCCGCGCACGCAGCCCGGCCCTCCAGCGGCCCTGGGGTGGGGGGGGCGGTGACGGCACACCCGGGGCGCGCGACGCCTCCCGATAGAACGGCGCTCCTCCTTCTCGGCCCGCATGGCTACCGTCAGCGCCACGTAGCGCGCTAATGCAAGACAGGAAACAAATGCATTACGAGCGCAAAACAGAGCTACATACAAACAACACCAAACACCGGCATAGACTCGGCCTTGAACATGTGATCTCTCTCTCTCCACTGTTAATAACACAAAATAACTTTGCGCGCCATTGTGGAGAACATAACAAAGATAAATAAGCAGACAATTCGTTCTCCTTAACGTATTTGATTAACGTAAAAAATAAATGTATGGATTTGTACAGATCTCATCAGCCGCATCGTGGCCTTATGGAAGTGAATATAATTCTCACGTGGAAGGGCGGGTGGAAAAGTGCTGCCCCTTATTCTTTGGACAAAAGTATCTCAGAACTAGTTCAGCATTATCCGCTTCCGCGGGCTATTCTCTAGCAGGGGGCGGCACACTGCTTTGCGAGAGACACCAATAAGTCTGTCAACGAGCGTGAGCGCTCGCGATCGTGTGCTCTTACGAGTCCGTGCCATCGGAAATGCGCGCCGCTCACACGGAGTAGCAGCGCCACTTTAAGTGTCGAACAAAACTGGTCTGAGACTCAAGCATGGATGAGGAACGTCTCCCACAGGTGACCGCCTCCAGTTCCTCAGGTTTGGAGACTCCCGGCGAAACTGCACTGGCCGCATCGCCGCACAAGGCTTGCGGGCGGGAACGGGAACAGGAGCAACAGCAGGAGTAGCAGCAGCAGGAGTAGCAGCAGCAGGAGCAGGAGCAGCAGGAGTAGCAGCAGCAGCTGGAGTAGCTGGAGTAGCTGGAGCAGCAGGAGTAGCTGCAGCAGCAGCAAGAGCAGCAGGAGTAGCAGCAGGAGCAGCAAGAGCAGCAGCAGGAGTAGCAGCAGGAGTAGCAGCAGGAGCAGCAGCAGGAGCAGCAGCAGCAGGAATAGCAGCAGCAGCAAGAGCAGCAGCAGCAGGAGCAGCAGCAGGAGTAGCAGCAGCAGCAAGAGCAGCAGCAGGAGCAGCAGGAGTAGCAGCAGCAGGAGTAGCAGCAGCAGCAAGAGCAGCAGGAGCAGTAGCAGCAGAGCAGCAGGGTAACCGTGGGATGCGGATCATTGACGGCGTCGATTTGGGGTCCTGTTAAGGCCGGCGCTGTGCACTGCTCAGCAAGATAGGATGGGGCAGATTGGTACAGACCCTTGTAGATCAGACGCAGAATCTTTATTTAGACTGCAGGAGGAATGTGATGAGTTATGAGGCTCTTTTTCATAGATGTCCAGTATGGGTGGGCCAACAAGAAGAGCAGGCATGGTTTGTAAATAATCCTATGGTTTGATGGGTCACCAATGTAACCCATCTCGTATTGGGAACGTTATCGGATAAGATTTCCGCTTTGGAACTCTCAGGCGAGCCGCGCCATTTGACACAGCCCCGGGGGGGGAAGGTGGATGTCCGGTGCTGGCACAGCCGGAGGCGCCATCGCGACAGTCCACCGTTTCACGGAGTGACGCTGACGGCACAAATCGCAACAAAACTCAGAATAAAACCCTCGAATCGGGAAAAACGCCCCGACACAGCACGACGAACGTGGGCGGCTTTCTACCTGCAGGTGTCGCCGGCCCGTGCCGCTCGCGACGCCACCCAGGTAGAGCGGGGAGCGCAGGCCGAACTCCGGGCCCCTGCGGCGTGTCGGGGCGGCCTTCGCCGCCGAGCCGTCCACGTTCAGCTCCCCGTGAGCCTCGGGGCCCACCACCACCTCCACCTGCGCGACACGAAGCGGCGGACCGGCGGGCAACGTCACGCTGGGGGGTTGCCACCTCTGGGGTGCAAACACAACCGGGGCGCATCACGATGTCACATCTAAAGTGATGTACAGATCACTATGAGCATCGAGGCCCACAGGGCTCCCCCACTACGCTGCTTTCTCTGTCTATACGGCTAGAAGGGAGATGTTTCGACTGTTGTAAGTAATGAGCTCCAATGTGTAACATCTGCAAATAACGGACTGCATTCACCATCAGCAGCTGCTGGGACAAGGGCTGCGCCTCCAGGTGCATGTCCAGGTGCCGCCTGTCGTCGTCCCCGCCGGTGGACGCGTACGCGAGCAACCCGTTGGCGTCGGTCTTCAGCTCCAGCGAGGTGCCTGTGAGAGGCACAGAGAGGGCACCGCCAACGTTGCTCACACATTAAAACTACACTATTTTTATTTGACCAGGTAAGGTGTCCTGAGCTATATAGCTCTTTTTCAGAAGTGACCCGCTTAAACACTCACAAATACGCCCACACACACACACACACACTCTCCCACGTACACAAACTCCCACATAAACATTCACCCACGTAGATCTAAAACTCATTCCTTTAGAACTGCTTTTTGTGTACAGTTTGTTGGTCTTTTTCCCTGCACCTCGGACAAGCACGGTTGGCTACATACGGTGCCAAAGAAGTTCAACACACGTACGTACATTTCCACACTTCGTCAGCTGCGGTGGATCGCGCTGCGCATGCGTTTCCCCCACAAGAGGCGGTCGTGCGTGGCTCCGGCACCGGCACTGTTGCCCCCCTGCCCCCGCACGCCCCCTGCGTGTCCCCCCCACGGCCCCGCACAGCCACCCTCGCCGGGCCACGCCGGCACACCATCCTGCACGGGCCTCAGGTGCCGCGCTGATGAACCCTGGCCACACGGTCACCATCGGTCACCACCAGTCACCACCACAACCAGCCATGGTCACCACCGGTCACACAGTCACCTGTCTCTGTTTATTGTATTACCGTACTAAATTACCAGCATAAGTCTGGCCCAAGTGTGAACAATGGAGGAGGTGGATCATTTCTGTGGATGGATCCAAGACAGTCGTGGATATTCCAGACTTTTATAGCCAGGACCCATGTCTGATGACTAAGTGTTGAAGATGACAATATTGACGACGACAATGACAATGCTATCGACGATGATGTTGAGGATGATGGTGACGATGACTTTGTACGACGCGCGAGTGTGATAGCCACGTGTCCCCGCGGCGCTGCAGAGACACAGATGCACATGCACATACGCGTAGACACAGACACACGCAGAGACACAGACGCACATGCGCATACGTGTAGGCACAGACACACGCAGAGACACAGATGCACATGCACATACGCGTAGACACAGACACACGCAGAGACAGACGCACATGCACATACGTGCAGGCAGACAGACGCAGAGACACAGACGCATATGAGCATACGTGCAGGCAGACACACGCAGAGACACAGACGCACATGCGCATACGCAAAGACACAGACACACGCAGAGACACAGAAGCACATGTGCATACGCGTAGGTACAGACACACACAGAGAGACACAGATGCACACACACGCAGGCAAAGACGCACACGCGCAAGAAAGAACGACAAAGTGACACGAACACACGCACGCACGCGCTAGGGGGGGTGCACACGCATCGAGCTTGTCTCTTCTAACAAACCAGAGCCTGCGGTGGCAATACGGAAATTCCACGTTCCTATGGCCAAGACAGGGGAGACCGAGGCGGCATCTGGAGGAGTTGCACAGAGCGAAGAGGTAAATGGTTGGAGCCTTCGTTGTATCCGTCGCTCATGGTCCGCAGGGTGTCCTCTTTGTCTTCAGGACCACCGCCCCCTCTTGAGGGCGACGGACAGAATCTCACCCTGCCCACACACACAGACTGTTGGGATGAGTGCTGTTCGCGAGCACCTGTGAAGGTCAGCACGGCACACAAGAGGGTGAGTTACCAACACCATGCCCGACCACCTTTGTCTTCCTAGTGGCGATGTTTACACACTGCAAAAAATACTCATTTTTGGCCAAGTCAACCTAGGAGAGGCCCAGGACCAAATCAGATAATCGTCACTGCTGTTGGCCGTGAGTGGCAATCGAACTCAGGTTGCCGGATTCGTAGCGCATTGCGCTAACCGTTGCACCACCACTCCCCACGATGTACCACTCCCCGCAGTCACCTCTCGATTAGCCTGGGTAAGAGTGTTAAAGGCTGTATGGGGGACCTTTTGTCTTTGTTTTTATTATTGTTTGCAGTGATCAAGAAGGGCAACGTGCTTCACTTAGACATGGATGGGGGATGTGAGCCGCGTCAAGGGCCCGGTGCCCGGGCTGCTCACACACACACACACACAGCAGGAGCTGCACGTTGGAGGGCTGCCCCGTGAGTCTCTCCCCACCGCACCACTACCACCACAACCACCGCCACCGCGCGTCACACGTGACAGGAGTCACCGACCGTTGATACTGGGGTGGGTGGTGTGGCCGGCTTCAGGCCGGGCCGGTACTTGCAGGGAGTAGTAGAAGAGCAGGCCGCTTGGCTGCATGGTGCGGAACGTGAGCCTCGTCTCAGCACGGGGAAGGGCTCCTTGACGGCCAGCGACATGAACCCGTCGCCCGCCAGGTAGGCCTTGCGCGACACCTGCACGCCGAGGTCAGAGGGGGTGCGAGCGCTTGAGAGGCCGCGGGGCCAGCGGCGGGACCTCGGGGAGCACGGTTGCAAGTCGAGCGTCTCGGCTGCACGCGAGGGATGCGTGACAGACGCATCGTAAAGGTTTTTGGGTTAGATCTGGCAAATCGCCCGATGACCTGGTGAAAACGTCACAGTACTCGAATTGTAAACGTTGTGGATTTACACACAAACAACAAAACCAAGTCTGCTGAAGTAGTCACTATTTGGCACGTTTTGTTCACGTGACAAACCTTACTAATTGGCCATGTCGGGTGGTGGTGGGTTAATGAAACATTTATATTCACACGGTCTATCCCAAAAATCCTTTACTATGATTAATATTGGTCACGAAAGCCTTCTACGTGTTAGACTGCGTAACACTTTCTTTCTAAACATTGTGTGACGTTACTCTTCTAACGAGACGTTTCTTTCTCGGAGGTTTTGCGAGCATGTGAGCTCTACGCACATTTTAGCGGGTTCAAAGCGTGATTCACATCTCATTGGGCGGCTACAAACCGACAAGTTGAGAGACTTCCAGTGACAATCACCCGGGTTCAGTTACGCAAACATTTGATCCTTCTAAAAACGAAATAACTTTTTTTTAACTAAGCTATTTTTATTTCACCTGGCCACAAGCCACAACTCAACAAAAGTGGCTTACAAAGTGGACATTTATAGCTGCCAAATACTTTAAACGCACGTTGATTGTAAATGTGGGAGGGAAATAAACTGGAGGACCCGGAGAACGAACGGCAAGGTGCGGTGCGCGTACCAGCACGTCGTCTGATCAGCTGGCGCTCACTCCGATCATGTTCCTTCTGCAGGTCCAGGTTGGTGTCCTGCACCTTGAGGCTCAGGAAGCAGCACTTGAGCCCCGTCTCCATCGTCACGTGGGTACGGCTCCTGCGAGACGCGACGACGCCAACCCCTTGGGGGTCAAATCTGTGCCATCGATCACCGATTCTGACACACTTCCAGGACAGTTGTATGTAGTCTCAGTAGCACTATCAGTGATTTAAACTCTAACAATGGCTGCTGCACCCCTTTCACTAAGAATGCAATGCAACCTGACAGATTCACCACCAACCACTGGGCAGACACCGGGAGTGCGCTACGATAGAGACCCATTGCTGGTAACAGACTACGAGTGCCACACACCCCTTCCCCCTAACTCTCTGTAAAATATGAAAAAAAACTTTTTTTATTTTACCAGGTGAGCCCCACTGAGCTATAGATCTCTTTTTTAGAAGCGACCTGGCCACAAATGTTAGCCCAACAAAGTGGGTTATCATGTGGAAATGTATCGCAACCAAATACTCTAAACGCATATTTCTAAATGTAGAGGGAAAAGTCGGAGGACCCGGAGAAAAATCCACATGATCACGGGAAGAACATGCAGTCTCCAAATATACAGCAGGCGTTGGGGTCAAAATCGAACCCACGACCTCCTGTATACCAGGCGAATGCATTAACCTGACTGTCCTCAAAGATTCCTTGAGGAAGTAACCTTCTAATGTAAGTATGTATGCATGTTGAACTTCTTTCGCACCGTACCTTGGCCAACCGTGCTGTTATAATCATGATAAGTTTATATCTATGACTACAGGACTGCCAACAACACAGTCCCGTATATTTCATAAAAATGGTTGTATATTAAGTCAACACGTGTAAAAGATCGATTGAAATGAATTGGAAGGAGATAATATTTAAACTACCCCTACAGGTGGCAGTGCTACAGTATTGCATTTCAACCAATACTAAGAATTATATAATGTTAGTGCTCCTGTTAAATCAGGCTGCGCTCCTGACCTGAAGGATGGTTTGAGGATACAGCCTTCCAACATATCTGGTATAGATCATACTACTTCATGTAAAACTACAGTACAGCACTGATAGCAATACAGTCCATTACATGTTGTATTAAGGGTTGTTCATGCGTTAGAAGTAGACAGTAATTGAAATTACGCCTGCAGGTGGCAGAGAACCACGCCACGCTGGTGCGCTACACGGCGCTGCTGCAGAACCTAACGGTGCGCGTGGAGCGAATGGAGCAGGGCCATGACTGCTACACAGAGCTGGACTATAAGCTGCTGCGGGTGGAGATCAGGAAGATGGAGCAGCTGGTACAGCAGCTGAAGCTGGACGTCTCCAGCGCCACGCACGATCATCTCCACCCCTGGTTCAGTCACGATTGTCTCAAAGGCACGCAATTGTTTCCATCAGGGGTGCTGCAATGCCCACGGTTCCTTTTGGGCAGATATGCAGACTCAGCTTTTGCAGCTGAAGGTGGCACGTAAAAAGGGGAGTACCTTGGATCACTGGAATGCGGAGGCAGCAGTTCTTGCAGTCGCTGGACTGTGTTGGATGGCTTCTCATAGAGAGCTGAATTGAACTTCACGAGCAAATTTGTGAGGAAAATGTTAAAGCCACTGCTTCAGAATTTTCATAAATTTTGTGAAATCTGTACACAGTATCTGAACATGGAAAAGCTGTACTGTACTTTCTACTGCATGTACAAAATGGTGTTAAAGCTCGTGAAAAAATACACATACTGACAAAAAATTACAGCCCTTTATCATTGCACTCTGGTCATGGCGGAGCATTTGGGGGGGGGTTGGGTGGCACTTCATGTAAAATTAGGGATTTCGATCGGATCATTGGGGTTTATCTATATATAAAAAGGAAATTTGTAAATGTGTCTGTTCAAAATGTTTAGCATACTTCCTGACATGCAACTTGAAATGTGCCATGTGGGTACTTTCCAGACTGTACACAATGCAAAAATTAGAAAAATAGACTTTTGTTTTTTTTGGGGGGGAGGGGGGGGGGCGTAATAATGGATATATTTTGCACGGCAAGTGAGCTGTGACTTCACATCTGTGATGTCACCCGCGCATGCGGAAGCGTCACGCAGTGTGCCTGTTTTTAATTGTATCACTTAAAGAACCAGGCTCCAGTCTACATTATAGACTGCCAGTACACTCACCCAGCTTAATAACCAGGCTCCAGTCTACATTATAGATTGCCAGTACACTCACTCCGATGAAGAACCAGGCTACAATCTACATTAGTGTTTTAATTATTATTTATTTTTAATTTTTTATTCACTTTATTATTTTTCTATCTACGTGACTTTACCAAAAGAACCAAGGAATAGTATGAACTATTCACATATTTTGAAAAAAAAGTGAATATCACTTTTACTGTATGATGATATACAAGAAACTGGTAGGTTATAAAAACCAAATAAGAATTGAAAGTAAAATACTTTGTTAGAGCTGCCTGAGGTTGTAATTTTAAGCATTTTTTTCCTCCGAATGAAGTGAAACACTTAATTATTGATTTCCAAATGTAATGACGCCATATTATTTATGAAAAAAATTCAGAGAAAGAACATAACACCGATTACTAGTCATTGTTGTAAATGTTCAGTGCAGTAACTCATAACATAACTTGCTTCCTCTGGTTTTCCCCTCCACATTTAGAAACATGCATTTAGAATATTTGGCTGCTATAAATGTCCACGTGATAAGCCACTTCGTTGAGCTAACATTTGTAGCCAGGTCGCTTACGAAAACGAGCTGTACAGCTCAGTGGGCCTAACCTGGTAAAATAAAAAAGGTTGCATTCTCAGGCACGTTCTTTGGCTGCTGTTCCATCATCCGCCTTGTCCAAATGCCATCATCTCTTCAAGAAATTATTCTCCTCGTGCGTTTATGACTAAAATAAAACAAATTAGGTTACCCTGTGTGTATGTATCACACGCTCGTCTTATAGACACACACAAAGACAAAAGACCCCCGCTTTAGCCTTAACATATTTTTTGTAAAATATATGGTTCAAAGAAGGCCGTATCGGGCATAGGCAGGTGTTGTCTGACCATACTTCACCAGTGCGTGCCGGTAACGCTGGGAGAGCGGGAGGTAGCGGGGCTTGACCAGGACCGGTTCAGATATCAGTCGCCTCTGATGTTCGCCGTGGTCGGGAACCGAACTCGGCTTGGATTTGAAGCGCCGTGTGCCAACCACTGTGCCACCGCTCCATCCCCACTGTACAGCACCGTACTCAACAACAACAAAAGCTTCAAAATACAATTCTGCAATAACGTATCATGCAGATAAATAACTCGTGCGTACAAAGTATGTGTGGGTGACGATCGTCCAGTAAATCAATGATCGCTCACGGAATAATTCTTCAAACAGTCGTGAAGATTAAAGCTGCAGGCATTGGCCACGCGGCACACAACACATGAGCCTCATAAACACCAATCTTGAGACTCGGTGAAGATTTGCTCAGTAAATAATTGACATTATTATGTCATTGTTATTATAGGACCAAACTTAGTACACGTAATGCTCTCGTGTGCGTGTTCGTGTAGCGGTTAGCGCGTTGCTTTGCTGTGAACCTGGCGACCCGGGTTCGATTCCCGCTCACGGCCAACACCGGTGACGATTTTATCTGAACCGGTCCTGGGCCTCCCCTAGGTCCACTCAGCCTCAAATGAGTACCTGGTGCGGTGTGTAAACATCGCCACTGGGGAGACAAAGACGGTCGGGCGTGGTGCTGGCCACCCACCCCCTCGTGTACCGTTCCGGCCTTCATAGGTGCTCGCTAACAGCACTTGCCCCTACAGTCTGTTAAGGCTACACGGGAGATATTTGTCTTTGTTGTGTCTATAAATGATGAGTAGCGATGGTAGTCTGTACTCGAGAGAGATGTTTGTACTGTACACGTGTCTGGAGCGTTATACACGAGGGGGTGGGTGGCCAGAAGCACGCCCGGCCGCCTTTGTCTCCCTTGTGGCGATGTTTACGCACGGCACTCGGCACTCATTTGAGGCTGAGTCGACTTAGAGGAGGGCGTAGAAGCGGACCGGTGTTGGCCCCGAGTGGGAATCGAACTCGGCTCGCCGGGTTTATAGCGCAGACACATCAACACACAGACATCAACACACAGACATCAACACACAGACACATCAACACACAGACACATCAACACACAAACACATCAACACACAGACACATCAACACACAGACACATCAACACACAGACACATCAACACAAACACATCAACACAAACACACCAACACACAGACACATCAACACACAAACACATCAACACACAGACACATCAACACACAAACACAGACACATCAACACACTGACACATCAACACACAAACACATCAACACACAAACACATCAACACAAACACATCAACACACAGACACATCAACACACAGACACATCAACACAGACACATCAACACACACATCAACACACAAGGCACATCAACACACAGACACATCAACACACAAACACATCAACACACAACCACACACCCCTCACCCTCCCCTATAAAATATCCCAATTACTTAAATACTTCAACTAACTTTACTTTATTAAAACACGTCACGCGAGTCTAAGTCCAATCGTGTGTTCTGATTATTTTTAATTTATAAGTCAAATGGCTGTGCGCCTCGAGGCGCCGACATCAACAGCCGCTCTGGTCAATGGCCATCAAAATCAACAGCCGCGCAAACGAACCAGATCACATTTGATACACTTACAGAACGCCATCGCACGGCGTTTATATGACATGCTACGTAACGATGTTGTCGTGGATTGTAACGCGTTCACCATTGTTGTTGTTGTTTTTGTTGTGGTTCTCGTGAAGGGCGCGGTTCTCGCGAGATCTCGTGACGGGCGCGGCTCTCGCGAGATCTCGGTAACCCGGAAGGGGCGGGGTCTCAGAGACGGCAGGGCGGAAGCACGCATCAGACGGCGGAGGGAGGCGGAGAAGTTGGCTGTGACAGTGGCGCGGAACACGAAGACGGCCAAGCAACGCGAATCACAGCCCAGCAGTGCCGTGGAGTCCACGACGGCGACAACAGCTATGGCGAACGAAGCCGACATCCTCTCGCTCTGCGTGGCCATGGCGAACATGACTTTCCAAGGTGCGCGTCACTATCGCACAACACAGCAGCAATAACACACAACACAAACCTATAACATACAAAACACACATCAGCATTAATGTACAACATACAGCACTGTCGCACATGTATTATAATGTAAGTTCACAAATTAATATTCTCCACTGACTCAGATTTTAGTCCCCCCACCACCGTGTCCACAGAGCATGAAGTGTGCATGGAGACCCAGGCTACAGCCAGGAGTCCTCATAGAGGCCCCAGACCCCACATGTTTGAGGAGTTGTCTGGGTTCCCCGCACGTGGTGGAAAGAGAGGCGAATATGCACACCATATGGGCACCTGGAAAACAAGGAATGGTGCAGGATGGACACGAGGTGATGGCGGAGGCTCTTGTAGTAGCGGAGGACGAGATGCTAGAGATGGCCGAATCCCCCGCTCCCATCGTATGAGTGGACGTGGAAATGTGGACAAGGGGGATAGGTCGGGTTCCTGCCAGCGCCGGTAAGTTTAACTGAGCGCACACCGTGCATGTGTGTGCAGAGGGGACGCGGTGATTAGGCCACTGCACTATGTACCTGGGGACCTTAGTTTGATTTCCAGCCATGGCTACATCAGTGGAGATTGATATATGAACCGGTCCCCGGGCCTGCCCAAAGTCGATTTGTACCTGCTGCATTGTGAAAACTTTAGCAGCAATGGGGCAGTGAAGGCGGCCGGGTGCGGCTGACCAAACCACCCACCCCTTTACATGCCATTTAGGCCTTAATAGGCGCTCACTGACATCACTTGCTCTTACAACCTAGGTAGGCTACAAGAGGGTTATTTACTCTATATGATCCGGAAGGCCACCACAATACTCTTTTCCCATAGCGGTGAATGAGGCTCTCACCTCAATCCTCGGAGCCCACATCTGATTCTCCATGGTGCGCACGCCCTGGTTTTCATACAGCATCTAGAGATGTGTTCGAGTTAGACGCTATATACATCCATCAGTGTTTAGCTATTGCGTTATTTTTAGAGTCGGGGCATAATTTCAGCTGGGTCTGTCTGGGTCAGTAACATTTTGACTAATAACCTCAACCCGGCGCACCACATCCAGTATACATCTTGCTCTGCCTGTGGCTATTAGTCACGTTCCTATTATAGTCGACTAGCGACCTAGAATATAATGCAAACCTCGAGTAGAGCCTGGACACTGCCTCTGTCTGGGCAAAGCGCAGGTTTTTCTCATGTGCCTAATTCTTGCCCTCATCGCTGATGTTCTGTGCTGTTGTGTTTTGTTTGTGGTGCACCTGCGTTGCCACCACCAGCGGACCCTATACGATGTCCATCTGCAAGGCGCAGCGGCAGCAGCTGCTGATGGCCAAGCGGCGCATCTTCAAAGCCGATTCTGCGGTGCCAAGCCAATTGTGCTGGTTCGAGATCTCGGTAAATGTACTGGGGGGTGTGCAAACGTGGAGATGGAGTATCCTAGGTATCAGGTTTTGAGAAAGAAATGCCAATTATAAAAGGTTAACAGTTGCACCAAAATAATTATAGAATATAGAGACTTGTCATTTTGGTGACCCAGGTCACTCTCGGAAATGTATGCATTTAAACTTATTTCACACCATACATAGCCAACCATGCTGACCGGAGGTGCGGGAGGACAACTAAACACAACAAGTAGTTATAGGGAAATGAGTTGTCAATTTATATTTAAGAGTGCATAGCTCCAGTAGCTTCCTGATATTGGAAGAGCGTTCCAGAAGGCCGCAGAAGTGCATTTGAATGCGCTCGATGCAGTGACTATCTTTTTTCGATGAGTGGCCAAAAGCCACTACGAGGATGACTGGAGCTCATGTGATGGTTTATGCTCCTTGACAAAAAGTGAACACATCCTGGTCTCTTGAATTCTCAACTGGTTAAACAAACTAAACTTTGACGTTGTAAAGTATCTAGTTTAAATCGACATGCAACATTGATATATAAGAATAGATGTTAGCCTTTCTGGCAATAAAAATAGTGTTAAGATGTTATAACACCATTTTGAAACCTTTTGCAAGGAATCATGTCTGCATTAACCATATATGCTCGTGGTGAACATGCAAACAAAAAACATGCTCTGGTAGTATATGCATTGTCTTTTAAACTGATTGGTCCACACCATAGACAGCTTTCTTTAGAGCCATGCCCTCTTAAACTTGTGATGCTATGACACTTTTCCTATATGGACGCAACCATATATTTATACCTGGTTCAGTTTGTTAACATCACCAATGGGGAGACAAACACAGCTTGGTGTGGTGCTCACCACATCACCGTCTGGTGTACCTTTCCGGCCTTAATTAGTGTTCACGAAGAGCACTCGCTGCCCCCAATACTCTGTAAGCCTAAACAGGGAGTATTTTCTGTGGTTGGTTGAGCAAACCCACTGCACTCTGGTCCCGGCTCCAGTAATCACCCTGCTGTTAGAGTGGGTATCTGAGCTTGGTCAATTTGACCTAAAATAAACGTACAGGGCCATTACGTAGACAATGTTAGCAGTGACAAAGACAGCCAGGTCTGTGTGTTACTATGCCCACTGCTGTGCCAAGTCAACTCAGCGCGGCTCAGGCAGCGACAGGTTGTTTTTCTACTGCAAAAGCCGTGTCACTGAGTGACACGCAATGCGTGTAGATGACATGGTGATGCTGTGTCCTCACATTGTGCTTAAAATTGGTGCACCCCAACAGACCCTGTCATAGCAGCCAGTTTATGCTAATGGGGGATGCGACATGTGCGTGTTCTTTTTACAGAAATGTTTGAGCCAAAAATATGACCCTACCAACAAAGCTCTGGACTTGAAGGCGGTCAGAATTAATGAAGGTAATTGAAACAAACATTTGTGTTTTTTTAAGTTTACTTTGCACTCCTGCACATTGACAACTTGTCACAACTCAGCTTTATTATTTGAGCCGAGAATCGTTCATACTGTTTCTTTAGTCTCATTTGTTCTAGTTTATTCATCCTGTTAGCCTAAAGATATCATTGTCATGTCATTTTAACTAATATTTAATTAATTCATCCTTATACGCATCACTCACTGTATGCATCGCGAGGGTAGGAGTTGAGTTGAACGCAACGCGTAATGAATGCACGATCACCCTCCCCCACTCCCCAGAGCTGGAGGCACGTGGTGTCGACCTGGTTTTGAACCGGAAGGACCACATGGATGGTCTGAACAAGATCATCCGAGAGAATATTCCAATGGTACGGCCTTCTCCTCTCCCCACGTGTTTTAATGCTTTGCACCTAAGGTATAGTGTTGCTGCGTTAGCTCTCTTGGTCCATTCGTCTGTAGGGCATTATTACTCTTAAAACACATTCCTGCAGAGGGAGCTGGTAGGAACGTTGCTTGCCTCGAATGATGGCTCAACGAATTGGCGGCTTATAATTTAGAGATTGTGAGCATCCGCATACTCCAAACGCATGTTGTTGATTCTCCACGTGGAGGGAAAAATGTCGTGAAGATGGCCGGACGTGGTTGGTGGCCACCCACCCCCTCGTGTGTGCCGTGGCCGCCTTCCCCACCCCGCCCCTCCCTCCCCACCCAGCCCCTCCCCACCCTCCCCTCTCCACCCAGCCCCACCCCTCCCATTTTTGGATGGACGACAGACGGACACAATAATCCCTTGTGGGCTGGGTGGAACCAGGAGGTTCCTACCAGTACAAAATACGTACCAAACTGCAGTATAATGTGGCATTGGTATTAGCGACTAGATTAATTAGTGCTGGATTAGAGGCGCGTCGCCACACGTGGATGTTGGTGCGTGCTTCATGGTTGCGTAGCCCCCATTTTACCTCGCGGTCATCGCCGACCATCGACTTGAGATAAAACCAAAACGAGGCACGGCACGACATTTACATTGCTGCTATTGCTGCTAAACCGTAGGTGGTGGCACTGCACTGCGCTACGAACCTAGCGGCCCAAGTGTCTATTCCCGCTCACGGCCAAAATCAGTGACAATTATTCTGAACCGGTCCTGGGCTTCCACTAGGTCGACTCAGCCTCAAATGAGTACCTAGTGCGGTGAGTAAACATCGCCACTGGGGAGACAAAGGCGGTCGGCGTGGTGCTGGCCACCCACCCCCTCGTGTGCCATCCTGGCCTTCATAGGTTCTCGCTAACAGCACTTGCTCCTAGTCTGTTAAGGCTATACTGGGGATCTTTGTCTTTTGCCTCCCTTAGAGGGGAGCGGTAGTGCAGTTGTTCGCACGCTGCGCTATGAATCGAGCGACCAGAGTTCGATTTCCGCTCACGGCCAACACCAGTGACGATTATCTGAACCGGTCCTGGGCCTCCTCTCGGTCGACTTAGCCTCAAATGAGTACCTAGTGCAGTGTGTAAACATCACCACTAGGGAGACAGAGGCGGTCGGCGTGGTGCTGACCACCCTTGTGTACCGTGCTGGCTTTCATAGGTGCTCGCTCACAGCACTTTCTGCAAAAGACTGTTAAGGCTATAAGAGGGACCTTTTTCTTTTCTGTGCCTCCCTTGCTTTCCACTCCCACAGATCACATCCCTGAATCTAACGTGCAATGACCTGCACCGGTTGGATGACCTGGCAAAACTTGCCCAGCACACTCCATCTCTCAAGAAGCTGAACCTCTCCAAAAACAATGTGGGTGTGAGCGCCGTTCAATAAATCGCGACGTGACGCTCGCATGCCTGGTGCACCTCTGGTGCGAGCGTCGCGTTGGTTCAGATTCCTCGCCACAGCGAGTCGACCGTTCGTTACGCGATTCAATCCAAGTATCGATATACCTACTATTATATCTTATATCGTCTCCTTTTGTTTTGGTACTTGTTCATTTCCGATTCGCTTGATATTATTTTAAGCATGTATTGGGTATCAGATATGCCTTTAATTAGTGGAAACGTAATTAATTATTTAAATGCAATGAATACACAAATGTGAAACGTACTATTGCAGTTTAGTACATCAACATGTATCACCTATGGGTGGTACCTGTTGATGTACTTTGTACAGTAGGCCCGCAACTCCGCATCAATACGTCAATTAACTTCAGTCATTGCACTCACAACGCATGCACCAAATGGTGTGTCGGAACCAGTTCTTTATTATTCATGCAAATTATATGCACGTTAAATTAGGCTAATGACACATAAGAGACAGACAAGGCAGACAACTAATTATATGGACAAAACATATTGGGCTGCATGAACAAGATAGGCAACAAGACAGTGCAGACAAGAGAGTACAGTGAGACATACGATGAGACGGTCAGTACAAATGGGACACAGTACATACTGGACAGGACAGACCACACAAACAAAATACAATTAATACAAACAAAAGACGAAACATAGCATGGACTCTTGAATTTGACCATTATGCTGAAATGGGCTAATTAATCAATTAAGTTGAGAGCTGATACATTCACTTAGAATATGTGATTGCAGTATTTGGCCTCCTTTGTTAACCCTTTTCAACGAATATTAAAGGAATTTCTGCATTGACTCTGCCCATTCGTAATGGAGGGCAATGTAACGTTCATAAAATGTGATCCAATATAAACGAAATGTTTGTATAATGTGTTGTTACTATCAAGGACACCCAACTGAATACCGCACACCAATGATGAAAGGGTTAACCAAAAGAGATGCAAACTATAGCACAAGGGACTGTTTACAAATATGCATACACATTTTGCCGTGACAGCTGCGCGTCAGCTTTTGCACGCTAAGGCAAATGCATTCTGCAAAGCGTTACAATCCATGCGTGGGCATGGATTGTAATGCTTAACTTGTGGTAAGTTGCCCAGAAGCATGGCCCTTATGCCCCTAATTGTATGGAAATATCTCCCCTGCCATGCAGCTCAAAGATGTGAGGGAACTTTACCCACTGAAGGCCTTCAATTTGAAAGAGCTATGGCTGAACGGGAATCCGCTGTGCGACTCCTTCCACGACCCAAATGCCTACATGAGGTACCGCTCCTTCGTCATGAACGCGACATTGCCCGCTTACCCATTCGCCTGTCCGTCCACGCAGCTCCCCACTCACCCAGGCACTCACTCGTCCTCATGCTTATCCACCCACTCATCTACATGGTTTATCTTTGTGGTTGCCTGTTCAACCAATGGCTCGCCCGCACGCCTACTCCCCCACCCTCCAGCTTCACCCATGCACTCAACACCCCGCTCGCTCATGCGTTCATCCACCCGGTCACTCACACACACTCCCTTGGCCTTGTGTCCCATCTCTAACTGCATGTGTGTGTGTCAACAGCTTCGTGCGAAACCACTTTCCACAGCTCGTGATCCTGGTGAGTGACCCTCCACAGATGCCGGCCCTCAAGCTATCCCCACTCTCTGTGATATTTGTGTCTCCGTGCATTCCAGTTTCCCCACACATGCAAAAGTGCTTGTGATCAGAGGATTTTGCCAAATGCACCAAGTAAAACACTTCTGAAGAAGGTCATCATTTCCTGCCTTGGTCAAACTACTGCTGGATGAATACCTCCCCTAAGCCATTGAAATTTCTCATGATTGCGAAATTGTAATAACCCACCTAGCACCTGCCCATGAACAACTGTTAGATGGGTTCCATCTCATTGCTGCATTCTTGATCATCAGCCATTAACCCTTATAAAGACGTGTCCTGCCCGAGCCCACTTAAGTTTCTTAATTGTTTGTATAAGAGTTCACTTAAGAAAAGGTTACGTGCAGTTTACAGATGACACAGAGGAACATGAGCAGCTGTTGAATGTCATCTGTTTTTTGTTTTTGTCCTGCTGGCGGTTATCAACATCATCACTTATTGCTTCAATCATCTATCTCTAACGCCATCTTTGACTATCTTCGTCACACATCTACCATCGTTACCACAATCATCACTATCATCATCATTGCCACAAACACCACCACTATTGCCGTCATCTTCATCCTGACCGCCAACATCATAATGTAATTCCATCATCACCATGATCCCTTTCACCATAACTACTACTTCCACAACAATCATTACCATCTTTACCATTATCTTCATCACCACGACTACTGTTTCCATAATCATGCTCACCACTATAATCAATCACAATCATTATCGCCATGATCTATACCACTTTTTACAACCACTACCTTCACCATTGTCACCATCAGGATGGGCAGATGCTTTCGCAGCTGCGAAGTTCTACGCCTGTGGTGCCCTCCACGCCTGCGGTGGTGCACAGAATTGCGGTACGCTTCGCTGCAACAATGAGAAATATTTATTCTCCCAACTTTTCGAGGGCCATGCGGCTCTTTGGCCACAACCCTGGCATTACTCCTACCACTTCCCATCCTCCATTTTGTCCACAGCCAGATGAAAGGAACAATATTTATTTTAAAATAATTATTATTAGAGGTTTAACGTATGCTTGAAATGGCTTAAGCATATACCAAGCTCTAATCAATCACTTGTTTACATATTCACCATTTTATTTTACAAAACATTGGCAAAAACTTAAACTTAATCAGCAGCAGCTTAACAGTTGCACCTCTTGTGCACTGACTTTGTGACATTATGACTGTTTCCGAAGTCGGCCAACATCAAAGCGTGCAGCTCCCATAGGAAAGCGAGCAAAGCGGCACAATGTAAGGGGTTTACATGACCCACTTGGAGTGGCGTCGCCCATTCAGGCTGCCATGGGATCCAGGCCAGGCCTAGTTATCTGGTTGGCAAACTGGGTAGTCATGTTGACGTCTCTCCTGTGTGCGTGCGCGCCCACTCTCGGGTGGCTGCAGGAGAACAGCTGGCAGTTCCAGCAGTGTGCGAACACCCTCATGGAACTGAACGTGAGTGCCGTCCCATCCGCACCGTTTATGGACACGACTGATAGCAAACGGTCGGGCGCATTCGCGTTTGACGAGCATCACTAACGATACCGCCCATCTCCCCTTCTATTCCACCCCTCTCTCTCCCCCCTTCCCTCATCACTGTCGCCGTCCGCCTCGGATCTCCGAAAACCGCGGTCGCCTACCTTCATCGTTCCTTTTCGTCCGACTACCGGACGGATTCCACGGGAGGCGTTCGTACAGTGAGCAGGCGTCCGCCGCAGATTGCTGGCGATCTCGGCACACATTCTCCTACCAACCCTTTCCTCCACAACCCTTATACATTGCAATTTATTTGTTTTTACCCCATTTGGGGGGAGAGGAAAAAAATAAAAAAATAACTATATTTGAAACTGTGTCCTCAAACTCACGACACACTAACACCTTGTACCCTGGTTGTTATTTCCCCCCACCTATAACCATGACATCACAAGACGCTGGCATGACGCAATGGTTGGTACACAATCCAGAAGTCGCTAGTTTGATCTGTTATCGTGGTAATCAATGGAAACGTTTCTTAAATCCATCCGGCTTATGTCCACACAACCGATATGCTTGAGTGGATAAACAATTGGAAGAACGCAAACATCCCAAAGAAGCGCCTCATTGGCCCCTCACCACCGCAAGCAGTGGGACTCCATACATCAGATCCAACCTGGCCATGGCAGGAGAAATTTCCTCCACAAATTGAAAAAAAAAAGTGTCACCAAAATGCCACTGCAGGGCACCGCAACAGTGGAACACGTGCACACACCAGGAAGCTCTCTTGACCTGGTGAAGACCTCCAATACCAATAAGAGGCCACGGTCTTGGGTTATTCTTTGTGCTTTTGGGGTCCCTGACTCTGTTCACAATCATTAAGGACCATTATGGTGGGAAGGCCCGTGTAAACATACGGACCCGAGTGTCAGAGCCATTTCCTCCTGTTTACCGTGGGGTGCGACGGGGATGTCATCTGGCTCCGATACTATTTCACATAATTCCCGGTCGTGGCCAATAGCAGTGGTAAATTATATTTGAACCGGCCCTACTCCTCCCCTAAGTCGACTCAATCTTAATTGAATACCAGGTGTGGTTGGTAAAAATCAGCGCTGGGGAAACAAAGGCGTTTCTGGCAATAACACCCCAGCATGACAAGTTTGCGTCTGACTGGCAGTTTCTTAGCACAAGCCACTGTATAAAGTACAGACGATATGCATCTGACATTATATTCTCAGCATTTATGCGTTTATGTTTATAAGCAGTGTTTAGTAATAATTTTTAAAGAACCTCAAAATATTCAACTTAATTTTCGTTCACACGGTGAAAAACAAATGCAGTGCTGCTCAGCGGATTCAGGGTGAGACAACTGCAGCCAAACTGGAGTTGGTTAGAAGCACACTGCCCAGGTACGGAAACTTGTCTACTTTCTGTACTATTGCCCCATCACTCACACGATGACAAACATCCCCCCTATAGCCTTAACAGACTGTTGGGGCAGGTGGTGTTAGCGAGCACCTATTAAGGCTGGCATGGTATGCGATGGGGTAGATGGCCAGCACCATGCCCAACTGCCTTTGTCTCCCAAATGGTGTTGTTTACACACCGCACTAGGTACTCATTTGAGGCTGAGTCGACCTAGGGGAGGCCCAGGACCGTTTCACATAATCCTGACTGGTGTTGACCTTGAGCAGGAATCAAACTCAGGTCACCGGGTCTGTCGCGCTGCGCGCTAAATACGTATCATCATCATCATCATCACTGATATGGATAGGTGAGTTGATAGAAATTACATTTAATTCAACAGTTAATGGGCCAATTAACCAGTAGTTAATTAAATATGGGAGCAGTGGTTTACACACTGAAATATTAATTTGGAGACCCGAGTTTGAATCCAGCAATGTGACGGAGACATCGAGCGACGGAGACGAGACTGAGACGGCGAGCGACGGAGAGAGACAGAGACATCGAGCGACGGAGAGAGACAGAGACATTGAGCGACGGACAGAGACGGAGACAGCGAGCGACGGAGACATCGAGAGACGGAGACATCGAGCGACGGAGACATCGAGAGACGGCGACATCGAGAGACGGAGAGAGACGGAGACAGCGAGCGACGGAGACATCGAGCGATGGAGACATCGAGCGACGGAGAGAGACGGAGACATCGAGCGACGGAGAGAGACGGAGACATCGAGCGACGGAGAGAGACGGAGACAGCGAGCGACGGAGAGAGACGGAGACAGCGAGCGACGGAGAGAGACGGAGACAGCGAGCGACAGAGACGAAGACAGCGAGCGACGGAGAGAGACGGAGACAGCGAGCGACGGAGAGAGACGGAGACAGCGAGTGACGGAGAGAGACGGAGACAGCGAGTGACGGAGAGAGACGGAGACAGCGAGCGACGGAGAGAGACGGAGACAGCGAGCGACGGAGAGAGACGGAGACAGCGAGCGACGGAGAGAGACGGAGACAGCGAGCGACGGAGAGAGACGGAGACAGCGAGCGACGGAGAGAGACGGAGACAGCGAGCGACGGAGAGAGACGGAGACAGCGAGCGACGGAGAGAGACGGAGACAGCGAGCGACGGACAGAGATGGAGACAGCGAGCGACGGAGAGAGACGGAGACAGCGAGCGACGGAGACAGACGGAGACAGCGAGCGACGGAGAGAGACAGAGACAGCGAGCGATGAAGAGAGACAGGGACGACACAAAGGG
Organism: Petromyzon marinus; assembly: GCF_048934315.1. Lineage (NCBI taxonomy): Eukaryota > Metazoa > Chordata > Hyperoartia > Petromyzontiformes > Petromyzontidae > Petromyzon > Petromyzon marinus. The sequence goes on from NC_133689.1 coordinate 23,769,287, forward strand.
ACAGTGAGGGATAGGGGAAGGAAGCGGAGTGAGCGAGACGGGCAGAGCGCGGCGAGCGAGCTGCGGCTAAGCGGAATGACGGAGTCACAGACGTACTGTGAAGAGTTGTAATACAAGATGTGTCGGAGAAAACAAGAAAGTTGTTCGCGTCAAGTCGACCACTACAAATATAACCAACACTACCAAGACTTGGCCCACCCTGTTGGAGGCGACGGCCCATTATCACCATTAACATCACTACCATCATCAACATCACCATCACCAACATAATTAACTATCATCACTGCCATTACCGTCATTAACATCACCAACGTATTTATCACCATCAGTAACAGACATAGCATCACCATCATCACCAGCACCATCACTCAGCTCACTATACAGGGGGGGATGTACCGGTTCCAACATCATGTGGAGGTGTGAGGTGGTGCGAGGTGGTGTGATGAGGTGTGACAAGGCGTGTGGATGTGTGAGGTGTGTGGATGAGCGAGGGGGTGAGCGAAGATGGAATCAGGGTATATGGAGGGGCGTGAAGGTCTGGAGATGAGGGGCGTGAAAGTGTGAAGAGCGGTGTGGTGGCGGTGGTGTGTGGTGGTTTGTCGTGGTGGTGATGGTGCGTGGTGGTGTGTGGTGGTGTGTGGTGGTGTGTGGTGGTGCGTCGTGGTGATGGTGGTGCGTGGTGTTGTGTAGTGGTGGTGGTGTGTGGTGGTGCGTGGTGGTGTGTGATGGTGTGTGATGGTGCGTGGTGGTGCGTGGTGGTGCGTCGTGGTGCGTGGTGGTGCGTGGTGGTGTGTGGTGGCGTGTGGTGGTGCGTGGTGGTGTGTGGTGGTGCGTTGTGCTGCGTGGTGGTGTGTGGTGTTGGTGGTGCGTGGTGGTGTGTGGTGCGTGGTGGTGCGTGGTGGTGCGTAGTGGTGTGTAGTGGTGTGTGGTGGCGTATGGTGGTGCGTGGTGGTGCGTGGTGGTGTGTGGTGCGTGGTGGTGGTGTGTGGTGGTGCGTGGTGGTGCGTGGTGGTGTGTCGTGGTGCGTGGTGGTGCGTAGTGGTGTGTAGTGGTGTGTGGTGGCGTGTGGTGGTGCGTGGTGGTGGTGGTGTGTGGTGGGGCGTGGTGTGTGGTGGTGCGTGGTGGTGCGTGGTGGTGTGTGGTGGTGCGTGGTGCTTAGTGGTGTGTGGTGGTGCGTGGTGGTGTGTGGTTGTGTGTGGTTGTGTGTGGTTGTGTGTGGTTGTGTGTCGTGGTGTGTGGTTGTGTGTCGTGGTGTGTGGTGGTGAGGTGCGTGGTGGTGGTGTGAGGTGTGTGGTGGTGTGTAGTGGTGGTGGTGCGTGGTGGTGCGTGGTGGTGCGTGGTGGTGTGTGGTGGTGTGAGGTGTGTGGTGGTGTGTAGTGGTGGTGGTGTGTGGTGGTGCGTGGTGGTGCGTGGTGGTGTGAGGTGTGTGGTGGTGTGTAGTGGTGGTGGTGTGTGGTGGTGCGTGGTGGTGTGAGGTGTGTGGTGGTGTGTAGTGGTGGTGGTGTGTGGTGGTGCGTGGTGGTACGTGGTGGTGTGTGGTGGTGTGAGGTGTGTGGTGGTGTGTAGTGGTGGTGGTGTGTGGTGGTGCGTGGTGGTGCGTGGTGGTGTGTGGTGGTGCGTGGTGGTGTGAGGAGGTATGAGGAGTAGTCCACGTCACGCTGCTCGTTGATGACGTCGAGCGTTGCCGTCTGGCTGTGCCGCTGGTTGCAGAGCGAGCAGCTGGGCGTGCGGCACCAGGAGGAGGAGGATCAGTCCACGTGTCTCCTCCTCCTGCTCCTCCTCCTCACCGTGCTCCAAGCAGCGCGGCTCCGCGTCCTTGCGGCCGCCGGGGCCCCTGGGGGCACCGCCACCACCACAACAACGACGACGACGACGACGAAACTAGGACAACAACAATAACACTGGCACAACAACAACACTTGGAGGATGACAACACAGAGATAACAATAAACAACAATACTGGGACAACAGCGATTCCAACAACGACGACGACGCTGCGTGGAGAATCACAACAGTGATGATGACGGTGACAGCGATGACAGAGACAACAATGAACACAACAACACTGATCACAACCACTACAATAACAACGTGGCCATTAGCACCACCACCAACAACACGGGTTGCCATAGTACTACAACCACACCCCACAACAACAACCACCACCATCACCAACAACGCAACTACCAGACAGAGCAACAAGGTGACTATGACCAGCCTTGCCCTCTCCTGCTGTGCTGCCTTGCCCACCATGCCCTGAGACTGCCCTACCCCTGCCCATCCCCAGTTTTGCCCTCCTCTACACTACCCCACCCAGCCATACGCCTCTACCCCAATACTCTACCCTACACAGCCTTGCCCTCCCTGCCTCCTACCCTACTCTAAACCCTGCCCTTCCCTCCTCTCCTTCACTGCCCCCTACACCTGCGTCCTGTCCCCCTGGCCCAGTCGTGTCCTGCCCTTTGTCACTGCCCTGCTCCGTGCCCCCTGCCCTCATGCTGCTGCTGCTGCTGCGTGTAGATGTGGATGATGTTGTAGAGGAGGAGGCTGTGTTGGAGGTGTACACGCCGTGGCGGTGCAGCACCACCTCCTGGCGGCACCACGGCCCCCCCCCCGTACCCCCAAGGAGGGTGGGAGGGGGGTGACAATGAACAGGTGAGCGTGCAGGCTAGTCACTGCACAGGTGAGTACTGTACAGGCAAGTGCACAGGCGAATGAGTATACAGGTGAGTGTGCAAGAGAATGTACAGGTGAGTGAGCGTTCATGTCAGTGTACAGGTGAACGTGCAGGTGAGTGTCACAGGCGAGCGTTCGGGCGAGCAACTGCAACGCGTCGTTGCCGCACTTGTGGCCCAGGTTGTGCTGGCAGGGCACGATGACCACGGGCTTGGAGAACATCTCCAGGCAGAGGGGCCACAGCTGCTGACGTGCTCCAGGTGGTCGTAGCGCGCCTGGGATTCGCGATCAGCAACGACGTCCGGCCCCGCACAGCGCCTCTGCACGCTCATCGCTACAGCTGTCACGCACAGGCAGAAAGCCTCGTCCCTACAGCTGTAACGCACAGGCGGACAGCCTCGTCCCTACAGCTGTCACGCACAGGTGGACAGCCTCGTCCCTACAGCTGTAACGCACAGGCGGACAGCCTCGTGCCTACAGCTGTAACGAACAGGCGGACAGCCTCGTCCCTACAGTTGTCACGCACAGGTGGACAGCCTCATCCCCAAAGCTGTCACGCACAGGCGGACAGCCTCGTCCCTACAGCTGTCACGCACAGGCGGACAGCCTCGTCCCTACAGCTGTCACGCACAGGCAGACAGCCTCATCCCTAAAACTCACGCACAGGCAGACAGCCTCGTCCCTAAAACTGTAACGCACGTGCATTGGAAGCGCTACCAACTCACGGAATTTGAAACACATTCCACTGTTACATGGACTTCCTGAGAAAGAGGTATGGTGTAGGTCTAACAATGGGCTTGTCAAATCAGAAGCTATCAGTGGGTAAGAGGTGAGTGTGCGGTTGGCAGTGACATGCAGTGGGAAATTCTAAAATGTGAGGTTTTTTTACTAAATCGGGGTAGGTTCCCAATGAATGTGTAGATTTAAGGATCAAACATAGCCTCTGGCAAGGAAACGGGTATACAAGTGAGCTGCTGGGAGATGGAACTGTTGTAAGGTTATGGCATGGTGCTTTTGTGAATGGTATACAGCTCCATTTTGTAAGAGTGCTTCTATGCAAAGACCGTGGTGCTGAAGAGACATTTCAACATCGCACATGTTATAAATAACCATTTTAATTGCATAACTCAGCCCCCAACTCACGGCGTTATAACTGCGGGCAACGAGTTTCAACCACAAATGCCTGCTAGGATGTCCCTGCCGTGTTGCCTGGCAAATGGCCCTCTGACCCGGTTAACGCGAAGACGCAATTCACCAAAAGTAAAAAATGAGTGTTGACCCAGACTCAGCGCTTGGGCGCCGCGGTGGCGAGATGTTCACTACCTCGCCTGCTGTAATATTTGGAATTTGTTTGCGTCTCTCCCCTCGGTCGCGTGTTTTTTTTTTTCTCCAGGCCCTCTGGGTTTCTTCCTCCACATTTAGTATCAATCAGGATCACGCGTTTAAGAGTATTTGGCTGCTAACATTTCCACACGATGATAAGCCACTTCGTTGGACTATAATGTGTGGCCAGGTCTCTTCTGAAAAAAAAGGCTACAATGGCTCAGTGGGCCCCACCTGCTAAAATAAACAAATAGTTTAGTGGCGTCCAGCGTTCAGCTCTCACGAGCCCCCTCCCCTCGCCCCACAGTTGGCCTCGGGGTTGGGCCAACCCCCCCCCCCCCCAGGCCAATCGGGACTCAGCCCCCCTGGTCGAGGCACTGCGTCCCCACATTGAATCTACGCAGCTCAGCGACGGTAGCGAGGACCTCGGGTCGACCTTTTATCTTTCGACGTGTGTTTACAGAAACGAGTATAGCGAGTCATTCACGTTTGATGATTTTACCACGAGTCGAATAAATGTGTTCATTTTACATCGGTAAAAACACTTTTGTATGACTTAATAAACATTGCAATACTGTTTGCAATTTACTCAGGGCCCTCGTAGCCTGAATCCGGCCCTGTCTGGTCGGCGTCTCTCGCCCCTGAGGAGTCGAGCGCGCCCGGCGAGGGAAGCATGGCCTCCACCTCGTCGCGCTCGTGTCACTACGAGGAGGAGGAGGGCGAGGAGGTGGCGAGGCGGACGGAGGCCCCGAGGCAGCTGCTCGGGGCCTCTGCTGCGCGCCGGGGACGACGCGGGGCTGGCGAGCCTCGCGGCCTCCGTGCTGGTGAGCGTGCCTAGCAGTTGCACCATTCAATTCCGCTCGTCCAGACGGGGAGAATTCAATCACATTTATTCGATGCGACGTTTCTTATGGGATTTAATAAGCGACAACATTTTGACCCCAAACCGAGAGGATTCTGGGATGTTTGTGGTTTATTGGTAATAACTCTGGAAGGAAACGTCGCTGACCCATCAAGGTGGTACTCCTACTGCTCGCCTCGTCGAGAGGAATCCAAATATATGAGTCGTTAAGCTATGGGATATGAAATGGACGATCGACCAATAAAACAACATGTATTATGGGGTTGAATGCTTTTTGCTATTCACAAACTAGAACAAAAGCAGTCATGCAAATATCTGATTTAACACCGCACAGCAAAACCAGTTGCACCATTCAATTCCGCTCGTCCAGACGGGGAGAATTCAATCACATTTATTCGATGCGACGTTTCACATGGGATTTAATAAGCGACAACATTTTGACCCCAATCCGAGAGGATTCTGGGATGTTTGTGGTTTATTGGTAATAACTCTGGAAGGAGACGTCGCAGACCCATCAAGGTGGAACTCCTACTGCTCGCCTCATCGAGAGGAATCCAAAGATATGAGTAGTTCAGCTATGGGATATGAAATGGACGAGCGACCAATAAAACAACATGTATTATAGGGTTGAATGCTTTTTGCTATTCACAAAATAAAACAAAAGCAGTCATGCAAATATCTTATTTAACACAGCACAGCAAAATCAGTTGCACCATTCAATCCCGCTCGTCCAGACGGGGAGAATTCAATCACATTTATTCTTTGCGACGTTTCATATGGGATTTATTGAGCGACAACATTTTGACCCCAAATCGAGAGGATTCTGGGATGTTTGTGGTTTTTTTGTAATAACTCTGGAAGGAAACGTCGCAGACCAATCAAAGTAGTAATCGTACTGCTCGCCTCATCGAGAGGAATCCAAAGATATGAGTGGTTAAGCTATGGGATATGAAATGGATGAGCGACCAATAAATCAACATGTATTATTGGGTTGAATGCTTTTTGCTATTCACAAAATAAAACAAAAGCAGTCATGCAAATATCTTATTTAACACAGCACAGCAAAATCAGTTGCACCATTCAATCCCGCTCGTCCAGACGGGGAGAATTCAATCACATTTATTCGATGCGACGTTTCTTATGGGATTTAATGAGCGACAACATTTTGACCCCAAACCGAGAGGATTCTGGGATGTTTGTGGTTTTTTTGTAATAACTCTGGAAGGTAACGTCGCAGACCAATCAAGGTGGTACTCCTACTGCTCCCCTCATCGAGAGGAATCCAAAGATATGAGTGGTTAAGCTATGGGATATGAAATGGACGAGCGACCAATAAAACAACATGTATTATGGGGTTGAATCCTTTTTGCTATTCACAAAATAAAACAAAAGCAGTCATGCAAATATCTTATTTAACACAGCACAGCAAAATCAGTTGCACCATTCAATCCCGCTCGTCCAGACGGGGAGAAGTCAATCACATTTATTCAATGCGACGTTTCTTATGGGGTTTATTGAGCGAAAACATTTTGACCCCAAATCGAGAGGATTCTGGGATGTTTGTGTTTTTTTTTGTAATAACTCTGGAAGGAAACGTCGCAGACCCATCAAGGTGGTACTCGTACTGCTCGCCTCATCGAGAGCAATGCAAAGATATGAGGGGTTAAGCTATGGGATATAAAATGGACGCTCGACCAATTAAACAACATGTATTATGGGGTTGAATGCTTTTTGCTATTCACAAAATAAAACAAAAGCAGGAAAGCAAATATCGTATTTAACACAGCACAGCAAAATCAGTTGCACCATTCAATCCCGCTCGTCCAGACGGGGAGAATTCAATCACATTTATTCGATGCGACGTTTCTTATGGGATTTAATGAGCGACAACATTTTGACCCCAAACCGAGAGGATTCTGGGATGTTTGTGGTTTTTTTGTAATAACTCTGGAAGGAAACGTTGGAGACCCATCAAGGTGGTACTCGTACTGCTCGACTCATCGAGCGGAATCCAAAGATATGAGTGGTTAAGCTATGGGATATGAAATGGACGAGCGACCAATAAATCAACATGTATTATGAGGTTGAATGCTTTTTGCTATTCACAAACTAGAACAAAAGCAGTCATGCAAATATCTGATTTAACACAGCACAGCAAAATCAGTTGCACCATTCAATTCCTCTCGTCAAGACGGGGAGAATTCAATCACATTTATTCTATGCGACGTTTCTTATGGGATGTATTGAGCGACAACATTTTGACCCCAAATCGAGAGGATTCTGGGATGTTTGTGGTTTTTTTGTGATAACTCTGGAAGGAAACGTCGCAGACCCATCAAGGTGGTACTCGTACTGCTCGCCTCATCGAGAGGAATCCAAAGATATGAGTGGTTAAGCTATGGGATATGAAATGGACGAGCGACCAATAAAACAACATGTATTATGGGGTTGAATGCTTTTTGCTATTCACAAAATAAAACAAAAGCAGTCATGCAAATATCTTATTTAACAAAGCACAGCAAAATCAGTTGCACCATTCAATCCCGCTCGTCCAGACGGGGAGAATTCAATCACATTTATTCTTTGCGACGTTTCATATGGGATTTAATGAGCGACAACATTTTGACCCCAAACCGAGAGGATTCTGGGATGTTTGTGGTTTTTTTTGTAATAACTCTGGAAGGAAACGTCGCAGACCCATCAAAGTGGTACTCTTACTGCTCGACTCATCGAGCGGAATCCAAAGATATGAGTGGTTAAGCTATGGGATATGAAATGGACGAGCGACCAATAAATCAACATGTATTATGAGGTTGAATGCTTTTTGCTATTCACAAACTAGAACAAAAGCAGTCATGCAAATATCTGATTTAACACAGCACAGCAAAATCAGTTGCACCATTCAATCCCGCTCGTCCAGACGGGGAGAATTCAATCACATTTATTCGATGCGACGTTTCTTATGGGATTTATTGAGCGACAACATTTTGACCCCAAATCGAGAGGATTCTGGGATGTTTGTGGTTTTTTTGTAATAACTCTGGAAGGAAACGTCCCAGACCCATCAAGGTGGTACTCGTACTGCTCGCCTCATCGAGAGGAATGCAAAGATATGAGGGGTTAAGCTATGGGATATAAAATGGACGCTCGACCAATAAAACAACATGTATTATGGGGTTGAATGCTTTTTGCTATTCACAAAATAAAACAAAAGCAGTAAAGCAAATATCTTATTTAACAAAGCACAGCAAAATCAGTTGCACCATTCAATCCCGCTCGTCCAGACGGGGAGAATTCAATCACATTTATTCTTTGCGACGTTTCATATGGGATTTAATGAGCGACAACATTTTGACCCCAAACCGAGAGGATTCTGGGATGTTTGTGGTTTTTTTTGTAATAACTCTGGAAGGAAACGTCGCAGACCCATCAAAGTGGTACTCTTACTGCTCGCCTCAACGAGAGGAATCGAAAGATATGAGTGGTTAAGCTATGGGATATGAAATGGACGAGCGACCAATAAAACAACATGTATTATGGGGTTGAATGCTTTTTGCTATTCACAAAATAAAACAAAAGCAGTCATGCAAATATCTTATTTAACACAGCACAGCAAAATCAGTTGCACCATTCAATCCCGCTCGTCCAGACGGGGAGAATTCAATCACATTTATTCGATGCGACGTTTCTTATGGGATTTATTGAGCGACAACATTTTGACCCCAAATCGAGAGGATTCTGGGATGTTTGTGGTTTTTTTGTAATAACTCTGGAAGGAAACGTCCCAGACCCATCAAGGTGGTACTCGTACTGCTCGCCTCATCGAGAGGAATGCAAAGATATGAGGGGTTAAGCTATGGGATATAAAATGGACGCTCGACCAATAAAAAAACATGTATTATGGGGTTGAATGCTTTTTGCTATTCACAAAATAAAACAAAAGCAGTAAAGCAAATATCGTATTTAACACAGCACAGCAAAATCAGTTGCACCATTCAATCCCGCTCGTCCAGACGGGGAGAATTCAATCACATTTATTCGATGCGACGTTTCTAATGGGATTTAATGAGCGACAACATTTTGACCCCAAACCGAGAGGATTCTGGGATGTTTGTGGTTTTTTTGTAATAACTCTGGAAGGTAACGTCGCAGACCAATCAAGGTGGTACTCCTGCTGCTCCCCTCATCGAGAGGAATCCAAAGATATGAGTGATTAAGCTATGGGATATGAAATGGACGAGCGACCAATAAAACAACATGTATTATGGGGTTGAATGCTTTTTGCTATTCACAAAATAAAAAAAAAGCAGTCATGCAAATATCTTATTTAACACAGCACAGCAAAATCAGTTGCACCATTCAATCCCGCTCGTCCAGACGGGGAGAATTCAATCACATTTATTCTTTGCGACGTTTCATATGGGATTTATTGAGCGACAACATTTTGACCCCAAATCGAGAGGATTCTGGGATGTTTGTGGTTTTTTTTGTAATAACTCTGGAAGGAAACGTCGCAGACCCATCAAGGTAGTAATCGTACTGCTCGCCTCATCGAGAGGAATCCAAAGATATGAGTGGTTAAGCTATGGGATATGAAATGGATGAGCGACCAATAAAACAACATGTATTATTGGGTTGAATGCTTTTTGCTATTCACAAAATAAAACAAAAGCAGTCATGCAAATATCTTATTTAACACAGCACAGCAAAATCAGTTGCACCATTCAATCCCGCTCGTCCAGACGGGGAGAATTCAATCACATTAATTAGATGAGGCGTTTCTTATGGGATTTAATGAGCGACAACATTTTGACCCCAAACCGAGAGGATTCTGGGATGTTTGTGGTTTTTTTGTAATAACTCTGGAAGGTAACGTCGAAGACCCATCAAGGTGGTACTCATACTGCTCCCCTCATCGAGAGGAATCCAAAGATATGAGTGGTTAAGCTATGGGATATGAAATGGACGAGCGACCAATAAAACAACATGTATTATGGGGTTGAATGCTTTTTGCTATTCACAAAATAAAACAAAAGCAGTCATGCAAATATCTTATTTAACACAGCACAGCAAAATCAGTTGCACCATTCAATCCCGCTCGTCCATACGGGGAGAATTCAATCACATTTATTCAATGCGACGTTTCTTATGGGGTTTATTGAGCGACAACATTTTGACCCCAAATCGAGAGGATTCTGGGATGTTTGTGGTTTTTTTGTAATAACTCTGGAAGGAAACGTCGCAGACCCATCAAATTGGTACTCCTACTGCTCGCCTCAACGAGAGGAATGCAAAGATATGAGTGGTTAAGCTATGGGATATGAAATGGACGCTCGACCAATTAAACAACATGTATTATTGGGTTGAATGCTTTTTGCTATTCACAAAATAAAACAAAAGCAGTCATGCAAATATCGTATTTAACACAGCACAGCAAAATCAGTTGCACCATTCAATCCCGCTCGTCCAGACAGGGAGAATTCAATCACATTTATTAGATGAGGCGTTTCTTATGGGATTTAATGAGCGACAACATTTTGACCCCAAACCGAGAGGATTCTGGAATGTTTGTGGTTTTTTTGTAATAACTCTGGAAGGAAACGTCGCAGACCCATCAAGGTGGTACTCGTACTGCTCGCCTCATCGAGAGGAATCCAAAGATATGAGTGATTAAGCTATGGGATATGAAATGGACGAGCGACCAATAAAACAACATGTATTATGAGGTTGAATGCTTTTTGCTATTCACAAAATAAAACAAAAGCAGTCATGCAAATATCTGATTTAACACAGCACAGCAAAATCAGTTGCACCATTCAATCCCGCTCGTCCAGACGGGGAGAATTCAATCACATTTATTCGATGCGACGTTTCTTATGGGATTTATTGAGCGACAACATTTTGACCCCAAATCGAGAGGATTCTGGGATGTTTGTGGTTTTTTTGTAATAACTCTGGAAGGAAACGTCGCAGTCCCATCAAGGTGGTACTCCTACTGCTCCCCTCATCGAGAGGAATCCAATGATATGAGTGGTTAAGCTATGGGATATGAAATGGACGAGCGACCAATAAAACAACATGTATTATTGGGTTGAATGCTTTTTGCTATTCACAAAATAAAACAAAAGCAGTCATGCAAATATCTTATTTAACACAGCACAGCAAAATCAGTTGCACCATTCAATCCCGCTCGTCCAGACGGGGAGAAGTCAATCACATTTATTAGATGAGGCGTTTCTTATGGGATTTAATGAGCGACAACATTTTGACCCCAAATCGAGAGGATTCTGGGATGTTTGTGGTTTTTTTGTAATAACTCTGGAAGGAAACGTCGCAGACCCATCAAAGTGGTACTCGTACTGCTCGCCTCATCGAGAGGAATCGAAAGATATGAGTGGTTAAGCTATGGGATATAAAATGGACGCTCGACCAATTAAACAACATGTATTATGGGGTTGAATGCTTTTTGCTATTCACAAAATAAAACAAAAGCAGGAAAGCAAATATCGTATTTAACACAGCACAGGAAAATCAGTTGCACCATTCAATCCCGCTCGTCCAGACGGGGAGAATTCAATCACATTTATTCGATGCGACGTTTCTTATGGGATTTAATGAGCGACAACATTTTGACCCCAAACCGAGAGGATTCTGGGATGTTTGTGGTTTTTTTGTAATAACTCTGGAAGGAAACGTCGGAGACCCATCAAGGTGGTACTCGTACTGCTCGACTCATCGAGCGGAATCCAAAGATATGAGTGGTTAAGCTATGGGATATGAAATGGACGAGCGACCAATAAAACAACATGTATTATGAGGTTGAATGCTTTTTGCTATTCACAAACTAGAACAAAAGCAGTCATGCAAATATCTGATTTAACACAGCACAGCAAAATCAGTTGCACCATTCAATTCCTCTCGTCAAGACGGGGAGAATTCAATCACATTTATTCGATGCGACGTTTCTTATGGGATTTAATGAGCGACAACATTTTGACCCCAAACCGAGAGGATTCTGGGATGTTTGTGGTTTTTTTGTGATAACTCTGGAAGGAAACGTCGCAGACCCATCAAGGTGGTACTCGTACTGCTCGCCTCATCGAGCGGAATCCAAAGATATGAGTGGTTAAGCTATGGGATATGAAATGGACGAGCGACCAATAAAACAACATGTATTATTGGGTTGAATGCTTTTTGCTATTCACAAAATAAAACAAAAGCAGTCATGCAAATATCTGTTTTAACACAGCACAGCAAAATCAGTTGCAATATTCAATCCCGCTCGTCCAGACGGGGAGAATTCAATCACATTTATTAGATGAGGCGTTTCTTATGGGATTTAATGAGCGACAACATTTTGACCCCAAACCGAGAGGATTCTGGGATGTTTGTGTTTTTTTTGTAATAACTCTGGAAGGAAACCTCGCAGACCCATCAAGGTGGTACTCCTACTGCTCGCCTCAACGAGAGGAATCGAAAGATATGAGTGGTTAAGCTATGCGATATGAAATGGACGAGCGACCAATAAAACAACATGTATTATGGGGTTGAATGCTTTTTGCTATTCACAAAATAAAACAAAAGCAGTCATGCAAATATCTTATTTAACACAGCACAGCAAAATCAGTTGCACCATTCAATCCCGCTCGTCCAGACGGGGAGAATTCAATCACATTTATTCGATGCGACGTTTCTTATGGGATTTATTGAGCGACAACATTTTGACCCCAAATCGAGAGGATTCTGGGATGTTTGTGTTTTTTTTGTAATAACTCTGGAAGGAAACGTCCCAGACCCATCAAGGTGGTACTCGTACTGCTCGCCTCATCGAGAGGAATGCAAAGATATGAGGGGTTAAGCTATGGGATATAAAATGGACGCTCGACCAATAAAAAAACATGTATTATGGGGTTGAATGCTTTTTGCTATTCACAAAATAAAACAAAAGCAGTAAAGCAAATATCGTATTTAACACAGCACAGCAAAATCAGTTGCACCATTCAATCCCGCTCGTCCAGACGGGGAGAATTCAATCACATTTATTCGATGCGACGTTTCTTATGGGATTTAATGAGCGACAACATTTTGACCCCAAACCGAGAGGATTCTGGGATGTTTGTGGTTTTTTTGTAATAACTCTGGAAGGTAACGTCGCAGACCAATCAAGGTGGTACTCCTGCTGCTCCCCTCATCGAGAGGAATCCAAAGATATGAGTGGTTAAGCTATGGGATATGAAATGGACGAGCGACCAATAAAACAACATGTATTATGGGGTTGAATGCTTTTTGCTATTCACAAAATAAAACAAAAGCAGTCATGCAAATATCTTATTTAACACAGCACAGCAAAATCAGTTGCACCATTCAATCCCGCTCGTCCAGACGGGGAGAATTCAATCACATTTATTCTTTGCGACGTTTCATATGGGATTTATTGAGCGACAACATTTTGACCCCAAATCGAGAGGATTCTGGGATGTTTGTGGTTTTTTTGTAATAACTCTGGAAGGAAACGTCGCAGACCCATCAAGGTAGTAATCGTACTGCTCGCCTCATCGAGAGGAATCCAATATTATGAGTGGTTAAGCTATGGGATATGAAATGGATGAGCGACCAATAAATCAACATGTATTATTGGGTTGAATGCTTTTTGCTATTCACAAAATAAAACAAAAGCAGTCATGCAAATATCTTATTTAACACAGCACAGCAAAATCAGTTGCACCATTCAATCCCGCTCGTCCAGACGGGGAGAATTCAATCACATTTATTCGATGCGACGTTTCTTATGGGATTTAATGAGCGACAACATTTTGACCCCAAACCGAGAGGATTCTGGGATGTTTGTGGTTTTTTTGTAATAACTCTGGAAGGTGACGTCGCAGACCAATCAAGGTGGTGCTCCTACTGCTCCCCTCATCGAGAGGAATCCAAAGATATGAGTGGTTAAGCTATGGGATATGAAATGGACGAGCGACCAATAAAACAACATGTATTATGGGGTTGAATGCTTTTTGCTATTCACAAAATAAAACAAAAGCAGTCATGCAAATATCTTATTTAACACAGCACAGCAAAATCAGTTGCACCATTCAATCCCGCTCGTCCAGACGGGGAGAAGTCAATCACATTTATTCAATGCGACGTTTCTTATGGGGTTTATTGAGCGAAAACATTTTGACCCCAAATCGAGAGGATTCTGGGATGTTTGTGGTTTTTTTGTAATAACTCTGGAAGGAAACGTCGCAGACCCATCAAGGTGGTACTCGTACTGCTCGCCTCATCGAGAGGAATGCAAAGATATGAGGGGTTAAGCTATGGGATATAAAATGGACGCTCGACCAATTAAACAACATGTATTATGGGGTTGAATGCTTTTTGCTATTCACAAAATAAAACAAAAGCAGTAAAGCAAATATCGTATTTAACACAGCACAGCAAAATCAGTTGCACCATTCAATCCCGCTCGTCCAGACGGGGAGAATTCAATCACATTTATTCGATCCGACGTTTCTTATGGGATTTAATGAGCGACAACATTTTGACCCCAAACCGAGAGGATTCTGGGATGTTTGTGGTTTTTTTGTAATAACTCTGGAAGGAAACGTCGGAGACCCATCAAGGTGGTACTCGTACTGCTCGACTCATCGAGCGGAATCCAAAGATATGAGTGGTTAAGCTATGGGATATGAAATGGACGAGCGACCAATAAAACAACATGTATTATGAGGTTGAATGCTTTTTGCTATTCACAAACTAGAACAAAAGCAGTCATGCAAATATCTTATTTAACACAGCACAGCAAAATCAGTTGCACCATTCAATTCCTCTCGTCAAGACGGGGAGAATTTAATCACATTTATTCTATGCGACGTTTCTTATGGGATTTATTGAGCGACAACATTTTGACCCCAAATCGAGAGGATTCTGGGATGTTTGTGGTTTTTTTGTGATAACTCTGGAAGGAAACGTCGCAGATCCATCAAGGTGGTACTCGTACTGCTCGCCTCATCGAGAGGAATCAAAAGATATGAGTGGTTAAGCTATGGGATATGAAATGGACGAGCGACCAATAAAACAACATGTATTATGGGGTTGAATGCTTTTTGCTATTCACAAAATAAAACAAAAGCAGTCATGCAAATATCTTATTTAACACAGCACAGCAAAATCAGTTGCACCATGCAATCCCGCTCGTCCAGACGGGGAGAAGTCAATCACATTTATTCAATGCGACGTTTCTTATGGGGTTTATTGAGCGAAAACATTTTGACCCCAAATCGAGAGGATTCTGGGATGTTTGTGGTTTTTTTGTAATAACTCTGGAAGGAAACGTCGCAGACCCATCAAGGTGGTACTCGTACTGCTCGCCTCATCGAGAGGAATGCAAAGATATGAGGGGTTAAGCTATGGGATATAAAATGGACGCTCGACCAATTAAACAACATGTATTATGGGGTTGAATGCTTTTTGCTATTCACAAAATAAAACAAAAGCAGTAAAGCAAATATCGTATTTAACACAGCACAGCAAAATCAGTTGCACCATTCAATCCCGCTCGTCCAGACGGGGAGAATTCAATCACATTTATTCGATGCGACGTTTCTTATGGGATTTAATGAGCGACAACATTTTGACCCCAAACCGAGAGGATTCTGGGATGTTTGTGGTTTTTTTGTAATAACTCTGGAAGGAAACGTCGGAGACCCATCAAGGTGGTACTCGTACTGCTCGACTCATCGAGCGGAATCCAAAGATATGAGTGGTTAAGCTATGGGATATGAAATGGACGAGCGACCAATAAAACAACATGTATTATGAAGTTGAATGCTTTTTGCTATTCACAAACTAGAACAAAAGCAGTCATGCAAATATCTTATTTAACACAGCACAGCAAAATCAGTTGCACCATTCAATTCCTCTCGTCAAGACGGGGAGAATTCAATCACATTTATTCTATGCGACGTTTCTTATGGGATTTATTGAGCGACAACATTTTGACCCCAAATCGAGAGGATTCTGGGATGTTTGTGGTTTTTTTGTGATAACTCTGGAAGGAAACGTCGCAGACCCATCAAGGTGGTACTCGTACTGCTCGCCTCATCGAGAGGAATCAAAAGATATGAGTGGTTAAGCTATGGGATATGAAATGGACGAGCGACCAATAAAACAACATGTATTATTGGGTTGAATGCTTTCTGCTATTCACAAAATAAAACAAAAGCAGTCATGCAAATATCTTATTTAATACAGCACTGCAAAATCAGTTGCACCATTCAATCCCGCTCGTCCAGACGGGGAGAATTCAATCACATTTATTAGATGAGGCGTTTCTTATGGGATTTAATGAGCGACAACATTTTGACCCCAAACCGAGAGGATTCTGGGATGTTTGTGGTTTTTTTGTAATAACTCTGGAAGGAAACGTCCCAGACCCATCAAGGTGGTACTCGTACTGCTCGCCTCATCGAGAGGAATGCAAAGATATGAGGGGTTAAGCTATGGGATATAAAATGGACGCTCGACCAATAAAACAACATGTATTATGGGGTTGAATGCTTTTTGCTATTCACAAAATAAAACAAAAGCAGTAAAGCAAATATCGTATTTAACACAGCACAGCAAAATCAGTTGCACCATTCAATCCCGCTCGTCCAGACGGGGAGAATTCAATCACATTTATTCGATGCGACGTTTCTTATGGGATTTAATGAGCGACAACATTTTGACCCCAAACCGAGAGGATTCTGGGATGTTTGTGGTTTTTTTGTAATAACTCTGGAAGGTAACGTCGCAGACCAATCAAGGTGGTACTCCTGCTGCTCCCCTCATCGAGAGGAATCCAAAGATATGAGTGGTTAAGCTATGGGATATGAAATGGACGAGCGACCAATAAAACAACATGTATTATGGGGTTGAATGCTTTTTGCTATTCACAAAATAAAACAAAAGCAGTCATGCAAATATCTTATTTAACACAGCACAGCAAAATCAGTGGCACCATTCAATCCCGCTCGTCCAGACGGGGAGAAGTCAATCACATTTATTCAATGCGACGTTTCTTATGGGATTTATTGAGCGAAAACATTTTGACCCCAAATCGAGAGGATTCTGGGATGTTTGTGGTTTTTTTGTAATAACTCTGGAAGGAAACGTCGCAGACCCATCAAGGTGGTACTCGTACTGCTCGCCTCATCGAGAGGAATGCAAAGATATGAGGGGTTAAGCTATTGGATATAAAATGGACGCTCGACCAATTAAACAACATGTATTATGGGGTTGAATGCTTTTTGCTATTCACAAAATAAAACAAAAGCAGTAAAGCAAATATCGTATTTAACACAGCACAGCAAAATCAGTTGCACCATTCAATTCCTCTCGTCCAGACGGGGAGAATTCAATCACATTTATTCTATGCGACGTTTCTTATGGGATTTATTGAGCGACAACATTTTGACCCCAAACCGAGAGGATTCTGGGATGTTTGTGGTTTTTTTTGTAATAACTCTGGAAGGAAACGTCGCAGACCCATCAAAGTGGTACTCCTACTGCTCGCCTCATCGAGAGGAATCGAAAGATATGAGTGGTTAAGCTATGGGATATGAAATGGACGAGCGACCAATAAAACAACATGTATTATGGGGTTGAATGCTTTTTGCTATTCACAAACTAGAACAAAAGCAGTCATGCAAATATCTGATTTAACACAGCACAGCAAAATCAGTTGCACCATTCAATTCCTCTCGTCAAGACGGGGAGAATTCAATCACATTTATTCGATGCGACGTTTCTTATGGGATTTAATGAGCGACAACATTTTGACCCCAAACCGAGAGGATTCTGGGATGTTTGTGGTTTTTTTGTGATAACTCTGGAAGGAAACGTCGCAGACCCATCAAGGTAGTAATCGTACTGCTCGCCTCATCGAGAGGAATCCAAAGATATGAGTGGTTAAGCTATGGGATATGAAATGGATGAGCGACCAATAAAACAACATGTATTATTGGGTTGAATGCTTTTTGCTATTCACAAAATAAAACAAAAGCAGTAAAGCAAATATCGTATTTAACACAGCACAGCAAAATCAGTTGCACCATTCAATCCCGCTCGTCCAGACGGGGAGAATTCAATCACATTTATTCGATGCGACGTTTCTTATGGGATTTAATGAGCGACAACATTTTGACCCCAAACCGAGAGGATTCTGGGATGTTTGTGGTTTTTTTGTAATAACTCTGGAAGGTAACGTCGCAGACCAATCAAGGTGGTACTCCTGCTGCTCCCCTCATCGAGAGGAATCCAAAGATATGAGTGGTTAAGCTATGGGATATGAAATGGACGAGCGACCAATAAAACAACATGTATTATGGGGTTGAATGCTTTTTGCTATTCACAAAATAAAACAAAAGCAGTAAAGCAAATATCGTATTTAACACAGCACAGCAAAATCAGTTGCACCATTCAATTCCTCTCGTCCAGACGGGGAGAATTCAATCACATTTATTCTATGCGACGTTTCTTATGGGATTTATTGAGCGACAACATTTTGACCCCAAACCGAGAGGATTCTGGGATGTTTGTGGTTTTTTTTGTAATAACTCTGGAAGGAAACGTCGCAGACCCATCAAAGTGGTACTCCTACTGCTCGCCTCATCGAGAGGAATCGAAAGATATGAGTGGTTAAGCTATGGGATATGAAATGGACGAGCGACCAATAAAACAACATGTATTATGGGGTTGAATGCTTTTTGCTATTCACAAACTAGAACAAAAGCAGTCATGCAAATATCTGATTTAACACAGCACAGCAAAATCAGTTGCACCATTCAATTCCTCTCGTCAAGACGGGGAGAATTCAATCACATTTATTCGATGCGACGTTTCTTATGGGATTTAATGAGCGACAACATTTTGACCCCAAACCGAGAGGATTCTGGGATGTTTGTGGTTTTTTTGTGATAACTCTGGAAGGAAACGTCGCAGACCCATCAAGGTGGTACTCGTACTGCTCGCCTCATCGAGCGGAATCCAAAGATATGAGTGGTTAAGCTATGGGATATGAAATGGACGAGCGACCAATAAAACAACATGTATTATTGGGTTGAATGCTTTTTGCTATTCACAAAATAAAACAAAAGCAGTCATGCAAATATCTGTTTTAACACAGCACAGCAAAATCAGTTGCACCATTCAATCCCGCTCGTCCAGACGGGGAGAATTCAATCACATTTATTCGATGCGACGTTTCTTATGGGATTTATTGAGCGACAACATTTTGACCCCAAATCGAGAGGATTCTGGGATGTTTGTGGTTTTTTTGTAATAACTCTGGAAGGAAACGTCCCAGACCCATCAAGGTGGTACTCGTACTGCTCGCCTCATCGAGAGGAATGCCAAGATATGAGGGGTTAAGCTATGGGATATAAAATGGACGCTCGACCAATAAAAAAACATGTATTATGGGGTTGAATGCTTTTTGCTATTCACAAAATAAAACAAAAGCAGTAAAGCAAATATCGTATTTAACACAGCACAGCAAAATCAGTTGCACCATTCAATCCCGCTCGTCCAGACGGGGAGAATTCAATCACATTTATTCGATGCGACGTTTCTTATGGGATTTAATGAGCGACAACATTTTGACCCCAAACCGAGAGGATTCTGGGATGTTAGTGGTTTTTTTGTAATAACTCTGGAAGGTAACGTCGCAGACCAATCAAGGTGGTACTCCTGCTGCTCCCCTCATCGAGAGGAATCCAAAGATATGAGTGGTTAAGCTATGGGATATGAAATGGACGAGCGACCAATAAAACAACATGTATTATGGGGTTGAATGCTTTTTGCTATTCATAAAATAAAACAAAAGCAGTCATGCAAATATCTTATTTAACACAGCACAGCAAAATCAGTTGCACCATTCAATCCCGCTCGTCCAGACGGGGAGAATTCAATCACATTTATTCTTTGCGACGTTTCATATGGGATTTATTGAGCGACAACATTTTGACCCCAAATCGAGAGGATTCTGGGATGTTTGTGGTTTTTTTGTAATAACTCTGGAAGGAAACGTCGCAGACCCATCAAGGTAGTAATCGTACTGCTCGCCTCATCGAGAGGAATCCAAAGATATGAGTGGTTAAGCTATGGGATATGAAATGGATGAGCGACCAATAAATCAACATGTATTTATGGGTTGAATGCTTTTTGCTATTCACAAAATAAAACAAAAGCAGTCATGCAAATATCTTATTTAACACAGCACAGCAAAATCAGTTGCACCATTCAATCCCGCTCGTCCAGACGGGGAGAATTCAATCACATTTATTCGATGCGACGTTTCTTATGGGATTTAATGAGCGACAACATTTTGACCCCAAACCGAGAGGATTCTGGGATGTTTGTGGTTTTTTTGTAATAACTCTGGAAGGTAACGTCGCAGACCAATCAAGGTGGTACTCCTACTGCTCCCCTCATCGAGAGGAATCCAAAGATATGAGTGGTTAAGCTATGGGATATGAAATGGACGAGCGACCAATAAAACAACATGTATTATGGGGTTGAATGCTTTTTGCTATTCACAAAATAAAACAAAAGCAGTCATGCAAATATCTTATTTAACACAGCACAGCAAAATCAGTTGCACCATTCAATCCCGCTCGTCCAGACAGGGAGAAGTCAATCACATTTATTCAATGCGACGTTTCTTATGGGGTTTATTGAGCGAAAACATTTTGACCCCAAATCGAGAGGATTCTGGGATGTTTGTGGTTTTTTTGTAATAACTCTGGAAGGAAACGTCGCAGACCCATCAAGGTGGTACTCGTACTGCTCGCCTCATCGAGAGGAATGCAACGATATGAGGGGTTAAGCTATGGGATATAAAATGGACGCTCGACCAATTAAACAACATGTATTATGGGGTTGAATGCTTTTTGCTATTCACAAAATAAAGCAAAAGCAGTAAAGCAAATATCGTATTTAACACAGCACAGCAAAATCAGTTGCACCATTCAATCCCGCTCGTCCAGACGGGGAGAATTCAATCACATTTATTCGATGCGACGTTTCTTATGGGATTTAATGAGCGACAACATTTTGACCCCAAACCGAGAGGATTCTGGGATGTTTGTGGTTTTTTTGTAATAACTCTGGAAGGTAACGTCGCAGACCAATCAAGGTGGTACTCCTGCTGCTCCCCTCATCGAGAGGAATCCAAAGATATGAGTGGTTAAGCTATGGGATATGAAATGGACGAGCGACCAATAAAACAACATGTATTATGGGGTTGAATGCTTTTTGCTATTCACAAAATAAAACAAAAGCAGTCATGCAAATATCTTATTTAACACAGCACAGCAAAATCAGTGGCACCATTCAATCCCGCTCGTCCAGACGGGGAGAAGTCAATCACATTTATTCTATGCGACGTTTCTTATGGGATTTATTGAGCGACAACATTTTGACCCCAAACCGAGAGGATTCTGGGATGTTTGTGGTTTTTTTTGTAATAACTCTGGAAGGAAACGTCGCAGACCCATCAAAGTGGTACTCCTACTGCTCGCCTCATCGAGAGGAATCGAAAGATATGAGTGGTTAAGCTATGGGATATGAAATGGACGAGCGACCAATAAAACAACATGTATTATGGGGTTGAATGCTTTTTGCTATTCACAAACTAGAACAAAAGCAGTCATGCAAATATCTGATTTAACACAGCACAGCAAAATCAGTTGCACCATTCAATTCCTCTCGTCAAGACGGGGAGAATTCAATCACATTTATTCGATGCGACGTTTCTTATGGGATTTAATGAGCGACAACATTTTGACCCCAAACCGAGAGGATTCTGGGATGTTTGTGGTTTTTTTGTGATAACTCTGGAAGGAAACGTCGCAGACCCATCAAGGTGGTACTCGTACTGCTCGCCTCATCGAGCGGAATCCAAAGATATGAGTGGTTAAGCTATGGGATATGAAATGGACGAGCGACCAATAAAACAACATGTATTATTGGGTTGAATGCTTTTTGCTATTCACAAAATAAAACAAAAGCAGTCATGCAAATATCTGTTTTAACACAGCACAGCAAAATCAGTTGCACCATTCAATCCCGCTCGTCCAGACGGGGAGAATTCAATCACATTTATTCGATGCGACGTTTCTTATGGGATTTATTGAGCGACAACATTTTGACCCCAAATCGAGAGGATTCTGGGATGTTTGTGGTTTTTTTGTAATAACTCTGGAAGGAAACGTCCCAGACCCATCAAGGTGGTACTCGTACTGCTCGCCTCATCGAGAGGAATGCCAAGATATGAGGGGTTAAGCTATGGGATATAAAATGGACGCTCGACCAATAAAAAAACATGTATTATGGGGTTGAATGCTTTTTGCTATTCACAAAATAAAACAAAAGCAGTAAAGCAAATATCGTATTTAACACAGCACAGCAAAATCAGTTGCACCATTCAATCCCGCTCGTCCAGACGGGGAGAATTCAATCACATTTATTCGATGCGACGTTTCTTATGGGATTTAATGAGCGACAACATTTTGACCCCAAACCGAGAGGATTCTGGGATGTTAGTGGTTTTTTTGTAATAACTCTGGAAGGTAACGTCGCAGACCAATCAAGGTGGTACTCCTGCTGCTCCCCTCATCGAGAGGAATCCAAAGATATGAGTGGTTAAGCTATGGGATATGAAATGGACGAGCGACCAATAAAACAACATGTATTATGGGGTTGAATGCTTTTTGCTATTCATAAAATAAAACAAAAGCAGTCATGCAAATATCTTATTTAACACAGCACAGCAAAATCAGTTGCACCATTCAATCCCGCTCGTCCAGACGGGGAGAATTCAATCACATTTATTCTTTGCGACGTTTCATATGGGATTTATTGAGCGACAACATTTTGACCCCAAATCGAGAGGATTCTGGGATGTTTGTGGTTTTTTTGTAATAACTCTGGAAGGAAACGTCGCAGACCCATCAAGGTAGTAATCGTACTGCTCGCCTCATCGAGAGGAATCCAAAGATATGAGTGGTTAAGCTATGGGATATGAAATGGATGAGCGACCAATAAATCAACATGTATTTATGGGTTGAATGCTTTTTGCTATTCACAAAATAAAACAAAAGCAGTCATGCAAATATCTTATTTAACACAGAACAGCAAAATCAGTTGCACCATTCAATCCCGCTCGTCCAGACGGGGAGAATTCAATCACATTTATTCGATGCGACGTTTCTTATGGGATTTAATGAGCGACAACATTTTGACCCCAAACCGAGAGGATTCTGGGATGTTTGTGGTTTTTTTGTAATAACTCTGGAAGGTAACGTCGCAGACCAATCAAGGTGGTACTCCTACTGCTCCCCTCATCGAGAGGAATCCAAAGATATGAGTGGTTAAGCTATGGGATATGAAATGGACGAGCGACCAATAAAACAACATGTATTATGGGGTTGAATGCTTTTTGCTATTCACAAAATAAAACAAAAGCAGTCATGCAAATATCTTATTTAACACAGCACAGCAAAATCAGTTGCACCATTCAATCCCGCTCGTCCAGACAGGGAGAAGTCAATCACATTTATTCAATGCGACGTTTCTTATGGGGTTTATTGAGCGAAAACATTTTGACCCCAAATCGAGAGGATTCTGGGATGTTTGTGGTTTTTTTGTAATAACTCTGGAAGGAAACGTCGCAGACCCATCAAGGTGGTACTCGTACTGCTCGCCTCATCGAGAGGAATGCAAAGATATGAGGGGTTAAGCTATGGGATATAAAATGGACGCTCGACCAATTAAACAACATGTATTATGGGGTTGAATGCTTTTTGCTATTCACAAAATAAAGCAAAAGCAGTAAAGCAAATATCGTATTTAACACAGCACAGCAAAATCAGTTGCACCATTCAATCCCGCTTGTCCAGACGGGGAGAATTCAATCACATTTATTCGATGCGACGTTTCTTATGGGATTTAATGAGCGACAACATTTTGACCCCAAACCGAGAGGATTCTGGGATGTTTGTGGTTTTTTTGTAATAACTCTGGAAGGTAACGTCGCAGACCAATCAAGGTGGTACTCCTGCTGCTCCCCTCATCGAGAGGAATCCAAAGATATGAGTGGTTAAGCTATGGGATATGAAATGGACGAGCGACCAATAAAACAACATGTATTATGGGGTTGAATGCTTTTTGCTATTCACAAAATAAAACAAAAGCAGTCATGCAAATATCTTATTTAACACAGCACAGCAAAATCAGTGGCACCATTCAATCCCGCTCGTCCAGACGGGGAGAAGTCAATCACATTTATTCAATGCGACGTTTCTTATGGGATTTATTGAGCGAAAACATTTTGACCCCAAATCGAGAGGATTCTGGGATGTTTGTGGTTTTTTTGTAATAACTCTGGAAGGAAACGTCGCAGACCCATCAAGGTGGTACTCGTACTGCTCGCCTCATCGAGAGGAATGCAAAGATATGAGGGGTTAAGCTATTGGATATAAAATGGACGCTCGACCAATTAAACAACATGTATTATGGGGTTGAATGCTTTTTGCTATTCACAAAATAAAACAAAAGCAGTAAAGCAAATATCGTATTTAACACAGCACAGCAAAATCAGTTGCACCATTCAATTCCTCTCGTCCAGACGGGGAGAATTCAATCACATTTATTCTATGCGACGTTTCTTATGGGATTTATTGAGCGACAACATTTTGACCCCAAACCGAGAGGATTCTGGGATGTTTGTGGTTTTTTTTGTAATAACTCTGGAAGGAAACGTCGCAGACCCATCAAAGTGGTACTCCTACTGCTCGCCTCATCGAGAGGAATCGAAAGATATGAGTGGTTAAGCTATGGGATATGAAATGGACGAGCGACCAATAAAACAACATGTATTATGGGGTTGAATGCTTTTTGCTATTCACAAACTAGAACAAAAGCAGTCATGCAAATATCTGATTTAACACAGCACAGCAAAATCAGTTGCACCATTCAATTCCTCTCGTCAAGACGGGGAGAATTCAATCACATTTATTCGATGCGACGTTTCTTATGGGATTTAATGAGCGACAACATTTTGACCCCAAACCGAGAGGATTCTGGGATGTTTGTGGTTTTTTTGTGATAACTCTGGAAGGAAACGTCGCAGACCCATCAAGGTGGTACTCGTACTGCTCGCCTCATCGAGCGGAATCCAAAGATATGAGTGGTTAAGCTATGGGATATGAAATGGACGAGCGACCAATAAAACAACATGTATTATTGGGTTGAATGCTTTTTGCTATTCACAAAATAAAACAAAAGCAGTCATGCAAATATCTGTTTTAACACAGCACAGCAAAATCAGTTGCACCATTCAATCCCGCTCGTCCAGACGGGGAGAATTCAATCACATTTATTCGATGCGACGTTTCTTATGGGATTTATTGAGCGACAACATTTTGACCCCAAATCGAGAGGATTCTGGGATGTTTGTGGTTTTTTTGTAATAACTCTGGAAGGAAACGTCCCAGACCCATCAAGGTGGTACTCGTACTGCTCGCCTCATCAAGAGGAATGCCAAGATATGAGGGGTTAAGCTATGGGATATAAAATGGACGCTCGACCAATAAAAAAACATGTATTATGGGGTTGAATGCTTTTTGCTATTCACAAAATAAAACAAAAGCAGTAAAGCAAATATCGTATTTAACACAGCACAGCAAAATCAGTTGCACCATTCAATCCCGCTCGTCCAGACGGGGAGAATTCAATCACATTTATTCGATGCGACGTTTCTTATGGGATTTAATGAGCGACAACATTTTGACCCCAAACCGAGAGGATTCTGGGATGTTAGTGGTTTTTTTGTAATAACTCTGGAAGGTAACGTCGCAGACCAATCAAGGTGGTACTCCTGCTGCTCCCCTCATCGAGAGGAATCCAAAGATATGAGTGGTTAAGCTATGGGATATGAAATGGACGAGCGACCAATAAAACAACATGTATTATGGGGTTGAATGCTTTTTGCTATTCATAAAATAAAACAAAAGCAGTCATGCAAATATCTTATTTAACACAGCACAGCAAAATCAGTTGCACCATTCAATCCCGCTCGTCCAGACGGGGAGAATTCAATCACATTTATTCTTTGCGACGTTTCATATGGGATTTATTGAGCGACAACATTTTGACCCCAAATCGAGAGGATTCTGGGATGTTTGTGGTTTTTTTGTAATAACTCTGGAAGGAAACGTCGCAGACCCATCAAGGTAGTAATCGTACTGCTCGCCTCATCGAGAGGAATCCAAAGATATGAGTGGTTAAGCTATGGGATATGAAATGGATGAGCGACCAATAAATCAACATGTATTATTGGGTTGAATGCTTTTTGCTATTCACAAAATAAAACAAAAGCAGTCATGCAAATATCTTATTTAACACAGCACAGCAAAATCAGTTGCACCATTCAATCCCGCTCGTCCAGACGGGGAGAATTCAATCACATTTATTCGATGCGACGTGTCTTATGGGATTTAATGAGCGACAACATTTTGACCCCAAACCGAGAGGATTCTGGGATGTTTGTGGTTTTTTTGTAATAACTCTGGAATGTAACGTCGCAGACCAATCAAGGTGGTACTCCTACTGCTCCCCTCATCGAGAGGAATCCAAAGATATGAGTGGTTAAGCTATGGGATATGAAATGGACGAGCGACCAATAAAACAACATGTATTATGGGGTTGAATGCTTTTTGCTATTCACAAAATAAAACAAAAGCAGTCATGCAAATATCTTATTTAACACAGCACAGCAAAATCAGTTGCACCATTCAATCCCGCTCGTCCAGACGGGGAGAAGTCAATCACATTTATTCAATGCGACGTTTCTTATGGGGTTTATTGAGCGAAAACATTTTGACCCCAAATCGAGAGGATTCTGGGATGTTTGTGGTTTTTTTGTAATAACTCTGGAAGGAAACGTCGCAGACCCATCAAGGTGGTACTCGTACTGCTCGCCTCATCGAGAGGAATGCAAAGATATGAGGGGTTAAGCTATGGGATATAAAATGGACGCTCGACCAATTAAACAACATGTATTATGGGGTTGAATGCTTTTTGCTATTCACAAAATAAAGCAAAAGCAGTAAAGCAAATATCGTATTTAACACAGCACAGCAAAATCAGTTGCACCATTCAATCCCGCTCGTCCAGACGGGGAGAATTCAATCACATTTATTCGATGCGACGTTTCTTATGGGATTTAATGAGCGACAACATTTTGACCCCAAACCGAGAGGATTCTGGGATGTTTGTGGTTTTTTGTAATAACTCTGGAAGGAAACGTCGGAGACCCATCAAGGGGGTACTCGTACTGCTCGACTCATCGAGCGGAATCCAAAGATATGAGTGGTTAAGCTATGGGATATGAAATGGACGAGCGACCAATAAAACAACATGTATTATGAGGTTGAATGCTTTTTGCTATTCACAAACTAGAACAAAAGCAGTCCTGCAAATATCTTATTTAACACAGCACAGCAAAATCAGTTGCACCATTCAATTCCTCTCGTCAAGACGGGGAGAATTCAATCACATTTATTCTATGCGACGTTTCTTATGGGATTTATTGAGCGACAACATTTTGACCCCAAATCGAGAGGATTCTGGGATGTTTGTGGTTTTTTTGTAATAACTCTGGAAGGAAACGTCGCAGACCCATCAAGGTGGTACTCGTACTGCTCGCCTCATCGAGAGGAATGCAAAGATATGAGGGGTTAAGCTATGGGATATAAAATGGACGCTCGACCAATTAAACAACATGTATTATGGGGTTGAATGCTTTTTGCTATTCACAAAATAAAGCAAAAGCAGTAAAGCAAATATCGTATTTAACACAGCACAGCAAAATCAGTTGCACCATTCAATCCCGCTTGTCCAGACGGGGAGAATTCAATCACATTTATTCGATGCGACGTTTCTTATGGGATTTAATGAGCGACAACATTTTGACCCCAAACCGAGAGGATTCTGGGATGTTTGTGGTTTTTTTGTAATAACTCTGGAAGGTAACGTCGCAGACCAATCAAGGTGGTACTCCTGCTGCTCCCCTCATCGAGAGGAATCCAAAGATATGAGTGGTTAAGCTATGGGATATGAAATGGACGAGCGACCAATAAAACAACATGTATTATGGGGTTGAATGCTTTTTGCTATTCACAAAATAAAACAAAAGCAGTCATGCAAATATCTTATTTAACACAGCACAGCAAAATCAGTGGCACCATTCAATCCCGCTCGTCCAGACGGGGAGAAGTCAATCACATTTATTCAATGCGACGTTTCTTATGGGATTTATTGAGCGAAAACATTTTGACCCCAAATCGAGAGGATTCTGGGATGTTTGTGGTTTTTTTGTAATAACTCTGGAAGGAAACGTCGCAGACCCATCAAGGTGGTACTCGTACTGCTCGCCTCATCGAGAGGAATGCAAAGATATGAGGGGTTAAGCTATTGGATATAAAATGGACGCTCGACCAATTAAACAACATGTATTATGGGGTTGAATGCTTTTTGCTATTCACAAAATAAAACAAAAGCAGTAAAGCAAATATCGTATTTAACACAGCACAGCAAAATCAGTTGCACCATTCAATTCCTCTCGTCCAGACGGGGAGAATTCAATCACATTTATTCTATGCGGCGTTTCTTATGGGATTTATTGAGCGACAACATTTTGACCCCAAACCGAGAGGATTTTGGGATGTTTGTGGTTTTTTTTTGTAATAACTCTGGAAGGAAACGTCGCAGACCCATCAAAGTGGTACTCCTACTGCTCGCCTCATCGAGAGGAATCGAAAGATATGAGTGGTTAAGCTATGGGATATGAAATGGACGAGCGACCAATAAAACAACATGTATTATGGGGTTGAATGCTTTTTGCTATTCACAAACTAGAACAAAAGCAGTCATGCAAATATCTGATTTAACACAGCACAGCAAAATCAGTTGCACCATTCAATTCCTCTCGTCAAGACGGGGAGAATTCAATCACATTTATTCGATGCGACGTTTCTTATGGGATTTAATGAGCGACAACATTTTGACCCCAAACCGAGAGGATTCTGGGATGTTTGTGGTTTTTTTGTGATAACTCTGGAAGGAAACGTCGCAGACCCATCAAGGTGGTACTCGTACTGCTCGCCTCATCGAGCGGAATCCAAAGATATGAGTGGTTAAGCTATGGGATATGAAATGGACGAGCGACCAATAAAACAACATGTATTATTGGGTTGAATGCTTTTTGCTATTCACAAAATAAAACAAAAGCAGTCATGCAAATATCTGTTTTAACACAGCACAGCAAAATCAGTTGCACCATTCAATCCCGCTCGTCCAGACGGGGAGAATTCAATCACATTTATTCGATGCGACGTTTCTTATGGGATTTATTGAGCGACAACATTTTGACCCCAAATCGAGAGGATTCTGGGATGTTTGTGGTTTTTTTGTAATAACTCTGGAAGGAAACGTCCCAGACCCATCAAGGTGGTACTCGTACTGCTCGCCTCATCGAGAGGAATGCCAAGATATGAGGGGTTAAGCTATGGGATATAAAATGGACGCTCGACCAATAAAAAAACATGTATTATGGGGTTGAATGCTTTTTGCTATTCA
The DNA here is from genome assembly GCF_048934315.1 of Petromyzon marinus. Taxonomy (NCBI): domain Eukaryota; kingdom Metazoa; phylum Chordata; class Hyperoartia; order Petromyzontiformes; family Petromyzontidae; genus Petromyzon; species Petromyzon marinus. Next base: position 23,798,829 of record NC_133689.1, read on the forward strand.
CAAAATAAAACAAAAGCAGTAAAGCAAATATCGTATTTAACACAGCACAGCAAAATCAGTTGCACCATTCAATCCCGCTCGGCCAGACGGGGAGAATTCAATCACATTTATTCGATGCGACGTTTCTTATGGGATTTAATGAGCGACAACATTTTGACCCCAAACCGAGAGGATTCTGGGATGTTAGTGGTTTTTTTGTAATAACTCTGGAAGGTAACGTCGCAGACCAATCAAGGTGGTACTCCTGCTGCTCCCCTCATCGAGAGGAATCCAAAGATATGAGTGGTTAAGCTATGGGATATGAAATGGACGAGCGACCAATAAAACAACATGTATTATGGGGTTGAATGCTTTTTGCTATTCATAAAATAAAACAAAAGCAGTCATGCAAATATCTTATTTAACACAGCACAGCAAAATCAGTTGCACCATTCAATCCCGCTCGTCCAGACGGGGAGAATTCAATCACATTTATTCTTTGCGACGTTTCATATGGGATTTATTGAGCGACAACATTTTGACCCCAAATCGAGAGGATTCTGGGATGTTTGTGGTTTTTTTGTAATAACTCTGGAAGGAAACGTCGCAGACCCATCAAGGTAGTAATCGTACTGCTCGCCTCATCGAGAGGAATCCAAAGATATGAGTGGTTAAGCTATGGGATATGAAATGGATGAGCGACCAATAAATCAACATGTATTATTGGGTTGAATGCTTTTTGCTATTCACAAAATAAAACAAAAGCAGTCATGCAAATATCTTATTTAACACAGCACAGCAAAATCAGTTGCACCATTCAATCCCGCTCGTCCAGACGGGGAGAATTCAATCACATTTATTCGATGCGACGTGTCTTATGGGATTTAATGAGCGACAACATTTTGACCCCAAACCGAGAGGATTCTGGGATGTTTGTGGTTTTTTTGTAATAACTTTGGAAGGTAACGTCGCAGACCAATCAAGGTGGTACTCCTACTGCTCCCCTCATCGAGAGGAATCCAAAGATATGAGTGGTTAAGCTATGGGATATGAAATGGACGAGCGACCAATAAAACAACATGTATTATGGGGTTGAATGCTTTTTGCTATTCACAAAATAAAACAAAAGCAGTCATGCAAATATCTTATTTAACACAGCACAGCAAAATCAGTTGCACCATTCAATCCCGCTCGTCCAGACGGGGAGAAGTCAATCACATTTATTCAATGCGACGTTTCTTATGGGGTTTATTGAGCGAAAACATTTTGACCCCAAATCGAGAGGATTCTGGGATGTTTGTGGTTTTTTTGTAATAACTCTGGAAGGAAACGTCGCAGACCCATCAAGGTGGTACTCGTACTGCTCGCCTCATCGAGAGGAATGCAAAGATATGAGGGGTTAAGCTATGGGATATAAAATGGACGCTCGACCAATTAAACAACATGTATTATGGGGTTGAATGCTTTTTGCTATTCACAAAATAAAGCAAAAGCAGTAAAGCAAATATCGTATTTAACACAGCACAGCAAAATCAGTTGCACCATTCAATCCCGCTCGTCCAGACGGGGAGAATTCAATCACATTTATTCGATGCGACGTTTCTTATGGGATTTAATGAGCGACAACATTTTGACCCCAAACCGAGAGGATTCTGGGATGTTTGTGGTTTTTTGTAATAACTCTGGAAGGAAACGTCGGAGACCCATCAAGGGGGTACTCGTACTGCTCGACTCATCGAGCGGAATCCAAAGATATGAGTGGTTAAGCTATGGGATATGAAATGGACGAGCGACCAATAAAACAACATGTATTATGAGGTTGAATGCTTTTTGCTATTCACAAACTAGAACAAAAGCAGTCCTGCAAATATCTTATTTAACACAGCACAGCAAAATCAGTTGCACCATTCAATTCCTCTCGTCAAGACGGGGAGAATTCAATCACATTTATTCTATGCGACGTTTCTTATGGGATTTATTGAGCGACAACATTTTGACCCCAAATCGAGAGGATTCTGGGATGTTTGTGGTTTTTTTGTGATAACTCTGGAAGGAAACGTCGCAGACCCATCAAGGTGGTACTCGTACTGCTCGCCTCATCGAGAGGAATCCAAAGATATGAGTGGTTAAGCTATGGGATATGAAATGGACGAGCGACCAATAAAACAACATGTATTATTGGGTTGAATGCTTTCTGCTATTCACAAAATAAAACAAAAGCAGTCATGCAAATATCTTATTTAATACAGCACTGCAAAATCAGTTGCACCATTCAATCCCGCTCGTCCAGACGGGGAGACTTCAATCACATTTATTAGATGAGGCGTTTCTTATGGGATTTAATGAGCGACAACATTTTGACCCCAAACCGAGAGGATTCTGGGATGTTTGTGGTTTTTTTGTAATAACTCTGGAAGGAAACGTCCCAGACCCATCAAGGTGGTACTCGTACTGCTCGCCTCATCGAGAGGAATGCAAAGATATGAGGGGTTAAGCTATGGGATATAAAATGGACGCTCGACCAATAAAACAACATGTATTATGGGGTTGAATGCTTTTTGCTATTCACAAAATAAAACAAAAGCAGTAAAGCAAATATCGTATTTAACACAGCACAGCAAAATCAGTTGCACCATTCAATCCCGCTCGTCCAGACGGGGAGAATTCAATCACATTTATTCGATGCGACGTTTCTTATGGGATTTAATGAGCGACAACATTTTGACCCCAAATCGAGAGGATTCTGGGATGTTTGTGGTTTTTTTGTAATAACTCTGGAAGGAAACGTCCCAGACCCATCAAGGTGGTACTCGTACTGCTCGCCTCATCGAGAGGAATGCAAAGATATGAGGGGTTAAGCTATGGGATATAAAATGGACGCTCGACCAATAAAACAACATGTATTATGGGGTTGAATGCTTTTTGCTATTCACAAAATAAAACAAAAGCAGTCATGCAAATATCTTATTTAAGACAGCACAGCAAAATCAGTGGCACCATTCAATCCCGCTCGTCCAGACGGGGAGAAGTCAATCACATTTATTCAATGCGACGTTTCTTATGGGATTTATTGAGCGAAAACATTTTGACCCCAAATCGAGAGGATTCTGGGATGTTTGTGGTTTTTTTGTAATAACTCTGGAAGGAAACGTCGCAGACCAATCAAGGTGGTACTCCTACTGCTCCCCTCATCGAGAGGAATCCAAAGATATGAGTGGTTAAGCTATGGGATATGAAATGGACGAGCGACCAATAAAACAACATGTATTATGGGGTTGAATGCTTTTTGCTATTCACAAAATAAAACAAAAGCAGTCATGCAAATATCTTATTTAACACAGCACAGCAAAATCAGTTGCACCATTCAATCCCGCTCGTCCAGACGGGGTGAAGTCAATCACATTTATTCAATGCGACGTTTCTTATGGGGTTTATTGAGCGAAAACATTTTGACCCCAAATCGAGAGGATTCTGGGATGTTTGTGGTTTTTTTGTAATAACTCTGGAAGGAAACGTCGCAGACCCATCAAGGTGGTACTCGTACTGCTCGCCTCATCGAGAGGAATGCAAAGATATGAGGGGTTAAGCTATGGGATATAAAATGGACGCTCGACCAATTAAACAACATGTATTATGGGGTTGAATGCTTTTTGCTATTCACAAAATAAAGCAAAAGCAGTAAAGCAAATATCGTATTTAACACAGCACAGCAAAATCAGTTGCACCATTCAATCCCGCTCGTCCAGACGGGGAGAATTCAATCACATTTATTCGATGCGACGTTTCTTATGGGATTTAATGAGCGACAACATTTTGACCCCAAACCGAGAGGATTCTGGGATGTTTGTGGTTTTTTGTAATAACTCTGGAAGGAAACGTCGGAGACCCATCAAGGGGGTACTCGTACTGCTCGACTCATCGAGCGGAATCCAAAGATATGAGTGGTTAAGCTATGGGATTTGAAATGGACGAGCGACCAATAAAACAACATGTATTATGAGGTTGAATGCTTTTTGCTATTCACAAACTAGAACAAAAGCAGTCCTGCAAATATCTTATTTAACACAGCACAGCAAAATCAGTTGCACCATTCAATTCCTCTCGTCAAGACGGGGAGAATTCAATCACATTTATTCTATGCGACGTTTCTTATGGGATTTATTGAGCGACAACATTTTGACCCCAAATCGAGAGGATTCTGGGATGTTTGTGGTTTTTTTGTGATAACTCTGGAAGGAAACGTCGCAGACCCATCAAGGTGGTACTCGTACTGCTCGCCTCATCGAGAGGAATCCAAAGATATGAGTGGTTAAGCTATGGGATATGAAATGGACGAGCGACCAATAAAACAACATGTATTATTGGGTTGAATGCTTTCTGCTATTCACAAAATAAAACAAAAGCAGTCATGCAAATATCTTATTTAATACAGCACTGCAAAATCAGTTGCACCATTCAATCCCGCTCGTCCAGACGGGGAGACTTCAATCACATTTATTAGATGAGGCGTTTCTTATGGGATTTAATGAGCGACAACATTTTGACCCCAAACCGAGAGGATTCTGGGATGTTTGTGGTTTTTTTGTAATAACTCTGGAAGGAAACGTCCCAGACCCATCAAGGTGGTACTCGTACTGCTCGCCTCATCGAGAGGAATGCAAAGATATGAGGGGTTAAGCTATGGGATATAAAATGGACGCTCGACCAATAAAACAACATGTATTATGGGGTTGAATGCTTTTTGCTATTCACAAAATAAAACAAAAGCAGTAAAGCAAATATCGTATTTAACACAGCACAGCAAAATCAGTTGCACCATTCAATCCCGCTCGTCCAGACGGGGAGAATTCAATCACATTTATTCGATGCGACGTTTCTTATGGGATTTAATGAGCGACAACATTTTGACCCCAAATCGAGAGGATTCTGGGATGTTTGTGGTTTTTTTGTAATAACTCTGGAAGGAAACGTCCCAGACCCATCAAGGTGGTACTCGTACTGCTCGCCTCATCGAGAGGAATGCAAAGATATGAGGGGTTAAGCTATGGGATATAAAATGGACGCTCGACCAATAAAACAACATGTATTATGGGGTTGAATGCTTTTTGCTATTCACAAAATAAAACAAAAGCAGTCATGCAAATATCTTATTTAAGACAGCACAGCAAAATCAGTGGCACCATTCAATCCCGCTCGTCCAGACGGGGAGAAGTCAATCACATTTATTCAATGCGACGTTTCTTATGGGATTTATTGAGCGAAAACATTTTGACCCCAAATCGAGAGGATTCTGGGATGTTTGTGGTTTTTTTGTAATAACTCTGGAAGGAAACGTCGCAGACCAATCAAGTTGGTACTCCTACTGCTCCCCTCATCGAGAGGAATCCAAAGATATGAGTGGTTAAGCTATGGGATATGAAATGGACGAGCGACCAATAAAACAACATGTATTATGGGGTTGAATGCTTTTTGCTATTCACAAAATAAAACAAAAGCAGTCATGCAAATATCTTATTTAACACAGCACAGCAAAATCAGTTGCACCATTCAATCCCGCTCGTCCAGACGGGGTGAAGTCAATCACATTTATTCAATGCGACGTTTCTTATGGGGTTTATTGAGCGAAAACATTTTGACCCCAAATCGAGAGGATTCTGGGATGTTTGTGGTTTTTTTGTAATAACTCTGGAAGGAAACGTCGCAGACCCATCAAGGTGGTACTCGTACTGCTCGCCTCATCGAGAGGAATGCAAAGATATGAGGGGTTAAGCTATGGGATATAAAATGGACGCTCGACCAATTAAACAACATGTATTATGGGGTTGAATGCTTTTTGCTATTCACAAAATAAAGCAAAAGCAGTAAAGCAAATATCGTATTTAACACAGCACAGCAAAATCAGTTGCACCATTCAATCCCGCTCGTCCAGACGGGGAGAAGTCAATCACATTTATTCAATGCGACGTTTCTTATGGGGTTTATTGAGCGAAAACATTTTGACCCCAAATCGAGAGGATTCTGGGATGTTTGTGGTTTTTTTGTAATAACTCTGGAAGGAAACGTCGCAGACCCATGAAGGTGGTACTCGTACTGCTCGCCTCATCGAGAGGAATGCAAAGATATGAGGGGTTAAGCTATGGGATATAAAATGGACGCTCGACCAATTAAACAACATGTATTATGGGGTTGAATGCTTTTTGCTATTCACAAAATAAAGCAAAAGCAGTAAAGCAAATATCGTATTTAACACAGCACAGCAAAATCAGTTGCACCATTCAATCCCGCTCGTCCAGACGGGGAGAATTCAATCACATTTATTCGATGCGACGTTTCTTATGGGATTTAATGAGCGACAACATTTTGACCCCAAACCGAGAGGATTCTGGGATGTTTGTGGTTTTTTGTAATAACTCTGGAAGGAAACGTCGGAGACCCATCAAGGGGGTACTCGTACTGCTCGACTCATCGAGCGGAATCCAAAGATATGAGTGGTTAAGCTATGGGATATGAAATGGACGAGCGACCAATAAAACAACATGTATTATGAGGTTGAATGCTTTTTGCTATTCACAAAATAAAACAAAAGCAGTCATGCAAATATCTTATTTAACACAGCACAGCAAAATCAGTGGCACCATTCAATCCCGCTCGTCCAGACGGGGAGAAGTCAATCACATTTATTCTATGCGACGTTTCTTATGGGATTTATTGAGCGACAACATTTTGACCCCAAATCGAGAGGATTCTGGGATGTTTGTGGTTTTTTTGTGATAACTCTGGAAGGAAACGTCGCAGACCCATCAAGGTGGTACTCGTACTGCTCGCCTCATCGAGAGGAATCCAAAGATATGAGTGGTTAAGCTATGGGATATGAAATGGACGAGCGACCAATAAAACAACATGTATTATTGGGTTGAATGCTTTCTGCTATTCACAAAATAAAACAAAAGCAGTCATGCAAATATCTTATTTAATACAGCACTGCAAAATCAGTTGCACCATTCAATCCCGCTCGTCCAGACGGGGAGAATTCAATCACATTTATTCGATGCGACGTTTCTTATGGGATTTAATGAGCGACAACATTTTGACCCCAAATCGAGAGGATTCTGGGATGTTTGTGGTTTTTTTGTAATAACTCTGGAAGGAAACGTCCCAGACCCATCAAGGTGGTACTCGTACTGCTCGCCTCATCGAGAGGAATGCAAAGATATGAGGGGTTAAGCTATGGGATATAAAATGGACGCTCGACCAATAAAACAACATGTATTATGGGGTTGAATGCTTTTTGCTATTCACAAAATAAAACAAAAGCAGTCATGCAAATATCTTATTTAAGACAGCACAGCAAAATCAGTGGCACCATTCAATCCCGCTCGTCCAGACGGGGAGAAGTCAATCACATTTATTCAATGCGACGTTTCTTATGGGATTTATTGAGCGAAAACATTTTGACCCCAAATCGAGAGGATTCTGGGATGTTTGTGGTTTTTTTGTAATAACTCTGGAAGGAAACGTCGCAGACCAATCAAGGTGGTACTCCTACTGCTCCCCTCATCGAGAGGAATCCAAAGATATGAGTGGTTAAGCTATGGGATATGAAATGGACGAGCGACCAATAAAACAACATGTATTATGGGGTTGAATGCTTTTTGCTATTCACAAAATAAAACAAAAGCAGTCATGCAAATATCTTATTTAACACAGCACAGCAAAATCAGTTGCACCATTCAATCCCGCTCGTCCAGACGGGGAGAAGTCAATCACATTTATTCAATGCGACGTTTCTTATGGGGTTTATTGAGCGAAAACATTTTGACCCCAAATCGAGAGGATTCTGGGATGTTTGTGGTTTTTTTGTAATAACTCTGGAAGGAAACGTCGCAGACCCATCAAGGTGGTACTCGTACTGCTCGCCTCATCGAGAGGAATGCAAAGATATGAGGGGTTAAGCTATGGGATATAAAATGGACGCTCGACCAATTAAACAACATGTATTATGGGGTTGAATGCTTTTTGCTATTCACAAAATAAAACAAAAGCAGTAAAGCAAATATCGTATTTAACACAGCACAGCAAAATCAGTTGCACCATTCAATCCCGCTCGTCCAGACGGGGAGAATTCAATCACATTTATTCGATGCGACGTTTCTTATGGGATTTAATGAGCGACAACATTTTGACCCCAAACCGAGAGGATTCTGGGATGTTTGTGGTTTTTTTGTAATAACTCTGGAAGGAAACGTCCCAGACCCATCAAGGTGGTACTCGTACTGCTCGCCTCATCGAGAGGAATGCAAAGATATGAGGGGTTAAGCTATGGGATATAAAATGGACGCTCGACCAATAAAACAACATGTATTATGGGGTTGAATGCTTTTTGCTATTCACAAAATAAAACAAAAGCAGTCATGCAAATATCTTATTTAAGACAGCACAGCAAAATCAGTGGCACCATTCAATCCCGCTCGTCCAGACGGGGAGAAGTCAATCACATTTATTCTATGCGACGTTTCTTATGGGATTTATTGAGCGAAAACATTTTGACCCCAAATCGAGAGGATTCTGGGATGTTTGTGGTTTTTTTGTAATAACTCTGGAAGGAAACGTTGCAGACCAATCAAGGTGGTACTCCTACTGCTCCCCTCATCGAGAGGAATCCAAAGATATGAGTGGTTAAGCTATGGGATATGAAATGGACGCTCGACCAATAAAACAACATGTATTATGGGGTTGAATGCTTTTTGCAATTCACAAAATAAAACAAAAGCAGTAAAGCAAATATCGTATTTAACACAGCACAGCAAAATCAGTTGCACCATTCAATCCCGCTCGTCCAGACGGGGAGAATTCAATCACATTTATTCTATGCGACGTTTCTTATGGGATTTATTGAGCGAAAACATTTTGACCCCAAATCGAGAGGATTCTGGGATGTTTGTGGTTTTTTTGTAATAACTCTGGAAGGAAACGTCGCAGACCAATCAAGGTGGTACTCCTACTGCTCCCCTCATCGAGAGGAATCCAAAGATATGAGTGGTTAAGCTATGGGATATGAAATGGACGAGCGACCAATAAAACAACATGTATTATTGGGTTGAATGCTTTTTGCTATTCACAAAATAAAACAAAAGCAGTCATGCAAATATTTTATTTAACACAGCACAGCAAAATCAGTTGCACCATTCAATCCCGCTCGTCCAGACGGGGAGAAGTCAATCACATTTATTCAATGCGACGTTTCTTATGGGGTTTATTGAGCGAAAACATTTTGACCCCAAATCGAGAGGATTCTGGGATGTTTGTGGTTTTTTTGTAATAACTCTGGAAGGAAACGTCGCAGACCCATCAAGGTGGTACTCGTACTGCTCGCCTCATCGAGAGGAATGCAAAGATATGAGGGGTTAAGCTATGGGATATAAAATGGACGCTCGACCAATTAAACAACATGTATTATGGGGTTGAATGCTTTTTGCTATTCACAAAATAAAACAAAAGCAGTAAAGCAAATATCGTATTTAACACAGCACAGCAAAATCAGTTGCACCATTCAATCCCGCTCGTCCAGACGGGGAGAATTCAATCACATTTATTCGATGCGACGTTTCTTATGGGATTTAATGAGCGACAACATTTTGACCCCAAACCGAGAGGATTCTGGGATGTTTGTGGTTTTTTGTAATAACTCTGGAAGGAAACGTCGGAGACCCATCAAGGTGGTACTCGTACTGCTCGACTCATCGAGCGGAATCCAAAGATATGAGTGGTTAAGCTATGGGATATGAAATGGACGAGCGACCAATAAAACAACATGTATTATGAGGTTGAATGCTTTTTGCTATTCACAAACTAGAACAAAAGCAGTCATGCAAATATCTTATTTAACACAGCACAGCAAAATCAGTTGCACCATTCAATTCCTCTCGTCAAGACGGGGAGAATTCAATCACATTTATTCTATGCGACGTTTCTTATGGGATTTATTGAGCGACAACATTTTGACCCCAAATCGAGAGGATTCTGGGATGTTTGTGGTTTTTTTGTGATAACTCTGGAAGTAAACGTCGCAGACCCATCAAGGTGGTACTCGTACTGCTCGCCTCATCGAGAGGAATCCAAAGATATGAGTGGTTAAGCTATGGGATATGAAATGGACGAGCGACCAATAAAACAACATGTATTATTGGGTTGAATGCTTTCTGCTATTCACAAAATAAAACAAAAGCAGTCATGCAAATATCTTATTTAATACAGCACTGCAAAATCAGTTGCACCATTCAATCCCGCTCGGCCAGACGGGGAGAATTCAATCACATTTATTCGATGCGACGTTTCTTATGGGATTTAATGAGCGACAACATTTTGACCCCAAACCGAGAGGATTCTGGGATGTTTGTGGTTTTTTTGTAATAACTCTGGAAGGAAACGTCGGAGACCCATCAAGGTGGTACTCGTACTGCTCGACTCATCGAGCGGAATCCAAAGATATGAGTGGTTAAGCTATGGGATATGAAATGGACGAGCGACCAATAAAACAACATGTATTATGAGGTTGAATGCTTTTTGCTATTCACAAACTAGAACAAAAGCAGTCATGCAAATATCTTATTTAACACAGCACAGCAAAATCAGTTGCACCATTCAATTCCTCTCGTCAAGACGGGGAGAATTCAATCACATTTATTCGATGCGACGTTTCTTATGGGATTTATTGAGCGACAACATTTTGACCCCAAATCGAGAGGATTCTGGGATGTTTGTGGTTTTTTTGTGATAACTCTGGAAGTAAACGTCGCAGACCCATCAAGGTGGTACTCGTACTGCTCGCCTCATCGAGAGGAATCCAAAGATATGAGTGGTTAAGCTATGGGATATGAAATGGACGAGCGACCAATAAAACAACATGTATTATTGGGTTGAATGCTTTCTGCTATTCACAAAATAAAACAAAAGCAGTCATGCAAATATCTTATTTAATACAGCACTGCAAAATCAGTTGCACCATTCAATCCCGCTCGGCCAGACGGGGAGAATTCAATCACATTTATTCGATGCGACGTTTCTTATGGGATTTAATGAGCGACAACATTTTGACCCCAAACCGAGAGGATTCTGGGATGTTTGTGGTTTTTTTGTAATAACTCTGGAAGGAAACGTCGGAGACCCATCAAGGTGGTACTCGTACTGCTCGACTCATCGAGCGGAATCCAAAGATATGAGTGGTTAAGCTATGGGATATGAAATGGACGAGCGACCAATAAAACAACATGTATTATGAGGTTGAATGCTTTTTGCTATTCACAAACTAGAACAAAAGCAGTCATGCAAATATCTTATTTAACACAGCACAGCAAAATCAGTTGCACCATTCAATTCCTCTCGTCAAGACGGGGAGAATTCAATCACATTTATTCTATGCGACGTTTCTTATGGGATTTATTGAGCGACAACATTTTGACCCCAAATCGAGAGGATTCTGGGATGTTTGTGGTTTTTTTGTGATAACTCTGGAAGGAAACGTCGCAGACCCATCAAGGTGGTACTCGTACTGCTCGCCTCATCGAGAGGAATCCAAAGATATGAGTGGTTAAGCTATGGGATATGAAATGGACGAGCGACCAATAAAACAACATGTATTATTGGGTTGAATGCTTTCTGCTATTCACAAAATAAAACAAAAGCAGTCATGCAAATATCTTATTTAATACAGCACTGCAAAATCAGTTGCACCATTCAATCCCGCTCGGCCAGACGGGGAGAATTCAATCACATTTATTAGATGAGGCGTTTCTTATGGGATTTAATGAGCGACAACATTTTGACCCCAAACCGAGAGGATTCTGGGATGTTTGTGGTTTTTTTGTAATAACTCTGGAAGGAAACGTCCCAGACCCATCAAGGTGGTACTCGTACTGCTCGCCTCATCGAGAGGAATGCAAAGATATGAGGGGTTAAGCCATGGGATATGAAATGGACGAGCGACCAATAAAACAACATGTATTATGAGGTTGAATGCTTTTTGCTATTCACAAACTAGAACAAAAGCAGTCATGCAAATATCTTATTTAACACAGCACAGCAAAATCAGTTGCACCATTCAATCCCGCTCGTCCAGACGGGGAGAATTCAATCACATTTATTCGATGCGACGTTTCTTATGGGATTTATTGAGCGACAACATTTTGACCCCAAATCGAGAGGATTCTGGGATGTTTGTGGTTTTTTTGTGATAACTCTGGAAGTAAACGTCGCAGACCCATCAAGGTGGTACTCGTACTGCTCGCCTCATCGAGAGGAATCCAAAGATATGAGTGGTTAAGCTATGGGATATGAAATGGACGAGCGACCAATAAAACAACATGTATTATTGGGTTGAATGCTTTCTGCTATTCACAAAATAAAACAAAAGCAGTCATGCAAATATCTTATTTAATACAGCACTGCAAAATCAGTTGCACCATTCAATCCCGCTCGGCCAGACGGGGAGAATTCAATCACATTTATTAGATGAGGCGTTTCTTATGGGATTTAATGAGCGACAACATTTTGACCCCAAACCGAGAGGATTCTGGGATGTTTGTGGTTTTTTTGTAATAACTCTGGAAGGAAACGTCCCAGACCCATCAAGGTGGTACTCGTACTGCTCGCCTCATCGAGAGGAATGCAAAGATATGAGGGGTTAAGCTATGGGATATAAAATGGACGCTCGACCAATAAAACAACATGTATTATGGGGTTGAATGCTTTTTGCTATTCACAAAATAAAACAAAAGCAGTAAAGCAAATATCGTATTTAACACAGCACAGCAAAATCAGTTGCACCATTCAATCCCGCTCGTCCAGACGGGGAGAATTCAATCACATTTATTCGATGCGACGTTTCTTATGGGATTTAATGAGCGACAACATTTTGACCCCAAATCGAGAGGATTCTGGGATGTTTGTGGTTTTTTTGTAATAACTCTGGAAGGAAACGTCCCAGACCCATCAAGGTGGTACTCGTACTGCTCGCCTCATCGAGAGGAATGCAAAGATATGAGGGGTTAAGCTATGGGATATAAAATGGACGCTCGACCAATAAAACAACATGTATTATGGGGTTGAATGCTTTTTGCTATTCACAAAATAAAACAAAAGCAGTCATGCAAATATCTTATTTAAGACAGCACAGCAAAATCAGTGGCACCATTCAATCCCGCTCGTCCAGACGGGGAGAAGTCAATCACATTTATTCAATGCGACGTTTCTTATGGGATTTATTGAGCGAAAACATTTTGACCCCAAATCGAGAGGATTCTGGGATGTTTGTGGTTTTTTTGTAATAACTCTGGAAGGAAACGTCGCAGACCCATCAAAGTGGTACTCCTACTGCTCGCCTCATCGAGAGGAATCGAAAGATATGAGTGGTTAAGCTATGGGATATGAAATGGACGAGCGACCAATAAAACAACATGTATTATGGGGTTGAATGCTTTTTGCTATTCACAAAATAAAACAAAAGCAGTCATGCAAATATCTTATTTAACACAGCACAGCAAAATCAGTTGCACCATTCAATCCCGCTCGTCCAGACGGGGAGAATTCAATCACATTTATTCGATGCGACGTTTCTTATGGGATTTATTGAGCGACAACATTTTGACCCCAAATCGAGAGGATTCTGGGATGTTTGTGGTTTTTTTGTGATAACTCTGGAAGTAAACGTCGCAGACCCATCAAGGTGGTACTCGTACTGCTCGCCTCATCGAGAGGAATCCAAAGATATGAGTGGTTAAGCTATGGGATATGAAATGGACGAGCGACCAATAAAACAACATGTATTATTGGGTTGAATGCTTTCTGCTATTCACAAAATAAAACAAAAGCAGTCATGCAAATATCTTATTTAATACAGCACTGCAAAATCAGTTGCACCATTCAATCCCGCTCGGCCAGACGGGGAGAATTCAATCACATTTATTAGATGAGGCGTTTCTTATGGGATTTAATGAGCGACAACATTTTGACCCCAAACCGAGAGGATTCTGGGATGTTTGTGGTTTTTTTGTAATAACTCTGGAAGGAAACGTCCCAGACCCATCAAGGTGGTACTCGTACTGCTCGCCTCATCGAGAGGAATGCAAAGATATGAGGGGTTAAGCCATGGGATATGAAATGGACGAGCGACCAATAAAACAACATGTATTATGAGGTTGAATGCTTTTTGCTATTCACAAACTAGAACAAAAGCAGTCATGCAAATATCTTATTTAACACAGCACAGCAAAATCAGTTGCACCATTCAATCCCGCTCGTCCAGACGGGGAGAATTCAATCACATTTATTCGATGCGACGTTTCTTATGGGATTTATTGAGCGACAACATTTTGACCCCAAATCGAGAGGATTCTGGGATGTTTGTGGTTTTTTTGTGATAACTCTGGAAGTAAACGTCGCAGACCCATCAAGGTGGTACTCGTACTGCTCGCCTCATCGAGAGGAATCCAAAGATATGAGTGGTTAAGCTATGGGATATGAAATGGACGAGCGACCAATAAAACAACATGTATTATTGGGTTGAATGCTTTCTGCTATTCACAAAATAAAACAAAAGCAGTCATGCAAATATCTTATTTAATACAGCACTGCAAAATCAGTTGCACCATTCAATCCCGCTCGGCCAGGCGGGGAGAATTCAATCACATTTATTAGATGAGGCGTTTCTTATGGGATTTAATGAGCGACAACATTTTGACCCCAAACCGAGAGGATTCTGGGATGTTTGTGGTTTTTTTGTAATAACTCTGGAAGGAAACGTCCCAGACCCATCAAGGTGGTACTCGTACTGCTCGCCTCATCGAGAGGAATGCAAAGATATGAGGGGTTAAGCTATGGGATATAAAATGGACGCTCGACCAATAAAACAACATGTATTATGGGGTTGAATGCTTTTTGCTATTCACAAAATAAAACAAAAGCAGTAAAGCAAATATCGTATTTAACACAGCACAGCAAAATCAGTTGCACCATTCAATCCCGCTCGTCCAGACGGGGAGAATTCAATCACATTTATTCGATGCGACGTTTCTTATGGGATTTAATGAGCGACAACATTTTGACCCCAAATCGAGAGGATTCTGGGATGTTTGTGGTTTTTTTGTAATAACTCTGGAAGGAAACGTCCCAGACCCATCAAGGTGGTACTCGTACTGCTCGCCTCATCGAGAGGAATGCAAAGATATGAGGGGTTAAGCTATGGGATATAAAATGGACGCTCGACCAATAAAACAACATGTATTATGGGGTTGAATGCTTTTTGCTATTCACAAAATAAAACAAAAGCAGTCATGCAAATATCTTATTTAAGACAGCACAGCAAAATCAGTGGCACCATTCAATCCCGCTCGTCCAGACGGGGAGAAGTCAATCACATTTATTCAATGCGACGTTTCTTATGGGATTTATTGAGCGAAAACATTTTGACCCCAAATCGAGAGGATTCTGGGATGTTTGTGGTTTTTTTGTAATAATTCTAGAAGGAAACGTCGCAGACCCATCAAAGTGGTACTCCTACTGCTCGCCTCATCGAGAGGAATCGAAAGATATGAGTGGTTAAGCTATGGGATATGAAATGGACGAGCGACCAATAAAACAACATGTATTATGGGGTTGAATGCTTTTTGCTATTCACAAAATAAAACAAAAGCAGTCATGCAAATATCTTATTTAACACAGCACAGCAAAATCAGTTGCACCATTCAATCCCGCTCGTCCAGACGGGGAGAATTCAATCACATTTATTCGATGCGACGTTTCTTATGGGATTTATTGAGCGACAACATTTTGACCCCAAATCGAGAGGATTCTGGGATGTTTGTGGTTTTTTTGTGATAACTCTGGAAGTAAACGTCGCAGACCCATCAAGGTGGTACTCGTACTGCTCGCCTCATCGAGAGGAATCCAAAGATATGAGTGGTTAAGCTATGGGATATGAAATGGACGAGCGACCAATAAAACAACATGTATTATTGGGTTGAATGCTTTCTGCTATTCACAAAATAAAACAAAAGCAGTCATGCAAATATCTTATTTAATACAGCACTGCAAAATCAGTTGCACCATTCAATCCCGCTCGGCCAGACGGGGAGAATTCAATCACATTTATTAGATGAGGCGTTTCTTATGGGATTTAATGAGCGACAACATTTTGACCCCAAACCGAGAGGATTCTGGGATGTTTGTGGTTTTTTTGTAATAACTCTGGAAGGAAACGTCCCAGACCCATCAAGGTGGTACTCGTACTGCTCGCCTCATCGAGAGGAATGCAAAGATATGAGGGGTTAAGCTATGGGATATAAAATGGACGCTCGACCAATAAAACAACATGTATTATGGGGTTGAATGCTTTTTGCTATTCACAAAATAAAACAAAAGCAGTAAAGCAAATATCGTATTTAACACAGCACAGCAAAATCAGTTGCACCATTCAATCCCGCTCGTCCAGACGGGGAGAATTCAATCACATTTATTCGATGCGACGTTTCTTATGGGATTTAATGAGCGACAACATTTTGACCCCAAATCGAGAGGATTCTGGGATGTTTGTGGTTTTTTTGTAATAACTCTGGAAGGAAACGTCCCAGACCCATCAAGGTGGTACTCGTACTGCTCGCCTCATCGAGAGGAATGCAAAGATATGAGGGGTTAAGCTATGGGATATAAAATGGACGCTCGACCAATAAAACAACATGTATTATGGGGTTGAATGCTTTTTGCTATTCACAAAATAAAACAAAAGCAGTCATGCAAATATCTTATTTAAGACAGCACAGCAAAATCAGTGGCACCATTCAATCCCGCTCGTCCAGACGGGGAGAAGTCAATCACATTTATTCAATGCGACGTTTCTTATGGGATTTATTGAGCGAAAACATTTTGACCCCAAATCGAGAGGATTCTGGGATGTTTGTGGTTTTTTTGTAATAATTCTGGAAGGAAACGTCGCAGACCCATCAAAGTGGTACTCCTACTGCTCGCCTCATCGAGAGGAATCGAAAGATATGAGTGGTTAAGCTATGGGATATGAAATGGACGAGCGACCAATAAAACAACATGTATTATGGGGTTGAATGCTTTTTGCTATTCACAAAATAAAACAAAAGCAGTCATGCAAATATCTTATTTAACACAGCACAGCAAAATCAGTTGCACCATTCAATCCCGCTCGTCCAGACGGGGAGAATTCAATCACATTTATTCGATGCGACGTTTCTTATGGGATTTATTGAGCGACAACATTTTGACCCCAAATCGAGAGGATTCTGGGATGTTTGTGTTTTTTTTGTAATAACTCTGGAAGGAAACGTCCCAGACCCATCAAGGTGGTACTCGTACTGCTCGCCTCATCGAGAGGAATGCAAAGATATGAGGGGTTAAGCTATGGGATATAAAATGGACGCTCGACCAATAAAACAACATGTATTATGGGGTTGAATGCTTTTTGCTATTCACAAAATAAAACAAAAGCAGTAAAGCAAATATCGTATTTAACACAGCACAGCAAAATCAGTTGCACCATTCAATCCCGCTCGTCCAGACGGGGAGAATTCAATCACATTTATTCGATGCGACGTTTCTTATGGGATTTAATGAGCGACAACATTTTGACCCCAAACCGAGAGGATTCTGGGATGTTTGTGGTTTTTTTGTAATAACTCTGGAAGGTAACGTCGCAGACCAATCAAGGTGGTACTCGTGCTGCTCCCCTCATCGAGAGGAATCCAAAGATATGAGTGGTTAAGCTATGGGATATGAAATGGACGAGCGACCAATAAAACAACATGTATTATGGGGTTGAATGCTTTTTGCTATTCACAAAATAAAACAAAAGCAGTCATGCAAATATCTTATTTAACACAGCACAGCAAAATCAGTGGCACCATTCAATCCCGCTCGTCCAGACGGGGAGAATTCAATCACATTTATTCGATGCGACGTTTCTTATGGGATTTATTGAGCGACAACATTTTGACCCCAAATCGAGAGGATTCTGGGATGTTTGTGGTTTTTTTGTAATAACTCTGGAAGGAAACGTCCCAGACCCATCAAGGTGGTACTCCTACTGCTCGCCTCATCGAGAGGAATCGAAAGATATGAGTGGTTAAGCTATGGGATATGAAATGGACGAGCGACCAATAAAACAACATGTATTATGGGGTTGAATGCTTTTTGCTATTCACAAAATAAAACAAAAGCAGTCATGCAAATATCTTATTTAACACAGCACAGCAAAATCAGTTGCACCATTCAATCCCGCTCGTCCAGACGGGGAGAATTCAATCACATTTATTCGATGCGACGTTTCTTATGGGATTTATTGAGCGACAACATTTTGACCCCAAATCGAGAGGATTCTGGGATGTTTGTGGTTTTTTTGTGATAACTCTGGAAGTAAACGTCGCAGACCCATCAAGGTGGTACTCGTACTGCTCGCCTCATCGAGAGGAATCCAAAGATATGAGTGGTTAAGCTATGGGATATGAAATGGACGAGCGACCAATAAAACAACATGTATTATTGGGTTGAATGCTTTCTGCTATTCACAAAATAAAACAAAAGCAGTCATGCAAATATCTTATTTAATACAGCACTGCAAAATCAGTTGCACCATTCAATCCCGCTCGGCCAGACGGGGAGAATTCAATCACATTTATTAGATGAGGCGTTTCTTATGGGATTTAATGAGCGACAACATTTTGACCCCAAACCGAGAGGATTCTGGGATGTTTGTGGTTTTTTTGTAATAACTCTGGAAGGAAACGTCCCAGACCCATCAAGGTGGTACTCGTACTGCTCGCCTCATCGAGAGGAATGCAAAGATATGAGGGGTTAAGCTATGGGATATAAAATGGACGCTCGACCAATAAAACAACATGTATTATGGGGTTGAATGCTTTTTGCTATTCACAAAATAAAACAAAAGCAGTAAAGCAAATATCGTATTTAACACAGCACAGCAAAATCAGTTGCACCATTCAATCCCGCTCGTCCAGACGGGGAGAATTCAATCACATTTATTCGATGCGACGTTTCTTATGGGATTTAATGAGCGACAACATTTTGACCCCAAATCGAGAGGATTCTGGGATGTTTGTGGTTTTTTTGTAATAACTCTGGAAGGAAACGTCCCAGACCCATCAAGGTGGTACTCGTACTGCTCGCCTCATCGAGAGGAATGCAAAGATATGAGGGGTTAAGCTATGGGATATAAAATGGACGCTCGACCAATAAAACAACATGTATTATGGGGTTGAATGCTTTTTGCTATTCACAAAATAAAACAAAAGCAGTCATGCAAATATCTTATTTAAGACAGCACAGCAAAATCAGTGGCACCATTCAATCCCGCTCGTCCAGACGGGGAGAAGTCAATCACATTTATTCAATGCGACGTTTCTTATGGGATTTATTGAGCGAAAACATTTTGACCCCAAATCGAGAGGATTCTGGGATGTTTGTGGTTTTTTTGTAATAATTCTGGAAGGAAACGTCGCAGACCCATCAAAGTGGTACTCCTACTGCTCGCCTCATCGAGAGGAATCGAAAGATATGAGTGGTTAAGCTATGGGATATGAAATGGACGAGCGACCAATAAAACAACATGTATTATGGGGTTGAATGCTTTTTGCTATTCACAAAATAAAACAAAAGCAGTCATGCAAATATCTTATTTAACACAGCACAGCAAAATCAGTTGCACCATTCAATCCCGCTCGTCCAGACGGGGAGAATTCAATCACATTTATTCGATGCGACGTTTCTTATGGGATTTATTGAGCGACAACATTTTGACCCCAAATCGAGAGGATTCTGGGATGTTTGTGGTTTTTTTGTAATAACTCTGGAAGGAAACGTCCCAGACCCATCAAGGTGGTACTCGTACTGCTCGCCTCATCGAGAGGAATGCAAAGATATGAGGGGTTAAGCTATGGGATATAAAATGGACGCTCGACCAATAAAACAACATGTATTATGGGGTTGAATGCTTTTTGCTATTCACAAAATAAAACAAAAGCAGTAAAGCAAATATCGTATTTAACACAGCACAGCAAAATCAGTTGCACCATTCAATCCCGCTCGTCCAGACGGGGAGAATTCAATCACATTTATTCGTTGCGACGTTTCTTATGGGATTTAATGAGCGACAACATTTTGACCCCAAACCGAGAGGATTCTGGGATGTTTGTGGTTTTTTTGTAATAACTCTGGAAGGTAACGTCGCAGACCAATCAAGGTGGTACTCGTGCTGCTCCCCTCATCGAGAGGAATCCAAAGATATGAGTGGTTAAGCTATGGGATATGAAATGGACGAGCGACCAATAAAACAACATGTATTATGGGGTTGAATGCTTTTTGCTATTCACAAAATAAAACAAAAGCAGTCATGCAAATATCTTATTTAACACAGCACAGCAAAATCAGTGGCACCATTCAATCCCGCTCGTCCAGACGGGGAGAATTCAATCACATTTATTCGATGCGACGTTTCTTATGGGATTTATTGAGCGACAACATTTTGACCCCAAATCGAGAGGATTCTGGGATGTTTGTGGTTTTTTTGTAATAACTCTGGAAGGAAACGTCCCAGACCCATCAAGGTGGTACTCGTACTGCTCGCCTCATCGAGAGGAATGCAAAGATATGAGGGGTTAAGCTATGGGATATAAAATGGACGCTCGACCAATAAAACAACATGTATTATGGGGTTGAATGCTTTTTGCTATTCACAAAATAAAACAAAAGCAGTAAAGCAAATATCGTATTTAACACAGCACAGCAAAATCAGTTGCACCATTCAATCCCGCTCGTCCAGACGGGGAGAATTCAATCACATTTATTCGATGCGACGTTTCTTATGGGATTTAATGAGCGACAACATTTTGACCCCAAACCGAGAGGATTCTGGGATGTTTGTGGTTTTTTTGTAATAACTCTGGAAGGTAACGTCGCAGACCAATCAAGGTGGTACTCGTGCTGCTCCCCTCATCGAGAGGAATCCAAAGATATGAGTGGTTAAGCTATGGGATATGAAATGGACGAGCGACCAATAAAACAACATGTATTATGGGGTTGAATGCTTTTTGCTATTCACAAAATAAAACAAAAGCAGTCATGCAAATATCTTATTTAACACAGCACAGCAAAATCAGTGGCACCATTCAATCCCGCTCGTCCAGACGGGGAGAAGTCAATCACATTTATTCAATGCGACGTTTCTTATGGGATTTATTGAGCGACAACATTTTGACCCCAAACCGAGAGGATTCTGGGATGTTTGTGGTTTTTTTTGTAATAACTCTGGAAGGAAACGTCGCAGACCCATCAAAGTGGTACTCCTACTGCTCGCCTCATCGAGAGAAATCGAAAGATATGAGTTGTTAAGCTATGGGATATGAAATGGACGAGCGACCAATAAAACAACATGTATTATGGGGTTGAATGCTTTTTGCTATTCACAAAATAAAACAAAAGCAGTAAAGCAAATATCGTATTTAACACAGCACAGCAAAATCAGTTGCACCATTCAATCCCGCTCGTCCAGACGGGGAGAATTCAATCACATTTATTCGATGCGACGTTTCTTATGGGATTTAATGAGCGACAACATTTTGACCCCAAACCGAGAGGATTCTGGGATGTTTGTGGTTTTTTTGTAATAACTCTGGAAGGTAACGTCGCAGACCAATCAAGGTGGTACTCGTGCTGCTCCCCTCATCGAGAGGAATCCAACGATATGAGTGGTTAAGCTATGGGATATGAAATGGACGAGCGACCAATAAAACAACATGTATTATGGGGTTGAATGCTTTTTGCTATTCACAAAATAAAACAAAAGCAGTCATGCAAATATCTTATTTAACACAGCACAGCAAAATCAGTGGCACCATTCAATCCCGCTCGTCCAGACGGGGAGAAGTCAATCACATTTATTCAATGCGACGTTTCTTATGGGATTTATTGAGCGAAAACATTTTGAACCCAAATCGAGAGGATTCTGGGATGTTTGTGGTTTTTTTGTAATAACTCTGGAAGGAAACGTCGCAGACCCATCAAGGTGGTACTCGTACTGCTCGCCTCATCGAGAGGAATGCAAAGATATGAGGGGTTAAGCTATTGGATATAAAATGGACGCTCAACCAATTAAACAACATGTATTATGGGGTTGAATGCTTTTTGCTATTCAC
Organism: Petromyzon marinus; assembly: GCF_048934315.1. Classification (NCBI taxonomy): domain Eukaryota; kingdom Metazoa; phylum Chordata; class Hyperoartia; order Petromyzontiformes; family Petromyzontidae; genus Petromyzon; species Petromyzon marinus. Next base: position 23,821,031 of record NC_133689.1, read on the forward strand.
AAAATAAAACAAAAGCAGTAAAGCAAATATCGTATTTAACACAGCACAGCAAAATCAGTTGCACCATTCAATTCCTCTCGTCCAGACGGGGAGAATTCAATCACATTTATTCTATGCGACGTTTCTTATGGGATTTATTGAGCGACAACATTTTGACTCCAAACCGAGAGGATTCTGGGATGTTTGTGGTTTTTTTTGTAATAACTCTGGAAGTAAACGTCGCAGACCCATCAAAGTGGTACTCGTACTGCTCGCCTCATCGAGAGGAATCGAAAGATATGAGTGGTTAAGCTATGGGATATGAAATGGACGAGCGACCAATAAAACAACATGTATTATGGGGTTGAATGCTTTTTGCTATTCACAAAATAAAACAAAAGCAGTCATGCAAATATCTTATTTAACACAGCACAGCAAAATCAGTTGCACCATTCAATCCCGCTCGTCCAGACGGGGAGAATTCAATCACATTTATTCGATGCGACGTTTCTTATGGGATTTATTGAGCGACAACATTTTGACCCCAAATCGAGAGGATTCTGGGATGTTTGTGGTTTTTTTGTAATAACTCTGGAAGGAAACGTCCCAGACCCATCAAGGTGGTACTCGTACTGCTCGCCTCATCGAGAGGAATGCAAAGATATGAGGTGTTAAGCTATGGGATATGAAATGGACGCTCGACCAATAAAACAACATGTATTATGGGGTTGAATGCTTTTTGCTATTCACAAAATAAAACAAAAGCAGTCATGCAAATATCTTATTTAACACAGCACAGCAAAATCAGTGGCACCATTCAATCCCGCTCGTCCAGACGGGGAGAATTCAATCACATTTATTCGATGCGACGTTTCTTATGGGATTTATTGAGCGACAACATTTTGACCCCAAATCGAGAGGATTCTGGGATGTTTGTGGTTTTTTTTGTAATAACTCTGGAAGGAAACGTCCCAGACCCATCAAGGTGGTACTCGTACTGCTCGCCTCATCGAGAGGAATGCAAAGATATGAGGGGTTAAGCTATGGGATATAAAATGGACGCTCGACCAATAAAACAACATGTATTATGGGGTTGAATGCTTTTTGCTATTCACAAAATAAAACAAAAGCAGTAAAGCAAATATCGTATTTAACACAGCACAGCAAAATCAGTTGCACCATTCAATCCCGCTCGTCCAGACGGGGAGAATTCAATCACATTTATTCGATGCGACGTTTCTTATGGGATTTAATGAGCGACAACATTTTGACCCCAAACCGAGAGGATTCTGGGATGTTTGTGGTTTTTTTGTAATAACTCTGGAAGGTAACGTCGCAGACCAATCAAGGTGGTACTCGTGCTGCTCCCCTCATCGAGAGGAATCCAAAGATATGAGTGGTTAAGCTATGGGATATGAAATGGACGAGCGACCAATAAAACAACATGTATTATGGGGTTGAATGCTTTTTGCTATTCACAAAATAAAACAAAAGCAGTCATGCAAATATCTTATTTAACACAGCACAGCAAAATCAGTGGCACCATTCAATCCCGCTCGTCCAGACGGGGAGAAGTCAATCACATTTATTCAATGCGACGTTTCTTATGGGATTTATTGAGCGAAAACATTTTGAACCCAAATCGAGAGGATTCTGGGATGTTTGTGGTTTTTTTGTAATAACTCTGGAAGGAAACGTCGCAGACCCATCAAGGTGGTACTCGTACTGCTCGCCTCATCGAGAGGAATGCAAAGATATGAGGGGTTAAGCTATTGGATATAAAATGGACGCTCGACCAATTAAACAACATGTATTATGGGGTTGAATGCTTTTTGCTATTCACAAAATAAAACAAAAGCAGTAAAGCAAATATCGTATTTAACACAGCACAGCAAAATCAGTTGCACCATTCAATTCCTCTCGTCCAGACGGGGAGAATTCAATCACATTTATTCTATGCGACGTTTCTTATGGGATTTATTGAGCGACAACATTTTGACTCCAAACCGAGAGGATTCTGGGATGTTTGTGGTTTTTTTTGTAATAACTCTGGAAGTAAACGTCGCAGACCCATCAAAGTGGTACTCGTACTGCTCGCGTCATCGAGAGGAATCGAAAGATATGAGTGGTTAAGCTATGGGATATGAAATGGACGAGCGACCAATAAAACAACATGTATTATGGGGTTGAATGCTTTTTGCTATTCACAAAATAAAACAAAAGCAGTAAAGCAAATATCGTATTTAACACAGCACAGCAAAATCAGTTGCACCATTCAATCCCGCTCGTCCAGACGGGGAGAATTCAATCACATTTATTCGATGCGACGTTTCTTATGGGATTTAATGAGCGACAACATTTTGACCCCAAACCGAGAGGATTCTGGGATATTTGTGGTTTTTTTGTAATAACTCTGGAAGGTAACGTCGCAGACCAATCAAGGTGGTACTCCTGCTGCTCCCCTCATCGAGAGGAATCCAAAGATATGAGTGGTTAAGCTATGGGATATGAAATGGACGAGCGACCAATAAAACAACATGTATTATGGGGTTGAATGCTTTTTGCAATTCACAAAATAAAACAAAAGCAGTCATGCAAATATCTTATTTAACACAGCACAGCAAAATCAGTGGCACCATTCAATCCCGCTCGTCCAGACGGGGAGAAGTCAATCACATTTATTCAATGCGACGTTTCTTATGGGATTTATTGAGCGAAAACATTTTGACCCCAAATCGAGAGGATTCTGGGATGTTTGTGGTTTTTTTGTAATAACTCTGGAAGGAAACGTCGCAGACCCATCAAGGTGGTACTCGTACTGCTCGCCTCATCGAGAGGAATGCAAAGATATGAGGGGTTAAGCTATTGGATATAAAATGGACGCTCGACCAATTAAACAACATGTATTATGGGGTTGAATGCTTTTTGCTATTCACAAAATAAAACAAAAGCAGTAAAGCAAATATCGTATTTAACACAGCACAGCAAAATCAGTTGCACCATTCAACTCCTCTCGTCCAGACGGGGAGAATTCAATCACATTTATTCTATGCGACGTTTCTTATGGGATTTATTGAGCGACAACATTTTGACCCCAAATCGAGAGGATTCTGGGATGTTTGTGGTTTTTTTGTGATAACTCTGGAAGGAAACGTCGCAGACCCATCAAGGTGGTACTCGTACTGCTCGCCTCATCGAGAGGAATCCAAAGATATGAGTGGTTAAGCTATGGGATATGAAATGGACGAGCGACCAATAAAACAACATGTATTATGGGGTTGAATGCTTTTTGCTATTCACAAAATAAAACAAAAGCAGTCATGCAAATATCTTATTTAACACAGCACAGCAAAATCAGTTGCACCATTCAATCCCGCTCGTCCAGACGGGGAGAATTCAATCACATTTATTAGATGAGGCGTTTCTTATGGGATTTAATGAGCGACAACATTTTGACCCCAAACCGAGAGGATTCTGGGATGTTTGTGGTTTTTTTCGTAATAACTCTGGAAGGAAACGTCGCAGACCCATCAAAGTGGTACTCCTTCTGCTCGCCTCATCGAGAGGAATCGAAAGATATGAGTGGTTAAGCTATGGGATATGAAATGGACGAGCGACCAATAAAACAACATGTATTATGGGGTTGAATGCTTTTTGCTATTCACAAAATAAAACAAAAGCAGTCATGCAAATATCTTATTTAACACAGCACAGCAAAATCAGTTGCACCATTCAATCCCGCTCGTCCAGACGGGGAGAAGTCAATCACATTTATTCAATGCGACGTTTCTTATGGGATTTATTGAGCGAAAACATTTTGACCCCAAATCGAGAGGATTCTGGCATGTTTGTGGTTTTTTTGTGATAACTCTGGAAGGAAACGTCGCAGACCCATCAAGGTGGTACTCGTACTGCTCGCCTCATCGAGAGGAATCCAAAGATATGAGTGGTTAAGCTATGGGATATGAAATGGACGAGCGACCAATAAAACAACATGTATTATGGGGTTGAATGCTTTTTGCTATTCACAAAATAAAACAAAAGCAGTCATGCAAATATCTTATTTAACACAGCACAGCAAAATCAGTTGCACCATTCAATCCCGCTCGTCCAGACGGGGAGAATTCAATCACATTTATTAGATGAGGCGTTTCTTATGGGATTTAATGAGCGACAACATTTTGACCCCAAACCGAGAGGATTCTGGGATGTTTGTGGTTTTTTTCGTAATAACTCTGGAAGGAAACGTCGCAGACCCATCAAAGTGGTACTCCTTCTGCTCGTCTCATCGAGAGGAATCGAAAGATATGAGTGGTTAAGCTATGGGATATGAAATGGACGAGCGACCAATAAAACAACATGTATTATGGGGTTGAATGCTTTTTGCTATTCACAAAATAAAACAAAAGCAGTCATGCAAATATCTTATTTAACACAGCACAGCAAAATCAGTTGCACCATTCAATCCCGCTCGTCCAGACGGGGAGAAGTCAATCACATTTATTCAATGCGACGTTTCTTATGGGATTTATTGAGCGAAAACATTTTGACCCCAAATCGAGAGGATTCTGGCATGTTTGTGGTTTTTTTGTGATAACTCTGGAAGGAAACGTCGCAGACCCATCAAGGTGGTACTCGTACTGCTCGCCTCATCGAGAGGAATCCAAAGATATGAGTGGTTAAGCTATGGGATATGAAATGGACGAGCGACCACTAAAACAACATGTATTATGGGGTAGAATGCTTTTTGCTATTCACAAACTAGAACAAAAGCAGTCATGCAAATATCTGATTTAACACAGCACAGCAAAATCAGTTGCACCATTCAATCCCGCTCGTCCAGACGGGGAGAATTCAATCACATTTATTTGATGCGACGTTTCTTTAATGGGATTTAATGAGCGACAACATTTTGACCCCAAACCGAGAGGATTCTGGGATGTTTGCGGTTTTTTGGTAACAATTCTGGAAGGAAACGTCGCAGACCCATCAAGGTGGTACTCGTACTGCTCGCCTCATCGAGTGGAATCCAAAGATATGAGTGGTTAAGCTATGGGATATGAAATGGACGAGCGACCAATAAAACAACATGTATTATGGGGTTGAATGCTTTTTGCTATTCACAAAATAAAACAAAAGCAGTCATGCAAATATCTTATTTAACACAGCACAGCAAAATCAGTGGCACCATTCAATCCCGCTCGTCCAGACGGGGAGAAGTCAATCACATTTATTCAATGCGACGTTTCTTATGGGATTTATTGAGCGAAAACATTTTGACCCCAAATCGAGAGGATTCTGGGATGTTTGTGGTTTTTTTGTAATAACTCTGGAAGGAAACGTCGCAGACCCATCAAGGTGGTACTCGTACTGCTCGCCTCATCGAGAGGAATGCAAAGATATGAGGGGTTAAGCTATGGGATATAAAATTGACGCTCGACCAATAAAACAACATGTATTATGGGGTTGAATGCTTTTTGCTATTCACAAAATAAAACAAAAGCAGTAAAGCAAATATCGTATTTAACACAGCACAGCAAAATCGGTTGCACCATTCAATCCCGCTCGTCCAGACGGGGAGAATTCAATCACATTTATTCGATGCGACGTTTCTTATGGGATTTAATGAGCGACAACATTTTGACCCCAAACCGAGAGGATTCTGGGATGTTTGTGGTTTTTTTGTAATAACTCTGGAAGGTAACGTCGCAGACCAATCAAGGTGGTACTCGTGCTGCTCCCCTCATCGAGAGGAATCCAAAGATATGAGTGGTTAAGCTATGGGATATGAAATGGACGAGCGACCAATAAAACAACATGTATTATGGGGTTGAATGCTTTTTGCTATTCACAAAATAAAACAAAAGCAGTCATGCAAATATCTTATTTAACACAGCACAGCAAAATCAGTGGCACCATTCAATCCCGCTCGTCCAGACGGGGAGAAGTCAATCACATTTATTCAATGCGACGTTTCTTATGGGATTTATTGAGTGAAAACATTTTGAACCCAAATCGAGAGGATTCTGGGATGTTTGTGGTTTTTTTGTAATAACTCTGGAAGGAAACGTCGCAGACCCATCAAGGTGGTACTCGTACTGCTCGCCTCATCGAGAGGAATGCAAAGATATGAGGGGTTAAGCTATTGGATATAAAATGGACGCTCGACCAATTAAACAACATGTATTATGGGGTTGAATGCTTTTTGCTATTCACAAAATAAAACAAAAGCAGTAAAGCAAATATCGTATTTAACACAGCACAGCAAAATCAGTTGCACCATTCAATTCCTCTCGTCCAGACGGGGAGAATTCAATCACATTTATTCTATGCGACGTTTCTTATGGGATTTATTGAGCGACAACATTTTGACTCCAAACCGAGAGGATTCTGGGATGTTTGTGTTTTTTTTTGTAATAACTCTGGAAGTAAACGTCGCAGACCCATCAAAGTGGTACTCGTACTGCTCGCCTCATCGAGAGGAATCGAAAGATATGAGTGGTTAAGCTATGGGATATGAAATGGACGAGCGACCAATAAAACAACATGTATTATGGGGTTGAATGCTTTTTGCTATTCACAAAATAAAACAAAAGCAGTAAAGCAAATATCGTATTTAACACAGCACAGCAAAATCAGTTGCACCATTCAATCCCGCTCGTCCAGACGGGGAGAATTCAATCACATTTATTCGATGCGACGTTTCTTATGGGATTTAATGAGCGACAACATTTTGACCCCAAACCGAGAGGATTCTGGGATATTTGTGGTTTTTTTGTAATAACTCTGGAAGGTAACGTCGCAGACCAATCAAGGTGGTACTCCTGCTGCTCCCCTCATCGAGAGGAATCCAAAGATATGAGTGGTTAAGCTATGGGATATGAAATGGACGAGCGACCAATAAAACAACATGTATTATGGGGTTGAATGCTTTTTGCAATTCACAAAATAAAACAAAAGCAGTCATGCAAATATCTTATTTAACACAGCACAGCAAAATCAGTGGCACCATTCAATCCCGCTCGTCCAGACGGGGAGAAGTCAATCACATTTATTCAATGCGACGTTTCTTATGGGATTTATTGAGCGAAAACATTTTGACCCCAAATCGAGAGGATTCTGGGATGTTTGTGGTTTTTTTGTAATAACTCTGGAAGGAAACGTCGCAGACCCATCAAGGTGGTACTCGTACTGCTCGCCTCATCGAGAGGAATGCAAAGATATGAGGGGTTAAGCTATTGGATATAAAATGGACGCTCGACCAATTAAACAACATGTATTATGGGGTTGAATGCTTTTTGCTATTCACAAAATAAAACAAAAGCAGTAAAGCAAATATCGTATTTAACACAGCACAGCAAAATCAGTTGCACCATTCAACTCCTCTCGTCCAGACGGGGAGAATTCAATCACATTTATTCTATGCGACGTTTCTTATGGGATTTATTGAGCGACAACATTTTGACCCCAAATCGAGAGGATTCTGGGATGTTTGTGGTTTTTTTGTGATAACTCTGGAAGGAAACGTCGCAGACCCATCAAGGTGGTACTCGTACTGCTCGCCTCATCGAGAGGAATCCAAAGATATGAGTGGTTAAGCTATGGGATATGAAATGGACGAGCGACCAATAAAACAACATGTATTATGGGGTTGAATGCTTTTTGCTATTCACAAAATAAAACAAAAGCAGTCATGCAAATATCTTATTTAACACAGCACAGCAAAATCAGTTGCACCATTCAATCCCGCTCGTCCAGACGGGGAGAATTCAATCACATTTATTAGATGAGGCGTTTCTTATGGGATTTAATGAGCGACAACATTTTGACCCCAAACCGAGAGGATTCTGGGATGTTTGTGGTTTTTTTCGTAATAACTCTGGAAGGAAACGTCGCAGACCCATCAAAGTGGTACTCCTACTGCTCGCCTCATCGAGAGGAATCGAAAGATATGAGTGGTTAAGCTATGGGATATGAAATGGACGAGCGACCAATAAAACAACATGTATTATGGGGTTGAATGCTTTTTGCTATTCACAAAATAAAACAAAAGCAGTCATGCAAATATCTTATTTAACACAGCACAGCAAAATCAGTTGCACCATTCAATCCCGCTCGTCCAGACGGGGAGAAGTCAATCACATTTATTCAATGCGACGTTTCTTATGGGATTTATTGAGCGAAAACATTTTGACCCCAAATCGAGAGGATTCTGGCATGTTTGTGGTTTTTTTGTGATAACTCTGGAAGGAAACGTCGCAGACCCATCAAGGTGGTACTCGTACTGCTCGCCTCATCGAGAGGAATCCAAAGATATGAGTGGTTAAGCTATGGGATATGAAATGGACGAGCGACCACTAAAACAACATGTATTATGGGGTTGAATGCTTTTTGCTATTCACAAACTAGAACAAAAGCAGTCATGCAAATATCTGATTTAACACAGCACAGCAAAATCAGTTGCACCATTCAATCCCGCTCGTCCAGACGGGGAGAATTCAATCACATTTATTTGATGCGACGTTTCTTTAATGGGATTTAATGAGCGACAACATTTTGACCCCAAACCGAGAGGATTCTGGGATGTTTGCGGTTTTTTGGTAACAATTCTGGAAGGAAACGTCGCAGACCCATCAAGGTGGTACTCGTACTGCTCGCCTCATCGAGTGGAATCCAAAGATATGAGTGGTTAAGCTATGGGATATGAAATGGACGAGCGACCAATAAAACAACATGTATTATGGGGTTGAATGCTTTTTGCTATTCACAAAATAAAACAAAAGCAGTCATGCAAATATCTTATTTAACACAGCACAGCAAAATCAGTGGCACCATTCAATCCCGCTCGTCCAGACGGGGAGAAGTCAATCACATTTATTCAATGCGACGTTTCTTATGGGATTTATTGAGCGAAAACATTTTGACCCCAAATCGAGAGGATTCTGGGATGTTTGTGGTTTTTTTGTAATAACTCTGGAAGGAAACGTCGCAGACCCATCAAGGTGGTACTCGTACTGCTCGCCTCATCGAGAGGAATGCAAAGATATGAGGGGTTAAGCTATGGGATATAAAATTGACGCTCGACCAATAAAACAACATGTATTATGGGGTTGAATGCTTTTTGCTATTCACAAAATAAAACAAAAGCAGTAAAGCAAATATCGTATTTAACACAGCACAGCAAAATCGGTTGCACCATTCAATCCCGCTCGTCCAGACGGGGAGAATTCAATCACATTTATTCGATGCGACGTTTCTTATGGGATTTAATGAGCGACAACATTTTGACCCCAAACCGAGAGGATTCTGGGATATTTGTGGTTTTTTTGTAATAACTCTGGAAGGTAACGTCGCAGACCAATCAAGGTGGTACTCCTGCTGCTCCCCTCATCGAGAGGAATCCAAAGATATGAGTGCTTAAGCTATGGGATATGAAATGGACGAGCGACCAATAAAACAACATGTATTATGGGGTTGAATGCTTTTTGCTATTCACAAAATAAAACCAAAGCAGTCATGCAAATATCTTATTTAACACAGCACAGCAAAATCAGTGGCACCATTCAATCCCGCTCGTCCAGACGGGGAGAAGTCAATCACATTTATTCAATGCGACGTTTCTTATGGGATTTATTGAGCGAGAACATTTTGACCCCAAATCGAGAGGATTCTGGGATGTTTGTGGTTTTTTTGTAATAACTCTGGAAGGAAACGTCGCAGACCCATCAAGGTGGTACTCGTACTGCTCGCCTCATCGAGAGGAATGCAAAGATATGAGGGGTTAAGCTATGGGATATAAAATGGACGCTCGATCAATAAAACAACATGTATTATGGGGTTGAATGCTTTTTGCTATTCACAAAATAAAACAAAAGCAGTAAAGCAAATATCGTATTTAACACAGCACAGCAAAATCAGTTGCACCATTCAATCCCGCTCGTCCAGACGGGGAGAATTCAATCACATTTATTCGATGCGACGTTTCTTATGGGATTTAATGAGCGACAACATTTTGACCCCAAACCGAGAGGATTCTGGGATATTTGTGGTTTTTTTGTAATAACTCTGGAAGGTAACGTCGCAGACCAATCAAGGTGGTACTCCTGCTGCTCCCCTCATCGAGAGGAATCCAAAGATATGAGTGGTTAAGCTATGGGATATGAAATGGACGAGCGACCAATAAAACAACATGTATTATGGGGTTGAATGCTTTTTGCTATTCACAAAATAAAACAAAAGCAGTCATGCAAATATCTTATTTAACACAGCACAGCAAAATCAGTGGCACCATTCAATCCCGCTCGTCCAGACGGGGAGAAGTCAATCACATTTATTCAATGCGACGTTTCTTATGGGATTTATTGAGCGAAAACATTTTGACCCCAAATCGAGAGGATTCTGGGATGTTTGTGGTTTTTTTGTAATAACTCTGGAAGGAAACGTCGCAGACCCATCAAGGTGGTACTCGTACTGCTCGCCTCATCGAGAGGAATGCAAAGATATGAGGGGTTAAGCTATTGGATATAAAATGGACGCTCGACCAATTAAACAACATGTATTATGGGGTTGAATGCTTTTTGCTATTCACAAAATAAAACAAAAGCAGTAAAGCAAATATCGTATTTAACACAGCACAGCAAAATCAGTTGCACCATTCAATTCCTCTCGTCCAGACGGGGAGAATTCAATCACATTTATTCTATGCGACGTTTCTTATGGGATTTATTGAGCGACAACATTTTGACCCCAAATCGAGAGGATTCTGGGATGTTTGTGGTTTTTTTGTGATAACTCTGGAAGGAAACGTCGCAGACCCATCAAGGTGGTACTCGTACTGCTCGCCTCATCGAGAGGAATCCAAAGATATGAGTGTTTAAGCTATGGGATATGAAATGGACGAGCGACCAATAAAACAACATGTATTATTGGGTTGAATGCTTTTTGCTATTCACAAAATAAAACAAAAGCAGTCATGCAAATATCTTATTTAACACAGCACAGCAAAATCAGTTGCACCATTCAATCCCGCTCGTCCAGACGGGGAGAATTCAATCACATTTATTAGATGAGGCGTTTCTTATGGGATTTAATGAGCGACAACATTTTGACCCCAAACCGAGAGGATTCTGGGATGTTTGTGGTTTTTTTCGTAATAACTCTGGAAGGAAACGTCCCAGACCCATCAAGGTGGTACTCGTACTGCTCGCCTCATCGAGAGGAATGCAAAGATATGAGGGGTTAAGTTATGGGATATAAAATGGACGCTCGACCAATAAAACAACATGTATTATGGGGTTGAATGCTTTTTGCTATTCACAAAATAAAAAAAAGCAGTAAAGCAAATATCGTATTTAACACAGCACAGCAAAATCAGTTGCACCATTCAATCCCGCTCGTCCAGACGGGGAGAAGTCAATCACATTTATTCAATGCGACGTTTCTTATGGGATTTATTGAGCGAAAACATTTTGACCCCAAATCGAGAGGATTCTGGGATGTTTGTGGTTTTTTTGTGATAACTCTGGAAGGAAACGTCGCAGACCCATCAAGGTGGTACTCGTACTGCTCGCCTCATCGAGAGGAATCCAAAGATATGAGTGGTTAAGCTATGGGATATGAAATGGACGAGCGACCAATAAAACAACATGTATTATGGGGTTGAATGCTTTTTGCTATTCACAAACTAGAACAAAAGCAGTCATGCAAATATCTGATTTAACACAGCACAGCAAAATCAGTTGCACCATTCAATCCCGCTCGTCCAGACGGGGAGAATTCAATCACATTTATTTGATGCGACGTTTCTTTAATGGGATTTAATGAGCGACAACATTTTGACCCCAAACCGAGAGGATTCTGGGATGTTTGCGGTTTTTTGGTAACAATTCTGGAAGGAAACGTCGCAGACCCATCAAGGTGGTACTCGTACTGCTCGCCTCATCGAGTGGAATCCAAAGATATGAGTGGTTAAGCTATGGGATATGAAATGGACGAGCGACCAATAAAACAACATGTATTATGGGGTTGAATGCTTTTTGCTATTCACAAAATAAAACAAAAGCAGTCATGCAAATATCTTATTTAACACAGCACAGCAAAATCAGTGGCACCATTCAATCCCGCTCGTCCAGACGGGGAGAAGTCAATCACATTTATTCAATGCGACGTTTCTTATGGGATTTATTGAGCGAGAACATTTTGACCCCAAATCGAGAGGATTCTGGGATGTTTGTGGTTTTTTTGTAATAACTCTGGAAGGAAACGTCGCAGACCCATCAAGGTGGTACTCGTACTGCTCGCCTCATCGAGAGGAATGCAAAGATATGAGGGGTTAAGCTATGGGATATAAAATGGACGCTCGACCAATAAAACAACATGTATTATGGGGTTGAATGCTTTTTGCTATTCACAAAATAAAACAAAAGCAGTAAAGCAAATATCGTATTTAACACAGCACAGCAAAATCAGTTGCACCATTCAATCCCGCTCGTCCAGACGGGGAGAATTCAATCACATTTATTCGATGCGACGTTTCTTATGGGATTTAATGAGCGACAACATTTTGACCCCAAACCGAGAGGATTCTGGGATATTTGTGGTTTTTTTGTAATAACTCTGGAAGGTAACGTCGCAGACCAATCAAGGTGGTACTCCTGCTGCTCCCCTCATCGAGAGGAATCCAAAGATATGAGTGGTTAAGCTATGGGATATGAAATGGACGAGCGACCAATAAAACAACATGTATTATGGGGTTGAATGCTTTTTGCTATTCACAAAATAAAACAAAAGCAGTCATGCAAATATCTTATTTAACACAGCACAGCAAAATCAGTGGCACCATTCAATCCCGCTCGTCCAGACGGGGAGAAGTCAATCACATTTATTCAATGCGACGTTTCTTATGGGATTTATTGAGCGAAAACATTTTGACCCCAAATCGAGAGGATTCTGGGATGTTTGTGGTTTTTTTGTAATAACTCTGGAAGGAAACGTCGCAGACCCATCAAGGTGGTACTCGTACTGCTCGCCTCATCGAGAGGAATGCAAAGATATGAGGGGTTAAGCTATTGGATATAAAATGGACGCTCGACCAATTAAACAACATGTATTATGGGGTTGAATGCTTTTTGCTATTCACAAAATAAAACAAAAGCAGTAAAGCAAATATCGTATTTAACACAGCACAGCAAAATCAGTTGCACCATTCAATTCCTCTCGTCCAGACGGGGAGAATTCAATCACATTTATTCTATGCGACGTTTCTTATGGGATTTATTGAGCGACAACATTTTGACCCCAAATCGAGAGGATTCTGGGATGTTTGTGGTTTTTTTGTGATAACTCTGGAAGGAAACGTTGCAGACCCATCACGGTGGTACTCGTACTGCTCGCCTCATCGAGAGGAATCCAAAGATATGAGTGTTTAAGCTATGGGATATGAAATGGACGAGCGACCAATAAAACAACATGTATTATTGGGTTGAATGCTTTTTGCTATTCACAAAATAAAACAAAAGCAGTCATGCAAATATCTTATTTAACACAGCACAGCAAAATCAGTTGCACCATTCAATCCCGCTCGTCCAGACGGGGAGAATTCAATCACATTTATTAGATGAGGCGTTTCTTATGGGATTTAATGAGCGACAACATTTTGACCCCAAACCGAGAGGATTCTGGGATGTTTGTGGTTTTTTTCGTAATAACTCTGGAAGGAAACGTCCCAGACCCATCAAGGTGGTACTCGTACTGCTCGCCTCATCGAGAGGAATGCAAAGATATGAGGGGTTAAGTTATGGGATATAAAATGGACGCTCGACCAATAAAACAACATGTATTATGGGGTTGAATGCTTTTTGCTATTCACAAAATAAAAAAAAGCAGTAAAGCAAATATCGTATTTAACACAGCACAGCAAAATCAGTTGCACCATTCAATCCCGCTCGTCCAGACGGGGAGAAGTCAATCACATTTATTCAATGCGACGTTTCTTATGGGATTTATTGAGCGAAAACATTTTGACCCCAAATCGAGAGGATTCTGGGATGTTTGTGTTTTTTTTTGTGATAACTCTGGAAGGAAACGTCGCAGACCCATCAAGGTGGTACTCGTACTGCTCGCCTCATCGAGAGGAATCCAAAAATATGAGTGGTTAAGCTATGGGATATGAAATGGACGAGCGACCAATAAAACAACATGTATTATGGGGTTGAATGCTTTTTGCTATTCACAAACTAGAACAAAAGCAGTCATGCAAATATCTGATTTAACACAGCACAGCAAAATCAGTTGCACCATTCAATCCCGCTCGTCCAGACGGGGAGAATTCAATCACATTTATTTGATGCGACGTTTCTTTAATGGGATTTAATGAGCGACAACATTTTGACCCCAAACCGAGAGGATTCTGGGATGTTTGCGGTTTTTTGGTAACAATTCTGGAAGGAAACGTCGCAGACCCATCAAGGTGGTACTCGTACTGCTCGCCTCATCGAGTGGAATCCAAAGATATGAGTGGTTAAGCTATGGGATATGAAATGGACGAGCGACCAATAAAACAACATGTATTATGGGGTTGAATGCTTTTTGCTATTCACAAAATAAAACAAAAGCAGTCATGCAAATATCTTATTTAACACAGCACAGCAAAATCAGTGGCACCATTCAATCCCGCTCGTCCAGACGGGGAGAAGTCAATCACATTTATTCAATGCGACGTTTCTTATGGGATTTATTGAGCGAAAACATTTTGACCCCAAATCGAGAGGATTCTGGGATGTTTGTGGTTTTTTTGTAATAACTCTGGAAGGAAACGTCGCAGACCCATCAAGGTGGTACTCGTACTGCTCGCCTCATCGAGAGGAATGCAAAGATATGAGGGGTTAAGCTATTGGATATAAAATGGACGCTCGACCAATTAAACAACATGTATTATGGGGTTGAATGCTTTTTGCTATTCACAAAATAAAACAAAAGCAGTAAAGCAAATATCGTATTTAACACAGCACAGCAAAATCAGTTGCACCATTCAATTCCTCTCGTCCAGACGGGGAGAATTCAATCACATTTATTCTATGCGACGTTTCTTATGGGATTTATTGAGCGACAACATTTTGACCCCAAATCGAGAGGATTCTGGGATGTTTGTGGTTTTTTTGTGATAACTCTGGAAGGAAACGTCGCAGACCCATCACGGTGGTACTCGTACTGCTCGCCTCATCGAGAGGAATCCAAAGATATGAGTGTTTAAGCTATGGGATATGAAATGGACGAGCGACCAATAAAACAACATGTATTATTGGGTTGAATGCTTTTTGCTATTCACAAAATAAAACAAAAGCAGTCATGCAAATATCTTATTTAACACAGCACAGCAAAATCAGTTGCACCATTCAATCCCGCTCGTCCAGACGGGGAGAATTCAATCACATTTATTAGATGAGGCGTTTCTTATGGGATTTAATGAGCGACAACATTTTGACCCCAAACCGAGAGGATTCTGGGATGTTTGTGGTTTTTTTCGTAATAACTCTGGAAGGAAACGTCCCAGACCCATCAAGGTGGTACTCGTACTGCTCGCCTCATCGAGAGGAATGCAAAGATATGAGGGGTTAAGTTATGGGATATAAAATGGACGCTCGACCAATAAAACAACATGTATTATGGGGTTGAATGCTTTTTGCTATTCACAAAATAAAAAAAAGCAGTAAAGCAAATATCGTATTTAACACAGCACAGCAAAATCAGTTGCACCATTCAATCCCGCTCGTCCAGACGGGGAGAAGTCAATCACATTTATTCAATGCGACGTTTCTTATGGGATTTATTGAGCGAAAACATTTTGACCCCAAATCGAGAGGATTCTGGGATGTTTGTGGTTTTTTTTGTGATAACTCTGGAAGGAAACGTCGCAGACCCATCAAGGTGGTACTCGTACTGCTCGCCTCATCGAGAGGAATCCAAAAATATGAGTGGTTAAGCTATGGGATATGAAATGGACGAGCGACCAATAAAACAACATGTATTATGGGGTTGAATGCTTTTTGCTATTCACAAACTAGAACAAAAGCAGTCATGCAAATATCTGATTTAACACAGCACAGCAAAATCAGTTGCACCATTCAATCCCGCTCGTCCAGACGGGGAGAATTCAATCACATTTATTTGATGCGACGTTTCTTTAATGGGATTTAATGAGCGACAACATTTTGACCCCAAACCGAGAGGATTCTGGGATGTTTGCGGTTTTTTGGTAACAATTCTGGAAGGAAACGTCGCAGACCCATCAAGGTGGTACTCGTACTGCTCGCCTCATCGAGTGGAATCCAAAGATATGAGTGGTTAAGCTATGGGATATGAAATGGACGAGCGACCAATAAAACAACATGTATTATGGGGTTGAATGCTTTTTGCTATTCACAAAATAAAACAAAAGCAGTCATGCAAATATCTTATTTAACACAGCACAGCAAAATCAGTGGCACCATTCAATCCCGCTCGTCCAGACGGGGAGAAGTCAATCACATTTATTCAATGCGACGTTTCTTATGGGATTTATTGAGCGAAAACATTTTGACCCCAAATCGAGAGGATTCTGGGATGTTTGTGGTTTTTTTGTAATAACTCTGGAAGGAAACGTCGCAGACCCATCAAGGTGGTACTCGTACTGCTCGCCTCATCGAGAGGAATCCAAAGATATGAGTGGTTAAGCTATGGGATATGAAATGGACGAGCGACCAATAAAACAACATGTATTATGGGGTTGAATGCTTTTTGCTATTCACAAACTTGAACAAAAGCAGTCATGCAAATATCTGATTTAACACAGCACAGCAAAATCAGTTGCACCATTCAATCCCGCTCGTCCAGACGGGGAGAATTCAATCACATTTATTTGATGCGACGTTTCTTTAATGGGATTTAATGAGCGACAACATTTTGACCCCAAACCGAGAGGATTCTGGGATGTTTGCGGTTTTTTGGTAACAATTCTGGAAGGAAACGTCGCAGACCCATCAAGGTGGTACTCGTACTGCTCGCCTCATCGAGTGGAATCCAAAGATATGAGTGGTTAAGCTATGGGATATGAAATGGACGAGCGACCAATAAAACAACATGTATTATGGGGTTGAATGCTTTTTGCTATTCACAAAATAAAACAAAAGCAGTCATGCAAATATCTTATTTAACACAGCACAGCAAAATCAGTGGCACCATTCAATCCCGCTCGTCCAGACGGGGAGAAGTCAATCACATTTATTCAATGCGACGTTTCTTATGGGATTTATTGAGCGAAAACATTTTGACCCCAAATCGAGAGGATTCTGGGATGTTTGTGGTTTTTTTGTAATAACTCTGGAAGGAAACGTCGCAGACCCATCAAGGTGGTACTCGTACTGCTCGCCTCATCGAGAGGAATGGAAAGATATGAGGGGTTAAGCTATTGGATATAAAATGGACGCTCGACCAATTAAACAACATGTATTATGGGGTTGAATGCTTTTTGCTATTCACAAAATAAAACAAAAGCAGTAAAGCAAATATCGTATTTAACACAGCACAGCAAAATCAGTTGCACCATTCAATTCCTCTCGTCCAGACGGGGAGAATTCAATCACATTTATTCTATGCGACGTTTCTTATGGGATTTATTGAGCGACAACATTTTGACCCCAAACCGAGAGGATTCTGGGATGTTTGTGGGTTTTTTTGTAATAACTCTGGAAGGAAACGTCGCAGACCCATCAAGGTGGTACTCGTACTGCTCGCCTCATCGAGTGGAATCCAAAGATCTGAGTGGTTAAGCTATGGGATATGAAATGGACGAGCGACCAATAAAACAACATGTATTATGGGGTTGAATGCTTTTTGCTATTCACAAAATAAAACAAAAGCAGTCATGCAAATATCTTATTTAACACAGCACAGCAAAATCAGTGGCACCATTCAATCCCGCTCGTCCAGACGGGGAGAAGTCAATCACATTTATTCAATGCGACGTTTCTTATGGGATTTATTGAGCGAAAACATTTTGACCCCAAATCGAGAGGATTCTGGGATGTTTGTGGTTTTTTTGTAATAACTCTGGAAGGAAACGTCGCAGACCCATCAAGGTGGTACTCGTACTGCTCGCCTCATCGAGAGGAATGCAAAGATATGAGGGGTTAAGCTATGGGATATAAAATGGACGCTCGACCAATAAAACAACATGTATTATGGGGTTGAATGCTTTTTGCTATTCACAAAATAAAACAAAAGCAGTAAAGCAAATATCGTATTTAACACAGCACAGCAAAATCAGTTGCACCATTCAATCCCGCTCGTCCAGACGGGGAGAATTCAATCACATTTATTTGATGCGACGTTTCTTATGGGATTTAATGAGCGACAACATTTTGACCCCAAACCGAGAGGATTCTGGGATATTTGTGGTTTTTTTGTAATAACTCTGGAAGGTAATGTCGCAGACCAATCAAGGTGGTACTCCTGCTGCTCCCCTCATCGAGAGGAATCCAAAGATATGAGTGGTTAAGCTATGGGATATGAAATGGACGAGCGACCAATAAAACAACATGTATTATGGGGTTGAATGCTTTTTGCTATTCACAAAATAAAACAAAAGCAGTCATGCAAATATCTTATTTAACACAGCACAGCAAAATCAGTGGCACCATTCAATCCCGCTCGTCCAGACGGGGAGAAGTCAATCACATTTATTCAATGCGACGTTTCTTATGGGATTTATTGAGCGAAAACATTTTGACCCCAAATCGAGAGGATTCTGGGATGTTTGTGGTTTTTTTGTAATAACTCTGGAAGGAAACGTCGCAGACCCATCAAGGTGGTACTCGCACTGCTCGCCTCATCGAGAGGAATGGAAAGATATGAGGGGTTAAGCTATTGGATATAAAATGGACGCTCGACCAATTAAACAACATGTATTATGGGGTTGAATGCTTTTTGCTATTCACAAAATAAAACAAAAGCAGTAAAGCAAATATCGTATTTAACACAGCACAGCAAAATCAGTTGCACCATTCAATTCCTCTCGTCCAGACGGGGAGAATTCAATCACATTTATTCTATGCGACGTTTCTTATGGGATTTATTGAGCGACAACATTTTGACCCCAAACCGAGAGGATTCTGGGATGTTTGTGGGTTTTTTTGTAATAACTCTGGAAGGAAACGTCGCAGACCCATCAAAGTGGTACTCCTACTGCTCGCCTCATCGAGAGGAATCGAAAGATATGAGTGGTTAAGCTATGGGATATGAAATGGACGAGCGACCAATAAAACAACATGTATTATGGGGTTGAATGCTTTTTGCTATTCACAAAATAAAACAAAAGCAGTCATGCAAATATCTTATTTAACACAGCACAGCAAAATCAGTTGCACCATTCAATCCCGCTCGTCCAGACGGGGAGAATTCAATCACATTTATTCGATGCGACGTTTCTTATGGGATTTATTGAGCGACAACATTTTGACCCCAAATCGAGAGGATTCTGGGATGTTTGTGGTTTTTTTGTAATAACTCTGGAAGGAAACGTCCCAGACCCATCAAGGTGGTACTCGTACTGCTCGCCTCATCGAGAGGAATGCAAAGATATGAGGGGTTAAGCTATGGGATATAAAATGGACGCTCGACCAATAAAACAACATGTATTATGGGGTTGAATGCTTTTTGCTATTCACAAAATAAAACAAAAGCAGTAAAGCAAATATCGTATTTAACACAGCACAGCAAAATCAGTTGCACCATTCAATCCCGCTCGTCCAGACGGGGAGAATTCAATCACATTTATTCGATGCGACGTTTCTTATGGGATTTAATGAGCGACAACATTTTGACCCCAAACCGAGAGGATTCTGGGATATTTGTGTTTTTTTTGTAATAACTCTGGAAGGTAACGTCGCAGACCAATCAAGGTGGTACTCCTGCTGCTCCCCTCATCGAGAGGAATCCAAAGATATGAGTGGTTAAGCTATGGGATATGAAATGGACGAGCGACCAATAAAACAACATGTATTATGGGGTTGAATGCTTTTTGCTATTCACAAAATAAAACAAAAGCAGTCATGCAAATATCTTATTTAACACAGCACAGCAAAATCAGTGGCACCATTCAATCCCGCTCGTCCAGACGGGGAGAAGTCAATCACATTTATTCAATGCGACGTTTCTTATGGGATTTATTGAGCGAAAACATTTTGACCCCAAATCGAGAGGATTCTGGGATGTTTGTGGTTTTTTTGTAATAACTCTGGAAGGAAACGTCGCAGACCCATCAAGGTGGTACTCGTACTGCTCGCCTCATCGAGAGGAATGCAGAGATATGAGGGGTTAAGCTATTGGATATAAAATGGACGCTCGACCAATTAAACAACATGTATTATTGGGTTGAATGCTTTTTGCTATTCACAAAATAAAACAAAAGCAGTAAAGCAAATATCGTATTTAACACAGCACAGCAAAATCAGTTGCACCATTCAATTCCTCTCGTCCAGACGGGGAGAATTCAATCACATTTATTCTATGCGACGTTTCTTATGGGATTTATTGAGCGACAACATTTTGACCCCAAATCGAGAGGATTCTGGGATGTTTGTGGTTTTTTTGTGATAACTCTGGAAGGAAACGTCGCAGCCCCATCAAGGTGGTACTCGTACTGCTCGCCTCATCGAGAGGAATCCAAAGATATGAGTGTTTAAGCTATGGGATATGAAATGGACGAGCGACCAATAAAACAACATGTATTATTGGGTTGAATGCTTTTTGCTATTCACAAAATAAAACAAAAGCAGTCATGCAAATATCTTATTTAACACAGCACAGCAAAATCAGTTGCACCATTCAATCCCGCTCGTCCAGACGGGGAGAATTCAATCACATTTATTAGATGAGGCGTTTCTTATGGGATTTAATGAGCGACAACATTTTGACCCCAAACCGAGAGGATTCTGGGATGTTTGTGGTTTTTTTCGTAATAACTCTGGAAGGAAACGTCGCAGACCCATCAAAGTGGTACTCCTACTGCTCGCCTCATCGAGAGGAATCGAAAGATACGAGTGGTTAAGCTATGGGATATGAAATGGACGAGCGACCAATAAAACAACATGTATTATGGGGTTGAATGCTTTTTGCTATTCACAAAATAAAACAAAAGCAGTCATGCAAATATCTTATTTAACACAGCACAGCAAAATCAGTTGCACCATTCAATCCCGCTCGTCCAGACGGGGAGAATTCAATCACATTTATTCGATGCGACGTTTCTTATGGGATTTATTGAGCGACAACATTTTGACCCCAAATCGAGAGGATTCTGGGATGTTTGTGGTTTTTTTGTAATAACTCTGGAAGGAAACGTCCCAGACCCATCAAGGTGGTACTCGTACTGCTCGCCTCATCGAGAGGAATGCAAAGATATGAGGGGTTAAGCTATGGGATATAAAATGGACGCTCGACCAATAAAACAACATGTATTATGGGGTTGAATGCTTTTTGCTATTCACAAAATAAAACAAAAGCAGTAAAGCAAATATCGTATTTAACACAGCACAGCAAAATCAGTTGCACCATTCAATCCCGCTCGTCCAGACGGGGAGAAGTCAATCACATTTATTTAATGCGACGTTTCTTATGGGATTTATTGAGCGAAAACATTTTGACCCCAAATCGAGAGGATTCTGGGATGTTTGTGTTTTTTTTGTGATAACTCTGGAAGGAAACGTCGCAGACCCATCAAGGTGGTACTCGTACTGCTCGCCTCATCGAGAGGAATCCAAAGATATGAGTGGTTAAGCTATGGGATATGAAATGGAAGAGCGACCAATAAAACAACATGTATTATGGGGTTGAATGCTTTTTGCTATTCACAAACTAGAACAAAAGCAGTCATGCAAATATCTGATTTAACACAGCACAGCAAAATCAGTTGCACCATTCAATCCCGCTCGTCCAGACGGGGAGAATTCAATCACATTTATTTGATGCGACGTTTCTTTAATGGGATTTAATGAGCGACAACATTTTGACCCCAAACCGAGAGGATTCTGGGATGTTTGCGTTTTTTTGGTAACAATTCTGGAAGGAAACGTAGCAGACCCATCAAGGTGGTACTCGTACTGCTCGCCTCATCGAGTGGCATCCAAAGATATGAGTGGTTAAGCTATGGGATATGAAATGGACGAGCGACCAATAAAACAACATGTATTATGGGGTTGAATGCTTTTTGCTATTCACAAAATAAAACAAAAGCAGTAAAGCAAATATCTTATTTAACACAGCACAGCAAAATCAGTTGCACCATTCAATCCCGCTCGTCCAGACGGGGAGAATTCAATCACATTTATTCGATGCGACGTTTCTTTAATGGGATTTAATGAGCGACAACATTTTGACCCCAAACCGAGAGGATTCTGGGATGTTTGCGGTTTTTTGGTAACAATTCTGGAAGGAAACGTAGCAGACCCATCAAGGTGGTACTCGTACTGCTCGCCTCATCGAGTGGAATCCAAAGATATGAGTGGTTAAGCTATGGGATATGAAATGGACGAGCGACCAATAAAACAACATGTATTATGGGGTTGAATGCTTTTTGCTATTCACAAAAGTAAACAAAAGCAGTCATGCAAATATCTGTTTTAACACAGCACAGCAAAATCAGTTACACCATTCAATCTCCCTCGTCCAGACGGGGAGAATTCAATCACATTTATTCGATGCGACGTTTCTTATGGGATTTAATGAGCGACAACATTTTGACCCCAAACCGAGAGGATTCTGGGATGTTTGTGTTTTTTTTGTAATAACTCTGGAAGGAAACCTCGCAGACCCATCAAGGTGGTACTCCTACTGCTCGCCTCATCGAGTGGCATCCAAAGATATGAGTGGTTAAGCTATGGGATATGAAATGGACGAGCGACCAATAAAACAACATGTATTATTGGGTTGAATGCTTTTTGCTATTCACAAAATAAAACAAAAGCAGTCATGCAAATATCTTATTTAACACAGCACAGCAAAATCAGTTGCACCATTCAATCCCGCTCGTCCAGACGGGGAGAATTCAATCACATTTATTCGATGCGACGTTTCTTATGGGATTTATTGAGCGACAACATTTTGACCCCAAATCGAGAGGATTCTGGGATGTTTGTGGGTTTTTTGTAATAACTCTGGAAGGAAACGTCGCTGAACCATCAAGGTGGTACTCGTACTGCTCGCCTCATCGAGAGGAATCCAAAGATGTGAGTGGTTAAGCTATGGGATATGAAATGGACGAGCGACCAATAAAACAACATGTATTATGGGGTTGAATGATTTTTGCTATTCACAAAATAAAACAAAAGCAGTAAAGCAAATATCTTATTTAACACAGCACAGCAAAATCAGTTGCACCATTCAATCCCGCTCGTCCAGACGGGGAGAATTCAATCACATTTATTCGATGCGACGTTTCTTTAATGGGATTTTATGAGCGACAACATTTTGACCCCAAACCGAGAGAATTCTGGGATGTTTGCGGTTTTTTGGTAACAATTCTGGAAGGAAACGTAGCAGACCCATCAAGGTGGTACTCCTACTGCTCGCCTCATCGAGTGGAATCCAAAGATATGAGTGGTTAAGCTATGGGATATGAAATGGACGAGCGACCAATAAAACAACATGTATTATGGGGTTGAATGCTTTTTGCTATTCACAAAATAAAACAAAAGCAGTCATGCAAATGTCTTATTTAACACAGCACAGCAAAATCAGTTGCACCATTCAATCCCGCTCGTCCAGACGGGGAGAATTCAATCACATTTATTCGATGCGACGTTTCTTATGGGATTTATTGAGCGACAACATTTTGACCCCAAATCGAGAGGATTCTGGGATGTTTGTGGTTTTTTTGTAATAACTCTGGAAGGAAACGTCCCAGACCCATCAAGGTGGTACTCGTACTGCTCGCCTCATCGAGAGGAATGCAAAGATATGAGGGGTTAAGCTATGGGATATAAAATGGACGCTCGACCAATAAAACAACATGTATTATGGGGTTGAATGCTTTTTGCTATTCACAAAATAAAACAAAAGCAGTAAAGCAAATATCGTATTTAACACAGCACAGCAAAATCAGTTGCACCATTCAATCCCGCTCGTCCAGACGGGAAGAAGTCAATCACATTTATTCAATGGGACGTTTCTTATGGGATTTATTGAGCGAAAACATTTTGACCCCAAATCGAGAGGATTCTGGGATGTTTGTGGTTTTTTTGTGATAACTCTGGAAGGAAACGTCGCAGACCCATCAAGGTGGTACTCGTACTGCTCGCCTCATCGAGTGGCATCCAAAGATATGAGTGGTTAAGCTATGGGATATGAAATGGACGAGCGACCAATAAAACAACATGTATTATGGGGTTGAATGCTTTTTGCTATTCACAAAATAAAACAAAAGCAGTCATGCAAATATCTTATTTAACACAGCACAGCAAAATCAGTTGCACCATTCAATCCCGCTCGTCCAGATGCGGAGAATTCAATCACATTTATTAGATGCGACGTTTCTTATGGGATTTATTGAGCGACAACATTTTGACCCCAAATCGAGAGGAATTTTGGATGTTTGTGGTTTTTTTTGTAATAACTCTGGAAGTAAACGTCGCAGACCCATCAAGGTGGTACTCGTACTGCTCGCCTCATCGAGAGGAATCCAAAGATATGAGTGGTTAAGCTATGGGATATGAAATGGACGAGCGACCAATAAAACAACATGTATTATGGGGTTGAATGCTTTTTGCTATTCACAAAATAAAACAAAAGCAGTAAAGCAAATATCTTATTTAACACAGCACAGCAAAATCAGTTGCACCATTCAATCCCGCTCGTCCAGACGGGGAGAATTCAATCACATTTATTCGATGCGACGTTTCTTTAATGGGATTTAATGAGCGACAACATTTTGACCCCAAACCGAGAGGATTCTGGGATGTTTGCGGTTTTATGGTAACAATTCTGGAAGGAAACGTAGCAGACCCATCAAGGTGGTACTCTTACTGCTCGCCTCATCGAGTGGAATCCAAAGATATGAGTGGTTAAGCTATGGGATATGAAATGGACGAGCGACCAATAAAACAACATGTATTATGGGGTTGAATGCTTTTTGCTATTCACAAAAGTAAACAAAAGCAGTCATGCAAATATCTGTTTTAACACAGCACAGCAAAATCAGTTACACCATTCAATCCCCCTCGTCCAGACGGGGAGAATTCAATCACATTTATTCGATGCGACGTTTCTTATGGGATTTAATGAGCGACAACATTTTGACCCCAAACCGAGAGGATTCTGGGATGTTTGTGTTTTTTTTGTAATAACTCTGGAAGGAAACCTCGCAGACCCATCAAGGTGGTACTCGTACTGCTCGCCTCATCGAGTGGCATCCAAAGATATGAGTGGTTAAGCTATGGGATATGAAATGGACGAGCGACCAATAAAACAACATGTATTATGGGGTTGAATGCTTTTTGCTATTCACAAAATAAAACAATAGCAGTCATGCAAATATCTTATTTAACACAGCACAGCAAAATCAGTTGCACCATTCAATCCCGCTCGTCCAGACGGGGAGAATTCAATCACATTTATTCGATGCGACGTTTCTGATGGGATTTATTGAGCGACAACATTTTGACCCCAAATCGAGAGGATTCTGGGATGTTTGTGGGTTTTTTGTAATAACTCTGGAAGGAAACGTCGCTGAACCATCAAGGTGGTACTCGTACTGCTCGCCTCATCGAGAGGAATCCAAAGATATGAGTGGTTAAGCTATGGGATATGAAATGGACGAGCGACCAATAAAACAACATGTATTATGGGGTTGAATGATTTTTGCTATTCACAAAATAAAACAAAAGCAGTAAAGCAAATATCTTATTTAACACAGCACAGCAAAATTAGTTGCACCATTCAATCCCGCTCGTCCAGACGGGGAGAATTCAATCACATTTATTCGATGCGACGTTTCTTTAATGGGATTTTATGAGCGACAACATTTTGACCCCAAACCGAGAGAATTCTGGGATGTTTGCGGTTTTTTGGTAACAATTCTGGAAGGAAACGTAGCAGACCCATCAAGGTGGTACTCCTACTGCTCGCCTCATCGAGTGGAATCCAAAGATATGAGTGGTTAAGCTATGGGATATGAAATGGACGAGCGACCAATAAAACAACATGTATTATGGGGTTGAATGCTTTTTGCTATTCACAAAATAAAACAAAAGCAGTCATGCAAATATCTTATTTAACACAGCACAGCAAAATCAGTTGCACCATTCAATCCCGCTCGTCCAGACGGGGAGAATTCAATCACATTTATTCGATGCGACGTTTCTTATGGGATTTATTGAGCGACAACATTTTGACCCCAAATCGAGAGGATTCTGGGATGTTTGTGGTTTTTTTGTAATAACTCTGGAAGGAAACGTCGCAGACCCATCAAGGTGGTACTCGTACTGCTCGCCTCATCGAGTGGCATCCAAAGATATGAGTGGTTAAGCTATGGGATATGAAATGGACGAGCGACCAATAAAACAACATGTATTATGGGGTTGAATGCTTTTTGCTATTCACAAAATAAAACAAAAGCAGTCATGCAAATATCTTATTTAACACAGCACAGCAAAATCAGTTGCACCATTCAATCCCGCTCGTCCAGATGCGGAGAATTCAATCACATTTATTAGATGCGACGTTTCTTATGGGATTTATTGAGCGACAACATTTTGACCCCAAATCGAGAGGAATTTTGGATGTTTGTGGTTTTTTTTTGTAATAACTCTGGAAGTAAACGTCGCAGACCCATCAAGGTGGTACTCGTACTGCTCGCCTCATCGAGAGGAATCCAAAGATATGAGTGGTTAAGCTATGGGATATGAAATGGACGAGCGACCAATAAAACAACATGTATTATGGGGTTGAATGCTTTTTGCTATTCACAAAATAAAACAAAAGCAGTAAAGCAAATATCTTATTTAACACAGCACAGCAAAATCAGTTGCACCATTCAATCCCGCTCGTCCAGACGGGGAGAATTCAATCACATTTATTCGATGCGACGTTTCTTTAATGGGATTTAATGAGCGACAACATTTTGACCCCAAACCGAGAGGATTCTGGGATGTTTGCGGTTTTATGGTAACAATTCTGGAAGGAAACGTCGCAGACCCATCAAGGTGGTACTCGTACTGCTCGCCTCATCGAGTGGCATCCAAAGATATGAGTGGTTAAGCTATGGGATATGAAATGGACGAGCGACCAATAAAACAACATGTATTATGGGGTTGAATGCTTTTTGCTATTCACAAAATAAAACAAAAGCAGTCATGCAAATATCTTATTTAACACAGCACAGCAAAATCAGTTGCACCATTCAATCCCGCTCGTCCAGATGCGGAGAATTCAATCACATTTATTAGATGCGACGTTTCTTATGGGATTTATTGAGCGACAACATTTTGACCCCAAATCGAGAGGAATTTTGGATGTTTGTGGTTTTTTTTTGTAATAACTCTGGAAGTAAACGTCGCAGACCCATCAAGGTGGTACTCGTACTGCTCGCCTCATCGAGAGGAATCCAAAGATATGAGTGGTTAAGCTATGGGATATGAAATGGACGAGCGACCAATAAAACAACATGTATTATGGGGTTGAATGCTTTTTGCTATTCACAAAATAAAACAAAAGCAGTAAAGCAAATATCTTATTTAACACAGCACAGCAAAATCAGTTGCACCATTCAATCCCGCTCGTCCAGACGGGGAGAATTCAATCACATTTATTCGATGCGACGTTTCTTTAATGGGATTTAATGAGCGACAACATTTTGACCCCAAACCGAGAGGATTCTGGGATGTTTGCGGTTTTATGGTAACAATTCTGGAAGGAAACGTAGCAGACCCATCAAGGTGGTACTCTTACTGCTCGCCTCATCGAGTGGAATCCAAAGATATGAGTGGTTAAGCTATGGGATATGAAATGGACGAGCGACCAATAAAACAACATGTATTATGGGGTTGAATGCTTTTTGCTATTCACAAAAGTAAACAAAAGCAGTCATGCAAATATCTGTTTTAACACAGCACAGCAAAATCAGTTACACCATTCAATCCCCCTCGTCCAGACGGGGAGAATTCAATCACATTTATTCGATGCGACGTTTCTTATGGGATTTAATGAGCGACAACATTTTGACCCCAAACCGAGAGGATTCTGGGATGTTTGTGTTTTTTTTGTAATAACTCTGGAAGGAAACCTCGCAGACCCATCAAGGTGGTACTCGTACTGCTCGCCTCATCGAGTGGCATCCAAAGATATGAGTGGTTAAGCTATGGGATATGAAATGGACGAGCGACCAATAAAACAACATGTATTATGGGGTTGAATGCTTTTTGCTATTCACAAAATAAAACAAAAGCAGTCATGCAAATGTCTTATTTAACACAGCACAGCAAAATCAGTTGCACCATTCAATCCCGCTCGTCCAGACGGGGAGAATTCAATCACATTTATTCGATGCGACGTTTCTTATGGGATTTATTGAGCGACAACATTTTGACCCCAAATCGAGAGGATTCTGGGATGTTTGTGGTTTTTTTGTAATAACTCTGGAAGGAAACGTCCCAGACCCATCAAGGTGGTACTCGTACTGCTCGCCTCATCGAGAGGAATGCAAAGATATGAGGGGTTAAGCTATGGGATATAAAATGGACGCTCGACCAATAAAACAACATGTATTATGGGGTTGAATGCTTTTTGCTATTCACAAAATAAAACAAAAGCAGTAAAGCAAATATCGTATTTAACACAGCACAGCAAAATCAGTTGCACCATTCAATCCCGCTCGTCCAGACGGGAAGAAGTCAATCACATTTATTCAATGGGACGTTTCTTATGGGATTTATTGAGCGAAAACATTTTGACCCCAAATCGAGAGGATTCTGGGATGTTTGTGGTTTTTTTGTGATAACTCTGGAAGGAAACGTCGCAGACCCATCAAGGTGGTACTCGTACTGCTCGCCTCATCGAGTGGCATCCAAAGATATGAGTGGTTAAGCTATGGGATATGAAATGGACGAGCGACCAATAAAACAACATGTATTATGGGGTTGAATGCTTTTTGCTATTCACAAAATAAAACAAAAGCAGTCATGCAAATATCTTATTTAACACAGCACAGCAAAATCAGTTGCACCATTCAATCCCGCTCGTCCAGATGCGGAGAATTCAATCACATTTATTAGATGCGACGTTTCTTATGGGATTTATTGAGCGACAACATTTTGACCCCAAATCGAGAGGAATTTTGGATGTTTGTGGTTTTTTTTTGTAATAACTCTGGAAGTAAACGTCGCAGACCCATCAAGGTGGTACTCGTACTGCTCGCCTCATCGAGAGGAATCCAAAGATATGAGTGGTTAAGCTATGGGATATGAAATGGACGAGCGACCAATAAAACAACATGTATTATGGGGTTGAATGCTTTTTGCTATTCACAAAATAAAACAAAAGCAGTAAAGCAAATATCTTATTTAACACAGCACAGCAAAATCAGTTGCACCATTCAATCCCGCTCGTCCAGACGGGGAGAATTCAATCACATTTATTCGATGCGACGTTTCTTTAATGGGATTTAATGAGCGACAACATTTTGACCCCAAACCGAGAGGATTCTGGGATGTTTGCGGTTTTATGGTAACAATTCTGGAAGGAAACGTAGCAGACCCATCAAGGTGGTACTCTTACTGCTCGCCTCATCGAGTGGAATCCAAAGATATGAGTGGTTAAGCTATGGGATATGAAATGGACGAGCGACCAATAAAACAACATGTATTATGGGGTTGAATGCTTTTTGCTATTCACAAAAGTAAACAAAAGCAGTCATGCAAATATCTGTTTTAACACAGCACAGCAAAATCAGTTACACCATTCAATCCCCCTCGTCCAGACGGGGAGAATTCAATCACATTTATTCGATGCGACGTTTCTTATGGGATTTAATGAGCGACAACATTTTGACCCCAAACCGAGAGGATTCTGGGATGTTTGTGTTTTTTTTGT
This sequence comes from Petromyzon marinus, assembly GCF_048934315.1. Lineage (NCBI taxonomy): Eukaryota > Metazoa > Chordata > Hyperoartia > Petromyzontiformes > Petromyzontidae > Petromyzon > Petromyzon marinus. Next base: position 23,851,124 of record NC_133689.1, read on the forward strand.
AATAACTCTGGAAGGAAACCTCGCAGACCCATCAAGGTGGTACTCGTACTGCTCGCCTCATCGAGTGGCATCCAAAGATATGAGTGGTTAAGCTATGGGATATGAAATGGACGAGCGACCAATAAAACAACATGTATTATGGGGTTGAATGCTTTTTGCTATTCACAAAATAAAACAATAGCAGTCATGCAAATATCTTATTTAACACAGCACAGCAAAATCAGTTGCACCATTCAATCCCGCTCGTCCAGACGGGGAGAATTCAATCACATTTATTCGATGCGACGTTTCTGATGGGATTTATTGAGCGACAACATTTTGACCCCAAATCGAGAGGATTCTGGGATGTTTGTGGGTTTTTTGTAATAACTCTGGAAGGAAACGTCGCTGAACCATCAAGGTGGTACTCGTACTGCTCGCCTCATCGAGAGGAATCCAAAGATATGAGTGGTTAAGCTATGGGATATGAAATGGACGAGCGACCAATAAAACAACATGTATTATGGGGTTGAATGATTTTTGCTATTCACAAAATAAAACAAAAGCAGTAAAGCAAATATCTTATTTAACACAGCACAGCAAAATTAGTTGCACCATTCAATCCCGCTCGTCCAGACGGGGAGAATTCAATCACATTTATTCGATGCGACGTTTCTTTAATGGGATTTTATGAGCGACAACATTTTGACCCCAAACCGAGAGAATTCTGGGATGTTTGCGGTTTTTTGGTAACAATTCTGGAAGGAAACGTAGCAGACCCATCAAGGTGGTACTCCTACTGCTCGCCTCATCGAGTGGAATCCAAAGATATGAGTGGTTAAGCTATGGGATATGAAATGGACGAGCGACCAATAAAACAACATGTATTATGGGGTTGAATGCTTTTTGCTATTCACAAAATAAAACAAAAGCAGTCATGCAAATATCTTATTTAACACAGCACAGCAAAATCAGTTGCACCATTCAATCCCGCTCGTCCAGACGGGGAGAATTCAATCACATTTATTCGATGCGACGTTTCTTATGGGATTTATTGAGCGACAACATTTTGACCCCAAATCGAGAGGATTCTGGGATGTTTGTGGTTTTTTTGTAATAACTCTGGAAGGAAACGTCGCAGACCCATCAAGGTGGTACTCGTACTGCTCGCCTCATCGAGTGGCATCCAAAGATATGAGTGGTTAAGCTATGGGATATGAAATGGACGAGCGACCAATAAAACAACATGTATTATGGGGTTGAATGCTTTTTGCTATTCACAAAATAAAACAAAAGCAGTCATGCAAATATCTTATTTAACACAGCACAGCAAAATCAGTTGCACCATTCAATCCCGCTCGTCCAGATGCGGAGAATTCAATCACATTTATTAGATGCGACGTTTCTTATGGGATTTATTGAGCGACAACATTTTGACCCCAAATCGAGAGGAATTTTGGATGTTTGTGGTTTTTTTTTGTAATAACTCTGGAAGTAAACGTCGCAGACCCATCAAGGTGGTACTCGTACTGCTCGCCTCATCGAGAGGAATCCAAAGATATGAGTGGTTAAGCTATGGGATATGAAATGGACGAGCGACCAATAAAACAACATGTATTATGGGGTTGAATGCTTTTTGCTATTCACAAAATAAAACAAAAGCAGTAAAGCAAATATCTTATTTAACACAGCACAGCAAAATCAGTTGCACCATTCAATCCCGCTCGTCCAGACGGGGAGAATTCAATCACATTTATTCGATGCGACGTTTCTTTAATGGGATTTAATGAGCGACAACATTTTGACCCCAAACCGAGAGGATTCTGGGATGTTTGCGGTTTTATGGTAACAATTCTGGAAGGAAACGTCGCAGACCCATCAAGGTGGTACTCGTACTGCTCGCCTCATCGAGTGGCATCCAAAGATATGAGTGGTTAAGCTATGGGATATGAAATGGACGAGCGACCAATAAAACAACATGTATTATGGGGTTGAATGCTTTTTGCTATTCACAAAATAAAACAAAAGCAGTCATGCAAATATCTTATTTAACACAGCACAGCAAAATCAGTTGCACCATTCAATCCCGCTCGTCCAGATGCGGAGAATTCAATCACATTTATTAGATGCGACGTTTCTTATGGGATTTATTGAGCGACAACATTTTGACCCCAAATCGAGAGGAATTTTGGATGTTTGTGGTTTTTTTTTGTAATAACTCTGGAAGTAAACGTCGCAGACCCATCAAGGTGGTACTCGTACTGCTCGCCTCATCGAGAGGAATCCAAAGATATGAGTGGTTAAGCTATGGGATATGAAATGGACGAGCGACCAATAAAACAACATGTATTATGGGGTTGAATGCTTTTTGCTATTCACAAAATAAAACAAAAGCAGTAAAGCAAATATCTTATTTAACACAGCACAGCAAAATCAGTTGCACCATTCAATCCCGCTCGTCCAGACGGGGAGAATTCAATCACATTTATTCGATGCGACGTTTCTTTAATGGGATTTAATGAGCGACAACATTTTGACCCCAAACCGAGAGGATTCTGGGATGTTTGCGGTTTTATGGTAACAATTCTGGAAGGAAACGTAGCAGACCCATCAAGGTGGTACTCTTACTGCTCGCCTCATCGAGTGGAATCCAAAGATATGAGTGGTTAAGCTATGGGATATGAAATGGACGAGCGACCAATAAAACAACATGTATTATGGGGTTGAATGCTTTTTGCTATTCACAAAAGTAAACAAAAGCAGTCATGCAAATATCTGTTTTAACACAGCACAGCAAAATCAGTTACACCATTCAATCCCCCTCGTCCAGACGGGGAGAATTCAATCACATTTATTCGATGCGACGTTTCTTATGGGATTTAATGAGCGACAACATTTTGACCCCAAACCGAGAGGATTCTGGGATGTTTGTGTTTTTTTTGTAATAACTCTGGAAGGAAACCTCGCAGACCCATCAAGGTGGTACTCGTACTGCTCGCCTCATCGAGTGGCATCCAAAGATATGAGTGGTTAAGCTATGGGATATGAAATGGACGAGCGACCAATAAAACAACATGTATTATGGGGTTGAATGCTTTTTGCTATTCACAAAATAAAACAATAGCAGTCATGCAAATATCTTATTTAACACAGCACAGCAAAATCAGTTGCACCATTCAATCCCGCTCGTCCAGACGGGGAGAATTCAATCACATTTATTCGATGCGACGTTTCTGATGGGATTTATTGAGCGACAACATTTTGACCCCAAATCGAGAGGATTCTGGGATGTTTGTGGGTTTTTTGTAATAACTCTGGAAGGAAACGTCGCTGAACCATCAAGGTGGTACTCGTACTGCTCGCCTCATCGAGAGGAATCCAAAGATATGAGTGGTTAAGCTATGGGATATGAAATGGACGAGCGACCAATAAAACAACATGTATTATGGGGTTGAATGATTTTTGCTATTCACAAAATAAAACAAAAGCAGTAAAGCAAATATCTTATTTAACACAGCACAGCAAAATTAGTTGCACCATTCAATCCCGCTCGTCCAGACGGGGAGAATTCAATCACATTTATTCGATGCGACGTTTCTTTAATGGGATTTTATGAGCGACAACATTTTGACCCCAAACCGAGAGAATTCTGGGATGTTTGCGGTTTTTTGGTAACAATTCTGGAAGGAAACGTAGCAGACCCATCAAGGTGGTACTCCTACTGCTCGCCTCATCGAGTGGAATCCAAAGATATGAGTGGTTAAGCTATGGGATATGAAATGGACGAGCGACCAATAAAACAACATGTATTATGGGGTTGAATGCTTTTTGCTATTCACAAAATAAAACAAAAGCAGTCATGCAAATATCTTATTTAACACAGCACAGCAAAATCAGTTGCACCATTCAATCCCGCTCGTCCAGACGGGGAGAATTCAATCACATTTATTCGATGCGACGTTTCTTATGGGATTTATTGAGCGACAACATTTTGACCCCAAATCGAGAGGATTCTGGGATGTTTGTGGTTTTTTTGTAATAACTCTGGAAGGAAACGTCCCAGACCCATCAAGGTGGTACTCGTACTGCTCGCCTCATCGAGAGGAATCCAAAGATATGAGTGGTTAAGCTATCGGATATGAAATGGACGAGCGACCAATAAAACAACATGTATTATGGGGTTGAATGCTTTTTGCTATTCACAAAAGTAAACAAAAGCAGTCATGCAAATATCTGTTTTAACACAGCACAGCAAAATCAGTTACACCATTCAATCCCCCTCGTCCAGACGGGGAGAATTCAATCACATTTATTCAATGCGACGTTTCTTATGGGATTTAATGAGCGACAACATTTTGACCCCAAACCGAGAGGATTCTGGGATGTTTGTGTTTTTTTTGTAATAACTCTGGAAGGAAACCTCGCAGACCCATCAAGGTGGTACTCGTACTGCTCGCCTCATCGAGTGGCATCCAAAGATATGAGTGGTTAAGCTATGGGATATGAAATGGACGAGCGACCAATAAAACAACATGTATTATGGGGTTGAATGCTTTTTGCTATTCACAAAATAAAACAAAAGCAGTCATGCAAATATCTTATTTAACACAGCACAGCAAAATCAGTTGCACCATTCAATCCCGCTCGTCCAGACGGGGAGAATTCAATCACATTTATTCGATGCGACGTTTCTTATGGGATTTATTGACCGACAACATTTTGACCCCAAATCGAGAGGATTCTGGGATGTTTGTGGGTTTTTTGTAATAACTCTGGAAGGAAACGTCGCTGAACCATCACGGTGGTACTCGTACTGCTCGCCTCATCGAGAGGAATCCAAAGATATGAGTGGTTAAGCTATGGGATATGAAATGGACGAGCGACCAATAAAACAACATGTATTATGGGGTTGAATGATTTTTGCTATTCACAAAATAAAACAAAAGCAGTAAAGCAAATATCTTATTTAACACAGCACAGCAAAATCAGTTGCACCATTCAATCCCGCTCTTCCAGACGGGGAGAATTCAATCACATTTATTCGATGCGACGTTTCTTTAATGGGATTTTATGAGCGACAACATTTTGACCCCAAACCGAGAGAATTCTGGGATGTTTGCGGTTTTTTGGTAACAATTCTGGAAGGAAACGTAGCAGACCCATCAAGGTGGTACTCCTACTGCTCGCCTCATCGAGTGGAATCCAAAGATATGAGTGGTTAAGCTATGGGATATGAAATGGACGAGCGACCAATAAAACAACATGTATTATGGGTTTGAATGCTTTTTGCTATTCACAAAAGTAAACAAAAGCAGTCATGCAAATATCTGTTTTAACACAGCACAGCAAAATCAGTTACACCATTCAATCCCCCTCGTCCAGACGGGGAGAATTCAATCACATTTATTCGATGCGACGTTTTTTATGGGATTTAATGAGCGACAACATTTTGACCCCAAACCGAGAGGATTCTGGGATGTTTGTGTTTTTTTTGTAATAACTCTGGAAGGAAACCTCGCAGACCCATCAAGGTGGTACTAGTACTGCTCGCCTCATCGAGTGGCATCCAAAGATATGAGTGGTTAAGCTATGGGATATGAAATGGACGAGCGACCAATAAAACAACATGTATTATGGGGTTGAATGCTTTTTGCTATTCACAAAATAAAACAAAAGCAGTCATGCAAATATCTTATTTAACACAGCACAGCAAAATCAGTTGCACCATTCAATCCCGCTCGTCCAGACGGGGAGAATTCAATTACATTTATTCGATGCGAAGTTTCTTATGGGATTTATTGAGCGACAACATTTTGACCCCAAATCGAGAGGATTCTGGGATGTTTGTGGGTTTTTTGTAATAACTCTGGAAGGAAACGTCGCTGAACCATCAAGGTGGTACTCGTACTGCTCGCCTCATCGAGAGGAATCCAAAGATATGAGTGGTTAAGCTATGGGATATGAAATGGACGAGCGACCAATAAAACAACATGTATTATGGGGTTGAATGATTTTTGCTATTCACAAAATAAAACAAAAGCAGTAAAGCAAATATCTTATTTAACACAGCACAGCAAAATCAGTTGCACCATTCAATCCCGCTCGTCCAGACGGGGAGAATTCAATCACATTTATTCGATGCGACGTTTCTTTAATGGGATTTTATGAGCGACAACATTTTGACCCCAAACCGAGAGAATTCTGGGATGTTTGCGGTTTTTTGGTAACAATTCTGGAAGGAAACGTAGCAGACCCATCAAGGTGGTACTCCTACTGCTCGCCTCATCGAGTGGAATCCAAAGATATGAGTGGTTAAGCTATGGGATATAAAATGGACGAGCGACCAATAAAACAACATGTATTATGGGGTTGAATGCTTTTTGCTATTCACAAAATAAAACAAAAGCAGTCATGCAAATATCTTATTTAACACAGCACAGCAAAATCAGTTGCACCATTCAATCCCGCTCGTCCAGACGGGGAGAATTCAATCACATTTATTCGATGCGACGTTTCTTATGGGATTTATTGAGCGACAACATTTTGACCCCAAATCGAGAGGATTCTGGGATGTTTGTGGTTTTTTTGTAATAACTCTGGAAGGAAACGTCCCAGACCCATCAAGGTGGTACTCGTACTGCTCGCCTCATCGAGCGGAATCCAAAGATATGAGTGGTTAAGCTATCGGATATGAAATGGACGAGCGACCAATAAAACAACATGTATTATGGGGTTGAATGCTTTTTGCTATTCACAAAAGTAAACAAAAGCAGTCATGCAAATATCTGTTTTAACACAGCACAGCAAAATCAGTTACACCATTCAATCCCCCTCGTCCAGACGGGGAGAATTCAATCACATTTATTCAATGCGACGTTTCTTATGGGATTTAATGAGCGACAACATTTTGACCCCAAACCGAGAGGATTCTGGGATGTTTGTGTTTTTTTTGTAATAACTCTGGAAGGAAACCTCGCAGACCCATCAAGGTGGTACTCGTACTGCTCGCCTCATCGAGTGGCATCCAAAGATATGAGTGGTTAAGCTATGGGATATGAAATGGACGAGCGACCAATAAAACAACATGTATTATGGGGTTGAATGCTTTTTGCTATTCACAAAATAAAACAAAAGCAGTCATGCAAATATCTTATTTAACACAGCACAGCAAAATCAGTTGCACCATTCAATCCCGCTCGTCCAGACGGGGAGAATTCAATCACATTTATTCGATGCGACGTTTCTTATGGGATTTATTGACCGACAACATTTTGACCCCAAATCGAGAGGATTCTGGGATGTTTGTGGGTTTTTTGTAATAACTCTGGAAGGAAACGTCGCTGAACCATCACGGTGGTACTCGTACTGCTCGCCTCATCGAGAGGAATCCAAAGATATGAGTGGTTAAGCTATGGGATATGAAATGGACGAGCGACCAATAAAACAACATGTATTATGGGGTTGAATGATTTTTGCTATTCACAAAATAAAACAAAAGCAGTAAAGCAAATATCTTATTTAACACAGCACAGCAAAATCAGTTGCACCATTCAATCCCGCTCTTCCAGACGGGGAGAATTCAATCACATTTATTCGATGCGACGTTTCTTTAATGGGATTTTATGAGCGACAACATTTTGACCCCAAACCGAGAGAATTCTGGGATGTTTGCGGTTTTTTGGTAACAATTCTGGAAGGAAACGTAGCAGACCCATCAAGGTGGTACTCCTACTGCTCGCCTCATCGAGTGGAATCCAAAGATATGAGTGGTTAAGCTATGGGATATGAAATGGACGAGCGACCAATAAAACAACATGTATTATGGGTTTGAATGCTTTTTGCTATTCACAAAAGTAAACAAAAGCAGTCATGCAAATATCTGTTTTAACACAGCACAGCAAAATCAGTTACACCATTCAATCCCCCTCGTCCAGACGGGGAGAATTCAATCACATTTATTCGATGCGACGTTTTTTATGGGATTTAATGAGCGACAACATTTTGACCCCAAACCGAGAGGATTCTGGGATGTTTGTGTTTTTTTTGTAATAACTCTGGAAGGAAACCTCGCAGACCCATCAAGGTGGTACTAGTACTGCTCGCCTCATCGAGTGGCATCCAAAGATATGAGTGGTTAAGCTATGGGATATGAAATGGACGAGCGACCAATAAAACAACATGTATTATGGGGTTGAATGCTTTTTGCTATTCACAAAATAAAACAAAAGCAGTCATGCAAATATCTTATTTAACACAGCACAGCAAAATCAGTTGCACCATTCAATCCCGCTCGTCCAGACGGGGAGAATTCAATTACATTTATTCGATGCGAAGTTTCTTATGGGATTTATTGAGCGACAACATTTTGACCCCAAATCGAGAGGATTCTGGGATGTTTGTGGGTTTTTTGTAATAACTCTGGAAGGAAACGTCGCTGAACCATCAAGGTGGTACTCGTACTGCTCGCCTCATCGAGAGGAATCCAAAGATATGAGTGGTTAAGCTATGGGATATGAAATGGACGAGCGACCAATAAAACAACATGTATTATGGGGTTGAATGATTTTTGCTATTCACAAAATAAAACAAAAGCAGTAAAGCAAATATCTTATTTAACACAGCACAGCAAAATCAGTTGCACCATTCAATCCCGCTCGTCCAGACGGGGAGAATTCAATCACATTTATTCGATGCGACGTTTCTTTAATGGGATTTTATGAGCGACAACATTTTGACCCCAAACCGAGAGAATTCTGGGATGTTTGCGGTTTTTTGGTAACAATTCTGGAAGGAAACGTAGCAGACCCATCAAGGTGGTACTCCTACTGCTCGCCTCATCGAGTGGAATCCAAAGATATGAGTGGTTAAGCTATGGGATATAAAATGGACGAGCGACCAATAAAACAACATGTATTATGGGGTTGAATGCTTTTTGCTATTCACAAAATAAAACAAAAGCAGTCATGCAAATATCTTATTTAACACAGCACAGCAAAATCAGTTGCACCATTCAATCCCGCTCGTCCAGACGGGGAGAATTCAATCACATTTATTCGATGCGACGTTTCTTATGGGATTTATTGAGCGACAACATTTTGACCCCAAATCGAGAGGATTCTGGGATGTTTGTGGGTTTTTTGTAATAACTCTGGAAGGAAACGTCGCTGAACCATCAAGGTGGTACTCGTACTGCTCGCCTCATCGAGAGGAATCCAAAGATATGAGTGGTTAAGCTATGGGATATGAAATGGACGAGCGACCAATAAAACAACATGTATTATGGGGTTGAATGATTTTTGCTATTCACAAAATAAAACAAAAGCAGTAAAGCAAATATCTTATTTAACACAGCACAGCAAAATCAGTTGCACCATTCAATCCCGCTCGTCCAGACGGGGAGAATTCAATCACATTTATTCGATGCGACGTTTCTTTAATGGGATTTTATGAGCGACAACATTTTGACCCCAAACCGAGAGAATTCTGGGATGTTTGCGGTTTTTTGGTAACAATTCTGGAAGGAAACGTAGCAGACCCATCAAGGTGGTACTCCTACTGCTCGCCTCATCGAGTGGAATCCAAAGATATGAGTGGTTAAGCTATGGGATATGAAATGGACGAGCGACCAATAAAACAACATGTATTATGGGGTTGAATGCGTTTTGCTATTCACAAAATAAAACAAAAGCAGTCATGCAAATATCTGTTTTAACACAGCACAGCAAAATCAGTTACACCATTCAATCCCCCTCGTCCAGACGGGGAGAATTCAATCACATTTATTCGATGCGACGTTTCTTATGGGATTTAATGAGCGACAACAATTTGACCACAAACCGAGAGGATTCTGGGATGTTTGTGGTTTTTTTGTAATAACTCTGGAAGGAAACCTCGCAGACCCATCAAGGTGGTACTCGTACTGCTCGCCTCATCGAGTGCCATCCAAAGATATGAGTGGTTAAGCTATGGGATATGAAATGGACGAGCGACCAATAAAACAACATGTATTATGGGGTTGAATGCTTTTTGCTATTCACAAAATAAAACAAAAGCAGTCATGCAAATATCTTATTTAACACAGCACAGCAAAATCAGTTGCACCATTCAATCCCGCTCGTCCAGACGGGGAGAATTCAATCACATTTATTCGATGCGACGTTTCTTATGGGATTTATTGAGCGACAACATTTTGACCCCAAATCGAGAGGATTCTGGGATGTTTGTGGTTTTTTTGTAATAACTCTGGAAGGAAACGTCGCTGAACCATCAAGGTGGTACTCGTACTGCTCGCCTCATCGAGAGGAATCCAAAGATATGAGTGGTTAAGCTATGGGATATGAAATGGACGAGCGACCAATAAAACAACATGTATTATGGGGTTGAATGCTTTTTGCTATTCAAAAAATAAAACAAAAGCATTCATGCAAATATCTTATTTAACACAGCACAGCAAAATCAGTTGCACCATTCAATCCCGCTCGTCCAGATGGGGAGAATTCAATCACATTTATTCGATGCGACATTTCTTATGGGATTTATTGAGCGACAACATTTTGACCCCAAATCGAGAGGATTCTGGGATGTTTGTGGTTTTTTTGTAATAACTCTGGAAGTAAACGTCGCAGACCCATCAAGGTGGTACTCGTACTGCTCGCCTCATCGAGAGGAATCCAAAGATATGAGTGGTTAAGCTATGGGATATGAAATGGACGAGCGACCAATAAAACAACATGTATTATGGGGTTGAATGCTTTTTGCTATTCACAAAATAAAACAAAAGCAGTAAAGCAAATATCTTATTTAGCACAGCACAGCAAAATCAGTTGCACCATTCAATCCCGCTCGTCCAGACGGGGAGAATTCAATCACATTTATTCGATGCGACGTTTCTTTAATGGGATTTTATGAGCGACAACATTTTGACCCCAAACCGAGAGGATTCTGGGATGTTTGCGGTTTTTTGGTAACAATTCTGGAAGGAAACGTAGCAGACCCATCAAGGTGGTACTCGTACTGCTCGCCTCATCGAGTGGAATCCAAAGATATGAGTGGTTAAGCTATGGGATATGAAATGGACGAGCGACCAATAAAACAACATGTATTATGGGGTTGAATGCTTTTTGCTATTCACAAAATAAAACAAAAGCAGTAAAGCAAATATCTTATTTAACACAGCACAGCAAAATCAGTTGCACCATTCAATCCCGCTCGTCCAGACGGGGAGAATTCAATCACATTTATTCGATGCGACGTTTCGTTAATGGGATTTAATGAGCGACAACATTTTGACCCCAAACCGAGAGGATTCTGGGATGTTTGCGGTTTTTTGGTAACAATTCTGGAAGGAAACGTAGCAGACCCATCAAGGTGGTACTCGTACTGCTCGCCTCATCGAGTGGAATCCAAAGATATGAGTGGTTAAGCTATGGGATATGAAATGGACGAGCGACCAATAAAACAACATGTATTATTGGGTTGAATGCTTTTTGCTATTCACAAAATAAAACAAAAGCAGTCATGCAAATATCTGTTTTAACACAGCACAGCAAAATCAGTTACACCATTCAATCCCCCTCGTCCAGACAGGGAGAATTCAATCACATTTATTCGATGCGACGTTTCTTATGGGATTTAATGAGCGACAACATTTTGACCCCAAACCGAGAGGATTCTGGGATGTTTGTGGTTTTTTTGTAATAACTCTGGAAGGAAACCTCGCAGACCCATCAAGGTGGTACTTGTACTGCTCGCCTCATCGAGTGGCATCCAAAGATATGAGAGGTTAAGCTATGGGATATGAAATGGACGAGCGACCAATAAAACAACATGTATTATGGGGTTGAATGCTTTTTGCTATTCACAAAATAAAACAAAAGCAGTCATGCAAATATCTTATTTAACACAGCACAGCAAAATCAGTTGCACCATTCAATCCCGCTCGTCCAGACGGGGAGAATTCAATCACATTTATTCGATGCGACGTTTCTTATGGGATTTATTTAGCGACAACATTTTGACCCCAAATCGAGAGGATTCTGGGATGTTTGTGGTTTTTTTGTAATAACTCTGGAAGGAAACGTCGCTGAACCATCAAGGTGGTACTCGTACTGCTCGCCTTATCGAGAGGAATCCAAAGATATGAGTGGTTAAGCTATGGGATATGAAATGGACGAGCGACCAATAAAACAACATGTATTATGGGGTTGAATGCTTTTTGCTATTCACAAAATAAAACAAAAGCAGTAAAGCAAATATCTTATTTAACACAGCACAGCAAAATCAGTTGCACCATTCAATCCCGCTCGTCCAGACGGGGAGAATTCAATCACATTTATTCGATGCGACGTTTCTTTAATGGGATTTTATGAGCGACAACATTTTGACCCCAAACCGAGAGAATTCTGGGATGTTTGCGGTTTTTTGGTAACAATTCTGGAAGGAAACGTAGCAGACCCATCAAGGTGGTACTCGTACTGCTCGCCTCATCGAGTGGAATCCAAAGATATGAGTAGTTAAGCTATGGGATATGAAATGGACGAGCGACCAATAAAACAACATGTATTATGGGGTTGAATGCTTTTTGCTATTCACAAAATAAAACAAAAGCAGTCATGCAAATATCTGTTTTAACACAGCACAGCAAAATCAGTTACACCATTCAATCCCCCTCGTCCAGACGGGGAGAATTCAATCACATTTATTCGATGCGACGTTTCTTATGGGATTTAATGAGCGACAACATTTTGACCACAAACCGAGAGGATTCTGGGATGTTTGTGGTTTTTTTGTAATAACTCTGGAAGGAAACCTCGCAGACCCATCAAGGTGGGACTCGTACTGCTCGCCTCATCGAGAGGAATCCAAAGATATGAGTGGTTAAGCTATGGGATATGAAATGGACGAGCGACCAATAAAACAACATGTATTATGGGGTTGAATGCTTTTTGCTATTCACAAAATAAAACAAAAGCAGTAAAGCAAATATCTTATTTAACACAGCACAGCAAAATCAGTTGCACCATTCAATCCCGATCGTCCAGACGGGGAGAATTCAATCACATTTATTCGATGCGACGTTTCTTTAATGGGATTTAATGAGCGACAACATTTTGACCCCAAACCGAGAGGATTCTGGGATGTTTGTGGTTTTTTTGTAATAACTCTGGAAGGAAACCTCGCAGACCCATCAAGGTGGTACTCGTACTGCTCGCCTCATCGAGTGGCATCCAAAGATATGAGTGGTTAAGCTATGGGATATGAAATGGACGAGCGACCAATAAAACAACATGTATTATGGGGTTGAATGCTTTTTGCTATTCACAAAATAAAACAAAAGCAGTCATGCAAATATCTTATTTAACACAGCACAGCAAAATCAGTTGCACCATTCAATCCCGCTCGTCCAGACGGGGAGAATTCAATCACATTTATTCGATGCGACGTTTCTTATGGGATTTATTGAGCGACAACATTTTGACCCCAAATCGAAAGGATTCTGGGATGTTTGTGGTTTTTTTGTAATAACTCTGGAAGGAAACGTCGCTGAACCATCAAGGTGGTACTCGTACTGCTCGCCTCATCGAGAGGAATCCAAAGATATGAGTGGTTAAGCTATGGGATATGAAATGGACGAGCGACCAATAAAACAACATGTATTATGGGGTTGAATGCTTTTTGCTATTCAAAAAATAAAACAAAAGCAGTCATGCAAATATCTTATTTAACACAGCACAGCAAAATCAGTTGCACCATTCAATCCCGCTCGTCCAGATGGGGAGAATTCAATCACATTTATTCGATGCGACGTTTCTTATGGGATTTATTGAGCGACAACATTTTGACCCCAAATCGAGAGGATTCTGGGATCTTTGTGGTTTTTTTGTGATAACTCTGGAAGGAAACGTCGCAGACCCATCACGGTGGTACTCGTACTGCTCGCCTCATCGAGAGGAATCCAAAGATATGAGTGTTTAAGCTATGGGATATGAAATGGACGAGCGACCAATAAAACAACATGTATTATGGGGTTGAATGCTTTTTGCTATTCACAAAATAAAACAAAAGCAGTAAAGCAAATATCTTATTTAACACAGCACAGCAAAATCAGTTGCACCATTCAATCCCGATCGTCCAGACGGGGAGAATTCAATCACATTTATTCGATGCGACGTTTCTTTAATGGGATTTAATGAGCGACAACATTTTGACCCCAAACCGAGAGGATTCTGGGATGTTTGTGGTTTTTTTGTAATAACTCTGGAAGGAAACCTCGCAGACCCATCAAGGTGGTACTCGTACTGCTCGCCTCATCGAGTGGCATCCAAAGATATGAGTGGTTAAGCTATGGGATATGAAATGGACGAGCGACCAATAAAACAACATGTATTATGGGGTTGAATGCTTTTTGCTATTCACAAAATAAAACAAAAGCAGTCATGCAAATATCTTATTTAACACAGCACAGCAAAATCAGTTGCACCATTCAATCCCGCTCGTCCAGATGGGGAGAATTCAATCACATTTATTCGATGCGACGTTTCTTATGGGATTTATTGAGCGACAACATTTTGACCCCAAATCGAGAGGATTCTGGGATCTTTGTGGTTTTTTTGTAATAACTCTGGAAGTAAACGTCGCAGACCCATCAAGGTGGTACTCGTACTGCTCGCCTCATCGAGAGGAATCCAAAGATATGAGTGGTTAAGCTATGGGATATGAAATGGACGAGCGACCAATAAAACAACATGTATTATGGGGTTGAATGCTTTTTGCTATTCACAAAATAAAACAAAAGCAGTAAAGCAAATATCTTATTTAGCACAGCACAGCAAAATCAGTTGCACCATTCAATCCCGCTCGTCCAGACGGGGAGAATTCAATTACATTTATTCGATGCGACGTTTCTTTAATGGGATTTTATGAGCGACAACATTTTGACCCCAAACCGAGAGGATTCTGGGATGTTTGCGTTTTTTTGGTAACAATTCTGGAAGGAAACGTAGCAGACCCATCAACGTGGTACTCCTACTGCTCGCCTCATCGAGTGGAATCCAAAGATATGAGTGGTTAAGCTATGGGATATGAAATGGACGAGCGACCAATAAAACAACATGTATTATGGGGTTGAATGCTTTTTGCTATTCACAAAATAAAACAAAAGCAGTCATGCAAATATCTGTTTTAACACAGCACATCAAAATCAGTTACACCATTCAATCCCCCTCGTCCAGACGGGGAGAATTCAATCAAATTTATTCGATGCGACGTTTCTTATGGGATTTAATGACCGACAACATTTTGACCCCAAACCGAGAGGATTCTGGGATGTTTGTGGTTTTTTTGTAATAACTCTGGAAGGAAACCTCGCAGACCCATCAAGGTGGTACTCGTACTGCTCGCCTCATCGAGTGGCATCCAAAGATATGAGTGGTTAAGCTATGGGATATGAAATGGACGAGCGACCAATAAAAGAACATGTATTATGGGGTTGAATGCTTTTTGCTATTCACAAAATAAAACAAAAGCAGTCATGCAAATATCTTATTTAACACAGCACAGCAAAATCAGTTGCACCATTCAATCCCGCTCGTCCAGACGGGGAGAATTCAATCACATTTATTCGATGCGACGTTTCTTATGGGATTTATTGAGCGACAACATTTTGACCCCAAATCGAGAGGATTCTGGGATGTTTGTGGTTTTTTTGTAATAACTCTGGAAGGAAACGTCGCTGAACCATCAAGGTGGTACTCGTACTGCTCGCCTCATCGAGAGGAATCCAAAGATATGAGTGGTTAAGCTATGGGATATGAAATGGACGAGCGACCAATAAAACAACATGTATTATGGGGTTGAATGCTTTTTGCTATTCAAAAAATAAAACAAAAGCAGTCATGCAAATATCTTATTTAACACAGCACAGCAAAATCAGTTGCACCATTCAATCCCGCTCGTCCAGATGGGGAGAATTCAATCACATTTATTCGATGCGACGTTTCTTATGGGATTTATTGAGCGACAACATTTTGACCCCAAATCGAGAGGATTCTGGGATGTTTGTGGTTTTTTTTGTAATAACTCTGGAAGGAAACCTCGCAGACCCATCAAGGTGGGACTCGTACTGCTCGCCTCATCGAGAGGAATCCAAAGATATGAGTGGTTAAGCTATGGGATATGAAATGGACGAGCGACCAATAAAACAACATGTATTATGGGGTTGAATGCTTTTTGCTATTCACAAAATAAAACAAAAGCAGTAAAGCAAATATCTTATTTAGCACAGCACAGCAAAATCAGTTGCACCATTCAATCCCGCTCGTCTAGACGGGGAGAATTCAATCACATTTATTCGATGCGACGTTTCTTTAATGGGATTTTATGAGCGACAACATTTTGACCCCAAACCGAGAGGATTCTGGGATGTTTGCGGTTTTTTGGTAACAATTCTGGAAGGAAACGTAGCAGACCCATCAAGGTGGTACTCGTACTGCTCGCCTCATCGAGTGGAATCCAAAGATATGAGTGGTTAAGCTATGGGATATGAAATGGACGAGCGACCAATAAAACAACATGTATTATGGGGTTGAATGCTTTTTGCTATTCACAAAATAAAACAAAAGCAGTAAAGCAAATATCTTATTTAACACAGCACAGCAAAATCAGTTGCACCATTCAATCCCGCTCGTCCAGACGGGGAGAATTCAATCACATTTATTCGATGCGACGTTTCGTTAATGGGATTTAATGAGCGACAACATTTTGACCCCAAACCGAGAGGATTCTGGGATGTTTGCGGTTTTTTGGTAACAATTCTGGAAGGAAACGTAGCAGACCCATCAAGGTGGTACTCGTACTGCTCGCCTCATCGAGTGGAATCCAAAGATATGAGTGGTTAAGCTATGGGATATGAAATGGACGAGCGACCAATAAAACAACATGTATTATGGGGTTGAATGCTTTTTGCTATTCACAAAATAAAACAAAAGCAGTCATGCAAATATCTGTTTTAACACAGCACAGCAAAATCAGTTACACCATTCAATCCCCCTCGTCCAGACAGGGAGAATTCAATCACATTTATTCGATGCGACGTTTCTTATGGGATTTAATGACCGACAACATTTTGACCCCAAACCGAGAGGATTCTGGGATGTTTGTGGTTTTTTTGTAATAACTCTGGAAGGAAACCTCGCAGACCCATCAAGGTGGTACTCGTACTGCTCGCCTCATCGAGTGGCATCCAAAGATATGAGTGGTTAAGCTATGGGATATGAAATGGACGAGCGACCAATAAAACAACATGTATTATGGGGTTGAATGCTTTTTGCTATTCACAAAATAAAACAAAAGCAGTCATGCAAATATCTTATTTAACACAGCACAGCAAAATCAGTTGCACCATTCAATCCCGCTCGTCCAGACGGGGAGAATTCAATCACATTTATTCGATGCGACGTTTCTTATGGGATTTAATGACCGACAACATTTTGACCCCAAACCGAGAGGATTCTGGGATGTTTGTGGTTTTTTTGTAATAACTCTGGAAGGAAACCTCGCAGACCCATCAAGGTGGTACTCGTACTGCTCGCCTCA
Source organism: Petromyzon marinus (assembly GCF_048934315.1). Lineage (NCBI taxonomy): Eukaryota > Metazoa > Chordata > Hyperoartia > Petromyzontiformes > Petromyzontidae > Petromyzon > Petromyzon marinus. The sequence continues at coordinate 23,868,695 of NC_133689.1, forward strand.
TCGAGTGGCATCCAAAGATATGAGTGGTTAAGCTATGGGATATGAAATGGACGAGCGACCAATAAAACAACATGTATTATGGGGTTGAATGCTTTTTGCTATTCACAAAATAAAACAAAAGCAGTAAAGCAAATATCTTATTTAACACAGCACAGCAAAATCAGTTGCACCATTCAATCCCGCTCGTCCAGACGGGGAGAATTCAATCACATTTATTCGATGCGACGTTTCGTTAATGGGATTTAATGAGCGACAACATTTTGACCCCAAACCGAGAGGATTCTGGGATGTTTGCGGTTTTTTGGTAACAATTCTGGAAGGAAACGTAGCAGACCCATCAAGGTGGTACTCGTACTGCTCGCCTCATCGAGTGGAATCCAAAGATATGAGTGGTTAAGCTATGGGATATGAAATGGACGAGCGACCAATAAAACAACATGTATTATGGGGTTGAATGCTTTTTGCTATTCACAAAATAAAACAAAAGCAGTCATGCAAATATCTGTTTTAACACAGCACAGCAAAATCAGTTACACCATTCAATCCCCCTCGTCCAGACAGGGAGAATTCAATCACATTTATTCGATGCGACGTTTCTTATGGGATTTAATGAGCGACAACATTTTGACCCCAAACCGAGAGGATTCTGGGATGTTTGTGGTTTTTTTGTAATAACTCTGGAAGGAAACCTCGCAGACCCATCAAGGTGGTACTTGTACTGCTCGCCTCATCGAGTGGCATCCAAAGATATGAGAGGTTAAGCTATGGGATATGAAATGGACGAGCGACCAATAAAACAACATGTATTATGGGGTTGAATGCTTTTTGCTATTCACAAAATAAAACAAAAGCAGTCATGCAAATATCTTATTTAACACAGCACAGCAAAATCAGTTGCACCATTCAATCCCGCTCGTCCAGACGGGGAGAATTCAATCACATTTATTCGATGCGACGTTTCTTATGGGATTTATTTAGCGACAACATTTTGACCCCAAATCGAGAGGATTCTGGGATGTTTGTGTTTTTTTTGTAATAACTCTGGAAGGAAACGTCGCTGAACCATCAAGGTGGTACTCGTACTGCTCGCCTTATCGAGAGGAATCCAAAGATATGAGTGGTTAAGCTATGGGATATGAAATGGACGAGCGACCAATAAAACAACATGTATTATGGGGTTGAATGCTTTTTGCTATTCACAAAATAAAACAAAAGCAGTAAAGCAAATATCTTATTTAGCACAGCACAGCAAAATCAGTTGCACCATTCAATCCCGCTCGTCCAGACGGGGAGAATTCAATCACATTTATTCGATGCGACGTTTCTTTAATGGGATTTTATGAGCGACAACATTTTGACCCCAAACCGAGAGGATTCTGGGATGTTTGCGGTTTTTTGGTAACAATTCTGGAAGGAAACGTAGCAGACCCATCAAGGTGGTACTCGTACTGCTCGCCTCATCGAGTGGAATCCAAAGATATGAGTGGTTAAGCTATGGGATATGAAATGGACGAGCGACCAATAAAACAACATGTATTATGGGGTTGAATGCTTTTTGCTATTCACAAAATAAAACAAAAGCAGTAAAGCAAATATCTTATTTAACACAGCACAGCAAAATCAGTTGCACCATTCAATCCCGCTCGTCCAGACGGGGAGAATTCAATCACATTTATTCGATGCGACGTTTCGTTAATGGGATTTAATGAGCGACAACATTTTGACCCCAAACCGAGAGGATTCTGGGATGTTTGCGGTTTTTTGGTAACAATTCTGGAAGGAAACGTAGCAGACCCATCAAGGTGGTACTCGTACTGCTCGCCTCATCGAGTGGAATCCAAAGATATGAGTGGTTAAGCTATGGGATATGAAATGGACGAGCGACCAATAAAACAACATGTATTATTGGGTTGAATGCTTTTTGCTATTCACAAAATAAAACAAAAGCAGTCATGCAAATATCTGTTTTAACACAGCACAGCAAAATCAGTTACACCATTCAATCCCCCTCGTCCAGACAGGGAGAATTCAATCACATTTATTCGATGCGACGTTTCTTATGGGATTTAATGAGCGACAACATTTTGACCCCAAACCGAGAGGATTCTGGGATGTTTGTGGTTTTTTTGTAATAACTCTGGAAGGAAACCTCGCAGACCCATCAAGGTGGTACTTGTACTGCTCGCCTCATCGAGTGGCATCCAAAGATATGAGAGGTTAAGCTATGGGATATGAAATGGACGAGCGACCAATAAAACAACATGTATTATGGGGTTGAATGCTTTTTGCTATTCACAAAATAAAACAAAAGCAGTCATGCAAATATCTTATTTAACACAGCACAGCAAAATCAGTTGCACCATTCAATCCCGCTCGTCCAGACGGGGAGAATTCAATCACATTTATTCGATGCGACGTTTCTTATGGGATTTATTTAGCGACAACATTTTGACCCCAAATCGAGAGGATTCTGGGATGTTTGTGGTTTTTTTGTAATAACTCTGGAAGGAAACGTCGCTGAACCATCAAGGTGGTACTCGTACTGCTCGCCTTATCGAGAGGAATCCAAAGATATGAGTGGTTAAGCTATGGGATATGAAATGGACGAGCGACCAATAAAACAACATGTATTATGGGGTTGAATGCTTTTTGCTATTCACAAAATAAAACAAAAGCAGTAAAGCAAATATCTTATTTAACACAGCACAGCAAAATCAGTTGCACCATTCAATCCCGCTCGTCCAGACGGGGAGAATTCAATCACATTTATTCGATGCGACGTTTCTTTAATGGGATTTTATGAGCGACAACATTTTGACCCCAAACCGAGAGAATTCTGGGATGTTTGCGGTTTTTTGGTAACAATTCTGGAAGGAAACGTAGCAGACCCATCAAGGTGGTACTCGTACTGCTCGCCTCATCGAGTGGAATCCAAAGATATGAGTAGTTAAGCTATGGGATATGAAATGGACGAGCGACCAATAAAACAACATGTATTATGGGGTTGAATGCTTTTTGCTATTCACAAAATAAAACAAAAGCAGTCATGCAAATATCTGTTTTAACACAGCACAGCAAAATCAGTTACACCATTCAATCCCCCTCGTCCAGACGGGGAGAATTCAATCACATTTATTCGATGCGACGTTTCTTATGGGATTTAATGAGCGACAACATTTTGACCACAAACCGAGAGGATTCTGGGATGTTTGTGGTTTTTTTGTAATAACTCTGGAAGGAAACCTCGCAGACCCATCAAGGTGGGACTCGTACTGCTCGCCTCATCGAGAGGAATCCAAAGATATGAGTGGTTAAGCTATGGGATATGAAATGGACGAGCGACCAATAAAACAACATGTATTATGGGGTTGAATGCTTTTTGCTATTCACAAAATAAAACAAAAGCAGTAAAGCAAATATCTTATTTAACACAGCACAGCAAAATCAGTTGCACCATTCAATCCCGATCGTCCAGACGGGGAGAATTCAATCACATTTATTCGATGCGACGTTTCTTTAATGGGATTTAATGAGCGACAACATTTTGACCCCAAACCGAGAGGATTCTGGGATGTTTGTGGTTTTTTTGTAATAACTCTGGAAGGAAACCTCGCAGACCCATCAAGGTGGTACTCGTACTGCTCGCCTCATCGAGTGGCATCCAAAGATATGAGTGGTTAAGCTATGGGATATGAAATGGACGAGCGACCAATAAAACAACATGTATTATGGGGTTGAATGCTTTTTGCTATTCACAAAATAAAACAAAAGCAGTCATGCAAATATCTTATTTAACACAGCACAGCAAAATCAGTTGCACCATTCAATCCCGCTCGTCCAGACGGGGAGAATTCAATCACATTTATTCGATGCGACGTTTCTTATGGGATTTATTGAGCGACAACATTTTGACCCCAAATCGAAAGGATTCTGGGATGTTTGTGGTTTTTTTGTAATAACTCTGGAAGGAAACGTCGCTGAACCATCAAGGTGGTACTCGTACTGCTCGCCTCATCGAGAGGAATCCAAAGATATGAGTGGTTAAGCTATGGGATATGAAATGGACGAGCGACCAATAAAACAACATGTATTATGGGGTTGAATGCTTTTTGCTATTCAAAAAATAAAACAAAAGCAGTCATGCAAATATCTTATTTAACACAGCACAGCAAAATCAGTTGCACCATTCAATCCCGCTCGTCCAGATGGGGAGAATTCAATCACATTTATTCGATGCGACGTTTCTTATGGGATTTATTGAGCGACAACATTTTGACCCCAAATCGAGAGGATTCTGGGATCTTTGTGGTTTTTTTGTGATAACTCTGGAAGGAAACGTCGCAGACCCATCACGGTGGTACTCGTACTGCTCGCCTCATCGAGAGGAATCCAAAGATATGAGTGTTTAAGCTATGGGATATGAAATGGACGAGCGACCAATAAAACAACATGTATTATGGGGTTGAATGCTTTTTGCTATTCACAAAATAAAACAAAAGCAGTAAAGCAAATATCTTATTTAACACAGCACAGCAAAATCAGTTGCACCATTCAATCCCGATCGTCCAGACGGGGAGAATTCAATCACATTTATTCGATGCGACGTTTCTTTAATGGGATTTAATGAGCGACAACATTTTGACCCCAAACCGAGAGGATTCTGGGATGTTTGTGGTTTTTTTGTAATAACTCTGGAAGGAAACCTCGCAGACCCATCAAGGTGGTACTCGTACTGCTCGCCTCATCGAGTGGCATCCAAAGATATGAGTGGTTAAGCTATGGGATATGAAATGGACGAGCGACCAATAAAACAACATGTATTATGGGGTTGAATGCTTTTTGCTATTCACAAAATAAAACAAAAGCAGTCATGCAAATATCTTATTTAACACAGCACAGCAAAATCAGTTGCACCATTCAATCCCGCTCGTCCAGATGGGGAGAATTCAATCACATTTATTCGATGCGACGTTTCTTATGGGATTTATTGAGCGACAACATTTTGACCCCAAATCGAGAGGATTCTGGGATCTTTGTGGTTTTTTTGTAATAACTCTGGAAGTAAACGTCGCAGACCCATCAAGGTGGTACTCGTACTGCTCGCCTCATCGAGAGGAATCCAAAGATATGAGTGGTTAAGCTATGGGATATGAAATGGACGAGCGACCAATAAAACAACATGTATTATGGGGTTGAATGCTTTTTGCTATTCACAAAATAAAACAAAAGCAGTAAAGCAAATATCTTATTTAGCACAGCACAGCAAAATCAGTTGCACCATTCAATCCCGCTCGTCCAGACGGGGAGAATTCAATTACATTTATTCGATGCGACGTTTCTTTAATGGGATTTTATGAGCGACAACATTTTGACCCCAAACCGAGAGGATTCTGGGATGTTTGCGTTTTTTTGGTAACAATTCTGGAAGGAAACGTAGCAGACCCATCAACGTGGTACTCCTACTGCTCGCCTCATCGAGTGGAATCCAAAGATATGAGTGGTTAAGCTATGGGATATGAAATGGACGAGCGACCAATAAAACAACATGTATTATGGGGTTGAATGCTTTTTGCTATTCACAAAATAAAACAAAAGCAGTCATGCAAATATCTGTTTTAACACAGCACATCAAAATCAGTTACACCATTCAATCCCCCTCGTCCAGACGGGGAGAATTCAATCAAATTTATTCGATGCGACGTTTCTTATGGGATTTAATGACCGACAACATTTTGACCCCAAACCGAGAGGATTCTGGGATGTTTGTGGTTTTTTTGTAATAACTCTGGAAGGAAACCTCGCAGACCCATCAAGGTGGTACTCGTACTGCTCGCCTCATCGAGTGGCATCCAAAGATATGAGTGGTTAAGCTATGGGATATGAAATGGACGAGCGACCAATAAAAGAACATGTATTATGGGGTTGAATGCTTTTTGCTATTCACAAAATAAAACAAAAGCAGTCATGCAAATATCTTATTTAACACAGCACAGCAAAATCAGTTGCACCATTCAATCCCGCTCGTCCAGACGGGGAGAATTCAATCACATTTATTCGATGCGACGTTTCTTATGGGATTTATTGAGCGACAACATTTTGACCCCAAATCGAGAGGATTCTGGGATGTTTGTGGTTTTTTTGTAATAACTCTGGAAGGAAACGTCGCTGAACCATCAAGGTGGTACTCGTACTGCTCGCCTCATCGAGAGGAATCCAAAGATATGAGTGGTTAAGCTATGGGATATGAAATGGACGAGCGACCAATAAAACAACATGTATTATGGGGTTGAATGCTTTTTGCTATTCAAAAAATAAAACAAAAGCAGTCATGCAAATATCTTATTTAACACAGCACAGCAAAATCAGTTGCACCATTCAATCCCGCTCGTCCAGATGGGGAGAATTCAATCACATTTATTCGATGCGACGTTTCTTATGGGATTTATTGAGCGACAACATTTTGACCCCAAATCGAGAGGATTCTGGGATGTTTGTGGTTTTTTTTGTAATAACTCTGGAAGGAAACCTCGCAGACCCATCAAGGTGGGACTCGTACTGCTCGCCTCATCGAGAGGAATCCAAAGATATGAGTGGTTAAGCTATGGGATATGAAATGGACGAGCGACCAATAAAACAACATGTATTATGGGGTTGAATGCTTTTTGCTATTCACAAAATAAAACAAAAGCAGTAAAGCAAATATCTTATTTAGCACAGCACAGCAAAATCAGTTGCACCATTCAATCCCGCTCGTCTAGACGGGGAGAATTCAATCACATTTATTCGATGCGACGTTTCTTTAATGGGATTTTATGAGCGACAACATTTTGACCCCAAACCGAGAGGATTCTGGGATGTTTGCGGTTTTTTGGTAACAATTCTGGAAGGAAACGTAGCAGACCCATCAAGGTGGTACTCGTACTGCTCGCCTCATCGAGTGGAATCCAAAGATATGAGTGGTTAAGCTATGGGATATGAAATGGACGAGCGACCAATAAAACAACATGTATTATGGGGTTGAATGCTTTTTGCTATTCACAAAATAAAACAAAAGCAGTAAAGCAAATATCTTATTTAACACAGCACAGCAAAATCAGTTGCACCATTCAATCCCGCTCGTCCAGACGGGGAGAATTCAATCACATTTATTCGATGCGACGTTTCGTTAATGGGATTTAATGAGCGACAACATTTTGACCCCAAACCGAGAGGATTCTGGGATGTTTGCGGTTTTTTGGTAACAATTCTGGAAGGAAACGTAGCAGACCCATCAAGGTGGTACTCGTACTGCTCGCCTCATCGAGTGGAATCCAAAGATATGAGTGGTTAAGCTATGGGATATGAAATGGACGAGCGACCAATAAAACAACATGTATTATGGGGTTGAATGCTTTTTGCTATTCACAAAATAAAACAAAAGCAGTCATGCAAATATCTGTTTTAACACAGCACAGCAAAATCAGTTACACCATTCAATCCCCCTCGTCCAGACAGGGAGAATTCAATCACATTTATTCGATGCGACGTTTCTTATGGGATTTAATGACCGACAACATTTTGACCCCAAACCGAGAGGATTCTGGGATGTTTGTGGTTTTTTTGTAATAACTCTGGAAGGAAACCTCGCAGACCCATCAAGGTGGTACTCGTACTGCTCGCCTCATCGAGTGGCATCCAAAGATATGAGTGGTTAAGCTATGGGATATGAAATGGACGAGCGACCAATAAAACAACATGTATTATGGGGTTGAATGCTTTTTGCTATTCACAAAATAAAACAAAAGCAGTCATGCAAATATCTTATTTAACACAGCACAGCAAAATCAGTTGCACCATTCAATCCCGCTCGTCCAGACGGGGAGAATTCAATCACATTTATTCGATGCGACGTTTCTTATGGGATTTAATGACCGACAACATTTTGACCCCAAACCGAGAGGATTCTGGGATGTTTGTGGTTTTTTTGTAATAACTCTGGAAGGAAACCTCGCAGACCCATCAAGGTGGTACTCGTACTGCTCGCCTCATCGAGTGGCATCCAAAGATATGAGTGGTTAAGCTATGGGATATGAAATGGACGAGCGACCAATAAAACAACATGTATTATGGGGTTGAATGCTTTTTGCTATTCACAAAATAAAACAAAAGCAGTAAAGCAAATATCTTATTTAACACAGCACAGCAAAATCAGTTGCACCATTCAATCCCGCTCGTCCAGACGGGGAGAATTCAATCACATTTATTCGATGCGACGTTTCGTTAATGGGATTTAATGAGCGACAACATTTTGACCCCAAACCGAGAGGATTCTGGGATGTTTGCGGTTTTTTGGTAACAATTCTGGAAGGAAACGTAGCAGACCCATCAAGGTGGTACTCGTACTGCTCGCCTCATCGAGTGGAATCCAAAGATATGAGTGGTTAAGCTATGGGATATGAAATGGACGAGCGACCAATAAAACAACATGTATTATGGGGTTGAATGCTTTTTGCTATTCACAAAATAAAACAAAAGCAGTCATGCAAATATCTGTTTTAACACAGCACAGCAAAATCAGTTACACCATTCAATCCCCCTCGTCCAGACAGGGAGAATTCAATCACATTTATTCGATGCGACGTTTCTTATGGGATTTAATGAGCGACAACATTTTGACCCCAAACCGAGAGGATTCTGGGATGTTTGTGGTTTTTTTGTAATAACTCTGGAAGGAAACCTCGCAGACCCATCAAGGTGGTACTTGTACTGCTCGCCTCATCGAGTGGCATCCAAAGATATGAGAGGTTAAGCTATGGGATATGAAATGGACGAGCGACCAATAAAACAACATGTATTATGGGGTTGAATGCTTTTTGCTATTCACAAAATAAAACAAAAGCAGTCATGCAAATATCTTATTTAACACAGCACAGCAAAATCAGTTGCACCATTCAATCCCGCTCGTCCAGACGGGGAGAATTCAATCACATTTATTCGATGCGACGTTTCTTATGGGATTTATTTAGCGACAACATTTTGACCCCAAATCGAGAGGATTCTGGGATGTTTGTGTTTTTTTTGTAATAACTCTGGAAGGAAACGTCGCTGAACCATCAAGGTGGTACTCGTACTGCTCGCCTTATCGAGAGGAATCCAAAGATATGAGTGGTTAAGCTATGGGATATGAAATGGACGAGCGACCAATAAAACAACATGTATTATGGGGTTGAATGCTTTTTGCTATTCACAAAATAAAACAAAAGCAGTAAAGCAAATATCTTATTTAACACAGCACAGCAAAATCAGTTGCACCATTCAATCCCGCTCGTCCAGACGGGGAGAATTCAATCACATTTATTCGATGCGACGTTTCTTTAATGGGATTTTATGAGCGACAACATTTTGACCCCAAACCGAGAGAATTCTGGGATGTTTGCGGTTTTTTGGTAACAATTCTGGAAGGAAACGTAGCAGACCCATCAAGGTGGTACTCGTACTGCTCGCCTCATCGAGTGGAATCCAAAGATATGAGTAGTTAAGCTATGGGATATGAAATGGACGAGCGACCAATAAAACAACATGTATTATGGGGTTGAATGCTTTTTGCTATTCACAAAATAAAACAAAAGCAGTCATGCAAATATCTGTTTTAACACAGCACAGCAAAATCAGTTACACCATTCAATCCCCCTCGTCCAGACGGGGAGAATTCAATCACATTTATTCGATGCGACGTTTCTTATGGGATTTAATGAGCGACAACATTTTGACCACAAACCGAGAGGATTCTGGGATGTTTGTGGTTTTTTTGTAATAACTCTGGAAGGAAACCTCGCAGACCCATCAAGGTGGGACTCGTACTGCTCGCCTCATCGAGAGGAATCCAAAGATATGAGTGGTTAAGCTATGGGATATGAAATGGACGAGCGACCAATAAAACAACATGTATTATGGGGTTGAATGCTTTTTGCTATTCACAAAATAAAACAAAAGCAGTAAAGCAAATATCTTATTTAACACAGCACAGCAAAATCAGTTGCACCATTCAATCCCGATCGTCCAGACGGGGAGAATTCAATCACATTTATTCGATGCGACGTTTCTTTAATGGGATTTAATGAGCGACAACATTTTGACCCCAAACCGAGAGGATTCTGGGATGTTTGTGGTTTTTTTGTAATAACTCTGGAAGGAAACCTCGCAGACCCATCAAGGTGGTACTCGTACTGCTCGCCTCATCGAGTGGCATCCAAAGATATGAGTGGTTAAGCTATGGGATATGAAATGGACGAGCGACCAATAAAACAACATGTATTATGGGGTTGAATGCTTTTTGCTATTCACAAAATAAAACAAAAGCAGTCATGCAAATATCTTATTTAACACAGCACAGCAAAATCAGTTGCACCATTCAATCCCGCTCGTCCAGACGGGGAGAATTCAATCACATTTATTCGATGCGACGTTTCTTATGGGATTTATTGAGCGACAACATTTTGACCCCAAATCGAAAGGATTCTGGGATGTTTGTGGTTTTTTTGTAATAACTCTGGAAGGAAACGTCGCTGAACCATCAAGGTGGTACTCGTACTGCTCGCCTCATCGAGAGGAATCCAAAGATATGAGTGGTTAAGCTATGGGATATGAAATGGACGAGCGACCAATAAAACAACATGTATTATGGGGTTGAATGCTTTTTGCTATTCAAAAAATAAAACAAAAGCAGTCATGCAAATATCTTATTTAACACAGCACAGCAAAATCAGTTGCACCATTCAATCCCGCTCGTCCAGATGGGGAGAATTCAATCACATTTATTCGATGCGACGTTTCTTATGGGATTTATTGAGCGACAACATTTTGACCCCAAATCGAGAGGATTCTGGGATCTTTGTGGTTTTTTTGTGATAACTCTGGAAGGAAACGTCGCAGACCCATCACGGTGGTACTCGTACTGCTCGCCTCATCGAGAGGAATCCAAAGATATGAGTGTTTAAGCTATGGGATATGAAATGGACGAGCGACCAATAAAACAACATGTATTATGGGGTTGAATGCTTTTTGCTATTCACAAAATAAAACAAAAGCAGTAAAGCAAATATCTTATTTAACACAGCACAGCAAAATCAGTTGCACCATTCAATCCCGATCGTCCAGACGGGGAGAATTCAATCACATTTATTCGATGCGACGTTTCTTTAATGGGATTTAATGAGCGACAACATTTTGACCCCAAACCGAGAGGATTCTGGGATGTTTGTGGTTTTTTTGTAATAACTCTGGAAGGAAACCTCGCAGACCCATCAAGGTGGTACTCGTACTGCTCGCCTCATCGAGTGGCATCCAAAGATATGAGTGGTTAAGCTATGGGATATGAAATGGACGAGCGACCAATAAAACAACATGTATTATGGGGTTGAATGCTTTTTGCTATTCACAAAATAAAACAAAAGCAGTCATGCAAATATCTTATTTAACACAGCACAGCAAAATCAGTTGCACCATTCAATCCCGCTCGTCCAGATGGGGAGAATTCAATCACATTTATTCGATGCGACGTTTCTTATGGGATTTATTGAGCGACAACATTTTGACCCCAAATCGAGAGGATTCTGGGATCTTTGTGGTTTTTTTGTAATAACTCTGGAAGTAAACGTCGCAGACCCATCAAGGTGGTACTCGTACTGCTCGCCTCATCGAGAGGAATCCAAAGATATGAGTGGTTAAGCTATGGGATATGAAATGGACGAGCGACCAATAAAACAACATGTATTATGGGGTTGAATGCTTTTTGCTATTCACAAAATAAAACAAAAGCAGTAAAGCAAATATCTTATTTAGCACAGCACAGCAAAATCAGTTGCACCATTCAATCCCGCTCGTCCAGACGGGGAGAATTCAATTACATTTATTCGATGCGACGTTTCTTTAATGGGATTTTATGAGCGACAACATTTTGACCCCAAACCGAGAGGATTCTGGGATGTTTGCGTTTTTTTGGTAACAATTCTGGAAGGAAACGTAGCAGACCCATCAACGTGGTACTCCTACTGCTCGCCTCATCGAGTGGAATCCAAAGATATGAGTGGTTAAGCTATGGGATATGAAATGGACGAGCGACCAATAAAACAACATGTATTATGGGGTTGAATGCTTTTTGCTATTCACAAAATAAAACAAAAGCAGTCATGCAAATATCTGTTTTAACACAGCACATCAAAATCAGTTACACCATTCAATCCCCCTCGTCCAGACGGGGAGAATTCAATCAAATTTATTCGATGCGACGTTTCTTATGGGATTTAATGACCGACAACATTTTGACCCCAAACCGAGAGGATTCTGGGATGTTTGTGGTTTTTTTGTAATAACTCTGGAAGGAAACCTCGCAGACCCATCAAGGTGGTACTCGTACTGCTCGCCTCATCGAGTGGCATCCAAAGATATGAGTGGTTAAGCTATGGGATATGAAATGGACGAGCGACCAATAAAAGAACATGTATTATGGGGTTGAATGCTTTTTGCTATTCACAAAATAAAACAAAAGCAGTCATGCAAATATCTTATTTAACACAGCACAGCAAAATCAGTTGCACCATTCAATCCCGCTCGTCCAGACGGGGAGAATTCAATCACATTTATTCGATGCGACGTTTCTTATGGGATTTATTGAGCGACAACATTTTGACCCCAAATCGAGAGGATTCTGGGATGTTTGTGGTTTTTTTGTAATAACTCTGGAAGGAAACGTCGCTGAACCATCAAGGTGGTACTCGTACTGCTCGCCTCATCGAGAGGAATCCAAAGATATGAGTGGTTAAGCTATGGGATATGAAATGGACGAGCGACCAATAAAACAACATGTATTATGGGGTTGAATGCTTTTTGCTATTCAAAAAATAAAACAAAAGCAGTCATGCAAATATCTTATTTAACACAGCACAGCAAAATCAGTTGCACCATTCAATCCCGCTCGTCCAGATGGGGAGAATTCAATCACATTTATTCGATGCGACGTTTCTTATGGGATTTATTGAGCGACAACATTTTGACCCCAAATCGAGAGGATTCTGGGATGTTTGTGGTTTTTTTTGTAATAACTCTGGAAGGAAACCTCGCAGACCCATCAAGGTGGGACTCGTACTGCTCGCCTCATCGAGAGGAATCCAAAGATATGAGTGGTTAAGCTATGGGATATGAAATGGACGAGCGACCAATAAAACAACATGTATTATGGGGTTGAATGCTTTTTGCTATTCACAAAATAAAACAAAAGCAGTAAAGCAAATATCTTATTTAGCACAGCACAGCAAAATCAGTTGCACCATTCAATCCCGCTCGTCTAGACGGGGAGAATTCAATCACATTTATTCGATGCGACGTTTCTTTAATGGGATTTTATGAGCGACAACATTTTGACCCCAAACCGAGAGGATTCTGGGATGTTTGCGGTTTTTTGGTAACAATTCTGGAAGGAAACGTAGCAGACCCATCAAGGTGGTACTCGTACTGCTCGCCTCATCGAGTGGAATCCAAAGATATGAGTGGTTAAGCTATGGGATATGAAATGGACGAGCGACCAATAAAACAACATGTATTATGGGGTTGAATGCTTTTTGCTATTCACAAAATAAAACAAAAGCAGTAAAGCAAATATCTTATTTAACACAGCACAGCAAAATCAGTTGCACCATTCAATCCCGCTCGTCCAGACGGGGAGAATTCAATCACATTTATTCGATGCGACGTTTCGTTAATGGGATTTAATGAGCGACAACATTTTGACCCCAAACCGAGAGGATTCTGGGATGTTTGCGGTTTTTTGGTAACAATTCTGGAAGGAAACGTAGCAGACCCATCAAGGTGGTACTCGTACTGCTCGCCTCATCGAGTGGAATCCAAAGATATGAGTGGTTAAGCTATGGGATATGAAATGGACGAGCGACCAATAAAACAACATGTATTATGGGGTTGAATGCTTTTTGCTATTCACAAAATAAAACAAAAGCAGTCATGCAAATATCTGTTTTAACACAGCACAGCAAAATCAGTTACACCATTCAATCCCCCTCGTCCAGACAGGGAGAATTCAATCACATTTATTCGATGCGACGTTTCTTATGGGATTTAATGACCGACAACATTTTGACCCCAAACCGAGAGGATTCTGGGATGTTTGTGGTTTTTTTGTAATAACTCTGGAAGGAAACCTCGCAGACCCATCAAGGTGGTACTCGTACTGCTCGCCTCATCGAGTGGCATCCAAAGATATGAGTGGTTAAGCTATGGGATATGAAATGGACGAGCGACCAATAAAAGAACATGTATTATGGGGTTGAATGCTTTTTGCTATTCACAAAATAAAACAAAAGCAGTCATGCAAATATCTTATTTAACACAGCACAGCAAAATCAGTTGCACCATTCAATCCCGCTCGTCCAGACGGGGAGAATTCAATCACATTTATTCGATGCGACGTTTCTTATGGGATTTATTGAGCGACAACATTTTGACCCCAAATCGAGAGGATTCTGGGATGTTTGTGGTTTTTTTGTAATAACTCTGGAAGGAAACGTCGCTGAACCATCAAGGTGGTACTCGTACTGCTCGCCTCATCGAGAGGAATCCAAAGATATGAGTGGTTAAGCTATGGGATATGAAATGGACGAGCGACCAATAAAACAACATGTATTATGGGGTTGAATGCTTTTTGCTATTCAAAAAATAAAACAAAAGCAGTCATGCAAATATCTTATTTAACACAGCACAGCAAAATCAGTTGCACCATTCAATCCCGCTCGTCCAGATGGGGAGAATTCAATCACATTTATTCGATGCGACGTTTCTTATGGGATTTATTGAGCGACAACATTTTGACCCCAAATCGAGAGGATTCTGGGATGTTTGTGGTTTTTTTTGTAATAACTCTGGAAGGAAACCTCGCAGACCCATCAAGGTGGGACTCGTACTGCTCGCCTCATCGAGAGGAATCCAAAGATATGAGTGGTTAAGCTATGGGATATGAAATGGACGAGCGACCAATAAAACAACATGTATTATGGGGTTGAATGCTTTTTGCTATTCACAAAATAAAACAAAAGCAGTAAAGCAAATATCTTATTTAGCACAGCACAGCAAAATCAGTTGCACCATTCAATCCCGCTCGTCCAGACGGGGAGAATTCAATCACATTTATTCGATGCGACGTTTCTTTAATGGGATTTTATGAGCGACAACATTTTGACCCCAAACCGAGAGGATTCTGGGATGTTTGCGGTTTTTTGGTAACAATTCTGGAAGGAAACGTAGCAGACCCATCAAGGTGGTACTCGTACTGCTCGCCTCATCGAGTGGAATCCAAAGATATGAGTGGTTAAGCTATGGGATATGAAATGGACGAGCGACCAATAAAACAACATGTATTATGGGGTTGAATGCTTTTTGCTATTCACAAAATAAAACAAAAGCAGTAAAGCAAATATCTTATTTAACACAGCACAGCAAAATCAGTTGCACCATTCAATCCCGCTCGTCCAGACGGGGAGAATTCAATCACATTTATTCGATGCGACGTTTCGTTAATGGGATTTAATGAGCGACAACATTTTGACCCCAAACCGAGAGGATTCTGGGATGTTTGCGGTTTTTTGGTAACAATTCTGGAAGGAAACGTAGCAGACCCATCAAGGTGGTACTCGTACTGCTCGCCTCATCGAATGGAATCCAAAGATATGAGTGGTTAAGCTATGGGATATGAAATGGACGAGCGACCAATAAAACAACATGTATTATGGGGTTGAATGCTTTTTGCTATTCACAAAATAAAACAAAAGCAGTAAAGCAAATATCTTATTTAGCACAGCACAGCAAAATCAGTTGCACCATTCAATCCCGCTCGTCCAGACGGGGAGAATTCAATTACATTTATTCGATGCGACGTTTCTTTAATGGGATTTTATGAGCGACAACATTTTGACCCCAAACCGAGAGGATTCTGGGATGTTTGCGTTTTTTTGGTAACAATTCTGGAAGGAAACGTAGCAGACCCATCAACGTGGTACTCCTACTGCTCGCCTCATCGAGTGGAATCCAAAGATATGAGTGGTTAAGCTATGGGATATGAAATGGACGAGCGACCAATAAAACAACATGTATTATGGGGTTGAATGCTTTTTGCTATTCACAAAATAAAACAAAAGCAGTCATGCAAATATCTGTTTTAACACAGCACATCAAAATCAGTTACACCATTCAATCCCCCTCGTCCAGACGGGGAGAATTCAATCAAATTTATTCGATGCGACGTTTCTTATGGGATTTAATGACCGACAACATTTTGACCCCAAACCGAGAGGATTCTGGGATGTTTGTGGTTTTTTTGTAATAACTCTGGAAGGAAACCTCGCAGACCCATCAAGGTGGTACTCGTACTGCTCGCCTCATCGAGTGGCATCCAAAGATATGAGTGGTTAAGCTATGGGATATGAAATGGACGAGCGACCAATAAAAGAACATGTATTATGGGGTTGAATGCTTTTTGCTATTCACAAAATAAAACAAAAGCAGTCATGCAAATATCTTATTTAACACAGCACAGCAAAATCAGTTGCACCATTCAATCCCGCTCGTCCAGACGGGGAGAATTCAATCACATTTATTCGATGCGACGTTTCTTATGGGATTTATTGAGCGACAACATTTTGACCCCAAATCGAGAGGATTCTGGGATGTTTGTGGTTTTTTTGTAATAACTCTGGAAGGAAACGTCGCTGAACCATCAAGGTGGTACTCGTACTGCTCGCCTCATCGAGAGGAATCCAAAGATATGAGTGGTTAAGCTATGGGATATGAAATGGACGAGCGACCAATAAAACAACATGTATTATGGGGTTGAATGCTTTTTGCTATTCAAAAAATAAAACAAAAGCAGTCATGCAAATATCTTATTTAACACAGCACAGCAAAATCAGTTGCACCATTCAATCCCGCTCGTCCAGATGGGGAGAATTCAATCACATTTATTCGATGCGACGTTTCTTATGGGATTTATTGAGCGACAACATTTTGACCCCAAATCGAGAGGATTCTGGGATGTTTGTGGTTTTTTTTGTAATAACTCTGGAAGGAAACCTCGCAGACCCATCAAGGTGGGACTCGTACTGCTCGCCTCATCGAGAGGAATCCAAAGATATGAGTGGTTAAGCTATGGGATATGAAATGGACGAGCGACCAATAAAACAACATGTATTATGGGGTTGAATGCTTTTTGCTATTCACAAAATAAAACAAAAGCAGTAAAGCAAATATCTTATTTAGCACAGCACAGCAAAATCAGTTGCACCATTCAATCCCGCTCGTCCAGACGGGGAGAATTCAATCACATTTATTCGATGCGACGTTTCTTTAATGGGATTTTATGAGCGACAACATTTTGACCCCAAACCGAGAGGATTCTGGGATGTTTGCGGTTTTTTGGTAACAATTCTGGAAGGAAACGTAGCAGACCCATCAAGGTGGTACTCGTACTGCTCGCCTCATCGAGTGGAATCCAAAGATATGAGTGGTTAAGCTATGGGATATGAAATGGACGAGCGACCAATAAAACAACATGTATTATGGGGTTGAATGCTTTTTGCTATTCACAAAATAAAACAAAAGCAGTAAAGCAAATATCTTATTTAACACAGCACAGCAAAATCAGTTGCACCATTCAATCCCGCTCGTCCAGACGGGGAGAATTCAATCACATTTATTCGATGCGACGTTTCGTTAATGGGATTTAATGAGCGACAACATTTTGACCCCAAACCGAGAGGATTCTGGGATGTTTGCGGTTTTTTGGTAACAATTCTGGAAGGAAACGTAGCAGACCCATCAAGGTGGTACTCGTACTGCTCGCCTCATCGAGTGGAATCCAAAGATATGAGTGGTTAAGCTATGGGATATGAAATGGACGAGCGACCAATAAAACAACATGTATTATGGGGTTGAATGCTTTTTGCTATTCACAAAATAAAACAAAAGCAGTCATGCAAATATCTGTTTTAACACAGCACAGCAAAATCAGTTACACCATTCAATCCCCCTCGTCCAGACAGGGAGAATTCAATCACATTTATTCGATGCGACGTTTCTTATGGGATTTAATGAGCGACAACATTTTGACCACAAACCGAGAGGATTCTGGGATGTTTGTGGTTTTTTTGTAATAACTCTGGAAGGAAACCTCGCAGACCCATCAAGGTGGGACTCGTACTGCTCGCCTCATCGAGAGGAATCCAAAGATATGAGTGGTTAAGCTATGGGATATGAAATGGACGAGCGACCAATAAAACAACATGTATTATGGGGTTGAATGCTTTTTGCTATTCACAAAATAAAACAAAAGCAGTAAAGCAAATATCTTATTTAACACAGCACAGCAAAATCAGTTGCACCATTCAATCCCGATCGTCCAGACGGGGAGAATTCAATCACATTTATTCGATGCGACGTTTCTTTAATGGGATTTAATGAGCGACAACATTTTGACCCCAAACCGAGAGGATTCTGGGATGTTTGTGGTTTTTTTGTAATAACTCTGGAAGGAAACCTCGCAGACCCATCAAGGTGGTACTCGTACTGCTCGCCTCATCGAGTGGCATCCAAAGATATGAGTGGTTAAGCTATGGGATATGAAATGGACGAGCGACCAATAAAACAACATGTATTATGGGGTTGAATGCTTTTTGCTATTCACAAAATAAAACAAAAGCAGTCATGCAAATATCTTATTTAACACAGCACAGCAAAATCAGTTGCACCATTCAATCCCGCTCGTCCAGACGGGGAGAATTCAATCACATTTATTCGATGCGACGTTTCTTATGGGATTTATTGAGCGACAACATTTTGACCCCAAATCGAAAGGATTCTGGGATGTTTGTGGTTTTTTTGTAATAACTCTGGAAGGAAACGTCGCTGAACCATCAAGGTGGTACTCGTACTGCTCGCCTCATCGAGAGGAATCCAAAGATATGAGTGGTTAAGCTATGGGATATGAAATGGACGAGCGACCAATAAAACAACATGTATTATGGGGTTGAATGCTTTTTGCTATTCAAAAAATAAAACAAAAGCAGTCATGCAAATATCTTATTTAACACAGCACAGCAAAATCAGTTGCACCATTCAATCCCGCTCGTCCAGATGGGGAGAATTCAATCACATTTATTCGATGCGACGTTTCTTATGGGATTTATTGAGCGACAACATTTTGACCCCAAATCGAGAGGATTCTGGGATCTTTGTGGTTTTTTTGTGATAACTCTGGAAGGAAACCTCGCAGACCCATCAAGGTGGTACTCGTACTGCTCGCCTCATCGAGTGGCATCCAAAGATATGAGTGGTTAAGCTATGGGATATGAAATGGACGAGCGACCAATAAAACAACATGTATTATGGGGTTGAATGCTTTTTGCTATTCACAAAATAAAACAAAAGCAGTCATGCAAATATCTTATTTAACACAGCACAGCAAAATCAGTTGCACCATTCAATCCCGCTCGTCCAGACGGGGAGAATTCAATCACATTTATTCGATGCGACGTTTCTTATGGGATTTATTGAGCGACAACATTTTGACCCCAAATCGAAAGGATTCTGGGATGTTTGTGGTTTTTTTGTAATAACTCTGGAAGGAAACGTCGCTGAACCATCAAGGTGGTACTCATACTGCTCGCCTCATCGAGAGGAATCCAAAGATATGAGTGGTTAAGCTATGGGATATGAAATGGACGAGCGACCAATAAAACAACATGTATTATGGGGTTGAATGCTTTTTGCTATTCAAAAAATAAAACAAAAGCAGTCATGCAAATATCTTATTTAACACAGCACAGCAAAATCAGTTGCACCATTCAATCCCGCTCGTCCAGATGGGGAGAATTCAATCACATTTATTCGATGCGACGTTTCTTATGGGATTTATTGAGCGACAACATTTTGACCCCAAATCGAGAGGATTCTGGGATCTTTGTGGTTTTTTTGTGATAACTCTGGAAGGAAACGTCGCAGACCCATCACGGTGGTACTCGTACTGCTCGCCTCATCGAGAGGAATCCAAAGATATGAGTGTTTAAGCTATGGGATATGAAATGGACGAGCGACCAATAAAACAACATGTATTATGGGGTTGAATGCTTTTTGCTATTCACAAAATAAAACAAAAGCAGTAAAGCAAATATCTTATTTAACACAGCACAGCAAAATCAGTTGCACCATTCAATCCCGATCGTCCAGACGGGGAGAATTCAATCACATTTATTCGATGCGACGTTTCTTTAATGGGATTTAATGAGCGACAACATTTTGACCCCAAACCGAGAGGATTCTGGGATGTTTGTGGTTTTTTTGTAATAACTCTGGAAGGAAACCTCGCAGACCCATCAAGGTGGTACTCGTACTGCTCGCCTCATCGAGTGGCATCCAAAGATATGAGTGGTTAAGCTATGGGATATGAAATGGACGAGCGACCAATAAAACAACATGTATTATGGGGTTGAATGCTTTTTGCTATTCACAAAATAAAACAAAAGCAGTCATGCAAATATCTTATTTAACACAGCACAGCAAAATCAGTTGCACCATTCAATCCCGCTCGTCCAGACGGGGAGAATTCAATCACATTTATTCGATGCGACGTTTCTTATGGGATTTATTGAGCGACAACATTTTGACCCCAAATCGAAAGGATTCTGGGATGTTTGTGGTTTTTTTGTAATAACTCTGGAAGGAAACGTCGCTGAACCATCAAGGTGGTACTCGTACTGCTCGCCTCATCGAGAGGAATCCAAAGATATGAGTGGTTAAGCTATGGGATATGAAATGGACGAGCGACCAATAAAACAACATGTATTATGGGGTTGAATGCTTTTTGCTATTCAAAAAATAAAACAAAAGCAGTCATGCAAATATCTTATTTAACACAGCACAGCAAAATCAGTTGCACCATTCAATCCCGCTCGTCCAGATGGGGAGAATTCAATCACATTTATTCGATGCGACGTTTCTTATGGGATTTATTGAGCGACAACATTTTGACCCCAAATCGAGAGGATTCTGGGATCTTTGTGGTTTTTTTGTAATAACTCTGGAAGTAAACGTCGCAGACCCATCAAGGTGGTACTCGTACTGCTCGCCTCATCGAGAGGAATCCAAAGATATGAGTGGTTAAGCTATGGGATATGAAATGGACGAGCGACCAATAAAACAACATGCATTATGGGGTTGAATGCTTTTTGCTATTCACAAAATAAAACAAAAGCAGTAAAGCAAATATCTTATTTAGCACAGCACAGCAAAATCAGTTGCACCATTCAATCCCGCTCGTCCAGACGGGGAGAATTCAATTACATTTATTCGATGCGACGTTTCTTTAATGGGATTTTATGAGCGACAACATTTTGACCCCAAACCGAGAGGATTCTGGGATGTTTGCGTTTTTTTGGTAACAATTCTGGAAGGAAACGTAGCAGACCCATCAACGTGGTACTCCTACTGCTCGCCTCATCGAGTGGAATCCAAAGATATGAGTGGTTAAGCTATGGGATATGAAATGGACGAGCGACCAATAAAACAACATGTATTATGGGGTTGAATGCTTTTTGCTATTCACAAAATAAAACAAAAGCAGTCATGCAAATATCTGTTTTAACACAGCACATCAAAATCAGTTACACGATTCAATCCCCCTCGTCCAGACGGGGAGAATTCAATCAAATTTATTCGATGCGACGTTTCTTATGGGATTTAATGACCGACAACATTTTGACCCCAAACCGAGAGGATTCTGGGATGTTTGTGGTTTTTTTGTAATAACTCTGGAAGGAAACCTCGCAGACCCATCAAGGTGGTACTCGTACTGCTCGCCTCATCGAGTGGCATCCAAAGATATGAGTGGTTAAGCTATGGGATATGAAATGGACGAGCGACCAATAAAAGAACATGTATTATGGGGTTGAATGCTTTTTGCTATTCACAAAATAAAACAAAAGCAGTCATGCAAATATCTTATTTAACACAGCACAGCAAAATCAGTTGCACCATTCAATCCCGCTCGTCCAGACGGGGAGAATTCAATCACATTTATTCGATGCGACGTTTCTTATGGGATTTATTGAGCGACAACATTTTGACCCCAAATCGAGAGGATTCTGGGATGTTTGTGGTTTTTTTGTAATAACTCTGGAAGGAAACGTCGCTGAACCATCAAGGTGGTACTCGTACTGCTCGCCTCATCGAGAGGAATCCAAAGATATGAGTGGTTAAGCTATGGGATATGAAATGGACGAGCGACCAATAAAACAACATGTATTATGGGGTTGAATGCTTTTTGCTATTCAAAAAATAAAACAAAAGCAGTCATGCAAATATCTTATTTAACACAGCACAGCAAAATCAGTTGCACCATTCAATCCCGCTCGTCCAGATGGGGAGAATTCAATCACATTTATTCGATGCGACGTTTCTTATGGGATTTATTGAGCGACAACATTTTGACCCCAAATCGAGAGGATTCTGGGATGTTTGTGGTTTTTTTTGTAATAACTCTGGAAGGAAACCTCGCAGACCCATCAAGGTGGGACTCGTACTGCTCGCCTCATCGAGAGGAATCCAAAGATATGAGTGGTTAAGCTATGGGATATGAAATGGACGAGCGACCAATAAAACAACATGTATTATGGGGTTGAATGCTTTTTGCTATTCACAAAATAAAACAAAAGCAGTAAAGCAAATATCTTATTTAGCACAGCACAGCAAAATCAGTTGCACCATTCAATCCCGATCGTCCAGACGGGGAGAATTCAATCACATTTATTCGATGCGACGTTTCTTTAATGGGATTTAATGAGCGACAACATTTTGACCCCAAACCGAGAGGATTCTGGGATGTTTGTGGTTTTTTTGTAATAACTCTGGAAGGAAACCTCGCAGACCCATCAAGGTGGTACTCGTACTGCTCGCCTCATCGAGAGGAATCCAAAGATATGAGTGGTTAAGCTATGGGATATGAAATGGACGAGCGACCAATAAAACAACATGTATTATGGGGTTGAATGCTTTTTGCTATTCAAAAAATAAAACAAAAGCAGTCATGCAAATATCTTATTTAACACAGCACAGCAAAATCAGTTGCACCATTCAATCCCGCTCGTCCAGATGGGGAGAATTCAATCACATTTATTCGATGCGACGTTTCTTATGGGATTTATTGAGCGACAACATTTTGACCCCAAATCGAGAGGATTCTGGGATCTTTGTGGTTTTTTTGTAATAACTCTGGAAGTAAACGTCGCAGACCCATCAAGGTGGTACTCGTACTGCTCTCCTCATCGAGAGGAATCCAAAGATATGAGTGGTTAAGCTATGGGATATGAAATGGACGAGCGACCAATAAAACAACATGTATTATGGGGTTGAATGCTTTTTGCTATTCACAAAATAAAACAAAAGCAGTAAAGCAAATATCTTATTTAGCACAGCACAGCAAAATCAGTTGCACCATTCAATCCCGCTCGTCCAGACGGGGAGAATTCAATTACATTTATTCGATGCGACGTTTCTTTAATGGGATTTTATGAGCGACAACATTTTGACCCCAAACCGAGAGGATTCTGGGATGTTTGCGTTTTTTTGGTAACAATTCTGGAAGGAAACGTAGCAGACCCATCAACGTGGTACTCCTACTGCTCGCCTCATCGAGTGGAATCCAAAGATATGAGTGGTTAAGCTATTGGATATGAAATGGACGAGCGACCAATAAAACAACATGTATTATGGGGTTGAATGCTTTTTGCTATTCACAAAATAAAACAAAAGCAGTCATGCAAATATCTGTTTTAACACAGCACATCAAAATCAGTTACACCATTCAATCCCCCTCGTCCAGACGGGGAGAATTCAATCAAATTTATTCGATGCGACGTTTCTTATGGGATTTAATGACCGACAACATTTTGACCCCAAACCGAGAGGATTCTGGGATGTTTGTGGTTTTTTTGTAATAACTCTGGAAGGAAACCTCGCAGACCCATCAAGGTGGTACTCGTACTGCTCGCCTCATCGAGTGGCATCCAAAGATATGAGTGGTTAAGCTATGGGATATGAAATGGACGAGCGACCAATAAAAGAACATGTATTATGGGGTTGAATGCTTTTTGCTATTCACAAAATAAAACAAAAGCAGTCATGCAAATATCTTATTTAACACAGCACAGCAAAATCAGTTGCACCATTCAATCCCGCTCGTCCAGACGGGGAGAATTCAATCACATTTATTCGATGCGACGTTTCTTATGGGATTTATTGAGCGACAACATTTTGACCCCAAATCGAGAGGATTCTGGGATGTTTGTGGTTTTTTTGTAATAACTCTGGAAGGCAACGTCGCTGAACCATCAAGGTGGTACTCGTACTGCTCGCCTCATCGAGAGGAATCCAAAGATATGAGTGGTTAAGCTATGGGATATGAAATGGACGAGCGACCAATAAAACAACATGTATTATGGGGTTGAATGCTTTTTGCTATTCAAAAAATAAAACAAAAGCAGTCATGCAAATATCTTATTTAACACAGCACAGCAAAATCAGTTGCACCATTCAATCCCGCTCGTCCAGATGGGGAGAATTCAATCACATTTATTCGATGCGACGTTTCTTATGGGATTTATTGAGCGACAACATTTTGACCCCAAATCGAGAGGATTCTGGGATGTTTGTGGTTTTTTTTGTAATAACTCTGGAAGGAAACCTCGCAGACCCATCAAGGTGGGACTCGTACTGCTCGCCTCATCGAGAGGAATCCAAAGATATGAGTGGTTAAGCTATGGGATATGAAATGGACGAGCGACCAATAAAACAACATGTATTATGGGGTTGAATGCTTTTTGCTATTCACAAAATAAAACAAAAGCAGTAAAGCAAATATCTTATTTAGCACAGCACAGCAAAATCAGTTGCACCATTCAATCCCGCTCGTCCAGACGGGGAGAATTCAATCACATTTATTCGATGCGACGTTTCTTTAATGGGATTTTATGAGCGACAACATTTTGACCCCAAACCGAGAGGATTCTGGGATGTTTGCGGTTTTTTGGTAACAATTCTGGAAGGAAACGTAGCAGACCCATCAAGGTGGTACTCGTACTGCTCGCCTCATCGAGTGGAATCCAAAGATATGAGTGGTTAAGCTATGGGATATGAAATGGACGAGCGACCAATAAAACAACATGTATTATGGGGTTGAATGCTTTTTGCTATTCACAAAATAAAACAAAAGCAGTCATGCAAATATCTGTTTTAACACAGCACATCAAAATCAGTTACACCATTCAATCCCCCTCGTCCAGACGGGGAGAATTCAATCAAATTTATTCGATGCGACGTTTCTTATGGGATTTAATGACCGACAACATTTTGACCCCAAACCGAGAGGATTCTGGGATGTTTGTGGTTTTTTTGTAATAACTCTGGAAGGAAACCTCGCAGACCCATCAAGGTGGTACTCGTACTGCTCGCCTCATCGAGTGGCATCCAAAGATATGAGTGGTTAAGCTATGGGATATGAAATGGACGAGCGACCAATAAAAGAACATGTATTATGGGGTTGAATGCTTTTTGCTATTCACAAAATAAAACAAAAGCAGTCATGCAAATATCTTATTTAACACAGCACAGCAAAATCAGTTGCACCATTCAATCCCGCTCGTCCAGACGGGGAGAATTCAATCACATTTATTCGATGCGACGTTTCTTATGGGATTTATTGAGCGACAACATTTTGACCCCAAATCGAGAGGATTCTGGGATGTTTGTGGTTTTTTTGTAATAACTCTGGAAGGCAACGTCGCTGAACCATCAAGGTGGTACTCGTACTGCTCGCCTCATCGAGAGGAATCCAAAGATATGAGTGGTTAAGCTATGGGATATGAAATGGACGAGCGACCAATAAAACAACATGTATTATGGGGTTGAATGCTTTTTGCTATTCAAAAAATAAAACAAAAGCAGTCATGCAAATATCTTATTTAACACAGCACAGCAAAATCAGTTGCACCATTCAATCCCGCTCGTCCAGATGGGGAGAATTCAATCACATTTATTCGATGCGACGTTTCTTATGGGATTTATTGAGCGACAACATTTTGACCCCAAATCGAGAGGATTCTGGGATGTTTGTGGTTTTTTTTGTAATAACTCTGGAAGGAAACCTCGCAGACCCATCAAGGTGGGACTCGTACTGCTCGCCTCATCGAGAGGAATCCAAAGATATGAGTGGTTAAGCTATGGGATATGAAATGGACGAGCGACCAATAAAACAACATGTATTATGGGGTTGAATGCTTTTTGCTATTCACAAAATAAAACAAAAGCAGTAAAGCAAATATCTTATTTAGCACAGCACAGCAAAATCAGTTGCACCATTCAATCCCGCTCGTCCAGACGGGGAGAATTCAATCACATTTATTCGATGCGACGTTTCTTTAATGGGATTTTATGAGCGACAACATTTTGACCCCAAACCGAGAGGATTCTGGGATGTTTGCGGTTTTTTGGTAACAATTCTGGAAGGAAACGTAGCAGACCCATCAAGGTGGTACTCGTACTGCTCGCCTCATCGAGTGGAATCCAAAGATATGAGTGGTTAAGCTATGGGATATGAAATGGACGAGCGACCAATAAAACAACATGTATTATGGGGTTGAATGCTTTTTGCTATTCACAAAATAAAACAAAAGCAGTAAAGCAAATATCTTATTTAACACAGCACAGCAAAATCAGTTGCACCATTCAATCCCGCTCGTCCAGACGGGGAGAATTCAATCACATTTATTCGATGCGACGTTTCGTTAATGGGATTTAATGAGCGACAACATTTTGACCCCAAACCGAGAGGATTCTGGGATGTTTGCGGTTTTTTGGTAACAATTCTGGAAGGAAACGTAGCAGACCCATCAAGGTGGTACTCGTACTGCTCGCCTCATCGAGTGGAATCCAAAGATATGAGTGGTTAAGCTATGGGATATGAAATGGACGAGCGACCAATAAAACAACATGTATTATGGGGTTGAATGCTTTTTGCTATTCACAAAATAAAACAAAAGCAGTCATGCAAATATCTGTTTTAACACAGCACAGCAAAATCAGTTACACCATTCAATCCCCCTCGTCCAGACAGGGAGAATTCAATCACATTTATTCGATGCGACGTTTCTTATGGGATTTAATGAGCGACAACATTTTGACCCCAAACCGAGAGGATTCTGGGATGTTTGTGGTTTTTTTGTAATAACTCTGGAAGGACACCTCGCAGACCCATCAAGGTGGTACTTGTACTGCTCGCCTCATCGAGTGGCATCCAAAGATATGAGTGGTTAAGCTATGGGATATGAAATGGACGAGCGACCAATAAAACAACATGTATTATGGGGTTGAATGCTTTTTGCTATTCACAAAATAAAACAAAAGCAGTCATGCAAATATCTTATTTAACACAGCACAGCAAAATCAGTTGCACCATTCAATCCCGCTCGTCCAGACGGGGAGAATTCAATCACATTTATTCGATGCGACGTTTCTTATGGGATTTATTTAGCGACAACATTTTGACCCCAAATCGAGAGGATTCTGGGATGTTTGTGGTTTTTTTGTAATAACTCTGGAAGGAAACGTCGCTGAACCATCAAGGTGGTACTCGTACTGCTCGCCTTATCGAGAGGAATCCAAAGATATGAGTGGTTAAGCTATGGGATATGAAATGGACGAGCGACCAATAAAACAACATGTATTATGGGGTTGAATGCTTTTTGCTATTCACAAAATAAAACAAAAGCAGTAAAGCAAATATCTTATTTAACACAGCACAGCAAAATCAGTTGCACCATTCAATCCCGCTCGTCCAGACGGGGAGAATTCAATCACATTTATTCGATGCGACGTTTCTTTAATGGGATTTTATGAGCGACAACATTTTGACCCCAAACCGAGAGAATTCTGGGATGTTTGCGGTTTTTTGGTAACAATTCTGGAAGGAAACGTAGCAGACCCATCAAGGTGGTACTCGTACTGCTCGCCTCATCGAGTGGAATCCAAAGATATGAGTAGTTAAGCTATGGGATATGAAATGGACGAGCGACCAATAAAACAACATGTATTATGGGGTTGAATGCTTTTTGCTATTCACAAAATAAAACAAAAGCAGTCATGCAAATATCTGTTTTAACACAGCACAGCAAAATCAGTTACACCATTCAATCCCCCTCGTCCAGACGGGGAGAATTCAATCACATTTATTCGATGCGACGTTTCTTATGGGATTTAATGAGCGACAACATTTTGACCACAAACCGAGAGGATTCTGGGATGTTTGTGGTTTTTTTGTAATAACTCTGGAAGGAAACCTCGCAGACCCATCAAGGTGGGACTCGTACTGCTCGCCTCATCGAGAGGAATCCAAAGATATGAGTGGTTAAGCTATGGGATATGAAATGGACGAGCGACCAATAAAACAACATGTATTATGGGGTTGAATGCTTTTTGCTATTCACAAAATAAAACAAAAGCAGTAAAGCAAATATCTTATTTAACACAGCACAGCAAAATCAGTTGCACCATTCAATCCCGATCGTCCAGACGGGGAGAATTCAATCACATTTATTCGATGCGACGTTTCTTTAATGGGATTTAATGAGCGACAACATTTTGACCCCAAACCGAGAGGATTCTGGGATGTTTGTGGTTTTTTTGTAATAACTCTGGAAGGAAACCTCGCAGACCCATCAAGGTGGTACTCGTACTGCTCGCCTCATCGAGTGGCATCCAAAGATATGAGTGGTTAAGCTATGGGATATGAAATGGACGAGCGACCAATAAAACAACATGTATTATGGGGTTGAATGCTTTTTGCTATTCACAAAATAAAACAAAAGCAGTCATGCAAATATCTTATTTAACACAGCACAGCAAAATCAGTTGCACCATTCAATCCCGCTCGTCCAGACGGGGAGAATTCAATCACATTTATTCGATGCGACGTTTCTTATGGGATTTATTGAGCGACAACATTTTGACCCCAAATCGAAAGGATTCTGGGATGTTTGTGGTTTTTTTGTAATAACTCTGGAAGGAAACGTCGCTGAACCATCAAGGTGGTACTCGTACTGCTCGCCTCATCGAGAGGAATCCAAAGATATGAGTGGTTAAGCTATGGGATATGAAATGGACGAGCGACCAATAAAACAACATGTATTATGGGGTTGAATGCTTTTTGCTATTCAAAAAATAAAACAAAAGCAGTCATGCAAATATCTTATTTAACACAGCACAGCAAAATCAGTTGCACCATTCAATCCCGCTCGTCCAGATGGGGAGAATTCAATCACATTTATTTGATGCGACGTTTCTTATGGGATTTATTGAGCGACAACATTTTGACCCCAAATCGAGAGGATTCTGGGATCTTTGTGGTTTTTTTGTAATAACTCTGGAAGTAAACGTCGCAGACCCATCAAGGTGGTACTCGTACTGCTCGCCTCATCGAGAGGAATCCAAAGATATGAGTGGTTAAGCTATGGGATATGAAATGGACGAGCGACCAATAAAACAACATGTATTATGGGGTTGAATGCTTTTTGCTATTCACAAAATAAAACAAAAGCAGTAAAGCAAATATCTTATTTAGCACAGCACAGCAAAATCAGTTGCACCATTCAATCCCGCTCGTCCAGACGGGGAGAATTCAATTACATTTATTCGATGCGACGTTTCTTTAATGGGATTTTATGAGCGACAACATTTTGACCCCAAACCGAGAGATTCTGGGATGTTTGCGTTTTTTTGGTAACAATTCTGGAAGGAAACGTAGCAGACCCATCAACGTGGTACTCCTACTGCTCGCCTCATCGAGTGGAATCCAAAGATATGAGTGGTTAAGCTATGGGATATGAAATGGACGAGCGACCAATAAAACAACATGTATTATGGGGTTGAATGCTTTTTGCTATTCACAAAATAAAACAAAAGCAGTCATGCAAATATCTGTTTTAACACAGCACATCAAAATCAGTTACACCATTCAATCCCCCTCGTCCAGACGGGGAGAATTCAATCAAATTTATTCGATGCGACGTTTCTTATGGGATTTAATGACCGACAACATTTTGACCCCAAACCGAGAGGATTCTGGGATGTTTGTGGTTTTTTTGTAATAACTCTGGAAGGAAACCTCGCAGACCCATCAAGGTGGTACTCGTACTGCTCGCCTCATCGAGTGGCATCCAAAGATATGAGTGGTTAAGCTATGGGATATGAAATGGACGAGCGACCAATAAAAGAACATGTATTATGGGGTTGAATGCTTTTTGCTATTCACAAAATAAAACAAAAGCAGTCATGCAAATATCTTATTTAACACAGCACAGCAAAATCAGTTGCACCATTCAATCCCGCTCGTCCAGACGGGGAGAATTCAATCACATTTATTCGATGCGACGTTTCTTATGGGATTTATTGAGCGACAACATTTTGACCCCAAATCGAGAGGATTCTGGGATGTTTGTGGTTTTTTTGTAATAACTCTGGAAGGAAACGTCGCTGAACCATCAAGGTGGTACTCGTACTGCTCGCCTCATCGAGAGGAATCCAAAGATATGAGTGGTTAAGCTATGGGATATGAAATGGACGAGCGACCAATAAAACAACATGTATTATGGGGTTGAATGCTTTTTGCTATTCAAAAAATAAAACAAAAGCAGTCATGCAAATATCTTATTTAACACAGCACAGCAAAATCAGTTGCACCATTCAATCCCGCTCGTCCAGATGGGGAGAATTCAATCACATTTATTCGATGCGACGTTTCTTATGGGATTTATTGAGCGACAACATTTTGACCCCAAATCGAGAGGATTCTGGGATGTTTGTGGTTTTTTTTGTAATAACTCTGGAAGGAAACCTCGCAGACCCATCAAGGTGGGACTCGTACTGCTCGCCTCATCGAGAGGAATCCAAAGATATGAGTGGTTAAGCTATGGGATATGAAATGGACGAGCGACCAATAAAACAACATGTATTATGGGGTTGAATGCTTTTTGCTATTCACAAAATAAAACAAAAGCAGTAAAGCAAATATCTTATTTAGCACAGCACAGCAAAATCAGTTGCACCATTCAATCCCGATCGTCCAGACGGGGAGAATTCAATCACATTTATTCGATGCGACGTTTCTTTAATGGGATTTAATGAGCGACAACATTTTGACCCCAAACCGAGAGGATTCTGGGATGTTTGTGGTTTTTTTGTAATAACTCTGGAAGGAAACCTCGCAGACCCATCAAGGTGGTACTCGTACTGCTCGCCTCATCGAGAGGAATCCAAAGATATGAGTGGTTAAGCTATGGGATATGAAATGGACGAGCGACCAATAAAACAACATGTATTATGGGGTTGAATGCTTTTTGCTATTCACAAAATAAAACAAAAGCAGTCATGCAAATATCTGTTTTAACACAGCACAGCAAAATCAGTTACACCATTCAATCCCCCTCGTCCAGACAGGGAGAATTCAATCACATTTATTCGATGCGACGTTTCTTATGGGATTTAATGAGCGACAACATTTTGACCCCAAACCGAGAGGATTCTGGGATGTTTGTGGTTTTTTTGTAATAACTCTGGAAGGACACCTCGCAGACCCATCAAGGTGGTACTTGTACTGCTCGCCTCATCGAGTGGCATCCAAAGATATGAGTGGTTAAGCTATGGGATATGAAATGGACGAGCGACCAATAAAACAACATGTATTATGGGGTTGAATGCTTTTTGCTATTCACAAAATAAAACAAAAGCAGTCATGCAAATATCTTATTTAACACAGCACAGCAAAATCAGTTGCACCATTCAATCCCGCTCGTCCAGACGGGGAGAATTCAATCACATTTATTCGATGCGACGTTTCTTATGGGATTTATTTAGCGACAACATTTTGACCCCAAATCGAGAGGATTCTGGGATGTTTGTGGTTTTTTTGTAATAACTCTGGAAGGAAACGTCGCTGAACCATCAAGGTGGTACTCGTACTGCTCGCCTTATCGAGAGGAATCCAAAGATATGAGTGGTTAAGCTATGGGATATGAAATGGACGAGCGACCAATAAAACAACATGTATTATGGGGTTGAATGCTTTTTGCTATTCACAAAATAAAACAAAAGCAGTAAAGCAAATATCTTATTTAACACAGCACAGCAAAATCAGTTGCACCATTCAATCCCGCTCGTCCAGACGGGGAGAATTCAATCACATTTATTCGATGCGACGTTTCTTTAATGGGATTTTATGAGCGACAACATTTTGACCCCAAACCGAGAGAATTCTGGGATGTTTGCGGTTTTTTGGTAACAATTCTGGAAGGAAACGTAGCAGACCCATCAAGGTGGTACTCGTACTGCTCGCCTCATCGAGTGGAATCCAGAGATATGAGTGGTTAAGCTATGGGATATGAAATGGACGAGCGACCAATAAAACAACATGTATTATGGGGTTGAATGCTTTTTGCTATTCACAAAATAAAACAAAAGCAGTCATGCAAATATCTGTTTTAACACAGCACAGCAAAATCAGTTACACCATTCAATCCCCCTCGTCCAGACGGGGAGAATTCAATCACATTTATTCGATGCGACGTTTCTTATGGGATTTAATGAGCGACAACATTTTGACCACAAACCGAGAGGATTCTGGGATGTTTGTGGTTTTTTTGTAATAACTCTGGAAGGAAACCTCGCAGACCCATCAAGGTGGGACTCGTACTGCTCGCCTCATCGAGAGGAATCCAAAGATATGAGTGGTTAAGCTATGGGATATGAAATGGACGAGCGACCAATAAAACAACATGTATTATGGGGTTGAATGCTTTTTGCTATTCACAAAATAAAACAAAAGCAGTAAAGCAAATATCTTATTTAACACAGCACAGCAAAATCAGTTGCACCATTCAATCCCGATCGTCCAGACGGGGAGAATTCAATCACATTTATTCGATGCGACGTTTCTTTAATGGGATTTAATGAGCGACAACATTTTGACCCCAAACCGAGAGGATTCTGGGATGTTTGTGGTTTTTTTGTAATAACTCTGGAAGGAAACCTCGCAGACCCATCAAGGTGGTACTCGTACTGCTCGCCTCATCGAGTGGCATCCAAAGATATGAGTGGTTAAGCTATGGGATATGAAATGGACGAGCGACCAATAAAACAACATGTATTATGGGGTTGAATGCTTTTTGCTATTCACAAAATAAAACAAAAGCAGTCATGCAAATATCTTATTTAACACAGCACAGCAAAATCAGTTGCACCATTCAATCCCGCTCGTCCAGACGGGGAGAATTCAATCACATTTATTCGATGCGACGTTTCTTATGGGATTTATTGAGCGACAACATTTTGACCCCAAATCGAAAGGATTCTGGGATGTTTGTGGTTTTTTTGTAATAACTCTGGAAGGAAACGTCGCTGAACCATCAAGGTGGTACTCGTACTGCTCGCCTCATCGAGAGGAATCCAAAGATATGAGTGGTTAAGCTATGGGATATGAAATGGACGAGCGACCAATAAAACAACATGTATTATGGGGTTGAATGCTTTTTGCTATTCAAAAAATAAAACAAAAGCAGTCATGCAAATATCTTATTTAACACAGCACAGCAAAATCAGTTGCACCATTCAATCCCGCTCGTCCAGATGGGGAGAATTCAATCACATTTATTTGATGCGACGTTTCTTATGGGATTTATTGAGCGACAACATTTTGACCCCAAATCGAGAGGATTCTGGGATCTTTGTGGTTTTTTTGTAATAACTCTGGAAGTAAACGTCGCAGACCCATCAAGGTGGTACTCGTACTGCTCGCCTCATCGAGAGGAATCCAAAGATATGAGTGGTTAAGCTATGGGATATGAAATGGACGAGCGACCAATAAAACAACATGTATTATGGGGTTGAATGCTTTTTGCTATTCACAAAATAAAACAAAAGCAGTAAAGCAAATATCTTATTTAGCACAGCACAGCAAAATCAGTTGCACCATTCAATCCCGCTCGTCCAGACGGGGAGAATTCAATTACATTTATTCGATGCGACGTTTCTTTAATGGGATTTTATGAGCGACAACATTTTGACCCCAAACCGAGAGGATTCTGGGATGTTTGCGTTTTTTTGGTAACAATTCTGGAAGGAAACGTAGCAGACCCATCAACGTGGTACTCCTACTGCTCGCCTCATCGAGTGGAATCCAAAGATATGAGTGGTTAAGCTATGGGATATGAAATGGACGAGCGACCAATAAAACAACATGTATTATGGGGTTGAATGCTTTTTGCTATTCACAAAATAAAACAAAAGCAGTCATGCAAATATCTGTTTTAACACAGCACATCAAAATCAGTTACACCATTCAATCCCCCTCGTCCAGACGGGGAGAATTCAATCAAATTTATTCGATGCGACGTTTCTTATGGGATTTAATGACCGACAACATTTTGACCCCAAACCGAGAGGATTCTGGGATGTTTGTGGTTTTTTTGTAATAACTCTGGAAGGAAACCTCGCAGACCCATCAAGGTGGTACTCGTACTGCTCGCCTCATCGAGTGGCATCCAAAGATATGAGTGGTTAAGCTATGGGATATGAAATGGACGAGCGACCAATAAAAGAACATGTATTATGGGGTTGAATGCTTTTTGCTATTCACAAAATAAAACAAAAGCAGTCATGCAAATATCTTATTTAACACAGCACAGCAAAATCAGTTGCACCATTCAATCCCGCTCGTCCAGACGGGGAGAATTCAATCACATTTATTCGATGCGACGTTTCTTATGGGATTTATTGAGCGACAACATTTTGACCCCAAATCGAGAGGATTCTGGGATGTTTGTGGTTTTTTTGTAATAACTCTGGAAGGAAACGTCGCTGAACCATCAAGGTGGTACTCGTACTGCTCGCCTCATCGAGAGGAATCCAAAGATATGAGTGGTTAAGCTATGGGATATGAAATGGACGAGCGACCAATAAAACAACATGTATTATGGGGTTGAATGCTTTTTGCTATTCAAAAAATAAAACAAAAGCAGTCATGCAAATATCTTATTTAACACAGCACAGCAAAATCAGTTGCACCATTCAATCCCGCTCGTCCAGATGGGGAGAATTCAATCACATTTATTCGATGCGACGTTTCTTATGGGATTTATTGAGCGACAACATTTTGACCCCAAATCGAGAGGATTCTGGGATGTTTGTGGTTTTTTTTGTAATAACTCTGGAAGGAAACCTCGCAGACCCATCAAGGTGGGACTCGTACTGCTCGCCTCATCGAGAGGAATCCAAAGATATGAGTGGTTAAGCTATGGGATATGAAATGGACGAGCGACCAATAAAACAACATGTATTATGGGGTTGAATGCTTTTTGCTATTCACAAAATAAAACAAAAGCAGTAAAGCAAATATCTTATTTAGCACAGCACAGCAAAATCAGTTGCACCATTCAATCCCGATCGTCCAGACGGGGAGAATTCAATCACATTTATTCGATGCGACGTTTCTTTAATGGGATTTAATGAGCGACAACATTTTGACCCCAAACCGAGAGGATTCTGGGATGTTTGTGGTTTTTTTGTAATAACTCTGGAAGGAAACCTCGCAGACCCATCAAGGTGGTACTCGTACTGCTCGCCTCATCGAGAGGAATCCAAAGATATGAGTGGTTAAGCTATGGGATATGAAATGGACGAGCGACCAATAAAACAACATGTATTATGGGGTTGAATGCTTTTTGCTATTCAAAAAATAAAACAAAAGCAGTCATGCAAATATCTTATTTAACACAGCACAGCAAAATCAGTTGCACCATTCAATCCCGCTCGTCCAGATGGGGAGAATTCAATCACATTTATTCGATGCGACGTTTCTTATGGGATTTATTGAGCGACAACATTTTGACCCCAAATCGAGAGGATTCTGGGATCTTTGTGGTTTTTTTGTAATAACTCTGGAAGTAAACGTCGCAGACCCATCAAGGTGGTACTCGTACTGCTCGCCTCATCGAGAGGAATCCAAAGATATGAGTGGTTAAGCTATGGGATATGAAATGGACGAGCGACCAATAAAACAACATGTATTATGGGGTTGAATGCTTTTTGCTATTCACAAAATAAAACAAAAGCAGTAAAGCAAATATCTTATTTAGCACAGCACAGCAAAATCAGTTGCACCATTCAATCCCGCTCGTCCAGACGGGGAGAATTCAATTACATTTATTCGATGCGACGTTTCTTTAATGGGATTTTATGAGCGACAACATTTTGACCCCAAACCGAGAGGATTCTGGGATGTTTGCGTTTTTTTGGTAACAATTCTGGAAGGAAACGTAGCAGACCCATCAACGTGGTACTCCTACTGCTCGCCTCATCGAGTGGAATCCAAAGATATGAGTGGTTAAGCTATGGGATATGAAATGGACGAGCGACCAATAAAACAACATGTATTATGGGGTTGAATGCTTTTTGCTATTCACAAAATAAAACAAAAGCAGTCATGCAAATATCTGTTTTAACACAGCACATCAAAATCAGTTACACCATTCAATCCCCCTCGTCCAGACGGGGAGAATTCAATCAAATTTATTCGATGCGACGTTTCTTATGGGATTTAATGACCGACAACATTTTGACCCCAAACCGAGAGGATTCTGGGATGTTTGTGGTTTTTTTGTAATAACTCTGGAAGGAAACCTCGCAGACCCATCAAGGTGGTACTCGTACTGCTCGCCTCATCGAGTGGCATCCAAAGATATGAGTGGTTAAGCTATGGGATATGAAATGGACGAGCGACCAATAAAAGAACATGTATTATGGGGTTGAATGCTTTTTGCTATTCACAAAATAAAACAAAAGCAGTCATGCAAATATCTTATTTAACACAGCACAGCAAAATCAGTTGCACCATTCAATCCCGCTCGTCCAGACGGGGAGAATTCAATCACATTTATTCGATGCGACGTTTCTTATGGGATTTATTGAGCGACAACATTT
The DNA here is from genome assembly GCF_048934315.1 of Petromyzon marinus. Lineage (NCBI taxonomy): Eukaryota > Metazoa > Chordata > Hyperoartia > Petromyzontiformes > Petromyzontidae > Petromyzon > Petromyzon marinus. Next base: position 23,905,802 of record NC_133689.1, read on the forward strand.
TGACCCCAAATCGAGAGGATTCTGGGATGTTTGTGGTTTTTTTGTAATAACTCTGGAAGGCAACGTCGCTGAACCATCAAGGTGGTACTCGTACTGCTCGCCTCATCGAGAGGAATCCAAAGATATGAGTGGTTAAGCTATGGGATATGAAATGGACGAGCGACCAATAAAACAACATGTATTATGGGGTTGAATGCTTTTTGCTATTCACAAAATAAAACAAAAGCAGTAAAGCAAATATCTTATTTAACACAGCACAGCAAAATCAGTTGCACCATTCAATCCCGCTCGTCCAGACGGGGAGAATTCAATCACATTTATTCGATGCGACGTTTCTTTAATGGGATTTTATGAGCGACAACATTTTGACCCCAAACCGAGAGAATTCTGGGATGTTTGCGGTTTTTTGGTAACAATTCTGGAAGGAAACGTAGCAGACCCATCAAGGTGGTACTCGTACTGCTCGCCTCATCGAGTGGAATCCAGAGATATGAGTGGTTAAGCTATGGGATATGAAATGGACGAGCGACCAATAAAACAACATGTATTATGGGGTTGAATGCTTTTTGCTATTCACAAAATAAAACAAAAGCAGTCATGCAAATATCTGTTTTAACACAGCACAGCAAAATCAGTTACACCATTCAATCCCCCTCGTCCAGACGGGGAGAATTCAATCACATTTATTCGATGCGACGTTTCTTATGGGATTTAATGAGCGACAACATTTTGACCACAAACCGAGAGGATTCTGGGATGTTTGTGGTTTTTTTGTAATAACTCTGGAAGGAAACCTCGCAGACCCATCAAGGTGGGACTCGTACTGCTCGCCTCATCGAGAGGAATCCAAAGATATGAGTGGTTAAGCTATGGGATATGAAATGGACGAGCGACCAATAAAACAACATGTATTATGGGGTTGAATGCTTTTTGCTATTCACAAAATAAAACAAAAGCAGTAAAGCAAATATCTTATTTAACACAGCACAGCAAAATCAGTTGCACCATTCAATCCCGATCGTCCAGACGGGGAGAATTCAATCACATTTATTCGATGCGACGTTTCTTTAATGGGATTTAATGAGCGACAACATTTTGACCCCAAACCGAGAGGATTCTGGGATGTTTGTGGTTTTTTTGTAATAACTCTGGAAGGAAACCTCGCAGACCCATCAAGGTGGTACTCGTACTGCTCGCCTCATCGAGTGGCATCCAAAGATATGAGTGGTTAAGCTATGGGATATGAAATGGACGAGCGACCAATAAAACAACATGTATTATGGGGTTGAATGCTTTTTGCTATTCACAAAATAAAACAAAAGCAGTCATGCAAATATCTTATTTAACACAGCACAGCAAAATCAGTTGCACCATTCAATCCCGCTCGTCCAGACGGGGAGAATTCAATCACATTTATTCGATGCGACGTTTCTTATGGGATTTATTGAGCGACAACATTTTGACCCCAAATCGAAAGGATTCTGGGATGTTTGTGGTTTTTTTGTAATAACTCTGGAAGGAAACGTCGCTGAACCATCAAGGTGGTACTCGTACTGCTCGCCTCATCGAGAGGAATCCAAAGATATGAGTGGTTAAGCTATGGGATATGAAATGGACGAGCGACCAATAAAACAACATGTATTATGGGGTTGAATGCTTTTTGCTATTCAAAAAATAAAACAAAAGCAGTCATGCAAATATCTTATTTAACACAGCACAGCAAAATCAGTTGCACCATTCAATCCCGCTCGTCCAGATGGGGAGAATTCAATCACATTTATTTGATGCGACGTTTCTTATGGGATTTATTGAGCGACAACATTTTGACCCCAAATCGAGAGGATTCTGGGATCTTTGTGGTTTTTTTGTAATAACTCTGGAAGTAAACGTCGCAGACCCATCAAGGTGGTACTCGTACTGCTCGCCTCATCGAGAGGAATCCAAAGATATGAGTGGTTAAGCTATGGGATATGAAATGGACGAGCGACCAATAAAACAACATGTATTATGGGGTTGAATGCTTTTTGCTATTCACAAAATAAAACAAAAGCAGTAAAGCAAATATCTTATTTAGCACAGCACAGCAAAATCAGTTGCACCATTCAATCCCGCTCGTCCAGACGGGGAGAATTCAATTACATTTATTCGATGCGACGTTTCTTTAATGGGATTTTATGAGCGACAACATTTTGACCCCAAACCGAGAGGATTCTGGGATGTTTGCGTTTTTTTGGTAACAATTCTGGAAGGAAACGTAGCAGACCCATCAACGTGGTACTCCTACTGCTCGCCTCATCGAGTGGAATCCAAAGATATGAGTGGTTAAGCTATGGGATATGAAATGGACGAGCGACCAATAAAACAACATGTATTATGGGGTTGAATGCTTTTTGCTATTCACAAAATAAAACAAAAGCAGTCATGCAAATATCTGTTTTAACACAGCACATCAAAATCAGTTACACCATTCAATCCCCCTCGTCCAGACGGGGAGAATTCAATCAAATTTATTCGATGCGACGTTTCTTATGGGATTTAATGACCGACAACATTTTGACCCCAAACCGAGAGGATTCTGGGATGTTTGTGGTTTTTTTGTAATAACTCTGGAAGGAAACCTCGCAGACCCATCAAGGTGGTACTCGTACTGCTCGCCTCATCGAGTGGCATCCAAAGATATGAGTGGTTAAGCTATGGGATATGAAATGGACGAGCGACCAATAAAAGAACATGTATTATGGGGTTGAATGCTTTTTGCTATTCACAAAATAAAACAAAAGCAGTCATGCAAATATCTTATTTAACACAGCACAGCAAAATCAGTTGCACCATTCAATCCCGCTCGTCCAGACGGGGAGAATTCAATCACATTTATTCGATGCGACGTTTCTTATGGGATTTATTGAGCGACAACATTTTGACCCCAAATCGAGAGGATTCTGGGATGTTTGTGGTTTTTTTGTAATAACTCTGGAAGGAAACGTCGCTGAACCATCAAGGTGGTACTCGTACTGCTCGCCTCATCGAGAGGAATCCAAAGATATGAGTGGTTAAGCTATGGGATATGAAATGGACGAGCGACCAATAAAACAACATGTATTATGGGGTTGAATGCTTTTTGCTATTCAAAAAATAAAACAAAAGCAGTCATGCAAATATCTTATTTAACACAGCACAGCAAAATCAGTTGCACCATTCAATCCCGCTCGTCCAGATGGGGAGAATTCAATCACATTTATTCGATGCGACGTTTCTTATGGGATTTATTGAGCGACAACATTTTGACCCCAAATCGAGAGGATTCTGGGATGTTTGTGGTTTTTTTTGTAATAACTCTGGAAGGAAACCTCGCAGACCCATCAAGGTGGGACTCGTACTGCTCGCCTCATCGAGAGGAATCCAAAGATATGAGTGGTTAAGCTATGGGATATGAAATGGACGAGCGACCAATAAAACAACATGTATTATGGGGTTGAATGCTTTTTGCTATTCACAAAATAAAACAAAAGCAGTAAAGCAAATATCTTATTTAGCACAGCACAGCAAAATCAGTTGCACCATTCAATCCCGATCGTCCAGACGGGGAGAATTCAATCACATTTATTCGATGCGACGTTTCTTTAATGGGATTTAATGAGCGACAACATTTTGACCCCAAACCGAGAGGATTCTGGGATGTTTGTGGTTTTTTTGTAATAACTCTGGAAGGAAACCTCGCAGACCCATCAAGGTGGTACTCGTACTGCTCGCCTCATCGAGAGGAATCCAAAGATATGAGTGGTTAAGCTATGGGATATGAAATGGACGAGCGACCAATAAAACAACATGTATTATGGGGTTGAATGCTTTTTGCTATTCAAAAAATAAAACAAAAGCAGTCATGCAAATATCTTATTTAACACAGCACAGCAAAATCAGTTGCACCATTCAATCCCGCTCGTCCAGATGGGGAGAATTCAATCACATTTATTCGATGCGACGTTTCTTATGGGATTTATTGAGCGACAACATTTTGACCCCAAATCGAGAGGATTCTGGGATCTTTGTGGTTTTTTTGTAATAACTCTGGAAGTAAACGTCGCAGACCCATCAAGGTGGTACTCGTACTGCTCGCCTCATCGAGAGGAATCCAAAGATATGAGTGGTTAAGCTATGGGATATGAAATGGACGAGCGACCAATAAAACAACATGTATTATGGGGTTGAATGCTTTTTGCTATTCACAAAATAAAACAAAAGCAGTAAAGCAAATATCTTATTTAGCACAGCACAGCAAAATCAGTTGCACCATTCAATCCCGCTCGTCCAGACGGGGAGAATTCAATTACATTTATTCGATGCGACGTTTCTTTAATGGGATTTTATGAGCGACAACATTTTGACCCCAAACCGAGAGGATTCTGGGATGTTTGCGTTTTTTTGGTAACAATTCTGGAAGGAAACGTAGCAGACCCATCAACGTGGTACTCCTACTGCTCGCCTCATCGAGTGGAATCCAAAGATATGAGTGGTTAAGCTATGGGATATGAAATGGACGAGCGACCAATAAAACAACATGTATTATGGGGTTGAATGCTTTTTGCTATTCACAAAATAAAACAAAAGCAGTCATGCAAATATCTGTTTTAACACAGCACATCAAAATCAGTTACACCATTCAATCCCCCTCGTCCAGACGGGGAGAATTCAATCAAATTTATTCGATGCGACGTTTCTTATGGGATTTAATGACCGACAACATTTTGACCCCAAACCGAGAGGATTCTGGGATGTTTGTGGTTTTTTTGTAATAACTCTGGAAGGAAACCTCGCAGACCCATCAAGGTGGTACTCGTACTGCTCGCCTCATCGAGTGGCATCCAAAGATATGAGTGGTTAAGCTATGGGATATGAAATGGACGAGCGACCAATAAAAGAACATGTATTATGGGGTTGAATGCTTTTTGCTATTCACAAAATAAAACAAAAGCAGTCATGCAAATATCTTATTTAACACAGCACAGCAAAATCAGTTGCACCATTCAATCCCGCTCGTCCAGACGGGGAGAATTCAATCACATTTATTCGATGCGACGTTTCTTATGGGATTTATTGAGCGACAACATTTTGACCCCAAATCGAGAGGATTCTGGGATGTTTGTGGTTTTTTTTGTAATAACTCTGGAAGGAAACCTCGCAGACCCATCAAGGTGGGACTCGTACTGCTCGCCTCATCGAGAGGAATCCAAAGATATGAGTGGTTAAGCTATGGGATATGAAATGGACGAGCGACCAATAAAACAACATGTATTATGGGGTTGAATGCTTTTTGCTATTCACAAAATAAAACAAAAGCAGTAAAGCAAATATCTTATTTAGCACAGCACAGCAAAATCAGTTGCACCATTCAATCCCGCTCGTCCAGACGGGGAGAATTCAATCACATTTATTCGATGCGACGTTTCTTTAATGGGATTTTATGAGCGACAACATTTTGACCCCAAACCGAGAGGATTCTGGGATGTTTGCGGTTTTTTGGTAACAATTCTGGAAGGAAACGTAGCAGACCCATCAAGGTGGTACTCGTACTGCTCGCCTCATCGAGTGGAATCCAAAGATATGAGTGGTTAAGCTATGGGATATGAAATGGACGAGCGACCAATAAAACAACATGTATTATGGGGTTGAATGCTTTTTGCTATTCACAAAATAAAACAAAAGCAGTAAAGCAAATATCTTATTTAACACAGCACAGCAAAATCAGTTGCACCATTCAATCCCGCTCGTCCAGACGGGGAGAATTCAATCACATTTATTCGATGCGACGTTTCGTTAATGGGATTTAATGAGCGACAACATTTTGACCCCAAACCGAGAGGATTCTGGGATGTTTGCGGTTTTTTGGTAACAATTCTGGAAGGAAACGTAGCAGACCCATCAAGGTGGTACTCGTACTGCTCGCCTCATCGAGTGGAATCCAAAGATATGAGTGGTTAAGCTATGGGATATGAAATGGACGAGCGACCAATAAAACAACATGTATTATGGGGTTGAATGCTTTTTGCTATTCACAAAATAAAACAAAAGCAGTCATGCAAATATCTGTTTTAACACAGCACATCAAAATCAGTTACACCATTCAATCCCCCTCGTCCAGACGGGGAGAATTCAATCAAATTTATTCGATGCGACGTTTCTTATGGGATTTAATGACCGACAACATTTTGACCCCAAACCGAGAGGATTCTGGGATGTTTGTGGTTTTTTTGTAATAACTCTGGAAGGAAACCTCGCAGACCCATCAAGGTGGTACTCGTACTGCTCGCCTCATCGAGTGGCATCCAAAGATATGAGTGGTTAAGCTATGGGATATGAAATGGACGAGCGACCAATAAAAGAACATGTATTATGGGGTTGAATGCTTTTTGCTATTCACAAAATAAAACAAAAGCAGTCATGCAAATATCTTATTTAACACAGCACAGCAAAATCAGTTGCACCATTCAATCCCGCTCGTCCAGACGGGGAGAATTCAATCACATTTATTCGATGCGACGTTTCTTATGGGATTTATTGAGCGACAACATTTTGACCCCAAATCGAGAGGATTCTGGGATGTTTGTGGTTTTTTTGTAATAACTCTGGAAGGAAACGTCGCTGAACCATCAAGGTGGTACTCGTACTGCTCGCCTCATCGAGAGGAATCCAAAGATATGAGTGGTTAAGCTATGGGATATGAAATGGACGAGCGACCAATAAAACAACATGTATTATGGGGTTGAATGCTTTTTGCTATTCAAAAAATAAAACAAAAGCAGTCATGCAAATATCTTATTTAACACAGCACAGCAAAATCAGTTGCACCATTCAATCCCGCTCGTCCAGATGGGGAGAATTCAATCACATTTATTCGATGCGACGTTTCTTATGGGATTTATTGAGCGACAACATTTTGACCCCAAATCGAGAGGATTCTGGGATGTTTGTGGTTTTTTTTGTAATAACTCTGGAAGGAAACCTCGCAGACCCATCAAGGTGGGACTCGTACTGCTCGCCTCATCGAGAGGAATCCAAAGATATGAGTGGTTAAGCTATGGGATATGAAATGGACGAGCGACCAATAAAACAACATGTATTATGGGGTTGAATGCTTTTTGCTATTCACAAAATAAAACAAAAGCAGTAAAGCAAATATCTTATTTAGCACAGCACAGCAAAATCAGTTGCACCATTCAATCCCGCTCGTCCAGACGGGGAGAATTCAATCACATTTATTCGATGCGACGTTTCTTTAATGGGATTTTATGAGCGACAACATTTTGACCCCAAACCGAGAGGATTCTGGGATGTTTGCGGTTTTTTGGTAACAATTCTGGAAGGAAACGTAGCAGACCCATCAAGGTGGTACTCGTACTGCTCGCCTCATCGAGTGGAATCCAAAGATATGAGTGGTTAAGCTATGGGATATGAAATGGACGAGCGACCAATAAAACAACATGTATTATGGGGTTGAATGCTTTTTGCTATTCACAAAATAAAACAAAAGCAGTAAAGCAAATATCTTATTTAACACAGCACAGCAAAATCAGTTGCACCATTCAATCCCGCTCGTCCAGACGGGGAGAATTCAATCACATTTATTCGATGCGACGTTTCGTTAATGGGATTTAATGAGCGACAACATTTTGACACCAAACCGAGAGGATTCTGGGATGTTTCCGGTTTTTTGGTAACAATTCTGGAAGGAAACGTAGCAGACCCATCAAGGTGGTACTCGTACTGCTCGCCTCATCGAATGGAATCCAAAGATATGAGTGGTTAAGCTATGGGATATGAAATGGACGAGCGACCAATAAAACAACATGTATTATGGGGTTGAATGCTTTTTGCTATTCACAAAATAAAACAAAAGCAGTAAAGCAAATATCTTATTTAGCACAGCACAGCAAAATCAGTTGCACCATTCAATCCCGCTCGTCCAGACGGGGAGAATTCAATTACATTTATTCGATGCGACGTTTCTTTAATGGGATTTTATGAGCGACAACATTTTGACCCCAAACCGAGAGGATTCTGGGATGTTTGCGTTTTTTTGGTAACAATTCTGGAAGGAAACGTAGCAGACCCATCAAGGTGGTACTCGTACTGCTCGCCTCATCGAGTGGAATCCAAAGATATGAGTGGTTAAGCTATGGGATATGAAATGGACGAGCGACCAATAAAACAACATGTATTATGGGGTTGAATGCTTTTTGCTATTCACAAAATAAAACAAAAGCAGTCATGCAAATATCTGTTTTAACACAGCACAGCAAAATCAGTTACACCATTCAATCCCCCTCGTCCAGACAGGGAGAATTCAATCACATTTATTCGATGCGACGTTTCTTATGGGATTTAATGAGCGACAACATTTTGACCCCAAACCGAGAGGATTCTGGGATGTTTGTGGTTTTTTGTAATAACTCTGGAAGGACACCTCGCAGACCCATCAAGGTGGTACTTGTACTGCTCGCCTCATCGAGTGGCATCCAAAGATATGAGTGGTTAAGCTATGGGATATGAAATGGACGAGCGACCAATAAAACAACATGTATTATGGGGTTGAATGCTTTTTGCTATTCACAAAATAAAACAAAAGCAGTCATGCAAATATCTTATTTAACACAGCACAGCAAAATCAGTTGCACCATTCAATCCCGCTCGTCCAGACGGGGAGAATTCAATCACATTTATTCGATGCGACGTTTCTTATGGGATTTATTTAGCGACAACATTTTGACCCCAAATCGAGAGGATTCTGGGATGTTTGTGGTTTTTTTGTAATAACTCTGGAAGGAAACGTCGCTGAACCATCAAGGTGGTACTCGTACTGCTCGCCTTATCGAGAGGAATCCAAAGATATGAGTGGTTAAGCTATGGGATATGAAATGGACGAGCGACCAATAAAACAACATGTATTATGGGGTTGAATGCTTTTTGCTATTCACAAAATAAAACAAAAGCAGTAAAGCAAATATCTTATTTAACACAGCACAGCAAAATCAGTTGCACCATTCAATCCCGCTCGTCCAGACGGGGAGAATTCAATCGCATTTATTCGATGCGACGTTTCTTTAATGGGATTTTATGAGCGACAACATTTTGACCCCAAACCGAGAGAATTCTGGGATGTTTGCGGTTTTTTGGTAACAATTCTGGAAGGAAACGTAGCAGACCCATCAAGGTGGTACTCGTACTGCTCGCCTCATCGAGTGGAATCCAAAGATATGAGTAGTTAAGCTATGGGATATGAAATGGACGAGCGACCAATAAAACAACATGTATTATGGGGTTGAATGCTTTTTGCTATTCACAAAATAAAACAAAAGCAGTCATGCAAATATCTGTTTTAACACAGCACAGCAAAATCAGTTACACCATTCAATCCCCCTCGTCCAGACGGGGAGAATTCAATCACATTTATTCGATGCGACGTTTCTTATGGGATTTAATGAGCGACAACATTTTGACCACAAACCGAGAGGATTCTGGGATGTTTGTGGTTTTTTTGTAATAACTCTGGAAGGAAACCTCGCAGACCCATCAAGGTGGGACTCGTACTGCTCGCCTCATCGAGAGGAATCCAAAGATATGAGTGGTTAAGCTATGGGATATGAAATGGACGAGCGACCAATAAAACAACATGTATTATGGGGTTGAATGCTTTTTGCTATTCACAAAATAAAACAAAAGCAGTAAAGCAAATATCTTATTTAACACAGCACAGCAAAATCAGTTGCACCATTCAATCCCGATCGTCCAGACGGGGAGAATTCAATCACATTTATTCGATGCGACGTTTCTTTAATGGGATTTAATGAGCGACAACATTTTGACCCCAAACCGAGAGGATTCTGGGATGTTTGTGGTTTTTTTGTAATAACTCTGGAAGGAAACCTCGCAGACCCATCAAGGTGGTACTCGTACTGCTCGCCTCATCGAGTGGCATCCAAAGATATGAGTGGTTAAGCTATGGGATATGAAATGGACGAGCGACCAATAAAACAACATGTATTATGGGGTTGAATGCTTTTTGCTATTCACAAAATAAAACAAAAGCAGTCATGCAAATATCTTATTTAACACAGCACAGCAAAATCAGTTGCACCATTCAATCCCGCTCGTCCAGACGGGGAGAATTCAATCACATTTATTCGATGCGACGTTTCTTATGGGATTTATTGAGCGACAACATTTTGACCCCAAATCGAAAGGATTCTGGGATGTTTGTGGTTTTTTTGTAATAACTCTGGAAGGAAACGTCGCTGAACCATCAAGGTGGTACTCGTACTGCTCGCCTCATCGAGAGGAATCCAAAGATATGAGTGGTTAAGCTATGGGATATGAAATGGACGAGCGACCAATAAAACAACATGTATTATGGGGTTGAATGCTTTTTGCTATTCAAAAAATAAAACAAAAGCAGTCATGCAAATATCTTATTTAACACAGCACAGCAAAATCAGTTGCACCATTCAATCCCGCTCGTCCAGATGGGGAGAATTCAATCACATTTATTCGATGCGACGTTTCTTATGGGATTTATTGAGCGACAACATTTTGACCCCAAATCGAGAGGATTCTGGGATGTTTGTGGTTTTTTTTGTAATAACTCTGGAAGGAAACCTCGCAGACCCATCAAGGTGGGACTCGTACTGCTCGCCTCATCGAGAGGAATCCAAAGATATGAGTGGTTAAGCTATGGGATATGAAATGGACGAGCGACCAATAAAACAACATGTATTATGGGGTTGAATGCTTTTTGCTATTCACAAAATAAAACAAAAGCAGTAAAGCAAATATCTTATTTAGCACAGCACAGCAAAATCAGTTGCACCATTCAATCCCGCTCGTCCAGACGGGGAGAATTCAATCACATTTATTCGATGCGACGTTTCTTTAATGGGATTTTATGAGCGACAACATTTTGACCCCAAACCGAGAGGATTCTGGGATGTTTGCGGTTTTTTGGTAACAATTCTGGAAGGAAACGTAGCAGACCCATCAAGGTGGTACTCGTACTGCTCGCCTCATCGAGTGGAATCCAAAGATATGAGTGGTTAAGCTATGGGATATGAAATGGACGAGCGACCAATAAAACAACATGTATTATGGGGTTGAATGCTTTTTGCTATTCACAAAATAAAACAAAAGCAGTAAAGCAAATATCTTATTTAACACAGCACAGCAAAATCAGTTGCACCATTCAATCCCGCTCGTCCAGACGGGGAGAATTCAATCACATTTATTCGATGCGACGTTTCGTTAATAGGATTTAATGAGCGACAACATTTTGACCCCAAACCGAGAGGATTCTGGGATGTTTGCGGTTTTTTGGTAACAATTCTGGAAGGAAACGTAGCAGACACATCAAGGTGGTACTCGTACTGCTCGCCTCATCGAGTGGAATCCAAAGATATGAGTGGTTAAGCTATGGGATATGAAATGGACGAGCGACCAATAAAACAACATGTATTATGGGGTTGAATGCTTTTTGCTATTCACAAAATAAAACAAAAGCAGTCATGCAAATATCTGTTTTAACACAGCACAGCAAAATCAGTTACACCATTCAATCCCCCTCGTCCAGACAGGGAGAATTCAATCACATTTATTCGATGCGACGTTTCTTATGGGATTTAATGAGCGACAACATTTTGACCCCAAACCGAGAGGATTCTGGGATGTTTGTGGTTTTTTTGTAATAACTCTGGAAGGAAACCTCGCAGACCCATCAAGGTGGTACTTGTACTGCTCGCCTCATCGAGTGGCATCCAAAGATATGAGTGGTTAAGCTATGGGATATGAAATGGACGAGCGACCAATAAAACAACATGTATTATGGGGTTGAATGCTTTTTGCTATTCACAAAATAAAACAAAAGCAGTCATGCAAATATCTTATTTAACACAGCACAGCAAAATCAGTTGCACCATTCAATCCCGCTCGTCCAGACGGGGAGAATTCAATCACATTTATTCGATGCGACGTTTCTTATGGGATTTATTTAGCGACAACATTTTGACCCCAAATCGAGAGGATTCTGGGATGTTTGTGGTTTTTTTGTAATAACTCTGGAAGGAAACGTCGCTGAACCATCAAGGTGGTACTCGTACTGCTCGCCTTATCGAGAGGAATCCAAAGATATGAGTGGTTAAGCTATGGGATATGAAATGGACGAGCGACCAATAAAACAACATGTATTATGGGGTTGAATGCTTTTTGCTATTCACAAAATAAAACAAAAGCAGTAAAGCAAATATCTTATTTAACACAGCACAGCAACATCAGTTGCACCATTCAATCCCGCTCGTCCAGACGGGGAGAATTCAATCACATTTATTCGATGCGACGTTTCTTTAATGGGATTTTATGAGCGACAACATTTTGACCCCAAACCGAGAGAATTCTGGGATGTTTGCGGTTTTTTGGTAACAATTCTGGAAGGAAACGTAGCAGACCCATCAAGGTGGTACTCGTACTGCTCGCCTCATCGAGTGGAATCCAAAGATATGAGTAGTTAAGCTATGGGATATGAAATGGACGAGCGACCAATAAAACAACATGTATTATGGGGTTGAATGCTTTTTGCTATTCACAAAATAAAACAAAAGCAGTCATGCAAATATCTTTTTTAACACAGCACAGCAAAATCAGTTACACCATTCAATCCCCCTCGTCCAGACGGGGAGAATTCAATCACATTTATTCGATGCGACGTTTCTTATGGGATTTAATGAGCGACAACATTTTGACCACAAACCGAGAGGATTCTGGGATGTTTGTGGTTTTTTTGTAATAACTCTGGAAGGAAACCTCGCAGACCCATCAAGGTGGGACTCGTACTGCTCGCCTCATCGAGAGGAATCCAAAGATATGAGTGGTTAAGCTATGGGATATGAAATGGACGAGCGACCAATAAAACAACATGTATTATGGGGTTGAATGCTTTTTGCTATTCACAAAATAAAACAAAAGCAGTAAAGCAAATATCTTATTTAACACAGCACAGCAAAATCAGTTGCACCATTCAATCCCGATCGTCCAGACGGGGAGAATTCAATCACATTTATTCGATGCGACGTTTCTTTAATGGGATTTAATGAGCGACAACATTTTGACCCCAAACCGAGAGGATTCTGGGATGTTTGTGGTTTTTTTGTAATAACTCTAGAAGGAAACCTCGCAGACCCATCAAGGTGGTACTCGTACTGCTCGCCTCATCGAGTGGCATCCAAAGATATGAGTGGTTAAGCTATGGGATATGAAATGGACGAGCGACCAATAAAACAACATGTATTATGGGGTTGAATGCTTTTTGCTATTCACAAAATAAAACAAAAGCAGTCATGCAAATATCTTATTTAACACAGCACAGCAAAATCAGTTGCACCATTCAATCCCGCTCGTCCAGACGGGGAGAATTCAATCACATTTATTCGATGCGACGTTTCTTATGGGATTTATTGAGCGACAACATTTTGACCCCAAATCGAAAGGATTCTGGGATGTTTGTGGTTTTTTTGTAATAACTCTGGAAGGAAACGTCGCTGAACCATCAAGGTGGTACTCGTACTGCTCGCTTCATCGAGAGGAATCCAAAGATATGAGTGGTTAAGCTATGGGATATGAAATGGACGAGCGACCAATAAAACAACATGTATTATGGGGTTGAATGCTTTTTGCTATTCAAAAAATAAAACAAAAGCAGTCATGCAAATATCTTATTTAACACAGCACAGCAAAATCAGTTGCACCATTCAATCCCGCTCGTCCAGATGGGGAGAATTCAATCACATTTATTCGATGCGACGTTTCTTATGGGATTTATTGAGCGACAACATTTTGACCCCAAATCGAGAGGATTCTGGGATCTTTGTGGTTTTTTTGTAATAACTCTGGAAGTAAACGTCGCAGACCCATCAAGGTGGTACTCGTACTGCTCGCCTCATCGAGAGGAATCCAAAGATATGAGTGGTTAAGCTATGGGATATGAAATGGACGAGCGACCAATAAAACAACATGTATTATGGGGTTGAATGCTTTTTGCTATTCACAAAATAAAACAAAAGCAGTAAAGCAAATATCTTATTTAGCACAGCACAGCAAAATCAGTTGCACCATTCAATCCCGCTCGTCCAGACGGGGAGAATTCAATTACATTTATTCGATGCGACGTTTCTTTAATGGGATTTTATGAGCGACAACATTTTGACCCCAAACCGAGAGGATTCTGGGATGTTTGCGTTTTTTTGGTAACAATTCTGGAAGGAAACGTAGCAGACCCATCAACGTGGTACTCCTACTGCTCGCCTCATCGAGTGGAATCCAAAGATATGAGTGGTTAAGCTATGGGATATGAAATGGACGAGCGACCAATAAAACAACATGTATTATGGGGTTGAATGCTTTTTGCTATTCACAAAATAAAACAAAAGCAGTCATGCAAATATCTGTTTTAACACAGCACATCAAAATCAGTTACACCATTCAATCCCCCTCGTCCAGACGGGGAGAATTCAATCAAATTTATTCGATGCGACGTTTCTTATGGGATTTAATGACCGACAACATTTTGACCCCAAACCGAGAGGATTCTGGGATGTTTGTGGTTTTTTTGTAATAACTCTGGAAGGAAACCTCGCAGACCCATCAAGGTGGTACTCGTACTGCTCGCCTCATCGAGTGGCATCCAAAGATATGAGTGGTTAAGCTATGGGATATGAAATGGACGAGCGACCAATAAAAGAACATGTATTATGGGGTTGAATGCTTTTTGCTATTCACAAAATAAAACAAAAGCAGTCATGCAAATATCTTATTTAACACAGCACAGCAAAATCAGTTGCACCATTCAATCCCGCTCGTCCAGACGGGGAGAATTCAATCACATTTATTCGATGCGACGTTTCTTATGGGATTTATTGAGCGACAACATTTTGACCCCAAATCGAGAGGATTCTGGGATGTTTGTGGTTTTTTTGTAATAACTCTGGAAGGAAACGTCGCTGAACCATCAAGGTGGTACTCGTACTGCTCGCCTCATCGAGAGGAATCCAAAGATATGAGTGGTTAAGCTATGGGATATGAAATGGACGAGCGACCAATAAAACAACATGTATTATGGGGTTGAATGCTTTTTGCTATTCAAAAAATAAAACAAAAGCAGTCATGCAAATATCTTATTTAACACAGCACAGCAAAATCAGTTGCACCATTCAATCCCGCTCGTCCAGATGGGGAGAATTCAATCACATTTATTCGATGCGACGTTTCTTATGGGATTTATTGAGCGACAACATTTTGACCCCAAATCGAGAGGATTCTGGGATGTTTGTGGTTTTTTTTGTAATAACTCTGGAAGTAAACGTCGCAGACCCATCAAGGTGGTACTCGTACTGCTCGCCTCATCGAGAGGAATCCAAAGATATGAGTGGTTAAGCTATGGGATATGAAATGGACGAGCGAACAATAAAACAACATGTATTATGGGGTTGAATGCTTTTTGCTATTCACAAAATAAAACAAAAGCAGTAAAGCAAATATCTTATTTAGCACAGCACAGCAAAATCAGTTGCACCATTCAATCCCGCTCGTCCAGACGGGGAGAATTCAATTACATTTATTCGATGCGACGTTTCTTTAATGGGATTTTATGAGCGACAACATTTTGACCCCAAACCGAGAGGATTCTGGGATGTTTGCGGTTTTTTGGTAACAATTCTGGAAGGAAACGTAGCAGACCCATCAACGTGGTACTCCTACTGCTCGCCTCATCGAGTGGAATCCAAAGATATGAGTGGTTAAGCTATGGGATATGAAATGGACGAGCGACCAATAAAACAACATGTATTATGGGGTTGAATGCTTTTTGCTATTCACAAAATAAAACAAAAGCAGTCATGCAAATATCTGTTTTAACACAGCACATCAAAATCAGTTACACCATTCAATCCCCCTCGTCCAGACGGGGAGAATTCAATCAAATTTATTCGATGCGACGTTTCTTATGGGATTTAATGACCGACAACATTTTGACCCCAAACCGAGAGGATTCTGGGATGTTTGTGGTTTTTTTGTAATAACTCTGGAAGGAAACCTCGCAGACCCATCAAGGTGGTACTCGTACTGCTCGCCTCATCGAGTGGCATCCAAAGATATGAGTGGTTAAGCTATGGGATATGAAATGGACGAGCGACCAATAAAACAACATGTATTATGGGGTTGAATGCTTTTTGCTATTCACAAAATAAAACAAAAGCAGTCATGCAAATATCTTATTTAACACAGCACAGCAAAATCAGTTGCACCATTCATTCCCGCTCGTCCAGACGGGGAGAATTCAATCACATTTATTCGATGCGACGTTTCTTTAATGGGATTTTATGAGCGACAACATTTTGACCCCAAACCGAGAGGATTCTGGGATGTTTGCGTTTTTTGGTAACAATTCTGGAAGGAAACGTAGCAGACCCATCAACGTGGTACTCCTACTGCTCGCCTCATCGAGTGGAATCCAAAGATATGAGTGGTTAAGCTATGGGATATGAAATGGACGAGCGACCAATAAAACAACATGTATTATGGGGTTGAATGCTTTTTGCTATTCACAAAATAAAACAAAAGCAGTCATGCAAATATCTGTTTTAACACAGCACATCAAAATCAGTTACACCATTCAATCCCCCTCGTCCAGACGGGGAGAATTCAATCAAATTTATTCGATGCGACGTTTCTTATGGGATTTAATGACCGACAACATTTTGACCCCAAACCGAGAGGATTCTGGGATGTTTGTGGTTTTTTTGTAATAACTCTGGAAGGAAACCTCGCAGACCCATCAAGGTGGTACTCGTACTGCTCGCCTCATCGAGTGGCATCCAAAGATATGAGTGGTTAAGCTATGGGATATGAAATGGACGAGCGACCAATAAAAGAACATGTATTATGGGGTTGAATGCTTTTTGCTATTCACAAAATAAAACAAAAGCAGTCATGCAAATATCTTATTTAACACAGCACAGCAAAATCAGTTGCACCATTCAATCCCGCTCGTCCAGACGGGGAGAATTCAATCACATTTATTCGATGCGACGTTTCTTATGGGATTTATTGAGCGACAACATTTTGACCCCAAATCGAGAGGATTCTGGGATGTTTGTGGTTTTTTTGTAATAACTCTGGAAGGAAACCTCGCAGACCCATCAAGGTGGTACTCGTACTGCTCGCCTCATCGAGTGGCATCCAAAGATATGAGTGGTTAAGCTATGGGATATGAAATGGACGAGCGACCAATAAAAGAACATGTATTATGGGGTTGAATGCTTTTTGCTATTCACAAAATAAAACAAAAGCAGTCATGCAAATATCTTATTTAACACAGCACAGCAAAATCAGTTGCACCATTCAATCCCGCTCGTCCAGACGGGGAGAATTCAATCACATTTATTCGATGCGACGTTTCTTATGGGATTTATTGAGCGACAACATTTTGACCCCAAATCGAGAGGATTCTGGGATGTTTGTGGTTTTTTTGTAATAACTCTGGAAGGAAACGTCGCTGAACCATCAAGGTGGTACTCGTACTGCTCGCCTCATCGAGAGGAATCCAAAGATATGAGTGGTTAAGCTATGGGATATGAAATGGACGAGCGACCAATAAAACAACATGTATTATGGGGTTGAATGCTTTTTGCTATTCAAAAAATAAAACAAAAGCAGTCATGCAAATATCTTATTTAACACAGCACAGCAAAATCAGTTGCACCATTCAATCCCGCTCGTCCAGATGGGGAGAATTCAATCACATTTATTCGATGCGACGTTTCTTATGGGATTTATTGAGCGACAACATTTTGACCCCAAATCGAGAGGATTCTGGGATGTTTGTGGTTTTTTTTGTAATAACTCTGGAAGTAAACGTCGCAGACCCATCAAGGTGGTACTCGTACTGCTCGCCTCTTCGAGAGGAATCCAAACATATGAGTGGTTAAGCTATGGGATATGAAATGGACGAGCGAACAATAAAACAACATGTATTATGGGGTTGAATGCTTTTTGCTATTCACAAAATAAAACAAAAGCAGTAAAGCAAATATCTTATTTAGCACAGCACAGCAAAATCAGTTGCACCATTCAATCCCGCTCGTCCAGACGGGGAGAATTCAATTACATTTATTCGATGCGACGTTTCTTTAATGGGATTTTATGAGCGACAACATTTTGACCCCAAACCGAGAGGATTCTGGGATGTTTGCGGTTTTTTGGTAACAATTCTGGAAGGAAACGTAGCAGACCCATCAAGGTGGTACTCGTACTGCTCGCCTCATCGAGTGGAATCCAAATATATGAGTGGTTAAGCTATGGGATATGAAATGGACGAGCGACCAATAAAACAACATGTATTATGGGGTTGAATGCTTTTTGCTATTCACAAAATAAAACAAAAGCAGTCATGCAAATATCTGTTTTAACACAGCACATCAAAATCAGTTACACCATTCAATCCCCCTCGTCCAGACGGGGAGAATTCAATCAAATTTATTCGATGCGACGTTTCTTATGGGATTTAATGACCGACAACATTTTGACCCCAAACCGAGAGGATTCTGGGATGTTTGTGGTTTTTTTGTAATAACTCTGGAAGGAAACCTCGCAGACCCATCAAGGTGGTACTCGTACTGCTCGCCTCATCGAGTGGCATCCAAAGATATGAGTGGTTAAGCTATGGGATATGAAATGGACGAGCGACCAATAAAACAACATGTATTATGGGGTTGAATGCTTTTTGCTATTCACAAAATAAAACAAAAGCAGTCATGCAAATATCTTATTTAACACAGCACAGCAAAATCAGTTGCACCATTCATTCCCGCTCGTCCAGACGGGGAGAATTCAATCACATTTATTCGATGCGACGTTTCTTTAATGGGATTTTATGAGCGACAACATTTTGACCCCAAACCGAGAGGATTCTGGGATGTTTGCGTTTTTTTGGTAACAATTCTGGAAGGAAACGTAGCAGACCCATCAACGTGGTACTCCTACTGCTCGCCTCATCGAGTGGAATCCAAAGATATGAGTGGTTAAGCTATGGGATATGAAATGGACGAGCGACCAATAAAACAACATGTATTATGGGGTTGAATGCTTTTTGCTATTCAAAAAATAAAACAAAAGCAGTCATGCAAATATCTTATTTAACACAGCACAGCAAAATCAGTTGCACCATTCAATCCCGCTCGTCCAGATGGGGAGAATTCAATCACATTTATTCGATGCGACGTTTCTTATGGGATTTATTGAGCGACAACATTTTGACCCCAAATCGAGAGGATTCTGGGATGTTTGTGGTTTTTTTTGTAATAACTCTGGAAGTAAACGTCGCAGACCCATCAAGGTGGTACTCGTACTGCTCGCCTCATCGAGAGGAATCCAAAGATATGAGTGGTTAAGCTATGGGATATGAAATGGACGAGCGAACAATAAAACAACATGTATTATGGGGTTGAATGCTTTTTGCTATTCACAAAATAAAACAAAAGCAGTAAAGCAAATATCTTATTTAGCACAGCACAGCAAAATCAGTTGCACCATTCAATCCCGCTCGTCCAGACGGGGAGAATTCAATTACATTTATTCGATGCGACGTTTCTTTAATGGGATTTTATGAGCGACAACATTTTGACCCCAAACCGAGAGGATTCTGGGATGTTTGCGGTTTTTTGGTAACAATTCTGGAAGGAAACGTAGCAGACCCATCAAGGTGGTACTCGTACTGCTCGCCTCATCGAGTGGAATCCAAAGATATGAGTGGTTAAGCTATGGGATATGAAATGGACGAGCGACCAATAAAACAACATGTATTATGGGGTTGAATGCTTTTTGCTATTCACAAAATAAAACAAAAGCAGTCATGCAAATATCTGTTTTAACACAGCACATCAAAATCAGTTACACCATTCAATCCCCCTCGTCCAGACGGGGAGAATTCAATCAAATTTATTCGATGCGACGTTTCTTATGGGATTTAATGACCGACAACATTTTGACCCCAAACCGAGAGGATTCTGGGATGTTTGTGGTTTTTTTGTAATAACTCTGGAAGGAAACCTCGCAGACCCATCAAGGTGGTACTCGTACTGCTCGCCTCATCGAGTGGCATCCAAAGATATGAGTGGTTAAGCTATGGGATATGAAATGGACGAGCGACCAATAAAACAACATGTATTATGGGGTTGAATGCTTTTTGCTATTCACAAAATAAAACAAAAGCAGTCATGCAAATATCTTATTTAACACAGCACAGCAAAATCAGTTGCACCATTCATTCCCGCTCGTCCAGACGGGGAGAATTCAATCACATTTATTCGATGCGACGTTTCTTATGGGATTTATTGAGCGACAACATTTTGACCCCAAATCGAGAGGATTCTGGGATGTTTGTGGTTTTTTTGTAATAACTCTGGAAGGAAACGTCGCTGAACCATCAAGGTGGTACTCGTACTGCTCGCCTCATCGAGAGGAATCCAAAGATATGAGTGGTTAAGCTATGCGATATGAAATGGACGAGCGACCAATAAAACAACATGTATTATGGGGTTGAATGCTTTTTGCTATTCAAAAAATAAAACAAAAGCAGTCATGCAAATATCTTATTTAACACAGCACAGCAAAATCAGTTGCACCATTCAATCCCGCTCGTCCAGATGGGGAGAATTCAATCACATTTATTCGATGCGACGTTTCTTATGGGATTTATTGAGCGACAACATTTTGACCCCAAATCGAGAGGATTCTGGGATGTTTGTGTTTTTTTTTGTAATAACTCTGGAAGTAAACGTCGCAGACCCATCAAGGTGGTACTCGTACTGCTCGCCTCATCGAGAGGAATCCAAAGATATGAGTGGTTAAGCTATGGGATATGAAATGGACGAGCGAACAATAAAACAACATGTATTATGGGGTTGAATGCTTTTTGCTATTCACAAAATAAAACAAAAGCAGTAAAGCAAATATCTTATTTAGCACAGCACAGCAAAATCAGTTGCACCATTCAATCCCGCTCGTCCAGACGGGGAGAATTCAATTACATTTATTCGATGCGACGTTTCTTTAATGGGATTTTATGAGCGACAACATTTTGACCCCAAACCGAGAGGATTCTTCGATGTTTGCGGTTTTTTGGTAACAATTCTGGAAGGAAACGTAGCAGACCCATCAAGGTGGTACTCGTACTGCTCGCCTCATCGAGTGGAATCCAAATATATGAGTGGTTAAGCTATGGGATATGAAATGGACGAGCGACCAATAAAACAACATGTATTATGGGGTTGAATGCTTTTTGCTATTCACAAAATAAAACAAAAGCAGTCATGCAAATATCTGTTTTAACACAGCACATCAAAATCAGTTACACCATTCAATCCCCCTCGTCCAGACGGGGAGAATTCAATCACATTTATTCGATGCGACGTTTCTTATGGGATTTAATGAGCGACAACATTTTGACCCCAAACCGAGAGGATTCTGGGATGTTTGTGGTTTTTTTGTAATAACTCTGGAAGTAAACGTCGCACACCCATCAAGGTGGTACTCGTACTGCTCGCCTCATCGAGTGGCATCCAAAGATATGAGTGGTTAAGCTATGGGATATGAAATGGACGAGCGACCAATAAAACAACATGTATTATGGGGTTGAATGCTTTTTGCTATTCACAAAATAAAACAAAAGCAGCCATGCAAATATCTTATTTAACACAGCACAGCAAAATCAGTTGCACCATTCAATCCCGCTCGTCCAGACGGGGAGAATTCAATCACATTTATTCGATGCGACGTTTCTTATGGGATTTATTGAGCGACAACATTTTGACCCCAAATCGAGAGGATTCTGGGATGTTTGTGGTTTTTTTGTAATAACTCTGGAAGGAAACGTCGCAGACCCATCAAGGTGGTACTCGTACTGCTCGCCTCATCGAGAGGAATCCAAAGATATGAGTGGTTAAGCTATGGGATATGAAATGGACGAGCGAACAATAAAACAACATGTATTATGGGGTTGAATGCTTTTTGCTATTCACAAAATCAAACAAAAGCAGTAAAGCAAATATCTTATTTAGCACAGCACAGCAAAATCAGTTGCACCATTCAATCCCGCTCGTCCAGACGGGGAGAATTCAATTACATTTATTCGATGCGACGTTTCTTTAATGGGATTTTATGAGCGACAACATTTTGACCCCAAACCGAGAGGATTCTTCGATGTTTGCGGTTTTTTGGTAACAATTCTGGAAGGAAACGTAGCAGACCCATCAAGGTGGTACTCGTACTGCTCGCCTCATCGAGTGGAATCCAAATATATGAGTGGTTAAGCTATGGGATATGAAATGGACGAGCGACCAATAAAACAACATGTATTATGGGGTTGAATGCTTTTTGCTATTCACAAAATAAAACAAAAGCAGTCATGCAAATATCTGTTTTAACACAGCACATCAAAATCAGTTACACCATTCAATCCCCCTCGTCCAGACGGGGAGAATTCAATCACATTTATTCGATGCGACGTTTCTTATGGGATTTAATGAGCGACAACATTTTGACCCCAAACCGAGAGGATTCTGGGATGTTTGTGGTTTTTTTGTAATAACTCTGGAAGTAAACGTCGCACACCCATCAAGGTGGTACTCGTACTGCTCGCCTCATCGAGTGGCATCCAAAGATATGAGTGGTTAAGCTATGGGATATGAAATGGACGAGCGACCAATAAAACAACATGTATTATGGGGTTGAATGCTTTTTGCTATTCACAAAATAAAACAAAAGCAGCCATGCAAATATCTTATTTAACACAGCACAGCAAAATCAGTTGCACCATTCAATCCCGCTCGTCCAGACGGGGAGAATTCAATCACATTTATTCGATGCGACGTTTCTTATGGGATTTATTGAGCGACAACATTTTGACCCCAAATCGAGAGGATTCTGGGATGTTTGTGGTTTTTTTGTAATAACTCTGGAAGGAAACGTCGCAGACCCATCAAGGTGGTACTCGTACTGCTCGCCTCATCGAGAGGAATCCAAAGATATGAGTGGTTAAGCTATGGGATATGAAATGGACGAGCGAACAATAAAACAACATGTATTATGGGGTTGAATGCTTTTTGCTATTCACAAAATCAAACAAAAGCAGTAAAGCAAATATCTTATTTAGCACAGCACAGCAAAATCAGTTGCACCATTCAATCCCGCTCGTCCAGACGGGGAGAATTCAATTACATTTATTCGATGCGACGTTTCTTTAATGGGATTTTATGAGCGACAACATTTTGACACCAAACCGAGAGGATTCTGGGATGTTTGCGGTTTTTTGGTAACAATTCTGGAAGGAAACGTAGCAGACCCATCAAGGTGGTACTCGTACTGCTCGCCTCATCGAGTGGAATCCAAATATATGAGTGGTTAAGCTATGGGATATGAAATGGACGAGCGACCAATAAAACAACATGTATTATGGGGTTGAATGCTTTTTGCTATTCACAAAATAAAACAAAAGCAGTCATGCAAATATCTGTTTTAACACAGCACATCAAAATCAGTTACACCATTCAATCCCCCTCGTCCAGACGGGGAGAATTCAATCACATTTATTCGATGCGACGTTTCTTATGGGATTTAATGAGCGACAACATTTTGACCCCAAACCGAGAGGATTCTGGGATGTTTGTGGTTTTTTTGTAATAACTCTGGAAGTAAACGTCGCACACCCATCAAGGTGGTACTCGTACTGCTCGCCTCATCGAGTGGCATCCAAAGATATGAGTGGTTAACCTATGGGATATGAAATGGACGAGCGACCAATAAAACAACATGTATTATGGGGTTGAATGCTTTTTGCTATTCACAAAATAAAACAAAAGCAGCCATGCAAATATCTTATTTAACACAGCACAGCAAAATCAGTTGCACCATTCAATCCCGCTCGTCCAGACGGGGAGAATTCAATCACATTTATTCGATGCGACGTTTCTTATGGGATTTATTGAGCGACAACATTTTGACCCCAAATCGAGAGGATTCTGGGATGTTTGTGGTTTTTTTGTAATAACTCTGGAAGGAAACGTCGCTGAACCATCAAGGTGGTACTCGTACTGCTCGCCTCATCGAGAGGAATCCAAAGATATGAGTGGTTAAGCTATGGGATATGAAATGGACGAGCGACCAATAAAACAACATGTATTATGGGGTTGAATGCTTTTTGCTATTCAAAAAATAAAACAAAAGCAGTCATGCAAATATCTTATTTAACACAGCACAGCAAAATCAGTTGCACCATTCAATCCCGCTCGTCCAGATGGGGAGAATTCAATCACATTTATTCGATGCGACGTTTCTTATGGGATTTATTGAGCGACAACATTTTGACCCCAAATCGAGAGGATTCTGGGATGTTTGTGGTTTTTTTGTAATAACTCTGGAAGTAAACGTCGCAGACCCATCAAGGTGGTACTCGTACTGCTCGCCTCATCGAGAGGAATCCAAAGATATGAGTGGTTAAGCTATGGGATATGAAATGGACGAGCGACCAATAAAACAACATGTATTATGGGGTTGAATGCTTTTTGCTATTCACAAAATAAAACAAAAGCAGTAAAGCAAATATCTTATTTAGCACAGCACAGCAAAATCAGTTGCACCATTCAATCCCACTCGTCCAGACGGGGAGAATTCAATTACATTTATTCGATGCGACGTTTCTTTAATGGGATTTTATGAGCGACAACATTTTGACCCCAAACCGAGAGGATTCTGGGATGTTTGCGTTTTTTTGGTAACAATTCTGGAAGGAAACGTAGCAGACCCATCAACGTGGTACTCCTACTGCTCGCCTCATCGAGTGGAATCCAAAGATATGAGTGGTTAAGCTATGGGATATGAAATGGACGAGCGACCAATAAAACAACATGTATTATGGGGTTGAATGCTTTTTGCTATTCACAAAATAAAACAAAAGCAGTCATGCAAATATCTGTTTTAACACAGCACATCAAAATCAGTTACACCATTCAATCCCCCTCGTCCAGACGGGGAGAATTCAATCAAATTTATTCGATGCGACGTTTCTTATGGGATTTAATGACCGACAACATTTTGACCCCAAACCGAGAGGATTCTGGGATGTTTGTGGTTTTTTTGTAATAACTCTGGAAGGAAACCTCGCAGACCCATCAAGGTGGTACTCGTACTGCTCGCCTCATCGAGTGGCATCCAAAGATATGAGTGGTTAAGCTATGGGATATGAAATGGACGAGCGACCAATAAAACAACATGTATTATGGGGTTGAATGCTTTTTGCTATTCACAAAATAAAACAAAAGCAGTCATGCAAATATCTTATTTAACACAGCACAGCAAAATCAGTTGCACCATTCATTCCCGCTCGTCCAGACGGGGAGAATTCAATCACATTTATTCGATGCGACGTTTCTTATGGGATTTATTGAGCGACAACATTTTGACCCCAAATCGAGAGGATTCTGGGATGTTTGTGGTTTTTTTGTAATAACTCTGGAAGGAAACGTCGCTGAACCATCAAGGTGGTACTCGTACTGCTCGCCTCATCGAGAGGAATCCAAAGATATGAGTGGTTAAGCTATGGGATATGAAATGGACGAGCGACCAATAAAACAACATGTATTATGGGGTTGAATGCTTTTTGCTATTCAAAAAATAAAACAAAAGCAGTCATGCAAATATCTTATTTAACACAGCACAGCAAAATCAGTTGCACCATTCAATCCCGCTCGTCCAGATGGGGAGAATTCAATCACATTTATTCGATGCGACGTTTCTTATGGGATTTATTGAGCGACAACATTTTGACCCCAAACCGAGAGGATTCTGGGATGTTTGCGTTTTTTTGGTAACAATTCTGGAAGGAAACGTAGCAGACCCATCAACGTGGTACTCCTACTGCTCGCCTCATCGAGTGGAATCCAAAGATATGAGTGGTTAAGCTATGGGATATGAAATGGACGAGCGACCAATAAAACAACATGTATTATGGGGTTGAATGCTTTTTGCTATTCACAAAATAAAACAAAAGCAGTCATGCAAATATCTGTTTTAACACAGCACATCAAAATCAGTTACACCATTCAATCCCCCTCGTCCAGACGGGGAGAATTCAATCAAATTTATTCGATGCGACGTTTCTTATGGGATTTAATGACCGACAACATTTTGACCCCAAACCGAGAGGATTCTGGGATGTTTGTGGTTTTTTTGTAATAACTCTGGAAGGAAACCTCGCAGACCCATCAAGGTGGTACTCGTACTGCTCGCCTCATCGAGTGGCATCCAAAGATATGAGTGGTTAAGCTATGGGATATGAAATGGACGAGCGACCAATAAAACAACATGTATTATGGGGTTGAATGCTTTTTGCTATTCACAAAATAAAACAAAAGCAGTCATGCAAATATCTTATTTAACACAGCACAGCAAAATCAGTTGCACCATTCATTCCCGCTCGTCCAGACGGGGAGAATTCAATCACATTTATTCGATGCGACGTTTCTTATGGGATTTATTGAGCGACAACATTTTGACCCCAAATCGAGAGGATTCTGGGATGTTTGTGGTTTTTTTGTAATAACTCTGGAAGGAAACGTCGCTGAACCATCAAGGTGGTACTCGTACTGCTCGCCTCATCGAGAGGAATCCAAAGATATGAGTGGTTAAGCTATGGGATATGAAATGGACGAGCGACCAATAAAACAACATGTATTATGGGGTTGAATGCTTTTTGCTATTCAAAAAATAAAACAAAAGCAGTCATGCAAATATCTTATTTAACACAGCACAGCAAAATCAGTTGCACCATTCAATCCCGCTCGTCCAGATGGGGAGAATTCAATCACATTTATTCGATGCGACGTTTCTTATGGGATTTATTGAGCGACAACATTTTGACCCCAAATCGAGAGGATTCTGGGATGTTTGTGTTTTTTTTTGTAATAACTCTGGAAGTAAACGTCGCAGACCCATCAAGGTGGTACTCCTACTGCTCGCCTCATCGAGAGGAATCCAAAGATATGAGTGGTTAAGCTATGGGATATGAAATGGACGAGCGAACAATAAAACAACATGTATTATGGGGTTGAATGCTTTTTGCTATTCACAAAATAAAACAAAAGCAGTAAAGCAAATATCTTATTTAGCACAGCACAGCAAAATCAGTTGCACCATTCAATCCCGCTCGTCCAGACGGGGAGAATTCAATTACATTTATTCGATGCGACGTTTCTTTAATGGGATTTTATGAGCGACAACATTTTGACCCCAAACCGAGAGGATTCTGGGATATTTGCGGTTTTTTGGTAACAATTCTGGAAGGAAACGTAGCAGACCCATCAAGGTGGTACTCGTACTGCTCGCCTCATCGAGTGGAATCCAAATATATGAGTGGTTAAGCTATGGGATATGAAATGGACGAGCGACCAATAAAACAACATGTATTATGGGGTTGAATGCTTTTTGCTATTCACAAAATAAAACAAAAGCAGTCATGCAAATATCTGTTTTAACACAGCACATCAAAATCAGTTACACCATTCAATCCCCCTCGTCCAGACGGGGAGAATTCAATCACATTTATTCGATGCGACGTTTCTTATGGGATTTAATGAGCGACAACATTTTGACCCCAAACCGAGAGGATTCTGGGATGTTTGTGGTTTTTTTGTAATAACTCTGGAAGTAAACGTCGCACACCCATCAAGGTGGTACTCGTACTGCTCGCCTCATCGAGTGGCATCCAAAGATATGAGTGGTTAAGCTATGGGATATGAAATGGACGAGCGACCAATAAAACAACATGTATTATGGGGTTGAATGCTTTTTGCTATTCACAAAATAAAACAAAAGCAGCCATGCAAATATCTTATTTAACACAGCACAGCAAAATCAGTTGCACCATTCAATCCCGCTCGTCCAGACGGGGAGAATTCAATCACATTTATTCGATGCGACGTTTCTTATGGGATTTATTGAGCGACAACATTTTGACCCCAAATCGAGAGGATTCTGGGATGTTTGTGGTTTTTTTGTAATAACTCTGGAAGGAAACGTCGCTGAACCATCAAGGTGGTACTCGTACTGCTCGCCTCATCGAGAGGAATCCAAAGATATGAGTGGTTAAGCTATGGGATATGAAATGGACGAGCGACCAATAAAACAACATGTATTATGGGGTTGAATGCTTTTTGCTATTCAAAAAATAAAACAAAAGCAGTCATGCAAATATCTTATTTAACACAGCACAGCAAAATCAGTTGCACCATTCAATCCCGCTCGTCCAGATGGGGAGAATTCAATCACATTTATTCGATGCGACGTTTCTTATGGGATTTATTGAGCGACAACATTTTGACCCCAAATCGAGAGGATTCTGGGATGTTTGTGTTTTTTTTTGTAATAACTCTGGAAGTAAACGTCGCAGACCCATCAAGGTGGTACTCGTACTGCTCGCCTCATCGAGAGGAATCCAAAGATATGAGTGGTTAAGCTATGGGATATGAAATGGACGAGCGAACAATAAAACAACATGTATTATGGGGTTGAATGCTTTTTGCTATTCACAAAATAAAACAAAAGCAGTAAAGCAAATATCTTATTTAGCACAGCACAGCAAAATCAGTTGCACCATTCAATCCCGCTCGTCCAGACGGGGAGAATTCAATTACATTTATTCGATGCGACGTTTCTTTAATGGGATTTTATGAGCGACAACATTTTGACCCCAAACCGAGAGGATTCTGGGATATTTGCGGTTTTTTGGTAACAATTCTGGAAGGAAACGTAGCAGACCCATCAAGGTGGTACTCGTACTGCTCGCCTCATCGAGTGGAATCCAAATATATGAGTGGTTAAGCTATGGGATATGAAATGGACGAGCGACCAATAAAACAACATGTATTATGGGGTTGAATGCTTTTTGCTATTCACAAAATAAAACAAAAGCAGTCATGCAAATATCTGTTTTAACACAGCACATCAAAATCAGTTACACCATTCAATCCCCCTCGTCCAGACGGGGAGAATTCAATCACATTTATTCGATGCGACGTTTCTTATGGGATTTAATGAGCGACAACATTTTGACCCCAAACCGAGAGGATTCTGGGATGTTTGTGGTTTTTTTGTAATAACTCTGGAAGTAAACGTCGCACACCCATCAAGGTGGTACTCGTACTGCTCGCCTCATCGAGTGGCATCCAAAGATATGAGTGGTTAAGCTATGGGATATGAAATGGACGAGCGACCAATAAAACAACATGTATTATGGGGTTGAATGCTTTTTGCTATTCACAAAATAAAACAAAAGCAGCCATGCAAATATCTTATTTAACACAGCACAGCAAAATCAGTTGCACCATTCAATCCCGCTCGTCCAGACGGGGAGAATTCAATCACATTTATTCGATGCGACGTTTCTTATGGGATTTATTGAGCGACAACATTTTGACCCCAAATCGAGAGGATTCTGGGATGTTTGTGGTTTTTTTGTAATAACTCTGGAAGGAAACGTCGCTGAACCATCAAGGTGGTACTCGTACTGCTCGCCTCATCGAGAGGAATCCAAAGATATGAGTGGTTAAGCTATGGGATATGAAATGGACGAGCGACCAATAAAACAACATGTATTATGGGGTTGAATGCTTTTTGCTATTCAAAAAATAAAACAAAAGCAGTCATGCAAATATCTTATTTAACACAGCACAGCAAAATCAGTTGCACCATTCAATCCCGCTCGTCCAGATGGGGAGAATTCAATCACATTTATTCGATGCGACGTTTCTTATGGGATTTATTGAGCGACAACATTTTGACCCCAAATCGAGAGGATTCTGGGATGTTTGTGGTTTTTTTGTAATAACTCTGGAAGTAAACGTCGCAGACCCATCAAGGTGGTACTCGTACTGCTCGCCTCATCGAGAGGAATCCAAAGATATGAGTGGTTAAGCTATGGGATATGAAATGGACGAGCGACCAATAAAACAACATGTATTATGGGGTTGAATGCTTTTTGCTATTCACAAAATAAAACAAAAGCAGCCATGCAAATATCTTATTTAACACAGCACAGCAAAATCAGTTGCACCATTCAATCCCGCTCGTCCAGACGGGGAGAATTCAATCACATTTATTCGATGCGACGTTTCTTATGGGATTTATTGAGCGACAACATTTTGACCCCAAATCGAGAGGATTCTGGGATGTTTGTGGTTTTTTTGTAATAACTCTGGAAGGAAACGTCGCTGAACCATCAAGGTGGTACTCGTACTGCTCGCCTCATCGAGAGGAATCCAAAGATATGAGTGGTTAAGCTATGGGATATGAAATGGACGAGCGACCAATAAAACAACATGTATTATGGGGTTGAATGCTTTTTGCTATTCAAAAAATAAAACAAAAGCAGTCATGCAAATATCTTATTTAACACAGCACAGCAAAATCAGTTGCACCATTCAATCCCGCTCGTCCAGATGGGGAGAATTCAATCACATTTATTCGATGCGACGTTTCTTATGGGATTTATTGAGCGACAACATTTTGACCCCAAATCGAGAGGATTCTGGGATGTTTGTGGTTTTTTTGTAATAACTCTGGAAGTAAACGTCGCAGACCCATCAAGGTGGTACTCGTACTGCTCGCCTCATCGAGAGGAATCCAAAGATATGAGTGGTTAAGCTATGGGATATGAAATGGACGAGCGACCAATAAAACAACATGTATTATGGGGTTGAATGCTTTTTGCTATTCACAAAATAAAACAAAAGCAGTAAAGCAAATATCTTATTTAGCACAGCACAGCAAAATCAGTTGCACCATTCAATCCCACTCGTCCAGACGGGGAGAATTCAATTACATTTATTCGATGCGACGTTTCTTTAATGGGATTTTATGAGCGACAACATTTTGACCCCAAACCGAGAGGATTCTGGGATGTTTGCGTTTTTTTGGTAACAATTCTGGAAGGAAACGTAGCAGACCCATCAACGTGGTACTCCTACTGCTCGCCTCATCGAGTGGAATCCAAAGATATGAGTGGGTTAAGCTATGGGATATGAAATGGACGAGCGACCAATAAAACAACATGTATTATGGGGTTGAATGCTTTTTGCTATTCACAAAATAAAACAAAAGCAGTCATGCAAATATCTGTTTTAACACAGCACATCAAAATCAGTTACACCATTCAATCCCCCTCGTCCAGACGGGGAGAATTCAATCAAATTTATTCGATGCGACGTTTCTTATGGGATTTAATGACCGACAACATTTTGACCCCAAACCGAGAGGATTCTGGGATGTTTGTGGTTTTTTTGTAATAACTCTGGAAGGAAACCTCGCAGACCCATCAAGGTGGTACTCGTACTGCTCGCCTCATCGAGTGGCATCCAAAGATATGAGTGGTTAAGCTATGGGATATGAAATGGACGAGCGACCAATAAAACAACATGTATTATGGGGTTGAATGCTTTTTGCTATTCACAAAATAAAACAAAAGCAGTCATGCAAATATCTTATTTAACACAGCACAGCAAAATCAGTTGCACCATTCAATCCCGCTCGTCCAGACGGGGAGAATTCAATCACATTTATTCGATGCGACGTTTCTTATGGGATTTATTGAGCGACAACATTTTGACCCCAAATCGAGAGGATTCTGGGATGTTTGTGGTTTTTTTGTAATAACTCTGGAAGGAAACGTCGATGAACCATCAAGGTGGTACTCGTACTGCTCGCCTCATCGAGAGGAATCCAAAGATATGAGTGGTTAAGCTATGGGATATGAAATGGACGAGCGAACAATAAAACAACATGTATTATGGGGTTGAATGCTTTTTGCTATTCACAAAATAAAACAAAAGCAGTAAAGCAAATATCTTATTTAGCACAGCACAGCAAAATCAGTTGCACCATTCAATCCCGCTCGTCCAGACGGGGAGAATTCAATTACATTTATTCGATGCGACGTTTCTTTAATGGGATTTTATGAGCGACAACATTTTGACCCCAAACCGAGAGGATTCTGGGATGTTTGCGGTTTTTTGGTAACAATTCTGGAAGGAAACGTAGCAGACCCATCAAGGTGGTACTCGTACTGCTCGCCTCATCGAGTGGAATCCAAATATATGAGTGGTTAAGCTATGGGATATGAAATGGACGAGCGACCAATAAAACAACATGTATTATGGGGTTGAATGCTTTTTGCTATTCACAAAATAAAACAAAAGCAGTCATGCAAATATCTGTTTTAACACAGCACATCAAAATCAGTTACACCATTCAATCCCCCTCGTCCAGACGGGGAGAATTCAATCACATTTATTCGATGCGACGTTTCTTATGGGATTTAATGAGCGACAACATTTTGACCCCAAACCGAGAGGATTCTGGGATGTTTGTGGTTTTTTTGTAATAACTCTGGAAGTAAACGTCGCACACCCATCAAGGTGGTACTCGTACTGCTCGCCTCATCGAGTGGCATCCAAAGATATGAGTGGTTAAGCTATGGGATATGAAATGGACGAGCGACCAATAAAACAACATGTATTATGGGGTTGAATGCTTTTTGCTATTCACAAAATAAAACAAAAGCAGCCATGCAAATATCTTATTTAACACAGCACAGCAAAATCAGTTGCACCATTCAATCCCGCTCGTCCAGACGGGGAGAATTCAATCACATTTATTCGATGCGACGTTTCTTATGGGATTTATTGAGCGACAACATTTTGACCCCAAATCGAGAGGATTCTGGGATGTTTGTGGTTTTTTTGTAATAACTCTGGAAGGAAACGTCGCTGAACCATCAAGGTGGTACTCGTACTGCTCGCCTCATCGAGAGGAATCCAAAGATATGAGTGGTTAAGCTATGGGATATGAAATGGACGAGCGACCAATAAAACAACATGTATTATGGGGTTGAATGCTTTTTGCTATTCAAAAAATAAAACAAAAGCAGTCATGCAAATATCTTATTTAACACAGCACAGCAAAATCAGTTGCACCATTCAATCCCGCTCGTCCAGATGGGGAGAATTCAATCACATTTATTCGATGCGACGTTTCTTATGGGATTTATTGAGCGACAACATTTTGACCCCAAATCGAGAGGATTCTGGGATGTTTGTGGTTTTTTTGTAATAACTCTGGAAGTAAACGTCGCAGACCCATCAAGGTGGTACTCTTACTGCTCGCCTCATCGAGAGGAATCCAAAGATATGAGTGGTTAAGCTATGGGATATGAAATGGACGAGCGACCAATAAAACAACATGTATTATGGGGTTGAATGCTTTTTGCTATTCACAAAATAAAACAAAAGCAGTAAAGCAAATATCTTATTTAGCACAGCACAGCAAAATCAGTTGCACCATTCAATCCCACTCGTCCAGACGGGGAGAATTCAATTACATTTATTCGATGCGACGTTTCTTTAATGGGATTTTATGAGCGACAACATTTTGACCCCAAACCGAGAGGATTCTGGGATGTTTGCGTTTTTTTGGTAACAATTCTGGAAGGAAACGTAGCAGACCCATCAACGTGGTACTCCTACTGCTCGCCTCATCGAGTGGAATCCAAAGATATGAGTGGTTAAGCTATGGGATATGAAATGGACGAGCGACCAATAAAACAACATGTATTATGGGGTTGAATGCTTTTTGCTATTCACAAAATAAAACAAAAGCAGTCATGCAAATATCTGTTTTAACACAGCACATCAAAATCAGTTACACCATTCAATCCCCCTCGTCCAGACGGGGAGAATTCAATCAAATTTATTCGATGCGACGTTTCTTATGGGATTTAATGACCGACAACATTTTGACCCCAAACCGAGAGGATTCTGGGATGTTTGTGGTTTTTTTGTAATAACTCTGGAAGGAAACCTCGCAGACCCATCAAGGTGGTACTCGTACTGCTCGCCTCATCGAGTGGCATCCAAAGATATGAGTGGTTAAGCTATGGGATATGAAATGGACGAGCGACCAATAAAACAACATGTATTATGGGGTTGAATGCTTTTTGCTATTCACAAAATAAAACAAAAGCAGTCATGCAAATATCTTATTTAACACAGCACAGCAAAATCAGTTGCACCATTCAATCCCGCTCGTCCAGACGGGGAGAATTCAATCACATTTATTCGATGCGACGTTTCTTATGGGATTTATTGAGCGACAACATTTTGACCCCAAATCGAGAGGATTCTGGGATGTTTGTGGTTTTTTTGTAATAACTCTGGAAGGAAACGTCGATGAACCATCAAGGTGGTACTCGTACTGCTCGCCTCATCGAGAGGAATCCAAAGATATGAGTGGTTAAGCTATGGGATATGAAATGGACGAGCGAACAATAAAACAACATGTATTATGGGGTTGAATGCTTTTTGCTATTCACAAAATAAAACAAAAGCAGTAAAGCAAATATCTTATTTAGCACAGCACTGCAAAATCAGTTGCACCATTCAATCCCGCTCGTCCAGACGGGGAGAATTCAATTACATTTATTCGATGCGACGTTTCTTTAATGGGATTTTATGAGCGACAACATTTTGACCCCAAACCGAGAGGATTCTGGGATGTTTGCGGTTTTTTGGTAACAATTCTGGAAGGAAACGTAGCAGACCCATCAAGGTGGTACTCGTACTGCTCGCCTCATCGAGTGGAATCCAAATATATGAGTGGTTAAGCTATGGGATATGAAATGGACGAGCGACCAATAAAACAACATGTATTATGGGGTTGAATGCTTTTTGCTATTCACAAAATAAAACAAAAGCAGTCATGCAAATATCTGTTTTAACACAGCACATCAAAATCAGTTACACCATTCAATCCCCCTCGTCCAGACGGGGAGAATTCAATCACATTTATTCGATGCGACGTTTCTTATGGGATTTAATGAGCGACAACATTTTGACCCCAAACCGAGAGGATTCTGGGATGTTTGTGGTTTTTTTGTAATAACTCTGGAAGTAAACGTCGCACACCCATCAAGGTGGTACTCGTACTGCTCGCCTCATCGAGTGGCATCCAAAGATATGAGTGGTTAAGCTATGGGATATGAAATGGACGAGCGACCAATAAAACAACATGTATTATGGGGTTGAATGCTTTTTGCTATTCACAAAATAAAACAAAAGCAGCCATGCAAATATCTTATTTAACACAGCACAGCAAAATCAGTTGCACCATTCAATCCCGCTCGTCCAGACGGGGAGAATTCAATCACATTTATTCGATGCGACGTTTCTTATGGGATTTATTGAGCGACAACATTTTGACCCCAAATCGAGAGGATTCTGGGATGTTTGTGGTTTTTTTGTAATAACTCTGGAAGGAAACGTCGCTGAACCATCAAGGTGGTACTCGTACTGCTCGCCTCATCGAGAGGAATCCAAAGATATGAGTGGTTAAGCTATGGGATATGAAATGGACGAGCGACCAATAAAACAACATGTATTATGGGGTTGAATGCGTTTTGCTATTCAAAAAATAAAACAAAAGCAGTCATGCAAATATCTTATTTAACACAGCACAGCAAAATCAGTTGCACCATTCAATCCCGCTCGTCCAGATGGGGAGAATTCAATCACATTTATTCGATGCGACGTTTCTTATGGGATTTATTGAGCGACAACATTTTGACCCCAAATCGAGAGGATTCTGGGATGTTTGTGGTTTTTTTGTAATAACTCTGGAAGTAAACGTCGCAGACCCATCAAGGTGGTACTCGTACTGCTCGCCTCATCGAGAGGAATCCAAAGATATGAGTGGTTAAGCTATGGGATATGAAATGGACGAGCGACCAATAAAACAACATGTATTATGGGGTTGAATGCTTTTTTCTATTCACAAAATAAAACAAAAGCAGTAAAGCAAATATCTTATTTAGCACAGCACAGCAAAATCAGTTGCACCATTCAATCCCACTCGTCCAGACGGGGAGAATTCAATTACATTTATTCGATGCGACGTTTCTTTAATGGGATTTTATGAGCGACAACATTTTGACCCCAAACCGAGAGGATTCTGGGATGTTTGCGTTTTTTTGGTAACAATTCTGGAAGGAAACGTAGCAGACCCATCAACGTGGTACTCCTACTGCTCGCCTCATCGAGTGGAATCCAAAGATATGAGTGGTTAAGCTATGGGATATGAAATGGACGAGCGACCAATAAAACAACATGTATTATGGGGTTGAATGCTTTTTGCTATTCACAAAATAAAACAAAAGCAGTCATGCAAATATCTGTTTTAACACAGCACATCAAAATCAGTTACACCATTCAATCCCCCTCGTCCAGACGGGGAGAATTCAATCAAATTTATTCGATGCGACGTTTCTTATGGGATTTAATGACCGACAACATTTTGACCCCAAACCGAGAGGATTCTGGGATGTTTGTGGTTTTTTTGTAATAACTCTGTAAGGAAACCTCGCAGACCCATCAAGGTGGTACTCGTACTGCTCGCCTCATCGAGTGGCATCCAAAGATATGAGTGGTTAAGCTATGGGATATGAAATGGACGAGCGACCAATAAAACAACATGTATTATGGGGTTGAATGCTTTTTGCTATTCACAAAATAAAACAAAAGCAGTCATGCAAATATCTTATTTAACACAGCACAGCAAAATCAGTTGCACCATTCAATCCCGCTCGTCCAGACGGGGAGAATTCAATCACATTTATTCGATGCGACGTTTCTTATGGGATTTATTGAGCGACAACATTTTGACCCCAAATCGAGAGGATTCTGGGATGTTTGTGGTTTTTTTGTAATAACTCTGGAAGGAAACGTCGATGAACCATCAAGGTGGTACTCGTACTGCTCGCCTCATCGAGAGGAATCCAAAGATATGAGTGGTTAAGCTATGGGATATGAAATGGACGAGCGACCAATAAAACAACATGTATTATGGGGTTGAATGCTTTTTGCTATTCAAAAAATAAAACAAAAGCAGTCATGCAAATATCTTATTTAACACAGCACAGCAAAATCAGTTGCACCATTCAATCCCGCTCGTCCAGATGGGGAGAATTCAATCACATTTATTCGATGCGACGTTTCTTATGGGATTTATTGAGCGACAACATTTTGACCCCAAATCGAGAGGATTCTGGGATGTTTGTGGTTTTTTTTGTAATAACTCTGGAAGTAAACGTCGCAGACCCATCAAGCTGGTACTCGTACTGCTCGCCTCATCGAGAGGAATCCAAAGATATGAGTGGTTAAGCTATGGGATATGAAATGGACGAGCGAACAATAAAACAACATGTATTATGGGGTTGAATGCTTTTTGCTATTCACAAAATAAAACAAAAGCAGTAAAGCAAATATCTTATTTAGCACAGCACAGCAAAATCAGTTGCACCATTCAATCCCGCTCGTCCAGACGGGGAGAATTCAATTACATTTATTCGATGCGACGTTTCTTTAATGGGATTTTATGAGCGACAACATTTTGACCCCAAACCGAGAGGATTCTGGGATGTTTGCGGTTTTTTGGTAACAATTCTGGAAGGAAACGTAGCAGACCCATCAAGGTGGTACTCGTACTGCTCGCCTCATCGAGTGGAATCCAAATATATGAGTGGTTAAGCTATGGGATATGAAATGGACGAGCGACCAATAAAACAACATGTATTATGGGGTTGAATGCTTTTTGCTATTCACAAAATAAAACAAAAGCAGTCATGCAAATATCTGTTTTAACACAGCACATCAAAATCAGTTACACCATTCAATCCCCCTCGTCCAGACGGGGAGAATTCAATCACATTTATTCGATGCGACGTTTCTTATGGGATTTAATGAGCGACAACATTTTGACCCCAAACCGAGAGGATTCTGGGATGTTTGTGGTTTTTTTGTAATAACTCTGGAAGTAAACGTCGCACACCCATCAAGGTGGTACTCGTACTGCTCGCCTCATCGAGAGGAATCCAAAGATATGAGTGGTTAAGCTATGGGATATGAAATGGACGAGCGACCAATAAAACAACATGTATTATGGGGTTGAATGCTTTTTGCTATTCACAAAATAAAACAAAAGCAGTCATGCAAATATCTTATTTAACACAGCACAGCAAAATCAGTTGCACCATTCAATCCCGCTCGTCAAGACGGGGAGAATTCAATCACATTTATTCGATGCGACGTTTCTTTAATGGGATTTAATGAGCTACAACATTTTGACCCCAAATCGAGAGGATTCTGGGATGTTTGTGGTTTTTTTTTGTAATAACTCTGGAAGGAAACGTCGCAGACCCATCAAGGTGGTACTCGTACTGCTCGCCTCATCGAGAGGAATCCAAAGATATGAGTGGTTAAGCTATGGGATATGAAATGGACGAGCGACCAATAAAAGAACATGTATTATGGGGTTGAATGCTTTTTGCTATTCACAAAATAAAACAAAAGCAGTAAAGCAAATATCTTATTTAACACAGCACATCAAAATCAGTTACACCATTCAATCCCCCTCGTCCAGACGGGGAGAATTCAATCAAATTTATTCGATGCGACGTTTCTTATGGGATTTAATGACCGACAACATTTTGACCCCAAACCGAGAGGATTCTGGGATGTTTGTGTTTTTTTTGTAATAACTCTGGAAGGAAACCTCGCAGACCCATCAAGGTGGTACTCGTACTGCTCGCCTCATCGAGTGGCATCCAAAGATATGAGTGGTTAAGCTATGGGATATGAAATGGACGAGCGACCAATAAAAGAACATGTATTATGGGGTTGAATGCTTTTTGCTATTCACAAAATAAAACAAAAGCAGTCATGCAAATATCTGTTTTAACACAGCACATCAAAATCAGTTACACCATTCAATCCCCCTCGTCCAGACGGGGAGAATTCAATCACATTTATTCGATGCGACGTTTCTTATGGGATTTAATGAGCGACAACATTTTGACCCCAAACCGAGAGGATTCTGGGATGTTTGTGGTTTTTTTGTAATAACTCTGGAAGTAAACGTCGCACACCCATCAAGGTGGTACTCGTACTGCTCGCCTCATCGAGAGGAATCCAAAGATATGAGTGGTTAAGCTATGGGATATGAAATGGACGAGCGACCAATAAAACAACATGTATTATGGGGTTGAATGCTTTTTGCTATTCACAAAATAAAACAAAAGCAGTCATGCAAATATCTTATTTAACACAGCACAGCAAAATCAGTTGCACCATTCAATCCCGCTCGTCAAGACGGGGAGAATTCAATCACATTTATTCGATGCGACGTTTCTTTAATGGGATTTAATGAGCTACAACATTTTGACCCCAAATCGAGAGGATTCTGGGATGTTTGTGGTTTTTTTGTAATAACTCTGGAAGGAAACGTCGATGAACCATCAAGGTGGTACTCGTACTGCTCGCCTCATCGAGAGGAATCCAAAGATATGAGTGGTTAAGCTATGGGATATGAAATGGACGAGCGACCAATAAAACAACATGTATTATGGGGTTGAATGCTTTTTGCTATTCAAAAAATAAAACAAAAGCAGTCATGCAAATATCTTATTTAACACAGCACAGCAAAATCAGTTGCACCATTCAATCCCGCTCGTCCAGATGGGGAGAATTCAATCACATTTATTCGATGCGACGTTTCTTATGGGATTTATTGAGCGACAACATTTTGACCCCAAATCGAGAGGATTCTGGGATGTTTGTGGTTTTTTTTGTAATAACTCTGGAAGTAAACGTCGCAGACCCATCAAGCTGGTACTCGTACTGCTCGCCTCATCGAGAGGAATCCAAAGATATGAGTGGTTAAGCTATGGGATATGAAATGGACGAGCGAACAATAAAACAACATGTATTATGGGGTTGAATGCTTTTTGCTATTCACAAAATAAAACAAAAGCAGTAAAGCAAATATCTTATTTAGCACAGCACAGCAAAATCAGTTGCACCATTCAATCCCGCTCGTCCAGACGGGGAGAATTCAATTACATTTATTCGATGCGACGTTTCTTTAATGGGATTTTATGAGCGACAACATTTTGACCCCAAACCGAGAGGATTCTGGGATGTTTGCGGTTTTTTGGTAACAATTCTGGAAGGAAACGTAGCAGACCCATCAAGGTGGTACTCGTACTGCTCGCCTCATCGAGTGGAATCCAAATATATGAGTGGTTAAGCTATGGGATATGAAATGGACGAGCGACCAATAAAACAACATGTATTATGGGGTTGAATGCTTTTTGCTATTCACAAAATAAAACAAAAGCAGTCATGCAAATATCTGTTTTAACACAGCACATCAAAATCAGTTACACCATTCAATCCCCCTCGTCCAGACGGGGAGAATTCAATCACATTTATTCGATGCGACGTTTCTTATGGGATTTAATGAGCGACAACATTTTGACCCCAAACCGAGAGGATTCTGGGATGTTTGTGGTTTTTTTGTAATAACTCTGGAAGTAAACGTCGCACACCCATCAAGGTGGTACTCGTACTGCTCGCCTCATCGAGAGGAATCCAAAGATATGAGTGGTTAAGCTATGGGATATGAAATGGACGAGCGACCAATAAAACAACATGTATTATGGGGTTGAATGCTTTTTGCTATTCACAAAATAAAACAAAAGCAGTCATGCAAATATCTTATTTAACACAGCACAGCAAAATCAGTTGCACCATTCAATCCCGCTCGTCAAGACGGGGAGAATTCAATCACATTTATTCGATGCGACGTTTCTTTAATGGGATTTAATGAGCTACAACATTTTGACCCCAAATCGAGAGGATTCTGGGATGTTTGTGGTTTTTTTTTGTAATAACTCTGGAAGGAAACGTCGCAGACCCATCAAGGTGGTACTCGTACTGCTCGCCTCATCGAGAGGAATCCAAAGATATGAGTGGTTAAGCTATGGGATATGAAATGGACGAGCGACCAATAAAAGAACATGTATTATGGGGTTGAATGCTTTTTGCTATTCACAAAATAAAACAAAAGCAGTAAAGCAAATATCTTATTTAACACAGCACATCAAAATCAGTTACACCATTCAATCCCCCTCGTCCAGACGGGGAGAATTCAATCAAATTTATTCGATGCGACGTTTCTTATGGGATTTAATGACCGACAACATTTTGACCCCAAACCGAGAGGATTCTGGGATGTTTGTGTTTTTTTTGTAATAACTCTGGAAGGAAACCTCGCAGACCCATCAAGGTGGTACTCGTACTGCTCGCCTCATCGAGTGGCATCCAAAGATATGAGTGGTTAAGCTATGGGATATGAAATGGACGAGCGACCAATAAAAGAACATGTATTATGGGGTTGAATGCTTTTTGCTATTCACAAAATAAAACAAAAGCAGTCATGCAAATATCTGTTTTAACACAGCACATCAAAATCAGTTACACCATTCAATCCCCCTCGTCCAGACGGGGAGAATTCAATCACATTTATTCGATGCGACGTTTCTTATGGGATTTAATGAGCGACAACATTTTGACCCCAAACCGAGAGGATTCTGGGATGTTTGTGGTTTTTTTGTAATAACTCTGGAAGTAAACGTCGCACACCCATCAAGGTGGTACTCGTACTGCTCGCCTCATCGAGAGGAATCCAAAGATATGAGTGGTTAAGCTATGGGATATGAAATGGACGAGCGACCAATAAAACAACATGTATTATGGGGTTGAATGCTTTTTGCTATTCACAAAATAAAACAAAAGCAGTCATGCAAATATCTTATTTAACACAGCACAGCAAAATCAGTTGCACCATTCAATCCCGCTCGTCAAGACGGGGAGAATTCAATCACATTTATTCGATGCGACGTTTCTTTAATGGGATTTAATGAGCTACAACATTTTGACCCCAAATCGAGAGGATTCTGGGATGTTTGTGGTTTTTTTTTGTAATAACTCTGGAAGGAAACGTCGCAGACCCATCAAGGTGGTACTCGTACTGCTCGCCTCATCGAGAGGAATCCAAAGATATGAGTGGTTAAGCTATGGGATATGAAATGGACGAGCGACCAATAAAAGAACATGTATTATGGGGTTGAATGCTTTTTGCTATTCACAAAATAAAACAAAAGCAGTCATGCAAATATCTTATTTAACACAGCACAGCAAATTCAGTTGCACCATTCAATCCCGCTCGTCCAGATGGGGAGAATTCAATCACATTTATTCGATGCGACGTTTCTTATGGGATTTATTGAGCGACAACATTTTGACCCCAAATCGAGAGGATTCTGGGATGTTTGCGGTTTTTTGGTAACAATTCTGGAAGGAAACGTAGCAGACCCATCAAGGTGGTACTCGTACTGCTCGCCTCATCGAGTGGAATCCAAATATATGAGTGGTTAAGCTATGGGATATGAAATGGACGAGCGACCAATAAAACAACATGTATTATGGGGTTGAATGCTTTTTGCTATTCACAAAATAAAACAAAAGCAGTCATGCAAATATCTGTTTTAACACAGCACATCAAAATCAGTTACACCATTCAATCCCCCTCGTCCAGACGGGGAGAATTCAATCACATTTATTCGATGCGACGTTTCTTATGGGATTTAATGAGCGACAACATTTTGACCCCAAACCGAGAGGATTCTGGGATGTTTGTGGTTTTTTTGTAATAACTCTGGAAGTAAACGTCGCACACCCATCAAGGTGGTACTCGTACTGCTCGCCTCATCGAGAGGAATCCAAAGATATGAGTGGTTAAGCTATGGGATATGAAATGGACGAGCGACCAATAAAACAACATGTATTATGGGGTTGAATGCTTTTTGCTATTCACAAAATAAAACAAAAGCAGTCATGCAAATATCTTATTTAACACAGCACAGCAAAATCAGTTGCACCATTCAATCCCGCTCGTCAAGACGGGGAGAATTCAATCACATTTATTCGATGCGACGTTTCTTTAATGGGATTTAATGAGCGACAACATTTTGACCCCAAACCGAGAGGATTCTGGGATGTTTGTGGTTTTTTTGTAATAACTCTGGAAGTAAACGTCGCACACCCATCAAGGTGGTACTCGTACTGCTCGCCTCATCGAGTGGCATCCAAAGATATGAGTGGTTAAGCTATGGGATATGAAATGGACGAGCGACCAATAAAACAACATGTATTATGGGGTTGAATGCTTTTTGCTATTCACAAAATAAAACAAAAGCAGCCATGCAAATATCTTATTTAACACAGCACAGCAAAATC
Source organism: Petromyzon marinus (assembly GCF_048934315.1). NCBI lineage: Eukaryota > Metazoa > Chordata > Hyperoartia > Petromyzontiformes > Petromyzontidae > Petromyzon > Petromyzon marinus. The sequence continues at coordinate 23,949,118 of NC_133689.1, forward strand.
AGTTGCACCATTCAATCCCGCTCGTCCAGACGGGGAGAATTCAATCACATTTATTCGATGCGACGTTTCTTATGGGATTTATTGAGCGACAACATTTTGACCCCAAATCGAGAGGATTCTGGGATGTTTGTGGTTTTTTTGTAATAACTCTGGAAGGAAACGTCGCTGAACCATCAAGGTGGTACTCGTACTGCTCGCCTCATCGAGAGGAATCCAAAGATATGAGTGGTTAAGCTATGGGATATGAAATGGACGAGCGACCAATAAAACAACATGTATTATGGGGTTGAATGCGTTTTGCTATTCAAAAAATAAAACAAAAGCAGTCATGCAAATATCTTATTTAACACAGCACAGCAAAATCAGTTGCACCATTCAATCCCGCTCGTCCAGATGGGGAGAATTCAATCACATTTATTCGATGCGACGTTTCTTATGGGATTTATTGAGCGACAACATTTTGACCCCAAATCGAGAGGATTCTGGGATGTTTGTGGTTTTTTTGTAATAACTCTGGAAGTAAACGTCGCAGACCCATCAAGGTGGTACTCGTACTGCTCGCCTCATCGAGAGGAATCCAAAGATATGAGTGGTTAAGCTATGGGATATGAAATGGACGAGCGACCAATAAAACAACATGTATTATGGGGTTGAATGCTTTTTTCTATTCACAAAATAAAACAAAAGCAGTAAAGCAAATATCTTATTTAGCACAGCACAGCAAAATCAGTTGCACCATTCAATCCCACTCGTCCAGACGGGGAGAATTCAATTACATTTATTCGATGCGACGTTTCTTTAATGGGATTTTATGAGCGACAACATTTTGACCCCAAACCGAGAGGATTCTGGGATGTTTGCGTTTTTTTGGTAACAATTCTGGAAGGAAACGTAGCAGACCCATCAACGTGGTACTCCTACTGCTCGCCTCATCGAGTGGAATCCAAAGATATGAGTGGTTAAGCTATGGGATATGAAATGGACGAGCGACCAATAAAACAACATGTATTATGGGGTTGAATGCTTTTTGCTATTCACAAAATAAAACAAAAGCAGTCATGCAAATATCTGTTTTAACACAGCACATCAAAATCAGTTACACCATTCAATCCCCCTCGTCCAGACGGGGAGAATTCAATCAAATTTATTCGATGCGACGTTTCTTATGGGATTTAATGACCGACAACATTTTGACCCCAAACCGAGAGGATTCTGGGATGTTTGTGGTTTTTTTGTAATAACTCTGGAAGGAAACCTCGCAGACCCATCAAGGTGGTACTCGTAGTGCTCGCCTCATCGAGTGGCATCCAAAGATATGAGTGGTTAAGCTATGGGATATGAAATGGACGAGCGACCAATAAAACAACATGTATTATGGGGTTGAATGCTTTTTGCTATTCACAAAATAAAACAAAAGCAGTCATGCAAATATCTTATTTAACACAGCACAGCAAAATCAGTTGCACCATTCAATCCCGCTCGTCCAGACGGGGAGAATTCAATCACATTTATTCGATGCGACGTTTCTTATGGGATTTATTGAGCGACAACATTTTGACCCCAAATCGAGAGGATTCTGGGATGTTTGTGGTTTTTTTGTAATAACTCTGGAAGGAAACGTCGATGAACCATCAAGGTGGTACTCGTACTGCTCGCCTCATCGAGAGGAATCCAAAGATATGAGTGGTTAAGCTATGGGATATGAAATGGACGAGCGACCAATAAAACAACATGTATTATGGGGTTGAATGCTTTTTGCTATTCAAAAAATAAAACAAAAGCAGTCATGCAAATATCTTATTTAACACAGCACAGCAAAATCAGTTGCACCATTCAATCCCGCTCGTCCAGATGGGGAGAATTCAATCACATTTATTCGATGCGACGTTTCTTATGGGATTTATTGAGCGACAACATTTTGACCCCAAATCGAGAGGATTCTGGGATGTTTGTGGTTTTTTTTGTAATAACTCTGGAAGTAAACGTCGCAGACCCATCAAGCTGGTACTCGTACTGCTCGCCTCATCGAGAGGAATCCAAAGATATGAGTGGTTAAGCTATGGGATATGAAATGGACGAGCGAACAATAAAACAACATGTATTATGGGGTTGAATGCTTTTTGCTATTCACAAAATAAAACAAAAGCAGTAAAGCAAATATCTTATTTAGCACAGCACAGCAAAATCAGTTGCACCATTCAATCCCGCTCGTCCAGACGGGGAGAATTCAATTACATTTATTCGATGCGACGTTTCTTTAATGGGATTTTATGAGCGACAACATTTTGACCCCAAACCGAGAGGATTCTGGGATGTTTGCGGTTTTTTGGTAACAATTCTGGAAGGAAACGTAGCAGACCCATCAAGGTGGTACTCGTACTGCTCGCCTCATCGAGTGGAATCCAAATATATGAGTGGTTAAGCTATGGGATATGAAATGGACGAGCGACCAATAAAACAACATGTATTATGGGGTTGAATGCTTTTTGCTATTCACAAAATAAAACAAAAGCAGTCATGCAAATATCTGTTTTAACACAGCACATCAAAATCAGTTACACCATTCAATCCCCCTCGTCCAGACGGGGAGAATTCAATCACATTTATTCGATGCGACGTTTCTTATGGGATTTAATGAGCGACAACATTTTGACCCCAAACCGAGAGGATTCTGGGATGTTTGTGGTTTTTTTGTAATAACTCTGGAAGTAAACGTCGCACACCCATCAAGGTGGTACTCGTACTGCTCGCCTCATCGAGAGGAATCCAAAGATATGAGTGGTTAAGCTATGGGATATGAAATGGACGAGCGACCAATAAAACAACATGTATTATGGGGTTGAATGCTTTTTGCTATTCACAAAATAAAACAAAAGCAGTCATGCAAATATCTTATTTAACACAGCACAGCAAAATCAGTTGCACCATTCAATCCCGCTCGTCAAGACGGGGAGAATTCAATCACATTTATTCGATGCGACGTTTCTTTAATGGGATTTAATGAGCTACAACATTTTGACCCCAAATCGAGAGGATTCTGGGATGTTTGTGGTTTTTTTTTGTAATAACTCTGGAAGGAAACGTCGCAGACCCATCAAGGTGGTACTCGTACTGCTCGCCTCATCGAGAGGAATCCAAAGATATGAGTGGTTAAGCTATGGGATATGAAATGGACGAGCGACCAATAAAAGAACATGTATTATGGGGTTGAATGCTTTTTGCTATTCACAAAATAAAACAAAAGCAGTAAAGCAAATATCTTATTTAACACAGCACATCAAAATCAGTTACACCATTCAATCCCCCTCGTCCAGACGGGGAGAATTCAATCAAATTTATTCGATGCGACGTTTCTTATGGGATTTAATGACCGACAACATTTTGACCCCAAACCGAGAGGATTCTGGGATGTTTGTGTTTTTTTTGTAATAACTCTGGAAGGAAACCTCGCAGACCCATCAAGGTGGTACTCGTACTGCTCGCCTCATCGAGTGGCATCCAAAGATATGAGTGGTTAAGCTATGGGATATGAAATGGACGAGCGACCAATAAAAGAACATGTATTATGGGGTTGAATGCTTTTTGCTATTCACAAAATAAAACAAAAGCAGTCATGCAAATATCTGTTTTAACACAGCACATCAAAATCAGTTACACCATTCAATCCCCCTCGTCCAGACGGGGAGAATTCAATCACATTTATTCGATGCGACGTTTCTTATGGGATTTAATGAGCGACAACATTTTGACCCCAAACCGAGAGGATTCTGGGATGTTTGTGGTTTTTTTGTAATAACTCTGGAAGTAAACGTCGCACACCCATCAAGGTGGTACTCGTACTGCTCGCCTCATCGAGAGGAATCCAAAGATATGAGTGGTTAAGCTATGGGATATGAAATGGACGAGCGACCAATAAAACAACATGTATTATGGGGTTGAATGCTTTTTGCTATTCACAAAATAAAACAAAAGCAGTCATGCAAATATCTTATTTAACACAGCACAGCAAAATCAGTTGCACCATTCAATCCCGCTCGTCAAGACGGGGAGAATTCAATCACATTTATTCGATGCGACGTTTCTTTAATGGGATTTAATGAGCTACAACATTTTGACCCCAAATCGAGAGGATTCTGGGATGTTTGTGGTTTTTTTTTGTAATAACTCTGGAAGGAAATGTCGCAGACCCATCAAGGTGGTACTCGTACTGCTCGCCTCATCGAGAGGAATCCAAAGATATGAGTGGTTAAGCTATGGGATATGAAATGGACGAGCGACCAATAAAAGAACATGTATTATGGGGTTGAATGCTTTTTGCTATTCACAAAATAAAACAAAAGCAGTCATGCAAATATCTTATTTAACACAGCACAGCAAAATCAGTTGCACCATTCAATCCCGCTCGTCCAGATGGGGAGAATTCAATCACATTTATTCGATGCGACGTTTCTTATGGGATTTATTGAGCGACAACATTTTGACCCCAAATCGAGAGGATTCTGGGATGTTTGCGGTTTTTTGGTAACAATTCTGGAAGGAAACGTAGCAGACCCATCAAGGTGGTACTCGTACTGCTCGCCTCATCGAGTGGAATCCAAATATATGAGTGGTTAAGCTATGGGATATGAAATGGACGAGCGACCAATAAAACAACATGTATTATGGGGTTGAATGCTTTTTGCTATTCACAAAATAAAACAAAAGCAGTCATGCAAATATCTGTTTTAACACAGCACATCAAAATCAGTTACACCATTCAATCCCCCTCGTCCAGACGGGGAGAATTCAATCACATTTATTCGATGCGACGTTTCTTATGGGATTTAATGAGCGACAACATTTTGACCCCAAACCGAGAGGATTCTGGGATGTTTGTGGTTTTTTTGTAATAACTCTGGAAGTAAACGTCGCACACCCATCAAGGTGGTACTCGTACTGCTCGCCTCATCGAGAGGAATCCAAAGATATGAGTGGTTAAGCTATGGGATATGAAATGGACGAGCGACCAATAAAACAACATGTATTATGGGGTTGAATGCTTTTTGCTATTCACAAAATAAAACAAAAGCAGTCATGCAAATATCTTATTTAACACAGCACAGCAAAATCAGTTGCACCATTCAATCCCGCTCGTCAAGACGGGGAGAATTCAATCACATTTATTCGATGCGACGTTTCTTTAATGGGATTTAATGAGCTACAACATTTTGACCCCAAATCGAGAGGATTCTGGGATGTTTGTGGTTTTTTTGTAATAACTCTGGAAGGAAACGTCGCAGACCCATCAAGGTGGTACTCGTACTGCTCGCCTCATCGAGAGGAATCCAAAGATATGAGTGGTTAAGCTATGGGATATGAAATGGACGAGCGACCAATAAAAGAACATGTATTATGGGGTTGAATGCTTTTTGCTATTCACAAAATAAAACAAAAGCAGTAAAGCAAATATCTTATTTAACACAGCACATCAAAATCAGTTACACCATTCAATCCCCCTCGTCCAGACGGGGAGAATTCAATCAAATTTATTCGATGCGACGTTTCTTATGGGATTTAATGACCGACAACATTTTGACCCCAAACCGAGAGGATTCTGGGATGTTTGTGTTTTTTTTGTAATAACTCTGGAAGGAAACCTCGCAGACCCATCAAGGTGGTACTCGTACTGCTCGCCTCATCGAGTGGAATCCAAAGATATGAGTGGTTAAGCTATGGGATATGAAATGGACGAGCGACCAATAAAACAACATGTATTATGGGGTTGAATGCTTTTTGCTATTCACAAAATAAAACAAAAGCAGTCATGCAAATATCTGTTTTAACACAGCACATCAAAATCAGTTACACCATTCAATCCCCCTCGTCCAGACGGGGAGAATTCAATCACATTTATTCGATGCGACGTTTCTTATGGGATTTAATGAGCGACGACATTTTGACCCCAAACCGAGAGGATTCTGGGATGTTTGTGGTTTTTTTGTAATAACTCTGGAAGTAAACGTCGCAGACCCATCAAGGTGGTACTCGTACTGCTCGCCTCATCGAGTGGCATCCAAAGATATGAGTGGTTAAGCTATGGGATATGAAATGGACGAGCGACCAATAAAAGAACATGTATTATGGGGTTGAATGCTTTTTGCTATTCACAAAATAAAACAAAAGCAGTCATGCAAATATCTGTTTTAACACAGCACATCAAAATCAGTTACACCATTCAATCCCCCTCGTCCAGACGTGGAGAATTCAATCACATTTATTCGATGCGACGTTTCTTATGGGATTTAATGAGCGACAACATTTTGACCCCAAACCGAGAGGATTCTGGGATGTTTGTGGTTTTTTTGTAATAACTCTGGAAGTAAACGTCGCACACCCATCAAGGTGGTACTCGTACTGCTCGCCTCATCGAGAGGAATCCAAAGATATGAGTGGTTAAGCTATGGGATATGAAATGGACGAGCGACCAATAAAACAACATGTATTATGGGGTTGAATGCTTTTTGCTATTCACAAAATAAAACAAAAGCAGTCATGCAAATATCTTATTTAACACAGCACAGCAAAATCAGTTGCACCATTCAATCCCGCTCGTCAAGACGGGGAGAATTCAATCACATTTATTCGATGCGACGTTTCTTTAATGGGATTTAATGAGCTACAACATTTTGACCCCAAATCGAGAGGATTCTGGGATGTTTGTGGTTTTTTTTTGTAATAACTCTGGAAGGAAACGTCGCAGACCCATCAAGGTGGTACTCGTACTGCTCGCCTCATCGAGAGGAATCCAAAGATATGAGTGGTTAAGCTATGGGATATGAAATGGACGAGCGACCAATAAAAGAACATGTATTATGGGGTTGAATGCTTTTTGCTATTCACAAAATAAAACAAAAGCAGTCATGCAAATATCTTATTTAACACAGCACAGCAAAATCAGTTGCACCATTCAATCCCGCTCGTCCAGATGGGGAGAATTCAATCACATTTATTCGATGCGACGTTTCTTATGGGATTTATTGAGCGACAACATTTTGACCCCAAATCAAGAGGATTCTGGGATGTTTGTGTTTTTTTTTTGTAATAACTCTGGAAGTAAACGTCGCAGACCCATCAAGGTGGTACTCGTACTGCTCGCCTCATCGAGAGGAATCCAAAGATATGAGTGGTTAAGCTATGGGATATGAAATGGACGAGCGAACAATAAAACAACATGTATTATGGGGTTGAATGCTTTTTGCTATTCACAAAATAAAACAAAAGCAGTAAAGCAAATATCTTATTTAGCACAGCACAGCAAAATCAGTTGCACCATTCAATCCCGCTCGTCCAGACGGGGAGAATTCAATTACATTTATTCGATGCGACGTTTCTTTAATGGGATTTTATGAGCGACAACATTTTGACCCCAAACCGAGAGGATTCTGGGATGTTTGCGGTTTTTTGGTAACAATTCTGGAAGGAAACGTCGCTGAACCATCAAGGTGGTACTCGTACTGCTCGCCTCATCGAGAGGAATCCAAATATATGAGTGGTTAAGCTATGGGATATGAAATGGACGAGCGACCAATAAAACAACATGTATTATGGGGTTGAATGCTTTTTGCTATTCACAAAATAAAACAAAAGCAGTCATGCAAATATCTGTTTTAACACAGCACATCAAAATCAGTTACACCATTCAATCCCCCTCGTCCAGACGGGGAGAATTCAATCACATTTATTCGATGCGACGTTTCTTATGGGATTTAATGAGCGACAACATTTTGACCCCAAACCGAGAGGATTCTGGGATGTTTGTGGTTTTTTTGTAATAACTCTGGAAGTAAACGTCGCACACCCATCAAGGTGGTACTCGTACTGCTCGCCTCATCGAGTGGCATCCAAAGATATGAGTGGTTAAGCTATGGGATATGAAATGGACGAGCGACCAATAAAACAACATGTATTATGGGGTTGAATGCTTTTTGCTATTCACAAAATAAAACAAAAGCAGCCATGCAAATATCTTATTTAACACAGCACAGCAAAATCAGTTGCACCATTCAATCCCGCTCGTCCAGACGGGGAGAATTCAATCACATTTATTCGATGCGACGTTTCTTATGGGATTTATTGAGCGACAACATTTTGACCCCAAATCGAGAGGATTCTGGGATGTTTGTGGTTTTTTTTTGTAATAACTCTGGAAGGAAACGTCGCAGACCCATCAAGGTGGTACTCGTACTGCTCGCCTCATCGAGAGGAATCCAAAGATATGAGTGGTTAAGCTATGGGATATGAAATGGACGAGCGACCAATAAAACAACATGTATTATGGGGTTGAATGCTTTTTGCTATTCACAAAATAAAACAAAAGCAGTCATGCAAATATCTTATTTAACACAGCACAGCAAAATCAGTTGCACCATTCATTCCCGCTCGTCCAGACGGGGAGAATTCAATCACATTTATTCGATGCGACGTTTCTTATGGGATTTATTGAGCGACAACATTTTGACCCCAAATCGAGAGGATTCTGGGATGTTTGTGGTTTTTTTGTAATAACTCTGGAAGGAAACGTCGCTGAACCATCAAGGTGGTACTCGTACTGCTCGACTCATCGAGAGGAATCCAAAGATATGAGTGGTTAAGCTATGGGATATGAAATGGACGAGCGACCAATAAAACAACATGTATTATGGGGTTGAATGCTTTTTGCTATTCAAAAAATAAAACAAAAGCAGTCATGCAAATATCTTATTTAACACAGCACAGCAAAATCAGTTGCACCATTCAATCCCGCTCGTCCAGATGGGGAGAATTCAATCACATTTATTCGATGCGACGTTTCTTATGGGATTTATTGAGCGACAACATTTTGACCCCAAATCGAGAGGATTCTGGGATGTTTGTGTTTTTTTTTGTAATAACTCTGGAAGTAAACGTCGCAGACCCATCAAGGTGGTACTCGTACTGCTCGCCTCATCGAGAGGAATCCAAAGATATGAGTGGTTAAGCTATGGGATATGAAATGGACGAGCGAACAATAAAACAACATGTATTATGGGGTTGAATGCTTTTTGCTATTCACAAAATAAAACAAAAGCAGTAAAGCAAATATCTTATTTAGCACAGCACAGCAAAATCAGTTGCACCATTCAATCCCGCTCGTCCAGACGGGGAGAATTCAATTACATTTATTCGATGCGACGTTTCTTTAATGGGATTTTATGAGCGACAACATTTTGACCCCAAACCGAGAGGATTCTGGGATGTTTGCGGTTTTTTGGTAACAATTCTGGAAGGAAACGTAGCAGACCCATCAAGGTGGTACTCGTACTGCTCGCCTCATCGAGTGGAATCCAAATATATGAGTGGTTAAGCTATGGGATATGAAATGGACGAGCGACCAATAAAACAACATGTATTATGGGGTTGAATGCTTTTTGCTATTCACAAAATAAAACAAAAGCAGTCATGCAAATATCTGTTTTAACACAGCACATCAAAATCAGTTACACCATTCAATCCCCCTCGTCCAGACGGGGAGAATTCAATCACATTTATTCGATGCGACGTTTCTTATGGGATTTAATGAGCGACAACATTTTGACCCCAAACCGAGAGGATTCTGGGATGTTTGTGGTTTTTTTGTAATAACTCTGGAAGTAAACGTCGCACACCCATCAAGGTGGTACTCGTACTGCTCGCCTCATCGAGTGGCATCCAAAGATATGAGTGGTTAAGCTATGGGATATGAAATGGACGAGCGACCAATAAAACAACATGTATTATGGGGTTGAATGCTTTTTGCTATTCACAAAATAAAACAAAAGCAGCCATGCAAATATCTTATTTAACACAGCACAGCAAAATCAGTTGCACCATTCAATCCCGCTCGTCCAGACGGGGAGAATTCAATCACATTTATTCGATGCGACGTTTCTTATGGGATTTATTGAGCGACAACATTTTGACCCCAAATCGAGAGGATTCTGGGATGTTTGTGGTTTTTTTGTAATAACTCTGGAAGGAAACGTCGCTGAACCATCAAGGTGGTACTCGTACTGCTCGCCTCATCGAGAGGAATCCAAAGATATGAGTGGTTAAGCTATGGGATATGAAATGGACGAGCGACCAATAAAACAACATGTATTATGGGGTTGAATGCTTTTTGCTATTCAAAAAATAAAACAAAAGCAGTCATGCAAATATCTTATTTAACACAGCACAGCAAAATCAGTTGCACCATTCAATCCCGCTCGTCCAGATGGGGAGAATTCAATCACATTTATTCGATGCGACGTTTCTTATGGGATTTATTGAGCGACAACATTTTGACCCCAAATCGAGAGGATTCTGGGATGTTTGTGGTTTTTTTGTAATAACTCTGGAAGTAAACGTCGCAGACCCATCAAGGTGGTACTCGTACTGCTCGCCTCATCGAGAGGAATCCAAAGATATGAGTGGTTAAGCTATGGGATATGAAATGGACGAGCGACCAATAAAACAACATGTATTATGGGGTTGAATGCTTTTTGCTATTCACAAAATAAAACAAAAGCAGTAAAGCAAATATCTTATTTAGCACAGCACAGCAAAATCAGTTGCACCATTCAATCCCACTCGTCCAGACGGGGAGAATTCAATTACATTTATTCGATGCGACGTTTCTTTAATGGGATTTTATGAGCGACAACATTTTGACCCCAAACCGAGAGGATTCTGGGATGTTTGCGTTTTTTTGGTAACAATTCTGGAAGGAAACGTAGCAGACCCATCAACGTGGTACTCCTACTGCTCGCCTCATCGAGTGGAATCCAAAGATATGAGTGGTTAAGCTATGGGATATGAAATGGACGAGCGACCAATAAAACAACATGTATTATGGGGTTGAATGCTTTTTGCTATTCACAAAATAAAACAAAAGCAGTCATGCAAATATCTGTTTTAACACAGCACATCAAAATCAGTTACACCATTCAATCCCCCTCGTCCAGACGGGGAGAATTCAATCAAATTTATTCGATGCGACGTTTCTTATGGGATTTAATGACCGACAACATTTTGACCCCAAACCGAGAGGATTCTGGGATGTTTGTGGTTTTTTTGTAATAACTCTGGAAGGAAACCTCGCAGACCCATCAAGGTGGTAATCGTACTGCTCGCCTCATCGAGTGGCATCCAAAGATATGAGTGGTTAAGCTATGGGATATGAAATGGACGAGCGACCAATAAAACAACATGTATTATGGGGTTGAATGCTTTTTGCTATTCACAAAATAAAACAAAAGCAGTCATGCAAATATCTTATTTAACACAGCACAGCAAAATCAGTTGCACCATTCAATCCCGCTCGTCCAGACGGGGAGAATTCAATCACATTTATTCGATGCGACGTTTCTTATGGGATTTATTGAGCGACAACATTTTGACCCCAAATCGAGAGGATTCTGGGATGTTTGTGGTTTTTTTGTAATAACTCTGGAAGGAAACGTCGATGAACCATCAAGGTGGTACTCGTACTGCTCGCCTCATCGAGAGGAATCCAAAGATATGAGTGGTTAAGCTATGGGATATGAAATGGACGAGCGAACAATAAAACAACATGTATTATGGGGTTGAATGCTTTTTGCTATTCACAAAATAAAACAAAAGCAGTAAAGCAAATATCTTATTTAGCACAGCACAGCAAAATCAGTTGCACCATTCAATCCCGCTCGTCCAGACGGGGAGAATTCAATTACATTTATTCGATGCGACGTTTCTTTAATGGGATTTTATGAGCGACAACATTTTGACCCCAAACCGAGAGGATTCTGGGATGTTTGCGGTTTTTTGGTAACAATTCTGGAAGGAAACGTGGCAGACCCATCAAGGTGGTACTCCTACTGCTCGCCTCATCGAGTGGAATCCAAAGATATGAGTGGTTAAGCTATGGGATATGAAATGGACGAGCGACCAATAAAACAACATGTATTATGGGGTTGAATGCTTTTTGCTATTCACAAAATAAAACAAAAGCAGTCATGCAAATATCTGTTTTAACACAGCACATCAAAATCAGTTACACCATTCAATCCCCCTCGTCCAGACGGGGAGAATTCAATCAAATTTATTCGATGCGACGTTTCTTATGGGATTTAATGACCGACAACATTTTGACCCCAAACCGAGAGGATTCTGGGATGTTTGTGGTTTTTTTGTAATAACTCTGGAAGGAAACCTCGCAGACCCATCAAGGTGGTACTCGTACTGCTCGCCTCATCGAGTGGCATCCAAAGATATGAGTGGTTAAGCTATGGGATATGAAATGGACGAGCGACCAATAAAACAACATGTATTATGGGGTTGAATGCTTTTTGCTATTCACAAAATAAAACAAAAGCAGTCATGCAAATATCTTATTTAACACAGCACAGCAAAATCAGTTGCACCATTCAATCCCGCTCGTCCAGACGGGGAGAATTCAATCACATTTATTCGATGCGACGTTTCTTATGGGATTTATTGAGCGACAACATTTTGACCCCAAATCGAGAGGATTCTGGGATGTTTGTGGTTTTTTTGTAATAACTCTGGAAGGAAACGTCGATGAACCATCAAGGTGGTACTCGTACTGCTCGCCTCATCGAGAGGAATCCAAAGATATGAGTGGTTAAGCTATGGGATATGAAATGGACGAGCGACCAATAAAACAACATGTATTATGGGGTTGAATGCTTTTTGCTATTCAAAAAATAAAACAAAAGCAGTCATGCAAATATCTTATTTAACACAGCACAGCAAAATCAGTTGCACCATTCAATCCCGCTCGTCCAGATGGGGAGAATTCAATCACATTTATTCGATGCGACGTTTCTTATGGGATTTATTGAGCGACAACATTTTGACCCCAAATCGAGAGGATTCTGGGATGTTTGCGTTTTTTTGGTAACAATTCTGGAAGGAAACGTAGCAGACCCATCAACGTGGTACTCCTACTGCTCGCCTCATCGAGTGGAATCCAAAGATATGAGTGGTTAAGCTATGGGATATGAAATGGACGAGCGACCAATAAAACAACATGTATTATGGGGTTGAATGCTTTTTGCTATTCACAAAATAAAACAAAAGCAGTCATGCAAATATCTGTTTTAACACAGCACATCAAAATCAGTTACACCATTCAATCCCCCTCGTCCAGACGGGGAGAATTCAATCAAATTTATTCGATGCGACGTTTCTTATGGGATTTAATGACCGACAACATTTTGACCCCAAACCGAGAGGATTCTGGGATGTTTGTGGTTTTTTTGTAATAACTCTGGAAGGAAACCTCGCAGACCCATCAAGGTGGTACTCGTACTGCTCGCCTCATCGAGTGGCATCCAAAGATATGAGTGGTTAAGCTATGGGATATGAAATGGACGAGCGACCAATAAAACAACATGTATTATGGGGTTGAATGCTTTTTGCTATTCACAAAATAAAACAAAAGCAGTCATGCAAATATCTTATTTAACACAGCACAGCAAAATCAGTTGCACCATTCAATCCCGCTCGTCCAGACGGGGAGAATTCAATCACATTTATTCGATGCGACGTTTCTTATGGGATTTATTGAGCGACAACATTTTGACCCCAAATCGAGAGGATTCTGGGATGTTTGTGGTTTTTTTGTAATAACTCTGGAAGGAAACGTCGATGAACCATCAAGGTGGTACTCGTACTGCTCGCCTCATCGAGAGGAATCCAAAGATATGAGTGGTTAAGCTATGGGATATGAAATGGACGAGCGAACAATAAAACAACATGTATTATGGGGTTGAATGCTTTTTGCTATTCACAAAATAAAACAAAAGCAGTAAAGCAAATATCTTATTTAGCACAGCACAGCAAAATCAGTTGCACCATTCAATCCCGCTCGTCCAGACGGGGAGAATTCAATTACATTTATTCGATGCGACGTTTCTTTAATGGGATTTTATGAGCGACAACATTTTGACCCCAAACCGAGAGGATTCTGGGATGTTTGCGGTTTTTTGGTAACAATTCTGGAAGGAAACGTGGCAGACCCATCAAGGTGGTACTCCTACTGCTCGCCTCATCGAGTGGAATCCAAAGATATGAGTGGTTAAGCTATGGGATATGAAATGGACGAGCGACCAATAAAACAACATGTATTATGGGGTTGAATGCTTTTTGCTATTCACAAAATAAAACAAAAGCAGTCATGCAAATATCTGTTTTAACACAGCACATCAAAATCAGTTACACCATTCAATCCCCCTCGTCCAGACGGGGAGAATTCAATCAAATTTATTCGATGCGACGTTTCTTATGGGATTTAATGACCGACAACATTTTGACCCCAAACCGAGAGGATTCTGGGATGTTTGTGGTTTTTTTGTAATAACTCTGGAAGGAAACCTCGCAGACCCATCAAGGTGGTACTCGTACTGCTCGCCTCATCGAGTGGCATCCAAAGATATGAGTGGTTAAGCTATGGGATATGAAATGGACGAGCGACCAATAAAACAACATGTATTATGGGGTTGAATGCTTTTTGCTATTCACAAAATAAAACAAAAGCAGTCATGCAAATATCTTATTTAACACAGCACAGCAAAATCAGTTGCACCATTCAATCCCGCTCGTCCAGACGGGGAGAATTCAATCACATTTATTCGATGCGACGTTTCTTATGGGATTTATTGAGCGACAACATTTTGACCCCAAATCGAGAGGATTCTGGGATGTTTGTGGTTTTTTTGTAATAACTCTGGAAGGAAACGTCGATGAACCATCAAGGTGGTACTCGTACTGCTCGCCTCATCGAGAGGAATCCAAAGATATGAGTGGTTAAGCTATGGGATATGAAATGGACGAGCGACCAATAAAACAACATGTATTATGGGGTTGAATGCTTTTTGCTATTCAAAAAATAAAACAAAAGCAGTCATGCAAATATCTTATTTAACACAGCACAGCAAAATCAGTTGCACCATTCAATCCCGCTCGTCCAGATGGGGAGAATTCAATCACATTTATTCGATGCGACGTTTCTTATGGGATTTATTGAGCGACAACATTTTGACCCCAAATCGAGAGGATTCTGGGATGTTTGTGGTTTTTTTTGTAATAACTCTGGAAGTAAACGTCGCAGACCCATCAAGGTGGTACTCGTACTGCTCGCCTCATCGAGAGGAATCCAAAGATATGAGTGGTTAAGCTATGGGATATGAAATGGACGAGCGAACAATAAAACTACATGTATTATGGGGTTGAATGCTTTTTGCTATTCACAAAATAAAACAAAAGCAGTAAAGCAAATATCTTATTTAGCACAGCACAGCAAAATCAGTTGCACCATTCAATCCCGCTCGTCCAGACGGGGAGAATTCAATTACATTTATTCGATGCGACGTTTCTTTAATGGGATTTTATGAGCGACAACATTTTGACCCCAAACCGAGAGGATTCTGGGATGTTTGCGGTTTTTTGGTAACAATTCTGGAAGGAAACGTAGCAGACCCATCAAGGTGGTACTCGTACTGCTCGCCTCATCGAGTGGAATCCAAATATATGAGTGGTTAAGCTATGGGATATGAAATGGACGAGCGACCAATAAAACAACATGTATTATGGGGTTGAATGCTTTTTGCTATTCACAAAATAAAACAAAAGCAGTCATGCAAATATCTGTTTTAACACAGCACATCAAAATCAGTTACACCATTCAATCCCCCTCGTCCAGACGGGGAGAATTCAATCACATTTATTCGATGCGACGTTTCTTATGGGATTTAATGAGCGACAACATTTTGACCCCAAACCGAGAGGATTCTGGGATGTTTGTGGTTTTTTTGTAATAACTCTGGAAGTAAACGTCGCACACCCATCAAGGTGGTACTCGTACTGCTCGCCTCATCGAGAGGAATCCAAAGATATGAGTGGTTAAGCTATGGGATATGAAATGGACGAGCGACTAATAAAAGAACATGTATTATGGGGTTGAATGCTTTTTGCTATTCACAAAATAAAACAAAAGCAGTAAAGCAAATATCTTATTTAACACAGCACATCAAAATCAGTTACACCATTCAATCCCCCTCGTCCAGACGGGGAGAATTCAATCAAATTTATTCGATGCGACGTTTCTTATGGGATTTAATGACCGACAACATTTTGACCCCAAACCGAGAGGATTCTGGGATGTTTGTGTTTTTTTTGTAATAACTCTGGAAGGAAACCTCGCAGACCCATCAAGGTGGTACTCGTACTGCTCGCCTCATCGAGTGGAATCCAAAAATATGAGTGGTTAAGCTATGGGATATGAAATGGACGAGCGACCAATAAAACAACATGTATTATGGGGTTGAATGCTTTTTGCTATTCACAAAATAAAACAAAAGCAGTCATGCAAATATCTGTTTTAACACAGCACATCAAAATCAGTTACACCATTCAATCCCCCTCGTCCAGACGGGGAGAATTCAATCACATTTATTCGATGCGACGTTTCTTATGGGATTTAATGAGCGACGACATTTTGACCCCAAACCGAGAGGATTCTGGGATGTTTGTGGTTTTTTTGTAATAACTCTGGAAGTAAACGTCGCAGACCCATCAAGGTGGTACTCGTACTGCTCGCCTCATCGAGAGGAATCCAAAGATATGAGTGGTTAAGCTATGGGATATGAAATGGACGAGCGACCAATAAAACAACATGTATTATGGGGTTGAATGCTTTTTGCTATTCACAAAATAAAACAAAAGCAGTCATGCAAATATCTTATTTAACACAGCACAGCAAAATCAGTTGCACCATTCAATCCCGCTCGTCCAGACGGGGAGAATTCAATCACATTTATTCGATGCGACGTTTCTTATGGGATTTATTGAGCGACAACATTTTGACCCCAAATCGAGAGGATTCTGGGATGTTTGTGTTTTTTTTTTTGTAATAACTCTGTAAGGAAACGTCGCAGACCCATCAAGGTGGTACTCGTACTGCTCGCCTCATCGAGAGAAATCCAAAGATATGAGTGGTTAAGCTATGGGATATGAAATGGACGAGCGACCAATAAAAGAACATGTATTATGGGGTTGAATGCTTTTTGCTATTCACAAAATAAAACAAAAGCAGTCATGCAAATATCTTATTTAACACAGCACAGCAAAATCAGTTGCACCATTCAATCCCGCTCGTCCAGACGGGGAGAATTCAATCACATTTATTCGATGCGACGTTTCTTTAATGGGATTTAATGAGCTACAACATTTTGACCCCAAACCGAGAGGATTCTGGGATGTTTGCGGTTTTTTGGTAACAATTCTGGAAGGAAACGTAGCAGACCCATCAAGGTGGTACTCGTACTGCTCGCCTCATCGAGTGGAATTCAAATATATGAGTGGTTAAGCTATGGGATATGAAATGGACGAGCGACCAATAAAACAACATGTATTATGGGGTTGAATGCTTTTTGCTATTCACAAAATAAAACAAAAGCAGTCATGCAAATATCTTATTTAACACAGCACAGCAAAATCAGTTGCACCATTCAATCCCGCTCGTCCAGACGGGGAGAATTCAATCACATTTATTCGATGCGACGTTTCTTATGGGATTTATTGAGCGACAACATTTTGACCCCAAATCGAGAGGATTCTGGGATGTTTGTGGTTTTTTTGTAATAACTCTGGAAGGAAACGTCGATGAACCATCAAGGTGGTACTCGTACTGCTCGCCTCATCGAGAGGAATCCAAAGATATGAGTGGTTAAGCTATGGGATATGAAATGGACGAGCGACCAATAAAACAACATGTATTATGGGGTTGAATGCTTTTTGCTATTCACAAAATAAAACAAAAGCAGTCATGCAAATATCTTATTTAACACAGCACAGCAAAATCAGTTGCACCATTCAATCCCGCTCGTCCAGACGGGGAGAATTCAATCACATTTATTCGATGCGACGTTTCTTATGGGATTTATTGAGCGACAACATTTTGACCCCAAATCGAGAGGATTCTGGGATGTTTGTGGTTTTTTTGTAATAACTCTGGAAGGAAACGTCGATGAACCATCAAGGTGGTACTCGTACTGCTCGCCTCATCGAGAGGAATCCAAAGATATGAGTGGTTAAGCTATGGGATATGAAATGGACGAGCGACCAATAAAACAACATGTATTATGGGGTTGAATGCTTTTTGCTATTCAAAAAATAAAACAAAAGCAGTCATGCAAATATCTTATTTAACACAGCACAGCAAAATCAGTTGCACCATTCAATCCCGCTCGTCCAGATGGGGAGAATTCAATCACATTTATTCGATGCGACGTTTCTTATGGGATTTATTGAGCGACAACATTTTGACCCCAAATCGAGAGGATTCTGGGATGTTTGTGGTTTTTTTTGTAATAACTCTGGAAGTAAACGTCGCAGACCCATCAAGGTGGTACTCGTACTGCTCGCCTCATCGAGAGGAATCCAAAGATATGAGTGGTTAAGCTATGGGATATGAAATGGACGAGCGAACAATAAAACTACATGTATTATGGGGTTGAATGCTTTTTGCTATTCACAAAATAAAACAAAAGCAGTAAAGCAAATATCTTATTTAGCACAGCACAGCAAAATCAGTTGCACCATTCAATCCCGCTCGTCCAGACGGGGAGAATTCAATTACATTTATTCGATGCGACGTTTCTTTAATGGGATTTTATGAGCGACAACATTTTGACCCCAAACCGAGAGGATTCTGGGATGTTTGCGGTTTTTTGGTAACAATTCTGGAAGGAAACGTAGCAGACCCATCAAGGTGGTACTCGTACTGCTCGCCTCATCGAGTGGAATCCAAATATATGAGTGGTTAAGCTATGGGATATGAAATGGACGAGCGACCAATAAAACAACATGTATTATGGGGTTGAATGCTTTTTGCTATTCACAAAATAAAACAAAAGCAGTCATGCAAATATCTGTTTTAACACAGCACATCAAAATCAGTTACACCATTCAATCCCCCTCGTCCAGACGGGGAGAATTCAATCACATTTATTCGATGCGACGTTTCTTATGGGATTTAATGAGCGACAACATTTTGACCCCAAACCGAGAGGATTCTGGGATGTTTGTGGTTTTTTTGTAATAACTCTGGAAGTAAACGTCGCACACCCATCAAGGTGGTACTCGTACTGCTCGCCTCATCGAGAGGAATCCAAAGATATGAGTGGTTAAGCTATGGGATATGAAATGGACGAGCGACTAATAAAAGAACATGTATTATGGGGTTGAATGCTTTTTGCTATTCACAAAATAAAACAAAAGCAGTAAAGCAAATATCTTATTTAACACAGCACATCAAAATCAGTTACACCATTCAATCCCCCTCGTCCAGACGGGGAGAATTCAATCAAATTTATTCGATGCGACGTTTCTTATGGGATTTAATGACCGACAACATTTTGACCCCAAACCGAGAGGATTCTGGGATGTTTGTGTTTTTTTTGTAATAACTCTGGAAGGAAACCTCGCAGACCCATCAAGGTGGTACTCGTACTGCTCGCCTCATCGAGTGGAATCCAAAGATATGAGTGGTTAAGCTATGGGATATGAAATGGACGAGCGACCAATAAAACAACATGTATTATGGGGTTGAATGCTTTTTGCTATTCACAAAATAAAACAAAAGCAGTCATGCAAATATCTGTTTTAACACAGCACATCAAAATCAGTTACACCATTCAATCCCCCTCGTCCAGACGGGGAGAATTCAATCACATTTATTCGATGCGACGTTTCTTATGGGATTTAATGAGCGACGACATTTTGACCCCAAACCGAGAGGATTCTGGGATGTTTGTGGTTTTTTTGTAATAACTCTGGAAGTAAACGTCGCAGACCCATCAAGGTGGTACTCGTACTGCTCGCCTCATCGAGAGGAATCCAAAGATATGAGTGGTTAAGCTATGGGATATGAAATGGACGAGCGACCAATAAAACAACATGTATTATGGGGTTGAATGCTTTTTGCTATTCACAAAATAAAACAAAAGCAGTCATGCAAATATCTTATTTAACACAGCACAGCAAAATCAGTTGCACCATTCAATCCCGCTCGTCCAGATGGGGAGAATTCAATCACATTTATTCGATGCGACGTTTCTTATGGGATTTATTGAGCGACAACATTTTGACCCCAAATCGAGAGGATTCTGGGATGTTTGTGGTTTTTTTTGTAATAACTCTGGAAGTAAACGTCGCAGACCCATCAAGGTGGTACTCGTACTGCTCGCCTCATCGAGAGGAATCCAAAGATATGAGTGGTTAAGCTATGGGATATGAAATGGACGAGCGAACAATAAAACTACATGTATTATGGGGTTGAATGCTTTTTGCTATTCACAAAATAAAACAAAAGCAGTAAAGCAAATATCTTATTTAGCACAGCACAGCAAAATCAGTTGCACCATTCAATCCCGCTCGTCCAGACGGGGAGAATTCAATTACATTTATTCGATGCGACGTTTCTTTAATGGGATTTTATGAGCGACAACATTTTGACCCCAAACCGAGAGGATTCTGGGATGTTTGCGGTTTTTTGGTAACAATTCTGGAAGGAAACGTAGCAGACCCATCAAGGTGGTACTCGTACTGCTCGCCTCATCGAGTGGAATCCAAATATATGAGTGGTTAAGCTATGGGATATGAAATGGACGAGCGACCAATAAAACAACATGTATTATGGGGTTGAATGCTTTTTGCTATTCACAAAATAAAACAAAAGCAGTCATGCAAATATCTGTTTTAACACAGCACATCAAAATCAGTTACACCATTCAATCCCCCTCGTCCAGACGGGGAGAATTCAATCACATTTATTCGATGCGACGTTTCTTATGGGATTTAATGAGCGACAACATTTTGACCCCAAACCGAGAGGATTCTGGGATGTTTGTGGTTTTTTTGTAATAACTCTGGAAGTAAACGTCGCACACCCATCAAGGTGGTACTCGTACTGCTCGCCTCATCGAGAGGAATCCAAAGATATGAGTGGTTAAGCTATGGGATATGAAATGGACGAGCGACTAATAAAAGAACATGTATTATGGGGTTGAATGCTTTTTGCTATTCACAAAATAAAACAAAAGCAGTAAAGCAAATATCTTATTTAACACAGCACATCAAAATCAGTTACACCATTCAATCCCCCTCGTCCAGACGGGGAGAATTCAATCAAATTTATTCGATGCGACGTTTCTTATGGGATTTAATGACCGACAACATTTTGACCCCAAACCGAGAGGATTCTGGGATGTTTGTGTTTTTTTTGTAATAACTCTGGAAGGAAACCTCGCAGACCCATCAAGGTGGTACTCGTACTGCTCGCCTCATCGAGTGGAATCCAAAGATATGAGTGGTTAAGCTATGGGATATGAAATGGACGAGCGACCAATAAAACAACATGTATTATGGGGTTGAATGCTTTTTGCTATTCACAAAATAAAACAAAAGCAGTCATGCAAATATCTGTTTTAACACAGCACATCAAAATCAGTTACACCATTCAATCCCCCTCGTCCAGACGGGGAGAATTCAATCACATTTATTCGATGCGACGTTTCTTATGGGATTTAATGAGCGACGACATTTTGACCCCAAACCGAGAGGATTCTGGGATGTTTGTGGTTTTTTTGTAATAACTCTGGAAGTAAACGTCGCAGACCCATCAAGGTGGTACTCGTACTGCTCGCCTCATCGAGAGGAATCCAAAGATATGAGTGGTTAAGCTATGGGATATGAAATGGACGAGCGACCAATAAAACAACATGTATTATGGGGTTGAATGCTTTTTGCTATTCACAAAATAAAACAAAAGCAGTCATGCAAATATCTTATTTAACACAGCACAGCAAAATCAGTTGCACCATTCAATCCCGCTCGTCCAGACGGGGAGAATTCAATCACATTTATTCGATGCGACGTTTCTTATGGGATTTATTGAGCGACAACATTTTGACCCCAAATCGAGAGGATTCTGGGATGTTTGTGTTTTTTTTTTGTAATAACTCTGTAAGGAAACGTCGCAGACCCATCAAGGTGGTACTCGTACTGCTCGCCTCATCGAGAGAAATCCAAAGATATGAGTGGTTAAGCTATGGGATATGAAATGGACGAGCGACCAATAAAAGAACATGTATTATGGGGTTGAATGCTTTTTGCTATTCACAAAATAAAACAAAAGCAGTCATGCAAATATCTTATTTAACACAGCACAGCAAAATCAGTTGCACCATTCAATCCCGCTCGTCCAGACGGGGAGAATTCAATCACATTTATTCGATGCGACGTTTCTTTAATGGGATTTAATGAGCTACAACATTTTGACCCCAAACCGAGAGGATTCTGGGATGTTTGCGGTTTTTTGGTAACAATTCTGGAAGGAAACGTAGCAGACCCATCAAGGTGGTACTCGTACTGCTCGCCTCATCGAGTGGAATTCAAATATATGAGTGGTTAAGCTATGGGATATGAAATGGACGAGCGACCAATAAAACAACATGTATTATGGGGTTGAATGCTTTTTGCTATTCACAAAATAAAACAAAAGCAGTCATGCAAATATCTTATTTAACACAGCACAGCAAAATCAGTTGCACCATTCAATCCCGCTCGTCCAGACGGGGAGAATTCAATCACATTTATTCGATGCGACGTTTCTTATGGGATTTATTGAGCGACAACATTTTGACCCCAAATCGAGAGGATTCTGGGATGTTTGTGGTTTTTTTGTAATAACTCTGGAAGGAAACGTCGATGAACCATCAAGGTGGTACTCGTACTGCTCGCCTCATCGAGAGGAATCCAAAGATATGATTGGTTAAGCTATGGGATATGAAATGGACGAGCGACCAATAAAACAACATGTATTATGGGGTTGAATGCTTTTTGCTATTCAAAAAATAAAACAAAAGCAGTCATGCAAATATCTTATTTAACACAGCACAGCAAAATCAGTTGCACCATTCAATCCCGCTCGTCCAGATGGGGAGAATTCAATCACATTTATTCGATGCGACGTTTCTTATGGGATTTATTGAGCGACAACATTTTGACCCCAAATCGAGAGGATTCTGGGATGTTTGTGGTTTTTTTTGTAATAACTCTGGAAGTAAACGTCGCAGACCCATCAAGGTGGTACTCGTACTGCTCGCCTCATCGAGAGGAATCCAAAGATATGAGTGGTTAAGCTATGGGATATGAAATGGACGAGCGAACAATAAAACTACATGTATTATGGGGTTGAATGCTTTTTGCTATTCACAAAATAAAACAAAAGCAGTAAAGCAAATATCTTATTTAGCACAGCACAGCAAAATCAGTTGCACCATTCAATCCCGCTCGTCCAGACGGGGAGAATTCAATTACATTTATTCGATGCGACGTTTCTTTAATGGGATTTTATGAGCGACAACATTTTGACCCCAAACCGAGAGGATTCTGGGATGTTTGCGGTTTTTTGGTAACAATTCTGGAAGGAAACGTAGCAGACCCATCAAGGTGGTACTCGTACTGCTCGCCTCATCGAGTGGAATCCAAATATATGAGTGGTTAAGCTATGGGATATGAAATGGACGAGCGACCAATAAAACAACATGTATTATGGGGTTGAATGCTTTTTGCTATTCACAAAATAAAACAAAAGCAGTCATGCAAATATCTGTTTTAACACAGCACATCAAAATCAGTTACACCATTCAATCCCCCTCGTCCAGACGGGGAGAATTCAATCACATTTATTCGATGCGACGTTTCTTATGGGATTTAATGAGCGACAACATTTTGACCCCAAACCGAGAGGATTCTGGGATGTTTGTGGTTTTTTTGTAATAACTCTGGAAGTAAACGTCGCACACCCATCAAGGTGGTACTCGTACTGCTCGCCTCATCGAGAGGAATCCAAAGATATGAGTGGTTAAGCTATGGGATATGAAATGGACGAGCGACTAATAAAAGAACATGTATTATGGGGTTGAATGCTTTTTGCTATTCACAAAATAAAACAAAAGCAGTAAAGCAAATATCTTATTTAACACAGCACATCAAAATCAGTTACACCATTCAATCCCCCTCGTCCAGACGGGGAGAATTCAATCAAATTTATTCGATGCGACGTTTCTTATGGGATTTAATGACCGACAACATTTTGACCCCAAACCGAGAGGATTCTGGGATGTTTGTGTTTTTTTTGTAATAACTCTGGAAGGAAACCTCGCAGACCCATCAAGGTGGTACTCGTACTGCTCGCCTCATCGAGTGGAATCCAAAGATATGAGTGGTTAAGCTATGGGATATGAAATGGACGAGCGACCAATAAAACAACATGTATTATGGGGTTGAATGCTTTTTGCTATTCACAAAATAAAACAAAAGCAGTCATGCAAATATCTGTTTTAACACAGCACATCAAAATCAGTTACACCATTCAATCCCCCTCGTCCAGACGGGGAGAATTCAATCACATTTATTCGATGCGACGTTTCTTATGGGATTTAATGAGCGACGACATTTTGACCCCAAACCGAGAGGATTCTGGGATGTTTGTGGTTTTTTTGTAATAACTCTGGAAGTAAACGTCGCAGACCCATCAAGGTGGTACTCGTACTGCTCGCCTCATCGAGAGGAATCCAAAGATATGAGTGGTTAAGCTATGGGATATGAAATGGACGAGCGACCAATAAAACAACATGTATTATGGGGTTGAATGCTTTTTGCTATTCACAAAATAAAACAAAAGCAGTCATGCAAATATCTTATTTAACACAGCACAGCAAAATCAGTTGCACCATTCAATCCCGCTCGTCCAGACGGGGAGAATTCAATCACATTTATTCGATGCGACGTTTCTTATGGGATTTATTGAGCGACAACATTTTGACCCCAAATCGAGAGGATTCTGGGATGTTTGTGGTTTTTTTTTGTAATAACTCTGTAAGGAAACGTCGCAGACCCATCAAGGTGGTACTCGTACTGCTCGCCTCATCGAGAGAAATCCAAAGATATGAGTGGTTAAGCTATGGGATATGAAATGGACGAGCGACCAATAAAAGAACATGTATTATGGGGTTGAATGCTTTTTGCTATTCACAAAATAAAACAAAAGCAGTCATGCAAATATCTTATTTAACACAGCACAGCAAAATCAGTTGCACCATTCAATCCCGCTCGTCCAGACGGGGAGAATTCAATCACATTTATTCGATGCGACGTTTCTTTAATGGGATTTAATGAGCTACAACATTTTGACCCCAAACCGAGAGGATTCTGGGATGTTTGCGGTTTTTTGGTAACAATTCTGGAAGGAAACGTAGCAGACCCATCAAGGTGGTACTCGTACTGCTCGCCTCATCGAGTGGAATTCAAATATATGAGTGGTTAAGCTATGGGATATGAAATGGACGAGCGACCAATAAAACAACATGTATTATGGGGTTGAATGCATTTTGCTATTCACAAAATAAAACAAAAGCAGTCATGCAAATATCTGTTTTAACACAGCACATCAAAATCAGTTACACCATTCAATCCCCCTCGTCCAGACGGGGAGAATTCAATCAAATTTATTCGATGCGACGTTTCTTATGGGATTTAATGACCGACAACATTTTGACCCCAAACCGAGAGGATTCTGGGATGTTTGTGGTTTTTTTGTAATAACTCTGGAAGGAAACCTCGCAGACCCATCAAGGTGGTACTCGAACTGCTCGCCTCATCGAGTGGCATCCAAAGATATGAGTGGTTAAGCTATGGGATATGAAATGGACGAGCGACCAATAAAAGAACATGTATTATGGGGTTGAATGCTTTTTGCTATTCACAAAATAAAACAAAATCAGTCATGCAAATATCTTATTTAACACAGCACAGCAAAATCAGTTGCACCATTCAATCCCGCTCGTCCAGACGGGGAGAATTCAATCACATTTATTCGATGCGACGTTTCTTTAATGGGATTTAATGAGCGACAACATTTTGACCCCAAACCGAGAGGATTCTGGGATGTTTGCGGTTTTTTGGTAACAATTCTGGAAGGAAACGTAGCAGACCCATCAAGGTGGTACTCGTACTGCTCGCCTCATCGAGTGGAATCCAAAGATATGAGTGGTTAAGCTATGGGATATGAAATGGACGAGCGACCAATAAAACAACATGTATTATGGGGTTGAATGCTTTTTGCTATTCACAAAATAAAACAAAAGCAGTCATGCAAATATCTGTTTTAACACAGCACATCAAAATCAGTTACACCATTCAATCCCCCTCGTCCAGACGGGGAGAATTCAATCAAATTTATTCGATGCGACGTTTCTTATGGGATTTAATGACCGACAACATTTTGACCCCAAACCGAGAGGATTCTGGGATGTTTGTGTTTTTTTTGTAATAACTCTGGAAGGAAACCTCGCAGACCCATCAAGGTGGTACTCGTACTGCTCGCCTCATCGAGTGGAATCCAAAGATATGAGTGGTTAAGCTATGGGATATGAAATGGACGAGCGACCAATAAAACAACATGTATTATGGGGTTGAATGCTTTTTGCTATTCACAAAATAAAACAAAAGCAGTCATGCAAATATCTGTTTTAACACAGCACATCAAAATCAGTTACACCATTCAATCCCCCTCGTCCAGACGGGGAGAATTCAATCACATTTATTCGATGCGACGTTTCTTATGGGATTTAATGAGCGACAACATTTTGACCCCAAATCGAGAGGATTCTGGGATGTTTGTGGTTTTTTTGTAATAACTCTGGAAGGAAACGTCGCAGACCCATCAAGGTGGTACTCGTACTGCTCGCCTCATCGAGTGGAATCCAAAGATATGAGTGGTTAAGCTATGGGATATGAAATGGACGAGCGACCAATAAAACAACATGTATTATGGGGTTGAATGCTTTTTGCTATTCACAAAATAAAACAAAAGCATTCATGCAAATATCTTATTTAACACAGCACAGCAAAATCAGTTGCACCATTCAATCCCCCTCGTCCAGACGGGGAGAATTCAATCACATTTATTCGATGCGACGTTTCTTATGGGATTTAATGAGCGACAACATTTTGACCCCAAACCGAGAGGATTCTGAGATGTTTGTGTTTTTTTTGTAATAACTCTGGAAGTAAACGTCGCAGACCCATCAAGGTGGTACTCGTACTGCTCGCCTCATCGAGAGGAATCCAAAGATATGAGTGGTTAAGCTATGGGATATGAAATGGACGAGCGACCAATAAAACAACATGTATTATGGGGTTGAATGCTTTTTGCTATTCACAAAATAAAACAAAAGCAGTCATGCAAATATCTTATTTAACACAGCACAGCAAAATCAGTTGCACCATTCAATCCCGCTCGTCAAGACGGGGAGAATTCAATCACATTCATTCGATGCGACGTTTCTTTAATGGGATTTAATGAGCTACAACATTTTGACCCCAAATCGAGAGGATTCTGGGATGTTTGTGGTTTTTTTTTGGTAATAACTCTGGAAGGAAACGTCGCAGACCCATCAAGGTGGTACTCGTACTGCTCGCCTCATCGAGAGGAATCCAAAGATGTGAGTGGTTAAGCTATGGGATATGAAATGGATGAGCGACCAATAAAACAACATGTATTATGGGGTTGAATGCTTTTTGCTATTCACAAAATAAAACAAAAGCATTCATGCAAATATCTTATTTAACACAGCACAGCAAAATCAGTTGCACCATTCAATCCCCCTCGTCCAGACGGGGAGAATTCAATCACATTTATTCGATGCGACGTTTCTTATGGGATTTAATGAGCGACAACATTTTGACCCCAAACCGAGAGGATTCTGGGATGTTTGTGTTTTTTTTGTAATAACTCTGGAAGTAAACGTCGCAGACCCATCAAGGTGGTACTCGTACTGCTCGCCTCATCGAGAGGAATCCAAAGATATGAGTGGTTAAGCTATGGGATATGAAATGGACGAGCGACCAATAAAACAACATGTATTATGGGGTTGAATGCTTTTTGCTATTCACAAAATAAAACAAAAGCAGTCATGCAAATATCTTATTTAACACAGCACAGCAAAATCAGTTGCACCATTCAATCCCGCTCGTCAAGACGGGGAGAATTCAATCACATTTATTCGATGCGACGTTTCTTTAATGGGATTTAATGAGCTACAACATTTTGACCCCAAATCGAGAGGATTCTGGGATGTTTGTGGTTTTTTTTTGGTAATAACTCTGGAAGGAAACGTCGCAGACCCATCAAGGTGGTACTCGTACTGCTCGCCTCATCGAGAGGAATCCAAAGATGTGAGTGGTTAAGCTATGGGATATGAAATGGACGAGCGACCAATAAAACAACATGTATTATGGGGTTGAATGCTTTTTGCTATTCACAAAATAAAACAAAAGCAGTCATGCAAATATCTTATTTAACACAGCACAGCAAAATCAGTTGCACCATTCAATCCCGCTCGTCCAGACGGGGAGAATTCAATCACATTTATTCGATGCGACGTTTCTTTAATGGGATTTAATGAGCGACAACATTTTGACCCCAAACCGAGAGGATTCTGGGATGTTTGCGGTTTTTTGGTAACAATTCTGGAAGGAAACGTAGCAGACCCATCAAGGTGGTACTCGTACTGCTCGCCTCATCGAGTGGAATCCAAAGATATGAGTGGTTAAGCTATGGGATATTAAATGGACGAGCGACCAATAAAACAACATGTATTATGGGGTTGAATGCTTTTTGCTATTCACAAAATAAAACAAAAGCAGTCATGCAAATATCTTATTTAACACAGCACAGCAAAATCAGTTGCACCATTCAATCCCCCTCGTCCAGACGGGGAGAATTCAATCACATTTATTCGATGCGACGTTTCTTATGGGATTTAATGAGCGACAACATTTTGACCCCAAACCGAGAGGATTCTGGGATGTTTGTGGTTTTTTTGTAATAACTCTGGAAGTAAACGTCGCAGACCCATCAAGGTGGTACTCGTACTGCTCGCCTCATCGAGAGGAATCCAAAGATATGAGTGGTTAAGCTAGGGGATATGAAATGGACGAGCGACCAATAAAAGAACATGTATTATGGGGTTGAATGCTTTTTGCTATTCACAAAATAAAACAAAAGCAGTCATGCAAATATCTTATTTAACATAGCACAGCAAAATCAGTTGCACCATTCAATCCCGCTCGTCAAGACGGGGAGAATTCAATCACATTTATTCGATGCGACGTTTCTTTAATGGGATTTAATGAGCGACAACATTTTGACCCCAAACCGAGAGGATTCTGGGATGTTTGCGGTTTTTTGGTAACAATTCTGGAAGGAAACGTAGCAGACCCATCAAGGTGGTACTCGTACTGCTCGCCTCATCGAGTGGAATCCAGAGATATGAGTGGTTAAGCTATGGGATATTAAATGGACGAGCGACCAATAAAGCAACATGTATTATGGGGTTGAATGCTTTTTGCTATTCACAAAATAAAACAAAAGCAGTCATGCAAATATCTGTTTTAACACAGCACATCAAAATCAGTTACACCATTCAATCCCCCTCGTCCAGACGGGGAGAATTCAATCACATTTATTCGATGCGACGTTTCTTATGGGATTTAATGAGCGACAACATTTTGACCCCAAACCAAGAGGATTCTGGGATGTTTGTGGTTTTTTTGTAATAACTCTGGAAGTAAACGTCGCACACCCATCAAGGTGGTACTCGTACTGCTCGCCTCATCGAGAGGAATCCAAAGATATGAGTGGTTAAGCTATGGGATATGAAATGGACGAGCGACTAATAAAAGAACATGTATTATGGGGTTGAATGCTTTTTGCTATTCACAAAATAAAACAAAAGCAGTAAAGCAAATATCTTATTTAACACAGCACATCAAAATCAGTTACACCATTCAATCCCCCTCGTCCAGACGGGGAGAATTCAATCAAATTTATTCGATGCGACGTTTCTTATGGGATTTAATGACCGACAACATTTTGACCCCAAACCGAGAGGATTCTGGGATGTTTGTGTTTTTTTTGTAATAACTCTGGAAGGAAACCTCGCAGACCCATCAAGGTGGTACTCGTACTGCTCGCCTCATCGAGTGGAATCCAAAGATATGAGTGGTTAAGCTATGGGATATGAAATGGACGAGCGACCAATAAAACAACATGTATTATGGGGTTGAATGCTTTTTGCTATTCACAAAATAAAACAAAAGCAGTCATGCAAATATCTGTTTTAACACAGCACATCAAAATCAGTTACACCATTCAATCCCCCTCGTCCAGACGGGGAGAATTCAATCACATTTATTCGATGCGACGTTTCTTATGGGATTTAATGAGCGACGACATTTTGACCCCAAACCGAGAGGATTCTGGGATGTTTGTGGTTTTTTTGTAATAACTCTGGAAGTAAACGTCGCAGACCCATCAAGGTGGTACTCGTACTGCTCGCCTCATCGAGAGGAATCAAAAGATATGAGTGGTTAAGCTATGGGATATGAAATGGACGAGCGACCAATAAAACAACATGTATTATGGGGTTGAATGCTTTTTGCTATTCACAAAATAAAACAAAAGCAGTCATGCAAATATCTTATTTAACACAGCACAGCAAAATCAGTTGCACCATTCAATCCCGCTCGTCCAGACGGGGAGAATTCAATCACATTTATTCGATGCGACGTTTCTTATGGGATTTATTGAGCGACAACATTTTGACCCCAAATCGAGAGGATTCTGGGATGTTTGTGGTTTTTTTTTGTAATAACTCTGTAAGGAAACGTCGCAGACCCATCAAGGTGGTACTCGTACTGCTCGCCTCATCGAGAGAAATCCAACGATATGAGTGGTTAAGCTATGGGATATGAAATGGACGAGCGACCAATAAAAGAACATGTATTATGGGGTTGAATGCTTTTTGCTATTCACAAAATAAAACAAAAGCAGTCATGCAAATATCTTATTTAACACAGCACAGCAAAATCAGTTGCACCATTCAATCCCGCTCGTCCAGACGGGGAGAATTCAATCACATTTATTCGATGCGACGTTTCTTTAATGGGATTTAATGAGCTACAACATTTTGACCCCAAACCGAGAGGATTCTGGGATGTTTGCGGTTTTTTGGTAACAATTCTGGAAGGAAACGTAGCAGACCCATCAAGGTGGTACTCGTACTGCTCGCCTCATCGAGTGGAATTCAAATATATGAGTGGTTAAGCTATGGGATATGAAATGGACGAGCGACCAATAAAACAACATGTATTATGGGGTTGAATGCATTTTGCTATTCACAAAATAAAACAAAAGCAGTCATGCAAATATCTGTTTTAACACAGCACATCAAAATCAGTTACACCATTCAATCCCCCTCGTCCAGACGGGGAGAATTCAATCAAATTTATTCGATGCGACGTTTCTTATGGGATTTAATGAACGACAACATTTTGACCCCAAACCGAGAGGATTCTGGGATGTTTGTGGTTTTTTTGTAATAACTCTGGAAGGAAACCTCGCAGACCCATCAAGGTGGTACTCGAACTGCTCGCCTCATCGAGTGGCATCCAAAGATATGAGTGGTTAAGCTATGGGATATGAAATGGACGAGCGACCAATAAAAGAACATGTATTATGGGGTTGAATGCTTTTTGCTATTCACAAAATAAAACAAAATCAGTCATGCAAATATCTTATTTAACACAGCACAGCAAAATCAGTTGCACCATTCAATCCCGCTCGTCCAGACGGGGAGAATTCAATCACATTTATTCGATGCGACGTTTCTTTAATGGGATTTAATGAGCGACAACATTTTGACCCCAAACCGAGAGGATTCTGGGATGTTTGCGGTTTTTTGGTAACAATTCTGGAAGGAAACGTAGCAGACCCATCAAGGTGGTACTCGTACTGCTCGCCTCATCGAGTGGAATCCAAAGATATGAGTGGTTAAGCTATGGGATATGAAATGGACGAGCGACCAATAAAACAACATGTATTATGGGGTTGAATGCTTTTTGCTATTCACAAAATAAAACAAAAGCAGTCATGCAAATATCTGTTTTAACACAGCACATCAAAATCAGTTACACCATTCAATCCCCCTCGTCCAGACGGGGAGAATTCAATCAAATGTATTCGATGCGACGTTTCTTATGGGATTTAATGACCGACAACATTTTGACCCCAAACCGAGAGGATTCTGGGATGTTTGTGTTTTTTTTGTAATAACTCTGGAAGGAAACCTCGCAGACCCATCAAGGTGGTACTCGTACTGCTCGCCTCATCGAGTGGAATCCAAAGATATGAGTGGTTAAGCTATGGGATATGAAATGGACGAGCGACCAATAAAACAACATGTATTATGGGGTTGAATGCTTTTTGCTATTCACAAAATAAAACAAAAGCAGTCATGCAAATATCTGTTTTAACACAGCACATCAAAATCAGTTACACCATTCAATCCCCCTCGTCCAGATGGGGAGAATTCAATCACATTTATTCGATGCGACGTTTCTTATGGGATTTAATGAGCGACAACATTTTGACCCCAAATCGAGAGGATTCTGGGATGTTTGTGGTTTTTTTGTAATAACTCTGGAAGGAAACGTCGCAGACCCATCAAGGTGGTACTCGTACTGCTCGCCTCATCGAGTGGAATCCAAAGATATGAGTGGTTAAGCTATGGGATATGAAATGGACGAGCGACCAATAAAACAACATGTATTATGGGGTTGAATGCTTTTTGCTATTCACAAAATAAAACAAAAGCATTCATGCAAATATCTTATTTAACACAGCACAGCAAAATCAGTTGCACCATTCAATCCCCCTCGTCCAGACGGGGAGAATTCAATCACATTTATTCGATGCGACGTTTCTTATGGGATTTAATGAGCGACAACATTTTGACCCCAAACCGAGAGGATTCTGGGATGTTTGTGTTTTTTTTGTAATAACTCTGGAAGTAAACGTCGCAGACCCATCAAGGTGGTACTCGTACTGCTCGCCTCATCGAGAGGAATCCAAAGATATGAGTGGTTAAGCTATGGGATATGAAATGGACGAGCGACCAATAAAAAAACATGTATTATGGGGTTGAATGCTTTTTGCTATTCACAAAATAAAACAAAAGCAGTCATGCAAATATCTTATTTAACACAGCACAGCAAAATCAGTTGCACCATTCAATCCCGCTCGTCAAGACGGGGAGAATTCAATCACATTTATTCGATGCGACGTTTCTTTAATGGGATTTAATGAGCTACAACATTTTGACCCCAAATCGAGAGGATTCTGGGATGTTTGTGGTTTTTTTTTGGTAATAACTCTGGAAGGAAACGTCGCAGACCCATCAAGGTGGTACTCGTACTGCTCGCCTCATCGAGAGGAATCCAAAGATGTGAGTGGTTAAGCTATGGGATATGAAATGGACGAGCGACCAATAAAACAACATGTATTATGGGGTTGAATGCTTTTTGCTATTCACAAAATAAAACAAAAGCATTCATGCAAATATCTTATTTAACACAGCACAGCAAAATCAGTTGCACCATTCAATCCCCCTCGTCCAGACGGGGAGAATTCAATCACATTTATTCGATGCGACGTTTCTTATGGGATTTAATGAGCGACAACATTTTGACCCCAAACCGAGAGGATTCTGGGATGTTTGTGTTTTTTTTGTAATAACTCTGGAAGTAAACGTCGCAGACCCATCAAGGTGGTACTCGTACTGCTCGCCTCATCGAGAGGAATCCAAAGATATGAGTGGTTAAGCTATGGGATATGAAATGGA
The DNA here is from genome assembly GCF_048934315.1 of Petromyzon marinus. Lineage (NCBI taxonomy): Eukaryota > Metazoa > Chordata > Hyperoartia > Petromyzontiformes > Petromyzontidae > Petromyzon > Petromyzon marinus. The sequence goes on from NC_133689.1 coordinate 23,982,945, forward strand.
CGAGCGACCAATAAAACAACATGTATTATGGGGTTGAATGCTTTTTGCTATTCACAAAATAAAACAAAAGCAGTCATGCAAATATCTTATTTAACACAGCACAGCAAAATCAGTTGCACCATTCAATCCCGCTCGTCAAGACGGGGAGAATTCAATCACATTTATTCGATGCGACGTTTCTTTAATGGGATTTAATGAGCTACAACATTTTGACCCCAAATCGAGAGGATTCTGGGATGTTTGTGGTTTTTTTTTGGTAATAACTCTGGAAGGAAACGTCGCAGACCCATCAAGGTGGTACTCGTACTGCTCGCCTCATCGAGAGGAATCCAAAGATGTGAGTGGTTAAGCTATGGGATATGAAATGGACGAGCGACCAATAAAACAACATGTATTATGGGGTTGAATGCTTTTTGCTATTCACAAAATAAAACAAAAGCAGTCATGCAAATATCTTATTTAACACAGCACAGCAAAATCAGTTGCACCATTCAATCCCGCTCGTCCAGACGGGGAGAATTCAATCACATTTATTCGATGCGACGTTTCTTTAATGGGATTTAATGAGCGACAACATTTTGACCCCAAACCGAGAGGATTCTGGGATGTTTGCGGTTTTTTGGTAACAATTCTGGAAGGAAACGTAGCAGACCCATCAAGGTGGTACTCGTACTGCTCGCCTCATCGAGTGGAATCCAAAGATATGAGTGGTTAAGCTATGGGATATGAAATGGACGAGCGACCAATAAAACAACATGTATTATGGGGTTGAATGCTTTTTGCTATTCACAAAATAAAACAAAAGCAGTCATGCAAATATCTTATTTAACACAGCACAGCAAAATCAGTTGCACCATTCAATCCCCCTCGTCCAGACGGGGAGAATTCAATCACATTTATTCGATGCGACGTTTCTTATGGGATTTAATGAGCGACAACATTTTGACCCCAAACCGAGAGGATTCTGGGATGTTTGTGGTTTTTTTGTAATAACTCTGGAAGTAAACGTCGCAGACCCATCAAGGTGGTACTCGTACTGCTCGCCTCATCGAGAGGAATCCAAAGATATGAGTGGTTAAGCTAGGGGATATGAAATGGACGAGCGACCAATAAAAGAACATGTATTATGGGGTTGAATGCTTTTTGCTATTCACAAAATAAAACAAAAGCAGTCATGCAAATATCTTATTTAACATAGCACAGCAAAATCAGTTGCACCATTCAATCCCGCTCGTCAAGACGGGGAGAATTCAATCACATTTATTCGATGCGACGTTTCTTTAATGGGATTTAATGAGCGACAACATTTTGACCCCAAACCGAGAGGATTCTGGGATGTTTGCGGTTTTTTGGTAACAATTCTGGAAGGAAACGTAGCAGACCCATCAAGGTGGTACTCGTACTGCTCGCCTCATCGAGTGGAATCCAGAGATATGAGTGGTTAAGCTATGGGATATTAAATGGACGAGCGACCAATAAAGCAACATGTATTATGGGGTTGAATGCTTTTTGCTATTCACAAAATAAAACAAAAGCAGTCATGCAAATATCTGTTTTAACACAGCACATCAAAATCAGTTACACCATTCAATCCCCCTCGTCCAGACGGGGAGAATTCAATCACATTTATTCGATGCGACGTTTCTTATGGGATTTAATGAGCGACAACATTTTGACCCCAAACCAAGAGGATTCTGGGATGTTTGTGGTTTTTTTTTGTAATAACTCTGGAAGTAAACGTCGCAGACCCATCAAGGTGGTACTCGTACTGCTCGCCTCATCGAGTGGAATCCAAAGATATGAGTGGTTAAGCTATGGGATATGAAATGGACGAGCGACCAATAAAACAACATGTATTATGGGGTTGAATGCTTTTTGCTATTCACAAAATAAAACAAAATCAGTCATGCAAATATCTTATTTAACACAGCACAGCAAAATCAGTTGCACCATTCAATCCCGCTCGTCAAGACGGGGAGAATTCAATCACATTTATTCGATGCGACGTTTCTTTAATGGGATTTAATGAGCTACAACATTTTGACCCCAAATCGAGAGGATTCTGGGATGTTTGTGGTTTTTTTGTAATAACTCTGGAAGGAAACGTCGCAGAACCATCAAGGTGGTACTCGTACTGCTCGCCTCATCGAGAGGAATCCATAGATATGAGTGGTTAAGCTATGGGATATGAAATGGACGGGCAACCAATTAAACAACATGTATTATGGGGTTGAATGCATTTTTGCTATTCACAAAATAAAACAAAAGCAGTCATGCAAATATCTTATTTAACACAGCACAGCAAAATCAGTTGCACCATTCAATCCCGCTCGTCCAGACGGGGAGAATTCAATGACATTTATTCGATGCGACGTTTCTTATGGGATTTAATGAGCGACAACATTTTGACCCCAAACCGAGAGGATTCTGGGATGTTTGTGGTTTTTTTTTTGTAATAACTCTGGAAGGAAACGTCGCAGACCCATCAAGATGTTACTCCTACTGCTCGCCTCATCGAGAGGAATCCAAAGATATGAGTGTTTAAGCTATGGGATATGAAATGGACGAGCGACCAATAAAACAACATGTATTATGGGGTTGAATGCTTTTTGCTATTCACAAAATAAATCAAAAGCAGTCATGCAAATATCTTATTTAACACAGCACAGCAAAATCAGTTGCACCATTCAATCCCGCTCGTCCAGACGGGGAGAATTCAATCACATTTATTCGATGCGACGTTTCTTATGGGATTTAATGAGCGACAACATTTTGACCCCAAATCGAGAGGCTTCTGGGATGTTTGTGGTGTTTTTGTAATAACTCTGGAAGGAAACGTCGCAGACCCATCAAGCTGGTACTCGTACTGCTCGCCTCATCGAGACGAATCCAAAGATATGAGTGGTTAAGCTATGGGACATGAAATGGACGAGCGACCAATAAAACAACATGTATTATGGGGTTGAATGCTTTTTGCTATTCACAAAATAAAACAAAAGCAGTAAAGCAAATATCTTATTTAACACAGCACAGCAAAATCAGTTGCACCATTCAATCCCGCTCGTCCAGACGGGGAGAATTCAATCACATTTATTCGATGCGACGTTTCTTTAATGGGATTTAATGAGCGACAACATTTTGACCCCAAACCGAGAGGATTCTGGGATGTTTGTGGTTTTTTGGTAACAACTCTGGAAGGAAACGTCGCAGACCCATCAAGGTGGTACTCGTACTGCTCGCCTCATCGAGTGGAATCCAAAGATATGAGTGGTTAAGCTATGGGATATGAAATGGACGAGTGACCAATAAAACAACATGTATTATGGGGTTGAATGCTTTTTGCTATTCACAAAATAAAACAAAAGCAGTCATGCAAATATCTGTTTTAACACAGCACAGCAAAATCAGTTATACCATTCAATCCCCCTCGTCCAGACGGGGAGAATTCAATCATATTTATTCGATGCGACGTATCTTATGGGATTTAATGAGCGACAACATTTTGACCCCAAACCGAGAGGATTCTGGGATGTTTGTGTTTTTTTTGTAATAACTCTGGAAGGAAACGTCGCAGACCCATCAAGGTGGTACTCGTACTGCTCGCCTCATCGAGTGGAATCCAAAGATATGAGTGGTTAAGCTATGGGATATGAAATGGACGAGCGACCAATAAAACAACATGTATTATGGGGTTGAATGCTTTTTGCTATTCACAAAATAAAACAAAAGCAGTCATGCAAATATCTTATTTAACACAGCACAGCAAAATCAGTTGCACCATTCAATCCCGCTCGTCAAAACGGGGAGAATTCAATCACATTTATTCGATGCGACGTTTCTTTAATGGGATTTAATGAGCTACAACATTTTGACCCCAAATCGAGAGGATTCTGGGATGTTTGTGGTTTTTTTGTAATAACTCTGGAAGGAAACGTCGCAGAACCATCAAGATGGTACTCGTACTGCTCGCCTCATCGAGAGGAATCCATAGATATGAGTGGTTAAGCTATGGGATATGAAATGGACGGGCAACCAATTAAACAACATGTATTATGGGGTTGAATGCTTTTTTGCTATTCACAAAATAAAACAAATGCAGTCATGCAAATATCTTATTTAACACAGCACAGCAAAATCAGTTGCACCATTCAATCCCGCTCGTCCAGACGGGGAGAATTCAATGACATTTATTCGATGCGACGTTTCTTATGGGATTTAATGAGCGACAACATTTTGACCCCAAACCGAGAGGATTCTGGGATGTTTGTGGTTTTTTTTTTTGTAATAACTCTGGAAGGAAACGTCGCAGACCCATCAAGATGTTACTCCTACTGCTCGCCTCATCGAGAGGAATCCAAAGATATGAGTGTTTAAGCTATGGGATATGAAATGGACGAGCGACCAATAAAACAACATGTATTATGGGGTTGAATGCTTTTTGCTATTCACAAAATAAAACAAAAGCAGTCATGCAAATATCTTATTTAACACAGCACAGCAAAATCAGTTGCACCATTCAATCCCGCTCGTCCAGACGGGGAGAATTCAATCACATTTATTCGATGCGACGTTTCTTATGGGATTTAATGAGCGACAACATTTTGACCCCAAATCGAGAGGCTTCTGGGATGTTTGTGGTTTTTTTGTAATAACTCTGGAAGGAAACGTCGCAGACCCATCAAGATGTTACTCCTACTGCTCGACTCATCGAGAGGAATCCAAAGATATGAGTGTTTAAGCTATGGGATATGAAATGGACGAGCGACCAATAAAACAACATGTATTATGGGGTTGAATGCTTTTTGCTATTCACAAAATAAAACAAAAGCAGTCATGCAAATATCTTATTTAACACAGCACAGCAAAATCAGTTGCACCATTCAATCCCGCTCGTCCAGACGGGGAGAATTCAATCACATTTATTCGATGCGACGTTTCTTATGGGATTTAATGAGCGACAACATTTTGACCCCAAATCGAGAGGCTTCTGGGATGTTTGTGGTTTTTTTGTAATAACTCTGGAAGGAAACGTCGCAGACCCATCAAGCTGGTACTCGTACTGCTCGCCTCACCGAGAGGAATCCATAGATATGAGTGGTTAAGGTATGGGATATGAAATGGACGGGCAACCAATTAAACAACATGTATTATGGGGTTGAATGCGTTTTTGCTATTCACAAAATAAAAAAAAGCAGTCATGCAAATATCTTATTTAACACAGCACAGCAAAATCAGTTGCACCATTCAATCCCGCTCGTCCAGACGGGGAGAATTCAATGACATCTATTCGATGCGACGTTTCTTATGGGATTTAATGAGCGACAACATTTTGACCCCAAACCGAGAGGATTCTGGGATGTTTGTGGTTTTTTTGTAATAACTCTGGAAGGAAACCTCGCAGACCCATCAAGGTGGTACTCGTACTGCTCGCCTCATCGAGTGGAATCCAAAGATATGAGTGGTTAAGCTATGGGATATGAAATGGACGAGCGACCAATAAAACAACATGTATTATGGGGTTGAATGCTTTTTGCTATTCACAAAATAAAACAAAAGCATTCATGCAAATATCTTATTTAACACAGCACAGCAAAATCAGTTGCACCATTCAATCCCGCTCGTCCAGACGGGGAGAATTCAATCACATTTATTCGATGCGACGTTTCTTTAATGGGATTTAATGAGCGACAACATTTTGACCCCAAACCGAGAGGATTCTGGGATGTTTGCGGTTTTTTGGTAACAATTCTGGAAGGAAACGTAGCAGACCCATCAAGGTGGTACTCGTACTGCTCGCCTCATCGAGTGGAATCCAAAGATATGAGTGGTTAAGCTATGGGATATTAAATGGACGAGCGACCAATAAAACAACATGTATTATGGGGTTGAATGCTTTTTGCTATTCACAAAATAAAACAAAAGCAGTCATGCAAATATCTTATTTAACACAGCACAGCAAAATCAGTTGCACCATTCAATCCCCCTCGTCCAGACGGGGAGAATTCAATCACATTTATTCGATGCGACGTTTCTTATGGGATTTAATGAGCGACAACATTTTGACCCCAAACCGAGAGGATTCTGGGATGTTTGTGGTTTTTTTGTAATAACTCTGGAAGTAAACGTCGCAGACCCATCAAGGTGGTACTCGTACTGCTCGCCTCATCGAGAGGAATCCAAAGATATGAGTGGTTAAGCTAGGGGATATGAAATGGACGAGCGACCAATAAAAGAACATGTATTATGGGGTTGAATGCTTTTTGCTATTCACAAAATAAAACAAAAGCAGTCATGCAAATATCTTATTTAACATAGCACAGCAAAATCAGTTGCACCATTCAATCCCGCTCATCAAGACGGGGAGAATTCAATCACATTTATTCGATGCGACGTTTCTTTAATGGGATTTAATGAGCGACAACATTTTGACCCCAAACCGAGAGGATTCTGGGATGTTTGCGGTTTTTTGGTAACAATTCTGGAAGGAAACGTAGCAGACCCATCAAGGTGGTACTCGTACTGCTCGCCTCATCGAGTGGAATCCAGAGATATGAGTGGTTAAGCTATGGGATATGAAATGGACGAGCGACCAATAAAACAACATGTATTATGGGGTTGAATGTTTTTTGCTATTCACAAAATAAAACAAAATCAGTCATGCAAATATCTTATTTAACACAGCACAGCAAAATCAGTTGCACCATTCAATCCCGCTCGTCAAGACGGGGAGAATTCAATCACATTTATTCGATGCGACGTTTCTTTAATGGGATTTAATGAGCTACAACATTTTGACCCCAAATCGAGAGGATTCTGGGATGTTTGTGGTTTTTTTGTAATAACTCTGGAAGGAAACGTCGCAGAACCATCAAGGTGGTACTCGTACTGCTCGCCTCATCGAGAGGAATCCATAGATATGAGTGGTTAAGCTATGGGATATGAAATGGACGGGCAACCAATTAAACAACATGTATTATGGGGTTGAATGCATTTTTGCTATTCACAAAATAAAACAAAAGCAGTCATGCAAATATCTTATTTAACACAGCACAGCAAAATCAGTTGCACCATTCAATCCCGCTCGTCCAGACGGGGAGAATTCAATGACATTTATTCGATGCGACGTTTCTTATGGGATTTAATGAGCGACAACATTTTGACCCCAAACCGAGAGGATTCTGGGATGTTTGTGGTTTTTTTTTTGTAATAACTCTGGAAGGAAACGTCGCAGACCCATCAAGATGTTACTCCTACTGCTCGCCTCATCGAGAGGAATCCAAAGATATGAGTGTTTAAGCTATGGGATATGAAATGGACGAGCGACCAATAAAACAACATGTATTATGGGGTTGAATGCTTTTTGCTATTCACAAAATAAATCAAAAGCAGTCATGCAAATATCTTATTTAACACAGCACAGCAAAATCAGTTGCACCATTCAATCCCGCTCGTCCAGACGGGGAGAATTCAATCACATTTATTCGATGCGACGTTTCTTATGGGATTTAATGAGCGACAACATTTTGACCCCAAATCGAGAGGCTTCTGGGATGTTTGTGGTTTTTTTGTAATAACTCTGGAAGGAAACGTCGCAGACCCATCAAGCTGGTACTCGTACTGCTCGCCTCATCGAGACGAATCCAAAGATATGAGTGGTTAAGCTATGGGACATGAAATGGACGAGCGACCAATAAAACAACATGTATTATGGGGTTGAATGCTTTTTGCTATTCACAAAATAAAACAAAAGCAGTAAAGCAAATATCTTATTTAACACAGCACAGCAAAATCAGTTGCACCATTCAATCCCGCTCGTCCAGACGGGGAGAATTCAATCACATTTATTCGATGCGACGTTTCTTTAATGGGATTTAATGAGCGACAACATTTTGACCCCAAACCGGGAGGATTCTGGGATGTTTGTGGTTTTTTGGTAACAACTCTGGAAGGAAACGTCGCAGACCCATCAAGGTGGTACTCGTACTGCTCGCCTCATCGAGAGGAATCCATAGATATGAGTGGTTAAGCTATGGGATATGAAATGGACGGGCAACCAATTAAACAACATGTATTATGGGGTTGAATGCATTTTTGCTATTCACAAAATAAAACAAAAGCAGTCATGCAAATATCTTATTTAACACAGCACAGCAAAATCAGTTGCACCATTCAATCCCGCTCGTCCAGACGGGGAGAATTCAATGACATTTATTCGATGCGACGTTTCTTATGGGATTTAATGAGCGACAACATTTTGACCCCAAACCGAGAGGATTCTGGGATGTTTGTGGTTTTTTTTTTGTAATAACTCTGGAAGGAAACGTCGCAGACCCATCAAGATGTTACTTCTACTGCTCGCCTCATCGAGAGGAATCCAAAGATATGAGTGTTTAAGCTATTGGATATGAAATGGACGAGCGACCAATAAAACAACATGTATTATGGGGTTGAATGCTTTTTGCTATTCACAAAATAAATCAAAAGCAGTCATGCAAATATCTTATTTAACACAGCACAGCAAAATCAGTTGCACCATTCAATCCCGCTCGTCCAGACGGGGAGAATTCAATCACATTTATTCGATGCGACGTTTCTTATGGGATTTAATGAGCGACAACATTTTGACCCCAAATCGAGAGGCTTCTGGGATGTTTGTGGTTTTTTTGTAATAACTCTGGAAGGAAACGTCGCAGACCCATCAAGCTGGTACTCGTACTGCTCGCCTCATCGAGACGAATCCAAAGATATGAGTGGTTAAGCTATGGGACATGAAATGGACGAGCGACCAATAAAACAACATGTATTATGGGGTTGAATGCTTTTTGCTATTCACAAAATAAAACAAAAGCAGTAAAGCAAATATCTTATTTAACACAGCACAGCAAAATCAGTTGCACCATTCAATCCCGCTCGTCCAGACGGGGAGAATTCAATCACATTTATTCGATGCGACGTTTCTTTAATGGGATTTAATGAGCGACAACATTTTGACCCCAAACCGAGAGGATTCTGGGATGTTTGTGGTTTTTTGGTAACAACTCTGGAAGGAAACGTCGCAGACCCATCAAGGTGGTACTCGTACTGCTCGCCTCATCGAGTGGAATCCAAAGATATGAGTGGTTAAGCTATGGGATATGAAATGGACGAGTGACCAATAAAACAACATGTATTATGGGGTTGAATGCTTTTTGCTATTCACAAAATAAAACAAAAGCAGTCATGCAAATATCTGTTTTAACACAGCACAGCAAAATCAGTTATACCATTCAATCCCCCTCGTCCAGACGGGGAGAATTCAATCATATTTATTCGATGCGACGTATCTTATGGGATTTAATGAGCGACAACATTTTGACCCCAAACCGAGAGGATTCTGGGATGTTTGTGTTTTTTTTGTAATAACTCTGGAAGGAAACGTCGCAGACCCATCAAGGTGGTACTCGTACTGCTCGCCTCATCGAGTGGAATCCAAAGATATGAGTGGTTAAGCTATGGGATATGAAATGGACGAGCGACCAATAAAACAACATGTATTATGGGGTTGAATGCTTTTTGCTATTCACAAAATAAAACAAAAGCAGTCATGCAAATATCTTATTTAACACAGCACAGCAAAATCAGTTGCACCATTCAATCCCGCTCGTCAAGACGGGGAGAATTCAATCACATTTATTCGATGCGACGTTTCTTTAATGGGATTTAATGAGCTACAACATTTTGACCCCAAATCGAGAGGATTCTGGGATGTTTGTGGTTTTTTTGTAATAACTCTGGAAGGAAACGTCGCAGAACCATCAAGATGGTACTCGTACTGCTCGCCTCATCGAGAGGAATCCATAGATATGAGTGGTTAAGCTATGGGATATGAAATGGACGGGCAACCAATTAAACAACATGTATTATGGGGTTGAATGCTTTTTTGCTATTCACAAAATAAAACAAATGCAGTCATGCAAATATCTTATTTAACACAGCACAGCAAAATCAGTTGCACCATTCAATCCCGCTCGTCCAGACGGGGAGAATTCAATGACATTTATTCGATGCGACGTTTCTTATGGGATTTAATGAGCGACAACATTTTGACCCCAAACCGAGAGGATTCTGGGATGTTTGTGGTTTTTTTTTTTGTAATAACTCTGGAAGGAAACGTCGCAGACCCATCAAGATGTTACTCCTACTGCTCGCCTCATCGAGAGGAATCCAAAGATATGAGTGTTTAACCTATGGGATATGAAATGGACGAGCGACCAATAAAACAACATGTATTATGGGGTTGAATACTTTTTGCTATTCACAAAATAAAACAAAAGCAGTCATGCAAATATCTTATTTAACACAGCACAGCAAAATCAGTTGCACCATTCAATCCCGCTCGTCCAGACGGGGAGAATTCAATCACATTTATTCGATGCGACGTTTCTTATGGGATTTAATGAGCGACAACATTTTGACCCCAAATCGAGAGGCTTCTGGGATGTTTGTGGTTTTTTTGTAATAACTCTGGAAGGAAACGTCGCAGACCCATCAAGATGTTACTCCTACTGCTCGACTCATCGAGAGGAATCCAAAGATATGAGTGTTTAAGCTATGGGATATGAAATGGACGAGCGACCAATAAAACAACATGTATTATGGGGTTGAATGCTTTTTGCTATTCACAAAATAAAACAAAAGCAGTCATGCAAATATCTTATTTAACACAGCACAGCAAAATCAGTTGCACCATTCAATCCCGCTCGTCCAGACGGGGAGAATTCAATCACATTTATTCGATGCGACGTTTCTTATGGGATTTAATGAGCGACAACATTTTGACCCCAAATCGAGAGGCTTCTGGGATGTTTGTGGTTTTTTTGTAATAACTCTGGAAGGAAACGTCGCAGACCCATCAAGCTGGTACTCGTACTGCTCGGCTCATCGAGAGGAATCCATAGATATGAGTGGTTAAGATATGGGATATGAAATGGACGGGCAACCAATTAAACAACATGTATTATGGGGTTGAATGCGTTTTTGCTATTCACAAAATAAAAAAAAGCAGTCATGCAAATATCTTATTTAACACAGCACAGCAAAATCAGTTGCACCATTCAATCCCGCTCGTCCAGACGGGGAGAATTCAATGACATCTATTCGATGCGACGTTTCTTATGGGATTTAATGAGCGACAACATTTTGACCCCAAAGCGAGAGGATTCTGGGATGTTTGTGGTTTTTTTGTAATAACTCTGGAAGGAAACGTCGCAGACCCATCAAGATGTTACTCCTACTGCTCGACTCATCGAGAGGAATCCAAAGATATGAGTGTTTAAGCTATGGGATATGAAATGGACGAGCGACCAATAAAACAACATGTATTATGGGGTTGAATGCTTTTTGCTATTCACAAAATAAAACAAAAGCAGTCATGCAAATATCTTATTTAACACAGCACAGCAAAATCAGTTGCACCATTCAATCCCGCTCGTCCAGACGGGGAGAATTCAATCACATTTATTCGATGCGACGTTTCTTATGGGATTTAATGAGCGACAACATTTTGACCCCAAATCGAGAGGCTTCTGGGATGTTTGTGGTTTTTTTGTAATAACTCTGGAAGGAAACGTCGCAGACCCATCAAGCTGGTACTCGTACTGCTCGCCTCATCGAGAGGAATCCATAGATATGAGTGGTTAAGGTATGGGATATGAAATGGACGGGCAACCAATTAAACAACATGTATTATGGGGTTGAATGCGTTTTTGCTATTCACAAAATAAAAAAAAGCAGTCATGCAAATATCTTATTTAACACAGCACAGCAAAATCAGTTGCACCATTCAATCCCGCTCGTCCAGACGGGGAGAATTCAATGACATCTATTCGATGCGACGTTTCTTATGGGATTTAATGAGCGACAACATTTTGACCCCAAACCGAGAGGATTCTGGGATGTTTGTGGTTTTTTTGTAATAACTCTGGAAGTAAACGTCGCAGACCCATCAAGGTGGTACTCGTACTGCTCGCCTCATCGAGAGAAATCCAAAGATATGAGTGGTTAAGCTATGGGATGTGAAATGGACGAGCGACCAATAAAACAACATGTATTATGGGGTTGAATGCTTTTTGCTATTCACAAAATAAAACAAAAGCAGTCATGCAAATATCTTATTTAACACAGCACAGCAAAATCAGTTGCACCATTCAATCCCGCTCGTCCAGACGGGGAGAATTCAATCACATTTATTCGATGCGACGTTTCTTATGGGATTTAATGAGCGACAACATTTTGACCCCAAATCGAGAGGCTTCTGGGATGTTTGTGGTTTTTTTGTAATAACTCTAGAAGGAAACGTCGCAGACCCATCAAGATGTTACTCCTACTGCTCGACTCATCGAGAGGAATCCAAAGATATGAGTGTTTAAGCTATGGGATATGAAATGGACGAGCGACCAATAAAACAACATGTATTATGGGGTTGAATGCTTTTTGCTATTCACAAAATAAAACAAAAGCAGTCATGCAAATATCTTATTTAACACAGCACAGCAAAATCAGTTGCACCATTCAATCCCGCTCGTCCAGCCGGGGAGAATTCAATCACATTTATTCGATGCAACGTTTCTTATGGGATTTAATGAGCGACAACATTTTGACCCCAAATCGAGAGGCTTCTGGGATGTTTGTGGTTTTTTTGTAATAACTCTGGAAGGAAACGTCGCAGACCCATCAAGCTGGTACTCGTACTGCTCGCCTCATCGAGAGGAATCCAAAGATATGAGTGGTTAAGGTATGGGATATGAAATGGACGGGCAACCAATTAAACAACATGTATTATGGGGTTGAATGCTTTTTTGCTATTCACAAAATAAAAAAAAAGCAGTCATGCAAATATCTTATTTAACACAGCACAGCAAAATCAGTTGCACCATTCAATCCCGCTCGTCCAGACGGGGAGAATTCAATGACATTTATTCGATGCGACGTTTCTTATGGGATTTAATGAGCGACAACATTTTGACCCCAAACCGAGAGGATTCTGGGATGTTTGTGGTTTTTTTGTAATAACTCTGGAAGTAAACGTCGCAGACCCATCAAGGTGGTACTCGTACTGCTCGCCTCATCGAGAGAAATCCAAAGATATGAGTGGTTAAGCTATGGAATGTGAAATGGACGAGCGACCAATAAAAGAACATGTATTATGGGGTTGAATGCTTTTTGCTATTCACAAAATAAAACAAAAGCAGTCATGCAAATATCTTATTTAACACAGCACAGCAAAATCAGTTGCACCATTCAATCCCGCTCGTCCAGACGGGGAGAATTCAATCACATTTATTCGATGCGACGTTTCTTTAATGGGATTTAATGAGCGACAACATTTTGACCCCAAACCGAGAGGATTCTGGGATGTTTGCGGTTTTTTGGTAACAATTCTGGAAGGAAACGTAGCAGACCCATCAAGGTGGTACTCGTACTGCTCGCCTCATCGAGTGGAATCCAAAGATATGAGTGGTTAAGCTATGGGATATGAAATGGACGAGCGACCAATAAAACAACATGTATTATGGGGTTGAATGCTTTTTGCTATTCACAAAATAAAACAAAAGCAGTCATGCAAATATCTTATTTAACACAAAACAGCAAAATCAGTTGCACCATTCAATCCCGCTCGTCAAGACGGGGAGAATTCAATCACATTTATTCGATGCGACGTTTCTTTAATGGGATTTAATGAGCTACAACATTTTGACCCCAAATCGAGAGGATTCTGGGATGTTTGTGGTTTTTTTTTTGTAATAACTCTGGAAGGAAACGTCGCAGACCAATCAAGATGTTACTCCTACTGCTCGCCTCATCGAGAGGAATCCAAAGATATGAGTGTTTAAGCTATGGGATATGAAATGGACGAGCGACCAATAAAACAACATGTATTATGGGGTTGAATGCTTTTTGCTATTCACAAAATAAAACAAAAGCAGTCATGCAAATATCTTATTTAACACAGCACAGCAAAATCAGTTGCACCTTTCAATCCCGCTCGTCCAGACGGGGAGAATTCAATCACATTTATTCGATGCGACGTTTCTTATGGGATTTAATGAGCGACAACATTTTGACCCCAAATCGAGAGGCTTCTGGGATGTTTGTTGTTTTTTTGTAATAACTCTGGAAGGAAACGTCGCAGACCCATCAAGCTGGTACTCGTACTGCTCGCCTCATCGAGACGAATCCAAAGATATGAGTGGTTAAGCTATGGGACATGAAATGGACGAGCGACCAATAAAACAACATGTATTATGGGGTTGAATGCTTTTTGCTATTCACAAAATAAAACAAAAGCAGTAAAGCAAATATCTTATTTAACACAGCACAGCAAAATCAGTTGCACCATTCCATCCCGCTCGTCCAGACGGGGAGAATTCAATCACATTTATTCGATGCGACGTTTCTTTAATGGGATTTAATGAGCGACAACATTTTGACCCCAAACCGAGAGGATTCTGGGATGTTTGTGGTTTTTTGGTAACAACTCTGGAAGGAAACGTCGCAGACCCATCAAGGTGGTACTCGTACTGCTCGCCTCATCGAGTGGAATCCAAAGATATGAGTGGTTAAGCTATAGGATATGAAATGGACGAGTGACCAATAAAACAACATGTATTATGTGGTTGAATGCTTTTTGCTATTCACAAAATAAAACAAAAGCAGTCATGCAAATATCTGTTTTAACACAGCACAGCAAAATCAGTTATACCATTCAATCCCCCTCGTCCAGACGGGGAGAATTCAATCATATTTATTCGATGCGACGTATCTTATGGGATTTAATGAGCGACAACATTTTGACCCCAAACCGAGAGGATTCTGGGATGTTTGTGTTTTTTTTGTAATAACTCTGGAAGGAAACGTCGCAGACCCATCAAGGTGGTACTCGTACTGCTCGCCTCATCGAGTGGAATCCAAAGATATGAGTGGTTAAGCTATGGGATATGAAATGGACGAGCGACCAATAAAACAACATGTATTATGGGGTTGAATGCTTTTTGCTATTCACGAAATAAAACAAAAGCAGTCATGCAAATATCTTATTTAACACAGCACAGCAAAATCAGTTGCACCATTCAATCCCGCTCGTCAAGACGGGGATAATTCAATCACATTTATTCGATGCGACGTTTCTTTAATGGGATTTAATGAGCTACAACATTTTGACCCCAAATCGAGAGGATTCTGGGATGTTTGTGGTTTTTTTGTAATAACTCTGGAAGGAAACGTCGCAGAACCATCAAGGTGGTACTCGTACTGCTCGCCTCATCGAGAGGAATCCATAGATATGAGTGGTTAAGCTATGGGATATGAAATGGACGGGCAACCAATTAAACAACATGTATTATGGGGTTGAATGCTTTTTTGCTATTCACAAAATAAAACAAATGCAGTCATGCAAATATCTTATTTAACACAGCACAGCAAAATCAGTTGCACCATTCAATCCCGCTCGTCCAGACGGGGAAAATTCAATGACATTTATTCGATGCGACGTTTCTTATGGGATTTAATGAGCGACAACATTTTGACCCCAAACCGAGAGGATTCTGGGATGTTTGTGGTTTTTTTTTGTAATAACTCTGGAAGGAAACGTCGCAGACCCATCAAGATGTTACTCCTACTGCTCGCCTCATCGAGAGGAATCCAAAGATATGAGTGTTTAAGCTATGGGATATGAAATGGACGAGCGACCAATAAAACAACATGTATTATGGGGTTGAATGCTTTTTGCTATTCACAAAATAAAACAAAAGCAGTAAAGCAAATATCTTATTTAACACAGCACAGCAAAATCAGTTGCACCATTCAATCCCGCTCGTCCAAACGGGGAGAATTCAATCACATTTATTCGATGCGACGTTTCTTTAATGGGATTTAATGAGCGACAACATTTTGACCCCAAACCGAGAGGATTCTGGGATGTTTGTGGTTTTTTGGTAACAACTCTGGAAGGAAACGTCGCAGACCCATCAAGGTGGTACTCGTACTGCTCGCCTCATCGAGTGGAATCCAAAGATATGAGTGGTTAAGCTATGGGATATGAAATGGACGAGTGACCAATAAATCAACATGTATTATGGGGTTGAATGCTTTTTGCTATTCACAAAATAAAACAAAAGCAGTCATGCAAATATCTGTTTTAACACAGCACATCAAAATCAGTTACACCATTCAATCCCCCTCGTCCAGACGGGGAGAATTCAATCACATTTATTCGATGCGACGTTTCTTATGGGATTTAATGAGCGACAACATTTTGACCCCAAACCGAGAGGATTCTGGGATGTTTGTGGTTTTTTTGTAATAACTCTGGAAGTAAACGTCGCAGACCCATCAAGGTGGTACTCGTACTGCTCGCCTCATCGAGAGGAATCCAAAGATATGAGTGGTTAAGCTATGGGTTATGAAATGGACGAGCGACCAATAAAACAACATGTATTATGGGGTTGAATGCTTTTTGCTATTCACAAAATAAAACAAAAGCAGTCATGCAAATATCTTATTTAACACAGCACAGCAAAATCAGTTGCACCATTCAATCCCGCTCGTCAAGACGGGAAGAATTAAATCACATTTATTCGATGCGACGTTTCTTTAATGGGATTTAATGAGCTACAACATTTTGACCTCAAATCGAGAGGATTCTGGGATGTTTGTGGTTTTTTTGTAATAACTCTGGAAGGAAACGTCGGAGAACAATCAAGGTGGTACTCTTACTGCTCGCCTCATCGAGAGGAATCCATAGATATGAGTGGTTAAGCTATGGGATATGAAATGGACGGGCAACCAATTAAACAACATGTATTATGGGGTTGAATGCTTTTTGCTATTCACAAAATAAAACAAAAGCAGTCATGCAAATATCTTATTTAACACACCACAGCAAAATCAGTTGCACCATTCAATCCCGCTCGTGCAGACGGGGAGAATTCAATGACATGTATTCGATGCGACGTTTCTTATGGGATTTAATGAGCGACAACATTTTGACCCCAAACCGAGAGGATTCTGGGATGTTTGTGGTTTTTTTTTGTAATAACTCTGGAAGGAAACGTCGCAGACCCATCAAGGTGTTACTCCTACTGCTCGCCTCATCGAGAGGAATCCAAAGATATGAGTGTTTAAGCTATGGGATATGAAATGGACGAGCGACCAATAAAACAACATGTATTATGGGGTTGAATGCTTTTTGCTATTCACAAAATAAAACAAAAGCAGTCATGCAAATATCTTATTTAACACAGCACAGCAAAATCAGTTGCACCATTCAATCCCGCTCGTCCAGACGGGGAGAATTCAATCACATTTATTCGATGCGACGTTTCTTATGGGATTTAATGAGCGACAACATTTTGACCCCAAATCGAGAGGCTTCTGGGATGTTTGTGGTTTTTTTGCAATAACTCTGGAAGGAAACGTCGCAGACCCATCAAGCTGGTACTCGTACTGCTCGCCTCATCGAGACGAATCCAAAGATATGAGTGGTTAAGCTATGGGACATGAAATGGACGAACGACCAATAAAACAACATGTATTATGGGGTTGAATGCTTTTTGCTATTCACAAAATAAAACAAAAGCAGTAAAGCAAATATCTTATTTAACACAGCACAGCAAAATCAGTTGCACCATTCAATCCCGCTCGTCCAGACGGGGAGAATTCAATCACATTTATTCGATGCGACGTTTATTTAATGGGATTTAATGAGCGACAACATTTTGACCCCAAACCGAGAGGATTCTGGGATGTTTGTGGTTTTTTGGTAACAACTCTGGAAGGAAACGTCGCAGACCCATCAAGGTGGTACTCGTACTGCTCGCCTCATCGAGTGGAATCCAAAGATATGAGTGGTTAAGCTATGGGATATGAAATGGACGAGTGACCAATAAAACCACATGTATTATGGGGTTGAATGCTTTTTGCTATTCACAAAATAAAACAAAAGCAGTCATGCAAATATCTGTTTTAACACTGCACAGCAAAATCAGTTATACCATTCAATCCCCCTCGTCCAGACGGGGAGAATTCAATCATATTTATTCGATGCGACGTATCTTATGGGATTTAATGAGCGACAACATTTTGACCCCAAACCGAGAGGATTCTGGGATGTTTGTGTTTTTTTTGTAATAACTCTGGAAGGCAACGTCGCAGACCCATCAAGGTGGTACTCGTACTGCTCGCCTCATCGAGTGGAATCCAAAGATATGAGTGGTTAAGCTATGGGATATGAAATGGACGAGCGACCAATAAAACAACATGTATTATGGGGTTGAATGCTTTTTGCTATTCACAAAATAAAACAAAAGCAGTCATGCAAATATCTTATTTAACACAGCACAGCAAAATCAGTTGCACCATTCAATCCCGCTCGTCCAGACGGGGAGAATTCAATCACATTTATTCGATGCGACGTTTCTTATGGGATTTAATGAGCGACAACATTTTGACCCCAAATCGAGAGGCTTCTGGGATGTTTGTGGTTTTTTTGCAATAACTCTGGAAGGAAACGTCGCAGACCCATCAAGCTGGTACTCGTACTGCTCGCCTCATCGAGACGAATCCAAAGATATGAGTGGTTAAGCTATGGGACATGAAATGGACGAGCGACCAATAAAACAACATGTATTATGGGGTTGAATGCTTTTTGCTATTCACAAAATAAAACAAAAGCAGTAAAGCAAATATCTTATTTAACACAGCACAGCAAAATCAGTTGCACAATTCAATCCCGCTCGTCCAGACGGGGAGAATTCAATCACATTTATTCGATGCGACGTTTCTTTAATGGGATTTAATGAGCGACAACATTTTGACCCCAAACCGAGAGGATTCTGGGATGTTTGCGGTTTTTTGGTAACAATTCTGGAAGCAAACGTAGCAGACCCATCAAGGTGGTACTCGTACTGCTCGCCTCATCGAGTGGAATCCAAAGATATGAGTGGTTAAGCTATGGGACATGAAATGGACGAACGACCAATAAAACAACATGTATTATGGGGTTGAATGCTTTTTGCTATTCACAAAATAAAACAAAAGCAGTCATGCAAATATCTGTTTTAACACAGCACAGCAAAATCAGTTATACCATTCAATCCCCCTCGTCCAGACGGGGAGAATTCAATCATATTTATTCGATGCGACGTATCTTATGGGATTTAATGAGCGACAACATTTTGACCCCAAACCGAGAGGATTCTGGGATGTTTGTGTTTTTTTTGTAATAACTCTGGAAGGCAACGTCGCAGACCCATCAAGGTGGTACTCGTACTGCTCGCCTCATCGAGTGGAATCCAAAGATATGAGTGGTTAAGCTATGGGATATGAAATGGACGAGCGACCAATAAAACAACATGTATTATGGGGTTGAATGCTTTTTGCTATTCACAAAATAAAACAAAAGCAGTCATGCAAATATCTTATTTAACACAGCACAGCAAAATCAGTTGCACCATTCAATCCCGCTCGTCCAGACGGGGAGAATTCAATCACATTTATTCGATGCGACGTTTCTTATGGGATTTAATGAGCGACAACATTTTGACCCCAAATCGAGAGGCTTCTGGGATGTTTGTGGTTTTTTTGCAATAACTCTGGAAGGAAACGTCGCAGACCCATCAAGCTGGTACTCGTACTGCTCGCCTCATCGAGTGGAATCCAAAGATATGAGTGGTTAAGCTATGGGATATGAAATGGACGAGCGACCAATAAAACAACATGTATTATGGGGTTGAATGCTTTTTGCTATTCACAAAATAAAACAAAAGCAGTCATGCAAATATCTGTTTTAACACAGCACATCAAAATCAGTTACACCATTCAATCCCCCTCGTCCAGACGGGGAGAATTCAATCACATTTATTCGATGCGACGTTTCTTATGGGATTTAATGAGCGACAACATTTTGACCCCAAACCGAGAGGATTCTGGGATGTTTGTGGTTTTTTTGTAATAACTCTGGAAGTAAACGTTGCAGACCCATCAAGGTGGTACTCGTACTGCTCGCCTCATCGAGAGGAATCCAAAGATATGAGTGGTTAAGCTATGGGATATGAAATGGACGAGCGACCAATAAAACAACATGTATTATGGGGTTGAATGCTTTTTGCTATTCACAAAATAAAACAAAAGCAGTCATGCAAATATCTTATTTAACACAGCACAGCAAAATCAGTTGCACCATTCAATCCCGCTCGTCAAGACGGGAAGAATTAAATCACATTTATTCGATGCGACGTTTCTTTAATGGGATTTAATGAGCTACAACATTTTGACCCCAAATCGAGAGGATTCTGGGATGTTTGTGGTTTTTTTGTAATAACTCTGGAAGGAAACGTCGGAGAACCATCAAGGTGGTACTCTTACTGCTCGCCTCATCGAGAGGAATCCATAGATATGAGTGGTTAAGCTATGGGATATGAAATGGACGGGCAACCAATTAAACAACATGTATTATGGGGTTGAATGCTTTTTGCTATTCACAAAATAAAACAAAAGCAGTCATGCAAATATCTTATTTAACACACCACAGCAAAATCAGTTGCACCATTCAATCCCGCTCGTGCAGACGGGGAGAATTCAATGACATGTATTCGATGCGACGTTTCTTATGGGATTTAATGAGCGACAACATTTTGACCCCAAACCGAGAGGATTCTGGGATGTTTGTGGTTTTTTTTTTGTAATAACTCTGGAAGGAAACGTCGCAGACCCATCAAGGTGTTACTCCTACTGCTCGCCTCATCGAGAGGAATCCAAAGATATGAGTGTTTAAGCTATGGGATATGAAATGGACGAGCGACCAATAAAACAACATGTATTATGGGGTTGAATGCTTTTTGCTATTCACAAAACAAAACAAAAGCAGTCATGCAAATATCTTATTTAACACAGCACAGCAAAATCAGTTGCACCATTCAATCCCGCTCGTCCAGACGGGGAGAATTCAATCACATTTATTCGATGCGACGTTTCTTATGGGATTTAATGAGCGACAACATTTTGACCCCAAATCGAGAGGCTTCTGGGATGTTTGTGGTTTTTTTGCAATAACTCTGGAAGGAAACGTCGCAGACCCATCAAGCTGGTACTCGTACTGCTCGCCTCATCGAGATGAATCCAAAGATATGAGTGGTTAAGCTATGGGACATGAAATGGACGAACGACCAATAAAACAACATGTATTATGGGGTTGAATGCTTTTTGCTATTCACAAAATAAAACAAAAGCAGTAAAGCAAATATCTTATTTAACACAGCACAGCAAAATCAGTTGCACCATTCAATCCCGCTCGTCCAGACGGGGAGAATTCAATCACATTTATTCGATGCGACGTTTATTTAATGGGATTTAATGAGCGACAACATTTTGACCCCAAACCGAGAGGATTCTGGGATGTTTGTGGTTTTTTGGTAACAACTCTGGAAGGAAACGTCGCAGACCCATCAAGGTGGTACTCGTACTGCTCGCCTCATCGAGTGGAATCCAAAGATATGAGTGGTTAAGCTATGGGATATGAAATGGACGAGTGACCAATAAAAAAACATGTATTATGGGGTTGAATGCTTTTTGCTATTCACAAAATAAAACAAAAGCAGTCATGCAAATATCTTATTTAACACAGCACAGCAAAATCAGTTGCACCATTCAATCCCGCTCGTCAAGACGGGAAGAATTAAATCACATTTATTCGATGCGACGTTTCTTTAATGGGATTTAATGAGCTACAACATTTTGACCCCAAATCGAGAGGATTCTGGGATGTTTGTGGTTTTTTTGTAATAACTCTGGAAGGAAACGTCGGAGAACCATCAAGGTGGTACTCTTACTGCTCGCCTCATCGAGAGGAATCCATAGATATGAGTGGTTAAGCTATGGGATATGAAATGGACGGGCAACCAATTAAACAACATGTATTATGGGGTTGAATGCTTTTTGCTATTCACAAAATAAAACAAAAGCAGTCATGCAAATATCTTATTTAACACACCACAGCAAAATCAGTTGCACCATTCAATCCCGCTCGTGCAGACGGGGAGAATTCAATGACATGTATTCGATGCGACGTTTCTTATGGGATTTAATGAGCGACAACATTTTGACCCCAAACCGAGAGGATTCTGGGATGTTTGTGGTTTTTTTTTTGTAATAACTCTGGAAGGAAACGTCGCAGACCCATCAAGGTGTTACTCCTACTGCTCGCCTCATCGAGAGGAATCCAAAGATATGAGTGTTTAAGCTATGGGATATGAAATGGACGAGCGACCAATAAAACAACATGTATTATGGGGTTGAATGCTTTTTGCTATTCACAAAACAAAACAAAAGCAGTCATGCAAATATCTTATTTAACACAGCACAGCAAAATCAGTTGCACCATTCAATCCCGCTCGTCCAGACGGGGAGAATTCAATCACATTTATTCGATGCGACGTTTCTTATGGGATTTAATGAGCGACAACATTTTGACCCCAAATCGAGAGGCTTCTGGGATGTTTGTGGTTTTTTTGCAATAACTCTGGAAGGAAACGTCGCAGACCCATCAAGCTGGTACTCGTACTGCTCGCCTCATCGAGATGAATCCAAAGATATGAGTGGTTAAGCTATGGGACATGAAATGGACGAACGACCAATAAAACAACATGTATTATGGGGTTGAATGCTTTTTGCTATTCACAAAATAAAACAAAAGCAGTAAAGCAAATATCTTATTTAACACAGCACAGCAAAATCAGTTGCACCATTCAATCCCGCTCGTCCAGACGGGGAGAATTCAATCACATTTATTCGATGCGACGTTTATTTAATGGGATTTAATGAGCGACAACATTTTGACCCCAAACCGAGAGGATTCTGGGATGTTTGTGGTTTTTTGGTAACAACTCTGGAAGGAAACGTCGCAGACCCATCAAGGTGGTACTCGTACTGCTCGCCTCATCGAGTGGAATCCAAAGATATGAGTGGTTAAGCTATGGGATATGAAATGGACGAGTGACCAATAAAAAAACATGTATTATGGGGTTGAATGCTTTTTGCTATTCACAAAATAAAACAAAAGCAGTCATGCAAATATCTGTTTTAACACAGCACAGCAAAATCAGTTATACCATTCAATCCCCCTCGTCCAGACGGGGAGAATTCAATCATATTTATTCGATGCGACGTATCTTATGGGATTTAATGAGCGACAACATTTTGACCCCAAACCGAGAGGATTCTGGGATGTTTGTGTTTTTTTTGTAATAACTCTCGAAGGCAACGTCGCAGACCCATCAAGGTGGTACTCGTACTGCTCGCCGCATCGAGTGGAATCCAAAGATATGAGTGGTTAAGCTATGGGATATGAAATGGACGAGCGACCAATAAAACAACATGTATTATGGGGTTGAATGCTTTTTGCTATTCACAAAATAAAACAAAAGCAGTCATGCAAATATCTTATTTAACACAGCACAGCAAAATCAGTTGCACAATTCAATCCCGCTCGTCCAGACGGGGAGAATTCAATCACATTTATTCGATGCGACGTTTCTTATGGGATTTAATGAGCGACAACATTTTGACCCCAAATCGAGAGGCTTCTGGGATGTTTGTGGTTTTTTTGCAATAACTCTGGAAGGAAACGTCGCAGACCCATCAAGCTGGTACTCGTACTGCTCGCCTCATCGAGACGAATCCAAAGATATGAGTGGTTAAGATATGGGACATGAAATGGACGAGCGACCAATAAAACAACATGTATTATGGGGTTGAATGCTTTTTGCTATTCACAAAATAAAACAAAAGCAGTAAAGCAAATATCTTATTTAACACAGCACAGCAAAATCAGTTGCACAATTCAATCCCGCTCGTCCAGACGGGGAGAATTCAATCACATTTATTCGATGCGACGTTTCTTTAATGGGATTTAATGAGCGACAACATTTTGACCCCAAACCGAGAGGATTCTGGGATGTTTGCGGTTTTTTGGTAACAATTCTGGAAGCAAACGTAGCAGACCCATCAAGGTGGTACTCGTACTGCTCGCCTCATCGAGTGGAATCCAAAGATATGAGTGGTTAAGCTATGGGATATGAAATGGACGAGCGACCAATAAAACAACATGTATTATGTGGTTGAATGCTTTTTGCTATTCACAAAATAAAACAAAAGCAGTCATGCAAATATCTGTTTTAACACAGCACATCAAAATCAGTTACACCATTCAATCCCCCTCGTCCAGACGGGGAGAATTCAATCACATTTATTCGATGCGACGTTTCTTATGGGATTTAATGAGCGACAACATTTTGACCCCAAACCGAGAGGATTCTGGGATGTTTGTGGTTTTTTTGTAATAACTCTGGAAGGAAACGTCGCAGACCCATCAAGGTGGTACTCTTACTGCTCGCCTCAACGAGTGGAATCCAAAGATATGAGTGGTTAAGCTAAGGGATATGAAATGGACGAGCGACCAATAAAACAACATGTATTATGGGGTTGAATGCTTTTTGCTATTCACAAAATAAAACAAAAGCAGTCATGCAAATATCTTATTTAACACAGCACTGCAAAATCAGTTGCACCATTCAATCCCGCTCGTCAAGACGGGGAGAATTCAATCACATTTATTCGATGCGACGTTTCTTATGGGATTTAATGAGCGACAACATTTTGACCCCAAACCGAGAGGAATCTGGGATGTTTGTGGTTTTTTTGTAATAACTCTGGAAGGAAACGTCGCAGACCCATGAAGGTGGTACTCGTACTGCTCGCCTCATCGAGTGGAATCCAAAGATATGAGTGGTTAAGCTATGGGATATGAAATGGACGAGCGACCAATGAAACAACATGTATTATGGGGTTGAATGCTTTTTGCTATTCACAAAATAAAATAAAAGCAGTCATGGAAATATCTTATTTAACACAGCACAGCAAAATCAGTTGCACCGTTCAATCCCGCTCGTCCAGACGTGGCGAATTCAATGACATTTATTCGATGCGACGTTTCTTATGGGATTTAATGAGTGACAACATTTTGACCCCAAACCGAGAGGATTCTGGGATGTTTGTGGTTTTTTTTGTAATAACTCTGGAAGGAAACGTCGCAGACCCATGAAGATGGTACTACTACAGCTCGCCTCATCGAGAGGAATCCAAAGATATGAGTGTTAAGCTATGGGATATGAAATGGACGAGCGACCAATAAAACAACATGTATTATGGGGTTGAATGCTTTTTGCTATTCACAAAATAAAACAAAAGCAGTCATGCAAATATCTTATTTAACACAGCACAGCAAAATCAGTTGCACCATTCAATCCCGCTCGTCCAGACGGGGAGAATTTAATCACATTTATTCGATGCGACGTTTCTTTAATGGGATTTAATGAGCGACAACATTTTGACCCCAAACCGAGAGGATTCTGGGATGTTTGTGGTTTTTTGGTAATAACTCTGGAAGGAAACGTCGCAGACCCATCAAGGTGGTAGTCGTACTGCTCGCCTCATCGAGTG
The DNA here is from genome assembly GCF_048934315.1 of Petromyzon marinus. Taxonomy (NCBI): domain Eukaryota; kingdom Metazoa; phylum Chordata; class Hyperoartia; order Petromyzontiformes; family Petromyzontidae; genus Petromyzon; species Petromyzon marinus. The sequence goes on from NC_133689.1 coordinate 24,008,475, forward strand.
GAATCCAAAGATATGAGTGGTTAAGCTATGGGATATGAAATGGACGATCGACCAATAAAACAACATGTATTATGGGGTTGAATGCTTTTTGCTATTCACAAAATAAAACAAAAGCAGTAAAGCAAATATCTTATTTAACACAGCACAGCAAAATCAGTTGCACAATTCAATCCCGCTCGTCCAGACGGGGAGAATTCAATCACATTTATTCGATGCGACGTTTATTTAATGGGATTTAATGAGCGACAACATTTTGACCCCAAACCGAGAGGATTCTGGGATGTTTGTGTTTTTTGGTAACAACTCTGGAAGGAAACGTCGCAGACCCATCAAGGTGGTACTCGTACTGCTCGCCTCATCGAGAGGAATCCAAAGATATGAGTGGTTAAGCTATGGGATATGAAATGGACGGGCGACCAATTAAACAACATGTATTATGGGGTTGAATGCTTTTTGCTATTCACAAAATAAAACAAAAGCAGTCATGCAAATATCTGTTTTAACACAGCACAGCAAAATCAGTTACACCATTCAATCCCCCTCGTCCAGACGGGGAGAATTCAATCACATTTATTCGATGCGACGTTTATTATGGGATTTAATGAGCGACAACATTTTGACCCCAAACCGAGAGGATTCTGGGATGTTTGTGGTTTTTTTGTAATAACTCCGGAAAGCAACGTAGCAGACCCATCAAGGTGGTACTCGTACTGCTCGCCTCATCGAGTGGAATCCAAAGATATGAGTGGTTAAGCTATGGGATATGAAATGGACGAGCGACCAATAAAACAACATGTATTATGGGGTTGAATGCTTTTTGCTATTCACAAAATAAAATAAAAGCAGTCATGCAAATATCTTATTTAACACAGCACAGCAAAATCAGTTGCACCATTCAATCCCGCTCGTCCAGACGGGGCGAATTCAATGACATTTATTCGATGCGACGTTTCTTATGGGATTTAATGAGCGACAACATTTTGACCCCAAACCGAGAGGATTCTGGGATGTTTGTGGTTTTTTTTGTAATAACTCTGGAAGGAAACGTCGCAGACCCATGAAGATGGTACTACTATTGCTCGCCTCATCGAGAGGAATCCAAAGATTTGAGTGTTAAGCTATGGGATTTGAAATGGACGAGCGACCAATAAAACAACATGTATTATGGGGTTGAATGCTTTTTGCTATTCACAAAATAAAACAAAAGCAGTCATGCAAATATCTTATTTAACACAGCACAGCAAAATCAGTTGCACCATTCAATCCCGCTCGTCCAGACGGGGAGAATTTAATCACATTTATTCGATGCGACGTTTCTTTAATGGGATTTAATGAGCGACAACATTTTGACCCCAAACCGAGAGGATTCTGGGATGTTTGTGGTTTTTTGGTAATAACTCTGGAAGGAAACGTCGCAGACCCATCAAGGTGGTAGTCATACTGCTCGCCTCATCGAGTGGAATCCAAAGATATGAGTGGTTAAGCTATGGGATATGAAATGGACGAGCGACCAATAAAACAACATGTATTATGGGGTTGAATGCTTTTTGCTATTCACAAAATAAACAAAAGCAGTCATGCAAATATCTGTTTTAACACAGCACAGCAAAATCAGTTACACCATTCAATCCCCCTCGTCCAGACGGGGAGAATTCAATCACATTGATTCGATGCGACGTTTCTTATGGGATTTAATGAGCGACAACATTTTGACCCCAAACCGAGAGGATTCTGGGATGTTTGTGTTTTTTTTTGTAATAACTCTGGAAGGCAACGTCGCAGACCCATCAAGGTGGTACTCTTACTGCTCGCCTCATCGAGTGGAATCCAAAGATATGAGTGGTTAAGCTATGGGATATGAAATGGACGATCGACCAATAAAACAACATGTATTATGGGGTTGAATGCTTTTTGCTATTCACAAAATAAAACAAAAGCAGTAAAGCAAATATTTTATTTAACACAGCACAGCAAAATCAGTTGCACAATTCAATCCCGCTCGTCCAGACGGGGAGAATTCAATCACATTTATTCGATGCGACGTTTATTTAATGGGATTTAATGAGCGACAACATTTTGACCCCAAACCGAGAGGATTCTGGGATGTTTGTGGTTTTTTGGTAACAACTCTGGAAGGAAACGTCGCAGACCCATCAAGGTGGTACTCGTACTGCTCGCCTCATCGAGAGGAATCCAAAGATATGAGTGGTTAAGCTATGGGATATGAAATGGACGGGCGACCAATTAAACAACATGTATTATGGGGTTGAATGCTTTTGGCTATTCACAAAATAAAACAAAAGCAGTCATGCAAATATCTGTTTTAACACAGCACAGCAAAATCAGTTACACCATTCAATCCCCCTCGTCCAGACGGGGAGAATTCAATCACATTTATTCGATGCGACGTTTATTATGGGATTTAATTAGCGACAACATTTTGACTCCAAACCGAGAGGATTCTGGGATGTTTGTGGTTTTTTTGTAATAACTCCGGAAAGCAACGTCGCAGACCCATCAAGGTGGTACTCGTACTGCTCGCCTCATCGAGTGGAATCCAAAGATATGAGTGGTTAAGCTATGGGATTTGAAATGGACGAGCGACCAATGAAACAACATGTATTATGGGGTTGAATGCTTTTTGCTATTCACAAAATAAAATAAAAGCAGTCATGCAAATATCTTATTTAACACAGCACAGCAAAATCAGTTGCACCATTCAATCCGGCTCGTCCAGACGGGGCGAATTCAATGACATATATTCGATGCGACGTTTCTTATGGGATTTAATGAGTGACAACATTTTGACCCCAAACCGAGAGGATTCTGGGATGTTTGTGTTTTTTTTTGTAATAACTCTGGAAGGAAACGTCGCAGACCCATGAAGATGGTACTACTACTGCTCGCCTCATCGAGAGGAATCCAAAGCAATGAGTGTTAAGCTATGGGATATGAAATGGACGAGCGACCAATAAAACAACATGTATTATGGGGTTGAATGCTTTTTGCTATTCACAAAATAAAACAAAAGCAGTCATGCAAATATCTTATTTAACACAGCACAGCAAAATCAGTTGCACCATTCAATCCCGCTCGTCCAGACGGGGAGAATTTAATCACATTTATTCGATGCGACGTTTCTTTAATGGGATTTAATGAGCGACAACATTTTGACCCCAAACCGAGAGGATTCTGGGATGTTTGTGGTTTTTTGGTAATAACTCTGGAAGGAAACGTCGCAGACCCATCAAGGTGGTAGTCATACTGCTCGCCTCATCGAGTGGAATCCAAAGATATGAGTGGTTAAGCTATGCGATATGAAATGGACGAGCGACCAATAAAACAACATGTATTATGGGGTTGAATGCTTTTTGCTATTCACAAAATAAACAAAAGCAGTCATGCAAATATCTGTTTTAACACAGCACAGCAAAATCAGTTACACCATTCAATCCCCCTCGTCCAGACGGGGAGAATTCAATCACATTGATTCGATGCGACGTTTCTTATGGGATTTAATGAGCGACAACATTTTGACCCCAAACCGAGAGGATTCTGGGATGTTTGTGTTTTTTTTGTAATAACTCTGGAAGGCAACGTCGCAGACCCATCAAGGTGGTACTCGTACTGCTCGCCTCATCGAGTGGAATCCAAAGATATGAGTGGTTAAGCTATGGGATATGAAATGGACGATCGACCAATAAAACAACATGTATTATGGGGTTGAATGCTTTTTGCTATTCACAAAATAAAACAAAAGCAGTAAAGCAAATATCTTATTTAACACAGCACAGCAAAATCAGTTGCACAATTCAATCCCGCTCGTCCAGACGGGGAGAATTCAATCACATTTATTCGATGCGACGTTTATTTAATGGGATTTAATGAGCGACAACATTTTGACCCCAAACCGAGAGGATTCTGGGATGTTTGCGGTTTTTTGGTAACAATTCTGGAAGCAAACGTAGCAGACCCATCAAGGTGGTACTCGTACTGCTCGCCTCATCGAGTGGAATCCAAAGATATGAGTGGTTAAGCTATGGGATATGAAATGGACGAGCGACCAATAAAACAACATGTATTATGTGGTTGAATGCTTTTTGCTATTCACAAAATAAAACAAAAGCAGTCATGCAAATATCTGTTTTAACACAGCACATCAAAATCAGTTACACCATTCAATCCCCCTCGTCCAGCCGGGGAGAATTCAATCACATTTATTCGATGCGACGTTTCTTATGGGATTTAATGAGCGACAACATTTTGACCCCAAACCGAGAGGATTCTGGGATGTTTGTGGTTTTTTTGTAATAACTCTGGAAGGAAACGTCGCAGACCCATCAAGGTGGTACTCTTACTGCTCGCCTCAACGAGTGGAATCCAAAGATATGAGTGGTTAAGCTAAGGGATATGAAATGGACGAGCGACCAATAAAACAACATGTATTATGGGGTTGAATGCTTTTTGCTATTCACAAAATAAAACAAAAGCAGTAAAGCAAATATTTTATTTAACACAGCACAGCAAAATCAGTTGCACAATTCAATCCCGCTCGTCCAGACGGGGAGAATTCAATCACATTTATTCGATGCGACGTTTATTTAATGGGATTTAATGAGCGACAACATTTTGACCCCAAACCGAGAGGATTCTGGGATGTTTGTGGTTTTTTGGTAACAACTCTGGAAGGAAACGTCGCAGACCCATCAAGGTGGTACTCGTACTGCTCGCCTCATCGAGAGGAATCCAAAGATATGAGTGGTTAAGCTATGGGATATGAAATGGACGGGCGACCAATTAAACAACATGTATTATGGGGTTGAATGCTTTTTGCTATTCACAAAATAAAACAAAAGCAGTCATGCAAATATCTGTTTTAACACAGCACAGCAAAATCAGTTACACCATTCAATCCCCCTCGTCCAGACGGGGAGAATTCAATCACATTTATTCGATGCGACGTTTATTATGGGATTTAATTAGCGACAACATTTTGACTCCAAACCGAGAGGATTCTGGGATGTTTGTGGTTTTTTTGTAATAACTCCGGAAAGCAACGTCGCAGACCCATCAAGGTGGTACTCGTACTGCTCGCCTCATCGAGTGGAATCCAAAGATATGAGTGGTTAAGCTATGGGATTTGAAATGGACGAGCGACCAATGAAACAACATGTATTATGGGGTTGAATGCTTTTTGCTATTCACAAAATAAAATAAAAGCAGTCATGCAAATATCTTATTTAACACAGCACAGCAAAATCAGTTGCACCATTCAATCCGGCTCGTCCAGACGGGGCGAATTCAATGACATATATTCGATGCGACGTTTCTTATGGGATTTAATGAGTGACAACATTTTGACCCCAAACCGAGAGGATTCTGGGATGTTTGTGGTTTTTTTTGTAATAACTCTGGAAGGAAACGTCGCAGACCCATGAAGATGGTACTACTACTGCTCGCCTCATCGAGAGGAATCCAAAGCAATGAGTGTTAAGCTATGGGATATGAAATGGACGAGCGACCAATAAAACAACATGTATTATGGGGTTGAATGCTTTTTGCTATTCACAAAATAAAACAAAAGCAGTCATGCAAATATCTTATTTAACACAGCACAGCAAAATCAGTTGCACCATTCAATCCCGCTCGTCCAGACGGGGAGAATTTAATCACATTTATTCGATGCGACGTTTCTTTAATGGGATTTAATGAGCGACAACATTTTGACCCCAAACCGAGAGGATTCTGGGATGTTTGTGGTTTTTTGGTAATAACTCTGGAAGGAAACGTCGCAGACCCATCAAGGTGGTAGTCGTACTGCTCGCCTCATCGAGTGGAATCCAAAGATATGAGTGGTTAAGCTATGCGATATGAAATGGACGAGCGACCAATAAAACAACATGTATTATGGGGTTGAATGCTTTTTGCTATTCACAAAATAAACAAAAGCAGTCATGCAAATATCTGTTTTAACACAGCACAGCAAAATCAGTTACACCATTCAATCCCTCTCGTCCAGACAGGGAGAATTCAATCACATTGATTCGATGCGACGTTTCTTATGGGATTTAATGAGCGACAACATTTTGACCCCAAACCGAGAGGATTCTGGGATGTTTGTGTTTTTTTTGTAATAACTCTGGAAGGCAACGTCGCAGACCCATCAAGGTGGTACTCGTACTGCTCGCCTCATCGAGTGGAATCCAAAGATATGAGTGGTTAAGCTATGGGATATGAAATGGACGATCGACCAATAAAACAACATGTATTATGGGGTTGAATGCTTTTTGCTATTCACAAAATAAAACAAAAGCAGTAAAGCAAATATCTTATTTAACACAGCACAGCAAAATCAGTTGCACAATTCAATCCCGCTCGTCCAGACGGGGAGAATTCAATCACATTTATTCGATGCGACGTTTCTTATGGGATTTAATGAGTGACAACATTTTGACCCCAAACCGAGAGGATTCTGGGATGTTTGTGGTTTTTTTTGTAATAACTCTGGAAGGAAACGTCGCAGACCCATGAAGATGGTACTACTACTGCTCGCCTCATCGAGAGGAATCCAAAGCAATGAGTGTTAAGCTATGGGATATGAAATGGACGAGCGACCAATAAAACAACATGTATTATGGGGTTGAATGCTTTTTGCTATTCACAAAATAAAACAAAAGCAGTCATGCAAATATCTTATTTAACACAGCACAGCAAAATCAGTTGCACCATTCAATCCCGCTCGTCCAGACGGGGAGAATTTAATCACATTTATTCGATGCGACGTTTCTTTAATGGGATTTAATGAGCGACAACATTTTGACCCCAAACCGAGAGGATTCTGGGATGTTTGTGGTTTTTTGGTAATAACTCTGGAAGGAAACGTCGCAGACCCATCAAGGTGGTAGTCGTACTGCTCGCCTCATCGAGTGGAATCCAAAGATATGAGTGGTTAAGCTATGCGATATGAAATGGACGAGCGACCAATAAAACAACATGTATTATGGGGTTGAATGCTTTTTGCTATTCACAAAATAAACAAAAGCAGTCATGCAAATATCTGTTTTAACACAGCACAGCAAAATCAGTTACACCATTCAATCCCTCTCGTCCAGACAGGGAGAATTCAATCACATTGATTCGATGCGACGTTTCTTATGGGATTTAATGAGCGACAACATTTTGACCCCAAACCGAGAGGATTCTGGGATGTTTGTGTTTTTTTTGTAATAACTCTGGAAGGCAACGTCGCAGACCCATCAAGGTGGTACTCGTACTGCTCGCCTCATCGAGTGGAATCCAAAGATATGAGTGGTTAAGCTATGGGATATGAAATGGACGATCGACCAATAAAACAACATGTATTATGGGGTTGAATGCTTTTTGCTATTCACAAAATAAAACAAAAGCAGTAAAGCAAATATCTTATTTAACACAGCACAGCAAAATCAGTTGCACAATTCAATCCCGCTCGTCCAGACGGGGAGAATTCAATCACATTTATTCGATGCGACGTTTATTTAATGGGATTTAATGAGCGACAACATTTTGACCCCAAACCGAGAGGATTCTGGGATGTTTGCGGTTTTTTGGTAACAATTCTGGAAGCAAACGTAGCAGACCCATCAAGGTGGTACTCGTACTGCTCGCCTCATCGAGTGGAATCCAAAGATATGAGTGGTTAAGCTATGGGATATGAAATGGACGAGCGACCAATAAAACAACATGTATTATGTGGTTGAATGCTTTTTGCTATTCACAAAATAAAACAAAAGCAGTCATGCAAATATCTGTTTTAACACAGCACATCAAAATCAGTTACACCATTCAATCCCCCTCGTCCAGCCGGGGAGAATTCAATCACATTTATTCGATGCGACGTTTCTTATGGGATTTAATGAGCGACAACATTTTGACCCCAAACCGAGAGGATTCTGGGATGTTTGTGGTTTTTTTGTAATAACTCTGGAAGGAAACGTCGCAGACCCATCAAGGTGGTACTCGTACTGCTCGCCTCATCGAGAGGAATCCAAAGATATGAGTGGTTAAGCTATGGGATATGAAATGGACGGGCGACCAATTAAACAACATGTATTATGGGGTTGAATGCTTTTTGCTATTCACAAAATAAAACAAAAGCAGTCATGCAAATATCTGTTTTAACACAGCACATCAAAATCAGTTACACCATTCAATCCCCCTCGTCCAGTCGGGGAGAATTCAATCACATTTATTCGATGCGACGTTTCTTATGGGATTTAATGAGCGACAACATTTTGACCCCAAACCGAGAGGAATCTGGGATGTTTGTGGTTTTTTTGTAATAACTCTGGAAGGAAACGTCGCAGACCCATGAAGGTGGTACTCGTACTGCTCGCCTCATCGAGTGGAATCCAAAGATATGAGTGGTTAAGCTATGGGATATGAAATGGACGAGCAACCAATGAAACAACATGTATTATGGGGTTGAATGCTTTTTGCTATTCACAAAATAAAATAAAAGCAGTCATGCAAATATCTTATTTAACACAGCACAGCAAAATCAGTTGCACCATTCAATCCCGCTCGTCCAGACGGGGCGAATTCAATGACATTTATTCGATGCGACGTTTCTTATGGGATTTAATGAGCGACAACATTTTGACCCCAAACCGAGAGGATTCTGGGATGTTTGTGGTTTTTTTTGTAATAACTCTGGAAGGAAACGTCGCAGACCCATGAAGATGGTACTATACTGCTCGCCTCATCGAGAGGAATCCAAAGATTTGAGTGTTAAGCTATGGGATATGAAATGGACGAGCGACCAATAAAACAATATGTATTATGGAGTTGAATGCTTTTTGCTATTCACAAAATAAAACAAAAGCAGTCATGCAAATATCTTATTTAACACAGCACAGCAAAATCAGTTGCACCATTCAATCCCGCTCGTCCAGACGGGGAGAATTTAATCACATTTATTCGATGCGACGTTTCTTTAATGGGATTTAATGAGCGACAACATTTTGACCCCAAACCGAGAGGATTCTGGGATGTTTGTGGTTTTTTGGTAATAACTCTGGAAGGAAACGTCGCAGACCCATCAAGGTGGTACTCGTACTGCTCGCCTCATCGAGAGGAATCCAAAGATATGAGTGGTTAAGCTTTGGGATATGAAATGGACGGGCGACCAATTAAACAACATGTATTATGGGGTTGAATGCTTTTTGCTATTCACAAAATAAAACAAAAGCAGTCATGCAAATATCTGTTTTAACACAGCACAGCAAAATCAGTTACACCATTCAATCCCCCTCGTCCAGACGGGGAGAATTCAATCACATTTATTCGATGCGACGTTTATTATGGGATTTAATGAGCGACAACATTTTGACCCCAAACCGAGAGGATTCTGGGATGTTTGTGGTTTTTTTGTAATAACTCCGGAAAGCAACGTCGCAGACCCATCAAGGTGGTACTCGTACTGCTCGCCTCATCGAGTGGAATCCAAAGATATGAGTGGTTAAGCTATGGGATATGAAATGGACGAGCGACCAATAAAACAACATGTATTATGGGGTTGAATGCTTTTTGCTATTCACAAAATAAAATAAAAGCAGTCATGCAAATATCTTATTTAACACAGCACAGCAAAATCAGTTGCACCATTCAATCCCGCTCGTCCAGACGGGGCGAATTCAATGACATTTATTCGATGCGACGTTTCTTATGGGATTTAATGAGCGACAACATTTTGACCCCAAACCGAGAGGATTCTGGGATGTTTGTGGTTTTTTTTGTAATAACTCTGGAAGGAAACGTCGCAGACCCATGAAGATGGTACTATACTGCTCGCCTCATCGAGAGGAATCCAAAGATTTGAGTGTTAAGCTATGGGATATGAAATGGACGATCGACCAATAAAACAACATGTATTATGGGGTTGAATGCTTTTTGCTATTCACAAAATAAAACAAAAGCAGTAAAGCAAATATCTTATTTAACACAGCACAGCAAAATCAGTTGCACAATTCAATCCCGCTCGTCCAGACGGGGAGAATTCAATCACATTTATTCGATGCGACGTTTATTTAATGGGATTTAATGAGCGACAACATTTTGACCCCAAACCGAGAGGATTCTGGGATGTTTGCGGTTTTTTGGTAACAATTCTGGAAGCAAACGTAGCAGACCCATCAAGGTGGTACTCGTACTGCTCGCCTCATCGAGTGGAATCCAAAGATATGAGTGGTTAAGCTATGGGATATGAAATGGACGAGCGACCAATAAAACAACATGTATTATGTGGTTGAATGCTTTTTGCTATTCACAAAATAAAACAAAAGCAGTCATGCAAATATCTGTTTTAACACAGCACATCAAAATCAGTTACACCATTCAATCCCCCTCGTCCAGCCGGGGAGAATTCAATCACATTTATTCGATGCGACGTTTCTTATGGGATTTAATGAGCGACAACATTTTGACCCCAAACCGAGAGGATTCTGGGATGTTTGTGGTTTTTTTGTAATAACTCTGGAAGGAAACGTCGCAGACCCATCAAGGTGGTACTCGTACTGCTCGCCTCATCGAGAGGAATCCAAAGATATGAGTGGTTAAGCTATGGGATATGAAATGGACGGGCGAACAATTAAACAACATGTATTATGGGGTTGAATGCTTTTTGCTATTCACAAAATAAAACAAAAGCAGTCATGCAAATATCTGTTTTAACACAGCACATCAAAATCAGTTACACCATTCAATCCCCCTCGTCCAGTCGGGGAGAATTCAATCACATTTATTCGATGCGACGTTTCTTATGGGATTTAATGAGCGACAACATTTTGACCCCAAACCGAGAGGAATCTGGGATGTTTGTGGTTTTTTTGTAATAACTCTGGAAGGAAACGTCGCAGACCCATGAAGGTGGTACTCGTACTGCTCGCCTCATCGAGTGGAATCCAAAGATATGAGTGGTTAAGCTATGGGATATGAAATGGACGAGCAACCAATGAAACAACATGTATTATGGGGTTGAATGCTTTTTGCTATTCACAAAATAAAATAAAAGCAGTCATGCAAATATCTTATTTAACACAGCACAGCAAAATCAGTTGCACCATTCAATCCCGCTCGTCCAGACGGGGCGAATTCAATGACATTTATTCGATGCGACGTTTCTTATGGGATTTAATGAGCGACAACATTTTGACCCCAAACCGAGAGGATTCTGGGATGTTTGTGGTTTTTTTTGTAATAACTCTGGAAGGAAACGTCGCAGACCCATGAAGATGGTACTATACTGCTCGCCTCATCGAGAGGAATCCAAAGATTTGAGTGTTAAGCTATGGGATATGAAATGGACGAGCGACCAATAAAACAATATGTATTATGGAGTTGAATGCTTTTTGCTATTCACAAAATAAAACAAAAGCAGTCATGCAAATATCTTATTTAACACAGCACAGCAAAATCAGTTGCACCATTCAATCCCGCTCGTCCAGACGGGGAGAATTTAATCACATTTATTCGATGCGACGTTTCTTTAATGGGATTTAATGAGCGACAACATTTTGACCCCAAACCGAGAGGATTCTGGGATGTTTGTGGTTTTTTGGTAATAACTCTGGAAGGAAACGTCGCAGACCCATCAAGGTGGTACTCGTACTGCTCGCCTCATCGAGAGGAATCCAAAGATATGAGTGGTTAAGCTTTGGGATATGAAATGGACGGGCGACCAATTAAACAACATGTATTATGGGGTTGAATGCTTTTTGCTATTCACAAAATAAAACAAAAGCAGTCATGCAAATATCTGTTTTAACACAGCACAGCAAAATCAGTTACACCATTCAATCCCCCTCGTCCAGACGGGGAGAATTCAATCACATTTATTCGATGCGACGTTTATTATGGGATTTAATGAGCGACAACATTTTGACCCCAAACCGAGAGGATTCTGGGATGTTTGTGGTTTTTTTGTAATAACTCCGGAAAGCAACGTCGCAGACCCATCAAGGTGGTACTCGTACTGCTCGCCTCATCGAGTGGAATCCAAAGATATGAGTGGTTAAGCTATGGGATATGAAATGGACGAGCGACCAATAAAACAACATGTATTATGGGGTTGAATGCTTTTTGCTATTCACAAAATAAAATAAAAGCAGTCATGCAAATATCTTATTTAACACAGCACAGCAAAATCAGTTGCACCATTCAATCCCGCTCGTCCAGACGGGGCGAATTCAATGACATTTATTCGATGCGACGTTTCTTATGGGATTTAATGAGCGACAACATTTTGACCCCAAACCGAGAGGATTCTGGGATGTTTGTGGTTTTTTTTGTAATAACTCTGGAAGGAAACGTCGCAGACCCATGAAGATGGTACTATACTGCTCGCCTCATCGAGAGGAATCCAAAGATTTGAGTGTTAAGCTATGGGATATGAAATGGACGAGCGACCAATAAAACAACATGTATTATGGGGTTGAATGCTTTTTGCTATTCACAAAATAAAACAAAAGCAGTCATGCAAATATCTTATTTAACACAGCACAGCAAAATCAGTTGCACCATTCAATCCCGCTCGTCCAGACGGGGAGAATTTAATCACATTTATTCGATGCGACGTTTCTTTAATGGGATTTAATGAGCGACAACATTTTGACCCCAAACCGAGAGGATTCTGGGATGTTTGTGGTTTTTTGGTAATAACTCTGGAAGGAAACGTCGCAGACCCATCAAGGTGGTACTCGTACTGCTCGCCTCATCGAGAGGAATCCAAAGATATGAGTGGTTAAGCTTTGGGATATGAAATGGACGGGCGACCAATTAAACAACATGTATTATGGGGTTGAATGCTTTTTGCTATTCACAAAATAAAACAAAAGCAGTCATGCAAATATCTGTTTTAACACAGCACAGCAAAATCAGTTACACCATTCAATCCCCCTCGTCCAGACGGGGAGAATTCAATCACATTTATTCGATGCGACGTTTATTATGGGATTTAATGAGCGACAACATTTTGACCCCAAACCGAGAGGATTCTGGGATGTTTGTGGTTTTTTTGTAATAACTCCGGAAAGCAACGTCGCAGACCCATCAAGGTGGTACTCGTACTGCTCGCCTCATCGAGTGGAATCCAAAGATATGAGTGGTTAAGCTATGGGATATGAAATGGACGAGCGACCAATAAAACAACATGTATTATGGGGTTGAATGCTTTTTGCTATTCACAAAATAAAATAAAAGCAGTCATGCAAATATCTTATTTAACACAGCACAGCAAAATCAGTTGCACCATTCAATCCCGCTCGTCCAGACGGGGCGAATTCAATGACATTTATTCGATGCGACGTTTCTTATGGGATTTAATGAGCGACAACATTTTGACCCCAAACCGAGAGGATTCTGGGATGTTTGTGGTTTTTTTTGTAATAACTCTGGAAGGAAACGTCGCAGACCCATGAAGATGGTACTATACTGCTCGCCTCATCGAGAGGAATCCAAAGATTTGAGTGTTAAGCTATGGGATATGAAATGGACGAGCGACCAATAAAACAACATGTATTATGGGGTTGAATGCTTTTTGCTATTCACAAAATAAAACAAAAGCAGTCATGCAAATATCTTATTTAACACAGCACAGCAAAATCAGTTGCACCATTCAATCCCGCTCGTCCAGACGGGGAGAATTTAATCACATTTATTCGATGCGACGTTTCTTTAATGGGATTTAATGAGCGACAACATTTTGACCCCAAACCGAGAGGATTCTGGGATGTTTGTGGTTTTTTGGTAATAACTCTGGAAGGAAACGTCGCAGACCCATGAAGGTGGTACTCGTACTGCTCGCCTCATCGAGTGGAATCCAAAGATATGAGTGGTTAAGCTATGGGATATGAAATGGACGAGCAACCAATGAAACAACATGTATTATGGGGTTGAATGCTTTTTGCTATTCACAAAATAAAATAAAAGCAGTCATGCAAATATCTTATTTAACACAGCACAGCAAAATCAGTTGCACCATTCAATCCCGCTCGTCCAGACGGGGCGAATTCAATGACATTTATTCGATGCGACGTTTCTTATGGGATTTAATGAGCGACAACATTTTGACCCCAAACCGAGAGGATTCTGGGATGTTTGTGGTTTTTTTTGTAATAACTCTGGAAGGAAACGTCGCAGACCCATGAAGATGGTACTATACTGCTCGCCTCATCGAGAGGAATCCAAAGATTTGAGTGTTAAGCTATGGGATATGAAATGGACGAGCGACCAATAAAACAATATGTATTATGGGGTTGAATGCTTTTTGCTATTCACAAAATAAAACAAAAGCAGTCATGCAAATATCTTATTTAACACAGCACAGCAAAATCAGTTGCACCATTCAATCCCGCTCGTCCAGACGGGGAGAATTTAATCACATTTATTCGATGCGACGTTTCTTTAATGGGATTTAATGAGCGACAACATTTTGACCCCAAACCGAGAGGATTCTGGGATGTTTGTGGTTTTTTGGTAATAACTCTGGAAGGAAACGTCGCAGACCCATCAAGGTAGTACTCGTACTGCTCGCCTCATCGAGAGGAATCCAAAGATATGAGTGGTTAAGCTTTGGGATATGAAATGGACGGGCGACCAATTAAACAACATGTATTATGGGGTTGAATGCTTTTTGCTATTCACAAAATAAAACAAAAGCAGTCATGCAAATATCTGTTTTAACACAGCACAGCAAAATCAGTTACACCATTCAATCCCCCTCGTCCAGACGGGGAGAATTCAATCACATTTATTCGATGCGACGTTTATTATGGGATTTAATGAGCGACAACATTTTGACCCCAAACCGAGAGGATTCTGGGATGTTTGTGGTTTTTTTGTAATAACTCCGGAAAGCAACGTCGCAGACCCATCAAGGTGGTACTCGTACTGCTCGCCTCATCGAGTGGAATCCAAAGATATGAGTGGTTAAGCTATGGGATATGAAATGGACGAGCGACCAATAAAACAACATGTATTATGGGGTTGAATGCTTTTTGCTATTCACAAAATAAAATAAAAGCAGTCATGCAAATATCTTATTTAACACAGCACAGCAAAATCAGTTGCACCATTCAATCCCGCTCGTCCAGACGGGGCGAATTCAATGACATTTATTCGATGCGACGTTTCTTATGGGATTTAATGAGCGACAACATTTTGACCCCAAACCGAGAGGATTCTGGGATGTTTGTGGTTTTTTTTGTAATAACTCTGGAAGGAAACGTCGCAGACCCATGAAGATGGTACTATACTGCTCGCCTCATCGAGAGGAATCCAAAGATTTGAGTGTTAAGCTATGGGATATGAAATGGACGAGCGACCAATAAAACAACATGTATTATGGGGTTGAATGCTTTTTGCTATTCACAAAATAAAACAAAAGCAGTCATGCAAATATCTTATTTAACACAGCACAGCAAAATCAGTTGCACCATTCAATCCCGCTCGTCCAGACGGGGAGAATTTAATCACATTTATTCGATGCGACGTTTCTTTAATGGGATTTAATGAGCGACAACATTTTGACCCCAAACCGAGAGGATTCTGGGATGTTTGTGGTTTTTTGGTAATAACTCTGGAAGGAAACGTCGCAGACCCATCAAGGTGGTACTCGTACTGCTCGCCTCATCGAGAGGAATCCAAAGATATGAGTGGTTAAGCTTTGGGATATGAAATGGACGGGCGACCAATTAAACAACATGTATTATGGGGTTGAATGCTTTTTGCTATTCACAAAATAAAACAAAAGCAGTCATGCAAATATCTGTTTTAACACAGCACAGCAAAATCAGTTACACCATTCAATCCCCCTCGTCCAGACGGGGAGAATTCAATCACATTTATTCGATGCGACGTTTATTATGGGATTTAATGAGCGACAACATTTTGACCCCAAACCGAGAGGATTCTGGGATGTTTGTGGTTTTTTTGTAATAACTCCGGAAAGCAACGTCGCAGACCCATCAAGGTGGTACTCGTACTGCTCGCCTCATCGAGTGGAATCCAAAGATATGAGTGGTTAAGCTATGGGATATGAAATGGACGAGCGACCAATAAAACAACATGTATTATGGGGTTGAATGCTTTTTGCTATTCACAAAATAAAATAAAAGCAGTCATGCAAATATCTTATTTAACACAGCACAGCAAAATCAGTTGCACCATTCAATCCCGCTCGTCCAGACGGGGCGAATTCAATGACATTTATTCGATGCGACGTTTCTTATGGGATTTAATGAGCGACAACATTTTGACCCCAAACCGAGAGGATTCTGGGATGTTTGTGGTTTTTTTTGTAATAACTCTGGAAGGAAACGTCGCAGACCCATGAAGATGGTACTATACTGCTCGCCTCATCGAGAGGAATCCAAAGATTTGAGTGTTAAGCTATGGGATATGAAATGGACGAGCGACCAATAAAACAACATGTATTATGGGGTTGAATGCTTTTTGCTATTCACAAAATAAAACAAAAGCAGTCATGCAAATATCTTATTTAACACAGCACAGCAAAATCAGTTGCACCATTCAATCCCGCTCGTCCAGACGGGGAGAATTTAATCACATTTATTCGATGCGACGTTTCTTTAATGGGATTTAATGAGCGACAACATTTTGACCCCAAACCGAGAGGATTCTGGGATGTTTGTGGTTTTTTGGTAATAACTCTGGAAGGAAACGTCGCAGACCCATCAAGGTGGTACTCGTACTGCTCGCCTCATCGAGAGGAATCCAAAGATATGAGTGGTTAAGCTTTGGGATATGAAATGGACGGGCGACCAATTAAACAACATGTATTATGGGGTTGAATGCTTTTTGCTATTCACAAAATAAAACAAAAGCAGTCATGCAAATATCTGTTTTAACACAGCACAGCAAAATCAGTTACACCATTCAATCCCCCTCGTCCAGACGGGGAGAATTCAATCACATTTATTCGATGCGACGTTTATTATGGGATTTAATGAGCGACAACATTTTGACCCCAAACCGAGAGGATTCTGGGATGTTTGTGGTTTTTTTGTAATAACTCCGGAAAGCAACGTCGCAGACCCATCAATGTGGTACTCGTACTGCTCGCCTCATCGAGTGGAATCCAAAGATATGAGTGGTTAAGCTATGGGATATGAAATGGACGAGCGACCAATAAAACAACATGTATTATGGGGTTGAATGCTTTTTGCTATTCACAAAATAAAATAAAAGCAGTCATGCAAATATCTTATTTAACACAGCACAGCAAAATCAGTTGCACCATTCAATCCCGCTCGTCCAGACGGGGCGAATTCAATGACATTTATTCGATGCGACGTTTCTTATGGGATTTAATGAGCGACAACATTTTGACCCCAAACCGAGAGGATTCTGGGATGTTTGTGGTTTTTTTTGTAATAACTCTGGAAGGAAACGTCGCAGACCCATGAAGATGGTACTACTACTGCTCGCCTCATCGAGAGGAATCCAAAGATTTGAGTGTTAAGCTATGGGATATGAAATGGACGAGCGACCAATAAAACAACATGTATTATGGGGTTGAATGCTTTTTGCTATTCACAAAATAAAACAAAAGCAGTCATGCAAATATCTTATTTAACACAGCACAGCAAAATCAGTTGCACCATTCAATCCCGCTCGTCCAGACGGGGAGAATTTAATCACATTTATTCGATGCGACGTTTCTTTAATGGGATTTAATGAGCGACAACATTTTGACCCCAAACCGAGAGGATTCTGGGATGTTTGTGGTTTTTTGGTAATAACTCTGGAAGGAAACGTCGCAGACCCATCAAGGTGGTAGTCGTACTGCTCGCCTCATCGAGTGGAATCCAAAGATATGAGTGGTTAAGCTATGGGATATGAAATGGACGAGCGACCAATAAAACAACATGTATTATGGGGTTGAATGCTTTTTGCTATTCACAAAATAAACAAAAGCAGTCATGCAAATATCTGTTTTAACACAGCACAGCAAAATCAGTTACACCATTCAATCCCCCTCGTCCAGACGGGGAGAATTCAATCACATTGATTCGATGCGACGTTTCTTATGGGATTTAATGAGCGACAACATTTTGACCCCAAACCGAGAGGATTCTGGGATGTTTGTGTTTTTTTTGTAATAACTCTGGAAGGCAACGTCGCAGACCCATCAAGGTGGTACTCTTACTGCTCGCCTCATCGAGTGGAATCCAAAGATATGAGTGGTTAAGCTATGGGATATGAAATGGACGATCGACCAATAAAACAACATGTATTATGGGGTTGAATGCTTTTTGCTATTCACAAAATAAAACAAAAGCAGTAAAGCAAATATTTTATTTAACACAGCACAGCAAAATCAGTTGCACAATTCAATCCCGCTCGTCCAGACGGGGAGAATTCAATCACATTTATTCGATGCGACGTTTATTTAATGGGATTTAATGAGCGACAACATTTTGACCCCAAACCGAGAGGATTCTGGGATGTTTGTGGTTTTTTGGTAACAACTCTGGAAGGAAACGTCGCAGACCCATCAAGGTGGTACTCGTACTGCTCGCCTCATCGAGAGGAATCCAAAGATATGAGTGGTTAAGCTATGGGATATGAAATGGACGGGCGACCAATTAAACAACATGTATTATGGGGTTGAATGCTTTTTGCTATTCACAAAATAAAACAAAAGCAGTCATGCAAATATCTGTTTTAACACAGCACAGCAAAATCAGTTACACCATTCAATCCCCCTCGTCCAGACGGGGAGAATTCAATCACATTTATTCGATGCGACGTTTATTATGGGATTTAATGAGCGACAACATTTTGACCCCAAACCGAGAGGATTCTGGGATGTTTGTGGTTTTTTTGTAATAACTCTGGAAGGCAACGTCGCAGACCCATCAAGGTGGTACTCGTACTGCTCGCCTCATCGAGTGGAATCCAAAGATATGAGTGGTTAAGCTATGGGATATGAAATGGACGAGCAACCAATGAAACAACATGTATTATGGGGTTGAATGCTTTTTGCTATTCACAAAATAAAATAAAAGCAGTCATGCAAATATCTTATTTAACACAGCACAGCAAAATCAGTTGCACCGTTCAATCCCACTCGTCCAGACGTGGCGAATTCAATGACATTTATTCGATGCGACGTTTCTTATGGGATTTAATGAGCGACAACATTTTGACCCCAAACCGAGAGGATTCTGGGATGTTTGTGGTTTTTTTTGTAATAACTCTGGAAGGAAACGTCGCAGACCCATGAAGATGGTACTACTACTGCTCGCCTCATCGAGAGGAATCCAAAGATATGAGTGTTAAGCTATGGGATATGAAATGGACGAGCGACCAATAAAACAACATGTATTATGGGGTTGAATGCTTTTTGCTATTCACAAAATAAAACAAATGCAGTCATGCAAATATCTTATTTAACACAGCACAGCAAAATCAGTTGCACCATTCAATCCCGCTCGTCCAGACGGGGAGAATTTAATCACATTTATTCGATGCGACGTTTCTTTAATGGGATTTAATGAGCGACAACATTTTGACCCCAAACCGAGAGGATTCTGGGATGTTTGTGGTTTTTTGGTAATAACTCTGGAAGGAAACGTCGCAGACCCATCAAGGTGGTAGTCGTACTGCTCGCCTCATCGAGTGGAATCCAAAGATATGAGTGGTTAAGCTATGGGATATGAAATGGACGAGCGACCAATAAAACAACATGTATTATGGGGTTGAATGCTTTTTGCTATTCACAAAATAAACAAAAGCAGTCATGCAAATATCTGTTTTAACACAGCACAGCAAAATCAGTTACACCATTCAATCCCCCTCGTCCAGACGGGGAGAATTCAATCACATTGATTCGATGCGACGTTTCTTATGGGATTTAATGAGCGACAACATTTTGACCCCAAACCGAGAGGATTCTGGGATGTTTGTGTTTTTTTTGTAATAACTCTGGAAGGCAACGTCACAGACCCATCAAGGTGGTACTCGTACTGCTCGCCTCATCGAGTGGAATCCAAAGATATGAGTGGTTAAGCTATGGGATATGAAATGGACGATCGACCAATAAAACAACATGTATTATGGGGTTGAATGCTTTTTGCTATTCACAAAATAAAACAAAAGCTGTAAAGCAAATATCTTATTTAACACAGCACAGCAAAATCAGTTGCACAATTCAATCCCGCTCGTCCAGACGGGGAGAATTCAATCACATTTATTCGATGCGACGTTTATTTAATGGGATTTAATGAGCGACAACATTTTGACCCCAAACCGAGAGGATTCTGGGATGTTTGTGTTTTTTGGTAACAACTCTGGAAGGAAACGTCGCAGACCCATCAAGGTGGTAGTCGTACTGCTCGCCTCATAGAGAGGAATCCAAAGATATGAGTGGTTAAGCTATGGGATATGAAATGGACGGGCGACCAATTAAACAACATGTATTATGGGGTTGAATGCTTTTTGCTATTCACAAAATAAAACAAAAGCAGTCATGCAAATATCTGTTTTAACACAGCACAGCAAAATCAGTTACACCATTCAATCCCCCTCGTCCAGACGGGGAGAATTCAATCACATTTATTCGATGCGACGTTTATTATGGGATTTAATGAGCGACAACATTTTGACCCCAAACCGAGAGGATTCTGGGATGTTTGTGTTTTTTTTGTAATAACTCCGGAAAGCAACGTCGCAGACCCATCAAGGTGGTACTCGTACTGCTCGCCTCATCGAGTGGAATCCAAAGATATGAGTGGTTAAGCTATGGGATATGAAATGGACGAGCGACCAATAAAACAACATGTATTATGGGGTTGAATGCTTTTTGCTATTCACAAAATAAAATAAAAGCAGTCATGCAAATATCTTATTTAACACAGCACAGCAAAATCAGTTGCACCATTCAATCCCGCTCGTCCAGACGGGGCGAATTCAATGACATTTATTCGATGCGACGTTTCTTATGGGATTTAATGAGCGACAACATTTTGACCCCAAACCGAGAGGATTCTGGGATGTTTGTGGTTTTTTTTGTAATAACTCTGGAAGGAAACGTCGCAGACCCATGAAGATGGTACTACTACTGCTCGCCTCATCGAGAGGAATCCAAAGATTTGAGTGTTAAGCTATGGGATATGAAATGGACGAGCGACCAATAAAACAACATGTATTATGGGGTTGAATGCTTTTTGCTATTCACAAAATAAACAAAAGCAGTCATGCAAATATCTGTTTTAACACAGCACAGCAAAATCAGTTACACCATTCAATCCCCCTCGTTCAGACGGGGAGAATTCAATCACATTGATTCGATGCGACGTTTCTTATGGGATTTAATGAGCGACAACATTTTGACCCCAAACCGAGAGGATTCTGGGATGTTTGTGTTTTTTTTTGTAATAACTCTGGAAGGCAACGTCGCAGACCCATCAAGGTGGTACTCTTACTGCTCGCCTCATCGAGTGGAATCCAAAGATATGAGTGGTTAAGCTATGGGATATGAAATGGACGATCGACCAATAAAACAACATGTATTATGGGGTTGAATGCTTTTTGCTATTCACAAAATAAAACAAAAGCAGTAAAGCAAATATTTTATTTAACACAGCACAGCAAAATCAGTTGCACAATTCAATCCCGCTCGTCCAGACGGGGAGAATTCAATCACATTTATTCGATGCGACGTTTATTTAATGGGATTTAATGAGCGACAACATTTTGACCCCAAACCGAGAGGATTCTGGGATGTTTGTGGTTTTTTGGTAACAACTCTGGAAGGAAACGTCGCAGACCCATCAAGGTGGTACTCGTACTGCTCGCCTCATCGAGAGGAATCCAAAGATATGAGTGGTTAAGCTATGGGATATGAAATGGACGGGCGACCAATTAAACAACATGTATTATGGGGTTGAATGCTTTTTGCTATTCACAAAATAAAACAAAAGCAGTCATGCAAATATCTTATTTAACACAGCACAGCAAAATCAGTTGCACCATTCAATCCGGCTCGTCCAGACGGGGCGAATTCAATGACATTTATTCGATGCGACGTTTCTTATGGGATTTAATGAGTGACAACATTTTGACCCCAAACCGAGAGGATTCTGGGATGTTTGTGGTTTTTTTTGTAATAACTCTGGAAGGAAACGTCGCAGACCCATGAAGATGGTACTACTACTGCTCGCCTCATCGAGAGGAATCCAAAGCTATGAGTGTTAAGCTATGGGATATGAAATGGACGAGCGACCAATAAAACAACATGTATTATGGGGTTGAATGCTTTTTGCTATTCACAAAATAAAACAAAAGCAGTCATGCAAATATCTTATTTAACACAGCACAGCAAAATCAGTTGCACCATTCAATCCCGCTCGTCCAGACGGGGAGAATTTAATCACATTTATTCGATGCGACGTTTCTTTAATGGGATTTAATGAGCGACAACATTTTGACCCCAAACCGAGAGGATTCTGGGATGTTTGTGGTTTTTTGGTAATAACTCTGGAAGGAAACGTCGCAGACCCATCAAGGTGGTAGTCGTACTGCTCGCCTCATCGAGTGGAATTCAAAGATATGAGTGGTTAAGCTATGGGATATGAAATGGACGAGCGACCAATAAAACAACATGTATTATGGGGTTGAATGCTTTTTGCTATTCACAAAATAAACAAAAGCAGTCATGCAAATATCTGTTTTAACACAGCACAGCAAAATCAGCTACACCATTCAATCCCCCTCGTCCAGACGGGGAGAATTCAATCACATTGATTCGATGCGACGTTTCTTATGGGATTTAATGAGCGACAACATTTTGACCCCAAACCGAGAGGATTCTGGGATGTTTGTGTTTTTTTTGTAATAACTCTGGAAGGCAACGTCGCAGACCCATCAAGGTGGTACTCGTACTGCTCGCCTCATCGAGTGGAATCCAAAGATATGAGTGGTTAAGCTATGGGATATGAAATGGACGATCGACCAATAAAACAACATGTATTATGGGGTTGAATGCTTTTTGCTATTCACAAAATAAAACAAAAGCAGTCATGCAAATATCTTATTTAACACAGCACAGCAAAATCAGTTGCACCATTCAATCCGGCTCGTCCAGACGGGGCGAATTCAATGACATTTATTCGATGCGACGTTTCTTATGGGATTTAATGAGTGACAACATTTTGACCCCAAACCGAGAGGATTCTGGGATGTTTGTGGTTTTTTTTGTAATAACTCTGGAAGGAAACGTCGCAGACCCATGAAGATGGTACTACTACTGCTCGCCTCATCGAGAGGAATCCAAAGCTATGAGTGTTAAGCTATGGGATATGAAATGGACGAGCGACCAATAAAACAACATGTATTATGGGGTTGAATGCTTTTTGCTATTCACAAAATAAAACAAAAGCAGTCATGCAAATATCTTATTTAACACAGCACAGCAAAATCAGTTGCACCATTCAATCCCGCTCGTCCAGACGGGGAGAATTTAATCACATTTATTCGATGCGACGTTTCTTTAATGGGATTTAATGAGCGACAACATTTTGACCCCAAACCGAGAGGATTCTGGGATGTTTGTGGTTTTTTGGTAATAACTCTGGAAGGAAACGTCGCAGACCCATCAAGGTGGTAGTCGTACTGCTCGCCTCATCGAGTGGAATTCAAAGATATGAGTGGTTAAGCTATGGGATATGAAATGGACGAGCGACCAATAAAACAACATGTATTATGGGGTTGAATGCTTTTTGCTATTCACAAAATAAACAAAAGCAGTCATGCAAATATCTGTTTTAACACAGCACAGCAAAATCAGCTACACCATTCAATCCCCCTCGTCCAGACGGGGAGAATTCAATCACATTGATTCGATGCGACGTTTCTTATGGGATTTAATGAGCGACAACATTTTGACCCCAAACCGAGAGGATTCTGGGATGTTTGTGTTTTTTTTGTAATAACTCTGGAAGGCAACGTCGCAGACCCATCAAGGTGGTACTCGTACTGCTCGCCTCATCGAGTGGAATCCAAAGATATGAGTGGTTAAGCTATGGGATATGAAATGGACGATCGACCAATAAAACAACATGTATTATGGGGTTGAATGCTTTTTGCTATTCACAAAATAAAACAAAAGCAGTAAAGCAAATATCTTATTTAACACAGCACAGCAAAATCAGTTGCACAATTCAATCCCGCTCGTCCAGACGGGGAGAATTCAATCACATTTATTCGATGCGACGTTTATTTAATGGGATTTAATGAGCGACAACATTTTGACCCCAAACCGAGAGGATTCTGGGATGTTTGTGGTTTTTTGGTAACAACTCTGGAAGGAAACGTCGCAGACCCATCAAGGTGGTACTCGTACTGCTCGCCTCATCGAGAGGAATCCAAAGATATGAGTGGTTAAGCTATGGGATATGAAATGGACGGGCGACCAATTAAACAACATGTATTATGGGGTTGAATGCTTTTTGCTATTCACAAAATAAAATAAAAGCAGTCATGCAAATATCTTATTTAACACAGCACAGCAAAATCAGTTGCACCATTCAATCCCGCTCGTCCAGACGGGGCGAATTCAATGACATTTATTCGATGCGACGTTTCTTATGGGATTTAATGAGTGACAACATTTTGACCCCAAACCGAGAGGATTCTGGGATGTTTGTGGTTTTTTTTGTAATAACTCTGGAAGGAAACGTCGCAGACCCATGAAGATGGTACTACTACTGCTCGCCTCATCGAGAGGAATCCAAAGATATGAGTGTTAAGCTATGGGATATGAAATGGACGAGCGACCAATAAAACAACATGTATTATGGGGTTGAATGCTTTTTGCTATTCACAAAATAAAACAAAAGCAGTCATGCAAATATCTTATTTAACACAGCACAGCAAAATCAGTTGCACCATTCAATCCCGCTCGTCCAGACGGGGAGAATTTAATCACATTTATTCGATGCGACGTTTCTTTAATGGGATTTAATGAGCGACAACATTTTGACCCCAAACCGAGAGGATTCTGGGATGTTTGTGGTTTTTTGGTAATAACTCTGGAAGGAAAAGTCGCAGACCCATCAAGGTGGTAGTCGTACTGCTCACCTCATCGAGTGGAATCCAAAGATATGAGTGGTTAAGCTATGGGATATGAAATGGACGAGCGACCAATAAAAAAACATGTATTATGGGGTTGAATGCTTTTTGCTATTCACAAAATAAACAAAAGCAGTCATGCAAATATCTGTTTTAACACAGCACAGCAAAATCAGTTACACCATTCAATCCCCCTCGTCCAGACGGGGAGAATTCAATCACATTGATTCGATGCGACGTTTCTTATGGGATTTAATGAGCGACAACATTTTGACCCCAAACCGAGAGTATTCTGGGATGTTTGTGTTTTTTTTGTAATAACTCTGGAAGGCAACGTCGCAGACCCATCAAGGTGGTACTCGTACTGCTCGCCTCATCGAGTGGAATCCAAAGATATGAGTGGTTAAGCTATGGGATATGAAATGGACGATCGACCAATAAAACAACATGTATTATGGGGTTGAATGCTTTTTGCTATTCACAAAATAAAACAAAAGCAGTAAAGCAAATATCTTATTTAACACAGCACAGCAAAATCAGTTGCACAATTCAATCCCGCTCATCCAGACGGGGAGAATTCAATCACATTTATTCGATGCGACGTTTCTTTAATGGGATTTAATGAGCGACAACATTTTGACCCCAAACCGAGAGGGTTCTGGGATGTTTGCGGTTTTTTGGTAACAATTCTGGAAGGAAACGTAGCAGACCCATCAAGGTGGTACTCGTAATGCTCGCCTCATCGAGTGGAATCCAAAGATATAAGTGGTTAAACTAAGGGATATGAAATGGACGAGCGACCAATAAAACAACATGTATTATGGGGTTGAATGTTTTTTGCTATTCACAAAATAAAATAAAAGCAGTCATGCAAATATCTTATTTAACACAGCACAGCAAAATCAGTTGCACCATTCAATCCCGCTCGTCCAGACGGGGAGAATTCAATCACATTTATTCGATGCGACGTTTCTTATGGGATTTAATGAGCGACAACATTTTGACCCCAAATCGAGAGGCTTCTGGGATGTTTGTGTTTTTTTTGTAATAACTCTGGAAGGAAACGTCGCAGACCCATCAAGGTGGTACTCGTACTGCTCGCCTCATCGAGAGGAATCCAAAGATATGAGTGGTTAAGCTATGGGATATGAAATGGACGAGCGACCAATAAAACAACATGTATTATGGGGTTGAATGCTTTTTGCTATTCACAAAATAAAACAAAAGCAGTCATGCAAATATCTGTTTTAACACAGCACAGCAAAATCAGTTACACCATTCAATCCCCCTCGTCCAGACGGGGAGAATTCAATCACATTTATTCGATGCGACGTTTCTTATGGGATTTAATGAGCGACAACATTTTGACCCCAAACCGAGAGGATTCTGGGATGTTTGTGGTTTTTTTTGTAATAACTCTGGAAGGAAACGTCGCAGACCCATGAAGATGGTACTACTACTGCTCGCCTCATCGAGAGGAATCCAAAGCTATGAGTGTTAAGCTATGGGATATGAAATGGACGAGCGACCAATAAAACAACATGTATTATGGGGTTGAATGCTTTTTGCTATTCACAAAATAAAACAAAAGCAGTCATGCAAATATCTTATTTAACACAGCACAGCAAAATCAGTTGCACCATTCAATCCCGCTCGTCCAGACGGGGAGAATTTAATCACATTTATTCGATGCGACGTTTCTTTAATGGGATTTAATGAGCGACAACATTTTGACCCCAAACCGAGAGGATTCTGGGATGTTTGTGGTTTTTTGGTAATAACTCTGGAAGGAAACGTCGCAGACCCATCAAGGTGGTAGTCGTACTGCTCGCCTCATCGAGTGGAATCCAAAGATATGAGTGGTTAAGCTATGGGATATGAAATGGACGAGCGACCAATAAAACAACATGTATTATGGGGTTGAATGCTTTTTGCTATTCACAAAATAAACAAAAGCAGTCATGCAAATATCTGTTTTAACACAGCACAGCAAAATCAGTTACACCATTCAATCCCCCTCGTCCAGACGGGGAGAATTCAATCACATTGATTCGATGCGACGTTTCTTATGGGATTTAATGAGCGACAACATTTTGACCCCAAACCGAGAGGATTCTGGGATGTTTGTGTTTTTTTTGTAATAACTCTGGAAGGCAACGTCGCAGACCCATCAAGGTGGTACTCGTACTGCTCGCCTCATCGAGTGGAATCCAAAGATATGAGTGGTTAAGCTATGGGATATGAAATGGACGATCGACCAATAAAACAACATGTATTATGGGGTTGAATGCTTTTTGCTATTCACAAAATAAAACAAAAGCAGTAAAGCAAATATCTTATTTAACACAGCACAGCAAAATCAGTTGCACAATTCAATCCCGCTCGTCCAGACGGGGAGAATTCAATCACATTTATTCGATGCGACGTTTATTTAATGGGATTTAATGAGCGACAACATTTTGACCCCAAACCGAGAGGATTCTGGGATGTTTGTGGTTTTTTGGTAACAACTCTGGAAGGAAACGTCGCAGACCCATCAAGGTGGTACTCGTACTGCTCGCCTCATCGAGAGGAATCCAAAGATATGAGTGGTTAAGCTATGGCATATGAAATGGACGGGCGACCAATTAAACAACATGTATTATGGGGTTGAATGCTTTTTGCTATTCACAAAATAAAACAAAAGCAGTCATGCAAATATCTGTTTTAACACAGCACAGCAAAATCAGTTACACCATTCAATCCCCCTCGTCCAGACGGGGAGAATTCAATCACATTTATTCGATGCGACGTTTATTATGGGATTTAATGAGCGACAACATTTTGACCCCAAACCGAGAGGATTCTGGGATGTTTGTGGTTTTTTTGTAATAACTCCGGAAAGCAACGTCGCAGACCCATCAAGGTGGTACTCGTACTGCTCGCCTCATCGAGTGGAATCCAAAGATATGAGTGGTTAAGCTATGGGATATGAAATGGACGAGCGACCAATGAAACAACATGTATTATGGGGTTGAATGCTTTTTGCTATTCACAAAATAAAATAAAAGCAGTCATGCAAATATCTTATTTAACACAGCACAGCAAAATCAGTTGCACCATTCATTCCCGCTCGTCCAGACGGGGCGAATTCAATGACATTTATTCGATGCGACGTTTCTTATGGGATTTAATGAGTGACAACATTTTGACCCCAAACCGAGAGGATTCTGGAATGTTTGTGGTTTTTTTTGTAATAACTCTGGAAGGAAACGT
The DNA here is from genome assembly GCF_048934315.1 of Petromyzon marinus. Lineage (NCBI taxonomy): Eukaryota > Metazoa > Chordata > Hyperoartia > Petromyzontiformes > Petromyzontidae > Petromyzon > Petromyzon marinus. The sequence continues at coordinate 24,036,861 of NC_133689.1, forward strand.
CGCAGACCCATGAAGATGGTACTACTACTGCTCGCCTCATCGAGAGGAATCCAAAGATATGAGTGTTAAGCTATGGGATATGAAATGGACGAGCGACCAATAAAACAACATGTATTATGGGGTTGAATGCTTTTTGCTATTCACAAAATAAAACAAAAGCAGTCATGCAAATATCTTATTTAACACAGCACAGCAAAATCAGTTGCACCATTCAATCCCGCTCGTCCAGACGGGGAGAATTTAATCACATTTATTCGATGCGACGTTTCTTTAATGGGATATAATGAGCGACAACATTTTGACCCCAAACCGAGAGGATTCTGGGATGTTTGTGGTTTTTTGGTAATAACTCTGGAAGGAAACGTCGCAGACCCATCAAGGTGGTAGTCGTACTGCTCGCCTCATCGAGTGGAATCCAAAGATATGAGTGGTTAAGCTATGGGATATGAAATGGACGAGCGACCAATAAAAAAACATGTATTATGGGGTTGAATGCTTTTTGCTATTCACAAAATAAACAAAAGCAGTCATGCAAATATCTGTTTTAACACAGCACAGCAAAATCAGTTACACCATTCAATCCCCCTCGTCCAGACGGGGAGAATTCAATCACATTGATTCGATGCGACGTTTCTTATGGGATTTAATGAGCGACAACATTTTGACCCCAAACCGAGAGGATTCTGGGATGTTTGTGTTTTTTTTGTAATAACTCTGGAAGGCAACGTCGCAGACCCATCAAGGTGGTACTCGTACTGCTCGCCTCATTGAGTGGAATCCAAAGATATGAGTAGTTAAGCTATGGGATATGAAATGGACGATCGACCAATAAAACAACATGTATTATGGGGTTGAATGCTTTTTGCTATTCACAAAATAAAACAAAAGCAGTAAAGCAAATATCTTATTTAACACAGCACAGCAAAATCAGTTGCACAATTCAATCCCGCTCGTCCAGACGGGGAGAATTCAATCACATTTATTCGATGCGACGTTTCTTTAATGGGATTTAATGAGCGACAACATTTTGACCCCAAACCGAGAGGGTTCTGGGATGTTTGCGGTTTTTTGGTAACAATTCTGGAAGGAAACGTAGCAGACCCATCAAGGTGGTACTCGTAATGCTCGCCTCATCGAGTGGAATCCAAAGATATAAGTGGTTAAACTAAGGGATATGAAATGGACGAGCGACCAATAAAACAACATGTATTATGGGGTTGAATGCTTTTTGCTATTCACAAAATAAAACAAAAGCAGTCATGCAAATATCTGTTTTAACACAGCACAGCAAAATCAGTTACACCATTCAATCCCCCTCGTCCAGACGGGGAGAATTCAATCACATTTATTCGATGCGACGTTTCTTATGGGATTTAATGAGCGACAACATTTTGACCCCAAACCGAGAGGATTCTGGGATGTTTGTGGTTTTTTGGTAATAACTCTGGAAGGAAACGTCGCAGACCCATCAAGGTGGTAGTCGTACTGCTCGCCTCATCGAGTGGAATCCAAAGATATGAGTGGTTAAGCTATGGGATATGAAATGGACGAGCGACCAATAAAACAACATGTATTATGGGGTTGAATGCTTTTTGCTATTCACAAAATAAACAAAAGCAGTCATGCAAATATCTGTTTTAACACAGCACAGCAAAATCAGTTACACCATTCAATCCCCCTCGTCCAGACGGGGAGAATTCAATCACATTGATTCGATGCGACGTTTCTTATGGGATTTAATGAGCGACAACATTTTGACCCCAAACCGAGAGGATTCTGGGATGTTTGTGTTTTTTTTGTAATAACTCTGGAAGGCAACGTCGCAGACCCATCAAGGTGGTACTCGTACTGCTCGCCTCATCGAGTGGAATCCAAAGATATGAGTGGTTAAGCTATGGGATATGAAATGGACGATCGACCAATAAAACAACATGTATTATGGGGTTGAATGCTTTTTGCTATTCACAAAATAAAACAAAAGCAGTAAAGCAAATATCTTATTTAACACAGCACAGCAAAATCAGTTGCACAATTCAATCCCGCTCGTCCAGACGGGGAGAATTCAATCACATTTATTCGATGCGACGTTTATTTAATGGGATTTAATGAGCGACAACATTTTGACCCCAAACCGAGAGGATTCTGGGATGTTTGTGGTTTTTTGGTAACAACTCTGGAAGGAAACGTCGCAGACCCATCAAGGTGGTACTCGTACTGCTCGCCTCATCGAGAGGAATCCAAAGATATGAGTGGTTAAGCTATGGCATATGAAATGGACGGGCGACCAATTAAACAACATGTATTATGGGGTTGAATGCTTTTTGCTATTCACAAAATAAAACAAAAGCAGTCATGCAAATATCTGTTTTAACACAGCACAGCAAAATCAGTTACACCATTCAATCCCCCTCGTCCAGACGGGGAGAATTCAATCACATTTATTCGATGCGACGTTTATTATGGGATTTAATGAGCGACAACATTTTGACCCCAAACCGAGAGGATTCTGGGATGTTTGTGGTTTTTTTGTAATAACTCCGGAAAGCAACGTCGCAGACCCATCAAGGTGGTACTCGTACTGCTCGCCTCATCGAGTGGAATCCAAAGATATGAGTGGTTAAGCTATGGGATATGAAATGGACGAGCGACCAATGAAACAACATGTATTATGGGGTTGAATGCTTTTTGCTATTCACAAAATAAAATAAAAGCAGTCATGCAAATATCTTATTTAACACAGCACAGCAAAATCAGTTGCACCATTCATTCCCGCTCGTCCAGACGGGGCGAATTCAATGACATTTATTCGATGCGACGTTTCTTATGGGATTTAATGAGTGACAACATTTTGACCCCAAACCGAGAGGATTCTGGAATGTTTGTGGTTTTTTTTGTAATAACTCTGGAAGGAAACGTCGCAGACCCATGAAGATGGTACTACTACTGCTCGCCTCATCGAGAGGAATCCAAAGATATGAGTGTTAAGCTATGGGATATGAAATGGACGAGCGACCAATAAAACAACATGTATTATGGGGTTGAATGCTTTTTGCTATTCACAAAATAAAACAAAAGCAGTCATGCAAATATCTTATTTAACACAGCACAGCAAAATCAGTTGCACCATTCAATCCCGCTCGTCCAGACGGGGAGAATTTAATCACATTTATTCGATGCGACGTTTCTTTAATGGGATATAATGAGCGACAACATTTTGACCCCAAACCGAGAGGATTCTGGGATGTTTGTGGTTTTTTGGTAATAACTCTGGAAGGAAACGTCGCAGACCCATCAAGGTGGTAGTCGTACTGCTCGCCTCATCGAGTGGAATCCAAAGATATGAGTGGTTAAGCTATGGGATATGAAATGGACGAGCGACCAATAAAAAAACATGTATTATGGGGTTGAATGCTTTTTGCTATTCACAAAATAAACAAAAGCAGTCATGCAAATATCTGTTTTAACACAGCACAGCAAAATCAGTTACACCATTCAATCCCCCTCGTCCAGACGGGGAGAATTCAATCACATTGATTCGATGCGACGTTTCTTATGGGATTTAATGAGCGACAACATTTTGACCCCAAACCGAGAGGATTCTGGGATGTTTGTGTTTTTTTTGTAATAACTCTGGAAGGCAACGTCGCAGACCCATCAAGGTGGTACTCGTACTGCTCGCCTCATTGAGTGGAATCCAAAGATATGAGTAGTTAAGCTATGGGATATGAAATGGACGATCGACCAATAAAACAACATGTATTATGGGGTTGAATGCTTTTTGCTATTCACAAAATAAAACAAAAGCAGTAAAGCAAATATCTTATTTAACACAGCACAGCAAAATCAGTTGCACAATTCAATCCCGCTCGTCCAGACGGGGAGAATTCAATCACATTTATTCGATGCGACGTTTCTTTAATGGGATTTAATGAGCGACAACATTTTGACCCCAAACCGAGAGGGTTCTGGGATGTTTGCGGTTTTTTGGTAACAATTCTGGAAGGAAACGTAGCAGACCCATCAAGGTGGTACTCGTAATGCTCGCCTCATCGAGTGGAATCCAAAGATATAAGTGGTTAAACTAAGGGATATGAAATGGACGAGCGACCAATAAAACAACATGTATTATGGGGTTGAATGCTTTTTGCTATTCACAAAATAAAACAAAAGCAGTCATGCAAATATCTGTTTTAACACAGCACAGCAAAATCAGTTACACCATTCAATCCCCCTCGTCCAGACGGGGAGAATTCAATCACATTTATTCGATGCGACGTTTCTTATGGGATTTAATGAGCGACAACATTTTGACCCCAAACCGAGAGGATTCTGGGATGTTTGTGGTTTTTTGGTAATAACTCTGGAAGGAAACGTCGCAGACCCATCAAGGTGGTAGTCGTACTGCTCGCCTCATCGAGTGGAATCCAAAGATATGAGTGGTTAAGCTATGGGATATGAAATGGACGAGCGACCAATAAAACAACATGTATTATGGGGTTGAATGCTTTTTGCTATTCACAAAATAAACAAAAGCAGTCATGCAAATATCTGTTTTAACACAGCACAGCAAAATCAGTTACACCATTCAATCCCCCTCGTCCAGACGGGGAGAATTCAATCACATTGATTCGATGCGACGTTTCTTATGGGATTTAATGAGCGACAACATTTTGACCCCAAACCGAGAGGATTCTGGGATGTTTGTGTTTTTTTTGTAATAACTCTGGAAGGCAACGTCGCAGACCCATCAAGGTGGTAGTCGTACTGCTCGCCTCATCGAGTGGAATCCAAAGATATGAGTGGTTAAGCTATGGGATATGAAATGGACGATCGACCAATAAAACAACATGTATTATGGGGTTGAATGCTTTTTGCTATTCACAAAATAAAACAAAAGCAGTAAAGCAAATATTTTATTTAACACAGCACAGCAAAATCAGTTGCACAATTCAATCCCGCTCGTCCAGACGGGGAGAATTCAATCACATTTATTCGATGCGACGTTTATTTAATGGGATTTAATGAGCGACAACATTTTGACCCCAAACCGAGAGGATTCTGGGATGTTTGTGGTTTTTTGGTAACAACTCTGGAAGGAAACGTCGCAGACCCATCAAGGTGGTACTCGTACTGCTCGCCTCATCGAGAGGAATCCAAAGATATGAGTGGTTAAGCTATGGGATATGAAATGGACGGGCGACCAATTAAACAACATGTATTATGGGGTTGAATGCTTTTTGCTATTCACAAAATAAAACAAAAGCAGTCATGCAAATATCTGTTTTAACACAGCACAGCAAAATCAGTTACACCATTCAATCCCCCTCGTCCAGACGGGGAGAATTCAATCACATTTATTCGATGCGACGTTTATTATGGGATTTAATGAGCGACAACATTTTGACCCCAAACCGAGAGGATTCTGGGATGTTTGTGGTTTTTTTGTAATAACTCTGGAAGGCAACGTCGCAGACCCATCAAGGTGGTACTCGTACTGCTCGCCTCATCGAGTGGAATCCAAAGATATGAGTGGTTAAGCTATGGGATATGAAATGGACGAGCAACCAATGAAACAACATGTATTATGGGGTTGAATGCTTTTTGCTATTCACAAAATAAAATAAAAGCAGTCATGCAAATATCTTATTTAACACAGCACAGCAAAATCAGTTGCACCGTTCAATCCCACTCGTCCAGACGTGGCGAATTCAATGACATTTATTCGATGCGACGTTTCTTATGGGATTTAATGAGCGACAACATTTTGACCCCAAACCGAGAGGATTCTGGGATGTTTGTGGTTTTTTTTGTAATAACTCTGGAAGGAAACGTCGCAGACCCATGAAAATGGTACTACTACTGCTCGCCTCATCGAGAGGAATCCAAAGATATGAGTGTTAAGCTATGGGATATGAAATGGACGAGCGACCAATAAAACAACATGTATTATGGGGTTGAATGCTTTTTGCTATTCACAAAATAAAACAAAAGCAGTCATGCAAATATCTGTTTTAACACAGCACAGCAAAATCAGTTACACCATTCAATCCCCCTCGTCCAGACGGGGAGAATTCAATCACATTGATTCGATGCGACGTTTCTTATGGGATTTAATGAGCGACAACATTTTGACCCCAAACCGAGAGGATTCTGGGATGTTTGTGTTTTTTTTGTAATAACTCTGGAAGGCAACGTCACAGACCCATCAAGGTGGTACTCGTACTGCTCGCCTCATCGAGTGGAATCCAAAGATATGAGTGGTTAAGCTATGGGATATGAAATGGACGATCGACCAATAAAACAACATGTATTATGGGGTTGAATGCTTTTTGCTATTCACAAAATAAAACAAAAGCTGTAAAGCAAATATCTTATTTAACACAGCACAGCAAAATCAGTTGCACAATTCAATCCCGCTCGTCCAGACGGGGAGAATTCAATCACATTTATTCGATGCGACGTTTATTTAATGGGATTTAATGAGCGACAACATTTTGACCCCAAACCGAGAGGATTCTGGGATGTTTGTGTTTTTTGGTAACAACTCTGGAAGGAAACGTCGCAGACCCATCAAGGTGGTAGTCGTACTGCTCGCCTCATAGAGAGGAATCCAAAGATATGAGTGGTTAAGCTATGGGATATGAAATGGACGGGCGACCAATTAAACAACATGTATTATGGGGTTGAATGCTTTTTGCTATTCACAAAATAAAACAAAAGCAGTCATGCAAATATCTGTTTTAACACAGCACAGCAAAATCAGTTACACCATTCAATCCCCCTCGTCCAGACGGGGAGAGTTCAATCACATTTATTCGATGCGACGTTTATTATGGGATTTAATGAGCGACAACATTTTGACCCCAAACCGAGAGGATTCTGGGATGTTTGTGGTTTTTTTGTAATAACTCCGGAAAGCAACGTCGCAGACCCATCAAGGTGGTACTCGTACTGCTCGCCTCATCGAGTGGAATCCAAAGATATGAGTGGTTAAGCTATGGGATATGAAATGGACGAGCGACCAATAAAACAACATGTATTATGGGGTTGAATGCTTTTTGCTATTCACAAAATAAAATAAAAGCAGTCATGCAAATATCTTATTTAACACAGCACAGCAAAATCAGTTGCACCATTCAATCCCGCTCGTCCAGACGGGGCGAATTCAATGACATTTATTCGATGCGACGTTTCTTATGGGATTTAATGAGCGACAACATTTTGACCCCAAACCGAGAGGATTCTGGGATGTTTGTGGTTTTTTTTGTAATAACTCTGGAAGGAAACGTCGCAGACCCATGAAGATGGTACTACTACTGCTCGCCTCATCGAGAGGAATCCAAAGATTTGAGTGTTAAGCTATGGGATATGAAATGGACGAGCGACCAATAAAACAACATGTATTATGGGGTTGAATGCTTTTTGCTATTCACAAAATAAAACAAAAGCAGTCATGCAAATATCTTATTTAACACAGCACAGCAAAATCAGTTGCACCATTCAATCCCGCTCGTCCAGACGGGGAGAATTTAATCACATTTATTCGATGCGACGTTTCTTTAATGGGATTTAATGAGCGACAACATTTTGACCCCAAACCGAGAGGATTCTGGGATGTTTGTGGTTTTTTGGTAATAACTCTGGAAGGAAACGTCGCAGACCCATCAAGGTGGTAGTCGTACTGCTCGCCTCATCGAGTGGAATCCAAAGATATGAGTGGTTAAGCTATGGGATATGAAATGGACGAGCGACCAATAAAACAACATGTATTATGGGGTTGAATGCTTTTTGCTATTCACAAAATAAACAAAAGCAGTCATGCAAATATCTGTTTTAACACAGCACAGCAAAATCAGTTACACCATTCAATCCCCCTCGTTCAGACGGGGAGAATTCAATCACATTGATTCGATGCGACGTTTCTTATGGGATTTAATGAGCGACAACATTTTGACCCCAAACCGAGAGGATTCTGGGATGTTTGTGTTTTTTTTGTAATAACTCTGGAAGGCAACGTCGCAGACCCATCAAGGTGGTACTCTTACTGCTCGCCTCATCGAGTGGAATCCAAAGATATGAGTGGTTAAGCTATGGGATATGAAATGGACGATCGACCAATAAAACAACATGTATTATGGGGTTGAATGCTTTTTGCTATTCACAAAATAAAACAAAAGCAGTAAAGCAAATATTTTATTTAACACAGCACAGCAAAATCAGTTGCACAATTCAATCCCGCTCGTCCAGACGGGGAGAATTCAATCACATTTATTCGATGCGACGTTTATTTAATGGGATTTAATGAGCGACAACATTTTGACCCCAAACCGAGAGGATTCTGGGATGTTTGTGGTTTTTTGGTAACAACTCTGGAAGGAAACGTCGCAGACCCATCAAGGTGGTACTCGTACTGCTCGCCTCATCGAGAGGAATCCAAAGATATGAGTGGTTAAGCTATGGGATATGAAATGGACGGGCGACCAATTAAACAACATGTATTATGGGGTTGAATGCTTTTTGCTATTCACAAAATAAAACAAAAGCAGTCATGCAAATATCTTATTTAACACAGCACAGCAAAATCAGTTGCACCATTCAATCCGGCTCGTCCAGACGGGGCGAATTCAATGACATTTATTCGATGCGACGTTTCTTATGGGATTTAATGAGTGACAACATTTTGACCCCAAACCGAGAGGATTCTGGGATGTTTGTGGTTTTTTTTGTAATAACTCTGGAAGGAAACGTCGCAGACCCATGAAGATGGTACTACTACTGCTCGCCTCATCGAGAGGAATCCAAAGCTATGAGTGTTAAGCTATGGGATATGAAATGGACGAGCGACCAATAAAACAACATGTATTATGGGGTTGAATGCTTTTTGCTATTCACAAAATAAAACAAAAGCAGTCATGCAAATATCTTATTTAACACAGCACAGCAAAATCAGTTGCACCATTCAATCCCGCTCGTCCAGACGGGGAGAATTTAATCACATTTATTCGATGCGACGTTTCTTTAATGGGATTTAATGAGCGACAACATTTTGACCCCAAACCGAGAGGATTCTGGGATGTTTGTGGTTTTTTGGTAATAACTCTGGAAGGAAACGTCGCAGACCCATCAAGGTGGTAGTCGTACTGCTCGCCTCATCGAGTGGAATCCAAAGATATGAGTGGTTAAGCTATGGGATATGAAATGGACGAGCGACCAATAAAACAACATGTATTATGGGGTTGAATGCTTTTTGCTATTCACAAAATAAACAAAAGCAGTCATGCAAATATCTGTTTTAACACAGCACAGCAAAATCAGTTACACCATTCAATCCCCCTCGTCCAGACGGGGAGAATTCAATCACATTGATTCGATGCGACGTTTCTTATGGGATTTAATGAGCGACAACATTTTGACCCCAAACCGAGAGGATTCTGGGATGTTTGTGTTTTTTTTGTAATAACTCTGGAAGGCAACGTCGCAGACCCATCAAGGTGGTACTCGTACTGCTCGCCTCATCGAGTGGAATCCAAAGATATGAGTGGTTAAGCTATGGGATATGAAATGGACGATCGACCAATAAAACAACATGTATTATGGGGTTGAATGCTTTTTGCTATTCACAAAATAAAACAAAAGCAGTAAAGCAAATATCTTATTTAACACAGCACAGCAAAATCAGTTGCACAATTCAATCCCGCTCGTCCAGACGGGGAGAATTCAATCACATTTATTCGATGCGACGTTTATTTAATGGGATTTAATGAGCGACAACATTTTGACCCCAAACCGAGAGGATTCTGGGATGTTTGTGGTTTTTTGGTAACAACTCTGGAAGGAAACGTCGCAGACCCATCAAGGTGGTACTCGTACTGCTCGCCTCATCGAGAGGAATCCAAAGATATGAGTGGTTAAGCTATGGGATATGAAATGGACGGGCGACCAATTAAACAACATGTATTATGGGGTTGAATGCTTTTTGCTATTCACAAAATAAAACAAAAGCAGTCATGCAAATATCTGTTTTAACACAGCACAGCAAAATCAGTTACACCATTCAATCCCCCTCGTCCAGACGGGGAGAATTCAATCACATTTATTCGATGCGACGTTTATTATGGGATTTAATGAGCGACAACATTTTGACCCCAAACCGAGAGGATTCTGGGATGTTTGTGGTTTTTTTGTAATAACTCCGGAAAGCAACGTCGCAGACCCATCAAGGTGGTACTCGTACTGCTCGCCTCATCGAGTGGAATCCAAAGATATGAGTGGTTAAGCTATGGGATATGAAATGGACGAGCGACCAATGAAACAACATGTATTATGGGGTTGAATGCTTTTTGCTATTCACAAAATAAAATAAAAGCAGTCATGCAAATATCTTATTTAACACAGCACAGCAAAATCAGTTGCACCATTCAATCCCGCTCGTCCAGACGGGGCGAATTCAATGACATTTATTCGATGCGACGTTTCTTATGGGATTTAATGAGTGACAACATTTTGACCCCAAACCGAGAGGATTCTGGGATGTTTGTGGTTTTTTTTGTAATAACTCTGGAAGGAAACGTCGCAGACCCATGAAGATGGTACTACTACTGCTCGCCTCATCGAGAGGAATCCAAAGATATGAGTGTTAAGCTATGGGATATGAAATGGACGAGCGACCAATAAAACAACATGTATTATGGGGTTGAATGCTTTTTGCTATTCACAGAATAAAACAAAAGCAGTCATGCAAATATCTTATTTAACACAGCACAGCAAAATCAGTTGCACCATTCAATCCCGCTCGTCCAGACGGGGAGAATTTAATCACATTTATTCGATGCGACGTTTCTTTAATGGGATTTAATGAGCGACAACATTTTGACCCCAAACCGAGAGGATTCTGGGATGTTTGTGGTTTTTTGGTAATAACTCTGGAAGGAAAAGTCGCAGACCCATCAAGGTGGTAGTCGTACTGCTCACCTCATCGAGCGGAATCCAAAGATATGAGTGGTTAAGCTATGGGATATGAAATGGACGAGCGACCAATAAAAAAACATGTATTATGGGGTTGAATGCTTTTTGCTATTCACAAAATAAACAAAAGCAGTCATGCAAATATCTGTTTTAACACAGCACAGCAAAATCAGTTACACCATTCAATCCCCCTCGTCCAGACGGGGAGAATTCAATCACATTGATTCGATGCGACGTTTCTTATGGGATTTAATGAGCGACAACATTTTGACCCCAAACCGAGAGTATTCTGGGATGTTTGTGTTTTTTTTGTAATAACTCTGGAAGGCAACGTCGCAGACCCATCAAGGTGGTACTCGTACTGCTCGCCTCATCGAGTGGAATCCAAAGATATGAGTGGTTAAGCTATGGGATATGAAATGGACGATCGACCAATAAAACAACATGTATTATGGGGTTGAATGCTTTTTGCTATTCACAAAATAAAACAAAAGCAGTAAAGCAAATATCTTATTTAACACAGCACAGCAAAATCAGTTGCACAATTCAATCCCGCTCATCCAGACGGGGAGAATTCAATCACATTTATTCGATGCGACGTTTCTTTAATGGGATTTAATGAGCGACAACATTTTGACCCCAAACCGAGAGGGTTCTGGGATGTTTGCGGTTTTTTGGTAACAATTCTGGAAGGAAACGTAGCAGACCCATCAAGGTGGTACTCGTAATGCTCGCCTCATCGAGTGGAATCCAAAGATATAAGTGGTTAAACTAAGGGATATGAAATGGACGAGCGACCAATAAAACAACATGTATTATGGGGTTGAATGCTTTTTGCTATTCACAAAATAAAACAAAAGCAGTCATGCAAATATCTGTTTTAACACAGCACAGCAAAATCAGTTACACCATTCAATCCCCCTCGTCCAGACGGGGAGAATTCAATCACATTTATTCGATGCGACGTTTCTTATGGGATTTAATGAGCGACAACATTTTGACCCCAAACCGAGAGGATTCTGGGATGTTTGTGGTTTTTTTGTAATAACTCTGGAAGGCAACGTCGCAGACCCATCAAGGTGGTACTCGTACTGCTCGCCTCATCGAGTGGAATCCAAAGATATGAGTGGTTAAGCTATGGGATATGAAATGGACGAGCGACCAATAAAACAACATGTATTATGGGGTTGAATGTTTTTTGCTATTCACAAAATAAAATAAAAGCAGTCATGCAAATATCTTATTTAACACAGCACAGCAAAATCAGTTGCACCATTCAATCCCGCTCGTCCAGACGGGGAGAATTCAATCACATTTATTCGATGCGACGTTTCTTATGGGATTTAATGAGCGACAACATTTTGACCCCAAATCGAGAGGCTTCTGGGATGTTTGTGTTTTTTTTGTAATAACTCTGGAAGGAAACGTCGCAGACCCATCAAGGTGGTACTCGTACTGCTCGCCTCATCGAGAGGAATCCAAAGATATGAGTGGTTAAGCTATGGGATATGAAATGGACGAGCGACCAATAAAACAACATGTATTATGGGGTTGAATGCTTTTTGCTATTCACAAAATAAAACAAAAGCAGTCATGCAAATATCTGTTTTAACACAGCACAGCAAAATCAGTTACACCATTCAATCCCCCTCGTCCAGACGGGGAGAATTCAATCACATTTATTCGATGCGACGTTTCTTATGGGATTTAATGAGCGACAACATTTTGACCCCAAACCGAGAGGATTCTGGGATGTTTGTGGTTTTTTTTGTAATAACTCTGGAAGGAAACGTCGCAGACCCATGAAGATGGTACTACTACTGCTCGCCTCATCGAGAGGAATCCAAAGCTATGAGTGTTAAGCTATGGGATATGAAATGGACGAGCGACCAATAAAACAACATGTATTATGGGGTTGAATGCTTTTTGCTATTCACAAAATAAAACAAAAGCAGTCATGCAAATATCTTATTTAACACAGCACAGCAAAATCAGTTGCACCATTCAATCCCGCTCGTCCAGACGGGGAGAATTTAATCACATTTATTCGATGCGACGTTTCTTTAATGGGATTTAATGAGCGACAACATTTTGACCCCAAACCGAGAGGATTCTGGGATGTTTGTGGTTTTTTGGTAATAACTCTGGAAGGAAACGTCGCAGACCCATCAAGGTGGTAGTCGTACTGCTCGCCTCATCGAGTGGAATCCAAAGATATGAGTGGTTAAGCTATGGGATATGAAATGGACGAGCGACCAATAAAACAACATGTATTATGGGGTTGAATGCTTTTTGCTATTCACAAAATAAACAAAAGCAGTCATGCAAATATCTGTTTTAACACAGCACAGCAAAATCAGTTACACCATTCAATCCCCCTCGTCCAGACGGGGAGAATTCAATCACATTGATTCGATGCGACGTTTCTTATGGGATTTAATGAGCGACAACATTTTGACCCCAAACCGAGAGGATTCTGGGATGTTTGTGTTTTTTTTGTAATAACTCTGGAAGGCAACGTCGCAGACCCATCAAGGTGGTACTCGTACTGCTCGCCTCATCGAGTGGAATCCAAAGATATGAGTGGTTAAGCTATGGGATATGAAATGGACGATCGACCAATAAAACAACATGTATTATGGGGTTGAATGCTTTTTGCTATTCACAAAATAAAACAAAAGCAGTAAAGCAAATATCTTATTTAACACAGCACAGCAAAATCAGTTGCACAATTCAATCCCGCTCGTCCAGACGGGGAGAATTCAATCACATTTATTCGATGCGACGTTTATTTAATGGGATTTAATGAGCGACAACATTTTGACCCCAAACCGAGAGGATTCTGGGATGTTTGTGGTTTTTTGGTAACAACTCTGGAAGGAAACGTCGCAGACCCATCAAGGTGGTACTCGTACTGCTCGCCTCATCGAGAGGAATCCAAAGATATGAGTGGTTAAGCTATGGGATATGAAATGGACGGGCGACCAATTAAACAACATGTATTATGGGGTTGAATGCTTTTTGCTATTCACAAAATAAAACAAAAGCAGTCATGCAAATATCTGTTTTAACACAGCACAGCAAAATCAGTTACACCATTCAATCCCCCTCGTCCAGACGGGGAGAATTCAATCACATTTATTCGATGCGACGTTTATTATGGGATTTAATGAGCGACAACATTTTGACCCCAAACCGAGAGGATTCTGGGATGTTTGTGGTTTTTTTGTAATAACTCCGGAAAGCAACGTCGCAGACCCATCAAGGTGGTACTCGTACTGCTCGCCTCATCGAGTGGAATCCAAAGATATGAGTGGTTAAGCTATGGGATATGAAATGGACGAGCGACCAATGAAACAACATGTATTATGGGGTTGAATGCTTTTTGCTATTCACAAAATAAAATAAAAGCAGTCATGCAAATATCTTATTTAACACAGCACAGCAAAATCAGTTGCACCATTCAATCCCGCTCGTCCAGACGGGGCGAATTCAATGACATTTATTCGATGCGACGTTTCTTATGGGATTTAATGAGTGACAACATTTTGACCCCAAACCGAGAGGATTCTGGAATGTTTGTGGTTTTTTTTGTAATAACTCTGGAAGGAAACGTCGCAGACCCATGAAGATGGTACTACTACTGCTCGCCTCATCGAGAGGAATCCAAAGATATGAGTGTTAAGCTATGGGATATGAAATGGACGAGCGACCAATAAAACAACATGTATTATGGGGTTGAATGTTTTTTGCTATTCACAAAATAAAATAAAAGCAGTCATGCAAATATCTTATTTAACACAGCACAGCAAAATCAGTTGCACCATTCAATCCCGCTCGTCCAGACGGGGAGAATTCAATCACATTTATTCGATGCGACGTTTCTTATGGGATTTAATGAGCGACAACATTTTGACCCCAAATCGAGAGGCTTCTGGGATGTTTGTGTTTTTTTTGTAATAACTCTGGAAGGAAACGTCGCAGACCCATCAAGGTGGTACTCGTACTGCTCGCCTCATCGAGAGGAATCCAAAGATATGAGTGGTTAAGCTGTGGGATATGAAATGGACGAGCGACCAATAAAACAACATGTAATATGGGGTTGAATGCTTTTTGCTATTCACAAAATAAAATAAAAGCAGTCATGCAAATATCTTATTTAACACAGCACAGCAAAATCAGTTGCACCATTCAATCCCGCTCGTCCAGACGGGGCGAATTCAATGACATTTATTCGATGCGACGTTTCTTATGGGATTTAATGAGTGACAACATTTTGACCCCAAACCGAGAGGATTCTGGGATGTTTGTGGTTTTTTTTGTAATAACTCTGGAAGGAAACGTCGCAGACCCATGAAGATGGTACTACTACTGCTCGCCTCATCGAGAGGAATCCAAAGATATGAGTGTTAAGCTATGGGATATGAAATGGACGAGCGACCAATAAAACAACATGTATTATGGGGTTGAATGCTTTTTGCTATTCACAAAATAAAACAAAAGCAGTCATGCAAATATCTTATTTAACACAGCACAGCAAAATCAGTTGCACCATTCAATCCCGCTCGTCCAGACGGGGAGAATTTAATCACATTTATTCGATGCGACGTTTCTTTAATGGGATTTAATGAGCGACAACATTTTGACCCCAAACCGAGAGGATTCTGGGATGTTTGTGGTTTTTTGGTAATAACTCTGGAAGGAAACGTCGCAGACCCATCAAGGTGGTAGTCGTACTGCTCGCCTCATCGAGTGGAATCCAAAGATATGAGTGGTTAAGCTATGGGATATGAAATGGACGAGCGACCAATAAAAAAACATGTATTATGGGGTTGAATGCTTTTTGCTATTCACAAAATAAACAAAAGCAGTCATGCAAATATCTGTTTTAACACAGCACAGCAAAATCAGTTACACCATTCAATCCCCCTCGTCCAGACGGGGAGAATTCAATCACATTGATTCGATGCGACGTTTCTTATGGGATTTAATGAGCGACAACATTTTGACCCCAAACCGAGAGGATTCTGGGATGTTTGTGTTTTTTTTGTAATAACTCTGGAAGGCAACGTCGCAGACCCATCAAGGTGGTACTCGTACTGCTCGCCTCATCGAGTGGAATCCAAAGATATGAGTGGTTAAGCTATGGGATATGAAATGGACGAGCGACCAATAAAACAACATGTATTATGGGGTTGAATGTTTTTTGCTATTCACAAAATAAAATAAAAGCAGTCATGCAAATATCTTATTTAACACAGCACAGCAAAATCAGTTGCACCATTCAATCCCGCTCGTCCAGACGGGGAGAATTCAATCACATTTATTCGATGCGACGTTTCTTATGGGATTTAATGAGCGACAACATTTTGACCCCAAATCGAGAGGCTTCTGGGATGTTTGTGTTTTTTTTGTAATAACTCTGGAAGGAAACGTCGCAGACCCATCAAGGTGGTACTCGTACTGCTCGCCTCATCGAGAGGAATCCAAAGATATGAGTGGTTAAGCTGTGGGATATGAAATGGACGAGCGACCAATAAAACAACATGTAATATGGGGTTGAATGCTTTTTGCTATTCACAAAATAAAATAAAAGCAGTCATGCAAATATCTTATTTAACACAGCACAGCAAAATCAGTTGCACCATTCAATCCCGCTCGTCCAGACGGGGCGAATTCAATGACATTTATTCGATGCGACGTTTCTTATGGGATTTAATGAGTGACAACATTTTGACCCCAAACCGAGAGGATTCTGGGATGTTTGTGGTTTTTTTTGTAATAACTCTGGAAGGAAACGTCGCAGACCCATGAAGATGGTACTACTACTGCTCGCCTCATCGAGAGGAATCCAAAGATATGAGTGTTAAGCTATGGGATATGAAATGGACGAGCGACCAATAAAACAACATGTATTATGGGGTTGAATGCTTTTTGCTATTCACAAAATAAAACAAAAGCAGTCATGCAAATATCTTATTTAACACAGCACAGCAAAATCAGTTGCACCATTCAATCCCGCTCGTCCAGACGGGGAGAATTTAATCACATTTATTCGATGCGACGTTTCTTTAATGGGATTTAATGAGCGACAACATTTTGACCCCAAACCGAGAGGATTCTGGGATGTTTGTGGTTTTTTGGTAATAACTCTGGAAGGAAACGTCGCAGACCCATCAAGGTGGTAGTCGTACTGCTCGCCTCATCGAGTGGAATCCAAAGATATGAGTGGTTAAGCTATGGGATATGAAATGGACGAGCGACCAATAAAAAAACATGTATTATGGGGTTGAATGCTTTTTGCTATTCACAAAATAAACAAAAGCAGTCATGCAAATATCTGTTTTAACACAGCACAGCAAAATCAGTTACACCATTCAATCCCCCTCGTCCAGACGGGGAGAATTCAATCACATTGATTCGATGCGACGTTTCTTATGGGATTTAATGAGCGACAACATTTTGACCCCAAACCGAGAGGATTCTGGGATGTTTGTGTTTTTTTTGTAATAACTCTGGAAGGCAACGTCGCAGACCCATCAAGGTGGTACTCGTACTGCTCGCCTCATTGAGTGGAATCCAAAGATATGAGTGGTTAAGCTATGGGATATGAAATGGACGATCGACCAATAAAACAACATGTATTATGGGGTTGAATGCTTTTTGCTATTCACAAAATAAAACAAAAGCAGTAAAGCAAATATCTTATTTAACACAGCACAGCAAAATCAGTTGCACAATTCAATCCCGCTCGTCCAGACGGGGAGAATTCAATCACATTTATTCGATGCGACGTTTCTTTAATGGGATTTAATGAGCGACAACATTTTGACCCCAAACCGAGAGGGTTCTGGGATGTTTGCGGTTTTTTGGTAACAATTCTGGAAGGAAACGTAGCAGACCCATCAAGGTGGTACTCGTAATGCTCGCCTCATCGAGTGGAATCCAAAGATATAAGTGGTTAAACTAAGGGATATGAAATGGACGAGCGACCAATAAAACAACATGTATTATGGGGTTGAATGCTTTTTGCTATTCACAAAATAAAACAAAAGCAGTCATGCAAATATCTGTTTTAACACAGCACAGCAAAATCAGTTACACCATTCAATCCCCCTCGTCCAGACGGGGAGAATTCAATCACATTTATTCGATGCGACGTTTCTTATGGGATTTAATGAGCGACAACATTTTGACCCCAAACCGAGAGGATTCTGGGATGTTTGTGGTTTTTTTGTAATAACTCTGGAAGGCAACGTCGCAGACCCATCAAGGTGGTACTCGTACTGCTCGCCTCATCGAGTGGAATCCAAAGATATGAGTGGTTAAGCTATGGGATATGAAATGGACGAGCGACCAATAAAACAACATGTATTATGGGGTTGAATGTTTTTTGCTATTCACAAAATAAAATAAAAGCAGTCATGCAAATATCTTATTTAACACAGCACAGCAAAATCAGTTGCACCATTCAATCCCGCTCGTCCAGACGGGGAGAATTCAATCACATTTATTCGATGCGACGTTTCTTATGGGATTTAATGAGCGACAACATTTTGACCCCAAATCGAGAGGCTTCTGGGATGTTTGTGTTTTTTTTGTAATAACTCTGGAAGGAAACGTCGCAGACCCATCAAGGTGGTACTCGTACTGCTCGCCTCATCGAGAGGAATCCAAAGATATGAGTGGTTAAGCTATGGGATATGAAATGGACGAGCGACCAATAAAACAACATGTAATATGGGGTTGAATGCTTTTTGCTATTCACAAAATAAAACAAAAGCAGTCATGCAAATATCTGTTTTAACACAGCACAGCAAAATCAGTTACACCATTCAATCCCCCTCGTCCAGACGGGGAGAATTCAATCACATTTATTCGATGCGACGTTTCTTATGGGATTTAATGAGCGACAACATTTTGACCCCATACCGAGAGGATTCTGGGATGTTTGTGGTTTTTTTGTAATAACTCTGGAAGGCAACGTCGCAGACCCATCAAGGTGGTACTCGTACTGCTCGCCTCATCGAGTGGAATCCAAAGATATGAGTGGTTAAGCTATGGAATATGAAATGGACGAGCGACCAATAAAACAACATGTATTATGGGGTTGAATGTTTTTTGCTATTCACAAAATAAAATAAAAGCAGTCATGCAAATATCTTATTTAACACAGCACAGCAAAATCAGTTGCACCATTCAATCCCGCTCGTCCAGACGGGGAGAATTCAATCACATTTATTCGATGCGACGTTTCTTATGGGATTTAATGAGCGACAACATTTTGACCCCAAATCGAGAGGCTTCTGGGATGTTTGTGTTTTTTTTGTAATAACTCTGGAAGGAAACGTCGCAGACCCATCAAGGTGGTACTCGTACTGCTCGCCTCATCGAGAGGAATCCAACGATATGAGTGGTTAAGCTATGGGATATGAAATGGACGAGCGACCAATAAAACAACATGTATTATGGGGTTGAATGCTTTTTGCTATTCACAAAATAAAACAAAAGCAGTCATGCAAATATCTTATTTAACACAGCACAGCAAAATCAGTTGCACCATTCAATCCCGCTCGTCAAGACGGGGAGAATTCAATCACATTTATTCGATGCGACGTTTCTTTAATGGGATTTAATGAGCTACAACATTTTGACCCCAAATCGAGAGGATTCTGGGATGTTTGTGTTTTTTTTGTAATAACTCTGGAAGGAAACGTCGCAGAACCATCAAGGTGGTACTCGTACTGCTCGCCTCATCGAGAGGAATCCAAAGATATGAGTGGTTAAGCTATGGGATATGAAATGGACGGGCGACCAATTAAACAACATGTATTATGGGGTTGAATGCTTTTTGCTATTCACAAAATAAAACAAAAGCAGTCATGCAAATATCTGTTTTAACACAGCACAGCAAAATCAGTTACACCATTCAATCCCCCTCGTCCAGACGGGGAGAATTCAATCACATTTATTCGATGCGACGTTTCTTATGGGATTTAATGAGCGACAACATTTTGACCCCAAACCGAGAGGATTCTGGGATGTTTGTGTTTTTTTTTGTAATAACTCTGGAAGGAAACGTCGCAGACCCATGAAGATGGTACTACTACTACTCGCCTCATCGAGAGGAATCCAAAGATATGAGTGTTTAAGCTATGGGATATGAAATGGACGAGCGACCAATAAAACAACATGTATTATGGGGTTGAATGCTTTTTGCTATTCACAAAATAAAACAAAAGCAGTCATGCAAATATCTTATTTAACACAGCACAGCAAAATCAGTTGCACCATTCAATCCCGCTCGTCCAGACGGGGAGAATTCAATCACATTTATTAGATGCGACGTTTCTTATGGGATTTAATGAGCGACAACATTTTGACCCCAAATCGAGAGTCTTCTGGGATGTTTGTGGTTTTTTTGTAATAACTCTGGAAGGAAACGTCGCAGACCCATCAAGGTGGTACTCGTACTGCTCGCCTCATCGAGTGGAATCCAAAGATATGAGTGGTTAAGCTATGGGATATGAAATGGACGAGCGACCAATAAAACAACATGTATTATGGGGTTGAATGCTTTTTGCTATTCACAAAATAAAACAAAAGCAGTCATGCAAATATCTTATTTAACACAGCACAGCAAAATCAGTTGCACCATTCAATCCCGCTCGTCCAGACGGGGAGAATTCAATCACATTTATTCGATGCGACGTTTCTTATGGGATTTAATGAGCGACAACATTTTGACCCCAAATCGAGAGGCTTCTGGGATGTTTGTGTTTTTTTTGTAATAACTCTGGAAGGAAACGTCGCAGACCCATCAAGGTGGTACTCGTACTGCTCGCCTCATCGAGTGGAATCCAAAGATATGAGTGGTTAAGCTATGGGATATGAAATGGACGAGCGACCAATAAAACAACATGTATTATGGGGTTGAATGCTTTTTGCTATTCACAAAATAAAACAAAAGCAGTCATGCAAATATCTGTTTTAACACAGCACAGCAAAATCAGTTACACCATTCAATCCCCCTCGTCCAGACGGGGAGAATTCAATCACATTTATTCGATGCGACGTTTCTTTAATGGGATTTAATGAGCGACAACATTTTGACCCCAAACCGAGAGGATTCTGGGATGTTTGTGGTTTTTTTGTAATAACTCTGGAAGGCAACGTCGCAGACCCATCAAGGTGGTAGTCGTACTGCTCGCCTCATCGAGAGGAATCCAAAGATATGAGTGGTTAAGCTATGGGATATGAAATGGACGAGCGACCAATAAAACAACATGTATTATGGGGTTGAATGCTTTTTGCTATTCACAAAATAAAACAAAAGCAGTAAAGCAAATATCTTATTTAACACAGCACAGCAAAATCAGTTGCACAATTCAATCCCGCTCGTCCAGACGGGGAGAATTCAATCACATTTATTCGATGCGACGTTTCTTTAATGGGATTTATTGAGCGACAACATTTTGACCCCAAACCGAGAGGATTCTGGGATGTTTGTGTTTTTTTTGTAATAACTCTGGAAGGCAACGTCGCAGACCCATCAAGGTGGTACTCGTACTGCTCGCCTCATCGAGTGGAATCCAAAGATATGAGTGGTTAAGCTATGGGATATGAAATGGACGAGCGACCAATAAAACAACATGTATTATGGGGTTGAATGCTTTTTGCTATTCACAAAATAAAACAAAAGCAGTAAAGCAAATATCTTATTTAACACAGCACAGCAAAATCAGTTGCACAATTCAATCCCGCTCGTCCAGACGGGGAGAATTCAATCACATTTATTCGATGCGACGTTTCTTTAATGGGATTTATTGAGCGACAACATTTTGACCCCAAACCGAGAGGATTCTGGGATGTTTGTGGTTTTTTTGTAATAACTCTGGAAGGCAACGTCGCAGACCCATCAAGGTGGTACTCGTACTGCTCGCCTCATCGAGTGGAATCCAAAGATATGAGTGGTTAAGCTATGGGATATGAAGTGGACGAGCGACCAATAAAACAACATGTATTATGGGGTTGAATGCTTTTTGCTATTCACAAAATAAAACAAAAGCAGTCATGCAAATATCTTATTTAACACAGCACAGCAAAATCAGTTGCACCATTCAATCCCGCTCGTCCAGACGGGGAGAATTCAATCACATTTATTCGATGCGACGTTTCTTATGGGATTTAATGAGCGACAACATTTTGACCCCAAATCGAGAGGCTTCTGGGATGTTTGTGGTTTTTTTGTAATAACTCTGGAAGGAAACGTCGCAGACCCATCAAGGTGGTACTCGTACTGCTCGCCTCATCGAGAGGAATCCAAAGATATGAGTGGTTAAGCTATGGGATATGAAATGGACGAGCGACCAATAAAACAACATGTATTATGGGGTTGAATGCTTTTTGCTATTCACAAAATAAAACAAAAGCAGTAAAGCAAATATCTTATTTAACACAGCACAGCAAAATCAGTTGCACAATTCAATCCCGCTCGTCCAGACGGGGAGAATTCAATCACATTTATTCGATGCGACGTTTCTTTAATGGGATTTAATGAGCGACAACATTTTGACCCCAAACCGAGAGGATTCTGGGATGTTTGCGGTTTTTTGGTAACAATTCTGGAAGCAAACGTAGCAGACCCATCAAGGTGGTACTCGTACTGCTCGCCTAATCGAGTGGAATCCAAAGATATGAGTGGTTAAGCTATGGGATATGAAATGGACGAGCGACCAATAAAACAACATGTATTATGGGGTTGAATGCTTTTTGCTATTCATAAAATAAAACAAAAGCAGTCATGCAAATATCTTATTTAACACAGCACAGCAAAATCAGTTGCACCATTCAATCCCGCTCGTCCAGACGGGGAGAATTCAATCACATTTATTCGATGCGACGTTTCTTATTGGATTTAATGAGCGACAACATTTTGACCCCAAACCGAGAGGATTCTGGGATGTTTGCGGTTTTTTGGTAACAATTCTGGAAGCAAACGTAGCAGACCCATCAAGGTGGTACTCGTACTGCTCGCCTCATCGAGTGGAATCCAAAGATATGAGTGGTTAAGCTATGGGATATGAAATGGACGAGCGACCAATAAAACAACATGTATTATGGGGTTGAATGCTTTTTGCTATTCATAAAATAAAACAAAAGCAGTCATGCAAATATCTTATTTAACACAGCACAGCAAAATCAGTTGCACCATTCAATCCCGCTCGTCCAGACGGGGAGAATTCAATCACATTTATTCGATGCGACGTTTCTTTAATGGGATTTAATGAGCGACAACATTTTGACCCCAAATCGAGAGACTTCTGAGATGTTTGTGGTTTTTTTGTAATAACTCTGGAAGCAAACGTAGCAGACCCATCAAGGTGGTACTCGTACTGCTCGCCTCATCGAGTAGAATCCAAAGATATAAGTGGTTAAGCTATGGGATATGAAATGGACGAGCGACCAATAAAACAACATGTATTATGGGGTTGAATGCTTTTTGCTATTCACAAATAAAACAAAAACAGTCATGCAAATATCTGTTTTAACACAGCACAGCAAAATCAGTTACACCATTCAATCCCCCTCGTCCAGACGGGGAGAATTCAATCACATTTATTCGATGCGACGTTTATTATGGGATTTAATGAGCGACAACATTTTGACCCCAAACCGAGAGGATTCTGGGATGTTTGTGGTTTTTTTGTAATAACTCTGGAAAGCAACGTCGCAGACCCATCAAGGTGGTACTCGTACTGCTCGCCTCATCGAGTGGAATCCAAAGATATGAGTGGTTAAGCTATGGGATATGAAATGGACGAGCGACCAATAAAACAACATGTATTATGGGGTTGAATGCTTTTTGCTATTCACAAAATAAAACAAAAGCAGTCATGCAAATATCTGTTTTAACACAGCACATCAAAATCAGTTACACCATTCAATCCCCCTCGTCCAGACGGGGAGAATTCAATCACATTTATTCGATGCGACGTTTCTTATGGGATTTAATGAGCGACAACATTTTGACCCCAAACCGAGAGGATTCTGGGATGTTTGTGTTTTTTTTGTAATAACTCTGGAAGGAAACGTCGCAGACCCATGAAGATGGTACTACTACTACTCGCCTCATCGAGAGGAATCCAAAGATATGAGTGTTTAAGCTATGGGATATGAAATGGACGAGCGACCAATAAAACAACATGTATTATGGGGTTGAATGCTTTTTGCTATTCACAAAATAAAACAAAAGCAGTCATGCAAATATCTTATTTAACACAGCACAGCAAAATCAGTTGCACCATTCAATCCCGCTCGTCCAGACGGGGAGAATTCAATCACATTTATTAGATGCGACGTTTCTTATGGGATTTAATGAGCGACAACATTTTGACCCCAAATCGAGAGTCTTCTGGGATGTTTGTGGTTTTTTTGTAATAACTCTGGAAGGAAACGTCGCAGACCCATCAAGGTGGTACTCGTACTGCTCGCCTCATCGAGTGGAATCCAAAGATATGAGTGGTTAAGCTATGGGATATGAAATGGACGAGCGACCAATAAAACAACATGTATTATGGGGTTGAATGCTTTTTGCTATTCACAAAATAAAACAAAAGCAGTCATGCAAATATCTTATTTAACACAGCACAGCAAAATCAGTTGCACCATTCAATCCCGCTCGTCCAGACGGGGAGAATTCAATCACATTTATTCGATGCGACGTTTCTTATGGGATTTAATGAGCGACAACATTTTGACCCCAAATCGAGAGGCTTCTGGGATGTTTGTGGTTTTTTTTGTAATAACTCTGGAAGGAAACGTCGCAGACCCATGAAGGTGGTACTCGTACTGCTCGCCTCATCGAGAGGAATCCAAAGATATGAGTGGTTAAGCTATGGGATATGAAATGGACGAGCGACCAATAAAACAACATGTATTATGGGGTTGAATGCTTTTTGCTATTCACAAAATAAAACAAAAGCAGTAAAGCAAATATCTTATTTAACACAGCACAGCAAAATCAGTTGCACAATTCAATCCCGCTCGTCCAGACGGGGAGAATTCAATCACATTTATTCGATGCGACGTTTCTTTAATGGGATTTAATGAGCGACAACATTTTGACCCCAAACCGAGAGGATTCTGGGATGTTTGCGGTTTTTTGGTAAAAATTCTGGAAGCAAACGTAGCAGACCCATCAAGGTGGTACTCGTACTGCTCGCCTCATCGAGTGGAATCCAAAGATATGAGTGGTTAAGCTATGGGATATGAAATGGACGAGCGACCAATAAAACAACATGTATTATGGGGTTGAATGCTTTTTGCTATTCATAAAATAAAACAAAAGCAGTCATGCAAATATCTTATTTAACACAGCACAGCAAAATCAGTTGCACCATTCAATCCTGCTCGTCCAGACGGGGAGAATTCAATCACATTTATTCGATGCGACGTTTCTTATGGGATTTAATGAGCGACAACATTTTGACCCCAAATCGAGAGGCTTCTGGGATGTTTGTGTTTTTTTTGTAATAACTCTGGAAGGAAACGTCGCAGACCCATCAAGGTGGTACTCGTACTGCTCGCCTCATCGAGTGGAATCCAAAGATATGAGTGGTTAAGCTATGGGATATGAAATGGACGAGCGACCAATAAAACAACATGTATTATGGGGTTGAATGCTTTTTGCTATTCACAAAATAAAACAAAAGCAGTCATGCAAATATCTTATTTAACACAGCACAGCAAAATCAGTTGCACCATTCAATCCCGCTCGTCCAGACGGGGAGAATTCAATCACATTTATTCGATGCGACGTTTCTTATGGGATTTAATGAGCGACAACATTTTGACCCCAAATCGAGAGGCTTCTGGGATGTTTGTGTTTTTTTTGTAATAACTCTGGAAGGAAACGTCGCAGACCCATCAAGGTGGTACTCGTACTGCTCGCCTCATCGAGTGGAATCCAAAGATATGAGTGGTTAAGCTATGGGATATGAAATGGACGAGCGACCAATAAAACAACATGTATTATGGGGTTGAATGCTTTTTGCTATTCACAAAATAAAACAAAAGCAGTCATGCAAATATCTGTTTTAACACAGCACAGCAAAATCAGTTACACCATTCAATCCCCCTCGTCCAGACGGGGAGAATTCAATCACATTTATTCGATGCGACGTTTCTTTAATGGGATTTAATGAGCGACAACATTTTGACCCCAAACCGAGAGGATTCTGGGATGTTTGTGGTTTTTTTGTAATAACTCTGGAAGGCAACGTCGCAGACCCATCAAGGTGGTACTCGTACTGCTCGCCTCATCGAGTGGAATCCAAAGATATGAGTGGTTAAGCTATGGGATATGAAATGGACGAGCGACCAATAAAACAACATGTATTATGGGGTTGAATGCTTTTTGCTATTCACAAAATAAAACAAAAGCAGTCATGCAAATATCTTATTTAACACAGCACAGCAAAATCAGTTGCACCATTCAATCCCGCTCGTCCAGACGGGGAGAATTCAATCACATTTATTCGATGCGACGTTTCTTATGGGATTTAATGAGCGACAACATTTTGACCCCAAATCGAGAGGCTTCTGGGATGTTTGTGTTTTTTTTGTAATAACTCTGGAAGGAAACGTCGCAGACCCATCAAGGTGGTACTCGTACTGCTCGCCTCATCGAGTGGAATCCAAAGATATGAGTGGTTAAGCTATGGGATATGAAATGGACGAGCGACCAATAAAACAACATGTATTATGGGGTTGAATGCTTTTTGCTATTCACAAAATAAAACAAAAGCAGTCATGCAAATATCTTATTTAACACAGCACAGCAAAATCAGTTGCACCATTCAATCCCGCTCGTCCGGACGGGGAGAATTCAATCACATTTATTCGATGCGACGTTTCTTATGGGATTTAATGAGCGACAACATTTTGACCCCAAATCGAGAGGCTTCTGGGATGTTTGTGGTTTTTTTGTAATAACTCTGGAAGGAAACGTCGCAGACCCATCAACGTGGTACTCGTACTGCTCGCCTCATCGAGAGGAATCCAAAGATAT
Organism: Petromyzon marinus; assembly: GCF_048934315.1. NCBI lineage: Eukaryota > Metazoa > Chordata > Hyperoartia > Petromyzontiformes > Petromyzontidae > Petromyzon > Petromyzon marinus. Next base: position 24,063,898 of record NC_133689.1, read on the forward strand.
GAGTGGTTAATCTATGGGATATGAAATGGACGAGCGACCAATAAAACAACATGTATTATGGGGTTGAATGCTTTTTGCTATTCACAAAATAAAACAAAAGCAGTAAAGCAAATATCTTATTTAACACAGCACAGCAAAATCAGTTGCACAATTCAATCCCGCTCGTCCAGACGGGGAGAATTCAATCACATTTATTCGATGCGACGTTTCTTTAATGGGATTTAATGAGCGACAACATTTTGACCCCAAACCGAGAGGATTCTGGGATGTTTGCGGTTTTTTGGTAAAAATTCTGGAAGCAAACGTAGCAGACCCATCAAGGTGGTACTCGTACTGCTCGCCTCATCGAGTGGAATCCAAAGATATGAGTGGTTAAGCTATGGGATATGAAATGGACGAGCGACCAATAAAACAACATGTATTATGGGGTTGAATGCTTTTTGCTATTCATAAAATAAAACAAAAGCAGTCATGCAAATATCTTATTTAACACAGCACAGCAAAATCAGTTGCACCATTCAATCCTGCTCGTCCAGACGGGGAGAATTCAATCACATTTATTCGATGCGACGTTTCTTATGGGATTTAATGAGCGACAACATTTTGACCCCAAATCGAGAGGCTTCTGGGATGTTTGTGGTTTTTTTGTAATAACTCTGGAAGGAAACGTCGCAGACCCATCAAGGTGGTACTCGTACTGCTCGCCTCATCGAGTGGAATCCAAAGATATGAGTGGTTAAGCTATGGGATATGAAATGGACGAGCGACCAATAAAACAACATGTATTATGGGGTTGAATGCTTTTTGCTATTCACAAAATAAAACAAAAGCAGTCATGCAAATATCTTATTTAACACAGCACAGCAAAATCAGTTGCACCATTCAATCCCGCTCGTCCAGACGGGGAGAATTCAATCACATTTATTCGATGCGACGTTTCTTATGGGATTTAATGAGCGACAACATTTTGACCCCAAATCGAGAGGCTTCTGGGATGTTTGTGTTTTTTTTGTAATAACTCTGGAAGGAAACGTCGCAGACCCATCAAGGTGGTACTCGTACTGCTCGCCTCATCGAGTGGAATCCAAAGATATGAGTGGTTAAGCTATGGGATATGAAATGGACGAGCGACCAATAAAACAACATGTATTATGGGGTTGAATGCTTTTTGCTATTCACAAAATAAAACAAAAGCAGTCATGCAAATATCTGTTTTAACACAGCACAGCAAAATCAGTTACACCATTCAATCCCCCTCGTCCAGACGGGGAGAATTCAATCACATTTATTCGATGCGACGTTTCTTTAATGGGATTTAATGAGCGACAACATTTTGACCCCAAACCGAGAGGATTCTGGGATGTTTGTGGTTTTTTTGTAATAACTCTGGAAGGCAACGTCGCAGACCCATCAAGGTGGTACTCGTACTGCTCGCCTCATCGAGTGGAATCCAAAGATATGAGTGGTTAAGCTATGGGATATGAAATGGACGAGCGACCAATAAAACAACATGTATTATGGGGTTGAATGCTTTTTGCTATTCACAAAATAAAAAAAAAAGCAGTCATGCAAATATCTTATTTAACACAGCACAGCAAAATCAGTTGCACCATTCAATCCCGCTCGTCCGGACGGGGAGAATTCAATCACATTTATTCGATGCGACGTTTCTTATGGGATTTAATGAGCGACAACATTTTGACCCCAAATCGAGAGGCTTCTGGGATGTTTGTGGTTTTTTTGTAATAACTCTGGAAGGAAACGTCGCAGACCCATCAAGGTGGTACTCGTACTGCTCGCCTCATCGAGTGGAATCCAAAGATATGAGTGGTTAAGCTATGGGATATGAAATGGACGAGCGACCAATAAAACAACATGTATTATGGGGTTGAATGCTTTTTGCTATTCACAAAATAAAACAAAAGCAGTCATGCAAATATCTTATTTAACACAGCACAGCAAAATCAGTTGCACCATTCAATCCCGCTCGTCAAGACGGGGAGAATTCAATCACATTTATTCGATGCGACGTTTCTTTAATGGGATTTAATGAGCTACAACATTTTGACCCCAAATCGAGAGGATTCTGGGATGTTTGTGGTTTTTTTGTAATAACTCTGGAAGGAAACGTCGCAGAACCATCAAGGTGGTACTCGTACTGCTCGCCTCATCGAGAGGAATCCAAAGATATGAGTGGTTAAGCTAGGGGATATGAAATGGACGGGCGACCAATTAAACAACATGTATTATGGGGTTGAATGCTTTTTGCTATTCACAAAATAAAACAAAAGCAGTCATGCAAATATCTGTTTTAACACAGCACAGCAAAATCAGTTACACCATTCAATCCCCCTCGTCCAGACGGGGAGAATTCAATCACATTTATTCGATGCGACGTTTATTATGGGATTTAATGAGCGACAACATTTTGACCCCAAACCGAGAGGATTCTGGGATGTTTGTGGTTTTTTTGTAATAACTCTGGAAAGCAACGTCGCAGACCCATCAAGGTGGTACTCGTACTGCTCGCCTCATCGAGTGGAATCCAAAGATATGAGTGGTTAAGCTATGGGATATGAAATGGACGAGCGACCAATAAAACAACATGTATTATGGGGTTGAATGCTTTTTGCTATTCACAAAATAAAACAAAAGCAGTCATGCAAATATCTGTTTTAACACAGCACATCAAAATCAGTTACACCATTCAATCCCCCTCGTCCAGACGGGGAGAATTCAATGACATTTATTCGATGCGACGTTTCTTATGGGATTTAATGAGCGACAACATTTTGACACCAAACCGAGAGGATTCTGGGATGTTTGTGGTTTTTTTTGTAATAACTCTGGAAGGAAACGTCGCAGACCCATGAAGATGGTACTACTACTGCTCGCGTCATCGAGAGGAATCCAAAGATATGAGTGTTTAAGCTATGGGATATGAAATGGACGAGCGACCAATAAAACAACATGTATTATGGGGTTGAATGCTTTTTGCTATTCACAAAATAAAACAAAAGCAGTCATGCAAATATCTTATTTAACACAGCACAACAAAATCAGTTGCACCATTCAATCCCGCTCGTCCAGACGGGGAGAATTCAATCACATTTATTCGATGCGACGTTTCTTATGGGATTTAATGAGCGACAACATTTTGACCCCAAATCGAGAGGCTTCTGGGATGTTTGTGGTTTTTTTGTAATTACTCTGGAAGGAAACGTCGCAGACCCATCAAGGTGGTACTCGTACTGCTCGCCTCATCGAGTGGAATCCAAAGATATGAGTGGTTAAGCTATGGGACATGAAATGGACGAGCGACCAATAAAACAACATGTATTATGGGGTTGAATGCTTTTTGCTATTCACAAAATAAAACAAAAGCAGTAAAGCAAATATCTTATTTAACACAGCACAGCAAAATCAGTTGCACCATTCAATCCCGCTCGTCCAGAAGGGGAGAATTCAATCACATTTATTCGATGCGACGTTTCTTTAATGGGATTTAATGAGCGACAACATTTTGACCCCAAACCGAGAGGATTCTGGGATGTTTGTGGTTTTTTGGTAATAACTCTGGAAGGAAACGTCGCAGCCCCATCAAGGTGGTAGTCGTACTGCTCGCCTCATCGAGTGGAATCCAAAGATATGAGTGGTTAAGCTATGGGATATGAAATGGACGAGCGACCAATAAAACAACATGTATTATGGGGTTGAATGCTTTTTGTTATTCACAAAATAAACAAAAGCAGTCATGCAAATATCTGTTTTAACACAGCACAGCAAAATCAGTTACACCATTCAATCCCCCTCGTCCAGACGGGGAGAATTCAATCACATTTATTCGATGCGACGTTTCTTATGGGATTTAATGAGCGACAACAGTTTGACCCCAAACCGAGAGGATTCTGGGATGTTTGTGGTTTTTTTGTAATAACTCTGGAGGGCAACGTCGCAGACCCATCAAGGTGGTACTCGTACTGCTCGCCTCATCGAGTGGAATCCAAAGATATGAGTGGTTAAGCTATGGGATATGAAATGGACGAGCGACCAATAAAACAACATGTATTATGGGGTTGAATGCTTTTTGCTATTCACAAAATAAAACAAAAGCAGTCATGCAAATATCTGTTTTAACACAGCACAGCAAAATCAGTTACACCATTCAATCCCCCTCGTCCAGACGGGGAGAATTCAATCACATTTATTCGATGCGACGTTTCTTATGGTATTTAATGAGCGACAACATTTTGACCCCAAACCGAGAGGATTCTGGGATGTTTGTGTTTTTTTTGTAATAACTCTGGAAGGCAACGTCGCAGACCCATCAAGGTGGTACTCGTACTGCTCGCCTCATCGAGTGGAATCCAAAGATATGAGTGGTTAAGCTATGGGATATGAAATGGACGAGCGACCAATAAAACAACATGTATTATGGGGTTGAATGCTTTTTGCTATTCACAAAATAAAACAAAAGCAGTCATGCAAATATCTGTTTTAACACAGCACAGCAAAATCAGTTACACCATTCAATCCCCCTCGTCCAGACGGGGAGAATTCAATCACATTTATTCGATGCGACGTTTCTTATGGTTTTTAATGAGCGACAACATTTTGACCCCAAACCGAGAGGATTCTGGGATGTTTGTGTTTTTTTTGTAATAACTCTGGAAGGCAACGTCGCAGACCCATCAAGGTGGTACTCTTACTGCTCGCCTCATCGAGAGGAATCCAAAGATATGACTGTTTAAGCTATGGGATATGAAATGGACGAGCGACCAATAAAACAACATGTATTATGGGGTTGAATGCTTTTTGCTATTCACAAAATAAAACAAAAGCAGTCATGCAAATATCTGTTTTAACACAGCACAGCAAAATCAGTTACACCATTCAATCCCCCTCGTCCAGACGGGGAGAATTCAATCACATTTATTCGATGCGACGTTTCTTATGGTATTTAATGAGCGACAACATTTTGACCCCAAACCGAGAGGATTCTGGGATGTTTGTGTTTTTTTTGTAATAACTCTGGAAGGCAACGTCGCAGACCCATCAAGGTGGTACTCTTACTGCTCGCCTCATCGAGAGGAATCCAAAGATATGACTGTTTAAGCTATGGGATATGAAATGGACGAGCGACCAATAAAACAACATGTATTATGGGGTTGAATGCTTTTTGCTATTCACAAAATAAAACAAAAGCAGTCATGCAAATATCTTATTTAACACAGCACAGCAAAATCAGTTGCACCATTCAATCCCGCTCGTCCAGACGGGGAGAATTCAATCACATTTATTCGATGCGACGTTTCTTATGGGATTTAATGAGCGACAACATTTTGACCCCAAATCGAGAGGCTTCTGGGATGTTTGTGGTTTTTTTGTAATAACTCTGGAAGGAAACGTCGCAGACCCATCAAGGTGGTACTCGTACTGCTCGCCTCATCGAGACGAATCCAAAGATATGAGTGTTTAAGCTATGGGACATGAAATGGACGAGCGACGAATAAAACAACATGTATTATGGGGTTGAATGCTTTTTGCTATTCACAAAATAAAACAAAAGCAGTAAAGCAAATATCTTATTTAACACAGCACAGCAAAATCAGTTGCACCATTCAATCCCGCTCGTCCAGACGGGGAGAATTCAATCACATTTATTCGATGCGACGTTTCTTTAATGGGATTTAATGAGCGACAACATTTTGACCCCAAACCGAGAGGATTCTGGGATGTTTGTGGTTTTTTGGTAATAACTCTGGAAGGAAACGTCGCAGACCCATCAAGGTGGTAGTCGTACTGCTCGCCTCATCGAGTGGAATCCAAAGATATGAGTGGTTAAGCTATTGGATATGAAATGGACGAGCGACCAATAAAACAACATGTATTATGGGGTTGAATGCTTTTTGCTATTCACAAAATAAAACAAAAGCAGTCATGCAAATATCTGTTTTAACACAGCACAGCAAAATCAGTTACACCATTCAATCCCCCTCGTCCAGACGGGGAGAATTCAATCACATTTATTCGATGCGACGTTTCTTATGGGATTTAATGAGCGACAACATTTTGACCCCAAACCGAGAGGATTCTGGGATGTTTGTGGTTTTTTTGTAATAACTCTGGAAGGCAACGTTGCAGACCCATCAAGGTGGTACTCGTACTGCTCGCCTCATCGAGTGGAATCCAAAGATATGAGTGGTTAAGCTATGGGATATGAAATGGACGAGCGACCAATAAAACAACATGTATTATGGGGTTGAATGCTTTTTGCTATTCACAAAATAAAACAAAAGCAGTCATGCAAATATCTGTTTTAACACAGCACAGCAAAATCAGTTACACCATTCAATCCCCCTCGTCCAGACGGGGAGAATTCAATCACATTTATTCGATGCGACGTTTCTTATGGTATTTAATGAGCGACAACATTTTGACCCCAAACCGAGAGGATTCTGGGATGTTTGTGTTTTTTTGTAATAACTCTGGAAGGCAACGTCGCAGACCCATCAAGGTGGTACTCGTACTGCTCGCCTCATCGAGAGGAATCCAAAGATATGAGTGTTTAAGCTATGGGATATGAAATGGACGAGCGACCAATAAAACAACATGTATTATGGGGTTGAATGCTTTTTGCTATTCACAAAATAAAACAAAAGCAGTCATGCAAATATCTTATTTAACACAGCACAGCAAAATCAGTTGCACCATTCAATCCCGCTCGTCCAGACGGGGAGAATTCAATCACATTTATTCGATGCGACGTTTCTTATGGGATTTAATGAGCGACAACATTTTGACCCCAAATCGAGAGGCTTCTGGGATGTTTGTGGTTTTTTTGTAATAACTCTGGAAGGAAACGTCGCAGACCAATCAAGGTGGTACTCGTACTACTCGCCTCATCGAGACGAATCCAAAGATATGAGTGGTTAAGCTATGGGACATGAAATGGACGAGCGACCAATAAAACAACATGTATTATGGGGTTGAATGCTTTTTGCTATTCACAAAATAAAACAAAAGCAGTAAAGCAAATATCTTATTTAACACAGCACAGCAAAATCAGTTGCACCATTCAATCCCGCTCGTCCAGACGGGGAGAATTCAATCACATTTATTCGATGCGACGTTTCTTTAATGGGATTTAATGAGCGACAACATTTTGACCCCAAACCGAGAGGATTCTGGGATGTTTGTGGTTTTTTGGTAATAACTCTGGAAGGAAACGTCGCAGACCCATCAAGGTGGTAGTCATACTGCTCGCCTCATCGAGTGGAATCCAAAGATATGAGTGGTTAAGCTATGGGATATGAAATGGACGAGCGACCAATAAAACAACATGTATTATGGGGTTGAATGCTTTTTGCTATTCACAAAATAAACAAAAGCAGTCATGCAAATATCTGTTTTAACACAGCACAGCAAAATCAGTTACACCATTCAATCCCCCTCGTCCAGACGGGGAGAATTCAATCACATTTATTCGATGCGACGTTTCTCTATAGGATTTAATGAGCGACAACATTTTGACCCCAAACCGAGAGGATTCTGGGATGTTTGTGGTTTTTTTGTAATAACTCTGGAAGGCAACGTCGCAGACCCATCAAGGTGGTTGTCGTACTGCTCGCCTTATCGAGTGGAATCCAAAGATATGAGTGGTTAAGCTATGGGATATGAAATGGACGAGCGACCAATAAAACAACATGTATTATGGGGTTGAATGCTTTTTGCTATTCACAAAATGAAACAAAAGCAGTCATGCAAATATCTGTTTTAACACAGCACAGCAAAATCAGTTACACCATTCAATCCCCCTCGTCCAGACGGGGAGAATTCAATCACATTTATTCGATGCGACGTTTCTTATGGTATTTAATGAGCGACAACATTTTGACCCCAAACCGAGAGGATTCTGGGATGTTTGTGTTTTTTTTGTAATAACTCTGGAAGGCAACGTCGCAGACCCATCAAGGTGGTACTCGTACTGCTCGCCTCATCGAGTGGAATCCAAAGATATGAGTGGTTAAGCTATGGGATATGAAATGGACGATCGACCAATAAAACAACATGTATTATGGGGTTGAATGCTTTTTGCTATTCACAAAATAAAACAAAAGCAGTAAAGCAAATATCTTATTTAACACAGCACAGCAAAATCAGTTGCACAATTCAATCCCGCTCGTCCTGACGGGGAGAATTCAATCACATTTATTCGATGCGACGTTTCTTTAATGGGATTTAATGAGCGACAACATTTTGACCCCAAACCGAGAGGATTCTGGGATGTTTGCGGTTTTTTGGTAACAATTCTGGAAGGAAACGTAGCAGACCCATCAAGGTGGTACTCGTAATGCTCGCCTCATCGAGTGGAATCCAAAGATATGAGTGGTTAAACTAAGGGATATGAAATGGACGAGCGACCAATAAAACAACATGTATTATGGGGTTGAATGCTTTTTGCTATTCACAAAATAAAACAAAAGCAGTCATGCAAATATCTTATTTAACACAGCACAGCAAAATCAGTTGCACCATTCAATCCCGCTCGTCCAGACGGGGAGAATTCAATCACATTTATTCGATGCGACGTTTCTTATCGGATTTATTGAGCGACAACATTTTGACCCCAAATCGAGAGGATTCTGGGATGTTTGTGGTTTTTTTGTAATAACTCTGGAAGGAAACGTCGCAGAACTATCAAGGTGGTACTCGTACTGCTCGCCTCATCGAGAGGAATCCAAAGATATGAGTGGTTAAGCTATGGGATATGAAATGGACGAGCGACCAATAAAACAACATGTATTATGGGGTTGAATGCTTTTTGCTATTCACAAAATAAAACAAAAGCAGTCATGCAAATATCTTATTTAACACAGCACAGCAAAATCAGTTGCACCATTCAATCCCCCTCGTCCAGACGGGGAGAATTCAATCACATTTTTTCGATGCGACGTTTCTTTAATGGGATTTAATGAGCTACAACATTTTGACCCCAAATCGAGAGGATTCTGGGATGTTTGTGGTTTTTTTGTAATAACTCTGGAAAGCAACGTCGCAGACCCATCAAGGTGGTACTCGTACTGCTCGCCTCATCGAGTGGAATCCAAAGATATGAGTGGTTAAGCTATGGGATATGAAATGGACGAGCGACCAATAAAACAACATGTATTATGGGGTTGAATGCTTTTTGCTATTCACAAAATAAAACAAAAGCAGTCATGCAAATATCTGTTTTAACACAGCACATCAAAATCAGTTACACCATTCAATCCCCCTCGTCCAGACGGGGAGAATTCAATCACATTTATTCGATGCGACGTTTCTTATGGGATTTAATGAGCGACAACATTTTGACCCCAAACCGAGAGGAATCTGGGATGTTTGTGGTTTTTTTGTAATAACTCTGGAAGGAAACGTCGCAGACCAATGAAGGTGGTACTCGTACTGCTCGCCTCATCGAGTGGAATCCAAAGATATGAGTGGTTAAGCTATGGGATATGAAATGGACGAGCGACCAATGAAACAACATGTATTATGGGGTTGAATGCTTTTTGCTATTCACAAAATAAAATAAAAGCAGTCATGCAAATATCTTATTTAACACGGCACAGAAAAATCAGTTGCACCATTCAATCCCGCTCGTCCAGACGGGGAGAATTCAATGACATTTATTCGATGCGACGTTTCTTATGGGATTTAATGAGCGACAACATTTTGACCCCAAACCGAGAGGATTCTGGGATGTTTGTGGTTTTTTTTGTAATAACTCTGGAAGGAAACGTCGCAGACCCATGAAGATGGTACTACTACTGCTCGCCTCATCGAGAGGAATCCAAAGATATGAGTGTTTAAGCTATGGGATATGAAATGGACGAGCGACCAATAAAACAACATGTATTATGGGGTTGAATGCTTTTTGCTATTCACAAAATAAAACAAAAGCAGTCATGCAAATATCTTATTTAACACAGCACAGCAAAATCAGTTGCACCATTCACTCCCGCTCGTCCAGACGGGGAGAATTCAATCACATTTATTCGATGCGACGTTTCTTATGGGATTTAATGAGCGACAACATTTTGACCCCAAATCGAGAGGCTTCTGGGATGTTTGTGGTTTTTTTGTAATAACTCTGGAAGGAAACGTCGCAGACCCATCAAGGTGGTACTCGTACTGCTCGCCTCATCGAGTGGAATCCAAAGATATGAGTGGTTAAGCTATGGGATATGAAATGGACGAGCGACCAATAAAACAACATGTATTATGGGGTTGAATGCTTTTTGCTATTCACAAAATAAAACAAAAGCAGTCATGCAAATATCTGTTTTAACACAGCACATCAAAATCAGTTACACCATTCAATCCCCCTCGTCCAGACGGGGAGAATTCAATCACATTTATTCGATGCGACGTTTCTTATGGGATTTAATGAGCGACAACATTTTGACCCCAAACCGAGAGGAATCTGGGATGTTTGTGGTTTTTTTGTAATAACTCTGGAAGGAAACGTCGCAGACCAATGAAGGTGGTACTCGTACTGCTCGCCTCATCGAGTGGAATCCAAAGATATGAGTGGTTAAGCTATGGGATATGAAATGGACGAGCGACCAATGAAACAACATGTATTATGGGGTTGAATGCTTTTTGCTATTCACAAAATAAAATAAAAGCAGTCATGCAAATATCTTATTTAACACGGCACAGAAAAATCAGTTGCACCATTCAATCCCGCTCGTCCAGACGGGGAGAATTCAATGACATTTATTCGATGCGACGTTTCTTATGGGATTTAATGAGCGACAACATTTTGACCCCAAACCGAGAGGATTCTGGGATGTTTGTGGTTTTTTTTGTAATAACTCTGGAAGGAAACGTCGCAGACCCATGAAGATGGTACTACTACTGCTCGCCTCATCGAGAGGAATCCAAAGATATGAGTGGTTAAGCTATGGGATATGAAATGGACGAGCGACCAATAAAACAACATGTATTATGGGGTTGAATGCTTTTTGCTATTCACAAAATAAAACAAAAGCAGTCATGCAAATATCTTATTTAACACAGCACAGCAAAATCAGTTGCACCATTCAATCCCCCTCGTCCAGACGGGGAGAATTCAATCACATTTTTTCGATGCGACGTTTCTTTAATGGGATTTAATGAGCTACAACATTTTGACCCCAAATCGAGAGGATTCTGGGATGTTTGTGGTTTTTTTGTAATAACTCTGGAAAGCAACGTCGCAGACCCATCAAGGTGGTACTCGTACTGCTCGCCTCATCGAGTGGAATCCAAAGATATGAGTGGTTAAGCTATGGGATATGAAATGGACGAGCGACCAATAAAACAACATGTATTATGGGGTTGAATGCTTTTTGCTATTCACAAAATAAAACAAAAGCAGTCATGCAAATATCTGTTTTAACACAGCACATCAAAATCAGTTACACCATTCAATCCCCCTCGTCCAGACGGGGAGAATTCAATCACATTTATTCGATGCGACGTTTCTTATGGGATTTAATGAGCGACAACATTTTGACCCCAAACCGAGAGGAATCTGGGATGTTTGTGGTTTTTTTGTAATAACTCTGGAAGGAAACGTCGCAGACCAATGAAGGTGGTACTCGTACTGCTCGCCTCATCGAGTGGAATCCAAAGATATGAGTGGTTAAGCTATGGGATATGAAATGGACGAGCGACCAATGAAACAACATGTATTATGGGGTTGAATGCTTTTTGCTATTCACAAAATAAAATAAAAGCAGTCATGCAAATATCTTATTTAACACGGCACAGAAAAATCAGTTGCACCATTCAATCCCGCTCGTCCAGACGGGGAGAATTCAATGACATTTATTCGATGCGACGTTTCTTATGGGATTTAATGAGCGACAACATTTTGACCCCAAACCGAGAGGATTCTGGGATGTTTGTGGTTTTTTTTGTAATAACTCTGGAAGGAAACGTCGCAGACCCATGAAGATGGTACTACTACTGCTCGCCTCATCGAGAGGAATCCAAAGATATGAGTGTTTAAGCTATGGGATATGAAATGGACGAGCGACCAATAAAACAACATGTATTATGGGGTTGAATGCTTTTTGCTATTCACAAAATAAAACAAAAGCAGTCATGCAAATATCTTATTTAACACAGCACAGCAAAATCAGTTGCACCATTCACTCCCGCTCGTCCAGACGGGGAGAATTCAATCACATTTATTCGATGCGACGTTTCTTATGGGATTTAATGAGCGACAACATTTTGACCCCAAATCGAGAGGCTTCTGGGATGTTTGTGGTTTTTTTGTAATAACTCTGGAAGGAAACGTCGCAGACCCATCAAGGTGGTACTCGTACTGCTCGCCTCATCGAGTGGAATCCAAAGATATGAGTGGTTAAGCTATGGGATATGAAATGGACGAGCGACCAATAAAACAACATGTATTATGGGGTTGAATGCTTTTTGCTATTCACAAAATAAAACAAAAGCAGTCATGCAAATATCTGTTTTAACACAGCACATCAAAATCAGTTACACCATTCAATCCCCCTCGTCCAGACGGGGAGAATTCAATCACATTTATTCGATGCGACGTTTCTTATGGGATTTAATGAGCGACAACATTTTGACCCCAAACCGAGAGGAATCTGGGATGTTTGTGGTTTTTTTGTAATAACTCTGGAAGGAAACGTCGCAGACCAATGAAGGTGGTACTCGTACTGCTCGCCTCATCGAGTGGAATCCAAAGATATGAGTGGTTAAGCTATGGGATATGAAATGGACGAGCGACCAATGAAACAACATGTATTATGGGGTTGAATGCTTTTTGCTATTCACAAAATAAAATAAAAGCAGTCATGCAAATATCTTATTTAACACGGCACAGAAAAATCAGTTGCACCATTCAATCCCGCTCGTCCAGACGGGGAGAATTCAATGACATTTATTCGATGCGACGTTTCTTATGGGATTTAATGAGCGACAACATTTTGACCCCAAACCGAGAGGATTCTGGGATGTTTGTGGTTTTTTTTGTAATAACTCTGGAAGGAAACGTCGCAGACCCATGAAGATGGTACTACTACTGCTCGCCTCATCGAGAGGAATCCAAAGATATGAGTGTTTAAGCTATGGGATATGAAATGGACGAGCGACCAATAAAACAACATGTATTATGGGGTTGAATGCTTTTTGCTATTCACAAAATAAAACAAAAGCAGTCATGCAAATATCTTATTTAACACAGCACAGCAAAATCAGTTGCACCATTCACTCCCGCTCGTCCAGACGGGGAGAATTCAATCACATTTATTCGATGCGACGTTTCTTATGGGATTTAATGAGCGACAACATTTTGACCCCAAATCGAGAGGCTTCTGGGATGTTTGTGGTTTTTTTGTAATAACTCTGGAAGGAAACGTCGCAGACCCATCAAGGTGGTACTCGTACTGCTCGCCTCATCGAGTGGAATCCAAAGATATGAGTGGTTAAGCTATGGGATCTGAAATGGACGAGCGACCAATAAAACAACATGTATTATGGGGTTGAATGCTTTTTGCTATTCACAAAATAAAACAAAAGCAGTCATGCAAATATCTGTTTTAACATAGCACAGCAAAATCAGTTACACCATTCAATCCCCCTCGTCCAGACGGGGAGAATTCAATCACATTTATTCGATGCGACGTTTCTTATGGGATTTAATGAGCGACAACATTTTGACCCCAAACCGAGAGGATTCTGGGATGTTTGTGTTTTTTTTGTAATAACTTTGGAAGGCAACGTCGCAGACCCATCAAGGTGGTAGTCGTACTGCTCGCCTCATCGAGTGGAATCCAAAGATATGAGTGGTTAAGCTATGGGATATGAAATGGACGAGCGACCAATAAAACAACATGTATTATGGGGTTGAATGCTTTTTGCTATTCACAAAATAAACAAAAGCAGTCATGCAAATATCTGTTTTAACACAGCACAGCAAAATCAGTTACACCATTCAATCCCCCTCGTCCAGACGGGGAGAATTCAATCACATTTATTCGATGCGACGTTTCTTATGGGATTTAATGAGCGACAACATTTTGACCCCAAACCGAGAGGATTCTGGGATGTTTGTGGTTTTTTTGTAATAACTCTGGAAGGCAACGTCGCAGACCCATCAAGGTGGTACTCGTACTGCTCGCCTTATCGAGTGGAATCCAAAGATATGAGTGGTTAAGCTATGGGATATGAAATGGACGAGCGACCAATAAAACAACATGTATTATGGGGTTGAATGCTTTTTGCTATTCACAAAATAAAACAAAAGCAGTCATGCAAATATCTGTTTTAACACAGCACAGCAAAATCAGTTACACCATTCAATCCCCCTCGTCCAGACGGGGAGAATTCAATCACATTTATTCGATGCGACGTTTCTTATGGTATTTAATGAGCGACAACATTTTGACCCGAAACCGAGAGGATTCTGGGATGTTTGTGTTTTTTTTGTAATAACTCTGGAAGGCAACGTCGCAGACCCATCAAGGTGGTACTCGTACTGCTCGCCTCATCGAGTGGAATCCAAAGATATGAGTGGTTAAGCTATGGGATATGAAATGGACGATCGACCAATAAAACAACATGTATTATGGGGTTGAATGCTTTTTGCTATTCACAAAATAAAACAAAAGCAGTAAAGCAAATATCTTATTTAACACAGCACAGCAAAATCAGTTGCACAATTCAATCCCGCTCGTCCAGACGGGGAGAATTCAATCACATTTATTCGATGCGACGTTTCTTTAATGGGATTTAATGAGCGACAACATTTTGACCCCAAACCGAGAGGATTCTGGGATGTTTGCGGTTTTTTGGTAACAATTCTGGAAGGAAACGTAGCAGACCCATCAAGGTGGTACTCGTAATGCTCGCCTCATCGAGTGGAATCCAAAGATATGAGTGGTTAAACTAAGGGATATGAAATGGACGAGCGACCAATAAAACAACATGTATTATGGGGTTGAATGCTTTTTGCTATTCACAAAATAAAACAAAAGCAGTCATGCAAATATCTTATTTAACACAGCACAGCAAAATCAGTTGCACCATTCAATCCCGCTCGTCCAGACGGGGAGAATTCAATCACATTTATTCGATGCGACGTTTCTTATCGGATTTATTGAGCGACAACATTTTGACCCCAAATCGAGAGGATTCTGGGATGTTTGTGGTTTTTTTGTAATAACTCTGGAAGGAAACGTCGCAGAACTATCAAGGTGGTACTCGTACTGCTCGCCTCATCGAGAGGAATCCAAAGATATGAGTGGTTAAGCTATGGGATATGAAATGGACGAGCGACCAATAAAACAACATGTATTATGGGGTTGAATGCTTTTTGCTATTCACAAAATAAAACAAAAGCAGTCATGCAAATATCTTATTTAACACAGCACAGCAAAATCAGTTGCACCATTCAATCCCCCTCGTCCAGACGGGGAGAATTCAATCACATTTTTTCGATGCGACGTTTCTTTAATGGGATTTAATGAGCTACAACATTTTGACCCCAAATCGAGAGGATTCTGGGATGTTTGTGGTTTTTTTTGTAATAACTCTGGAAAGCAACGTCGCAGACCCATCAAGGTGGTACTCGTACTGCTCGCCTCATCGAGTGGAATCCAAAGATATGAGTGGTTAAGCTATGGGATATGAAATGGACGAGCGACCAATAAAACAACATGTATTATGGGGTTGAATGCTTTTTGCTATTCACAAAATAAAACAAAAGCAGTCATGCAAATATCTGTTTTAACACAGCACATCAAAATCAGTTACACCATTCAATCCCCCTCGTCCAGACGGGGAGAATTCAATCACATTTATTCGATGCAACGTTTCTTATGGGATTTAATGAGCGACAACATTTTGACCCCAAACCGAGAGGAATCTGGGATGTTTGTGGTTTTTTTGTAATAACTCTGGAAGGAAACGTCGCAGACCAATGAAGGTGGTACTCGTACTGCTCGCCTCATCGAGTGGAATCCAAAGATATGAGTGGTTAAGCTATGGGATATGAAATGGACGAGCGACCAATGAAACAACATGTATTATGGGGTTGAATGCTTTTTGCTATTCACAAAATAAAATAAAAGCAGTCATGCAAATATCTTATTTAACACGGCACAGAAAAATCAGTTGCACCATTCAATCCCGCTCGTCCAGACGGGGAGAATTCAATGACATTTATTCGATGCGACGTTTCTTATGGGATTTAATGAGCGACAACATTTTGACCCCAAACCGAGAGGATTCTGGGATGTTTGTGGTTTTTTTTGTAATAACTCTGGAAGGAAACGTCGCAGACCCATGAAGATGGTACTACTACTGCTCGCCTCATCGAGAGGAATCCAAAGATATGAGTGTTTAAGCTATGGGATATGAAATGGACGAGCGACCAATAAAACAACATGTATTATGGGGTTGAATGCTTTTTGCTATTCACAAAATAAAACAAAAGCAGTCATGCAAATATCTTATTTAACACAGCACAGCAAAATCAGTTGCACCATTCACTCCCGCTCGTCCAGACGGGGAGAATTCAATCACATTTATTCGATGCGACGTTTCTTATGGGATTTAATGAGCGACAACATTTTGACCCCAAATCGAGAGGCTTCTGGGATGTTTGTGGTTTTTTTGTAATAACTCTGGAAGGAAACGTCGCAGACCCATCAAGGTGGTACTCGTACTGCTCGCCTCATCGAGTGGAATCCAAAGATATGAGTGGTTAAGCTATGGGATCTGAAATGGACGAGCGACCAATAAAACAACATGTATTATGGGGTTGAATGCTTTTTGCTATTCACAAAATAAAACAAAAGCAGTCATGCAAATATCTGTTTTAACACAGCACAGCAAAATCAGTTACACCATTCAATCCCCCTCGTCCAGACGGGGAGAATTCAATCACATTTAATCGATGCGACGTTTCTTATGGGATTTAATGAGCGACAACATTTTGACCCCAAACCGAGAGGATTCTGGGATGTTTGTGTTTTTTTTGTAATAACTTTGGAAGGCAACGTCGCATACCCATCAAGGTGGTACTCGTACTGCTCGCCTCATCGAGTGGAATCCAAAGATATGAGTGGTTAAGCTATGGGATATGAAATGGACGAGCGACCAATGAAACAACATGTATTATGGGGTTGAATGCTTTTTGCTATTCACAAAATAAAACAAAAGCAGTCATGCAAATATCTTATTTAACACAGCACAGCACCACCACCAGGACCACCACGCGGCCCCAGCTCGCGGAGCCATCGCGGAGGACCTCCCAGGCCACGTCCACGAGCAGCCGGCGGGGCCCTCGGTGCTCCACCCGCTCCTCCGTGTAGCTCACCAAGTCCAGAACGGAGTCTCTGAACCGCGCGAGGGACAGGTCTCCCAGGCAGTTGACCACCTCCTGCACCAGCTGCGTTGGCTGAACCTCCTGCAGCTGCTGAACCTTCTGCACCTTCTGCAGCTGCTCCTGCAACTGCAGCCACTCCGTCTGTGTCGCTAGGTGAGCCATGAAGCCGGCGACCAGATTCGCTGGCAAGACGGTCAGCAGCTGCAGCGCCTCCTTCTCTTCCTCCCCCTCGTCTTCCTCCTCCACCTCATCATCTTCCTCCTCCCCCTCCTTAGACTCCTTCTCCTCTGTCTCCCTCTAACTCCCTGTGTGACCCTCCTCCCCCGGTCTCCTTCCTCGTCCCCGTGCGTCCCTCCTCCTTCCCCCGTCTCCCTCTTCCCTGTGTCTCCCTCTTTTTTCTTTTTGCTGATGAAGTTTTTTTTTTATTTCCACAAGGTGTAAACGCCGTATCCCTTATTTTGTAATTGTAATTCTGGGCCAAAGAGGTCCCACAAACGTAAACGTTTTGTATTTAAAATATAACACAACAACAATGAATGGCTTAGTGGGTAAAGTAAGACGCACGCCAAAACGGGTGAGTTAAATAAATCCAACCTCTCCTACCGGATTATAGGACGCAAACCAAACTTTGTTGTAACAAGAACATAAAAAAACTGATTCTCTTAATCAGGTGAATACGGTAAAGGGGCAGAGTCTGTGGTTGCCGGTGTGGTGAGTCTGTGGGTCTCTGTGTGGTGACGATGTCTATGGGTCTCTGTGGTGATGGCAATGTCGGGTGGTGGCGGGTTTAACCACACAACATTTATATATTCACGCGATCTAACCCAAACAAAACCTGTACTACGGAGTCAACAACAACGACGTGAGGGCTCTCCGACGCGCGTCTCGGTTGGGGTGAGGGTGCTTTCTGTTGTATATGTAGGTTATGAAAATTTGATGTAAATAATAAAAATTAAATGAAATTTGCATAATAATCCGACATTATGCTAATTGATGTAAGTGCATAGACTATGCTAATTCGAGAGATAATCGTATTAATTTATGCTAGTGTATGTGTGATTATGCTACTGCGAGCCGTTATGATAATTAGGCCCCGCCTCGTTGACGAGGGTCGTTTATCAATCGGGATAATGCAATTAATCGTATGCAGTTATGCAGGTACTGTGAGCATGTCACATTAAACTCGGCTGTGTTGTTTAACTTCGTATTATCGATGGGTATAATACAATTATTCTCGCTTTAACATTTACTGAGTATGTGTTAGTGTGTTCAGCCAGGTCTCCAAGTTCAGATCTCAGCACAGAATACAGTTCTTATGCATAAATTTCAGGAAAGAACACACAACACTTCCGTGTTAATCAATTTTAATGACGATAGTGATAATGACGATAATGATGACGATGGTGATAATGATGACGATGGTGATAATGATGACGATAATAACAATGGTGATGATGCGTACTTCAACAGCTCCAGCACGAGACAGTTGTGTCCGCGGAAGTGGAACGAGTGCAGGACGCGGATGACGCCGTGCAGCTCAGCACTGCCCTCCCCCTGCAGCTCCGTGATCACCTTCAGCTCCATCCTCTGCATCTCCATCTTGGTAGGGCTGCGTGCACACAGCAATTCTTTGGGTCAGTTTAACACGTAGGCTTTCGCGACCAATATCATTCATAATAAAGGTTTTTGGGTTAGATCGCGTTTATTTATAAATGTGTCGCAACCCTCCACCACCCGACACGGCCAATCAGCAAAAAAGTGTCACGTTGACAAAAGACAAACAATTCACTACTTCAGCCCACCGGTGTGTTGAAGAGTCAATCCACATTTACAGTTTGAGTACGACGTTTCGCTGGTAAATACATCCAGCATCATCAATTGCTTGATGATGGTAAATACATCCAGCATCATCAATTGCTTGATGATGCTGGATGTATTTACCAGCGAAACGTCGTACTCAAACTGTAAATGTGGATTGACTCTTCAACACACCGGTGGGCTGAAGTAGTGAATTGTTTGTCTTTTGTCAACGTGACACTTTTTTGCTGATTGGCCGTGTCGGGTGGTGGAGGGTTGCGACACATTTATAAATAAACGCGATCTAACCCAAACACCTTTATTATGAATTATTTGGGTCTCTGTGGGTCTCTATGAGTGTCTAAGGGTGTCTATGGATCTCTATGGTTGTCTCTAGTTTATAGTAGTCTTAAGAGGGTTATTATTTTAGTGAGATAGTTTCAGTTTATATTTAGAGAGTTTTACGGAGGTTATTATCATTGCTGTTTACTATTATACTCATTATTTTGTAACCATGTTGTATTTACTACCATTTATGATCTATTATTATTTTATTCATGTATAATTATTACGACTGCTCCCACTGTGTTAAGACCACCACCACCCACACCATTTCCAACCACGCCACATCACCACTACCCACCCACCCCCCCACCAACCCCATCACCCCTGCCCCAACCCACTTTCCGTGCAGTACCAGCATCTTGACAGCCACCAGGAATCCCATCTTGTGGTCCACGCACTGCAGCACCACACCCTGCCCTCTCTAGCCAATCTTCTCTTGCACCTCGAAGCCCTATTGGTGCTGATCCTGGGGTATCTAAAAAGCAGCCGAAGCAGCAGCAGCGCCGCCACAGCCAGTCAGAGTCACAATCACGATGGGAATATTTAACGCTTAGTGGTAGGAGCAGCAGTGGTCGTAGTGGTTAGTAGTTAGTAGTAGCAGTAGTGCCTGTGTGTCTGTGTGCCTTTGTGTGTGTGCCTGTGTTTGTGTGTCTGTCTGTGCGAGTCTCACAGGGATATAGTTGTGGGTCTCTGTGGGTATCTCTGTGTCTGTGCATCTCACTGATATATAGCTGTGGGTCTCGATTGGTGCCTCTGTGAGTCTCTATGAGTGTCTCTGTGGATCTCTATGGGTGTCTGAATGGGCTCTGTGGGTGTCTCTGTGAGCCTCACAGGGATGTAGTTGTGGGTCGTTATGGGTGTTATCTATGGGTCTCTATAGGTGTCTCAATGGGTGTATCTATGGATGTCTGGGTCTCTGTGAGCCTCACAGGGATGTATTTGTTTTCTTGGTCGTCGTAGCCATCGTTGTAGATGCCACCGCGGGATTTGCCCTCGTCCATAGAGAAAAACCAAACTTGACAGACGTCGGCCAGCTCCTCCTCCTGGCGCTCGGTCAGGCGAGGCTCGAAGAGAGCCAGGATCGCTGCAGACGTGACAACAACAACTTAAATCATTAACTATGTTTTTTTTCTTTACCGAAACAACCAAAGAGTGTTTTTACACACACCAAAAAGCCCAGCAAGTTGGCGGTTGTTGTGTGTCTGTGTGTGTGTCTGTGTGTGTGTTCTGTAGCGGTTAGCGCGCTGCGCTATGAACCTGGCGACCCGGGTTTGATTCCCGCTCACGGCCAACACCAGTGACGATTTTCTGAACCGGTCCCGGGCTTCCCCTAGGTCGACTCAGCCTCAAATGAGTACCTGGTGCGGTGTGTAAACATTGCCACTGGGGAGACAAAGGCGGTCGGGCGTGGTGCTGGCCACCCACCCCCTCGTGTACCGTTCCGGCCTTCATAGGTGCTCGCTAACAGCACTTGCCCCTACAGTCTGTTAAGGCTATATGGGGGATCTTTATCTTTGTGTTCTGTCAGACCAGGAATGTGTGCACCACAGAGTGAATCTCCCTGCGGCACAGGGGACAGGCCATGCCGCGCCGCTGCAACTCGAAGACGCAGTGGCGGCATGTGGCAAGGTTTTCGCTGTCGCCGTGAACCAACGTGCAGCTACGTGGCTCACACCGGCACACCACGCACCCACCCACAACACCACCACCACCCACAACACCACCCACAACACCACCAGCAACCACCACCCATGCCACCACTACCTACACCACCACCAACCACACCACCCACACCATCACCATCCACCACCGCTACCGGCTGGAGTGTAAGAAGGAGAGGCAGTGGTGGAGGTGGTGTTGACGCTGGCACCGGCTCGCCTGTTGTCGGCCGTCACTACGGAGAATAACTTAATGAGCAGCGCTGCCACCGAGTGTCTGAGATCTCTGAGTGAGAATCCCTCCAGACAAAACACCTCCTCCAGGGGGTCCCTGCCACACCTCACCAGGTACTGCCTCTCTTCATCGTAAAGTCGCCTCCGCTTGATGTACTGTTCCACGTAGTGGAACACCTGTACCACCGTGAATGTGTCGCCCTAGGCACCGACCGAATGCAGCAGAGGAATCATCCGAGGCACCGGCTTCAGGAGAATGTTCCTGCGAGCTTGTCAGAGACATGGACAATTCCATGCACTGTATGTGTTCTGTATTTGTACGTGGATAGTAACGAGAGTGGATGTGCATTCACTCCGAGTCTTTACTGTGTCGTTAAACAGCATGGGGTACACAATGACGTGAAACTTTACATCTACCCTACCTCTGTGCTCCATGCCGAAAAGCCACTGCAGTGGTAATAAAACTGCAACGCATTTTATTCATCAACCTGCATTTTCTTATTTTCCCCAAATTTTAACCTGGGTTGGGCTGTCGCCATCCTGCCCTGGAACCAATTATTAATTCGTGTCTCTAGCAGACCATTGCAGGCCTTGTGTTAGAGAATGGCTCACTGAAGCTGATATCACAGAGCTACTTCTAATTACCCTTCAAACGCCCTCTGGTCCACAGTAAAGAGCAGCACCCTCCCACCTGTCCTTTAAGTAGGAGTAACGTTGGTCATAACAACGTTCTTTTCGATGAAATTTATCCAAATTAAGTGCAGAACCACATTGCAGCCATGTAATGGTTTATTTTGTGCTGTCAATGACGACTGGGCTGAGATCATTAGCTCGCTAGAATTGAGAACCTGCTTTGATCACAGGCGGTGTGGATTCAAACCCAAGTACTCCGTGGTGCCTGGTCAGTGCTATGACCTCTGGGTCACTTAGCCGCCTCCAAACACCCCCCATGTCAAATACATAAGCAGCAACCTGTATCGTGGGCAGCAGCATTCTTTGAATACTCTGTCAAAAAATGTTTATTGTGGAGTGGTGGCACAATTCCGCAATTGCTTTCTCATACCTCTGGTGACAGGAAGAATTTCTACAAGACGGAGTTCTAGAGAACCCATTTACTCGATGTTTTGGTCTACTCTTCCACACTGGGCAGATGAAGAGGAAGTAGTACCTACACTTTAACACACCGCATCCGCAGCCCCTCTCCTAAGTGGGCGTCCCCAGCCCGAATGCTCGCAGGAAGCCCTCCTAGCCTCCCTGCTCGACGAGCCAGGCCCCGCACGCGTTCACCAGCAGGGCGTCCACCGCGTCCATCACGGCCGCCGTCTTCTCCGCGTCGCGCAGACGTATGCAGTCGACCAGCCTCTTTGCGAGGGAGGAGCGAGCAGAGCACCACCAGGACCACCACGCGGCTCCGGCTCGCAGAGCCGTCGTGGAGGACTTCCCAGGCCACGTCCACGAGCAGCCGGCGGGGCCCTCGGTGCTCCACCCGCTCCTCCGCGTGGCTCACCAGAACGGAGTTTCTGAACCGCGCGAGGAACAGGTCTCCCAGGCAGTTGACCACCTCCTGCGCCAGCTGTGCTGGCTGAACCTTCTGCAGCTACTGGAGCTGCAGCTGCTCCTGCACCTGCAGCTACTCCTGCACCTACATCTACTCCGTCTGTGTCGCCATGTGAGCCATGTAGCCGGCGATCAGATTCGCTATCAAGACGCTCAACAGCTGCAGCGCCTCCTTCTTTTCCTCACCTTCCTCCTCCCCCTCGTTTTCCTCCTCCCCCTCCTCCTCCTCCTCCCCCTCCTCCTCCACTTTCAAAACAAAGAGTGAGGACATAATATCAATAACCCGGGAATTTTATAGTGACCTCTTCTTTCCTGATAAAACGTCTATGCCTGCCCAGAATTTCCTAAAGAGCTCGGTGAAAGTACTGTCCTCCAGCAGGGCGTTGTTGAAGTGCCAGTAGGCCTCACCACTTGGTGTTCCACGCAGCCTGAGGTCCAGCAGGATCAGGCTGTGGTCTGTTAGTGATGCAGCCCCTGATGTCAGCAGTCAGAATGCTCGAGACAAGACTTCTGGAGATGTAGAAACGGTCGATCCTGGACTGTGTAGCTGGTTCATTGCCCCGTGTCCGCGTGAAGGTGAAGCTTCGCCGCCTAGGGTGGTGCAGCCGCCACACGTCCACCAGATCGGAGGCGTCCAGAAGGGCTTGGAGCTCTCCCCGGAGATTGGCGTTGCAGTGCCCCTTCCCTGTGTGGTCGAGAGCATCCAGCGTGCAGTTGTAGTCACCTCCCGTGACCACAAACTCGTCCCCTGGAATGCCACCGAGGTGGTTCCGCAGAAGTTGCAGGAACCCGGGTCTCTCACTGTCAGTGGTGGGAGCGTACACGTTGACGAGGTGGATGGCGGTGACGCCGACCTGCACCGTGAGGTCCAGGATCCTCCCCTTGATCACCTCCACCTGGCTGACGGTGTCGGGGGAAAAGTTTGGTGACAGCACGGTTGCTACTCCTGAGGAGGTGTTGCTGAAGTGGCTGATGAAGGGCTTCGCTCTCCACTCCGTCCTCCAGGCAACGTCATTGTCCATGGCGAGATGGGTCTCCTGCACGAACAGCACGGAGACCTTATGCTGCTTTGCAAGGTATCCTACGTAGTATATTCTCAGCGCCCCTCTGCACCCATTCATGTTCAGGGAGGCGTTGCGCAACGTCATTGTGAGTGAGTCGCCCGCCTGTTCCAATGAGTCACCTTGCTGAGGAGGCTCCTTACCCTGGACGTCTCCAGGTCTCTCGATTGTTTTCCTTCCTGCTGGAGCTCTGTGAGGATGCGTCAGAGGGAGACCTCTATGGCGTCTGGCTCGCCATCTTGTCAAGGCCTCCATCACCTTGTTTGGTTTCCTGGGGGTCTCTTTGAAGAATCTCCACAGGTCTTCCTGGCAGAAGATGGGTGCCCGCGAAGATGACCTCTTTGAGACCTGGTTGGTTTCGCTACCCACACGGAGGTCATCATCCGAGTCCCCCTTCTTGCTTCCATGCCCTGCATGTGGGGGCCAAGAGTCGGGGGCCCATGGTTGGCTCCATGTGGCCTCCCCCAGGGGCCGTGGCAGGTGGAATGCTACCGCACGCCTCTTCCACATTAGCAGGGCACTCTGCGAGGCTTGCAGGGTGTCCTTAGTCTGTCTTTTGAATTCTGGGCCAAAGAGGTCCCATAAACGTAAACGTGTTGTATTTAAAATATAACACAAACAACAGCAATGAATGGCTTAGTGGGTAAAGTAAGACGCACCCCAAAACCGGTGAGTTAAATAAATCTGATCTTTCCTATTACCGGATTATAGGACGCAAACCAAACTTTGTTGTAACAAGAACATAGAAAAAACTGAGTCTCTTAATCAGGTGAATACGGTAAAGGGGCTGAGTCTGTGGGTGTCAGTGTGGTGAGTCTGTGGGTCTCTGTGTGGTGAGTCTGTGGGTCTCTGTGTGGTGATGGCCATGTCGGGTGGTGGCGGGTTTAACGACACAAAATTAATATATTCACGCGATCTAACCCAAACAAAGCCTGTACTACGGATTCAACAACAATGACATGAGGGTTCTCCGACGCGCGTCTCGGTTGGGGTGAGGGTGCGGTCGCGCCGTCTCCTCCGTACGGATTGTTTCTTCCTTTCCCAACTGCGATGTTCTCGCTCTCTCCTCTCTTTTTGTCTCCACCGTCGCCAACCGTCGGAGCTCGGCATCCGCGGCCCCTCTCCTAGGTGGGCGTCCCCAGCCCGAATTCTCGCAGGAAGCCCTCCCAGCCTCCCTGCTCGACGAACCAGGCCCAGCACGCGTTCACCAGCAGGGCGGCCACCACGTCCGTCACTGCCGCCGTCTTCTCCGCGTCACTCAGACGTACGCAGTCCACCAGCCTCTTCGCGAGGGAGGAGCGAGCAGAGCACCACCAGGACCACCACGCGGCCCCAGCTCGCGAAGACGTCACGGAGGACCTCCCAGGCCACGTCCACGAGCAGCCGGCGGGGCCCTCGGTGCTCCACGCGCTCCTCCGCGTGGCTCACCAGAACAGAGTCTCTGAACCGCGCGAGGAACAGGTCCCCAGGCAGTTGACCACCTCCTGCACCAGCTGTGCTGGCTGAACCTTCTGCAGCTGCTGGACCTGCAGCTGCTCCTGCACCTGCAGCTACTCTGTCTGTTTCGCTAGGTGAGCCATGAAGCCCGCGATCAGATTCGCTGTCAAGACAGTCAACAGCTGCAGCGCCTCCTTTTTCTTCCTCCCCCTCACCTTCTTCTTCCTCCTCCTCCACTCATAAAACAAAGAGTGAGGACATAATATCAATAACCTGGGAATTTTATAGTGACCTCTTCTCTCCTGATAAAACGTCTATGCCTGCCCAGAATTTCCTAAAGAGGTCGGTGAACGTACTGTCCTCCAGCAGGGCGTTGTTGAAGTGCCAGTAGGCCGCAGCACTTGGTGTTCCACGCAGCCTAAGGTCCAGCAGGATCAGGCTGTGGTCTGTTAGTGGTGCAGCCCTGATGTCAGCAGGCAGAATGCTCGAGACAAGACTTCTGGAGATATAGAAGCGGTCGATCCTGGACTGGGTAGCTGGTTCATTGCCCCTTGTCCTCGTGTAGGTGAAGCTTCGCCGCCTCGGGTGGTGAAGCTGCCACACGTCCACCAGATCGGAGGGGTCCAGAAGGGCTTGGAGCTCTCCCCAGAGCTTGGCGTTGCAGTGACCCTTCCCTGTACGGTCGAGAGCATCCAGCGTGCAGTTGTAGTCACCTCCCATGACCACAAACTCGTCCTCTGGAATGCCACCGAGGTGGTTCCGCAGAAGTTGCAGGAACCCGGGTCTCTCACTGTCAGTGGTGGGAGCGTACACGTTGACGAGGTGGATGGCGGTGTTGCCGACCTGCGCCCGGACGTCCAGGACCCTCCCCTTGATCACCTCCACCTGGCTGACGGTGTCAGGAGTGAAGTTTGGTGACAGCACGGTTGCTACTCCTGAGGAGGTGTTGCTGAAGTGGCTGAAAAAAGGCTCCAATTTTCCACTCCGTCCTCCAGGCAACCTCATCGTCCATGTCGAGATGGGTCTCCTGCACGAACAGCACAGAGACATTATGCTGCTTTGCAAGGGACGCTGCGTAGTATCTTCTCAGCGCCTCTCGGCACCCATTCATGTTCAGGGAGGCGATGCGCAGTGTCATTGTGAGCGAGTGGCCCGCCTGTTCCAATCAGTCACCTTGCTGAGACGGCTCCTTACCCTGGACCTCTCCAGGTCTCTCGATTGTTGTCCTTCCTGCTGGAGCTCCCCTAGGATGCGTCTGAGGGAGACTTCTATGGCGTCTGGCTCGCCATCCTGACAAGGCCTCCATCACTTTGTTTGGTTTCCTGTGGGTCTCTTCGAAGATTCTCCACAGGTCTTCCTGGCAGAAGATGGTGCCCGCGAAGATGACCTCTTTGAGACCTGGCTGGTTTCGCTACCCACACGGAGGTCATAATCCGAGTCCCCCTTCTTGCTTCCATGCCCTGCATGTGGGGGCCAAGAGTCGGGTGCCCATGGTTGGCTACATGTGGCCTCTGTTGTATATGTGGGTGTGTGAAAATTGATGAAAAATAATTAAAATTAAATGAAATTCGAAATTTGCATAATTAATCCGAAATTATGCTAATTTGTGTACTTATGCGTGTAACTATGCTAATTAGAGAGGTAATCGTATTAATTTATACGAGTGGGTGTGGCTGTGTTAATGATAGCTTTATGATAATCAGGCCCCGCCTCGTTGACGAGGTTGGGTTATCAATCAGGATAACGCAATCAATCGTGTGCCGTTACGCTAGTGTCAATTCGGCCTCGTTGTCTAACTTCGTATTATTGATCAGCATAATACAATGATTCTCGCTTTAACACTCCCCGAGTGTTCATATTTTAGGTCCCATGTTCACATCGTTCGTTTTAGTTTAATGAGTGTGGATTGGTGTGTTTATAGTTTAGGTTCCCGAGTTCATATCTCGTCGCAGGATACAGATCTTATGCAAAAACTTCAGGAAAGAATCACACGACCACTTCTGTATTAATCAATTTATTTTCTAATTAAACCTTAACTATAATATGTATGTGACTCTCAATCTCGGAACTTCAAAACGGTATCCACAAGGTATCAAGACAGTATCATCAACGACTGTACGATTTCACTTTGATAACACATGGACCCCGCATAAAGCGATTGCTGTTAGTGAGAGAGAGAGTCAGAATATGCAAATGCTATGTTACACAAAAGCTTATACATTATAATATGAACGATCATTATGCTTGAAATAGTCAGCACATTATCACAGGCGACTGATTAACATGCAAGGGTATTCATATAAAAAAGACAATCAAACAGTTATTATTTCCAAAGGCATGAATGTAACAACAGATCCACCGGACAGACTATAAGATTATCGAAATGGCTTAGTGTGAGGGTATGCGGCGGAATGTGTTATCTCACGGGAGATTAATTAATTAATTCGTGAATAAGAATGTATGATCAGAAAATCGGTTTAGCACGATTCCTCCCCGGGAGCGTAGCTCCGTGGCGAAGGTGCCAAGGGTTAATTCGTATTGATGGATCGGTTGGTAACTTATGCGATTAGAAGTACAGTCCAAAACAAAATATTAAAGAGGGAAATTATGAATATACTTATAAATGACGGACTGTTATCACACGATCGATGCTTCCACAGCCAGATGGTTCACGAACTTGAGTGTTCGCTTCTGGTTAAGGACCTGTGTATGTTTGAGTGATATGAATTGTTTTGAATAGTCAGTGTTTGGAATTAATTATTTGCGTTGCCATATGCTGAAGTTGGCATCGCTTGTAGGAGAAGTAGCCTCGCTCCCTTTAGAGCGGTGAGGTGTGTGGGAGTACATCATACGAATCGCCGCCCTCCTCCACGCAGCAGCCAGCCTCTGTCCACGGGGGAGAGTTGCTTGATCGCTCTCAGTTCTGCTCAGTGGACACCTCTCTCCACTGCTGGATGAGCTGCGCGATCACGCTCGTGCTGGTTCGCTGACAGCAGTTTCTCTCCGCTGTTGGATGAGCTGCATCGGCACGCTCCCTCTCTCTGGGTGGAGAACTCGAACGTGCTCGTTGCTGGTTTGCTGAAAGCAGGTTTTTCTCCACTGCTGGATGACTCAAGTCGCACGTGCTCTTGCTCTGGTTTGCAGAAGCTCTTGCTTGGTGCGTCGGTCGCTCTGCAGCTGGACTCAATGTAGAATAATCTTTCAGCAATACTCTGTCTTTCAGCTCTTGGAAATCACACTAGGTGACGCCTCACTACCTTGCGAGTCTTGCCAACGTCAGTGGGTAGCGACGGGGCCACTTTGGCTTCTGCTCGCCGCCTCCTGCTCTGCAGCTCGCCGGCTGGCGACCTGTTGCTCTCGTTCCCGATTGGAACTGCTCCTGAGCCGGCCCACTGGTCGAACTCCCCGCGTTCCGACCTCCTCCGATTCGAACTCCCCGAGTTCCGATCCCCCTGGTAGAACTCCCCGAGTTCCGACCCCTCCGAGTCGAACTGTCTCCCGAGAGTCGACCCCCCCCGGTCGAACTCTGGTGAGCCGACCCCCCCCGGGTCGAACTCTTCCGAGTTGCTCCTCCGAGGCGAACTGTCTCCCGAGAGTCGACCCCCCGGTCGAACTCTGGTGAGCCGACCACCCCCCCCCCCCCCAGTCGAACTGAGGTTTCAATGCTCAGGATCCTCTTTTTATGCCCAAAAATCCTGCCCACAAGGCGAGGTTTCTTTCGATTTTTGCTGTGTCAGGGTTTGTCCGTATGTATCTGCGTCCGTGTGTGTGTCCGTACATGTGTCAGTGTGTGTCCTTGTGTGGATCACCCACGGTATATTCCGTTGTCATACTCCTACCATAAAACCCACAATTAAAACAATCAAATGTTATAAATTGTCTCGAAGGCGCCTCTCTGTCTGGGTGCACAACCTGAGGGAGGGGCGATATTCCCTCCGACTTTCACCGACGCACAAAGAAATGGTTAAAAAGTTTTAAGTTAACATTTCATTTCATCAGAGTTCCATAGTTATGATTCTGTATTAATCCAAGGTCTGAGTCAGCTTCTCATTGTGGTGTTTGACTCGTGTTTCCCCAAGCGTATACACACTCCTACCCCGCGCTGCAGGGATACAAAGACGGTCGGGATTTGTCTTTCTCTCCGACCCTGGGTTTAACATCACCCTTTGCTTACGTTGCAGTTTTGCTGTGCGCTTGCATTTCTTTTCCTCTCTACTCTTACTTTAACCCTGCATATTATTTGCGTATGGGTGGAGGCTAGAGCATTTATGTTGACTTAGGAAAACCTGATTGTTATAGGCTTCGGGTCAAGTCGTATAGACATTATTAAAATATGGAAATACATTTCATATTAAATTAATAGACGGGTGATGGTTACATTGACGTAGCTTGTGGCAGGGTTCAATTGAAGTGGGTGTGAAGATCAATAACTTTAGCCTACCCTGTCGTTAAATTCCGACTTTAAGTTACTTTAATAGTAATGCAGAACCAATTAGCTTTTTTTGACTTAACTAGATCTAGGCTAACGCAACCTCCCAGTGACCCTGGCTTTGTGTTTACGTCAGCCCTTTGCAATCCACTGCGCTCTGCTCTCTATCTGCTCCCTCTGACCCTGGGAGGGCTCTGAACGTCAAAATCGTGTTAGTGGGTCAAGGTAAATATGACCCCCACATGCCATGCTGAGGCCTGGTTTGGTGTTTTTATTCATTATTAAAATTAAAAGAAACAATAGAAATATGTATCTATATGTATTGAAAAATTACTTGTTAATATTAAGATGGAAAAGGTGCCTAGATACAACATTCCGCCCTTTTAAAAATGATCGGTGGTCAATTGGCCACGGGTCATTTTTAAAACAAAGAATCTATGTACTTTTCCATCATGAATCATCAATATTACTCAAGTAATTTTTCCTTTCAACGCGCGCACGTCACAACTTATGATTACATTTGAAATAAGAAAAGAAATACTAAAAGGAAGGTAAAACAAGGGGAAATTGTTTAACTGGCTACATGTTATAGGAGATGTCGTTATTCCATGTACCCACGTTCAATACTGTCCGCAATCGAAATACATTTTCGGGTTTGACCAGTGGGAAATTTAACAAAAATCCCACCTGTCCGGTCTGGGAGTCCCCATGTATGGGTGTGGCTGTACCCATTTTAAAGTCAATTTGTACCTGTGTTGTACTGATTGTTTCCAGGGATGCTAATGGTATCACATTTTTTTTTAGTGTTGGAGTTACCAGATATGAAGGAAATTGTCCTTGGAGAAGATCACTGATGCTGCCGCTGGTGCAATGCAACAAGTCTTTGGATCAACTATTGAATTTGCTGTCGAGTATTCTCTTCTTCGTACAGATCTCGGATTGCGAAACCCAATTCTTGGATTGTTAAGTTAACCATGGCGGAGTGCAGGTTAACGAGAACCACGGTGTCTCTCTGACTTTCTCATGTTACCTCTCTGCCACCTTGTACCAAGTCATTGATAACCTGACTGACTCTTTTAGTCACGAGTGTATCATATCTCTCATGGCCAGGTATCTTAGAGTTACCGATGACCCTTCCATGCAACATCATCACATCATCGTCCCGGCTCATCGTCGTGATGGCTTTGGCCTAATGAACATGGCTCACTGGTTCGTATCGGTAATTTATTTTATCACTCCCTTTCCATGTGAGATTGTGTGGCGTGAAGTTATGCTGTGCGTAACCAGGATCAACATACACCACGAGTTTCCGTACTCGACTGTTGGGGTCATTTGTATTCTCCGCAGCCCTGTGCACATCTGCTGCCTCTGGGAGTCGATTTGACTCTGGGCCACGATTCCCTTCTGCGCTACGATTCGATTCCGTGCCACGATTCGATTCTGGGTCACGATTCGATTCCGTGCTTTTGAGTATGCTGTGTTTCAACACAATTCCCGATCCGTCACGGATATTCTTCTCCTCCACTTCAACACTCTGATCTCCATCCCTCCTTAGTGTGCCCGAGCACAATTTAACATCCAAAGGCTGATGTCTGCATTCATCTGCCTCTTCCACAGTACACTCACGCACTTCCGCGACACAAGGGATGGCATTTATATTTACCAGACAATCAGGTTTTCCTTCCCCTCCCTGCGGTTGGTTATCATCTCCTGTAGGATCACACTTTAATGCAGTTATGTTTCCCTGCTCGATAGGTGTGTCAATTACGGGAGCAACACTTGCGCTCTCCACCACATTATCAGAACTGGTGCCCGACGCATTTATTGTTTCCCAATCATTGGGACCCTCCTGGTTTACCTTGTCAACCGCAGCCTGCTTAATTTTTTTAACGAGTCCATAATTTCCCTGCAGCTCCACGGACACCACTCTCACTGAAAGCTCCCTCTCAACCAATGTGATTGATTCATCACGTGCCCGTGTCATTTTTTGTGTCTCAGCCAAGCTCACGCCTGTCTCCCTATTCCTCATGCCTCTGCTCTCTCCTGGTAAAACTGGTGGGGGAATCGATCGGAAGTGGGCCGATTGTGTTTGATCCCTCGTGTGTCGTGGCATTGGGACCCGGCATGATTCTGCTCTTGGTCTACACACACCGCGATTCTCGCAAATATGCGTCCCTGCACACTGCGATCGCTCCCAGCCTGCGGGCCATTGCCTCGCTGGTGGTGCTGTGTTTCTGCTCACGTGATTTTTATTTCCCTCTGAAACGCTGGTTACATCATCCCTCTCTCTGGGTGTCGTAGAACTATTGTCTTTAGCTCTGTACAGCCAAGCTCTGTGCGCCTTATCCTCTATATGGTGTAAGGAGGCTGTTTCTGGATTCAATACCATTCCCACAATTTCTGTAATCTCTGGACTCAAAGACCCGAAAAACATAACTTTGAACCTTTTGTCACCTTCGTGATACTGATCCACATCACCCGCGTAGTACGCTCTTTTAAACCGTAGGAGGTAATCTCGCGGATCCTCGTCTGCGCACTGGGTCATAGATTTTGCAGCATTAAATCCCTCAGACCATGTTAAATATTCTCCAAACTTCCGGCTCACTGCCAGGCTCAGCTTTTTGAAATCGTTCCGAACCTTGTATGAAAGCGACTTTACCCATGGTATAGACTGCTCGTGCAAGCTTCGTCTCAGTAAACTGGCTTTCTCATTCGTTTTCCTCAAACCCCTGATCACTGCTTCTGCTTCTACCGTTGCGATGTGAGCGTGTATGTCTCTGTTCCTATCGTGTGGATCAAAGTAGGGAATTCTGACGAGAGCCTTGTCCATCAATTTCAGAGTTTTACTACTGAATGAGTATTCGGACAGTTGATCATCGTCAGAGGCGTCTGTTCCTGAGGAGTGCTCACTCGAGCTGTCACCATCACGGTGGCGCTGCTTAACATAACTTTTGTAGTGCCTTTTGCACCTGTAACGTGAGTCAACTTTGCTCGGTGACTCCTGCTTATCCCATGGCTCATGCTTGTGTGATGTGCGTCTTTCTGGAAAGTAATCTCTGCCATAGGTTCCACGTCGGTCGTGCTTGCGTGGAATGTGTCTACCAAATGAGCTGTCTCTGTCATGTCGCTCGTCTTGCCCCAGCTCCGCCCTTTTTTGCTCGATCAGTACAGAATATCCTGCTGACTTAGTGTTAATATTTTTTTCCTCTCTACCCTCGAAGTTGTCAGTCCTATGTTTTCCTATTTTCATCCGTATCTCTCCCTCCCCTCTCTCGAGTCGCGAGGGGGAATCTCTGTCAAAACCACTTTGATTGGTAGCCACACCTCCTGTGTGACCTGTCTCTGGTTTACGTCCGCGTGGCTCGGAGTGTGGTAAACTGTTACTCCCGTATGTGTTATGTGTATCAACATCTGGGGGTTTCGCTGGTGCATTCAGCGCCGACTCTTTTTCTCTCACGAGGGCGTGCAGACGCTCAACCTCCTCTATTAGGGACAGTTTCTCCTTCCTTTCCCTGTCAAATTTTTCCCCAGTCCATAATCTTTCTCTGTATGTCTGTGTGAGGAGATACGAGTCTAACCTTGCTATTTCTGCAATTTTTACGTCACGTTTGGCTTTGCTACATTTCATCACATCCTTAAGTAGTTTCCTCCTATGTGCCTTAACATCTTCTATATGTCTCCCCTCCCATACGTCTCTCTGCTCTGTCTGCTGTCTAGCAGTCCGTCCAGTACGTTTTAACACAAATTCACGATATTGTTTTTCCATAGATTCTATCTCCTCCTCGGAGGTCCATTCTGTATCAGTGTTATGCGTTGGGATGTCACCCTCAGAACGTTGCGGGTCATGTGCCATCTCTATTACGTAGTGTAGTTAATAGACCTAAGAGTGTATCTTAACTCTAGTCTCTTATGTGTGGCGTGAGTTACTCTGGAATTCCACTTCAGAGTACATATAAAAACATTCGTATCACAGGATGTGTTGGTTCAACTCGAGCAAATAATCTTACCCCCACTGTCTTTGTTATCCACTGCTACTCTGGTATTTTCCTTCAGAGTGCGTTTTTTTGTTTGTTTACACCGTTTACAGTCACAGGGCAATGTTAGTTCACAATACCTTGATTAATACAACAGTGATTCGTTCCTTAATTTAAGCATAAACTGTCTGCGAGAGATCCCGGATACGAGCCCCCAATTTGTTGTATATGTGGGTGTGTGAAAATTGATGAAAAATAATTAAAATTAAATGAAATTCGAAATTTGCATAATTAATCCGAAATTATGCTAATTTGTGTACTTATGCGTGTAACTATGCTAATTAGAGAGGTAATCGTATTAATTTATACGAGTGGGTGTGGTTGTGTTAATGATAGCCTTTATGATAATCAGGCCCCGTCTCGTTGACGAGGTGGGGTTATCAATCAGGATAACGCAATCAATCGTGTGCCGTTACGCTAGTGTCAATTCGGCCTCGTTGTCTAACTTCGTATTATTGATCAGCATAATACAATGATTCTCGCTTTAACACTCCCCGAGTGTTCATATTTTAGGTCCCATGTTCACATCGTTCGCATTAGTTTAATGAGTGTGGATTGGTGTGTTTATAGTTTAGGTTCCCGAGTTCATATCTCGTCGCAGGATACAGATCTTATGCAAAAACTTCAGGAAAGAATCACACGACCACTTCTGTATTAATCAATTTATTTTCTAATTAAACCTTAACTATAATATGTATGTGACTCTCAATCTCGGAACTTCAACACGGTATCCACACGGTATCAAGACAGTATCATCAACGACTGTACGATTTCACTTTGATAACACATGGACCCCGCATAAAGCGATTGCTGTTAGTGAGAGAGAGAGTCAGAACATGCAAATGCTATGTTACACAAAAGCTTATACATTATAATATGAACGATCATTATGCTTGAAATGGTCAGCACATTATCACAGGCGACTGATTAACATGCAACGGTATTCATATAAAAAGACAATCAAACAGTTATTATTTCCAAAGGCATAAATGTAACAACAGATCCACCGGACAGACTATAAGATTACCGAAATGGCTTAGTGTGAGGGTATGCGGCGGAACGTGTTATCTCACGGGAGATTAATTAATTAATTAATTCGTGAATAAGAATGTATGATCAGAAAATCGGTTTAGCACGATTCCTCCCCGGGACCGTAGCTCCGTGGCGAAGGTGCCAAGGGTTAATTCGTATTGATAGATCGCTTGGTAACTTATGCGATTAGAAGTACAGTCCAAAACAAAATATTAAAGAGGGAAATTATGAATATACTTATAAATGACGGACTGTTATCACACGATCGATGCTTCCACAGCCAGATGGTTCACGGACTTGAGTGTTCGCTTCTGGTTAAGGACCTGTGTATGTTTGAGTGATATGAATTGTTTTGAATAGTCAGTGTTTGGAATTAATTATTTGCGTTGCCATATGCTGAAGTTGGCATCGCTTGTAGGAGAAGTAGCCTCGCTCCCTTTAGAGCGGTGAGGTGTGTGGGAGTGCATCATACGAATCGCCGCCCTCCTCCACGCAGCAGCCAGCCTCTGTCCACGGGGGAGAGTTGCTTGATCGCTCTCAGTTCTGCTCAGTGGACACCTCTCTCCACTGCTGGATGAGCTGCGCGATCACGCTCGTGCTGGTTCGCTGACAGCAGTTTCTCTCCGCTGTTGGATGAGCTGCATCGGCACGCTCCCTCTCTCTGGGTGGAGAACTCGAACGTGCTCGTTGCTGGTTTGCTGAAAGCAGGTTTTTCTCCACTGCTGGATGACTCAAGTCGCACGTGCTCTTGCTCTGGTTTGCAGAAGCTCTTGCTTGGTGCGTCGGTCGCTCTGCAGCTGGACTCAATGTAGAATAATCTTTCAGCAATACTCTGTCTTTCAGCTCTTGGAAATCACACTAGGTGACGCCTCACTACCTTGCGAGTCTTGCCAACGTCAGTGGGTAGCGACGGGGCCACTTTGGCTTCTGCTCGCCGCCCCCTGCTCTGCAGCTCGCCGGCTGGCGACCTGTTGCTCTCGTTCCCGATTGGAACTGCTCCTGAGCCGGCCCACTGGTCGAACTCCCCGCGTTCCGACCTCCTCCGATTCGAACTCCCCGAGTTCCGACCCCCGTGGTAGAACTCCCCGAGTTCCGACCCCTCCGAGTCGAACTGTCTCCCGAGAGTCGACCCCCCCCGGTCGAACTCTGGTGAGCCGACCCCCCCCGGGTCGAACTCTTCCGAGTTGCTCCTCCGAGTCGAACTGTCTCCCGAGAGTCGACCCCCCGGTCGAACTCTGGTGAGCCGACCCCCCCCCCCCAAGTCGAACTGAGGTTTCAATGCTCAGGATCCTCTTTTTATGCCCAAAAATCCCTTCACTCGGATCCTGCCCACAAGGCGAGGTTTCTTTCGATTTTTGCTGTGTAAGGATTTGTCCGTATGTATCTGCGTCCGTGTGTGTGTGTCCGTACATGTGTCAGTGTGTGTCCTTGTGTAGATCACCCACGGTATATTCCGTTGTCATACTTCTACCATAAAACCCACAAGTAAAACAATCAAATGTTATAAATTGTCTCGAAGGCGCCTCTCTGTCTGGGTGCACAACCTGGAGGGAGGGGTGATATTCCCTCCGACTTTCACCGACGCACAAAGAAATGGTTAAAAAGTTTTAAGTTAACATTTCATTTCATCAGAGTTCCATAGTTATGATTCTGTATTAATCCAAGGTCTGAGTCAGCTTCTCGTTGTGGTGTTTGACTCGTGTTTCCCCAAGCGTATACACACTCCTACCCCGCGCTGCAGGGATACAAAGACGGCCGGGATTTCCCTTTCTCTCCGACCCTGGGTTTAACATCGCCCTTTGCTTACGTTGCAGTTTTGCTGTGCGCTTGCATTTCTTTTCCTCTCTACTCTTACTTTAACCCTGCTTATTATTTGCGTATGGGTGGAGGCTAGAGCATTTATGTTGACTTAGGAAAACCTGATTGTTATAGGCTTCGGGTCAAGTCGTATAGACATTATTAAAATATGGAAATACATTTCATATTAAATTAATAGACGGGTGATGGTTACATTGACATAGCTTGTGGCAGGGTTCAATTGAAGTGGGTGTGAAGATCAATAACTTTAGCCTACCCTGTCGTTAAATTCCGACTTTAAGTTGCTTTAATAGTAATGCAGCACCAATTAGCTTTTTTGACTTAACTAGATCTAGGCTAACGCAACCTCCCAGTGACCCTGGCTTTGTGTTTACGTCAGCCCTTTGCAATCCACTGCGCTCTGCTCTCTATCTGCTCCCTCTGACCCTGGGAGGGCTCTGAACGTCAAAATCGTGTTAGTGGGTCAAGGTAAATATGACCCCCACATGCCATGCTGAGGCCTGGTTTGGTGTTTTTATTCATTATTAAAATTAAAAGAAACAATAGAAATATGTATCTATATGTATTGAAAAATTACTTGTTAATATTAAGATGGAAAAGGGGCCTAGATACAACACCTCCCCCAGGGGCCGTGGCAGGTGGAATGCTACCACACGCCTCTTCCACAGTAGCAGAGCACTCTGCGAGGCTTGCAGTGTGTCCTTATTCTGTCTTTTTAATTCTGGGCCAAAGAGGTCCCATAAACGTAAACGTGTTGTATTTAAAATATAACACAAACATAACAACAATGATGAATGGCTTAGTGGGTAAAGTAAGACGCACCCCAAAACGGGTGAGCTTAATAAATCCGATCTCTCCTATTACCGGATTATAGGATGCAAACCAAACTTTGTTGTATCAGTGTGGTGAGTCTGTGGGTCTTTGTGTGGTGACGATCTCTCTGGGTCTCTGTGTGATGATGGCCGTGTCGGGTGGTGGCGGGTTTAACAACACAACATTATGAGATTCACGAGATCTAACCCAAACAAGACCTGTACTACGGAGTCAACAACAACGACATGAGGGCTCTCCGACGCGCGTCGCGGTTGGGGTGAGGGTGAG
Source organism: Petromyzon marinus (assembly GCF_048934315.1). Lineage (NCBI taxonomy): Eukaryota > Metazoa > Chordata > Hyperoartia > Petromyzontiformes > Petromyzontidae > Petromyzon > Petromyzon marinus. The sequence goes on from NC_133689.1 coordinate 24,101,802, forward strand.
GTCGCGCCGTCTCCTCCATACGGATTGTTTCTTCTTTTCCCAACTGCGACGTTCTCGCTCTCTCCTCTCTTTTTGTCTCCACCGTCGCCAATCGTCGGAGCTCGGCATCCGCGGCCGCTCTCCTAGGTGGGCGACCCCAGCCCGAATTCTCGCCTGAAGCCCTCCCAGCCTCCCTGCTCAACGAGCCAGGCCCCGCACGCGTTCACCAGCAGGGCGGCCACCGCGTCCGTCACGGCCACCGTCTTCTCCGCGTCGCTCAGACGTACGCAGTCCACCAGCCTCTTCGCGAGGGAGGAGCGAGCAGAGCACCACCAGGACCACCACGCGGCCCCAGCTCGCGGAGCCATCGCGGAGGACCTCCCAGGCCACGTCCACGAGCAGCCGGAGGAGCCCTCGGTGCACCACCCGCTCCTCCGTGTGGCTCACCAAGTCCAGAACGGAGTCTCTGAACCGCACGAGGAACAGGTCTGCCAGGCAGTTGACCACCTCCTGCACCAGCTGTGCTGGCTGAACCTCCTGCAGCTGCTGAACCTTCTGCACCTTCTGCAGCTGCTCCTGCAACTGCAGCCACTCCGTCTGTGTCGCTAGGTGAGCCATGAAACCGGCGATCAGATTCGCTGTCAAGAAGGTCAGCAGCTGCAGCACCTCCTTCTCTTCCTCCCCCTCATTTCCCTCCTCCTCCTCCTCCCCCTGTCTCCTTCCACCTCCCTGTGTCTCCCTCCTCCCCCGGTCTCCTTCCTGCTCCCCGTGTTTCCCTCCTTCCCCCGTCTCCCTCCTCCCTGTGTCTCCCTCCTCCTTTTCCTTTTTTGCTGATGAAGTTTTTCTATTTCCACGAGGTGGTAACACCATATCCCTTATTCTGTAATTGTAATTCTGGGCCAAAGAGGTCCCACAAATGTAAACATTTTGTATTTAAAATATAACACAAACATAACAACAATGAATAGCTTAGTGGGTTAAGTAAGACGCTCCCCAAAACGGGTGAGTTAAATCAATCCGATCTATCCTACTACCGGATTATAGGACGCAAACCATACTTTGTTGTAACAAGAACATAAAAAAACTGAGTCTCTTAATCAGGTGAATACGGTAAAGGGGCTGAGTCTGTGGTTGACAGTGTGGTGAGTCTGTGGGTCTCTGTGTGGTGACGATGTCTATGGGTCTCTGTGTGGTGATGGCCGTGTCGGGTGGTGGCGAGGTATAACAACACAACATTTATATATTCACGCGATCTAACCCAAACAAAACCTGTACTACGGAGTCAACAACAACGACATGAGGGCTCTCCGACACGCGTCACGGTTGGGGTGAGGTTGCGGTCTGTTGTATATGTAGGTTATGAAAATTTGATGAAAATAATAAAAATTAAATCAAATTTGAAATTTGCATAATTATCCGAAAAAATGTTAATTTGCTGTAATTTATGCGCATAAACTATGCGAATGCGAGAGAGAATCGTATTAATTTATGCTAGTGTATGTGTGATTATGCTACTGCGAGCCGTTATGATAATTAGGCCCCGCCTCGTTGACGAGGGTCGGTTTTCAATCGGGATAATGCAATTAATCATATGCAGTTATGCAGGTACTTGAGCATGTCAGATTAAACTCGGCTGTGTTGTTTAACTTTGTACTATCGATCAGTATAATACAATTATTCCCGCTTTAACATTTACTGAGTATGTGGTAGTGTGTTCAGCCAGGTCTCCAAGTTCAGATCTCAGCACAGAATACAGTTCTTATGCATAAATGTCACGAAAGAACACAACACTTCTGTGTTAATCAATTTTAATGACGATAGTGATAATGACGATAATGATGACGATGGTGATAATGATGATAATGATGACAATAATAACAATGGTGATGATGCGGAAGTGGAACGAGTGCAGGACGCGGATGACGCCGTGCAGCTCAGCACTGCCCTCCCCCTGCAGCTCCGTGATCACCTTCAACTCCATCCTCTGCATCTCTATTTTGGTAGGGCTGTGTGCACACAGCAAGTCTGTGGGTCTCTGTGGGTCTCTAGTTCATAGTAGTTTTACGACGGTTAATTTTTTAGTGAGATAGTTTCAGTTTATAGTTAGAGATAGTTTTGCAGAGGTTATTATCATTGTTGTTTACTATTATACTCATTATTTTGTAACCATGTTGTATTTACTTGCATTTATTATCTATTATTGTATTCATTTATAATTATGACCATGGCCGCTGTGTTAAGACCACCAGCACCCACCCACACCACCACCACCACCAACCCCATCACCCCTGCCCCAACCTACTGGATGGGCAGTGCCAGCATCTTGACAGCCACCAGGAATCCCATATTGTGGTCCACGCACCGCAGCACCACTCCCTGCCCTCCCTCGCCAATCTTCTCTCGCACCTCGAAGCGGCATTGGAGCTGCTCCTGGGGTATCTAAGAAGCAGCAGCAGCAGCGCCGCAACGGCCAGTCAGAGTCACAATCACGATGGGAATGTTTTACGCTTAGTGGTAGCAGCAGTGGTAGTACTGAGTAGTAGTTAGTAGCAGTAGTGTCTGTGTGCGCCTGTGTGCCTGTTTGTGTGCGCATCTGCGTGTGTGTGTGTCTGTCTGTGCGAGTTTCACAGGGATATTTCTGCTTGCAAGCTTTGACTTTAACATAGCCATTTCTGTGACCAGACACAAGCTAATCACTCAGCAATTTCAATGCTAAATTATCCTGTTTGATTTGTACTAGGTGCCTCTGTGGATGTGTAGGCTTTGACTGTAACATAGCCATTTCTGTGACCAGTCACAAGCTAATCACTCAGCTCTTTCAATGCTAAATTTTATGCTAATTCGTTTGTCAAGGCGCTCTGTTTCTTCTCACACAGCTTAAAGGTCGCGGTCTGAGCTTGGCTGTGTTCACTCCAGCGCTTTCCTCCAGACAGTCTCGTCCCTTCACCTGATGAAGGCCGCTTGTGTTGTGGCCGAAACGTCGTGAAAATTTTATTGTGTTATTTTATTTGATCAATGTATTATTTTATTCTCATTCTACGCTACTTTACCGAAAGAACCAAAGAAGATGAATCCTTGCAGCCAAGATAGCTTTAAATCGAAATTTAACAGAATGGTATTGAACCTTTTTCTTTACAGGGTGGCCCTGGGGCTTGCCACGTGGCAGGTGTCGTCCATTGTCCATACCAGACCCCTCCAGCTCTCTCACCCTGGGTCAGCTGCCCCTTCCATGTCCTGGAAACCATGGCAAGGTCATCCTATGAGGACTGCCTGGATGAAAACCAGCATGGAAGGGGCCCAGGGTGGGACCGGCTATGCTTTTGGGCTAGTCCCGTTTGTGTGTGGTGTGCGGTGTCTTCGTAGCAATCGTTCTCCACTGTAGTCCTGGCATCTGCTGCTCAGCTTCATTCCACAGCTGTGGTTCCAGTGGCGCGGTCTCTCCGGGGACCCATGTGGTGTGTGTGTGGGTGTGACATGTATCACGGGGTGGGTGGATAGTATCGTGATAGTGGTCATGGTAGGCACCGATCCACGACCTCCATCACCCCTACTGAGTGGTGGACATGCCACCACAAAGCAGCATGCGGCGGAGGAGTGAGGTGACCGCTCTCGCCTCACGAGCGAGGCCCTCTCGCTTCCTCTTCATTCCCTGCATCACCACCTCCATCTCCTCCTTTGTCTCATCCTCCTCCACCTCCTCTTAATCCTCCACCACCATCTTCTCCCCCTCTTCTGTTTTCTCCATTCTCTCTTCATGCTCCTCAACCTCCGAGGTGGCGTCGGTGGCATCGGTGGTGGCAGCGGAGGTGCTGGAGGTGATGGCCGTGGTGGCGGTGGCAATGGTGGTGATGGTGGCAGCGGAGGTGGCGGTGGCGGCAGCGGTAATGGCGGTGGCGCCAGCGGTGGTGGGGCGGAGGTGGCAGCGTTGGTGGTGGTGATGGTAGTAGTCCTGGCGAGGCACCGCTCTTCCTCCATGAGGCGCTTCTCCTCCTCGACGCTCTTCACGTTGGCGAGACACTTCTCCTCCACCAGACGCTTCTCTTCCGTGAAGCACTTCACTTTAACGAGGCGCTTCTTGAGGAAATAGTCTCTGAAGCAGTTCTCCTCTGTGCGGCGCTTCACCCTGGCAAGGCGCTGCACCTCAAAGAGGTGCTCCTCTACCATGTGGCGTTTCTCTGTCGCATGGTCCTTCTCCTCCTGGAGATGCTTCACCCCGCTGAGATCCTTCAACTCCCCAATTATCCTCTGTTCAAGCAAATATAATCACATGAATATACAGAAATGCAAGCAGAAATTCATTTAAGTTTTTCAGATTCATTTATTTGGTATAACCCTGTGAGCTATGTTGCTCTTGACTCGGGTGCAACCGCAACAAACAAAAACATGATCAAGGAATATCTTAAAGCGACTACACGCAACAGAAAAATCCAGGAAAAGACAGCAAAGTCTTCCAGAAAAGCACCGTATATCAACACTGTGTGCAAAAATCCCGGTGGGATGCAAGTCGAATAATAACAATCATAAGACAATTTAGATTAAAGTTATCAGGCTAACTCTGTACTACAAAAAACAAACATGGCTAAACCAAAACGTTTTCAAAATCACCAAAATAAAGCTATAAAAACAATGTAACAGTGATCATAGGAACTGTGATTCAAATTTAACAATTAACGATATATACATAACATGTACGACCAAACTTTGCAGCCATAGCTGGCTGTATGAGTCACTCCATAACGGCAGGATTATGAGTCGCAGTATGTAAAAAAATATTCAATACACCTTTAAAGATCAGCACACTATTCAAGTGTACATCTATGGTACAATTTATTGAAAATAAGTTTTGGGAACAGAAACTTATTTCTTTTAAACAACAGACAAATATTAACAAGCACTGTTTATTACATTAACTTTGTTTAACTTTTTTGGTCCCAGTTGAGACATTCAGAACTATGACAAAACAAATAATTGTGCTCTGATCTATTGTGCAATCTGTGGCATATGAATTTGTTAAGGTGATGTTGTCCGGTCCTGTACATATCAAGTACAGTGAGGGAAAAACTTATTTGATCCCCTGCTGATTTTGTACATTTGCCCACTGACAAAGAAATGAACAGAATATAATTTTAATGGTAGGTTTATTTGAACAGTGAGAGGCAGAATAACAACAAAAACATCCAGAAAAACATGTCAAAAATGTTATAATTTGATTTCCATTATCCTCCTAGCGAGGCCACGCTAGGAGGATAAAAGGGGACCCCGGGCAAAGGTTTGGGGCTGTTGCTTGGAGTGGAATCTCGTCGGACTGCTGGAGTCATCGTCACCATCTGCATTTTCTCGGCGGTGTCAGACAGGCAGTCTGTTAGCTCTCTTGACTGAAAGTGTAGTGACCCCTTGTACCCTGTGAAGGCTATAATAAATAGAGTACCTCCTGCTCCTCGTGTCTCTGCGTGTATCGCTAGACGTGGATCATAACGACAGTAGATGTACACTCACTCTGAGTTTTTACTCAATGACGTTAAACTTCACATCTACCCTACCTCCATGCTACATGCCGACAACCCACTGCTTTGGTAACCAAACTGCAACGTATTTTATTAGTAAACCTGCATTTTCTAATTTTACCCAAATCTTAACCTCGGTTGGATGTTGCCATCCTGCCGTGGAAACAACGAATCATTCGTGTCTCGAGCAGAAGATTGCAAGCCTTGTGTTAGAGAATGGCCCACTGAAGCTGTAATCACGGAGCTACTTCTGAGTACATTTCAAGTGCCCTCTCATCCACGTAATAAAGAGCAGGATCCTCCCTCCTGTAACGTTGGTCGTAACAATGTTCTTACTTCTTTGTGCTGTCAAGGACAACCGGGCTCACCTTGGTCTGTCTCACTGTCACACTCACCTCTATTCGTACACTCACTCATCTGGGTCTGTCTCACTGTCATACTCACCTCATCCACACGCACTGACGTAGGTCTGTCTCACTGTCACACTCACATCACTAGTCACACTCACCCACCTGGGTCTGTCTCACTGTTACACTCACCTCTCTACCACACTCACCTGGGTTTGTCTTACTTTAACACCACATTCCACAGACACTTACATTGATCTGTCTCAATGTCACACTCACCTCTACCCACACACACTCACCAGAGTCTGTTTCACTCTCTCACTCATTTGTCTTCCTACACTCACTCACTTGGGTCTGTCTTACTGTCACACTCACCACTCTACCCACACTAACCTGGGTCTCACTGTCTCACCTCTCTTCAAAAACACTGAATTCCTGCTGAACAACACGCGGTTCAACCCACAAGCACTTGGGAGAGCTACAGGGCTCACATGCCATGTCCTTCACAGTCCTGTAATTCGTTTTATTATTATTGCTGCCATAATTGAGTTTGGCAAAAGCCTGTGCGAGACTTTGAACAATGTACACACAGGACCGTCCATAAGGGTGCTAGGCCAGGGGAAAATCCCAGCATGTGGGCCTCCGACGCGTTCAAATTCCACCGCAAGTATTACATTTGACACCCCCGTGACATTGAAGCGCAGGGCCCCCCCAATGCCCGCGGACCTGGGCGGTCGCTCCGATTCTCCGTATCCAAGGGGCGATTCTATGTGCACAATGCAGACCTTCTTGTAAAAACATGGTTTTACGAGGGCCTCCTCACGCAAATTAAGTAGAGAACCACATTACTGCCATGTGATGGTTTATGTTTCGCAGTCATTGACGACCAGGCTGAGATCATGAACTCGCTAGACTTGACAACCCACTTTGATCACAGGCGGGTGCCTGGATTCAGACCCAGTTACTCCGTGGTCCCACTTCAGTGCTCTGACCTCTCGGTCACTGGGCCGCCTCTAAACACCCCCCATGTTAAATACATAAGTAGCAAACCTGTATCGTGAGCAGCAGCATTCTTTGAATACTCTGCCAAAACAATTTGAATTGTGGAGTGTTGACCCAATTTCGCAATTGCTTTATCATACCTCTGGTTGCAGGAATAATTTCTACAAGACCGAGTTCTAGAGAGCCCCTTTACACGATGTTTTGTTCTACTCTTCCACACTGAGCAGATATTTTAGAAGATGGAGTACCCACACTTTAACACACCACATGCACCTTGCTGCTCGATTGTGGCTTACCCATTTCTACTGATTGGTGGACAGAGGCAGGGGGGGTTAAGAAACTCAAACGTTTGTTTCAACTGCTGTTACAGAAGGGGAACAGATGGGCAGTGGAGCAGGGAGGTAGAGGGGCAGTGGAGTAGAAGGGCAGTGGAGCATTGGAGTAGTTGAGCAGTAGGGCAATTGAGCAGATGGGCAGTGGGACAGCGGAGCAGAAGAGCAGTGGGCCAAATGGGTAGTAGGGCAGTGGAGTAGTGGAGCAAAGGGACAGTTGGGCAGAGGGGCAATGGATCAATTGAGCAGTGGGACAGTGGGACAGTGGGGCAGTGGAGCAGTGGATCAGTGGGGCAGTGGAGTAGAGTGGCAGTGTTGTGAAGGAGGCGAATCACCTGAATATCTTTTCCCACCGACATTTGTATGTGCTCTAAAGAAGGACCATCTCTCAAAACGGCGATCATTCTATATTTGTCCTTGTACCTCCACACACAGCTGGAAAACCGCACACCTGAGCCAAGGCACATTTAACCAACTCAGGCAGCACTTGCAAGCAATTCAAATATATTTTTTGTCATCATGGGTTTATTTCAAAGAGTTTATAGTACCAATAAGAACAATGGTATTTAACCGTATTATTTGCAGGGTGGCCCTGGGGCTTGCCATGTGGCAGGTGTCGTCCATTGGCCGATCCAGACCCCTCCAGCTCTCTCACCCTGGCTTTTCTGCCCCTTCCATGTCCTGGAAACCATAGCAAGGTCATCCCATGAGGACTGCCTGGATAAAAACCAGCATGGAAGGGGCCCAGAGTGGGGCCGGCTATGCTTTTGGGCTAGTCTCGTGTGTGTGTGGTGTGCGTGGTGTCTTGGTAGCAATCGTTCTCCACTTCAACAGCTGTGGTCCCACTGGCAACGTTTCTCTGGGGAACCGTGTGGTAAGTGTGTTTCATGTATCACGGGGTGGGTGGGTGTGGCATGTATCACAGGGTGGGTGGGTAGTATGGTGATAGTGGTCATGGTTGGCACCAATCCACGACCACCACCATCACCCCTACTGAGTGGTTGACATGCTACCACAAAGCAGCACGCGGCGGAGGAGTGAGGTGATCGCTCTTGCAACGCGAGCGAGGCCCCCTCGCTTCCTCTTCTTTCCCTGCATCACCACCTCCACCACCTGCACCTCTTCCATCTCCTGCTCCTTTGTCTCGTCCTCCATTTCATCTTCATCCTCCACCACCATCGTATCCCCCTTCTCTGTTTTCTCAATTCTCTCCTCATCCTCCTCAACCTCCTCGTCCTCGGAGGTGGCAGAAGTGGTGGCAGTGGTGTCGGTGGTGGTGGTGTTGGCTGAGGTGGCAGTGCTGGTGATGTCAGTGGCGGTGGTGGTGGTGGTGGTGGCGGTAGTGGTAGTGTTGGTTGCGTTGATAGCGGCAGAGGTGGTGGTTGCCATGGTGGTGGCAGTGGTGGTGGCGTTAGCGGCAGGGCGGTCGGTGGTGATGATGGCGGTGGACGTGGTGGAGTTGGTGGAGGTGGTTGCGGTAGCGTCAAAGGTGTCGGTGGTGGCGGTGGCAGCAGTGGTGGTGGCGCTGGCAGTGGAGTAAGTTGTGGTGGTGGCAGAGGTGGTGGTTGCCGCGGTGGTGGCGGTGACGGTGACGGTGGCGGTGGTGGCAGTCGTGTCAGTGGTGGCAGTGATGGCGGGGGTGGCAGCGGTGGTGGTGGTTGCAGCGTTGCTGGCAGTGGTGGTGATGGCAGCGGTCCTGACGGGGCACTGCTCCTCCTCAAGGTACTTCTCATCCTCCTCCAGACGCTTCTCCTCAAGATGCTTCATCTCACGAAGTCGCTTCTCCTCCGCGAAGCACTGCACTATAACGAGTCGCTTCTTGAGGAGATGGTCTCTGAAGCAATGCTCCACTGTGCGGCACTTTTCCCTGGCCAGGCGCTGCACCTCAAAGAGGCGCTCCTCTACCAGGAGGCGTTTCAGCGTCCCAAGGTCCTTCTCCTGAAGACGCTTCACCCCGCTGAAGTCTTTTAACTCCCCAATTATCCTCTGTTCAAGCAAAGATCACCACATTAATATTCAGACATGCACATGCAAACAAAAATTAATACCCACATGCATGCAAACATAAACGTGCACATAAACCCAACACAAATGCATACTCACACATCTTTGTACAGATGCAGACATCCACGTTCACTCATTCAAACTCGCTTTTTACACTCGCATGAATATACACAGTCAAGAAAATTTCAAATCAAGATTGAATATATAAAATCACCTGATAACATAACACCTTATCCATCAATACTTTTATCACATTGTACGTGTAGCCCTAACCCTTAATAATCCCAACCCCTACATAATCAAAATACATGTTACATCCTCATATATCCTCACACACCCCATACATGCACTTAAGTCTGTGATCGACTGGGAATATTTCATAGCAATTGTTGGCAACAATCATCACTGGCAATAGTTTCCACAGAATGTTACATTATAAAGATCTCGTAGCCCATAATCTCGACAAATTTCACGCAGTGCCCATAGTGGGCAACTGGAATGGCTACTTCCAATCAACTGAACTAGCAGACGTAATTAATGTGACTGATTTATATCATTTCGTCCTCAATGGTAATAAATGACCAATGCATGAGTGGGATGGTGGAGAGATTGGCTGATGGTGTCTGGAGCTGGTTTTGATATACAGAGAGGTGAAGCAGAGGAATGTTCCAGAGAGATGGTGTCTTGTGATGTTATAGATTCATGATAAGGCTATATGATGGTCTATTTAATTGGTGGTGGTGTGGTGAGAAAGGTAATGTGGAGAGATGGTGTGCCAGTTTTGTAGATAATGTGTATTTGACCCCCACAGACCCCATACACACCTTTGGGGAGCGATGCTTGTAACCTTGGCCTGGGAAAGGGTCCACTTTATCCATAATGTCACCCCAGGTGGTCGACTGGCGCGACGATTCCCGGCCTGCGAAGAGCAGACAGGTAATTCAAAGGACGAGTAATGAATTAGAGAACGAAGAACATGGAGTTTCACAGAACGAATTTTAAGATCCCTGTAATTAGCTCTTTCCACACAACAGGAGCTGCTATTGAGAAATATTCATCACATGGCAGTAAAACTTTACAAGCCATGTTTTTGTGGGCATTCTGAGACCATTAATTCCATAAGCTTGAGACCCCAGTTTAAACAAAAATGGCTGAAATTCAGATATAAACCCATCGTTTCTGGAACACTCGATCATTACGTCTTCCCATCACAACCAAGCCATGTCTTCTCAAAGTAATTGATAAAGGAGCCTCCTTCTCTGTATATAAGCCACGTGATGCAGGTATCTGGGACTTACCCTCATAGTCATCCACAATCTCAGCCCACTTGATATGGCTATCCATGTTGTTGGGAAAGAGTAGATTCTGCGTGAAGTTGGATGGCCTGTGGAGTTTGGAACAACGCTAAGATTTAGCAACAATTTGAATCACTCATCCTCTAAAATATTACATATTTGGCCACTCACTGTACCAATCCCATCACTTCCATGCCTGTTGCTTTCAAGCCAACGCCCGCACTTGTTTGCCACTCATACGTGCTTCTGATCACTCACTCATCGATCCACACAAACATGTTTATTCCACCAGCCTATTACATTAAACATAATCGCCAAACTTAATGATATTTAATCCACACATGCATGTTAATGTACAGCCCATTTGCATTAATCGAATTCTTGATAAACACCCCCCCCCCCCCTATGCCTTGTAGGTCATGAGGGTCATATGACCTTACTTAAATTATTTGTTATAAACCGAGCATGACGTCGTGGGTCACGTGATGTCAGAGACACCACCCATGTGGCTGTGACATCACAGATTAGAGACAACTATGGCAGCAGCTGGGGTCTGAACAAGAAGGCAGACTCCTCCCCAATGTTGAATAACATTCAATACATAAAATGTAGGGCACAATTGTGCCAGCAATAAGAAAACAATAATTGTAGACATGTTATTCATACTCTGAGATTTAAACAAGTTAGTTATTAATTTTAAAATGCTGACTCGCTTATGTCTAAACAGTGACAGTAAAAGCAACATATCAGGGCATGCCAAGTAACCTATCTAGCAGTCCTAATTTGATTGCAGAAAATAAAAATACCAACATATCAACAATAATGAGGCTTTAATTTGCGGTCAAAATGTAAAATAAAGATAAACAACACTCATAGTCAACAGGGACGCTCACCTCGTTGAGGATTCGCTCTCCAACGTCGTCTGCAGCTGCTCCCTCGTGCGCATTCCTCTCGACTGGCGGTGGAGGCGTGGCTATGACGTACCAGAAATGACGTCACTTCCGCGAGGCTCCGCCCCCACGCGCACAGCTGCCGCACCACGTGGTGCAGTGCGGGTGGTGGCCGTGGGTGGTGATGATGATGGGTGATGATGATGGGTGGTGGTGGTTGATGATGGTGGGTGGTGATGATGGTTATAGATGACGATGGGTGGTGATTATGATGGGTGCTGATGGCTGTTGATGATGATGGTTGATGGGTGATGATGTGTGTTGATGATGGTCGGTGGTGGTGGTGTTGATAGGTGGTTGATGATGATCGGTGGTGATGATTGTGATAGATGGTGATAATGATGGTTGGTGATGATGGTGGGTGTTCATGCTGATAATTGGTGTTAATGATGTAAGGTGGTGATCACGATGGGTGGTGATTATGATGGGTGATGATGCTGATTTGTGGTGAGGATAATGATGGGTGATGGTGATGTTGGGTGGTTGGTGGCAATGATGATGATGGTGGTCCGTGATAATGGGTGGTGGTGATGATTAGTCATGGTGATGATCATGGTTTATGGGTGGTGGTTATGATAGGTAAAAGTGATGATGGGTGGTGCTGATGATTGGTCATGGTGATAATGATGGTTGATTGGTGGTGGTTTTGATAGTTGGAAGTGATGAAGGGTGGTAGTGATGAAGGGTGGTGATCATGATGGGTGGTGATGATGGGTGATGATGATGATTGGTGGTGATTGGTGGTGATTGGAGATTGGTGGTGATTGGAGATTGGTGGTGATTGGAGATTGGTGGTGATTAGTGGTGATTGGTGATTGTTGTGATTGGTGGTGATTGGTGATGATTGGTGATTGGTGGTGATTTGTGATTGGTGGTGATTGGTGATTGGTGGTGAAAGGTGATTGGAGATTGGTGGTTATGGATGGTGTTTGGTGGTGATTGATGGTGATTGGTGATTCATGGTGATTGGTGGTGATTGATGGTGATTGGTGATTCATGATGAGTGGTGGTGATTGGTGATTGTTTTTGATTGGTGATTCGTGGTGAATGTTTGTTATTGGTGTTTGGAGATTGGTGTTGTTTGGTGGTGATTGGTGATTAACAGTGATTGGTGGTGATTGGTGTTTGGCGGTTGGTGGTTATTGGTTGTGATTGGTGATTAACGGTGATTGGTAATTTGTGGTATTTAGCGATTAGTGGTGATTGGTGGTTCTTGGGTGGCGGTTGTGGTTGCTTGGGGGTGGTGGTGGGTGGTGGTGGTTGGAGGGTGGTGGTGGGTGGGTGGTTGTGGGTGAGTGGTTGTGGGTGGTGGTGGTGGTTGGTGGTGGTGGTTGGTGATATTGGGTGATTGATCATGATGGGTGGTGGTGATGATGGGTCTGTGGTGGTGGTGATGATAGGTGATGGGTGGTTGTGATGAAGGATGCTGGTCATGATGGGTGGTGATGTGTGACGATGATGTTGGGTGGCGATGATGATGGATGATGATGATGGATGATGATTATGTGATGATGAGGGGAGGTGGTGGTTGTGGTTGGTGGTGGTTGTAGTTGCTGGTGGTTGTGGTTGGATGAGTTGGTCGTTGGTTGTGGATGGTGGTGGTTGGTGGTGATTGGTTGTGGGTGGTGGGTGGGTGGTGGTGGGGATGGGTGGTGGTGGGTGGTGGTGGGTGGTGGTGGTTGGTGGGTGGGGATGGGTGGTGGTGGGTGGTGGTGGTTGGTGGGTGGTGGTGGTGGTAGTGTTTGGTGGATGGTGGTGGTTGGTGGTAGGTGGTAGTTGGTGGGTGTTTGTGGGTAGTGGTGGTTATGGTGGTTGGTGGGTGGTGGTTTGTGGGTGGTGGTTTGTGGGTGGTGTTGGTGGATGGTAGTGGTTGGTGGGTGGTGGTGGTGGGTAGTGGTGGTTGGTGGTAGGTGGTAGTTGGTGGGTGTTTGTGGGTAGTGGTGGTTATGGTGGTTGGTGGGTGGTGGTTTGTGGGTGGTGGTTTGTGGGTGGTGGTTGGTGGATGGTAGTGGTTGGTGGGTGGTGGTGGTGGTGGTTGGTGGGTGAGGGAGGTGGTTGGAGGGTGGTGGTGGTGGTTTGTGGGTGGTGGTTGGTGGATGGTAGTGGTTGGTGGGTGGTTGTGGTGGTTGGTGGGTGGTGGAGGTGGTAGTGGGTGGTGGTGGGTGGTTGGTGGATGTGGGTGGTTGGTGGTTTGGTGGTGGTGGGCGGTGGGTGGTTGGTGGAGATCGGTGGTGGGTGATGGTGGGTGATGGTGGGTGGTGGGTGGTGATGCGTGGTGGTGGGTGGTGCTGGGTGGTGCGTGGTGCTAGGTGGTGGTGGATGGTGGTGGGTAGTGGTGGGTGGTGGGTGGTCGTGGGTGGTGGTTAGTGGTGGTGGGTGGTGGGTGGCGGGTGGTGGTGGAGGTGCGTGGTTGGTAGTGGGTTGTCGTGGCTCGTGGTTGGTGGTGGGTGGTGGTGGGTGGTGGCTAGTGGTTGGTGGGTAGTGGGTGGTGGTGGTGGTTGGTGGTGAGTGGTGGATGGTGGAGGTGAGTGGTGGTGGGTGGTGTTGGGTGGTGGTGGGTGGTTGGTGATGATGATTTATAATTGGTGCTGTTGATGATAATGATGATTGGTGCTGGTGATGATGATTGCTGCTGGTGATGATGATGATTATTGCTGGTGCTGGTCATAACGCTGATTCGTGCTGGTGATAATGATGATGATTGGTGCTGGTGATGACGACTGATGATTGGTGATGACAATGATGATTATTGGTGATGCTGGTGATGATGATTGGTGCTGGTGATGATGATTGGTAATGAAGATGATGATTGTTGCTGGTGATGATGATTGGTGCTGGTGATGAGCATGATGATGAGTGCTGGTGCTGGTTATGATGATGATGATGATTCGTGCTGGTGAAGATGATCATGATTGGTGCTGGTGATGATGATTATTTGTGCTGGTCATGATGATGATGGTTCGTGCTGGTCATGGTGATGATGATGATTGGTCCTGGTGCTGGGGATGATGATGATGATTGGTGCTGGCCATGATGATGATTATTGGTGCTGGTTATGATGATAATGGTTCGTGCTGGTGCTGGTGATGATTATTGGTGCTGGTGATAATGAAAGGTTGGGTTCATAATTGCCCGGTAGAATGAGTATATAATGGCCAGGTAGGGTGGGGTCACTCACCAACTCATCCATTCATCTTGTGTGTGGTGATCCACCAACCCCCGCCTAGATTTCAGGCGCCTTCCCAAAACTGCAATTCAATCACTCACGCACCCACTCCTTTACTCACCCACCCCCTCATTCACTCACCCACGCACTCATTCACTCGCCCATGCACTCATCAACGTACACACCCACTCATTCACTCACCCATACACTCATCAACTTACAGACCCACTCATTCACTCGCCCACGAACTCATTCACTCACTCACCCACTCATTAACTCACCCACCCACTCATTCACTCACCCACCCACTCACTCATTCACTCACCCATACACTCATCAACTTATCCACCTACTATTTCACTCACCCACTACTCATCCACTCACTCACCAACTCGTTCACTCACCCATTAATCATTAACTCACCCACCCACTCATTCACCCCCCCCCCACTCATTCGCTCACCCACCCACCCACACATTCACTCACCCAACTATTCATTCACTCACCTACCCACTCATTCACTAACTCAACCACTCACCCACCCACTCATTCACTCACCCACCCACTCACTTATTCACCAACCCATCCACTCATTCACACAACTGCCCTTCTGTTCACTAACCCACCCTATCCACTCATTCACTCACCCACCCATTCACTCACCCACCCTTTCACTCACACACCCATCTACTCATTCACCATCACATCTACTCATTAACTCAACCACCCACCCATTCACTCACCCAACCACTCATCCACTCACTCATTCACCCACCCACTCATTCCTCGACATCAGGAGGAAACAAGGAGGTGGAAAGGTGCTGATGCAGGCCGTTTTAAAAGTCTTTGATGACCGCTTTTGTTGCAATCGAAACGTCGTAGTTTTTTGTTATTTTTTGCTACTTTCTCTGAACCTATCTACGTGGTGACTTTACCGAAAGACCCAAGAATACAAATACAACTTATTGGGTAGTCAGAATTCATCAGCACCAACCTGTATGTTGAACCTCTTTCGCACCGTACGTAGCCAACCGTGCAAATCTGTAGGTCTCTCTGGGTGTCTATAATGAGTGACCCATTGTTACTTAAAACTATTTTGGCAATGAAGTGATACGTGATATAATTGAATAGATTTTAAGCACTACAATTTTGAAAAAAAAAATATTGAATAAATTAAAAATAAAGAATAAAAGTAAGTACATGGTAATAAAAGCAACAGTTAAAATGTGTTGGATTTAGTAATAGCATGCCAAATGATGAGTTATTTAGCCTGAAAAATAGTGCAAATACAAATAGATTTTACAAGGAAAAGTGATTTATATTTACTAAATGTCTGAGCAATGGTAATTTAGATTTACTAAATATTTGGAGGAATCTGATTAATATTTATTAATGATCTGGCTGAAATTGATTTACATGTACTAATTGCCTGGGTGAAATTGATATAAGCTTACTAAATATCTGGTTCAATGATTTGGATTTACTAAATAAAATACTTATATTGAATGTCTGTTGCCATAACATTTATATTTCTAATCCACCCAATAGCATGCCTTCATGGTGCCACAATTCACTTACGTTAAGTCAACCGAGCACCATCAAAAAGATAAGAACTATGAAAAGGAACAGCAGATTGACATGTATTTGTGCAATTTTGTCTCAACATGTTTATCCAACATATTACAAGTACAAAAGAAAGAGGGGCTATGAAAAAACAAAGACAGAAACCATGTATCTGTACAATAGGGATACAATACCTGAAGTCTATTAATAATTTGTGGGCATTACAGGCACAGATTCCTTTTTTGGATGTGATTCAAGGTTTTAGTCTTGTTAGTGCATTTAAATTACGACAATTAAAAAAAATATGTAAAGATACTTTCATAATATTTCTTTCTTATGTGCGCAAATTGAAATCCTAAGGGCCAATATGTTTATAAAACAGCTAAAAGAGATTAAAACATCACATGAATTGATCCACAATCCAGGTGGACCTATCTTTTTTAACATGCACAATTACAAGCATGGCTTCCTAACAAGTAAACTAGCACAACCTTCAGATGTTCCATGCATCTTACATCTATTCCTTTCGAAACGTCGTGAGAATTTTTATTGTTTTATATATATTTATTATTTTATTGTTTCCCTTCAACGTGACTTTACCGAAAGAGCTAAGAATATGAATTACTGCAGTCACGAAAGCTTTAAATGAAAATTTTACCGCCTCTACGGGGAGGGTTTCCACGTCACTTTAAGATCCTTCAACAAACTCCGGGATAAGAAGGCTCAGCTGATCGAGTCTCTCACCTTTCTGAAGAGATGCCGCGACTCTGGGGTAATTCCAATCGCATTTACACTGACCTCTGCTGCTGTAACTTCTTCTAATGCGAAACGAATTCTTTTCAAAACTAGCTTAGCTCTTATCTCAGAGAAAATCAGACTTATACGCACCGAACTAGATCAGTTAGACAAGACACTCTACAAATCACACTTATCATTGACGGCAACAATGTCCAGGTGACCGTCCCTCCCGCCTCTACATGGTGTGTGCGTGCATTCGTGCGAGGGGGGCGCCGCGTCGGCGCCGTCACTCCCAAGTGGCGGCGTCACGGCGGTGGGCACGGCCCCGACGGAGAGGCTCCGCTGCGGCAGCACCACAACTGTGTAGAGGCTAAACAGCGGACGTCTGCGAGAGCACGGCCTCGGGAGAGTGGCGGGAAATCCGAGGCACCGGTGGCGGCGTCACGGCGGTGGGTATGGCCCCGACGGAGTGGCTCAGCTGTGGCAGCACCACACAGCCCCCCGAGGTGTCAGTCCTCGTCCCGGGTTGACTGGAGCACCTCGCCTGGGTTGCCCCTACAAGGTAGCGCCGCGGGGTCCGCGGGACTCGTCCGGCTCTCGTGGCTGGCCTTGGCGGTGGTGGCTCCACCTCTCGGGGTTCCGGCGGCGGTCTCCTCCTCCACTCCAGTGGTTCTCACCGGTCCTGGGTACGTGCGAGCTGGAAGACAAACTCGGTAGCGGTAGGGTGCAGGGGCCATCGTACCCGTCTCTCCTGGCTCGGGTCGGGACCCCCTGGGGCCCGGGGCTCGGTGGGGCCCATACACTGTGCAAGGCCCCCGGGTATGGGGGGGGGGGGTGTGGGGACCCCGGGGTATCGGGGTCCTCGAACGGCGGGGTTCTCCCTCGCTGGGGCCGCCCTCCATGGTTTTATTCGCCGGACATTGACCACCATCTCCCGGCCTCTCTCCCCCCCTTGAATCAGTACCGTCCAGGGGGAGATCTGTCGCCCCACGGTCCAGGGTCCCCGCCAGTAGGTGGTTAGCTTCCCCATCTGTCCGGCCCCGACGCGAGGGGTGTGCAGCCACACCTTGGAGCCCGCCGAGTAGAAGGGGGCTCCATCCGGGGTCGGGCGCCCTGCTCCTGCCGCTGGTGTGCGGCCTCGCCTTGCAGGTAGGCCCGGACCCTAGCTCCGCATAGGGTCGAACTCACTACCCTGGTCAGTAATGACTCGTTCGGGGATCCCGTGCTTAAGTACGTAGTGTTCCACGAATGTTCGGGCCACTATGAGGGTTGTCTTATCGGGGATGGCCACCGCTATGGGATAGCGTGTGAAGTACAACACCGCTACAAGAATATATCGGTTGCCCCGGTGGGATCGCGGGAATGGCCCCTGCAGGTCGATCCCAACCAGCTGATTCGTCCGACTGACGCGGAACGGTCTCAGGGGGACCTGGTATCGCGCTGGTTTGGGCCCGCATTACTGACACGCGCGGCAGCCCTGCACCCAGGCGGCCACGTCTTGTGCTAACTTGGGCCAGAGATATTGGCGATGCAGGGTCTCCCCGTCGTGGCCCCCGAGCAGGTGGTCATGCACTAGTCTTAGCAGCTGGGGTCGCACCTGGGCGGGAACACAGATGCACCCAGGCTGGCCGGCTTCGGTGAGCTCCCGTACCACCCCGTTCTGCATGCACAACCGGGCGTACAAACCACGCCAGGGTCCTGGTAGGGTGTCCCTCTTCTCCCGTAGGGCCGCTTCCACCGCCGCCAGATCTGGATCCTCGCAGCTGGGTCCGTCTCAGCTACTCGTCGTCCAGGCCTGGGAAGGCGCAGCCGATGTTCTCCTGGATCCGATTGGGTGGGATTAAGCGACCCGTTGGGCCCCGGGGCGTGGGCTCCGCGTCCGCCGGGTGGTCCCCCGGTTCCCTGGTTCCCCCTGCCGGGGTTTCTGTGGCACATATTGCACTCTCCCCCGCGAGGGGGGGTTTTAGTTTCGGCGCGCCCTCGGTGGTCCGCTGTTTGCTGGCAGCGTCCCCCCGTGAAGCACGGGCAGACTTCCTCCGCCCTTGTCTCGGCGCACACCGCGGGTCGCCTCGACAAGGCGTCCGCGTTTGCATGTGTACGCCCAGCTCTGTACTCGATTTGCAATTTGTACTCATGCAACTCCGCTAACCATCAGGCCATCTGCCCCCGTGGTTCCTTGAACGTAAGGAGGAAATGCAGGGCATGATGGTCGGTGCGCACCCGACATTTCCTGCCATACATATACGGTCGGAACTGTTTACACGCGAAGATCACGGCATACAGTTCTTGACGGGTCACGCAATAATTCAGCTCGGCCCCACTCAGGGTCCGACTGGCATATGCGATGACCCGCTCCGTCCCACCCTGCACCTGCGACAGCACCGCGCTCAGCCCACTGCTGCAGGCATCGGTGTCTAAAATAAAATTAGTGGTGAAATTGGGGAAAGCTAGAGTGGGGGTGTGGGCGAGGTGGTCTTTGAGGGTGGTGAAGGCCGTCTGGCAGGCCTCCGTCCACTGATAGGGGTTCTTAGGGGAGGTGAGTTGGGTGAGGGGGCATGCAATCTCGCTGAATCCCTTTACAGATCGACGATAATAGGTGGCGAGCCCCAAGAATGATCTCCGTCAGGTTCCTTGGCCGTGGCCATTCCACTACGGCGCGTACCTTCTCCGGATCGGTGCACACCCCGCCTCGCTGACTCGGTGTCCGAGGTATGCCACCTCGCACTGCGCAATGTAGGACTTACGCGGCTTGAGCTTGAGATGGGCTGCTCGCAATCGCTGGAACACCTCTCGCAGCCTGGACCAGTGTTCCGACAGATCTACTGAACACTGTCACCTCGTCCAGGTAAATCAGGCACTGTTCCCACTGCAAGCCCCGCATCACCAACTCCATCAATCGCTGGAACGTTGCGGGCGCGTTAGTGAGTCCGAACGGAAGCACTCGAAACTCGAACAGTCCAATTGGGGTGGTGAATGCGGTTTTTGGCCGATCCTCCTCTGCCATCTCCACCTGCCAGTACCCGGACCCCAGATCGAGGGTGGAAAAATACTGTGCTATTGCGAGGCTGTCAGAGGTGTCGTCGATGCACGGTATGGGGAAGGCGTCGCCGAGGGTGACTGCGTTCAACTTTCGGTAATCAACACAGAATCGGGTCGACCCATCCTTTTTCGTCACTAGCACTACCTGGGAAGACCAGGGGCTCGCCGAGGGCTGGATTATGTTATCACGTAGCATATCCGCGACTGCCTCTTTGATCTGGGTCCGATCAGGCGCGCCCACTCGGTATGCGGGGAGTTTGATGGGTCGGGCTGCACCTGTGTTAATTTGGTGCTTAACAAGGTCTGTCCGGCCCATATCTGAATCGTGCTCACTAAACACGTTGGCGTGCTCCTGCAACAATCCGCACAGTTGATCGGCCTCCCCCTTAGGTAAATCTGCCCAAGGCACATGTAACGCATCATGCAAGGGAACGATCTCGGCTCGGGGGGTCGGGCCGACTCGCCAGGCCAGATCCTGGTTGTCCTCGGGGCAGCCAGGGTCTTCCGCCCAGAGTGCAAACACCGAGTCGTTAGAATGGCGCGCGTGCAGGGGGTGTATGGTGGCTACCGTGGTGCGTCGTCGTAGAATTTCCGGGGTACTGTGTGGGTTAAACACCCGCATAAACAGTCGGCCCTCATCTGCGTTTACCAGTGTGGCTGACCCCACAACTCCGTACGGGTCCGCCAGCTCCGGGTGAGGAGTTAGCATTACCTCGCCCGATGGTCGGTGTGTGGGGTCGGCGGAGGGTGTTGCTACGGGCACCAGCATCTCGGCAAGCGGGCCGATGGTGACGGCCGACACCAGGGTGGCGGCCATGGGTGTGAAGTGAGGGCGATTCCGTTCTTGTCCCAGGAGCGGGATCCTCTCCCCGCTGTCCTCCACGGTGGCGCATCGCTGGCCTGGCTAGTCATTGAGCCCCAGTTTCTCCAGGAGGTCCGTACCCGCAATACACTCATGGCACAACACACTCGAGACATAGAATTCCTGTGTACACACCTGGTGTCCGAGACGGACCTCGAGGGAGATCCTTCCCAGCAACCCCATCCCGGCTCTGCTCGCTGTGTGCCTGCAGGCGGCTCACGTCAACCCCGAGCACGCTGCAGTGTGTGGCGCTCACGAGTGAAGCCACTGCCCCCGTGTCGAGTAGGATCCAGGTGCGCTGCCCGTTCACCTGTCCTACCAGTGATGTGGCCCCCGTGATCGCCGCCACCAGCTCCCATAGCCAGTCACCTGTCCTCACCGCGTCCTTGGGTGTTGTGGTCGGAATCTGTGCGGGGGTCACTCGCTCACCATTATTACTATCGTTGTTTTGTTTTGGGACCTCGTCGATTGCACCCTTAGGTGGTCCACTCTCTAGGGGGCGTTGGCGTTTAACCCTGGCGCCTGTCTAGTGCGGGCGATTTGAGGACAGTCTCTCACGAGGTTCCCGCGGCGGTCGCACAGGTAACACGCTCGGGGAAGGGCGGTGGCCCCGTAGGAGCTTCCCCGCACGCTCCCTCTTTCCCCTCCCGTACGCCGCTGCCCAGACTCTGCCTCTAGTCGGGCCACCCTCCCGGCTAGCCCCCCTACCGTGGAGCGCATTTCCCCCATTTCCGACTGAATGGTCTCCACTGTGGACTGTAGTTTGGTGATATGGCCACCAACTTGGGTCACCTGGCCGACTATATCACCCATGCCGGTCTGTAGCCCTGCTACCCATCCCGGGGTTGTCTCGCGGGCTACCGGGGGCTCCCTTTCCCGACCCCTTACCGTCGTGGCGAGCTCCTGTTCCTCCTCTTCCTACTCTAACGACAGGCTTGCGATGGTGCGCTCTCTTCCCAGCCCCCGGAGCTGCGCGCGTTCGCTGGAAATTCCTTCACATTTGCGCGCGCGCTCGACAAGGGCGTTAAAGGGGAGACGTGTATAGCTCATGTCTGGCTGCCACCACGACGTGCGAGTCAAGTATCGCTGGATCTTCTCAGCGGCAAGCTCCTCAATCATCTCTGTCGTGTATCCCAGGTGTGCGATCTTTGTTAGCTCGCGCACATCCTCGGCATAATCACGCAGGTCCTCGCCGGGTTGGCGGTAGCGTGCCTCTAAGGCTGCTTTTGCCTACTCCTCATCACGCGTACCGAAACGCAGATCAAGTCGGCGCATCAGTTCCTCTAGCTGTGTCTGCGCGCTTGTGGGTAGGGCTTCCACAAAATTGGCTGCCCGCCCATCCAGGTTCATAATAAGTTGGCGTAACGCCTGCGCGTCCGTCCACCCATTAATCTCTTTAGCCCCTATGACGTTGCGGGCGAATGCCTTCCACCAAGGAGCCCCCCGGCTGGTAAATATATGCCATATTTTTGCGTGGGGTAACGCGGGGGTTCGTACCGCTTCTGACGCCAAACTGTGGGGGCTGCCGTCCCCCGCCATCACTGAATTGTCGGGGCCGTTGCCCCCTGACTCCCCCATTACATTTGTACTACTACCACCTGGCAGTTCTGTAGGGTTCGGGTTAGCGACCTCCAACTCCTCGCCCCCCGGGGCCCCTGACTTTGTTACCGACCGCGTTGGCATGGCTCAATTAGTGGGCTTGTACGCTTTACTCTTGCGGCGCGCTACGCGGGTTCAGTGGCGGCGTGCTGCGGTGAGCGCGCTCGCGAAGCAAGACTCTGTCCCGTACGTAAAAAAATGGGTACGGCGCACTGATGCGTGACTCACGTACGTAAACAAATGGGTACGGTGCGCCGACGCGTGATTTCAGTACGTAAACAAATGGGTACGGTATGCTGACACATGACTCCCTCACACACACGCTCTACGCGCCTAGGCAATAACAAACCCAACACCGATACCTGCCCAGCCCCATACACCAATCACACGCGAGGGAGTTGGGTTCGGGGGTGAGAGGGCAGGGGTGTCTGCCGTGCGCGCGCCGCTTATTGGAGGGAGTCACTCCGCTCTGATTTAAAAGGGCCGTTTAAACAGCCGCGCGTGTACGCGCACACCAGGCGCTTAGCTCTCTGCTTCGCTAGAAACAACCGCGCATGCACGCGACCGCAAGACACTCCCGTAAATAGTCGCCCAGGTATGCGAACGCTAAGCACTCCCGTAAACAGTCGCACAGGTACGCAAGCGCTAAGCACTCCCGTAAACAATCGCCCAGGTACGTGAACGCTAAGCGCTCCCATAAACAGCCGCACGGGCACGCGAATGCTAAGCACTCCCGTAAACAGTCGCCCAGGTACGCGAACGATAAGCACTCCCGTAAACAGTCGCCCAGGCACGCGAACGCTAAGCACTCCCGTAAACAGTCGCCCAGGTACGCGAACGCTAAGCACTCCGGTAAACAGTCGCCCAGGTACGCAAACGCTAAGCACTCCCGTAAACAGTCGCCCAGGTACGCAAACGCTAAGCACTCCGGTAAACAGCCGCACGGGCACGCGAACGCTAAGCACTCCCGTAAACAGTCGCCCAGGTACGCAAACGCTAAGCACTCCGGTAAACAGCCGCACGGGCACGCGAATACTAAGCACTCCGCCTTCCTCTTCACACTCACAAAGACCACACGACACAGTTTATCCCCCTACTAGCTATTTTATTCACCGCGAGTAACCCGCTAAACTACTCGTGATTGTGTGGGTCAGCAGACTTTAGCTTATCCCTCGGGGATCCTGGGCTGAACTTATCCTGCCTGCCTCTCCGCTTTCTTCCCTCTGATCAATTAGCCCGCACTCACCTTAGTCCCAATCTGATGCTGCAGAAGCTGTGGAACGGTGATGTTCCCGCACCCCGTGCCCCCCTGTCCAATCAGAGGTCTGGATTTTCCCGCCCTCGGATCACCGCTCTGGTGACGTCACCGCAGTGGTTTATTGGACGTCCGCTTTCCGTTCTTCCCGCTATCCGCCCACTGACTCGTGTTTGTGTGTGTGTGGTTCCACTCGCGGTGGCTAAACAGCCCCTGCCATGACCATGCCATTACAATCCCAGGTCACAGCACCGCGGTGCTCTTCAGCCTCGGGGGTAGGTCGCCCAATTTCCCGGCTGCAGGAAACCATGAAGCTTGATCTCATTAGGGGCTTCTGGATAAAAACCTGTTGGCCAGGTGACCTTCCCTCCCGGCTCTACGTGGGGTGTGTGTGCATTCGTGTGATGGGCGCGCCACGTCGGCGCCGTCACTCCCCGGTGGCTGCGTCACGGCGGTGGGCACGGCCCCGATGGAGCGGCTCCGCTGCCGCGGCACCACAACCTCTGGGTCACTGAGCCGCTTCCAAACACCCCCCATGTCAAATACATAAGCAGGAACCTGTATCGTGAGCAGCAGCATTATTTGAATACTCTGCCAAAACAATTTGAATTGTGGAGTGGTGGCACAATTCCGCAATAGCTTTATCATATCTCTGGTGATAGGAAGAATTTCTACAAGACCGAGTTCTAGAGAACCCCTTTACGCGATGTTTTGGTCTACTCTTCCACACTGGGCGGATGTTTCAGTAGAGGAAGGAGTACCCACAATTTAACGCACCGCATCCACGGCCCCTCTCCTAAGTGGGCGTCCCCAGCCCGAATGCTCGCAGGAAGCCCTCCCAGCCTCCCTGCTCGACGAACCAGGCCCCGCACACGTTCACCAACAAGGCGGCCACCACGTCCGTCACGGCCGACTTCTCTGCGTCGCTCAGACGTACGCAGTCCACCAGCCTCTTCGCGAGGGAGGAGCGAGCAGAGCACCACCAGGACCACCACGCGGCCCCAGCTCGCAGAGCCATCGCGGATGACTTCCCAGGCCACGTCCATGAGCAGCCGGCGGTGCCCTCGGTGCTCCACCCACTCCGTGTGAGGAACAGGTCCCCCAGGCAGTTGACCACCTCCTGCACCAGCTGTGCTGGCTAAACCTTCTGCAGCTGCTGGACCTGCAGCTGCTCCTGCACCTGCAGCTACTCCGTCTGTGTCACCAGGTGAGCCATGTAGCCGACGATCAGATCCGCTGTCAAGACGGTCAGCAGCTGCAGCACCTCCTTTTCCTCCCCCTCATCTTCTTCCTCCTCCTGCCCGTGTCTCATTCCTCCTCCCCGTGTCCCACTCCCTCCCCCTGTCTCCCTCCACCTCCCTGTGTCTCCCTCCTACTGTAATGTTTTGCTTTTGCAAAACACGTACTAATTTGTCAGTTACTCCCGAGATATATGGTATTTTAATTGTTTTAACAATCTTATCGATTTCAGCATTGTTGCTTTGCCATCGTGATTTGGCATTCAATGCTCTGTTAATTTGAGCATTATTGTAGCCATTCTGTCGTAGTGCTTCTTTAACGTGTTTAATCTCTCTCACGAGACTTTCACCATCTGACACTGCTTTAGCCTGATATATCAGCGTCTTGATAAGAGAGGATGTCTGAGCTGGGTGATGATGTGATTCTGCATTCAAATAGCATCAGTGTGTGCGTTCGCTTTCTGTAAACGCTGTGTGCTATTTTACCATTTAGGCCATGTCCAAGCAAAATATCTAGGAACGGGAATGTGTTATTCACCTCCATTTCCATGGTGAACTGGATGGCCGGGTTTTGTGCATTGAGATGATTTAGAAAATCATTAAGTGTATCTTTACCATGTGGCCAGGCAACCAAAGTGTCATCCACATATCTAAACCAAAAACATGGTTTCAATGTGCTCGAGACAAGTGCTCTTGTTTCAGAGTTTTCCATGTGCATATTTGCTATAGCCGGAGATAAAGGAGAGCCCATTGCTGCTCCTTCCTTTTGTTTAAATAAATCACCTCCAAAAGAAGTAAGTGTTATTTAAACAATGATGAGCCAGTTTCAGAATATATTTTGGTAAACCTGTATTCTTTACTAGTGTATCAAGTAATTTAAGTGACTCGTTCACTGGAACCTTAGTGAATAGAGAAATCACATCAAAACTCACCAGAATATCATTAGGGTAAAGTTTAATATCTTTATTCACATTCACAAGATGTTCTGAATTTCTTATGTATGAAGATGTCCTCCCGATGTAGGGATGTAATTGTTTAGTTATATGTTTTGCTAATTTATATGTGGCAGAGCGAATTGTACTGACTATGGGTCGTAATGGGATGCCGATTTCATGAATCTTTGGTAGCCCATACAGTCTAGATGGTTTTGAGGCCCTTGGAATTATTCGGTATTGCTCATTCTTAGGGATTAATGAATTTGCAATTATTGCAGTAGTCTGACGTTCTAAAGTATTAATAGGATCTCGTTTAACTTTAATGTGGGTACTTTTCTCTAGTAAATCTTTAATTTTATTATCATAATTGGCTCGTGGCATCACCACAGTAGTGCGGCCTTCATCAGCTGCCAGGATTTTAAAATCTTTATTTAAATGAATCTCTCTTAAGGCTTTTGCTTCGTTCGAGCTAATATTTATTTTTGGTACTTTGCTATTTTCAATTATTTTTTCAACCTCGTGTCTAGTCATCTCTGCCTCATTATGTGGAAGGAGTCTAACTGCTGATTCTACCTCAGCAATTATCTCATCCACTGGAATTGTGCGTGGGGTAACGGCAAAGTTAAGGCCTTTAGAAAGGACAGAGATCATGTCACTGGTTAAAACAGTGTTAGTCAAGTTCATTACGGGTTTGTTTTTAAATTGTTCGTTTTTAGTGGGTATTTGTTTATTATGAAGTCTAGATAATTTATTCATTTGGCTAGTTTTGGTTAGATTAAACACATTATCAGCCGATTGTTGTGTTATGGTCTCGATTATATTCCAATAATGCATTGATCTACTTGCTTATATCTAAGTGCAACTGCCTTAGAGATTCTGAAATGTAAGATAATTCACTCCTGTTGTGCTGTATTCTCTCTATTAATAATCATTTGCTAGCTTTGTGTAGTATTTGGTTAGCTTTAGCAGACTTTGTGATGTGTTATTTTAACTGCGTTTGGTATTAACTTCGAATCTCTGCACCTTTTGAGGAACGTCAGTGAAGATATCAATTCCATCCGCTTGATGCGGAGCTTCTCCAACTTTCTGGTTTTAAGAAAAGTATCCTCCCCATAGAGGTTAGTCAGTTTAACACGTAGGCTTTCGCGACCAATATTATTCATAATAAACGTGTTTGGGTTAGATCGCGTTATTAATAAATGTGTCGTAACCCTCCACCACCCGACACGGCCAATCAGTAAAAAAGTGTCATGTTGACAAAAGACAAAATAGTTCACTACTTTAGCCCACTGGTGTGTTGAAGAGTGAATCCACAACATTTACAATTTTTTAGTATGACGTTTCGCTGGTAATTACATCCAGCATCATCGGGCAATTCGCCAGAATGGTGAAGCCCTCACTCACTCGCGGTCTTAAATAGAGCAGCAGGGTGACATCATTTAACTCATTCAGGTGCAGTGATTTGAGGCGGAGTGGGGGGTATTTTAATTATATAATAGATTAGTAATCAGTCAAATGTTATGATCAGTAATAAGTTGTAGATTAGTAATTAGGTGTAATGTGTATTATTGTAATTATATACTACGTTAGTAATCAGTTAATTAGTATGTTTCCCCACAACGAGGGTATACAGCTGCTCTGACATGGGACGACCCTGTCGTACACCTCTTCTGAAGCTGACAGGGGCAGTGAGCGTACCGTTGACTTTGATTAGACACTGGACTTCAGTGTAGAGCAGGCGGTTCAGTCCCAGGAAGCTGGTCCCAAAACCAAACGCCCTCGGTGGTCCCATTAGGTACCCGTGGTCAAACGCCTTCTCTTGGTCGAGGGAGAGAAGCGCGAGTGGGAGCCCCCTTTCTCTCGAAGAGGGTGCTGAGGTCTCTGACGAGGAAGACGCCATCATGAATTGTTCTCACTGGGACCGTGTGGGCCTGGTCACTGCCCACCACCTGAGCCAATACAGTCTTCATCTTGGAGAATAGCGCTTTGGCCAGAATTCTTCTCTCCTTATAAACGTCTATGCCTGCCCAAGATGAAATCTGGAGAGACCTACCGCGCAGTCAGGGCCGCAGTCGCGACAGCAGCTCCCTGCGTCCCGGGAGCCGGTGCGGGTTGCCGGACCGCGTCACCGGCGCCGTTCGGAGCGCCGCGGGCGCTGTGTCGGGCGGAGTGGCGCAGCGCGTGCCCGTGGTGCCGTCGCCGGGCATTGCGCGCAAGCAGCATCACGTGTCGTGCAGTCAGGGCGGCATGGGTCGGTGGGTGGGTGTGTGGGTTGGTTTGGGTGGGTGGGTCGGTTTGAGTGGGTGGGTCGGTTTGGGTCAGTGGGTGGATGGGTGGGTCGGTGTGGGTGGGTGGGTTGGTTTGGGTCGGTGGGTGGGTTGGTCGGTCGGTGTGTGGGTCGGTGGGTGGGTGGGTCGGTCGATGGGTGGGTGGCCACTCACATTGATTGACAAACATAGAAGCTGCAACCAATATCGGTGACTCTCATGTGGCCGGCCTGAGAGAGCATCACGTTGTCCTGGACGCACACGGGGAGGCAAGGGGAGGTCACGCTCAGAGGCTGCCCTGTGAGCGGTCAGCCAGCAGTGGATCGACCCACGAACAACGACAATTACAAAGGTCCCCTCGTGTAGCCGCTAGCAGGCTGTAGGGCCAAGTGCTGTTAGAAGTAGCTAGTAGCAGCACTGCCTATGCAAGCTGACAATGTGGCACACACAGAGGGAGTGGGTGGCCAGTACCACGGCCGGCCGCCTTTGTCTCCCCCATTGGGCGATGTTTACTACACACCACCGCTACAACAGGAGCGAGCGCGAGTGCGTCGTGGGGAGCGTGCGCGCCCCCAGAGTGCCCTCCGCTATCACCGGCTTTGATGACCGCGTGGACGATGCCGCGGGACTTGGTCTGGGCCAGGAAGCGGACGATTCCACTGGTGTATGACCTCAACGCGGCGTCGTTGATGCGCCAGATCACCGCTCGCTTGCTCAAGTCGTAGAGGCAATCCCGGCGGCGGCAGCAGCAGCAACGACGACGATAGCGATGATGACGGTAATGAAGATGATGATGACGATGATGATAATGACGATAATGATGACAATGACGATGGTGATAATCACGATGACGATGGTGATGATGACGATAGTGATAATGACGATAATGATGACGATAATAACAATGGTGATGATGCGTACTTCAACAGCTGCAGCACGAGGCAGTTGTGTCCGCGGAAGTGGAACGAGTGCAGGACGCGGATGACGCCGTGCAGCTCAGCACTGCCCTCCCCTGCAGCTCCGTGATCACCTTCAGCTCCATCCTCTGCATCTCCATCTTGGTAGGGCTGCGTGCACACAGCAAGTCTGTGGGTCTCTGGGTCTCTGTGGGTCTCTGTGGGTTTCTACGTGTGTCTATGGATCTCTATGGGTGTTTGGGGGTCATAGTAGTTTTACGGAGGTTATTATTATTATTTTTTACTATTTTACTCATTATTTTGTAACCATGTATTTACTTCCATTATCTATTATTTTCTTCATTTATAATTATTACGACTGCGGCCGCTTTGTTAAGACCACCACCACCCACACCATTTCCAACCACACCAAAACACCACCACCCACCCACACCACCATCCCCATCACCCCCGCAACAACCCACTTGATGGGCAGTGCCAGCATCTTCACAGCCACCAGGAATCCCATCTTGTGGTCCACACACCGCAGCACTACTCCCTGCCCTTCCTCGCCAAATTATTCTCTCGCACCTCGAAGTGGTATTGGAGCTGCTCCTGGGGAATATAAAATGGAGCAGATGAGGCAGCAGCGCCGCCACAAGCCAGTCAGTCACAATCACGATGTGAATGTTTAACGCTTAGTGGTAGGAGCAGCAGTGGTAGTAGTGGTTAGTAGTAGCAGTAGTGTGTGTGTGTCTGTATGTGCGAGTCTCACAGGGATATAGTTGTGGGTCTCTGTGGGTGTCTCTGTGTCTGTGCGTCTCACTGGGATGTAGCTGTGGGTCTCTATTGGTGCCTCTTTGAGTCTCAATGGGTATCTGTAGATCTCTATGGGTGTCTGTGAGTCTCACAGGGATGTAGTTGTGGGTCGTTATGGGTGTATCTATGGGTGTCTCAATGGGTGTCTCAATGAGTGTGTCTATGAGTGTCTGTCTTTGTGAGCCTCACAGGGATATATTTGTGTTCTTGGTTGTCGTAGCCATCGTTGTTGATGCAACCGCGGGATTTGCCCTCGTCCATAGAGACAAAACAAACTTGACAGACGTCGGCCAGCTCCTCCTGTCGCTCGGTCAGGCGAGGCAGGAAGAGTGCCAGGATCACTGCACACCTGACAACAACTATGGGTTTTTTTTCTTTACCGACAGAACCAGAGTGTTTCTTACACACCAATAAGCCCAGTAAATTGGCACAGTAGGGGGCACAGGTGGTGCATCAGCCACTCGTCTCAGTCGGTCGACCCGTGGCACCTGTTGGGTCTGCCCCGTGACCTCCTGCCAGCGGGAGTTCGACACTTCACTTGGCTTAAAAGTGCACATAGCCTGGCACAAGCGTCGTTATGATGTCACCGCCACTTAGTGGCGAATGGCGGTTGTTGTGTGTGTGTGTATATTCAATCAGGCCAAGAATGTGTGCACCACAGAGTGAATCTCACTGCGGTACAGTGGACAGGCCATGCCGCGCCGCTGCAACTCGAAGATGCAGCGGCGGCACGTGGCAAGGTGGCCGCCGTCGCCGTGAACCAACGTGCAGCTACGCGGCTCACACTGGCACACCACGCACCCACCCACAACACCACCACTACCCACACCACAACCACCACCCACAACACCACCACCACCCACAACACCACGCACCCACCCACAAGACCACCACCATCAGCCACACCAACACCACCCACACCACCAACACCACCAACCACACTTCCAGCACCACCACCCATGCCACCACCACCTATACCAACACCCGCACCAAAACCACCCACACCACCAGCACCACCCACAACAACACCACCACCCACAACACCACCACCACCCACACCACCACCCACACCAACGCCACCCGCACCACCAACACCACCAACCACACTACCAGCAGCACTACCCAGGCCACAACCACCCATGCCACCACTACCTACATCACCACCACCCACACCACCACCACCAACCACACCACCACCACCACCCACACCACGCACCCACCCACAACACCACCACCCACACCATCACCACCACCCACACCACCACCGCTACCGGCTGGAGTGTAAGAAGGAGAGGCAGTGGTGGAGGTGGTGTTGACGCTGGCACCTGCTCGCCTGTTGTCGGCTGTCACTACGGAGAATATCTTCATGAGCAGCGCTAATACTGAGTGTCTGAGATCTCTGAGTGAGAATCCCTCCACACCAAACACCTCCCCCAGGGGGTCCCCCGCCACACCTCACCAGGTACTGCCTCTCTTCATCGTAAAGTCGCCTCCGCTTGATGTACTGTTCCACGTAGTGGAACACCTGCTCCACAGTGAATGTGTCGCCCTCGGCACCGACCGACTGCAGCAGTGGAAGCATCCGAGGCACCGGCTTCAGGAGTGTTCCTCCGAGCTTGTCAGAGACATGGACAATTCCATGCACTGTATGTGTTCTGTATTTGTACGTGGATAGTAACGACAGTGGATGTACATTCACTCCGAGTCTTTACTGGGTCGTTAAACAGCATGGGGTACACAATGACGTGAAACTTCACATCTACCCTACCTCCGTGCTCCATGCCGAAAAGCCACTGCAGTGGTAATAAAACTGCAACGTATTTTATTCATCAACCTGCATTTTCTTATTTTTCCCAAATTTTAACCCGGGTTGGGCTGTCGCCATCCTGCCCTGGAACCAATTATTCATTCGTGTCTCTAGCAGACCATTGCAAGCCTTGTGTTAGAGAATGGCTCACTGAAGCTGATATCACAGAGCTACTTCTGAGTACCCTTCAAGTGCCCTCTGGTCCACAGTAAAGAGCAGCACCCTCCCACCTGTCCTTTAAGTAGGAGTAACGTTGGTCATAACAATGTTCTTTTCGTTGAAATTTATCCAAATTAAGTGCAGAACCACATTGCAGCAATGTGATGGTTTATTTTGTGCTGTCAATGACGACAAGGCTGAGATCATTTACTCGCTAGACTTGAGAACCCGTTTTAATCACTTGCGGGTGCCTGTATTCAAACCCAAGTACTCCGTGGTGCCAGTTCCGTGCTATGACCTCTTGGCCACTGGGCCGCCTCTAAACACCCCCCATGTCAAATACATAAGCAGCAACCTGTACCGTGAGCAGCAGCATTCTTTGAATACTCTGCCAAAATAATTTTTATCGTGGAGTGCTGACACAATTCCTCTCCTCAGTGGGCGTCCCCAGCCCAAATGCTCGCAGGAAGCGCCCCCAGCCTCCCTGCTCGACGAGCCAGTTCCCGCACGCGTTCACCAGCAGGGCGGCCACCGCGTCCGTCACGGCCGACGTCTCCTCCGCGTTGCTCAGACGTACGCATTCCACCAGCCTCTTCGCGAGGGAGGAGCGAGCAGACCACCACCAGGACCACCACGCGGCCCCAGCTCGCGGAGCCATCGCGGAGGACCTCCCAGGCCACGTCCACGAGCAGCCGGCGGGGCCCTCGGTGCTCCACCCGCTCCTCCGTGTAGCTCACCAAGTCCAGAACGGAGTCTCTGAACCGCGCGAGGGACAGGTCTCCCAGGCAGTTGACCACCTCCTGCACCAGCTGCGTTGGCTGAACCTCCTGCAGCTGCTGAACCTTCTGCACCTTCTGCAGCTGCTCCTGCACCTGCAGCCACTCCGTCTGTGTCGCTAGGTGAGCCATGAAGCCGGCGACCAGATTCGCTGGCAAGACGGTCAGCAGCTGCAGCGCCTCCTTCTCTTCCTCCCCCTCGTCTTCCTCCTCCACCTCATCATCTTCCTCCTCCCCCTCCTTAGACTCCTTCTCCTCTGTCTCCCTCTAACTCCCTGTGTGACCCTCCTCCCCCGGTCTCCTTCCTCGTCCCCGTGCGTCCCTCCTCCTTCCCCCGTCTCCCTCTTCCCTGTGTCTCCCTCTTTTTTCTTTTTGCTGATGAAGTTTTTTTTTTATTTCCACAAGGTGTAAACGCCGTATCCCTTATTTTGTAATTGTAATTCTGGGCCAAAGAGGTCCCACAAACGTAAACGTTTTGTATTTAAAATATAACACAAAAACAATGAATGGCTTAGTGGGTAAAGTAAGACGCACGCCAAAACGGGTGAGTTAAATAAATCCAATCTCTCCTACCGGATTATAGGACGCAAACCAAACTTTGTTGTAACAAGAACATAAAAAAACTGATTCTCTTAATCAGGTGAATACGGTAAAGGGGCTGAGTCTGTGGTTGCCGGTGTGGTGAGTCTGTGGGTCTCTGTGTGGTGACGATGTCTATGGGTCTCTGTGGTGATGGCAATGTCGGGTGGTGGCGGGTTTAACCACACAACATTTATATATTCACGCGATCTAACCCAAACAAAACCTGTACTACGGAGTCAACAACAACGACGTGAGGGCTCTCCGACGCGCGTCTCGGTTGGGGTGAGGGTGCTTTCTGTTGTATATGTAGGTTATGAAAATTTGATGTAAATAATAAAAATTAAATGAAATTTGCATAATAATCCGACATTATGCTAATTGATGTAAGTGCATAGACTATGCTAATTCGAGAGATAATCGTATTAATTTATGCTAGTGTATGTGTGATTATGCTACTGCGAGCCGTTATGATAATTAGGCCCCGCCTCGTTGACGAGGGTCGTTTATCAATCGGGATAATGCAATTAATCGTATGCAGTTATGCAGGTACTGTGAGCATGTCACATTAAACTCGGCTGTGTTGTTTAACTTCGTATTATCGATGGGTATAATACAATTATTCTCGCTTTAACATTTACTGAGTATGTGTTAGTGTGTTCAGCCAGGTCTCCAAGTTCAGATCTCAGCACAGAATACAGTTCTTATGCATAAATTTCAGGAAAGAACACACAACACTTCCGTGTTAATCAATTTTAATGACGATAGTGATAATGACGATAATGATGACGATGGTGATAATGATGACGATGGTGATAATGATGACGATAATAACAATGGTGATGATGCGTACTTCAACAGCTCCAGCACGAGACAGTTGTGTCCGCGGAAGTGGAACGAGTGCAGGACGCGGATGACGCCGTGCAGCTCAGCACTGCCCTCCCCCTGCAGCTCCGTGATCACCTTCAGCTCCATCCTCTGCATCTCCATCTTGGTAGGGCTGCGTGCACACAGCAATTCTTTGGGTCAGTTTAACACGTAGGCTTTCGCGACCAAAATCATTCATAATAAAGGTTTTTGGGTTAGATCGCGTTTATTTATAAATGTGTCGCAACCCTCCACCACCCGACACGGCCAATCAGCAAAAAAGTGTCACGTTGACAAAAGACAAACAATTCACTACTTCAGCCCACCGGTGTGTTGAAGAGTCAATCCACATTTACAGTTTGAGTACGACGTTTCGCTGGTAAATACATCCAGCATCATCAATTGCTTGATGATGGTAAATACATCCAGCATCATCAATTGCTTGATGATGCTGGATGTATTTACCAGCGAAACGTCGTACTCAAACTGTAAATGTGGATTGACTCTTCAACACACCGGTGGGCTGAAGTAGTGAATTGTTTGTCTTTTGTCAACGTGACACTTTTTTGCTGATTGGCCGTGTCGGGTGGTGGAGGGTTGCGACACATTTATAAATAAACGCGATCTAACCCAAACACCTTTATTATGAATTATTTGGGTCTCTGTGGGTCTCTATGAGTGTCTAAGGGTGTCTATGGATCTCTATGGTTGTCTCTAGTTTATAGTAGTCTTAAGAGGGTTATTATTTTAGTGAGATAGTTTCAGTTTATATTTAGAGAGTTTTACGGAGGTTATTATCATTGCTGTTTACTATTATACTCATTATTTTGTAACCATGTTGTATTTACTACCATTTATGATCTATTATTATTTTATTCATGTATAATTATTACGACTGCTCCCACTGTGTTAAGACCACCACCACCCACACCATTTCCAACCACGCCACATCACCACTACCCACCCACCCCCCCACCAACCCCATCACCCCTGCCCCAACCCACTTTCCGTGCAGTACCAGCATCTTGACAGCCACCAGGAATCCCATCTTGTGGTCCACGCACTGCAGCACCACACCCTGCCCTCTCTAGCCAATCTTCTCTTGCACCTCGAAGCCCTATTGGTGCTGATCCTGGGGTATCTAAAAAGCAGCCGAAGCAGCAGCAGCGCCGCCACAGCCAGTCAGAGTCACAATCACGATGGGAATATTTAACGCTTAGTGGTAGGAGCAGCAGTGGTCGTAGTGGTTAGTAGTTAGTAGTAGCAGTAGTGCCTGTGTGTCTGTGTGCCTTTGTGTGTGTGCCTGTGTTTGTGTGTCTGTCTGTGCGAGTCTCACAGGGATATAGTTGTGGGTCTCTGTGGGTATCTCTGTGTCTGTGCATCTCACTGATATATAGCTGTGGGTCTCGATTGGTGCCTCTGTGAGTCTCTATGAGTGTCTCTGTGGATCTCTATGGGTGTCTGAATGGGCTCTGTGGGTGTCTCTGTGAGCCTCACAGGGATGTAGTTGTGGGTCGTTATGGGTGTTATCTATGGGTCTCTATAGGTGTCTCAATGGGTGTATCTATGGATGTCTGGGTCTCTGTGAGCCTCACAGGGATGTATTTGTTTTCTTGGTCGTCGTAGCCATCGTTGTAGATGCCACCGCGGGATTTGCCCTCGTCCATAGAGAAAAACCAAACTTGACAGACGTCGGCCAGCTCCTCCTCCTGGCGCTCGGTCAGGCGAGGCTCGAAGAGAGCCAGGATCGCTGCAGACGTGACAACAACAACTTAAATCATTAACTATGTTTTTTTTCTTTACCGAAACAACCAAAGAGTGTTTTTACACACACCAAAAAGCCCAGCAAGTTGGCGGTTGTTGTGTGTCTGTGTGTGTGTCTGTGTGTGTGTTCTGTAGCGGTTAGCGCGCTGCGCTATGAACCTGGCGACCCGGGTTTGATTCCCGCTCACGGCCAACACCAGTGACGATTTTCTGAACCGGTCCCGGGCTTCCCCTAGGTCGACTCAGCCTCAAATGAGTACCTGGTGCGGTGTGTAAACATTGCCACTGGGGAGACAAAGGCGGTCGGGCGTGGTGCTGGCCACCCACCCCCTCGTGTACCGTTCCGGCCTTCATAGGTGCTCGCTAACAGCACTTGCCCCTACAGTCTGTTAAGGCTATATGGGGGATCTTTATCTTTGTGTTCTGTCAGACCAGGAATGTGTGCACCACAGAGTGAATCTCCCTGCGGCACAGGGGACAGGCCATGCCGCGCCGCTGCAACTCGAAGACGCAGTGGCGGCATGTGGCAAGGTTTTCGCTGTCGCCGTGAACCAACGTGCAGCTACGTGGCTCACACCGGCACACCACGCACCCACCCACAACACCACCACCACCCACAACACCACCCACAACACCACCAGCACCACCACCCATGCCACCACTACCTACACCACCACCAACCACACCACCCACACCATCACCATCCACCACCGCTACCGGCTGGAGTGTAAGAAGGAGAGGCAGTGGTGGAGGTGGTGTTGACGCTGGCACCGGCTCGCCTGTTGTCGGCCGTCACTACGGAGAATAACTTAATGAGCAGCGCTGCCACCGAGTGTCTGAGATCTCTGAGTGAGAATCCCTCCAGACAAAACACCTCCTCCAGGGGGTCCCTGCCACACCTCACCAGGTACTGCCTCTCTTCATCGTAAAGTCGCCTCCGCTTGATGTACTGTTCCACGTAGTGGAACACCTGTACCACCGTGAATGTGTCGCCCTAGGCACCGACCGAATGCAGCAGAGGAATCATCCGAGGCACCGGCTTCAGGAGAATGTTCCTGCGAGCTTGTCAGAGACATGGACAATTCCATGCACTGTATGTGTTCTGTATTTGTACGTGGATAGTAACGAGAGTGGATGTGCATTCACTCCGAGTCTTTACTGTGTCGTTAAACAGCATGGGTTACACAATGACGTGAAACTTTACATCTACCCTACCTCTGTGCTCCATGCCGAAAAGCCACTGCAGTGGTAATAAAACTGCAACGCCTTTTATTCATCAACCTGCATTTTCTTATTTTTCCCAAATTTTAACCTGGGTTGGGCTGTCGCCATCCTGCCCTGGAACCAATTATTAATTCGTGTCTCTAGCAGACCATTGCAGGCCTTGTGTTAGAGAATGGCTCACTGAAGCTGATATCACAGAGCTACTTCTAATTACCCTTCAAACGCCCTCTGGTCCACAGTAAAGAGCAGCACCCTCCCACCTGTCCTTTAAGTAGGAGTAACGTTGGTCATAACAACGTTCTTTTCGATGAAATTTATCCAAATTAAGTGCAGAACCACATTTCAGCCATGTAATGGTTTATTTTGTGCTGTCAATGACGACTGGGCTGAGATCATTAGCTCGCTAGAATTGAGAACCTGCTTTGATCACAGGCGGTGTGGATTCAAACCCAAGTACTCCGTGGTGCCTGGTCAGTGCTATGACCTCTGGGTCACTTAGCCGCCTCCAAACACCCCCCATGTCAAATACATAAGCAGCAACCTGTATCGTGGGCAGCAGCATTCTTTGAATACTCTGTCAAAAAATGTTTATTGTGGAGTGGTGGCACAATTCCGCAATTGCTTTCTCATACCTCTGGTGACAGGAAGAATTTCTACAAGACGGAGTTCTAGAGAACCCCTTTACTCGATGTTTTGGTCTACTCTTCCACACTGGGCAGATGAAGAGGAAGTAGTACCTACACTTTAACACACCGCATCCGCAGCCCCTCTCCTAAGTGGGCGTCCCCAGCCCGAATGCTCGCAGGAAGCCCTCCTAGCCTCCCTGCTCGACGAGCCAGGCCCCGCACGCGTTCACCAGCAGGGCGTCCACCGCGTCCATCACGGCCGCCGTCTTCTCCACGTCGCGCAGACGTATGCAGTCGACCAGCCTCTTTGCGAGGGAGGAGCGAGCAGAGCACCACCAGGACCACCACGCGGCTCCGGCTCGCAGAGCCGTCGTGGAGGACTTCCCAGGCCACGTCCACGAGCAGCCGGCGGGGCCCTCGGTGCTCCACCCGCTCCTCCGCGTGGCTCACCAGAACGGAGTTTCTGAACCGCGCGAGGAACAGGTCTCCCAGGCAGTTGACCACCTCCTGCGCCAGCTGTGCTGGCTGAACCTTCTGCAGCTGCTGGAGCTGCAGCTGCTCCTGCACCTGCAGCTACTCCTGCACCTACATCTACTCCGTCTGTGTCGCCATGTGAGCCATGTAGCCGGCGATCAGATTCGCTATCAAGACGCTCAACAGCTGCAGCGCCTCCTTCTTTTCCTCACCTTCCTCCTCCCCCTCGTTTTCCTCCTCCCCCTCCTCCTCCTCCTCCCCCTCCTCCTCCACTTTCAAAACAAAGAGTGAGGACATAATATCAATAACCCGGGAATTTTATAGTGACCTCTTCTTTCCTGATAAAACGTCTATGCCTGCCCAGAATTTCCTAAAGAGCTCGGTGAAAGTACTGTCCTCCAGCAGGGCGTTGTTGAAGTGCCAGTAGGCCTCACCACTTGGTGTTCCACGCAGCCTGAGGTCCAGCAGGATCAGGCTGTGGTCTGTTAGTGATGCAGCCCCTGATGTCAGCAGTCAGAATGCTCGAGACAAGACTTCTGGAGATGTAGAAACGGTCGATCCTGGACTGTGTAGCTGGTTCATTGCCCCGTGTCCGCGTGAAGGTGAAGCTTCGCCGCCTAGGGTGGTGCAGCCGCCACACGTCCACCAGATCGGAGGCGTCCAGAAGGGCTTGGAGCTCTCCCCGGAGATTGGCGTTGCAGTGCCCCTTCCCTGTGTGGTCGAGAGCATCCAGCGTGCAGTTGTAGTCACCTCCCGTGACCACAAACTCGTCCCCTGGAATGCCACCGAGGTGGTTCCGCAGAAGTTGCAGGAACCCGGGTCTCTCACTGTCAGTGGTGGGAGCGTACACGTTGACGAGGTGGATGGCGGTGACGCCGACCTGCACCGTGAGGTCCAGGATCCTCCCCTTGATCACCTCCACCTGGCTGACGGTGTCGGGGGAAAAGTTTGGTGACAGCACGGTTGCTACTCCTGAGGAGGTGTTGCTGAAGTGGCTGATGAAGGGCTTCGCTCTCCACTCCGTCCTCCAGGCAACGTCATTGTCCATGGCGAGATGGGTCTCCTGCACGAACAGCACGGAGACCTTATGCTGCTTTGCAAGGTATCCTACGTAGTATATTCTCAGCGCCCCTCTGCACCCATTCATGTTCAGGGAGGCGTTGCGCAACGTCATTGTGAGTGAGTCGCCCGCCTGTTCCAATGAGTCACCTTGCTGAGGAGGCTCCTTACCCTGGACGTCTCCAGGTCTCTCGATTGTTTTCCTTCCTGCTGGAGCTCTGTGAGGATGCGTCAGAGGGAGACCTCTATGGCGTCTGGCTCGCCATCTTGTCAAGGCCTCCATCACCTTGTTTGGTTTCCTGGGGGTCTCTTTGAAGAATCTCCACAGGTCTTCCTGGCAGAAGATGGGTGCCCGCGAAGATGACCTCTTTGAGACCTGGTTGGTTTCGCTACCCACACGGAGGTCATCATCCGAGTCCCCCTTCTTGCTTCCATGCCCTGCATGTGGGGGCCAAGAGTCGGGGGCCCATGGTTGGCTCCATGTGGCCTCCCCCAGGGGCCGTGGCAGGTGGAATGCTACCGCACGCCTCTTCCACATTAGCAGGGCACTCTGCGAGGCTTGCAGGGTGTCCTTATTCTGTCTTTTTAATTCTGGGCCAAAGAGGTCCCATAAACGTAAACGTGTTGTATTTAAAATATAACACAAACAACAGCAATGAATGGCTTAGTGGGTAAAGTAAGACGCACCCCAAAACCGGTGAGTTAAATAAATCTGATCTTTCCTATTACCGGATTATAGGACGCAAACCAAACTTTGTTGTAACAAGAACATAGAAAAAACTGAGTCTCTTAATCAGGTGAATACGGTAAAGGGGCTGAGTCTGTGGGTGTCAGTGTGGTGAGTCTGTGGGTCTCTGTGTGGTGAGTCTGTGGGTCTCTGTGTGGTGATGGCCATGTCGGGTGGTGGCGGGTTTAACGACACAAAATTAATATATTCACGCGATCTAACCCAAACAAAGCCTGTACTACGGATTCAACAACAATGACATGAGGGTTCTCCGACGCGCGTCTCGGTTGGGGTGAGGGTGCGGTCGCGCCGTCTCCTCCGTACGGATTGTTTCTTCCTTTCCCAACTGCGATGTTCTCGCTCTCTCCTCTCTTTTTGTCTCCACCGTCGCCAACCGTCGGAGCTCGGCATCCGCGGCCCCTCTCCTAGGTGGGCGTCCCCAGCCCGAATTCTCGCAGGAAGCCCTCCCAGCCTCCCTGCTCGACGAACCAGGCCCAGCACGCGTTCACCAGCAGGGCGGCCACCACGTCCGTCACTGCCGCCGTCTTCTCCGCGTCACTCAGACGTACGCAGTCCACCAGCCTCTTCGCGAGGGAGGAGCGAGCAGAGCACCACCAGGACCACCACGCGGCCCCAGCTCGCGAAGACGTCACGGAGGACCTCCCAGGCCACGTCCACGAGCAGCCGGCGGGGCCCTCGGTGCTCCACGCGCTCCTCCGCGTGGCTCACCAGAACAGAGTCTCTGAACCGCGCGAGGAACAGGTCCCCAGGCAGTTGACCACCTCCTGCACCAGCTGTGCTGGCTGAACCTTCTGCAGCTGCTGGACCTGCAGCTGCTCCTGCACCTGCAGCTACTCTGTCTGTTTCGCTAGGTGAGCCATGAAGCCCGCGATCAGATTCGCTGTCAAGACAGTCAACAGCTGCAGCGCCTCCTTTTTCTTCCTCCCCCTCACCTTCTTCTTCCTCCTCCTCCACTCATAAAACAAAGAGTGAGGACATAATATCAATAACCTGGGAATTTTATAGTGACCTCTTCTCTCCTGATAAAACGTCTATGCCTGCCCAGAATTTCCTAAAGAGGTCGGTGAACGTACTGTCCTCCAGCAGGGCGTTGTTGAAGTGCCAGTAGGCCGCAGCACTTGGTGTTCCACGCAGCCTAAGGTCCAGCAGGATCAGGCTGTGGTCTGTTAGTGGTGCAGCCCTGATGTCAGCAGGCAGAATGCTCGAGACAAGACTTCTGGAGATATAGAAGCGGTCGATCCTGGACTGGGTAGCTGGTTCATTGCCCCTTGTCCTCGTGTAGGTGAAGCTTCGCCGCCTCGGGTGGTGAAGCTGCCACACGTCCACCAGATCGGAGGGGTCCAGAAGGGCTTGGAGCTCTCTCCAGAGCTTGGCGTTGCAGTGACCCTTCCCTGTACGGTCGAGAGCATCCAGCGTGCAGTTGTAGTCACCTCCCATGACCACAAACTCGTCCTCTGGAATGCCACCGAGGTGGTTCCGCAGAAGTTGCAGGAACCCGGGTCTCTCACTGTCAGTGGTGGGAGCGTACACGTTGACGAGGTGGATGGCGGTGTTGCCGACCTGCGCCCGGACGTCCAGGACCCTCCCCTTGATCACCTCCACCTGGCTGACGGTGTCAGGAGTGAAGTTTGGTGACAGCACGGTTGCTACTCCTGAGGAGGTGTTGCTGAAGTGGCTGAAAAAAGGCTCCCATTTTCCACTCCGTCCTCCAGGCAACCTCATCGTCCATGTCGAGATGGGTCTCCTGCACGAACAGCACAGAGACATTATGCTGCTTTGCAAGGGACGCTGCGTAGTATCTTCTCAGCGCCTCTCGGCACCCATTCATGTTCAGGGAGGCGATGCGCAGTGTCATTGTGAGCGAGTGGCCCGCCTGTTCCAATCAGTCACCTTGCTGAGACGGCTCCTTACCCTGGACCTCTCCAGGTCTCTCGATTGTTGTCCTTCCTGCGGGAGCTCCCCTAGGATGCGTCTGAGGGAGACTTCTATGGCGTCTGGCTCGCCATCCTGACAAGGCCTCCATCACTTTGTTTGGTTTCCTGTGGGTCTCTTCGAAGATTCTCCACAGGTCTTCCTGGCAGAAGATGGTGCCCGCGAAGATGACCTCTTTGAGACCTGGCTGGTTTCGCTACCCACACGGAGGTCATAATCCGAGTCCCCCTTCTTGCTTCCATGCCCTGCATGTGGGGGCCAAGAGTCGGGTGCCCATGGTTGGCTCCATGTGGCCTCTGTTGTATATGTGGGTGTGTGAAAATTGATGAAAAATAATTAAAATTAAATGAAATTCGAAATTTGCATAATTAATCCGAAATTATGCTAATTTGTGTACTTATGCGTGTAACTATGCTAATTAGAGAGGTAATCGTATTAATTTATACGAGTGGGTGTGGCTGTGTTAATGATAGCTTTATGATAATCAGGCCCCGCCTCGTTGACGAGGTTGGGTTATCAATCAGGATAACGCAATCAATCGTGTGCCGTTACGCTAGTGTCAATTCGGCCTCGTTGTCTAACTTCGTATTATTGATCAGCATAATACAATGATTCTCGCTTTAACACTCCCCGAGTGTTCATATTTTAGGTCCCATGTTCACATCGTTCGTTTTAGTTTAATGAGTGTGGATTGGTGTGTTTATAGTTTAGGTTCCCGAGTTCATATCTCGTCGCAGGATACAGATCTTATGCAAAAACTTCAGGAAAGAATCACACGACCACTTCTGTATTAATCAATTTATTTTCTAATTAAACCTTAACTATAATATGTATGTGACTCTCAATCTCGGAACTTCAAAACGGTATCCACAAGGTATCAAGACAGTATCATCAACGACTGTACGATTTCACTTTTATAACACATGGACCCCGCATAAAGCGATTGCTGTTAGTGAGAGAGAGAGTCAGAATATGCAAATGCTATGTTACACAAAAGCTTATACATTATAATATGAACGATCATTATGCTTGAAATAGTCAGCACATTATCACAGGCGACTGATTAACATGCAACGGTATTCATATAAAAAAGACAATCAAACAGTTATTATTTCCAAAGGCATGAATGTAACAACAGATCCACCGGACAGACTATAAGATTATTGAAATGGCTTAGTGTGAGGGTATGCGGCGGAATGTGTTATCTCACGGGAGATTAATTAATTAATTCGTGAATAAGAATGTATGATCAGAAAATCGGTTTAGCACGATTCCTCCCCGGGAGCGTAGCTCCGTGGCGAAGGTGCCAAGGGTTAATTCGTATTGATGGATCGGTTGGTAACTTATGCGATTAGAAGTACAGTCCAAAACAAAATATTAAAGAGGGAAATTATGAATATACTTATAAATGACGGACTGTTATCACACGATCGATGCTTCCACAGCCAGATGGTTCACGGACTTGAGTGTTCGCTTCTGGTTAAGGACCTGTGTATGTTTGAGTGATATGAATTGTTTTGAATAGTCAGTGTTTGGAATTAATTATTTGCGTTGCCATATGCTGAAGTTGGCATCGCTTGTAGGAGAAGTAGCCTCGCTCCCTTTAGAGCGGTGAGGTGTGTGGGAGTGCATCATACGAATCGCCGCCCTCCTCCACGCAGCAGCCAGCCTCTGTCCACGGGGGAGAGTTGCTTGATCGCTCTCAGTTCTGCTCAGTGGACACCTCTCTCCACTGCTGGATGAGCTGCGCGATCACGCTCGTGCTGGTTCGCTGACAGCAGTTTCTCTCCGCTGTTGGATGAGCTGCATCGGCACGCTCCCTCTCTCTGGGTGGAGAACTCGAACGTGCTCGTTGCTGGTTTGCTGAAAGCAGGTTTTTCTCCACTGCTGGATGACTCAAGTCGCACGTGCTCTTGCTCTG
Source organism: Petromyzon marinus (assembly GCF_048934315.1). NCBI lineage: Eukaryota > Metazoa > Chordata > Hyperoartia > Petromyzontiformes > Petromyzontidae > Petromyzon > Petromyzon marinus. Next base: position 24,145,528 of record NC_133689.1, read on the forward strand.
GTTTGCAGAAGCTCTTGCTTGGTGCGTCGGTCGCTCTGCAGCTGGACTCAATGTAGAATAATCTTTCAGCAATACTCTGTCTTTCAGCTCTTGGAAATCACACTAGGTGACGCCTCACTACCTTGCGAGTCTTGCCAACGTCAGTGGGTAGCGACGGGGCCACTTTGGCTTCTGCTCGCCGCCTCCTGCTCTGCAGCTCGCCGGCTGGCGACCTGTTGCTCTCGTTCCCGATTGGAACTGCTCCTGAGCCGGCCCACTGGTCGAACTCCCCGCGTTCCGACCTCCTCCGATTCGAACTCCCCGAGTTCCGATCCCCCTGGTAGAACTCCCCGAGTTCCGACCCCTCCGAGTCGAACTGTCTCCCGAGAGTCGACCCCCCCCGGTTGAACTCTGGTGAGCCGACCCCCCCCCGGGTCGAACTCTTCCGAGTTGCTCCTCCGAGGCGAACTGTCTCCCGAGAGTCGACCCCCCGGTCGAAATCTGGTGAGCCGACCACCCCCCCCCCCCCCCCAGTCGAACTGAGGTTTCAATGCTCAGGATCCTCTTTTTATGCCCAAAAATCCTGCCCACAAGGCGAGGTTTCTTTCGATTTTTGCTGTGTCAGGGTTTGTCCGTATGTATCTGCGTCCGTGTGTGTGTCCGTACATGTGTCAGTGTGTGTCCTTGTGTGGATCACCCACGGTATATTCCGTTGTCATACTCCTACCATAAAACCCACAATTAAAACAATCAAATGTTATAAATTGTCTCGAAGGCGCCTCTCTGTCTGGGTGCACAACCTGAGGGAGGGGCGATATTCCCTCCGACTTTCACCGACGCACAAAGAAATGGTTAAAAAGTTTTAAGTTAACATTTCATTTCATCAGAGTTCCATAGTTATGATTCTGTATTAATCCAAGGTCTGAGTCAGCTTCTCGTTGTGGTGTTTGACTCGTGTTTCCCCAAGCGTATACACACTCCTACCCCGCGCTGCAGGGATACAAAGACGGTCGGGATTTGTCTTTCTCTCCGACCCTGGGTTTAACATCACCCTTTGCTTACGTTGCAGTTTTGCTGTGCGCTTGCATTTCTTTTCCTCTCTTCTCTTACTTTAACCCTGCATATTATTTGCGTATGGGTGGAGGCTAGAGCATTTATGTTGACTTAGGAAAACCTGATTGTTATAGGCTTCGGGTCAAGTCGTATAGACATTATTAAAATATGGAAATACATTTCATATTAAATTAATAGACGGGTGATGGTTACATTGACGTAGCTTGTGGCAGGGTTCAATTGAAGTGGGTGTGAAGATCAATAACTTTAGCCTACCCTGTCGTTAAATTCCGACTTTAAGTTACTTTAATAGTAATGCAGAACCAATTAGCTTTTTTTGACTTAACTAGATCTAGGCTAACGCAACCTCCCAGTGACCCTGGCTTTGTGTTTACGTCAGCCCTTTGCAATCCACTGCGCTCTGCTCTCTATCTGCTCCCTCTGACCCTGGGAGGGCTCTGAACGTCAAAATCGTGTTAGTGGGTCAAGGTAAATATGACCCCCACATGCCATGCTGAGGCCTGGTTTGGTGTTTTTATTCATTATTAAAATTAAAAGAAACAATAGAAATATGTATCTATATGTATTGAAAAATTACTTGTTAATATTAAGATGGAAAAGGTGCCTAGATACAACATTCCGCCCTTTTAAAAATGATCGGTGGTCAATTGGCCACGGGTCATTTTTAAAACAAAGAATCTATGTACTTTTCCATCATGAATCATCAATATTACTCAAGTAATTTTTCCTTACAACGCGCGCACGTCACAACTTATGATTACATTTGAAATAAGAAAAGAAATACTAAAAGGAAGGTAAAACAAGGGGAAATTGTTTAACTGGCTACATGTTATAGGAGATGTCGTTATTCCATGTACCCACGTTCAATACTGTCCGCAATCGAAATACATTTTCGGGTTTGACCAGTGGGAAATTCAACAAAAATCCCACCTGTCCGGTCTGGGAGTCCCCATGTATGGGTGTGGCTGTACCCATTTTAAAGTCAATTTGTACCTGTGTTGTACTGATTGTTTCCAGGGATGCTAATGGTATCACATTTTTTTTAGTGTTGGAGTTACCAGATATGAAGGAAATTGTCCTTGGAGAAGATCACTGATGCTGCCGCTGGTGCAATGCAACAAGTCTTTGGATCAACTATTGAATTTGCTGTCGAGTATTCTCTTCTTCGTACAGATCTCGGATTGCGAAACCCAATTCTTGGATTGTTAAGTTAACCATGGCGGAGTGCAGGTTAACGAGAACCACGGTGTCTCTCTGACTTTCTCATGTTACCTCTCTGCCACCTTGTACCAAGTCATTGATAACCTGACTGACTCTTTTAGTCACGAGTGTATCATATCTCTCATGGCCAGGTATCTTAGAGTTACCGATGACCCTTCCATGCAACATCATCACATCATCGTCCCGGCTCATCGTCGTGATGGCTTTGGCCTAATGAACATGGCTCACTGGTTCGTATCGGTAATTTATTTTATCACTCCCTTTCCATGTGAGATTGTGTGGCGTGAAGTTATGCTGTGCGTAACCAGGATCAACATACACCACGAGTTTCCGTACTCGACTGTTGGGGTCATTTGTATTCTCCGCAGCCCTGTGCACATCTGCTGCCTCTGGGAGTCGATTTGACTCTGGGCCACGATTCCCTTCTGCGCTACGATTCGATTCCGTGCCACGATTCGATTCTGGGTCACGATTCGATTCCGTGCTTTTGAGTATGCTGTGTTTCAACACAATTCCCGATCCGTCACGGATATTCTTCTCCTCCACTTCAACACTCTGATCTCCATCCCTCCTTAGTGTGCCCGAGCACAATTTAACATCCAAAGGCTGATGTCTGCATTCATCTGCCTCTTCCACAGTACACTCACGCACTTCCGCGACACAAGGGATGGCATTTATATTTACCAGACAATCAGGTTTTCCTTCCCCTCCCTGCGGTTGGTTATCATCTCCTGTAGGATCACACTTTAATGCAGTTATGTTTCCCTGCTCGATAGGTGTGTCAATTACGGGAGCAACACTTGCGCTCTCCACCACATTATCAGAACTGGTGCCCGACGCATTTATTGTTTCCCAATCATTGGGACCCTCCTGGTTTACCTTGTCAACCGCAGCCTGCTTAATTTTTTTAACGAGTCCATAATTTCCCTGCAGCTCCACGGACACCACTCTCACTGAAAGCTCCCTCTCAACCAATGTGATTGATTCATCACGTGCCCGTGTCATTTTTTGTGTCTCAGCCAAGCTCACGCCTGTCTCCCTATTCCTCATGCCTCTGCTCTCTCCTGGTAAAACTGGTGGGGGAATCGATCGGAAGTGGGCCGATTGTGTTTGATCCCTCGTGTGTCGTGGCATTGGGACCCGGCATGATTCTGCTCTTGGTCTACACACACCGCGATTCTCGCAAATATGCGTCCCTGCACACTGCGATCGCTCCCAGCCTGCGGGCCATTGCCTCGCTGGTGGTGCTGTGTTTCTGCTCACGTGATTTTTATTTCCCTCTGAAACGCTGGTTACATCATCCCTCTCTCTGGGTGTCGTAGAACTATTGTCTTTAGCTCTGTACAGCCAAGCTCTGTGCGCCTTATCCTCTATATGGTGTAAGGAGGCTGTTTCTGGATTCAATACCATTCCCACAATTTCTGTAATCTCTGGACTCAAAGACCCGAAAAACATAACTTTGAACCTTTTGTCACCTTCGTGATACTGATCCACATCACCCGCGTAGTACGCTCTTTTAAACCGTAGGAGGTAATCTCGCGGATCCTCGTCTGCGCACTGGGTCATAGATTTTGCAGCATTAAATCCCTCAGACCATGTTAAATATTCTCCAAACTTCCGGCTCACTGCCAGGCTCAGCTTTTTGAAATCGTTCCGAACCTTGTATGAAAGCGACTTTACCCATGGTATAGACTGCTCGTGCAAGCTTCGTCTCAGTAAACTGGCTTTCTCATTCGTTTTCCTCAAACCCCTGATCACTGCTTCTGCTTCTACCGTTGCGATGTGAGCGTGTATGTCTCTGTTCCTATCGTGTGGATCAAAGTAGGGAATTCTGACGAGAGCCTTGTCCATCAATTTCAGAGTTTTACTACTGAATGAGTATTCGGACAGTTGATCATCGTCAGAGGCGTCTGTTCCTGAGGAGTGCTCACTCGAGCTGTCACCATCACGGTGGCGCTGCTTAACATAACTTTTGTAGTGCCTTTTGCACCTGTAACGTGAGTCAACTTTGCTCGGTGACTCCTGCTTATCCCATGGCTCATGCTTGTGTGATGTGCGTCTTTCTGGAAAGTAATCTCTGCCATAGGTTCCACGTCGGTCGTGCTTGCGTGGAATGTGTCTACCAAATGAGCTGTCTCTGTCATGTCGCTCGTCTTGCCCCAGCTCCGCCCTTTTTTGCTCGATCAGTACAGAATATCCTGCTGACTTAGTGTTAATATTTTTTTCCTCTCTACCCTCGAAGTTGTCAGTCCTATGTTTTCCTATTTTCATCCGTATCTCTCCCTCCCCTCTCTCGAGTCGCGAGGGGGAATCTCTGTCAAAACCACTTTGATTGGTAGCCACACCTCCTGTGTGACCTGTCTCTGGTTTACGTCCGCGTGGCTCGGAGTGTGGTAAACTGTTACTCCCGTATGTGTTATGTGTATCAACATCTGGGGGTTTCGCTGGTGCATTCAGCGCCGACTCTTTTTCTCTCACGAGGGCGTGCAGACGCTCAACCTCCTCTATTAGGGACAGTTTCTCCTTCCTTTCCCTGTCAAATTTTTCCCCAGTCCATAATCTTTCTCTGTATGTCTGTGTGAGGAGATACGAGTCTAACCTTGCTATTTCTGCAATTTTTACGTCACGTTTGGCTTTGCTACATTTCATCACATCCTTAAGTAGTTTCCTCCTATGTGCCTTAACATCTTCTATATGTCTCCCCTCCCATACGTCTCTCTGCTCTGTCTGCTGTCTAGCAGTCCGTCCAGTACGTTTTAACACAAATTCACGATATTGTTTTTCCATAGATTCTATCTCCTCTTCGGAGGTCCATTCTGTATCAGTGTTATGCGTTGGGATGTCACCCTCAGAACGTTGCGGGTCATGTGCCATCTCTATTACGTAGTGTAGTTAATAGACCTAAGAGTGTATCTTAACTCTAGTCTCTTATGTGTGGCGTGAGTTACTCTGGAATTCCACTTCAGAGTACATATAAAAACATTCGTATCACAGGATGTGTTGGTTCAACTCGAGCAAATAATCTTACCCCCACTGTCTTTGTTATCCACTGCTACTCTGGTATTTTCCTTCAGAGTGCGTTTTTTTGTTTGTTTACACCGTTTACAGTCACAGGGCAATGTTAGTTCACAATACCTTGATTAATACAACAGTGATTCGTTCCTTAATTTAAGCATAAACTGTCTGCGAGAGATCCCGGATACGAGCCCCCAATTTGTTGTATATGTGGGTGTGTGAAAATTGATGAAAAATAATTAAAATTAAATGAAATTCGAAATTTGCATAATTAATCCGAAATTATGCTAATTTGTGTACTTATGCGTGTAACTATGCTAATTAGAGAGGTAATCGTATTAATTTATACGAGTGGGTGTGGTTGTGTTAATGATAGCCTTTATGATAATCAGGCCCCGTCTCGTTGACGAGGTGGGGTTATCAATCAGGATAACGCAATCAATCGTGTGCCGTTACGCTAGTGTCAATTCGGCCTCGTTGTCTAACTTCGTATTATTGATCAGCATAATACAATGATTCTCGCTTTAACACTCCCCGAGTGTTCATATTTTAGGTCCCATGTTCACATCGTTCGCATTAGTTTAATGAGTGTGGATTGGTGTGTTTATAGTTTAGGTTCCCGAGTTCATATCTCGTCGCAGGATACAGATCTTATGCAAAAACTTCAGGAAAGAATCACACGACCACTTCTGTATTAATCAATTTATTTTCTAATTAAACCTTAACTATAATATGTATGTGACTCTCAATCTCGGAACTTCAACACGGTATCCACACGGTATCAAGACAGTATCATCAACGACTGTACGATTTCACTTTGATAACACATGGACCCCGCATAAAGCGATTGCTGTTAGTGAGAGAGAGAGTCAGAACATGCAAATGCTATGTTACACAAAAGCTTATACATTATAATATGAACGATCATTATGCTTGAAATGGTCAGCACATTATCACAGGCGACTGATTAACATGCAACGGTATTCATATAAAAAGACAATGAAACAGTTATTATTTCCAAAGGCATAAATGTAACAACAGATCCACCGGACAGACTATAAGATTACCGAAATGGCTTAGTGTGAGGGTATGCGGCGGAACGTGTTATCTCACGGGAGATTAATTAATTAATTAATTCGTGAATAAGAATGTATGATCAGAAAATCGGTTTAGCACGATTCCTCCCCGGGACCGTAGCTCCGTGGCGAAGGTGCCAAGGGTTAATTCGTATTGATAGATCGGTTGGTAACTTATGCGATTAGAAGTACAGTCCAAAACAAAATATTAAAGAGGGAAATTATGAATATACTTATAAATGACGGACTGTTATCACACGATCGATGCTTCCACAGCCAGATGGTTCACGGACTTGAGTGTTCGCTTCTGGTTAAGGACCTGTGTATGTTTGAGTGATATGAATTGTTTTGAATAGTCAGTGTTTGGAATTAATTATTTGCGTTGCCATATGCTGAAGTTGGCATCGCTTGTAGGAGAAGTAGCCTCGCTCCCTTTAGAGCGGTGAGGTGTGTGGGAGTGCATCATACGAATCGCCGCCCTCCTCCACGCAGCAGCCAGCCTCTGTCCACGGGGGAGAGTTGCTTGATCGCTCTCAGTTCTGCTCAGTGGACACCTCTCTCCACTGCTGGATGAGCTGCGCGATCACGCTCGTGCTGGTTCGCTGACAGCAGTTTCTCTCCGCTGTTGGATGAGCTGCATCGGCACGCTCCCTCTCTCTGGGTGGAGAACTCGAACGTGCTCGTTGCTGGTTTGCTGAAAGCAGGTTTTTCTCCACTGCTGGATGACTCAAGTCGCACGTGCTCTTGCTCTGGTTTGCAGAAGCTCTTGCTTGGTGCGTCGGTCGCTCTGCAGCTGGACTCAATGTAGAATAATCTTTCAGCAATACTCTGTCTTTCAGCTCTTGGAAATCACACTAGGTGACGCCTCACTACCTTGCGAGTCTTGCCAACGTCAGTGGGTAGCGACGGGGCCACTTTGGCTTCTGCTCGCCGCCCCCTGCTCTGCAGCTCGCCGGCTGGCGACCTGTTGCTCTCGTTCCCGATTGGAACTGCTCCTGAGCCGGCCCACTGGTCGAACTCCCCGCGTTCCGACCTCCTCCGATTCGAACTCCCCGAGTTCCGACCCCCCTGGTAGAACTCCCCGAGTTCCGACCCCTCCGAGTCGAACTGTCTCCCGAGAGTCGACCCCCCCCGGTCGAACTCTGGTGAGCCGACCCCCCCCGGGTCGAACTCTTCCGAGTTGCTCCTCCGAGTCGAACTGTCTCCCGAGAGTCGACCCCCCGGTCGAACTCTGGTGAGCCGACCCCCCCCCCCAAGTCGAACTGAGGTTTCAATGCTCAGGATCCTCTTTTTATGCCCAAAAATCCCTTCACTCGGATCCTGCCCACAAGGCGAGGTTTCTTTCGATTTTTGCTGTGTAAGGATTTGTCCGTATGTATCTGCGTCCGTGTGTGTGTGTCCGTACATATGTCAGTGTGTGTCCTTGTGTAGATCACCCACGGTATATTCCGTTGTCATACTCCTACCATAAAACCCACAAGTAAAACAATCAAATGTTATAAATTGTCTCGAAGGCGCCTCTCTGTCTGGGTGCACAACCTGGAGGGAGGGGTGATATTCCCTCCGACTTTCACCGACGCACAAAGAAATGGTTAAAAAGTTTTAAGTTAACATTTCATTTCATCAGAGTTCCATAGTTATGATTCTGTATTAATCCAAGGTCTGAGTCAGCTTCTCGTTGTGGTGTTTGACTCGTGTTTCCCCAAGCGTATACACACTCCTACCCCGCGCTGCAGGGATACAAAGACGGCCGGGATTTCCCTTTCTCTCCGACCCTGGGTTTAACATCGCCCTTTGCTTACGTTGCAGTTTTGCTGTGCGCTTGCATTTCTTTTCCTCTCTACTCTTACTTTAACCCTGCTTATTATTTGCGTATGGGTGGAGGCTAGAGCATTTATGTTGACTTAGGAAAACCTGATTGTTATAGGCTTCGGGTCAAGTCGTATAGACATTATTAAAATATGGAAATACATTTCATATTAAATTAATAGACGGGTGATGGTTACATTGACGTAGCTTGTGGCAGGGTTCAATTGAAGTGGGTGTGAAGATCAATAACTTTAGCCTACCCTGTCGTTAAATTCCGACTTTAAGTTGCTTTAATAGTAATGCAGCACCAATTAGCTTTTTTGACTTAACTAGATCTAGGCTAACGCAACCTCCCATTGACCCTGGCTTTGTGTTTACGTCAGCCCTTTGCAATCCACTGCGCTCTGCTCTCTATCTGCTCCCTCTGACCCTGGGAGGGCTCTGAACGTCAAAATCGTGTTAGTGGGTCAAGGTAAATATGACCCCCACATGCCATGCTGAGGCCTGGTTTGGTGTTTTTATTCATTATTAAAATTAAAAGAAACAATAGAAATATGTATCTATATGTATTGAAAAATTACTTGTTAATATTAATATGGAAAAGGGGCCTAGATACAACACCTCCCCCAGGGGCCGTGGCAGGTGGAATGCTACCACACGCCTCTTCCACAGTAGCAGAGCACTCTGCGAGGCTTGCAGTGTGTCCTTATTCTGTCTTTTTAATTCTGGGCCAAAGAGGTCCCATAAACGTAAACGTGTTGTATTTAAAATATAACACAAACATAACAACAATGATGAATGGCTTAGTGGGTAAAGTAAGACGCACCCCAAAACGGGTGAGCTTAATAAATCCGATCTCTCCTATTACCGGATTATAGGATGCAAACCAAACTTTGTTGTATCAGTGTGGTGAGTCTGTGGGTCTTTGTGTGGTGACGATCTCTCTGGGTCTCTGTGTGATGATGGCCGTGTCGGGTGGTGGCGGGTTTAACAACACAACATTATGAGATTCACGAGATCTAACCCAAACAAGACCTGTACTACGGAGTCAACAACAACGACATGAGGGCTCTCCGACGCGCGTTGCGGTTGGGGTGAGGGTGAGGTCGCGCCGTCTCCTCCGTACGGATTGTTTCTTCTTTTCCCAACTGCGACGTTCTCGCTCTCTCCTCTCTTTTTGTCTCCACCGTCGCCAATCGTCGGAGCTCGGCATCCGCGGCCGCTCTCCTAGGTGGGCGACCCCAGCCCGAATTCTCGCCTGAAGCCCTCCCAGCCTCCCTGCTCAACGAGCCAGGCCCCGCACGCGTTCACCAGCAGGGCGGCCACCGCGTCCGTCACGGCCACCGTCTTCTCCGCGTCGCTCAGACGTAAGCAGTCCACCAGCCTCTTCGCGAGGGAGGAGCGAGCAGAGCACCACCAGGACCACCACGCGGCCCCAGCTCGCGGAGCCATCGCGGAGGACCTCCCAGGCCACGTCCACGAGCAGCCGGAGGAGCCCTCGGTGCACCACCCGCTCCTCCGTGTGGCTCACCAAGTCCAGAACGGAGTCTCTGAACCGCACGAGGAACAGGTCTGCCAGGCAGTTGACCACCTCCTGCACCAGCTGTGCTGGCTGAACCTCCTGCAGCTGCTGAACCTTCTGCACCTTCTGCAGCTGCTCCTGCAACTGCAGCCACTCCGTCTGTGTCGCTAGGTGAGCCATGAAACCGGCGATCAGATTCGCTGTCAAGAAGGTCAGCAGCTGCAGCACCTCCTTCTCTTCCTCCCCCTCATTTCCCTCCTCCTCCTCCTCCCCCTGTCTCCTTCCACCTCCCTGTGTCTCCCTCCTCCCCCGGTCTCCTTCCTGCTCCCCGTGTTTCCCTCCTTCCCCCGTCTCCCTCCTCCCTGTGTCTCCCTCCTCCTTTTCCTTTTTTGCTGATGAAGTTTTTCTATTTCCACGAGGTGGTAACACCATATCCCTTATTCTGTAATTGTAATTCTGGGCCAAAGAGGTCCCACAAATGTAAACATTTTGTATTTAAAATATAACACAAACATAACAACAATGAATAGCTTAGTGGCTAAAGTAAGACGCACCCCAAAACGGGTGAGTTAAATCAATCCGATCTATCCTACTACCGGATTATAGGACGCAAACCATACTTTGTTGTAACAAGAACATAAAAAAACTGAGTCTCTTAATCAGGTGAATACGGTAAAGGGGCTGAGTCTGTGGTTGACAGTGTGGTGAGTCTGTGGGTCTCTGTGTGGTGACGATGTCTATGGGTCTCTGTGTGGTGATGGCCGTGTCGGGTGGTGGCGAGGTATAACAACACAACATTTATATATTCACGCGATCTAACCCAAACAAAACCTGTACTACGGAGTCAACAACAACGACATGAGGGCTCTCCGACACGCGTCACGGTTGGGGTGAGGTTGCGGTCTGTTGTATATGTAGGTTATGAAAATTTGATGAAAATAATAAAAATTAAATCAAATTTGAAATTTGCATAATTATCCGAAAAAATGTTAATTTGCTGTAATTTATGCGCATAAACTATGCGAATGCGAGAGAGAATCGTATTAATTTATGCTAGTGTATGTGTGATTATGCTACTGCGAGCCGTTATGATAATTAGGCCCCGCCTCGTTGACGAGGGTCGGTTTTCAATCGGGATAATGCAATTAATCATATGCAGTTATGCAGGTACTTGAGCATGTCAGATTAAACTCGGCTGTGTTGTTTAACTTTGTACTATCGATCAGTATAATACAATTATTCCCGCTTTAACATTTACTGAGTATGTGGTAGTGTGTTCAGCCAGGTCTCCAAGTTCAGATCTCAGCACAGAATACAGTTCTTATGCATAAATGTCACGAAAGAACACAACACTTCTGTGTTAATCAATTTTAATGACGATAGTGATAATGACGATAATGATGACGATGGTGATAATGATGATAATGATGACAATAATAACAATGGTGATGATGCGTACTTCAACAGCTCCAGCACGAGACAGTTGTGTCCGCGGAAGTGGAACGAGTGCAGGACGCGGATGACGCCGTGCAGCTCAGCACTGCCCTCCCCCTGCAGCTCCGTGATCACCTTCAACTCCATCCTCTGCATCTCCATTTTGGTAGGGCTGTGTGCACACAGCAAGTCTGTGGGTCTCTGTGGGTCTCTAGTTCATAGTAGTTTTACGACGGTTAATTTTTTAGTGAGATAGTTTCAGTTTATAGTTAGAGATAGTTTTGCAGAGGTTATTATCATTGTTGTTTACTATTATACTCATTATTTTGTAACCATGTTGTATTTACTTGCATTTATTATCTATTATTGTATTCATTTATAATTATGACCATGGCCGCTGTGTTAAGACCACCAGCACCCACCCACACCACCACCACCACCAACCCCATCACCCCTGCCCCAACCTACTGGATGGGCAGTGCCAGCATCTTGACAGCCACCAGGAATCCCATATTGTGGTCCACGCACCGCAGCACCACTCCCTGCCCTCCCTCGCCAATCTTCTCTCGCACCTCGAAGCGGCATTGGAGCTGCTCCTGGGGTATCTAAGAAGCAGCAGCAGCAGCGCCGCAACGGCCAGTCAGAGTCACAATCACGATGGGAATGTTTTACGCTTAGTGGTAGCAGCAGTGGTAGTACTGAGTAGTAGTTAGTAGCAGTAGTGTCTGTGTGCGCCTGTGTGCCTGTTTGTGTGCGCATCTGCGTGTGTGTGTGTCTGTCTGTGCGAGTTTCACAGGGATATTTCTGCTTGCAAGCTTTGACTTTAACATAGCCATTTCTGTGACCAGACACAAGCTAATCACTCAGCAATTTCAATGCTAAATTATCCTGTTTGATTTGTACTAGGTGCCTCTGTGGATGTGTAGGCTTTGACTTTAACATAGCCATTTCTGTGACCAGTCACAAGCTAATCACTCAGCTCTTTCAATGCTAAATTTTATGCTAATTCGTTTGTCAAGGCGCTCTGTTTCTTCTCACACAGCTTAAAGGTCGCGGTCTGAGCTTGGCTGTGTTCACTCCAGCGCTTTCCTCCAGACAGTCTCGTCCCTTCACCTGATGAAGGCCGCTTGTGTTGTGGCCGAAACGTCGTGAGAATTTTATTGTGTTATTTTATTTGATCAATGTATTATTTTATTCTCATTCTACGCTACTTTACCGAAAGAACCAAAGAAGATGAATCCTTGCAGCCAAGATAGCTTTAAATCGAAATTTAACAGAATGGTATTGAACCTTTTTCTTTACAGGGTGGCCCTGGGGCTTGCCACGTGGCAGGTGTCGTCCATTGTCCATACCAGACCCCTCCAGCTCTCTCACCCTGGGTCAGCTGCCCCTTCCATGTCCTGGAAACCATGGCAAGGTCATCCTATGAGGACTGCCTGGATGAAAACCAGCATGGAAGGGGCCCAGGGTGGGACCGGCTATGCTTTTGGGCTAGTCCCGTTTGTGTGTGGTGTGCGGTGTCTTCGTAGCAATCGTTCTCCACTGTAGTCCTGGCATCTGCTGCTCAGCTTCATTCCACAGCTGTGGTTCCAGTGGCGCGGTCTCTCCGGGGACCCATGTGGTGTGTGTGTGGGTGTGACATGTATCACGGGGTGGGTGGATAGTATCGTGATAGTGGTCATGGTAGGCACCGATCCACGACCTCCATCACCCCTACTGAGTGGTGGACATGCCACCACAAAGCAGCATGCGGCGGAGGAGTGAGGTGACCGCTCTCGCCTCACGAGCGAGGCCCTCTCGCTTCCTCTTCATTCCCTGCATCACCACCTCCATCTCCTCCTTTGTCTCATCCTCCTCCACCTCCTCTTAATCCTCCACCACCATCTTCTCCCCCTCTTCTGTTTTCTCCATTCTCTCTTCATGCTCCTCAACCTCCGAGGTGGCGTCGGTGGCATCGGTGGTGGCAGCGGAGGTGCTGGAGGTGATGGCCGTGGTGGCGGTGGCAATGGTGGTGATGGTGGCAGCGGAGGTGGCGGTGGCGGCAGCGGTAATGGCGGTGGCGCCAGCGGTGGTGGGGCGGAGGTGGCAGCGTTGGTGGTGGTGATGGTAGTAGTCCTGGCGAGGCACCGCTCTTCCTCCATGAGGCGCTTCTCCTCCTCGACGCTCTTCACGTTGGCGAGACACTTCTCCTCCACCAGACGCTTCTCTTCCGTGAAGCACTTCACTTTAACGAGGCGCTTCTTGAGGAAATAGTCTCTGAAGCAGTTCTCCTCTGTGCGGCGCTTCACCCTGGCAAGGCGCTGCACCTCAAAGAGGTGCTCCTCTACCATGTGGCGTTTCTCTGTCGCATGGTCCTTCTCCTCCTGGAGATGCTTCACCCCGCTGAGATCCTTCAACTCCCCAATTATCCTCTGTTCAAGCAAAGATAATCACATGAATATACAGACATGCAAGCAGAAATTCATTTAAGTTTTTCAGATTCATTTATTTGGTATAACCCTGTGAGCTATGTTGCTCTTGACTCGGGTGCAACCGCAACAAACAAAAACATGATCAAGGAATATCTTAAAGCGACTACACGCAACAGAAAAATCCAGGAAAAGACAGCAAAGTCTTCCAGAAAAGCACCGTATATCAACACTGTGTGCAAAAATCCCGGTGGGATGCAAGTCGAATAATAACAATCATAAGACAATTTAGATTAAAGTTATCAGGCTAACTCTGTACTACAAAAAACAAACATGGCTAAACCAAAACGTTTTCAAAATCACCAAAATAAAGCTATAAAAACAATGTAACAGTGATCATAGGAACTGTGATTCAAATTTAACAATTAACGATATATACATAACATGTACGACCAAACTTTGCAGCCATAGCTGGCTGTATGAGTCACTCCATAACAGCAGGATTATGAGTCGCAGTATGTAAAAAAATATTCAATACACCTTTAAAGATCAGCACACTATTCAAGTGTACATCTATGGTACAATTTATTGAAAATAAGTTTTGGGAACAGAAACTTATTTCTTTTAAACAACAGACAAATATTAACAAGCACTGTTTATTACATTAACTTTGTTTAACTTTTTTGGTCCCAGTTGAGACATTCAGAACTATGACAAAACAAATAATTGTGCTCTGATCTAATGTGCAATCTGTGGCATATGAATTTGTTAAGGTGATGTTGTCCGGTCCTGTACATATCAAGTACAGTGAGGGAAAAACTTATTTGATCCCCTGCTGATTTTGTACATTTGCCCACTGACAAAGAAATGAACAGAATATAATTTTAATGGTAGGTTTATTTGAACAGTGAGAGGCAGAATAACAACAAAAACATCCAGAAAAACATGTCAAAAATGTTATAATTTGATTTCCATTATCCTCCTAGCGAGGCCACGCTAGGAGGATAAAAGGGGACCCCGGGCAAAGGTTTGGGGCTGTTGCTTGGAGTGGAATCTCGTCGGACTGCTGGAGTCATCGTCACCATCTGCATTTTCTCGGCGGTGTCAGACAGGCAGTCTGTTAGCTCTCTTGACTGAAAGTGTAGTGACCCCTTGTACCCTGTGAAGGCTATAATAAATAGAGTACCTCCTGCTCCTCGTGTCTCTGCGTGTATCGCTAGACGTGGATCATAACGACAGTAGATGTACACTCACTCTGAGTTTTTACTCAATGACGTTAAACTTCACATCTACCCTACCTCCATGCTACATGCCGACAACCCACTGCTTTGGTAACCAAACTGCAACGTATTTTATTAGTAAACCTGCATTTTCTAATTTTACCCAAATCTTAACCTCGGTTGGATGTTGCCATCCTGCCGTGGAAACAACGAATCATTCGTGTCTCGAGCAGAAGATTGCAAGCCTTGTGTTAGAGAATGGCCCACTGAAGCTGTAATCACGGAGCTACTTCTGAGTACATTTCAAGTGCCCTCTCATCCACGTAATAAAGAGCAGGATCCTCCCTCCTGTAACGTTGGTCGTAACAATGTTCTTACTTCTTTGTGCTGTCAAGGACAACCGGGCTCACCTTGGTCTGTCTCACTGTCACACTCACCTCTATTCGTACACTCACTCATCTGGGTCTGTCTCACTGTCATACTCACCTCATCCACACGCACTGACGTAGGTCTGTCTCACTGTCACACTCACATCACTAGTCACACTCACCCACCTGGGTCTGTCTCACTGTTACACTCACCTCTCTACCACACTCACCTGGGTTTGTCTTACTTTAACACCACATTCCACAGACACTTACATTGGTCTGTCTCAATGTCACACTCACCTCTACCCACACACACTCACCAGAGTCTGTTTCACTCTCTCACTCATTTGTCTTCCTACACTCACTCACTTGGGTCTGTCTTACTGTCACACTCACCACTCTACCCACACTAACCTGGGTCTCACTGTCTCACCTCTCTTCAAAAACACTGAATTCCTGCTGAACAACACGCGGTTCAACCCACAAGCACTTGGGAGAGCTACAGGGCTCACATGCCATGTCCTTCACAGTCCTGTAATTCGTTTTATTATTATTGCCATAATTGAGTTTGGCAAAAGCCTGTGCGAGACTTTGAACAATGTACACACAGGACCGTCCATAAGGGTGCTAGGCCAGGGGAAAATCCCAGCATGTGGGCCTCCGACGCGTTCAAATTCCACCGCAAGTATTACATTTGACACCCCCGTGACATTGAAGCGCAGGGCCCCCCCAATGCCCGCGGACCTGGGCGGTCGCTCCGATTCTCCGTATCCAAGGGGCGATTCTATGTGCACAATGCAGACCTTCTTGTAAAAACATGGTTTTACGAGGGCCTCCTCACGCAAATTAAGTAGAGAACCACATTACTGCCATGTGATGGTTTATGTTTCGCAGTCATTGACGACCAGGCTGAGATCATGAACTCGCTAGACTTGACAACCCACTTTGATCACAGGCGGGTGCCTGGATTCAGACCCAGTTACTCCGTGGTCCCACTTCAGTGCTCTGACCTCTCGGTCACTGGGCCGCCTCTAAACACCCCCCATGTTAAATACATAAGTAGCAAACCTGTATCGTGAGCAGCAGCATTCTTTGAATACTCTGCCAAAACAATTTGAATTGTGGAGTGTTGACCCAATTTCGCAATTGCTTTATCATACCTCTGGTTGCAGGAATAATTTCTACAAGACCGAGTTCTAGAGAGCCCCTTTACACGATGTTTTGTTCTACTCTTCCACACTGAGCAGATATTTTAGAAGATGGAGTACCCACACTTTAACACACCACATGCACCTTGCTGCTCGATTGTGGCTTACCCATTTCTACTGATTGGTGGACAGAGGCAGGGGGGGTTAAGAAACTCAAACGTTTGTTTCAACTGCTGTTACAGAAGGGGAACAGATGGGCAGTGGAGCAGGGAGGTAGAGGGGCAGTGGAGTAGAAGGGCAGTGGAGCATTGGAGTAGTTGAGCAGTAGGGCAATTGAGCAGATGGGCAGTGGGACAGCGGAGCAGAAGAGCAGTGGGCCAAATGGGTAGTAGGGCAGTGGAGTAGTGGAGCAAAGGGACAGTTGGGCAGAGGGGCAATGGATCAATTGAGCAGTGGGACAGTGGGACAGTGGGGCAGTGGAGCAGTGGATCAGTGGGGCAGTGGAGTAGAGTGGCAGTGTTGTGAAGGAGGCGAATCACCTGAATATCTTTTCCCACCGACATTTGTATGTGCTCTAAAGAAGGACCATCTCTCAAAACGGCGATCATTCTATATTTGTCCTTGTACCTCCACACACAGCTGGAAAACCGCACACCTGAGCCAAGGCACATTTAACCAACTCAGGCAGCACTTGCAAGCAATTCAAATATATTTTTTGTCATCATGGGTTTATTTCAAAGAGTTTATAGTACCAATAAGAACAATGGTATTTAACCGTATTATTTGCAGGGTGGCCCTGGGGCTTGCCATGTGGCAGGTGTCGTCCATTGGCCGATCCAGACCCCTCCAGCTCTCTCACCCTGGCTTTTCTGCCCCTTCCATGTCCTGGAAACCATAGCAAGGTCATCCCATGAGGACTGCCTGGATAAAAACCAGCATGGAAGGGGCCCAGAGTGGGGCCGGCTATGCTTTTGGGCTAGTCCCGTGTGTGTGTGGTGTGCGTGGTGTCTTGGTAGCAATCGTTCTCCACTTCAACAGCTGTGGTCCCACTGGCAACGTTTCTCTGGGGAACCGTGTGGTAAGTGTGTTTCATGTATCACGGGGTGGGTGGGTGTGGCATGTATCACAGGGTGGGTGGGTAGTATGGTGATAGTGGTCATGGTTGGCACCAATCCACGACCACCACCATCACCCCTACTGAGTGGTTGACATGCTACCACAAAGCAGCACGCGGCGGAGGAGTGAGGTGATCGCTCTTGCAACGCGAGCGAGGCCCCCTCGCTTCCTCTTCTTTCCCTGCATCACCACCTCCACCACCTGCACCTCTTCCATCTCCTGCTCCTTTGTCTCGTCCTCCATTTCATCTTCATCCTCCACCACCATCGTATCCCCCTTCTCTGTTTTCTCAATTCTCTCCTCATCCTCCTCAACCTCCTCGTCCTCGGAGGTGGCAGAAGTGGTGGCAGTGGTGTCGGTGGTGGTGGTGTTGGCTGAGGTGGCAGTGCTGGTGATGTCAGTGGCGGTGGTGGTGGTGGTGGTGGCGGTAGTGGTAGTGTTGGTTGCGTTGATAGCGGCAGAGGTGGTGGTTGCCATGGTGGTGGCAGTGGTGGTGGCGTTAGCGGCAGGGCGGTCGGTGGTGATGATGGCGGTGGACGTGGTGGAGTTGGTGGAGGTGGTTGCGGTAGCGTCAAAGGTGTCGGTGGTGGCGGTGGCAGCAGTGGTGGTGGCGCTGGCAGTGGAGTAAGTTGTGGTGGTGGCAGAGGTGGTGGTTGCCGCGGTGGTGGCGGTGACGGTGACGGTGGCGGTGGTGGCAGTCGTGTCAGTGGTGGCAGTGATGGCGGGGGTGGCAGCGGTGGTGGTGGTTGCAGCGTTGCTGGCAGTGGTGGTGATGGCAGCGGTCCTGACGGGGCACTGCTCCTCCTCAAGGTACTTCTCATCCTCCTCCAGACGCTTCTCCTCAAGATGCTTCATCTCACGAAGTCGCTTCTCCTCCGCGAAGCACTGCACTATAACGAGTCGCTTCTTGAGGAGATGGTCTCTGAAGCAATGCTCCACTGTGCGGCACTTTTCCCTGGCCAGGCGCTGCACCTCAAAGAGGCGCTCCTCTACCAGGAGGCGTTTCAGCGTCCCAAGGTCCTTCTCCTGAAGACGCTTCACCCCGCTGAAGTCTTTTAACTCCCCAATTATCCTCTGTTCAAGCAAAGATCACCACATTAATATTCAGACATGCACATGCAAACAAAAATTAATACCCACATGCATGCAAACATAAACGTGCACATAAACCCAACACAAATGCATACTCACACATCTTTGTACAGATGCAGACATCCACGTTCACTCATTCAAACTCGCTTTTTACACTCGCATGAATATACACAGTCAAGAAAATTTCAAATCAAGATTGAATATATAAAATCACCTGATAACATAACACCTTATCCATCAATACTTTTATCACATTGTACGTGTAGCCCTAACCCTTAATAATCCCAACCCCTACATAATCAAAATACATGTTACATCCTCATATATCCTCACACACCCCATACATGCACTTAAGTCTGTGATCGACTGGGAATATTTCATAGCAATTGTTGGCAACAATCATCACTGGCAATAGTTTCCACAGAATGTTACATTATAAAGATCTCGTAGCCCATAATCTCGACAAATTTCACGCAGTGCCCATAGTGGGCAACTGGAATGGCTACTTCCAATCAACTGAACTAGCAGACGTAATTAATGTGACTGATTTATATCATTTCGTCCTCAATGGTAATAAATGACCAATGCATGAGTGGGATGGTGGAGAGATTGGCTGATGGTGTCTGGAGCTGGTTTTGATATACAGAGAGGTGAAGCAGAGGAATGTTCCAGAGAGATGGTGTCTTGTGATGTTATAGATTCATGATAAGGCTATATGATGGTCTATTTAATTGGTGGTGGTGTGGTGAGAAAGGTAATGTGGAGAGATGGTGTGCCAGTTTTGTAGATAATGTGTATTTGACCCCCACAGACCCCATACACACCTTTGGGGAGCGATGCTTGTAACCTTGGCCTGGGAAAGGGTCCACTTTATCCATAATGTCACCCCAGGTGGTCGACTGGCGCGACGATTCCCGGCCTGCGAAGAGCAGACAGGTAATTCAAAGGACGAGTAATGAATTAGAGAACGAAGAACATGGAGTTTCACAGAACGAATTTTAAGATCCCTGTAATTAGCTCTTTCCACACAACAGGAGCTGCTATTGAGAAATATTCATCACATGGCAGTAAAACTTTACAAGCCATGTTTTTGTGGGCATTCTGAGACCATTAATTCCATAAGCTTGAGACCCCAGTTTAAACAAAAATGGCTGAAATTCAGATATAAACCCATCGTTTCTGGAACACTCGATCATTACGTCTTCCCATCACAACCAAGCCATGTCTTCTCAAAGTAATTGATAAAGGAGCCTCCTTCTCTGTATATAAGCCACGTGATGCAGGTATCTGGGACTTACCCTCATAGTCATCCACAATCTCAGCCCACTTGATATGGCTATCCATGTTGTTGGGAAAGAGTAGATTCTGCGTGAAGTTGGATGGCCTGTGGAGTTTGGAACAACGCTAAGATTTAGCAACAATTTGAATCACTCATCCTCTAAAATATTACATATTTGGCCACTCACTGTACCAATCCCATCACTTCCATGCCTGTTGCTTTCAAGCCAACGCCCGCACTTGTTTGCCACTCATACGTGCTTCTGATCACTCACTCATCGATCCACACAAACATGTTTATTCCACCAGCCTATTACATTAAACATAATCGCCAAACTTAATGATATTTAATCCACACATGCATGTTAATGTACAGCCCATTTGCATTAATCGAATTCTTGATAAACACCCCCCCCCCCCCTATGCCTTGTAGGTCATGAGGGTCATATGACCTTACTTAAATTATTTGTTATAAACCGAGCATGACGTCGTGGGTCACGTGATGTCAGAGACACCACCCATGTGGCTGTGACATCACAGATTAGAGACAACTATGGCAGCAGCTGGGGTCTGAACAAGAAGGCAGACTCCTCCCCAATGTTGAATAACATTCAATACATAAAATGTAGGGCACAATTGTGCCAGCAATCAGAAAACAATAACTGTAGACATGTTATTCATACTCTGAGATTTAAACAAGTTAGTTATTAATTTTAAAATGCTGACTCGCTTATGTCTAAACAGTGACAGTAAAAGCAACATATCAGGGCATGCCAAGTAACCTATCTAGCAGTCCTAATTTGATTGCAGAAAATAAAAATACCAACATATCAACAATAATGAGGCTTTAATTTGCGGTCAAAATGTAAAATAAAGATAAACAACACTCATAGTCAACAGGGACGCTCACCTCGTTGAGGATTCGCTCTCCAACGTCGTCTGCAGCTGCTCCCTCGTGCGCATTCCTCTCGACTGGCGGTGGAGGCGTGGCTATGACGTACCAGAAATGACGTCACTTCCGCGAGGCTCCGCCCCCACGCGCACAGCTGCCGCACCACGTGGTGCAGTGCGGGTGGTGGCCGTGGGTGGTGATGATGATGGGTGATGATGATGGGTGGTGGTGGTTGATGATGGTGGGTGGTGATGATGGTTATAGATGACGATGGGTGGTGATTATGATGGGTGCTGATGGCTGTTGATGATGATGGTTGATGGGTGATGATGTGTGTTGATGATGGTCGGTGGTGGTGGTGTTGATAGGTGGTTGATGATGATCGGTGGTGATGATTGTGATAGATGGTGATAATGATGGTTGGTGATGATGGTGGGTGTTCATGCTGATAATTGGTGTTAATGATGTAAGGTGGTGATCACGATGGGTGGTGATTATGATGGGTGATGATGCTGATTTGTGGTGAGGATAATGATGGGTGATGGTGATGTTGGGTGGTTGGTGGCAATGATGATGATGGTGGTCCGTGATAATGGGTGGTGGTGATGATTAGTCATGGTGATGATCATGGTTTATGGGTGGTGGTTATGATAGGTAAAAGTGATGATGGGTGGTGCTGATGATTGGTCATGGTGATAATGATGGTTGATTGGTGGTGGTTTTGATAGTTGGAAGTGATGAAGGGTGGTAGTGATGAAGGGTGGTGATCATGATGGGTGGTGATGATGGGTGATGATGATGATTGGTGGTGATTGGTGGTGATTGGAGATTGGTGGTGATTGGAGATTGGTGGTGATTGGAGATTGGTGGTGATTAGTGGTGATTGGTGATTGTTGTGATTGGTGGTGATTGGTGATGATTGGTGATTGGTGGTGATTTGTGATTGGTGGTGATTGGTGATTGGTGGTGAAAGGTGATTGGAGATTGGTGGTTATGGATGGTGTTTGGTGGTGATTGATGGTGATTGGTGATTCATGGTGATTGGTGGTGATTGATGGTGATTGGTGATTCATGATGAGTGGTGGTGATTGGTGATTGTTTTTGATTGGTGATTCGTGGTGAATGTTTGTTATTGGTGTTTGGAGATTGGTGTTGTTTGGTGGTGATTGGTGATTAACAGTGATTGGTGGTGATTGGTGTTTGGCGGTTGGTGGTTATTGGTTGTGATTGGTGATTAACGGTGATTGGTAATTTGTGGTATTTAGCGATTAGTGGTGATTGGTGGTTCTTGGGTGGCGGTTGTGGTTGCTTGGGGGTGGTGGTGGGTGGTGGTGGTTGGAGGGTGGTGGTGGGTGGGTGGTTGTGGGTGAGTGGTTGTGGGTGGTGGTGGTGGTTGGTGGTGGTGGTTGGTGATATTGGGTGATTGATCATGATGGGTGGTGGTGATGATGGGTCTGTGGTGGTGGTGATGATAGGTGATGGGTGGTTGTGATGAAGGATGCTGGTCATGATGGGTGGTGATGTGTGACGATGATGTTGGGTGGCGATGATGATGGATGATGATGATGGATGATGATTATGTGATGATGAGGGGAGGTGGTGGTTGTGGTTGGTGGTGGTTGTAGTTGCTGGTGGTTGTGGTTGGATGAGTTGGTCGTTGGTTGTGGATGGTGGTGGTTGGTGGTGATTGGTTGTGGGTGGTGGGTGGGGGTGGGTGGTGGTGGGGATGGGTGGTGGTGGGTGGTGGTGGGTGGTGGTGGTTGGTGGGTGGGGATGGGTGGTGGTGGGTGGTGGTGGTTGGTGGGTGGTGGCGGTGGTAGTGTTTGGTGGGTGGTGGTGGTTGGTGGTAGGTGGTAGTTGGTGGGTGTTTGTGGGTAGTGGTGGTTATGGTGGTTGGTGGGTGGTGGTTTGTGGGTGGTGGTTTGTGGGTGGTGTTGGTGGATGGTAGTGGTTGGTGGGTGGTGGTGGTGGGTGGTGGTGGTTGGTGGTAGGTGGTAGTTGGTGGGTGTTTGTGGGTAGTGGTGGTTATGGTGGTTGGTGGGTGGTGGTTTGTGGGTGGTGGTTTGTGGGTGGTGGTTGGTGGATGGTAGTGGTTGGTGGGTGGTGGTGGTGGTTGGTGGGTGAGGGAGGTGGTTGGAGGGTGGTGGTGGTGGTTTGTGGGTGGTGGTTGGTGGATGGTAGTGGTTGGTGGGTGGTTGTGGTGGTTGGTGGGTGGTGGAGGTGGTAGTGGGTGGTGGTGGGTGGTTGGTGGATGTGGGTGGTTGGTGGTTTGGTGGTGGTGGGCGGTGGGTGGTTGGTGGAGATCGGTGGTGGGTGATGGTGGGTGATGGTGGGTGGTGGGTGGTGATGCGTGGTGGTGGGTGGTGCTGGGTGGTGCGTGGTGCTAGGTGGTGGTGGATGGTGGTGGGTAGTGGTGGGTGGTGGGTGGTCGTGGGTGGTGGTTAGTGGTGGTGGGTGGTGGGTGGCGGGTGGTGGTGGAGGTGCGTGGTTGGTAGTGGGTTGTCGTGGCTCGTGGTTGGTGGTGGGTGGTGGTGGGTGGTGGCTAGTGGTTGGTGGGTAGTGGGTGGTGGTGGTGGTTGGTGGTGAGTGGTGGATGGTGGAGGTGAGTGGTGGTGGGTGGTGTTGGGTGGTGGTGGGTGGTTGGTGATGATGATTTATAATTGGTGCTGTTGATGATAATGATGATTGGTGCTGGTGATGATGATTGCTGCTGGTGATGATGATGATTGGTGCTGGTGCTGGTCATAACGCTGATTCGTGCTGGTGATAATGATGATGATTGGTGCTGGTGATGACGACTGATGATTGGTGATGACAATGATGATTATTGGTGATGCTGGTGATGATGATTGGTGCTGGTGATGATGATTGGTAATGAAGATGATGATTGTTGCTGGTGATGATGATTGGTGCTGGTGATGAGCATGATGATGAGTGCTGGTGCTGGTTATGATGATGATGATGATGATTCGTGCTGGTGAAGATGATCATGATTGGTGCTGGTGATGATGATTATTTGTGCTGGTCATGATGATGATGGTTCGTGCTGGTCATGGTGATGATGATGATTGGTCCTGGTGCTGGGGATGATGATGATGATTGGTGCTGGCCATGATGATGATTATTGGTGCTGGTTATGATGATAATGGTTCGTGCTGGTGCTGGTGATGATTATTGGTGCTGGTGATAATGAAAGGTTGGGTTCATAATTGCCCGGTAGAATGAGTATATAATGGCCAGGTAGGGTGGGGTCACTCACCAACTCATCCACTCATCTTGTGTGTGGTGATCCACCAACCCCCGCCTAGATTTCAGGCGCCTTCCCAAAACCGCAATTCAATCACTCACGCACCCACTCCTTTACTCACCCACCCCCTCATTCACTCACCCACGCACTCATTCACTCGCCCATGCACTCATCAACGTACACACCCACTCATTCACTCACCCATACACTCATCAACTTACAGACCCACTCATTCACTCGCCCACGAACTCATTCACTCACTCACCCACTCATTAACTCACCCACCCACTCATTCACTCACCCACCCACTCACTCATTCACTCACCCATACACTCATCAACTTATCCACCTACTATTTCACTCACCCACTACTCATCCACTCACTCACCAACTCGTTCACTCACCCATTAATCATTAACTCACCCACCCACTCATTCACCCCCCCCCCCACTCATTCGCTCACCCACCCACCCACACATTCACTCACCCAACTATTCATTCACTCACCTACCCACTCATTCACTAACTCAACCACTCACCCACCCACTCATTCACTCACCCACCCACTCACTTATTCACCAACCCATCCACTCATTCACACAACTGCCCTTCTGTTCACTAACCCACCCTATCCACTCATTCACTCACCCACCCATTCACTCACCCACCCTTTCACTCACACACCCATCTACTCATTCACCATCACATCTACTCATTAACTCAACCACCCACCCATTCACTCACCCAACCACTCATCCACTCACTCATTCACCCACCCACTCATTCCTCGACATCAGGAGGAAACAAGGAGGTGGAAAGGTGCTGATGCAGGCCGTTTTAAAAGTCTTTGATGACCGCTTTTGTTGCAATCGAAACGTCGTAGTTTTTTGTTATTTTTTGCTACTTTCTCTGAACCTATCTACGTGGTGACTTTACCGAAAGACCCAAGAATACAAATACAACTTATTGGGTAGTCAGAATTCATCAGCACCAACCTGTATGTTGAACCTCTTTCGCACCGTACGTAGCCAACCGTGCAAATCTGTAGGTCTCTCTGGGTGTCTATAATGAGTGACCCATTGTTACTTAAAACAATTTTGGCAATGAAGTGATACGTGATATAATTGAATAGATTTTAAGCACTACAATTTTTTAAAAAAAAAATATTGAATAAATTAAAAATAAAGAATAAAAGTAAGTACATGGTAATAAAAGCAACAGTTAAAATGTGTTGGATTTAGTAATAGCATGCCAAATGATGAGTTATTTAGCCTGAAAAATAGTGCAAATACAAATAGATTTTACAAGGAAAAGTGATTTATATTTACTAAATGTCTGAGCAATGGTAATTTAGATTTACTAAATATTTGGAGGAATCTGATTAATATTTATTAATGATCTGGCTGAAATTGATTTACATGTACTAATTGCCTGGGTGAAATTGATATAAGCTTACTAAATATCTGGTTCAATGATTTGGATTTACTAAATAAAATACTTATATTGAATGTCTGTTGCCATAACATTTATATTTCTAATCCACCCAATAGCATGCCTTCATGGTGCCACAATTCACTTACGTTAAGTCAACCGAGCACCATCAAAAAGATAAGAACTATGAAAAGGAACAGCAGATTGACATGTATTTGTGCAATTTTGTCTCAACATGTTTATCCAACATATTACAAGTACAAAAGAAAGAGTGGCTATGAAAAAACAAAGACAGAAACCATGTATCTGTACAATAGGGATACAATACCTGAAGTCTATTAATAATTTGTGGGCATTACAGGCACAGATTCCTTTTTTGGATGTGATTCAAGGTTTTAGTCTTGTTAGTGCATTTAAATTACGACAATTAAAAAAAAATATGTAAAGATACTTTCATAATATTTCTTTCTTATGTGCGCAAATTGAAATCCTAAGGGCCAATATGTTTATAAAACAGCTAAAAGAGATTAAAACATCACGTGAATTGATCCACAATCCAGGTGGACCTATCTTTTTTAACATGCACAATTACAAGCATGGCTTCCTAACAAGTAAACTAGCACAACCTTCAGATGTTCCATGCATCTTACATCTATTCCTTTCGAAACGTCGTGAGAATTTTTATTGTTTTATATATATTTATTATTTTATTGTTTCCCTTCAACGTGACTTTACCGAAAGAGCTAAGAATATGAATTACTGCAGTCACGAAAGCTTTAAATGAAAATTTTACCGCCTCTACGGGGAGGGTTTCCACGTCACTTTAAGATCCTTCAACAAACTCCGGGATAAGAAGGCTCAGCTGATCGAGTCTCTCACCTTTCTGAAGAGATGCCGCGACTCTGGGGTAATTCCAATCGCATTTACACTGACCTCTGCTGCTGTAACTTCTTCTAATGCGAAACGAATTCTTTTCAAAACTAGCTTAGCTCTTATCTCAGAGAAAATCAGACTTATACGCACCGAACTAGATCAGTTAGACAAGACACTCTACAAATCACACTTATCATTGACGGCAACAATGTCCAGGTGACCGTCCCTCCCGCCTCTACATGGTGTGTGCGTGCATTCGTGCGAGGGGGGCGCCGCGTCGGCGCCGTCACTCCCAAGTGGCGGCGTCACGGCGGTGGGCACGGCCCCGACGGAGAGGCTCCGCTGCGGCAGCACCACAACTGTGTAGAGACTAAACAGTGGACGTCTGCGAGAGCACCGGCCTCGGGAGAGTGGCGGGAAATCCGAGGCACCGGTGGCGGCGTCACGGCGGTGGGTATGGCCCCGACGGAGTGGCTCAGCTGTGGCAGCACCACACAGCCCCCCGAGGTGTCAGTCCTCGTCCCGGGTTGACTGGAGCACCTCGCCTGGGTTGCCCCTACAAGGTAGCGCCGCGGGGTCCGCGGGACTCGTCCGGCTCTCGTGGCTGGCCTTGGCGGTGGTGGCTCCACCTCTCGGGGTTCCGGCGGCGGTCTCCTCCT
Organism: Petromyzon marinus; assembly: GCF_048934315.1. Lineage (NCBI taxonomy): Eukaryota > Metazoa > Chordata > Hyperoartia > Petromyzontiformes > Petromyzontidae > Petromyzon > Petromyzon marinus. Next base: position 24,172,390 of record NC_133689.1, read on the forward strand.
CCACTCCAGTGGTTCTCACCGGTCCTGGGTACGTGCGAGCTGGAAGACAAACTCGGTAGCGGTAGGGTGCAGGGGCCATCGTACCCGTCTCTCCTGGCTCGGGTCGGGACCCCCTGGGGCCCGGGGCTCCGTGGGGCCCATACACTGTGCAAGGCCCCCGGGTATGGGGGGGGGGGGGTGTGGGGACCCCGGGGTATCGGGGTCCTCGAACGGTGGGGTTCTCCCTCGCTGGGGCCGCCCTCCATGGTTTTATTCGCCGGACATTGACCACCATCTCCCGGCCTCTCTCCCCCCCTTGAATCAGTACCGTCCAGGGGGAGATCTGTCGCCCCACGGTCCAGGGTCCCCGCCAGTAGGTGGTTAGCTTCCCCATCTGTCCGGCCCCGACGCGAGGGGTGTGCAGCCACACCTTGGAGCCCGCCGACTAGAAGGGGGCTCCATCCGGGGTCGGGCGCCCTGCTCCTGCCGCTGGTGTGCGGCCTCGCCTTGCAGGTAGGCCCGGACCCTAGCTCCGCATAGGGTCGAACTCACTACCCTGGTCAGTAATGACTCGTTCGGGGATCCCGTGCTTAAGTACGTAGTGTTCCACGAATGTTCGGGCCACTATGAGGGTTGTCTTATCGGGGATGGCCACCGCTATGGGATAGCGTGTGAAGTACAACACCGCTACAAGAATATATCGGTTGCCCCGGTGGGATCGCGGGAATGGCCCCTGCAGGTCGATCCCAACCAGCTGATTCGTCCGACTGACGCGGAACGGTCTCAGGGGGACCTGGTATCGCGCTGGTTTGGGCCCGCATTACTGACACGCGCGGCAGCCCTGCACCCAGGCGGCCACGTCTTGTGCTAACTTGGGCCAGAGATATTGGCGATGCAGGGTCTCCCCGTCGTGGCCCCCGAGCAGGTGGTCATGCACTAGTCTTAGCAGCTGGGGTCGCACCTGGGCGGGAACACAGATGCACCCAGGCTGGCCGGCTTCGGTGAGCTCCCGTACCACCCCGTTCTGCATGCACAACCGGGCGTACAAACCACGCCAGGGTCCTGGTAGGGTGTCCCTCTTCTCCCGTAGGGCCGCTTCCACCGCCGCCAGATCTGGATCCTCGCAGCTGGGTCCGTCTCAGCTACTCGTCGTCCAGGCCTGGGAAGGCGCAGCCGATGTTCTCCTGGATCCGATTGGGTGGGGTTAAGCGACCCGTTGGGCCCCGGGGCGTGGGCTCCGCGTCCGCCGGGTGGTCCCCCGGTTCCCTGGTTCCCCCTGCCGGGGTTTCTGTGGCACATATTGCACTCTCCCCCGCGAGGGGGGGTTTTAGTTTCGGCGCGCCCTCGGTGGTCCGCTGTTTGCTGGCAGCGTCCCCCCGTGAAGCACGGGCAGACTTCCTCCGCCCTTGTCTCGGCGCACACCGCGGGTCGCCTCGACAAGGCGTCCGCGTTTGCATGTGTACGCCCAGCTCTGTACTCGATTTGCAATTTGTACTCATGCAACTCCGCTAACCATCGGGCCATCTGCCCCCGTGGTTCCTTGAACGTAAGGAGGAAATGCAGGGCATGATGGTCAGTGCGCACCCGACATTTCCTGCCATACATATACGGTCGGAACTGTTTACACGCGAAGATCACGGCATACAGTTCTTGACGGGTCATGCAATAATTCAGCTCGGCCCCACTCAGGGTCCGACTGGCATATGCGATGACCCGCTCCGTCCCACCCTGCACCTGCGACAGCACCGCGCTCAGCCCACTGCTGCAGGCATCGGTGTCTAAAATAAAATTAGTGGTGAAATTGGGGAAAGCTAGAGTGGGGGTGTGGGCGAGGTGGTCTTTGAGGGTGGTGAAGGCCGTCTGGCAGGCCTCCGTCCACTGATAGGGGTTCTTAGGGGAGGTGAGTTGGGTGAGGGGGCATGCAATCTCGCTGAATCCCTTTACAGATCGACGATAATAGGTGGCGAGCCCCAAGAATGATCTCCGTCAGGCTCCTTGGCCGTGGCCATTCCACTACGGCGCGTACCTTCTCCGGATCGGTGCACACCCCGCCTCGCTGACTCGGTGTCCGAGGTATGCCACCTCGCACTGCGCAATGTAGCACTTACGCGGCTTGAGCTTGAGATGGGCTGCTCGCAATCGCTGGAACACCTCTCGCAGCCTGGACCAGTGTTCCGACAGATCTACTGAACACTGTCACCTCGTCCAGGTAAATCAGGCACTGTTCCCACTGCAAGCCCCACATCACCAACTCCATCAATCGCTGGAACGTTGCGGGCGCGTTAGTGAGTCCGAACGGAAGCACTCGAAACTCGAACAGTCCAATTGGGGTGGTGAATGCGGTTTTTGGCCGATCCTCCTCTGCCATCTCCACCTGCCAGTACCCGGACCCCAGATCGAGGGTGGAAAAATACTGTGCTATTGCGAGGCTGTCAGAGGTGTCGTCGATGCACGGTATGGGGAAGGCGTCGCCGAGGGTGACTGCGTTCAACTTTCGGTAATCAACACAGAATCGGGTCGACCCATCCTTTTTCGTCACTAGCACTACCTGGGAAGACCAGGGGCTCGCCGAGGGCTGGATTATGTTATCACGTAGCATATCCGCGACTGCCTCTTTGATCTGGGTCCGATCAGGCGCGCCCACTCGGTATGCGGGGAGTTTGATGGGTCGGGCTGCACCTGTGTTAATTTGGTGCTTAACAAGGTCTGTCCGGCCCATATCTGAATCGTGCTCACTAAACACGTTGGCGTGCTCCTGCAACAATCCGCACAGTTGATCGGCCTCCCCCTTAGGTAAATCTGCCCAAGGCACATGTAACGCATCATGCAAGGGAACGATCTCGGCTCGGGGGGTCGGGCCGACTCGCCAGGCCAGATCCTGGTTGTCCTCGGGGCAGCCAGGGTCTTCCGCCCAGAGTGCAAACACCGAGTCGTTAGAATGGCGCGCGTGCAGGGGGTGTATGGTGGCTACCGTGGTGCGTTGTCGTAGAATTTCCGGGGTACTGTGTGGGTTAAACACCCGCATAAACAGTCGGCCCTCATCTGCGTTTACCAGTGTGGCTGACCCCACAACTCCGTACGGGTCCGCCAGCTCCGGGTGAGGAGTTAGCATTACCTCGCCCGATGGTCGGTGTGTGGGGTCGGCGGAGGGTGTTGCTACGGGCACCAGCATCTCGGCAAGCGGGCCGATGGTGACGGCCGACACCAGGGTGGCGGCCATGGGTGTGAAGTGAGGGCGATTCCGTTCTTGTCCCAGGAGCGGGATCCTCTCCCCGCTGTCCTCCACGGTGGCGCATCGCTGGCCTGGCTAGTCGTTGAGCCCCAGTTTCTCCAGGAGGTCCGTACCCGCAATACACTCATGGCACAACACACTCGAGACATAGAATTCCTGTGTATACACCTGGTGTCCGAGACGGACCTCGAGGGAGATCCTTCCCAGCAACCCCATCCCGGCTCTGCTCGCTGTGTGCCTGCAGGCGGCTCACGTCAACCCCGAGCACGCTGCAGTGTGTGGCGCTCACGAGTGAAGCCACTGCCCCCGTGTCGAGTAGGATCCAGGTGCGCTGCCCGTTCACCTGTCCTACCAGTGATGTGGCCCCCGTGATCGCCGCCACCAGCTCCCATAGCCAGTCACCTGTCCTCACCGCGTCCTTGGGTGTTGTGGTCGGAATCTGTGCGGGGGTCACTCGCTCACCATTATTACTATCGTTGTTTTGTTTTGGGACCTCGTCGATTGCACCCTTAGGTGGTCCACTCTCTAGGGGGCGTTGGCGTTTAACCCTGGCGCCTGTCTAGTGCGGGCGATTTGAGGACAGTCTCTCACGAGGTTCCCGCGGCGGTCGCACAGGTAACACGCTCGGGGAAGGGCGGTGGCCCCGTAGGAGCTTCCCCGCACGCTCCCTCTTTCCCCTCCCGTACGCCGCTGCCCAGACTCTGCCTCTAGTCGGGCCACCCTCCCGGCTAGCCCCCCTACCGTGGAGCGCATTTCCCCCATTTCCGACTGAATGGTCTCTACTGTGGACTGTAGTTTGGTGATATGGCCACCAACTTGGGTCACCTGGCCGACTATATCACCCATGCCGGTCTGTAGCCCTGCTACCCATCCCGGGGTTGTCTCGCGGGCTACCGGGGGCTCCCTTTCCCGACCCCTTACCGTCGTGGCGAGCTCCTGTTCCTCCTCTTCCTACTCTAACGACAGGCTTGCGATGGTGCGCTCTCTTCCCAGCCCCCGGAGCTGCGCGCGTTCGCTGGAAATTCCTTCACATTTACGCGCGCGCTCGACAAGGGCGTTAAAGGGGAGACGTGTATAGCTCATGTCTGGCTGCCACCACGACGTGCGAGTCAAGTATCGCTGGATCTTCTCAGCGGCAAGCTCCTCAATCATCTCTGTCGTGTATCCCAGGTGTGCGATCTTTGTTAGCTCGCGCACATCCTCGGCATAATCACGCAGGTCCTCGCCGGGTTGGCGGTAGCGTGCCTCTAAGGCTGCTTTTGCCTACTCCTCATCACGCGTACCGAAACGCAGATCAAGTCGGCGCATCAGTTCCTCTAGCTGTGTCTGCGCGCTTGTGGGTAGGGCTTCCACAAAATTGGCTGCCCGCCCATCCAGGTTCATAATAAGTTGGCGTAACGCCTGCGCGTCCGTCCACCCATTAATCTCTTTAGCCCCTATGACGTTGCGGGCGAATGCCTTCCACCAAGGAGCCCCCCGGCTGGTAAATATATGCCATATTTTTGCGTGGGGTAACGCGGGGGTTCGTACCGCTTCTGACGCCAAACTGTGGGGGCTGCCGTCCCCCGCCATCACTGAATTGTCGGGGCCGTTGCCCCCTGACTCCCCCATTACATTTGTACTACTACCACCTGGCAGTTCTGTAGGGTTCGGGTTAGCGACCTCCAACTCCTCGCCCCCCGGGGCCCCTGACTTTGTTACCGACCGCGTTGGCATGGCTCAATTAGTGGGCTTGTACGCTTTACTCTTGCGGCGCGCTACGCGGGTTCAGTGGCGGCGTGCTGCGGTGAGCGCGCTCGCGAAGCAAGACTCTGTCCCGTACGTAAAAAAATGGGTACGGCGCACTGATGCGTGACTCACGTACGTAAACAAATGGGTACGGTGCGCCGACGCATGATTTCAGTACGTAAACAAATGGGTACGGTATGCTGACACATGACTCCCTCACACACACGCTCTACGCGCCTAGGCAATAACAAACCCAACACCGATACCTGCCCAGCCCCATACACCAATCACACGCGAGGGAGTTGGGTTCGGGGGTGAGAGGGCAGGGGTGTCTGCCGTGCGCGCGCCGCTTATTGGAGGGAGTCACTCCGCTCTGATTTAAAAGGGCCGTTTAAACAGCCGCGCGTGTACGCGCACACCAGGCGCTTAGCTCTCTGCTTCGCTAGAAACAACCGCGCATGCACGCGACCGCAAGACACTCCCGTAAATAGTCGCCCAGGTATGCGAACGCTAAGCACTCCCGTAAACAGTCGCACAGGTACGCAAGCGCTAAGCACTCCCGTAAACAATCGCCCAGGTACGTGAACGCTAAGCGCTCCCGTAAACAGCCGCACGGGCACGCGAATGCTAAGCACTCCCGTAAACAGTCGCCCAGGTACGCGAACGATAAGCACTCCCGTAAACAGTAGCCCAGGCACGCGAACGCTAAGCACTCCCGTAAACAGTCGCCCAGGTACGTGAACGCTAAGCACTCCGGTAAACAGTCGCCCAGGTACGCAAACGCTAAGCACTCCCGTAAACAGTCGCCCAGGTAAGCAAACGCTAAGCACTCCGGTAAACAGCCGCACGGGCACGCGAACGCTAAGCACTCCCGTAAACAGTCGCCCAGGTACGCAAACGCTAAGCACTCCGGTAAACAGCCGCACGGGCACGCGAATGCTAAGCACTCCGCCTTCCTCTTCACACTCACAAAGACCACACGACACAGTTTATCCCCCTACTAGCTATTTTATTCACCGCGAGTAACCCGCTAAACTACTCGTGATTGTGTGGGTCAGCAGACTTTAGCTTATCCCTCGGGGATCCTGGGCTGAACTTATCCTGCCTGCCTCTCCGCTTTCTTCCCTCTGATCAATTAGCCCGCACTCACCTTAGTCCCAATCTGATGCTGCAGAAGCTGTGGAACGGTGATGTTCCCGCACCCCGTGCCCCCCTGTCCAATCAGAGGTCTGGATTTTCCCGCCCTCGGATCACCGCTCTGGTGACGTCACCGCAGTGGTTTATTGGACGTCCGCTTTCCGTTCTTCCCGCTATCCGCCCACTGACTCGTGTTTGTGTGTGTGTGGTTCCACTCGCGGTGGCTAAACAGCCCCTGCCATGACCATGCCATTACAATCCCAGGTCACAGCACCGCGGTGCTCTTCAGCCTCGGGGGTAGGTCGCCCAATTTCCCGGCTGCAGGAAACCATGAAGCTTGATCTCATTAGGGGCTTCTGGATAAAAACCTGTTGGCCAGGTGACCTTCCCTCCCGGCTCTACGTGGGGTGTGTGTGCATTCGTGTGATGGGCGCGCCACGTCGGCGCCGTCACTCCCCGGTGGCTGCGTCACGGCGGTGGGCACGGCCCCGATGGAGCGGCTCCGCTGCCGCGGCACCACAACCTCTGGGTCACTGAGCCGCTTCCAAACACCCCCCATGTCAAATACATAAGCAGGAACCTGTATCGTGAGCAGCAGCATTATTTGAATACTCTGCCAAAACAATTTGAATTGTGGAGTGGTGGCACAATTCCGCAATAGCTTTATCATATCTCTGGTGATAGGAAGAATTTCTACAAGACCGAGTTCTAGAGAACCCCTTTACGCGATGTTTTGGTCTACTCTTCCACACTGGGCGGATGTTTCAGTAGAGGAAGGAGTACCCACAATTTAACGCACCGCATCCACGGCCCCTCTCCTAAGTGGGCGTCCCCAGCCCGAATGCTCGCAGGAAGCCCTCCCAGCCTCCCTGCTCGACGAACCAGGCCCCGCACACGTTCACCAACAAGGCGGCCACCACGTCCGTCACGGCCGACTTCTCCGCGTCGCTCAGACGTACGCAGTCCACCAGCCTCTTCGCGAGGGAGGAGCGAGCAGAGCACCACCAGGACCACCACGCGGCCCCAGCTCGCAGAGCCATCGCGGATGACTTCCCAGGCCACGTCCATGAGCAGCCGGCGGTGCCCTCGGTGCTCCACCCACTCCGTGTGAGGAACAGGTCCCCCAGGCAGTTGACCACCTCCTGCACCAGCTGTGCTGGCTAAACCTTCTGCAGCTGCTGGACCTGCAGCTGCTCCTGCACCTGCAGCTACTCCGTCTGTGTCACCAGGTGAGCCATGTAGCCGACGATCAGATCCGCTGTCAAGATGGTCAGCAGCTGCAGCACCTCCTTTTCCTCCCCCTCATCTTCTTCCTCCTCCTGCCCGTGTCTCATTCCTCCTCCCCGTGTCCCACTCCCTCCCCCTGTCTCCCTCCACCTCCCTGTGTCTCCCTCCTACTGTAATGTTTTGCTTTTGCAAAACACGTACTAATTTGTCAGTTACTCCCGAGATATATGGTATTTTAATTGTTTTAACAATCTTATCGATTTCAGCATTGTTGCTTTGCCATCGTGATTTGGCATTCAATGCTCTGTTAATTTGAGCATTATTGTAGCCATTCTGTCGTAGTGCTTCTTTAACGTGTTTAATCTCTCTCACGAGACTTTCACCATCTGACACTGCTTTAGCCTGATATATCAGCGTCTTGATAAGAGAGGATGTCTGAGCTGGGTGATGATGTGATTCTGCATTCAAATAGCATCAGTGTGTGCGTTCGCTTTCTGTAAACGCTGTGTGCTATTTTACCATTTAGGCCATGTCCAAGCAAAATATCTAGGAACGGGAATGTGTTATTCACCTCCATTTCCATGGTGAACTGGATGGCCGGGTTTTGTGCATTGAGATGATTTAGAAAATCATTAAGTGTATCTTTACCATGTGGCCAGGCAACCAAAGTGTCATCCACATATCTAAACCAAAAACATGGTTTCAATGTGCTCGAGACAAGTGCTCTTGTTTCAGAGTTTTCCATGTACATATTTGCTATAGCCGGAGATAAAGGAGAGCCCATTGCTGCTCCTTCCTTTTGTTTAAATAAATCACCTCCAAAAGAAGTAAGTGTTATTTAAACAATGATGAGCCAGTTTCAGAATATATTTTGGTAAACCTGTATTCTTTACTAGTGTATCAAGTAATTTAAGTGACTCGTTCACTGGAACCTTAGTGAATAGAGAAATCACATCAAAACTCACCAGAATATCATTAGGGTAAAGTTTAATATCTTTATTCACATTCACAAGATGTTCTGAATTTCTTATGTATGAAGATGTCCTCCCGATGTAGGGATGTAATTGTTTAGTTATATGTTTTGCTAATTTATATGTGGCAGAGCGAATTGTACTGACTATGGGTCGTAATGGGATGCCGATTTCATGAATCTTTGGTAGCCCATACAGTCTAGATGGTTTTGAGGCCCTTGGAATTATTCGGTATTGCTCATTCTTAGGGATTAATGAATTTGCAATTATTGCAGTAGTCTGACGTTCTAAAGTATTAATAGGATCTCGTTTAACTTTAATGTGGGTACTTTTCTCTAGTAAATCTTTAATTTTATTATCATAATTGGCTCGTGGCATCACCACAGTAGTGCGGCCTTCATCAGCTGCCAGGATTTTAAAATCTTTATTTAAATGAATCTCTCTTAAGGCTTTTGCTTCGTTCGAGCTAATATTTATTTTTGGTACTTTGCTATTTTCAATTATTTTGGCAACCTCGTGTCTAGTCATCTCTGCCTCATTATGTGGAAGGAGTCTAACTGCTGATTCTACCTCAGCAATTATCTCATCCACTGGAATTGTGCGTGGGGTAACGGCAAAGTTAAGGCCTTTAGAAAGGACAGAGATCATGTCACTGGTTAAAACAGTGTTAGTCAAGTTCATTACGGGTTTGTTTTTAAATTGTTCGTTTTTAGTGGGTATTTGTTTATTATGAAGTCTAGATAATTTATTCATTTGGCTAGTTTTGGTTAGATTAAACACATTATCAGCCGATTGTTGTGTTATGGTCTCGATTATATTCCAATAATGCATTGATCTACTTGCTTATATCTAAGTGCAACTGCCTTAGAGATTCTGAAATGTAAGATAATTCACTCCTGTTGTGCTGTATTCTCTCTATTAATAATCATTTGCTAGCTTTGTGTAGTATTTGGTTAGCTTTAGCAGACTTTGTGATGTGTTATTTTAACTGCGTTTGGTATTAACTTCGAATCTCTGCACCTTTTGAGGAACGTCAGTGAAGATATCAATTCCATCCGCTTGATGCGGAGCTTCTCCAACTTTCTGGTTTTAAGAAAAGTATCCTCCCCATAGAGGTTAGTCAGTTTAACACGTAGGCTTTCGCGACCAATATTATTCATAATAAACGTGTTTGGGTTAGATCGCGTTATTAATAAATGTGTCGTAACCCTCCACCACCCGACACGGCCAATCAGTAAAAAAGTGTCATGTTGACAAAAGACAAAATAGTTCACTACTTTAGCCCACTGGTGTGTTGAAGAGTGAATCCACAACATTTACAATTTTTTAGTATGACGTTTCGCTGGTAATTACATCCAGCATCATCGGGCAATTCGCCAGAATGGTGAAGCCCTCACTCACTCGCGGTCTTAAATAGAGCAGCAGGGTGACATCATTTAACTCATTCAGGTGCAGTGATTTGAGGCGGAGTGGGGGGTATTTTAATTATATAATAGATTAGTAATCAGTCAAATGTTATGATCAGTAATAAGTTGTAGATTAGTAATTAGGTGTAATGTGTATTATTGTAATTATATACTACGTTAGTAATCAGTTAATTAGTATGTTTCCCCACAACGAGGGTATACAGCTGCTCTGACATGGGACGACCCTGTCGTACACCTCTTCTGAAGCTGACAGGGGCAGTGAGCGTACCGTTGACTTTGATTAGACACTGGACTTCAGTGTAGAGCAGGCGGTTCAGTCCCAGGAAGCTGGTCCCAAAACCAAACGCCCTCGGTGGTCCCATTAGGTACCCGTGGTCAAACGCCTTCTCTTGGTCGAGGGAGAGAAGCGCGAGTGGGAGCCCCCTTTCTCTCGAAGAGGGTGCTGAGGTCTCTGACGAGGAAGACGCCATCATGAATTGTTCTCACTGGGACCGTGTGGGCCTGGTCACTGCCCACCACCTGAGCCAATACAGTCTTCATCTTGGAGAATAGCGCTTTGGCCAGAATTCTTCTCTCCTTATAAACGTCTATGCCTGCCCAAGATGAAATCTGGAGAGACCTACCGCGCAGTCAGGGCCGCAGTCGCGACAGCAGCTCCCTGCGTCCCGGGAGCCGGTGCGGGTTGCCGGACCGCGTCACCGGCGCCGTTCGGAGCGCCGCGGGCGCTGTGTCGGGCGGAGTGGCGCAGCGCGTGCCCGTGGTGCCGTCGCCGGGCATTGCGCGCAAGCAGCATCACGTGTCGTGCAGTCAGGGCGGCATGGGTCGGTGGGTGGGTGTGTGGGTCGGTTTGGGTGGGTGGGTCGGTTTGGGTGGGTGGGTCGGTTTGGGTCAGTGGGTGGATGGGTGGGTCGGTGTGGGTGGGTGGGTTGGTTTGGGTCGGTGGGTGGGTTGGTCGGTCGGTGTGTGGGTCGGTGGGTGGGTGGGTCGGTCGATGGGTGGGTGGCCACTCACATTGATTGACAAACATAGAAGCTGCAACCAATATCGGTGACTCTCATGTGGCCGGCCTGAGAGAGCATCACGTTGTCCTGGACGCACACGGGGAGGCAAGGGGAGGTCACGCTCAGAGGCTGCCCTGTGAGCGGTCAGCCAGCAGTGGATCGACCCACGAACAACGACAATTACAAAGGTCCCCTCGTGTAGCCGCTAGCAGGCTGTAGGGCCAAGTGCTGTTAGAAGTAGCTAGTAGCAGCACTGCCTATGCAAGCTGACAATGTGGCACACACAGAGGGAGTGGGTGGCCAGTACCACGGCCGGCCGCCTTTGTCTCCCCCATTGGGCGATGTTTACTACACACCACCGCTACAACAGGAGCGAGCGCGAGTGCGTCGTGGGGAGCGTGCGCGCCCCCAGAGTGCCCTCCGCTATCACCGGCTTTGATGACCGCGTGGACGATGCCGCGGGACTTGGTCTGGGCCAGGAAGCGGACGATTCCACTGGTGTATGACCTCAACGCGGCGTCGTTGATGCGCCAGATCACCGCTCGCTTGCTCAAGTCGTAGAGGCAATCCCGGCGGCGGCAGCAGCAGCAACGACGACGATAGCGATGATGACGGTAATGAAGATGATGATGACGATGATGATAATGACGATAATGATGACAATGACGATGGTGATAATCACGATGACGATGGTGATGATGACGATAGTGATAATGACGATAATGATGACGATAATAACAATGGTGATGATGCGTACTTCAACAGCTGCAGCACGAGGCAGTTGTGTCCGCGGAAGTGGAACGAGTGCAGGACGCGGATGACGCCGTGCAGCTCAGCACTGCCCTCCCCTGCAGCTCCGTGATCACCTTCAGCTCCATCCTCTGCATCTCCATCTTGGTAGGGCTGCGTGCACACAGCAAGTCTGTGGGTCTCTGGGTCTCTGTGGGTCTCTGTGGGTTTCTACGTGTGTCTATGGATCTCTATGGGTGTTTGGGGGTCATAGTAGTTTTACGGAGGTTATTATTATTATTTTTTACTATTTTACTCATTATTTTGTAACCATGTATTTACTTCCATTATCTATTATTTTCTTCATTTATAATTATTACGACTGCGGCCGCTTTGTTAAGACCACCACCACCCACACCATTTCCAACCACACCAAAACACCACCACCCACCCACACCACCATCCCCATCACCCCCGCAACAACCCACTTGATGGGCAGTGCCAGCATCTTCACAGCCACCAGGAATCCCATCTTGTGGTCCACACACCGCAGCACTACTCCCTGCCCTTCCTCGCCAAATTATTCTCTCGCACCTCGAAGTGGTATTGGAGCTGCTCCTGGGGAATATAAAATGGAGCAGATGAGGCAGCAGCGCCGCCACAAGCCAGTCAGTCACAATCACGATGTGAATGTTTAACGCTTAGTGGTAGGAGCAGCAGTGGTAGTAGTGGTTAGTAGTAGCAGTAGTGTGTGTGTGTCTGTATGTGCGAGTCTCACAGGGATATAGTTGTGGGTCTCTGTGGGTGTCTCTGTGTCTGTGCGTCTCACTGGGATGTAGCTGTGGGTCTCTATTGGTGCCTCTTTGAGTCTCAATGGGTATCTGTAGATCTCTATGGGTGTCTGTGAGTCTCACAGGGATGTAGTTGTGGGTCGTTATGGGTGTATCTATGGGTGTCTCAATGGGTGTCTCAATGAGTGTGTCTATGAGTGTCTGTCTTTGTGAGCCTCACAGGGATATATTTGTGTTCTTGGTTGTCGTAGCCATCGTTGTTGATGCAACCGCGGGATTTGCCCTCGTCCATAGAGACAAAACAAACTTGACAGACGTCGGCCAGCTCCTCCTGTCGCTCGGTCAGGCGAGGCAGGAAGAGTGCCAGGATCACTGCACACCTGACAACAACTATGGGTTTTTTTTCTTTACCGACAGAACCAGAGTGTTTCTTACACACCAATAAGCCCAGTAAATTGGCACAGTAGGGGGCACAGGTGGTGCATCAGCCACTCGTCTCAGTCGGTCGACCCGTGGCACCTGTTGGGTCTGCCCCGTGACCTCCTGCCAGCGGGAGTTCGACACTTCACTTGGCTTAAAAGTGCACATAGCCTGGCACAAGCGTCGTTATGATGTCACCGCCACTTAGTGGCGAATGGCGGTTGTTGTGTGTGTGTGTATATTCAATCAGGCCAAGAATGTGTGCACCACAGAGTGAATCTCACTGCGGTACAGTGGACAGGCCATGCCGCGCCGCTGCAACTCGAAGATGCAGCGGCGGCACGTGGCAAGGTGGCCGCCGTCGCCGTGAACCAACGTGCAGCTACGCGGCTCACACTGGCACACCACGCACCCACCCACAACACCACCACTACCCACACCACAACCACCACCCACAACACCACCACCACCCACAACACCACGCACCCACCCACAAGACCACCACCATCAGCCACACCAACACCACCCACACCACCAACACCACCAACCACACTTCCAGCACCACCACCCATGCCACCACCACCTATACCAACACCCGCACCAAAACCACCCACACCACCAGCACCACCCACAACAACACCACCACCCACAACACCACCACCACCCACACCACCACCCACACCAACGCCACCCGCACCACCAACACCACCAACCACACTACCAGCAGCACTACCCAGGCCACAACCACCCATGCCACCACTACTTACATCACCACCACCCACACCACCACCACCAACCACACCACCACCACCACCCACACCACGCACCCACCCACAACACCACCACCCACACCATCACCACCACCCACACCACCACCGCTACCGGCTGGAGTGTAAGAAGGAGAGGCAGTGGTGGAGGTGGTGTTGACGCTGGCACCTGCTCGCCTGTTGTCGGCTGTCACTACGGAGAATATCTTCATGAGCAGCGCTAATACTGAGTGTCTGAGATCTCTGAGTGAGAATCCCTCCACACCAAACACCTCTCCCAGGGGGTCCCCCGCCACACCTCACCAGGTACTGCCTCTCTTCATCGTAAAGTCGCCTCCGCTTGAAGTACTGTTCCACGTAGTGGAACACCTGCTCCACAGTGAATGTGTCGCCCTCGGCACCGACCGACTGCAGCAGTGGAAGCATCCGAGGCACCGGCTTCAGGAGTGTTCCTCCGAGCTTGTCAGAGACATGGACAATTCCATGCACTGTATGTGTTCTGTATTTGTACGTGGATAGTAACGACAGTGGATGTACATTCACTCCGAGTCTTTACTGGGTCGTTAAACAGCATGGGGTACACAATGACGTGAAACTTCACATCTACCCTACCTCCGTGCTCCATGCCGAAAAGCCACTGCAGTGGTAATAAAACTGCAACGTATTTTATTCATCAACCTGCATTTTCTTATTTTTCCCAAATTTTAACCCGGGTTGGGCTGTCGCCATCCTGCCCTGGAACCAATTATTCATTCGTGTCTCTAGCAGACCATTGCAAGCCTTGTGTTAGAGAATGGCTCACTGAAGCTGATATCACAGAGCTACTTCTGAGTACCCTTCAAGTGCCCTCTGGTCCACAGTAAAGAGCAGCACCCTCCCACCTGTCCTTTAAGTAGGAGTAACGTTGGTCATAACAATGTTCTTTTCGTTGAAATTTATCCAAATTAAGTGCAGAACCACATTGCAGCAATGTGATGGTTTATTTTGTGCTGTCAATGACGACAAGGCTGAGATCATTTACTCGCTAGACTTGAGAACCCGTTTTAATCACTTGCGGGTGCCTGTATTCAAACCCAAGTACTCCGTGGTGCCAGTTCCGTGCTATGACCTCTTGGCCACTGGGCCGCCTCTAAACACCCCCCATGTCAAATACATAAGCAGCAACCTGTACCGTGAGCAGCAGCATTCTTTGAATACTCTGCCAAAATAATTTTTATCGTGGAGTGCTGACACAATTCCTCTCCTCAGTGGGCGTCCCCAGCCGAAATGCTCGCAGGAAGCGCCCCCAGCCTCCCTGCTCGACGAGCCAGTTCCCGCACGCGTTCACCAGCAGGGCGGCCACCGCGTCCGTCACGGCCGACGTCTCCTCCGCGTTGCTCAGACGTACGCATTCCACCAGCCTCTTCGCGAGGGAGGAGCGAGCAGACCACCACCAGGACCACCACGCGGCCCCAGCTCGCGGAGCCATCGCGGAGGACCTCCCAGGCCACGTCCACGAGCAGCCGGCGGGGCCCTCGGTGCTCCACCCGCTCCTCCGTGTAGCTCACCAAGTCCAGAACGGAGTCTCTGAACCGCGCGAGGGACAGGTCTCCCAGGCAGTTGACCACCTCCTGCACCAGCTGCGTTGGCTGAACCTCCTGCAGCTGCTGAACCTTCTGCACCTTCTGCAGCTGCTCCTGCACCTGCAGCCACTCCGTCTGTGTCGCTAGGTGAGCCATGAAGCCGGCGACCAGATTCGCTGGCAAGACGGTCAGCAGCTGCAGCGCCTCCTTCTCTTCCTCCCCCTCGTCTTCCTCCTCCACCTCATCATCTTCCTCCTCCCCCTCCTTAGACTCCTTCTCCTCTGTCTCCCTCTAACTCCCTGTGTGACCCTCCTCCCCCGGTCTCCTTCCTCGTCCCCGTGCGTCCCTCCTCCTTCCCCCGTCTCCCTCTTCCCTGTGTCTCCCTCTTTTTTCTTTTTGCTGATGAAGTTTTTTTTTTATTTCCACAAGGTGTAAACGCCGTATCCCTTATTTTGTAATTGTAATTCTGGGCCAAAGAGGTCCCACAAACGTAAACGTTTTGTATTTAAAATATAACATAACAACAATGAATGGCTTAGTGGGTAAAGTAAGACGCACGCCAAAACGGGTGAGTTAAATAAATCCAATCTCTCCTACCGGATTATAGGACGCAAACCAAACTTTGTTGTAACAAGAACATAAAAAAAACTGATTCTCTTAATCAGGTGAATACGGTAAAGGGGCTGAGTCTGTGGTTGCCGGTGTGGTGAGTCTGTGGGTCTCTGTGTGGTGACGATGTCTATGGGTCTCTGTGGTGATGGCAATGTCGGGTGGTGGCGGGTTTAACCACACAACATTTATATATTCACGCGATCTAACCCAAACAAAACCTGTACTACGGAGTCAACAACAACGACGTGAGGGCTCTCCGACGCGCGTCTCGGTTGGGGTGAGGGTGCTTTCTGTTGTATATGTAGGTTATGAAAATTTGATGTAAATAATAAAAATTAAATGAAATTTGCATAATAATCCGACATTATGCTAATTGATGTAAGTGCATAGACTATGCTAATTCGAGAGATAATCGTATTAATTTATGCTAGTGTATGTGTGATTATGCTACTGCGAGCCGTTATGATAATTAGGCCCCGCCTCGTTGACGAGGGTCGTTTATCAATCTGGATAATGCAATTAATCGTATGCAGTTATGCAGGTACTGTGAGCATGTCACATTAAACTCGGCTGTGTTGTTTAACTTCGTATTATCGATGGGTATAATACAATTATTCTCGCTTTAACATTTACTGAGTATGTGTTAGTGTGTTCAGCCAGGTCTCCAAGTTCAGATCTCAGCACAGAATACAGTTCTTATGCATAAATTTCAGGAAAGAACACACAACACTTCCGTGTTAATCAATTTTAATGACGATAGTGATAATGACGATAATGATGACGATGGTGATAATGATGACGATGGTGATAATGATGACGATAATAACAATGGTGATGATGCGTACTTCAACAGCTCCAGCACGAGACAGTTGTGTCCGCGGAAGTGGAACGAGTACAGGACGCGGATGACGCCGTGCAGCTCAGCACTGCCCTCCCCCTGCAGCTCCGTGATCACCTTCAGCTCCATCCTCTGCATCTCCATCTTGGTAGGGCTGCGTGCACACAGCAATTCTTTGGGTCAGTTTAACACGTAGGCTTTCGCGACCAATATCATTCATAATAAAGGTTTTTGGGTTAGATCGCGTTTATTTATAAATGTGTCGCAACCCTCCACCACCCGACACGGCCAATCAGCAAAAAAGTGTCACGTTGACAAAAGACAAACAATTCACTACTTCAGCCCACCGGTGTGTTGAAGAGTCAATCCACATTTACAGTTTGAGTACGACGTTTCGCTGGTAAATACATCCAGCATCATCAATTGCTTGATGATGGTAAATACATCCAGCATCATCAATTGCTTGATGATGCTGGATGTATTTACCAGCGAAACGTCGTACTCAAACTGTAAATGTGGATTGACTCTTCAACACACCGGTGGGCTGAAGTAGTGAATTGTTTGTCTTTTGTCAACGTGACACTTTTTTGCTGATTGGCCGTGTCGGGTGGTGGAGGGTTGCGACACATTTATAAATAAACGCGATCTAACCCAAACACCTTTATTATGAATTATTTGGGTCTCTGTGGGTCTCTATGAGTGTCTAAGGGTGTCTATGGATCTCTATGGTTGTCTCTAGTTTATAGTAGTCTTAAGAGGGTTATTATTTTAGTGAGATAGTTTCAGTTTATATTTAGAGAGTTTTACGGAGGTTATTATCATTGCTGTTTACTATTATACTCATTATTTTGTAACCATGTTGTATTTACTACCATTTATGATCTATTATTATTTTATTCATGTATAATTATTACGACTGCTCCCACTGTGTTAAGACCACCACCACCCACACCATTTCCAACCACGCCACATCACCACTACCCACCCACCCCCCCACCAACCCCATCACCCCTGCCCCAACCCACTTTCCGTGCAGTACCAGCATCTTGACAGCCACCAGGAATCCCATCTTGTGGTCCACGCACTGCAGCACCACACCCTGCCCTCTCTAGCCAATCTTCTCTTGCACCTCGAAGCCCTATTGGTGCTGATCCTGGGGTATCTAAAAAGCAGCCGAAGCAGCAGCAGCGCCGCCACAGCCAGTCAGAGTCACAATCACGATGGGAATATTTAACGCTTAGTGGTAGGAGCAGCAGTGGTCGTAGTGGTTAGTAGTTAGTAGTAGCAGTAGTGCCTGTGTGTCTGTGTGCCTTTGTGTGTGTGCCTGTGTTTGTGTGTCTGTCTGTGCGAGTCTCACAGGGATATAGTTGTGGGTCTCTGTGGGTATCTCTGTGTCTGTGCATCTCACTGATATATAGCTGTGGGTCTCGATTGGTGCCTCTGTGAGTCTCTATGAGTGTCTCTGAGGATCTCTATGGGTGTCTGAATGGGCTCTGTGGGTGTCTCTGTGAGCCTCACAGGGATGTAGTTGTGGGTCGTTATGGGTGTTATCTATGGGTCTCTATAGGTGTCTCAATGGGTGTATCTATGGATGTCTGGGTCTCTGTGAGCCTCACAGGGATGTATTTGTTTTCTTGGTCGTCGTAGCCATCGTTGTAGATGCCACCGCGGGATTTGCCCTCGTCCATAGAGAAAAACCAAACTTGACAGACGTCGGCCAGCTCCTCCTCCTGGCGCTCGGTCAGGCGAGGCTCGAAGAGAGCCAGGATCGCTGCAGACGTGACAACAACAACTTAAATCATTAACTATGTTTTTTTTTATTTACCGAAACAACCAAAGAGTGTTTTTACACACACCAAAAAGCCCAGCAAGTTGGCGGTTGTTGTGTGTCTGTGTGTGTGTCTGTGTGTGTGTTCTGTAGCGGTTAGCGCGCTGCGCTATGAACCTGGCGACCCGGGTTTGATTCCCGCTCACGGCCAACACCAGTGACGATTTTCTGAACCGGTCCCGGGCTTCCCCTAGGTCGACTCAGCCTCAAATGAGTACCTGGTGCGGTGTGTAAACATTGCCACTGGGGAGACAAAGGCGGTCGGGCGTGGTGCTGGCCACCCACCCCCTCGTGTACCGTTCCGGCCTTCATAGGTGCTCGCTAACAGCACTTGCCCCTACAGTCTGTTAAGGCTATATGGGGGATCTTTATCTCTGTGTTCTGTCAGACCAGGAATGTGTGCACCACAGAGTGAATCTCCCTGCGGCACAGGGGACAGGCCATGCCGCGCCGCTGCAACTCGAAGACGCAGTGGCGGCATGTGGCAAGGTTTTCGCTGTCGCCGTGAACCAACGTGCAGCTACGTGGCTCACACCGGCACACCACGCACCCACCCACAACACCACCACCACCCACAACACCACCCACAACACCACCAGCACCACCACCCATGCCACCACTACCTACACCACCACCAACCACACCACCCACACCATCACCATCCACCACCGCTACCGGCTGGAGTGTAAGAAGGAGAGGCAGTGGTGGAGGTGGTGTTGACGCTGGCACCGGCTCGCCTGTTGTCGGCCGTCACTACGGAGAATAACTTAATGAGCAGCGCTGCCACCGAGTGTCTGAGATCTCTGAGTGAGAATCCCTCCAGACAAAACACCTCCTCCAGGGGGTCCCTGCCACACCTCACCAGGTACTGCCTCTCTTCATCGTAAAGTCGCCTCCGCTTGATGTACTGTTCCACGTAGTGGAACACCTGTACCACCGTGAATGTGTCGCCCTAGGCACCGACCGAATGCAGCAGAGGAATCATCCGAGGCACCGGCTTCAGGAGAATGTTCCTGCGAGCTTGTCAGAGACATGGACAATTCCATGCACTGTATGTGTTCTGTATTTGTACGTGGATAGTAACGAGAGTGGATGTGCATTCACTCCGAGTCTTTACTGTGTCGTTAAACAGCATGGGTTACACAATGACGTGAAACTTTACATCTACCCTACCTCTGTGCTCCATGCCGAAAAGCCACTGCAGTGGTAATAAAACTGCAACGCATTTTATTCATCAACCTGCATTTTCTTATTTTTCCCAAATTTTAACCTGGGTTGGGCTGTCGCCATCCTGCCCTGGAACCAATTATTAATTCGTGTCTCTAGCAGACCATTGCAGGCCTTGTGTTAGAGAATGGCTCACTGAAGCTGATATCACAGAGCTACTTCTAATTACCCTTCAAACGCCCTCTGGTCCACAGTAAAGAGCAGCACCCTCCCACCTGTCCTTTAAGTAGGAGTAACGTTGGTCATAACAACGTTCTTTTCGATGAAATTTATCCAAATTAAGTGCAGAACCACATTGCAGCCATGTAATGGTTTATTTTGTGCTGTCAATGACGACTGGGCTGAGATCATTAGCTCGCTAGAATTGAGAACCTGCTTTGATCACAGGCGGTGTGGATTCAAACCCAAGTACTCCGTGGTGCCTGGTCAGTGCTATGACCTCTGGGTCACTTAGCCGCCTCCAAACACCCCCCATGTCAAATACATAAGCAGCAACCTGTATCGTGGGCAGCAGCATTCTTTGAATACTCTGTCAAAAAATGTTTATTGTGGAGTGGTGGCACAATTCCGCAATTGCTTTCTCATACCTCTGGTGACAGGAAGAATTTCTACAAGACGGAGTTCTAGAGAACCCCTTTACTCGATGTTTTGGTCTACTCTTCCACACTGGGCAGATGAAGAGGAAGTAGTACCTACACTTTAACACACCGCATCCGCAGCCCCTCTCCTAAGTGGGCGTCCCCAGCCCGAATGCTCGCAGGAAGCCCTCCTAGCCTCCCTGCTCGACGAGCCAGGCCCCGCACGCGTTCACCAGCAGGGCGTCCACCGCGTCCATCACGGCCGCCGTCTTCTCCACGTCGCGCAGACGTATGCAGTCGACCAGCCTCTTTGCGAGGGAGGAGCGAGCAGAGCACCACCAGGACCACCACGCGGCTCCGGCTCGCAGAGCCGTCGTGGAGGACTTCCCAGGCCACGTCCACGAGCAGCCGGCGGGGCCCTCGGTGCTCCACCCGCTCCTCCGCGTGGCTCACCAGAACGGAGTTTCTGAACCGCGCGAGGAACAGGTCTCCCAGGCAGTTGACCACCTCCTGCGCCAGCTGTGCTGGCTGAACCTTCTGCAGCTGCTGGAGCTGCAGCTGCTCCTGCACCTGCAGCTACTCCTGCACCTACATCTACTCCGTCTGTGTCGCCATGTGAGCCATGTAGCCGGCGATCAGATTCGCTATCAAGACGCTCAACAGCTGCAGCGCCTCCTTCTTTTCCTCACCTTCCTCCTCCCCCTCGTTTTCCTCCTCCCCCTCCTCCTCCTCCTCCCCCTCCTCCTCCACTTTCAAAACAAAGAGTGAGGACATAATATCAATCACCCGGGAATTTTATAGTGACCTCTTCTTTCCTGATAAAACGTCTATGCCTGCCCAGAATTTCCTAATGAGCTCGGTGAAAGTACTGTCCTCCAGCAGGGCGTTGTTGAAGTGCCAGTAGGCCTCACCACTTGGTGTTCCACGCAGCCTGAGGTCCAGCAGGATCAGGCTGTGGTCTGTTAGTGATGCAGCCCCTGATGTCAGCAGTCAGAATGCTCGAGACAA
This sequence comes from Petromyzon marinus, assembly GCF_048934315.1. Lineage (NCBI taxonomy): Eukaryota > Metazoa > Chordata > Hyperoartia > Petromyzontiformes > Petromyzontidae > Petromyzon > Petromyzon marinus. The sequence goes on from NC_133689.1 coordinate 24,193,452, forward strand.
GACTTCTGGAGATGTAGAAACGGTCGATCCTGGACTGTGTAGCTGGTTCATTGCCCCGTGTCCGCGTGAAGGTGAAGCTTCGCCGCCTAGGGTGGTGCAGCCGCCACACGTCCACCAGATCGGAGGCGTCCAGAAGGGCTTGGAGCTCTCCCCGGAGATTGGCGTTGCAGTGCCCCTTCCCTGTGTGGTCGAGAGCATCCAGCGTGCAGTTGTAGTCACCTCCCGTGACCACAAACTCGTCCCCTGGAATGCCACCGAGGTGGTTCCGCAGAAGTTGCAGGAACCCGGGTCTCTCACTGTCAGTGGTGGGAGCGTACACGTTGACGAGGTGGATGGCGGTGACGCCGACCTGCACCGTGAGGTCCAGGATCCTCCCCTTGATCACCTCCACCTGGCTGACGGTGTCGGGGGAAAAGTTTGGTGACAGCACGGTTGCTACTCCTGAGGAGGTGTTGCTGAAGTGGCTGATGAAGGGCTTCGCTCTCCACTCCGTCCTCCAGGCAACGTCATTGTCCATGGCGAGATGGGTCTCCTGCACGAACAGCACGGAGACCTTATGCTGCTTTGCAAGGTATCCTACGTAGTATATTCTCAGCGCCCCTCTGCACCCATTCATGTTCAGGGAGGCGTTGCGCAACGTCATTGTGAGTGAGTCGCCCGCCTGTTCCAATGAGTCACCTTGCTGAGGAGGCTCCTTACCCTGGACGTCTCCAGGTCTCTCGATTGTTTTCCTTCCTGCTGGAGCTCTGTGAGGATGCGTCAGAGGGAGACCTCTATGGCGTCTGGCTCGCCATCTTGTCAAGGCCTCCATCACCTTGTTTGGTTTCCTGGGGGTCTCTTTGAAGAATCTCCACAGGTCTTCCTGGCAGAAGATGGGTGCCCGCGAAGATGACCTCTTTGAGACCTGGTTGGTTTCGCTACCCACACGGAGGTCATCATCCGAGTCCCCCTTCTTGCTTCCATGCCCTGCATGTGGGGGCCAAGAGTCGGGGGCCCATGGTTGGCTCCATGTGGCCTCCCCCAGGGGCCGTGGCAGGTGGAATGCTACCGCACGCCTCTTCCACATTAGCAGGGCACTCTGCGAGGCTTGCAGGGTGTCCTTATTCTGTCTTTTTAATTCTGGGCCAAAGAGGTCCCATAAACGTAAACGTGTTGTATTTAAAATATAACACAAACAACAGCAATGAATGGCTTAGTGGGTAAAGTAAGACGCACCCCAAAACCGGTGAGTTAAATAAATCTGATCTTTCCTATTACCGGATTATAGGACGCAAACCAAACTTTGTTGTAACAAGAACATAGAAAAAACTGAGTCTCTTAATCAGGTGAATACGGTAAAGGGGCTGAGTCTGTGGGTGTCAGTGTGGTGAGTCTGTGGGTCTCTGTGTGGTGAGTCTGTGGGTCTCTGTGTGGTGATGGCCATGTCGGGTGGTGGCGGGTTTAACGACACAAAATTAATATATTCACGCGATCTAACCCAAACAAAGCCTGTACTACGGATTCAACAACAATGACATGAGGGTTCTCCGACGCGCGTCTCGGTTGGGGTGAGGGTGCGGTCGCGCCGTCTCCTCTGTACGGATTGTTTCTTCCTTTCCCAACTGCGATGTTCTCGCTCTCTCCTCTCTTTTTGTCTCCACCGTCGCCAACCGTCGGAGCTCGGCATCCGCGGCCCCTCTCCTAGGTGGGCGTCCCCAGCCCGAATTCTCGCAGGAAGCCCTCCCAGCCTCCCTGCTCGACGAACCAGGCCCAGCACGCGTTCACCAGCAGGGCGGCCACCACGTCCGTCACTGCCGCCGTCTTCTCCGCGTCACTCAGACGTACGCAGTCCACCAGCCTCTTCGCGAGGGAGGAGCGAGCAGAGCACCACCAGGACCACCACGCGGCCCCAGCTCGCGAAGACGTCACGGAGGACCTCTCAGGCCACGTCCACGAGCAGCCGGCGGGGCCCTCGGTGCTCCACGCGCTCCTCCGCGTGGCTCACCAGAACAGAGTCTCTGAACCGCGCGAGGAACAGGTCCCTAGGCAGTTGACCACCTCCTGCACCAGCTGTGCTGGCTGAACCTTCTGCAGCTGCTGGACCTGCAGCTGCTCCTGCACCTGCAGCTACTCTGTCTGTTTCGCTAGGTGAGCCATGAAGCCCGCGATCAGATTCGCTGTCAAGACAGTCAACAGCTGCAGCGCCTCCTTTTTCTTCCTCCCCCTCACCTTCTTCTTCCTCCTCCTCCACTCATAAAACAAAGAGTGAGGACATAATATCAATAACCTGGGAATTTTATAGTGACCTCTTCTCTCCTGATAAAACGTCTATGCCTGCCCAGAATTTCCTAAAGAGGTCGGTGAACGTACTGTCCTCCAGCAGGGCGTTGTTGAAGTGTCAGTAGGCCGCAGCACTTGGTGTTCCACGCAGCCTAAGGTCCAGCAGGATCAGGCTGTGGTCTGTTAGTGGTGCAGCCCTGATGTCAGCAGGCAGAATGCTCGAGACAAGACTTCTGGAGATATAGAAGCGGTCGATCCTGGACTGGGTAGCTGGTTCATTGCCCCTTGTCCTCGTGTAGGTGAAGCTTCGCCGCCTCGGGTGGTGAAGCTGCCACACGTCCACCAGATCGGAGGGGTCCAGAAGGGCTTGGAGCTCTCCCCAGAGCTTGGCGTTGCAGTGACCCTTCCCTGTACGGTCGAGAGCATCCAGCGTGCAGTTGTAGTCACCTCCCATGACCACAAACTCGTCCTCTGGAATGCCACCGAGGTGGTTCCGCAGAAGTTGCAGGAACCCGGGCCTCTCACTGTCAGTGGTGGGAGCGTACACGTTGACGAGGTGGATGGCGGTGTTGCCGACCTGCGCCCGGACGTCCAGGACCCTCCCCTTGATCACCTCCACCTGGCTGACGGTGTCAGGAGTGAAGTTTGGTGACAGCACGGTTGCTACTCCTGAGGAGGTGTTGCTGAAGTGGCTGAAAAAAGGCTCCCATTTTCCACTCCGTCCTCCAGGCAACCTCATCGTCCATGTCGAGATGGGTCTCCTGCACGAACAGCACAGAGACATTATGCTGCTTTGCAAGGGACGCTGCATAGTATCTTCTCAGCGCCTCTCGGCACCCATTCATGTTCAGGGAGGCGATGCGCAGTGTCATTGTGAGCGAGTGGCCCGCCTGTTCCAATCAGTCACCTTGCTGAGACGGCTCCTTACCCTGGACCTCTCCAGGTCTCTCGATTGTTGTCCTTCCTGCTGGAGCTCCCCTAGGATGCGTCTGAGGGAGACTTCTATGGCGTCTGGCTCGCCATCCTGACAAGGCCTCCATCACTTTGTTTGGTTTCCTGTGGGTCTCTTCGAAGAATCTCCACAGGTCTTCCTGGCAGAAGATGGTGCCCGCGAAGATGACCTCTTTGAGACCTGGCTGGTTTCGCTACCCACACGGAGGTCATAATCCGAGTCCCCCTTCTTGCTTCCATGCCCTGCATGTGGGGGCCAAGAGTCGGGTGCCCATGGTTGGCTCCATGTGGCCTCTGTTGTATATGTGGGTGTGTGAAAATTGATGAAAAATAATTAAAATTAAATGAAATTCGAAATTTGCATAATTAATCCGAAATTATGCTAATTTGTGTACTTATGCGTGTAACTATGCTAATTAGAGAGGTAATCGTATTAATTTATACGAGTGGGTGTGGCTGTGTTAATGATAGCTTTATGATAATCAGGCCCCGCCTCGTTGACGAGGTTGGGTTATCAATCAGGATAACGCAATCAATCGTGTGCCGTTACGCTAGTGTCAATTCGGCCTCGTTGTCTAACTTCGTATTATTGATCAGCATAATACAATGATTCTCGCTTTAACACTCCCCGAGTGTTCATATTTTAGGTCCCATGTTCACATCGTTCGTTTTAGTTTAATGAGTGTGGATTGGTGTGTTTATAGTTTAGGTTCCCGAGTTCATATCTCGTCGCAGGATACAGATCTTATGCAAAAACTTCAGGAAAGAATCACACGACCACTTCTGTATTAATCAATTTATTTTCTAATTAAACCTTAACTATAATATGTATGTGACTCTCAATCTCGGAACTTCAAAACGGTATCCACAAGGTATCAAGACAGTATCATCAACGACTGTACGATTTCACTTTGATAACACATGGACCCCGCATAAAGCGATTGCTGTTAGTGAGAGAGAGAGTCAGAACATGCAAATGCTATGTTACACAAAAGCTTATACATTATAATATGAACGATCATTATGCTTGAAATGGTCAGCACATTATCACAGGCGACTGATTAACATGCAACGGTATTCATATAAAAAGACAATCAAACAGTTATTATTTCCAAAGGCATAAATGTAACAACAGATCCACCGGACAGACTATAAGATTACCGAAATGGCTTAGTGTGAGGGTATGCGGCGGAACGTGTTATCTCACGGGAGATTAATTAATTAATTAATTCGTGAATAAGAATGTATGATCAGAAAATCGGTTTAGCACGATTCCTCCCCGGGACCGTAGCTCCGTGGCGAAGGTGCCAAGGGTTAATTCGTATTGATAGATCGGTTGGTAACTTATGCGATTAGAAGTACAGTCCAAAACAAAATATTAAAGAGGGAAATTATGAATATACTTATAAATGACGGACTGTTATCACACGATCGATGCTTCCACAGCCAGATGGTTCACGGACTTGAGTGTTCGCTTCTGGTTAAGGACCTGTGTATGTTTGAGTGATATGAATTGTTTTGAATAGTCAGTGTTTGGAATTAATTATTTGCGTTGCCATATGCTGAAGTTGGCATCGCTTGTAGGAGAAGTAGCCTCGCTCCCTTTAGAGCGGTGAGGTGTGTGGGAGTGCATCATACGAATCGCCGCCCTCCTCCACGCAGCAGCCAGCCTCTGTCCACGGGGGAGAGTTGCTTGATCGCTCTCAGTTCTGCTCAGTGGACACCTCTCTCCACTGCTGGATGAGCTGCGCGATCACGCTCGTGCTGGTTCGCTGACAGCAGTTTCTCTCCGCTGTTGGATGAGCTGCATCGGCACGCTCCCTCTCTCTGGGTGGTGAACTCGAACGTGCTCGTTGCTGGTTTGCTGAAAGCAGGTTTTTCTCCACTGCTGGATGACTCAAGTCGCACGTGCTCTTGCTCTGGTTTGCAGAAGCTCTTGCTTGGTGCGTCGGTCGCTCTGCAGCTGGACTCAATGTAGAATAATCTTTCAGCAATACTCTGTCTTTCAGCTCTTGGAAATCACACTAGGTGACGCCTCACTACCTTGCGAGTCTTGCCAACGTCAGTGGGTAGCGACGGGGCCACTTTGGCTTCTGCTCGCCGCCCCCTGCTCTGCAGCTCGCCGGCTGGCGACCTGTTGCTCTCGTTCCCGATTGGAACTGCTCCTGAGCCGGCCCACTGGTCGAACTCCCCGCGTTCCGACCTCCTCCGATTCGAACTCCCCGAGTTCCGACCCCCCTGGTAGAACTCCCCGAGTTCCGACCCCTCCGAGTCGAACTGTCTCCCGAGAGTCGACCCCCCCCGGTCGAACTCTGGTGAGCCGACCCCCCCCGGGTCGAACTCTTCCGAGTTGCTCCTCCGAGTCGAACTGTCTCCCGAGAGTCGACCCCCCGGTCGAACTCTGGTGAGCCGACCCCCCCCCCCCCAAGTCGAACTGAGGTTTCAATGCTCAGGATCCTCTTTTTATGCCCAAAAATCCCTTCACTCGGATCCTGCCCACAAGGCGAGGTTTCTTTCGATTTTTGCTGTGTAAGGATTTGTCCGTATGTATCTGCGTCCGTGTGTGTGTGTCCGTACATGTGTCAGTGTGTGTCCTTGTGTAGATCACCCACGGTATATTCCGTTGTCATACTCCTACCATAAAACCCACAAGTAAAACAATCAAATGTTATAAATTGTCTCGAAGGCGCCTCTCTGTCTGGGTGCACAACCTGGAGGGAGGGGTGATATTCCCTCCGACTTTCACCGACGCACAAAGAAATGGTTAAAAAGTTTTAAGTTAACATTTCATTTCATCAGAGTTCCATAGTTATGATTCTGTATTAATCCAAGGTCTGAGTCAGCTTCTCGTTGTGGTGTTTGACTCGTGTTTCCCCAAGCGTATACACACTCCTACCCCGCGCTGCAGGGATACAAAGACGGCCGGGATTTCCCTTTCTCTCCGACCCTGGGTTTAACATCGCCCTTTGCTTACGTTGCAGTTTTGCTGTGCGCTTGCATTTCTTTTCCTCTCTACTCTTACTTTAACCCTGCTTATTATTTGCGTATGGGTGGAGGCTAGAGCATTTATGTTGACTTAGGAAAACCTGATTGTTATAGGCTTCGGGTCAAGTCGTATAGACATTATTAAAATATGGAAATACATTTCATATTAAATTAATAGACGGGTGATGGTTACATTGACGTAGCTTGTGGCAGGGTTCAATTGAAGTGGGTGTGAAGATCAATAACTTTAGCCTACCCTGTCGTTAAATTCCGACTTTAAGTTGCTTTAATAGTAATGCAGCACCAATTAGCTTTTTTGACTTAACTAGATCTAGGCTAACGCAACCTCCCAGTGACCCTGGCTTTGTGTTTACGTCAGCCCTTTGCAATCCACTGCGCTCTGCTCTCTATCTGCTCCCTCTGACCCTGGGAGGGCTCTGAACGTCAAAATCGTGTTAGTGGGTCAAGGTAAATATGACCCCCACATGCCATGCTGAGGCCTGGTTTGGTGTTTTTATTCATTATTAAAATTAAAAGAAACAATAGAAATATGTATCTATATGTATTGAAAAATTACTTGTTAATATTAAGATGGAAAAGGGGCCTAGATACAACACCTCCCCCAGGGGCCGTGGCAGGTGGAATGCTACCACACGCCTCTTCCACAGTAGCAGAGCACTCTGCGAGGCTTGCAGTGTGTCCTTATTCTGTCTTTTTAATTCTGGGCCAAAGAGGTCCCATAAACGTAAACGTGTTGTATTTAAAATATAACACAAACATAACAACAATGATGAATGGCTTAGTGGGTAAAGTAAGACGCACCCCAAAACGGGTGAGCTTAATAAATCCGATCTCTCCTATTACCGGATTATAGGATGCAAACCAAACTTTGTTGTATCAGTGTGGTGAGTCTGTGGGTCTTTGTGTGGTGACGATCTCTCTGGGTCTCTGTGTGATGATGGCCGTGTCGGGTGGTGGCGGGTTTAACAACACAACATTATGAGATTCACGAGATCTAACCCAAACAAGACCTGTACTACGGAGTCAACAACAACGACATGAGGGCTCTCCGACGCGCGTCGCGGTTGGGGTGAGGGTGAGGTCGCGCCGTCTCCTCCGTACGGATTGTTTCTTCTTTTCCCAACTGCGACGTTCTCGCTCTCTCCTCTCTTTTTGTCTCCACCGTCGCCAATCGTCGGAGCTCGGCATCCGCGGCCGCTCTCCTAGGTGGGCGACCCCAGCCCGAATTCTCGCCTGAAGCCCTCCCAGCCTCCCTGCTCAACGAGCCAGGCCCCGCACGCGTTCACCAGCAGGGCGGCCACCGCGTCCGTCACGGCCACCGTCTTCTCCGCGTCGCTCAGACGTAAGCAGTCCACCAGCCTCTTCGCGAGGGAGGAGCGAGCAGAGCACCACCAGGACCACCACGCGGCCCCAGCTCGCGGAGCCATCGCGGAGGACCTCCCAGGCCACGTCCACGAGCAGCCGGAGGAGCCCTCGGTGCACCACCCGCTCCTCCGTGTGGCTCACCAAGTCCAGAACGGAGTCTCTGAACCGCACGAGGAACAGGTCTGCCAGGCAGTTGACCACCTCCTGCACCAGCTGTGCTGGCTGAACCTCCTGCAGCTGCTGAACCTTCTGCACCTTCTGCAGCTGCTCCTGCAACTGCAGCCACTCCGTCTGTGTCGCTAGGTGAGCCATGAAACCGGCGATCAGATTCGCTGTCAAGAAGGTCAGCAGCTGCAGCACCTCCTTCTCTTCCTCCCCCTCATTTCCCTCCTCCTCCTCCTCCCCCTGTCTCCTTCCACCTCCCTGTGTCTCCCTCCTCCCCCGGTCTCCTTCCTGCTCCCCGTGTTTCCCTCCTTCCCCCGTCTCCCTCCTCCCTGTGTCTCCCTCCTCCTTTTCCTTTTTTGCTGATGAAGTTTTTCTATTTCCACGAGGTGGTAACACCATATCCCTTATTCTGTAATTGTAATTCTGGGCCAAAGAGGTCCCACAAATGTAAACATTTTGTATTTAAAATATAACACAAACATAACAACAATGAATAGCTTAGTGGGTAAAGTAAGACGCACCCCAAAACGGGTGAGCTAAATCAATCCGATCTATCCTACTACCGGATTATAGGACGCAAACCATACTTTGTTGTAACAAGAACATAAAAAAACTGAGTCTCTTAATCAGGTGAATACGGTAAAGGGGCTGAGTCTGTGGTTGACAGTGTGGTGAGTCTGTGGGTCTCTGTGTGGTGACGATGTCTATGGGTCTCTGTGTGGTGATGGCCGTGTCGGGTGGTGGCGAGGTATAACAACACAACATTTATATATTCACGCGATCTAACCCAAACAAAACCTGTACTACGGAGTCAACAACAACGACACGAGGGCTCTCCGACACGCGTCACGGTTGGGGTGAGGTTGCGGTCTGTTGTATATGTAGGTTATGAAAATTTGATGAAAATAATAAAAATTAAATCAAATTTGAAATTTGCATAATTATCCGAAAAAATGTTAATTTGCTGTAATTTATGCGCATAAACTATGCGAATGCGAGAGAGAATCGTATTAATTTATGCTAGTGTATGTGTGATTATGCTACTGCGAGCCGTTATGATAATTAGGCCCCGCCTCGTTGACGAGGGTCGGTTTTCAATCGGGATAATGCAATTAATCATATGCAGTTATGCAGGTACTTGAGCATGTCAGATTAAACTCGGCTGTGTTGTTTAACTTTGTACTATCGATCAGTATAATACAATTATTCCCGCTTTAACATTTACTGAGTATGTGGTAGTGTGTTCAGCCAGGTCTCCAAGTTCAGATCTCAGCACAGAATACAGTTCTTATGCATAAATGTCACGAAAGAACACAACACTTCTGTGTTAATCAATTTTAATGACGATAGTGATAATGACGATAATGATGACGATGGTGATAATGATGATAATGATGACAATAATAACAATGGTGATGATGCGTACTTCAACAGCTCCAGCACGAGACAGTTGTGTCCGCGGAAGTGGAACGAGTGCAGGACGCGGATGACGCCGTGCAGCTCAGCACTGCCCTCCCCCTGCAGCTCCGTGATCACCTTCAACTCCATCCTCTGCATCTCCATTTTGGTAGGGCTGTGTGCACACAGCAAGTCTGTGGGTCTCTGTGGGTCTCTAGTTCATAGTAGTTTTACGACGGTTAATTTTTTAGTGAGATAGTTTCAGTTTATAGTTAGAGATAGTTTTGCAGAGGTTATTATCATTGTTGTTTACTATTATACTCATTATTTTGTAACCATGTTGTATTTACTTGCATTTATTATCTATTATTGTATTCATTTATAATTATGACCATGGCCGCTGTGTTAAGACCACCAGCACCCACCCACACCACCACCACCACCAACCCCATCACCCCTGCCCCAACCTACTGGATGGGCAGTGCCAGCATCTTGACAGCCACCAGGAATCCCATATTGTGGTCCACGCACCGCAGCACCACTCCCTGCCCTCCCTCGCCAATCTTCTCTCGCACCTCGAAGCGGCATTGGAGCTGCTCCTGGGGTATCTAAGAAGCAGCAGCAGCAGCGCCGCAACGGCCAGTCAGAGTCACAATCACGATGGGAATGTTTTACGCTTAGTGGTAGCAGCAGTGGTAGTACTGAGTAGTAGTTAGTAGCAGTAGTGTCTGTGTGCGCCTGTGTGCCTGTTTGTGTGCGCATCTGCGTGTGTGTGTGTCTGTCTGTGCGAGTTTCACAGGGATATTTCTGCTTGCAAGCTTTGACTTTAACATAGCCATTTCTGTGACCAGACACAAGCTAATCACTCAGCAATTTCAATGCTAAATTATCCTGTTTGATTTGTACTAGGTGCCTCTGTGGATGTGTAGGCTTTGACTTTAACATAGCCATTTCTGTGACCAGTCACAAGCTAATCACTCAGCTCTTTCAATGCTAAATTTTATGCTAATTCGTTTGTCAAGGCGCTCTGTTTCTTCTCACACAGCTTAAAGGTCGCGGTCTGAGCTTGGCTGTGTTCACTCCAGCGCTTTCCTCCAGACAGTCTCGTCCCTTCACCTGATGAAGGCCGCTTGTGTTGTGGCCGAAACGTCGTGAGAATTTTATTGTGTTATTTTATTTGATCAATGTATTATTTTATTCTCATTCTACGCTACTTTACCGAAAGAACCAAAGAAGATGAATCCTTGCAGCCAAGATAGCTTTAAATCGAAATTTAACAGAATGGTATTGAACCTTTTTCTTTACAGGGTGGCCCTGGGGCTTGCCACGTGGCAGGTGTCGTCCATTGTCCATACCAGACCCCTCCAGCTCTCTCACCCTGGGTCAGCTGCCCCTTCCATGTCCTGGAAACCATGGCAAGGTCATCCTATGAGGACTGCCTGGATGAAAACCAGCATGGAAGGGGCCCAGGGTGGGACCGGCTATGCTTTTGGGCTAGTCCCGTTTGTGTGTGGTGTGCGGTGTCTTCGTAGCAATCGTTCTCCACTGTAGTCCTGGCATCTGCTGTTCAGCTTCATTCCACAGCTGTGGTTCCAGTGGCGCGGTCTCTCCGGGGACCCATGTGGTGTGTGTGTGGGTGTGACATGTATCACGGGGTGGGTGGATAGTATCGTGATAGTGGTCATGGTAGGCACCGATCCACGACCTCCATCACCCCTACTGAGTGGTGGACATGCCACCACAAAGCAGCATGCGGCGGAGGAGTGAGGTGACCGCTCTCGCCTCACGAGCGAGGCCCTCTCGCTTCCTCTTCATTCCCTGCATCACCACCTCCATCTCCTCCTTTGTCTCATCCTCCTCCACCTCCTCTTAATCCTCCACCACCATCTTCTCCCCCTCTTCTGTTTTCTCCATTCTCTCTTCATGCTCCTCAACCTCCGAGGTGGCGTCGGTGGCATCGGTGGTGGCAGCGGAGGTGCTGGAGGTGATGGCCGTGGTGGCGGTGGCAATGGTGGTGATGGTGGCAGCGGAGGTGGCGGTGGCGGCAGCGGTAATGGCGGTGGCGCCAGCGGTGGTGGGGCGGAGGTGGCAGCGTTGGTGGTGGTGATGGTAGTAGTCCTGGCGAGGCACCGCTCTTCCTCCATGAGGCGCTTCTCCTCCTCGACGCTCTTCACGTTGGCGAGACACTTCTCCTCCACCAGACGCTTCTCTTCCGTGAAGCACTTCACTTTAACGAGGCGCTTCTTGAGGAAATAGTCTCTGAAGCAGTTCTCCTCTGTGCGGCGCTTCACCCTGGCAAGGCGCTGCACCTCAAAGAGGTGCTCCTCTACCATGTGGCGTTTCTCTGTCGCATGGTCCTTCTCCTCCTGGAGATGCTTCACCCCGCTGAGATCCTTCAACTCCCCAATTATCCTCTGTTCAAGCAAAGATAATCACATGAATATACAGACATGCAAGCAGAAATTCATTTAAGTTTTTCAGATTCATTTATTTGGTATAACCCTGTGAGCTATGTTGCTCTTGACTCGGGTGCAACCGCAACAAACAAAAACATGATCAAGGAATATCTTAAAGCGACTACACGCAACAGAAAAATCCAGGAAAAGACAGCAAAGTCTTCCAGAAAAGCACCGTATATCAACACTGTGTGCAAAAATCCCGGTGGGATGCAAGTCGAATAATAACAATCATAAGACAATTTAGATTAAAGTTATCAGGCTAACTCTGTACTACAAAAAACAAACATGGCTAAACCAAAACGTTTTCAAAATCACCAAAATAAAGCTATAAAAACAATGTAACAGTGATCATAGGAACTGTGATTCAAATTTAACAATTAACGATATATACATAACATGTACGACCAAACTTTGCAGCCATAGCTGGCTGTATGAGTCACTCCATAACAGCAGGATTATGAGTCGCAGTATGTAAAAAAATATTCAATACACCTTTAAAGATCAGCACACTATTCAAGTGTACATCTATGGTACAATTTAGTGAAAATAAGTTTTGGGAACAGAAACTTATTTCTTTTAAACAACAGACAAATATTAACAAGCACTGTTTATTACATTAACTTTGTTTAACTTTTTTGGTCCCAGTTGAGACATTCAGAACTATGACAAAACAAATAATTGTGCTCTGATCTAATGTGCAATCTGTGGCATATGAATTTGTTAAGGTGATGTTGTCCGGTCCTGTACATATCAAGTACAGTGAGGGAAAAAAATATTTGATCCCCTGCTGATTTTGTACATTTGCCCACTGACAAAGAAATGAACAGAATATAATTTTAATGGTAGGTTTATTTGAACAGTGAGAGGCAGAATAACAACAAAAACATCCAGAAAAACATGTCAAAAATGTTATAATTTGATTTCCATTATCCTCCTAGCGAGGCCACGCTAGGAGGATAAAAGGGGACCCCGGGCAAAGGTTTGGGGCTGTTGCTTGGAGTGGAATCTCGTCGGACTGCTGGAGTCATCGTCACCATCTGCATTTTCTCGGCGGTGTCAGACAGGCAGTCTGTTAGCTCTCTTGACTGAAAGTGTAGTGACCCCTTGTACCCTGTGAAGGCTATAATAAATAGAGTACCTCCTGCTCCTCGTGTCTCTGCGTGTATCGCTAGACGTGGATCATAACGACAGTAGATGTACACTCACTCTGAGTTTTTACTCAATGACGTTAAACTTCACATCTACCCTACCTCCATGCTACATGCCGACAACCCACTGCTTTGGTAACCAAACTGCAACGTATTTTATTAGTAAACCTGCATTTTCTAATTTTACCCAAATCTTAACCTCGGTTGGATGTTGCCATCCTGCCGTGGAAACAACGAATCATTCGTGTCTCGAGCAGAAGATTACAAGCCTTGTGTTAGAGAATGGCCCACTGAAGCTGTAATCACGGAGCTACTTCTGAGTACATTTCAAGTGCCCTCTCATCCACGTAATAAAGAGCAGGATCCTCCCTCCTGTAACGTTGGTCGTAACAATGTTCTTACTTCTTTGTGCTGTCAAGGACAACCGGGCTCACCTTGGTCTGTCTCACTGTCACACTCACCTCTATTCGTACACTCACTCATCTGGGTCTGTCTCACTGTCATACTCACCTCATCCACACGCACTGACGTAGGTCTGTCTCACTGTCACACTCACATCACTAGTCACACTCACCCACCTGGGTCTGTCTCACTGTTACACTCACCTCTCTACCACACTCACCTGGGTTTGTCTTACTTTAACACCACATTCCACAGACACTTACATTGGTCTGTCTCAATGTCACACTCACCTCTACCCACACACACTCACCAGAGTCTGTTTCACTCTCTCACTCATTTGTCTTCCTACACTCACTCACTTGGGTCTGTCTTACTGTCACACTCACCACTCTACCCACACTAACCTGGGTCTCACTGTCTCACCTCTCTTCAAAAACACTGAATTCCTGCTGAACAACACGCGGTTCAACCCACAAGCACTTGGGAGAGCTACAGGGCTCACATGCCATGTCCTTCACAGTCCTGTAATTCGTTTTATTATTATTGCCATAATTGAGTTTGGCAAAAGCCTGTGCGAGACTTTGAACAATGTACACACAGGACCGTCCATAAGGGTGCTAGGCCAGGGGAAAATCCCAGCATGTGGGCCTCCGACGCGTTCAAATTCCACCGCAAGTATTACATTTGACACCCCCGTGACATTGAAGCGCAGGGCCCCCCCAATGCCCGCGGACCTGGGCGGTCGCTCCGATTCTCCGTATCCAAGGGGCGATTCTATGTGCACAATGCAGACCTTCTTGTAAAAACATGGTTTTACGAGGGCCTCCTCACGCAAATTAAGTAGAGAACCACATTACTGCCATGTGATGGTTTATGTTTCGCAGTCATTGACGACCAGGCTGAGATCATGAACTCGCTAGACTTGACAACCCACTTTGATCACAGGCGGGTGCCTGGATTCAGACCCAGTTACTCCGTGGTCCCACTTCAGTGCTCTGACCTCTCGGTCACTGGGCCGCCTCTAAACACCCCCCATGTTAAATACATAAGTAGCAAACCTGTATCGTGAGCAGCAGCATTCTTTGAATACTCTGCCAAAACAATTTGAATTGTGGAGTGTTGACCCAATTTCGCAATTGCTTTATCATACCTCTGGTTGCAGGAATAATTTCTACAAGACCGAGTTCTAGAGAGCCCCTTTACACGATGTTTTGTTCTACTCTTCCACACTGAGCAGATATTTTAGAAGATGGAGTACCCACACTTTAACACACCACATGCACCTTGCTGCTCGATTGTGGCTTACCCATTTCTACTGATTGGTGGACAGAGGCAGGGGGGGTTAAGAAACTCAAACGTTTGTTTCAACTGCTGTTACAGAAGGGGAACAGATGGGCAGTGGAGCAGGGAGGTAGAGGGGCAGTGGAGTAGAAGGGCAGTGGAGCATTGGAGTAGTTGAGCAGTAGGGCAATTGAGCAGATGGGCAGTGGGACAGCGGAGCAGAAGAGCAGTGGGCCAAATGGGTAGTAGGGCAGTGGAGTAGTGGAGCAAAGGGACAGTTGGGCAGAGGGGCAATGGATCAATTGAGCAGTGGGACAGTGGGACAGTGGGGCAGTGGAGCAGTGGATCAGTGGGGCAGTGGAGTAGAGTGGCAGTGTTGTGAAGGAGGCGAATCACCTGAATATCTTTTCCCACCGACATTTGTATGTGCTCTAAAGAAGGACCATCTCTCAAAACGGCGATCATTCTATATTTGTCCTTGTACCTCCACACACAGCTGGAAAACCGCACACCTGAGCCAAGGCACATTTAACCAACTCAGGCAGCACTTGCAAGCAATTCAAATATATTTTTTGTCATCATGGGTTTATTTCAAAGAGTTTATAGTACCAATAAGAACAATGGTATTTAACCGTATTATTTGCAGGGTGGCCCTGGGGCTTGCCATGTGGCAGGTGTCGTCCATTGGCCGATCCAGACCCCTCCAGCTCTCTCACCCTGGCTTTTCTGCCCCTTCCATGTCCTGGAAACCATAGCAAGGTCATCCCATGAGGACTGCCTGGATAAAAACCAGCATGGAAGGGGCCCAGAGTGGGGCCGGCTATGCTTTTGGGCTAGTCCCGTGTGTGTGTGGTGTGCGTGGTGTCTTGGTAGCAATCGTTCTCCACTTCAACAGCTGTGGTCCCACTGGCAACGTTTCTCTGGGGAACCGTGTGGTAAGTGTGTTTCATGTATCACGGGGTGGGTGGGTGTGGCATGTATCACAGGGTGGGTGGGTAGTATGGTGATAGTGGTCATGGTTGGCACCAATCCACGACCACCACCATCACCCCTACTGAGTGGTTGACATGCTACCACAAAGCAGCACGCGGCGGAGGAGTGAGGTGATCGCTCTTGCAACGCGAGCGAGGCCCCCTCGCTTCCTCTTCTTTCCCTGCATCACCACCTCCACCACCTGCACCTCTTCCATCTCCTGCTCCTTTGTCTCGTCCTCCATTTCATCTTCATCCTCCACCACCATCGTATCCCCCTTCTCTGTTTTCTCAATTCTCTCCTCATCCTCCTCAACCTCCTCGTCCTCGGAGGTGGCAGAAGTGGTGGCAGTGGTGTCGGTGGTGGTGGTGTTGGCTGAGGTGGCAGTGCTGGTGATGTCAGTGGCGGTGGTGGTGGTGGTGGCGGTAGTGGTAGTGTTGGTTGCGTTGGTAGCGGCAGAGGTGGTGGTTGCCATGGTGGTGGCAGTGGTGGTGGCGTTAGCGGCAGGGCGGTCGGTGGTGATGATGGCGGTGGACGTGGTGGAGTTGGTGGAGGTGGTTGCGGTAGCGTCAAAGGTGTCGGTGGTGGCGGTGGCAGCAGTGGTGGTGGCGCTGGCAGTGGAGTAAGTTGTGGTGGTGGCAGAGGTGGTGGTTGCCGCGGTGGTGGCGGTGACGGTGACGGTGGCGGTGGTGGCAGTCGTGTCAGTGGTGGCAGTGATGGCGGGGGTGGCAGCGGTGGTGGTGGTTGCAGCGTTGCTGGCAGTGGTGGTGATGGCAGCGGTCCTGACGGGGCACTGCTCCTCCTCAAGGTACTTCTCATCCTCCTCCAGACGCTTCTCCTCAAGATGCTTCATCTCACGAAGTCGCTTCTCCTCCGCGAAGCACTGCACTATAACGAGTCGCTTCTTGAGGAGATGGTCTCTGAAGCAATGCTCCACTGTGCGGCACTTTTCCCTGGCCAGGCGCTGCACCTCAAAGAGGCGCTCCTCTACCAGGAGGCGTTTCAGCGTCCCAAGGTCCTTCTCCTGAAGACGCTTCACCCCGCTGAAGTCTTTTAACTCCCCAATTATCCTCTGTTCAAGCAAAGATCACCACATTAATATTCAGACATGCACATGCAAACAAAAATTAATACCCACATGCATGCAAACATAAACGTGCACATAAACCCAACACAAATGCATACTCACACATCTTTGTACAGATGCAGACATCCACGTTCACTCATTCAAACTCGTTTTTTACACTCGCATGAATATACACAGTCAAGAAAATTTCAAATCAAGATTGAATATATAAAATCACCTGATAACATAACACCTTATCCATCAATACTTTTATCACATTGTACGTGTAGCCCTAACCCTTAATAATCCCAACCCCTACATAATCAAAATACATGTTACATCCTCATATATCCTCACACACCCCATACATGCACTTAAGTCTGTGATCGACTGGGAATATTTCATAGCAATTGTTGGCAACAATCATCACTGGCAATAGTTTCCACAGAATGTTACATTATAAAGATCTCGTAGCCCATAATCTCGACAAATTTCACGCAGTGCCCATAGTGGGCAACTGGAATGGCTACTTCCAATCAACTGAACTAGCAGACGTAATTAATGTGACTGATTTATATCATTTCGTCCTCAATGGTAATAAATGACCAATGCATGAGTGGGATGGTGGAGAGATTGGCTGATGGTGTCTGGAGCTGGTTTTGATATACAGAGAGGTGAAGCAGAGGAATGTTCCAGAGAGATGGTGTCTTGTGATGTTATAGATTCATGATAAGGCTATATGATGGTCTATTTAATTGGTGGTGGTGTGGTGAGAAAGGTAATGTGGAGAGATGGTGTGCCAGTTTTGTAGATAATGTGTATTTGACCCCCACAGACCCCATACACACCTTTGGGGAGCGATGCTTGTAACCTTGGCCTGGGAAAGGGTCCACTTTATCCATAATGTCACCCCAGGTGGTCGACTGGCGCGACGATTCCCGGCCTGCGAAGAGCAGACAGGTAATTCAAAGGACGAGTAATGAATTAGAGAACGAAGAACATGGAGTTTCACAGAACGAATTTTAAGATCCCTGTAATTAGCTCTTTCCACACAACAGGAGCTGCTATTGAGAAATATTCATCACATGGCAGTAAAACTTTACAAGCCATGTTTTTGTGGGCATTCTGAGACCATTAATTCCATAAGCTTGAGACCCCAGTTTAAACAAAAATGGCTGAAATTCAGATATAAACCCATCGTTTCTGGAACACTCGATCATTACGTCTTCCCATCACAACCAAGCCATGTCTTCTCAAAGTAATTGATAAAGGAGCCTCCTTCTCTGTATATAAGCCACGTGATGCAGGTATCTGGGACTTACCCTCATAGTCATCCACAATCTCAGCCCACTTGATATGGCTATCCATGTTGTTGGGAAAGAGTAGATTCTGCGTGAAGTTGGATGGCCTGTGGAGTTTGGAACAACGCTAAGATTTAGCAACAATTTGAATCACTCATCCTCTAAAATATTACATATTTGGCCACTCACTGTACCAATCCCATCACTTCCATGCCTGTTGCTTTCAAGCCAACGCCCGCACTTGTTTGCCACTCATACGTGCTTCTGATCACTCACTCATCGATCCACACAAACATGTTTATTCCACCAGCCTATTACATTAAACATAATCGCCAAACTTAATGATATTTAATCCACACATGCATGTTAATGTACAGCCCATTTGCATTAATCGAATTCTTGATAAACACCCCCCCCCCCCTATGCCTTGTAGGTCATGAGGGTCATATGACCTTACTTAAATTATTTGTTATAAACCGAGCATGACGTCGTGGGTCACGTGATGTCAGAGACACCACCCATGTGGCTGTGACATCACAGATTAGAGACAACTATGGCAGCAGCTGGGGTCTGAACAAGAAGGCAGACTCCTCCCCAATGTTGAATAACATTCAATACATAAAATGTAGGGCACAATTGTGCCAGCAATCAGAAAACAATAATTGTAGACATGTTATTCATACTCTGAGATTTAAAACAAGTTAGTTATTAATTTTAAAATGCTGACTCGCTTATGTCTAAACAGTGACAGTAAAAGCAACATATCAGGGCATGCCAAGTAACCTATCTAGCAGTCCTAATTTGATTGCAGAAAATAAAAATACCAACATATCAACAATAATGAGGCTTTAATTTGCGGTCAAAATGTAAAATAAAGATAAACAACACTCATAGTCAACAGGGACGCTCACCTCGTTGAGGATTCGCTCTCCAACGTCGTCTGCAGCTGCTCCCTCGTGCGCATTCCTCTCGACTGGCGGTGGAGGCGTGGCTATGACGTACCAGAAATGACGTCACTTCCGCGAGGCTCCGCCCCCACGCGCACAGCTGCCGCACCACGTGGTGCAGTGCGGGTGGTGGCCGTGGGTGGTGATGATGATGGGTGATGATGATGGGTGGTGGTGGTTGATGATGGTGGGTGGTGATGATGGTTATAGATGACGATGGGTGGTGATTATGATGGGTGCTGATGGCTGTTGATGATGATGGTTGATGGGTGATGATGTGTGTTGATGATGGTCGGTGGTGGTGGTGTTGATAGGTGGTTGATGATGATCGGTGGTGATGATTGTGATAGATGGTGATAATGATGGTTGGTGATGATGGTGGGTGTTCATGCTGATAATTGGTGTTAATGATGTAAGGTGGTGATCACGATGGGTGGTGATTATGATGGGTGATGATGCTGATTTGTGGTGAGGATAATGATGGGTGATGGTGATGTTGGGTGGTTGGTGGCAATGATGATGATGGTGGTCCGTGATAATGGGTGGTGGTGATGATTAGTCATGGTGATGATCATGGTTTATGGGTGGTGGTTATGATAGGTAAAAGTGATGATGGGTGGTGCTGATGATTGGTCATGGTGATAATGATGGTTGATTGGTGGTGGTTTTGATAGTTGGAAGTGATGAAGGGTGGTAGTGATGAAGGGTGGTGATCATGATGGGTGGTGATGATGGGTGATGATGATGATTGGTGGTGATTGGTGGTGATTGGAGATTGGTGGTGATTGGAGATTGGTGGTGATTGGAGATTGGTGGTGATTAGTGGTGATTGGTGATTGTTGTGATTGGTGGTGATTGGTGATGATTGGTGATTGGTGGTGATTTGTGATTGGTGGTGATTGGTGATTGGTGGTGAAAGGTGATTGGAGATTGGTGGTTATGGATGGTGTTTGGTGGTGATTGATGGTGATTGGTGATTCATGGTGATTGGTGGTGATTGATGGTGATTGGTGATTCATGATGAGTGGTGGTGATTGGTGATTGTTTTTGATTGGTGATTCGTGGTGAATGTTTGTTATTGGTGTTTGGAGATTGGTGTTGTTTGGTGGTGATTGGTGATTAACAGTGATTGGTGGTGATTGGTGTTTGGCGGTTGGTGGTTATTGGTTGTGATTGGTGATTAACGGTGATTGGTAATTTGTGGTATTTAGCGATTAGTGGTGATTGGTGGTTCTTGGGTGGCGGTTGTGGTTGCTTGGGGGTGGTGGTGGGTGGTGGTGGTTGGAGGGTGGTGGTGGGTGGGTGGTTGTGGGTGAGTGGTTGTGGGTGGTGGTGGTGGTTGGTGGTGGTGGTTGGTGATATTGGGTGATTGATCATGATGGGTGGTGGTGATGATGGGTCTGTGGTGGTGGTGATGATAGGTGATGGGTGGTTGTGATGAAGGATGCTGGTCATGATGGGTGGTGATGTGTGACGATGATGTTGGGTGGCGATGATGATGGATGATGATGATGGATGATGATTATGTGATGATGAGGGGAGGTGGTGGTTGTGGTTGGTGGTGGTTGTAGTTGCTGGTGGTTGTGGTTGGATGAGTTGGTCGTTGGTTGTGGATGGTGGTGGTTGGTGGTGATTGGTTGTGGGTGGTGGGTGGGGGTGGGTGGTGGTGGGGATGGGTGGTGGTGGGTGGTGGTGGGTGGTGGTGGTTGGTGGGTGGGGATGGGTGGTGGTGGGTGGTGGTGGTTGGTGGGTGGTGGTGGTGGTAGTGTTTGGTGGATGGTGGTGGTTGGTGGTAGGTGGTAGTTGGTGGGTGTTTGTGGGTAGTGGTGGTTATGGTGGTTGGTGGGTGGTGGTTTGTGGGTGGTGGTTTGTGGGTGGTGTTGGTGGATGGTAGTGGTTGGTGGGTGGTGGTGGTGGGTGGTGGTGGTTGGTGGTAGGTGGTAGTTGGTGGGTGTTTGTGGGTAGTGGTGGTTATGGTGGTTGGTGGGTGGTGGTTTGTGGGTGGTGGTTTGTGGGTGGTGGTTGGTGGATGGTAGTGGTTGGTGGGTGGTGGTGGTGGTGGTTGGTGGGTGAGGGAGGTGGTTGGAGGGTGGTGGTGGTGGTTTGTGGGTGGTGGTTGGTGGATGGTAGTGGTTGGTGGGTGGTTGTGGTGGTTGGTGGGTGGTGGAGGTGGTAGTGGGTGGTGGTGGGTGGTTGGTGGATGTGGGTGGTTGGTGGTTTGGTGGTGGTGGGCGGTGGGTGGTTGGTGGAGATCGGTGGTGGGTGATGGTGGGTGATGGTGGGTGGTGGGTGGTGATGCGTGGTGGTGGGTGGTGCTGGGTGGTGCGTGGTGCTAGGTGGTGGTGGATGGTGGTGGG
This sequence comes from Petromyzon marinus, assembly GCF_048934315.1. Taxonomy (NCBI): domain Eukaryota; kingdom Metazoa; phylum Chordata; class Hyperoartia; order Petromyzontiformes; family Petromyzontidae; genus Petromyzon; species Petromyzon marinus. Next base: position 24,214,529 of record NC_133689.1, read on the forward strand.
TAGTGGTGGGTGGTGGGTGGTCGTGGGTGGTGGTTAGTGGTGGTGGGTGGTGGGTGGCGGGTGGTGGTGGAGGTGCGTGGTTGGTAGTGGGTTGTCGTGGCTCGTGGTTGGTGGTGGGTGGTGGTGGGTGGTGGCTAGTGGTTGGTGGGTAGTGGGTGGTGGTGGTGGTTGGTGGTGAGTGGTGGATGGTGGAGGTGAGTGGTGGTGGGTGGTGTTGGGTGGTGGTGGGTGGTTGGTGATGATGATTTATAATTGGTGCTGTTGATGATAATGATGATTGGTGCTGGTGATGATGATTGCTGCTGGTGATGATGATGATTATTGCTGGTGCTGGTCATAACGCTGATTCGTGCTGGTGATAATGATGATGATTGGTGCTGGTGATGACGACTGATGATTGGTGATGACAATGATGATTATTGGTGATGCTGGTGATGATGATTGGTGCTGGTGATGATGATTGGTAATGAAGATGATGATTGTTGCTGGTGATGATGATTGGTGCTGGTGATGAGCATGATGATGAGTGCTGGTGCTGGTTATGATGATGATGATGATTCGTGCTGGTGAAGATGATCATGATTGGTGCTGGTGATGATGATTATTTGTGCTGGTCATGATGATGATGGTTCGTGCTGGTCATGGTGATGATGATGATTGGTCCTGGTGCTGGGGATGATGATGATGATTGGTGCTGGCCATGATGATGATTATTGGTGCTGGTTATGATGATAATGGTTCGTGCTGGTGCTGGTGATGATTATTGGTGCTGGTGATAATGAAAGGTTGGGTTCATAATTGCCCGGTAGAATGAGTATATAATGGCCAGGTAGGGTGGGGTCACTCACCAACTCATCCATTCATCTTGTGTGTGGTGATCCACCAACCCCCGCCTAGATTTCAGGCGCCTTCCCAAAACTGCAATTCAATCACTCACGCACCCACTCCTTTACTCACCCACCCCCTCATTCACTCACCCACGCACTCATTCACTCGCCCATGCACTCATCAACGTACACACCCACTCATTCACTCACCCATACACTCATCAACTTACAGACCCACTCATTCACTCGCCCACGAACTCATTCACTCACTCACCCACTCATTAACTCACCCACCCACTCATTCACTCACCCACCCACTCACTCATTCACTCACCCATACACTCATCAACTTATCCACCTACTATTTCACTCACCCACTACTCATCCACTCACTCACCAACTCGTTCACTCACCCATTAATCATTAACTCACCCACCCACTCATTCACCCCCCCCCCCCACTCATTCGCTCACCCACCCACCCACACATTCACTCACCCAACTATTCATTCACTCACCTACCCACTCATTCACTAACTCAACCACTCACCCACCCACTCATTCACTCACCCACCCACTCACTTATTCACCAACCCATCCACTCATTCACACAACTGCCCTTCTGTTCACTAACCCACCCTATCCACTCATTCACTCACCCACCCATTCACTCACCCACCCTTTCACTCACACACCCATCTACTCATTCACCATCACATCTACTCATTAACTCAACCACCCACCCATTCACTCACCCAACCACTCATCCACTCACTCATTCACCCACCCACTCATTCCTCGACATCAGGAGGAAACAAGGAGGTGGAAAGGTGCTGATGCAGGCCGTTTTAAAAGTCTTTGATGACCGCTTTTGTTGCAATCGAAACGTCGTAGTTTTTTGTTATTTTTTGCTACTTTCTCTGAACCTATCTACGTGGTGACTTTACCGAAAGACCAAAGAATACAAATACAACTTATTGGGTAGTCAGAATTCATCAGCACCAACCTGTATGTTGAACCTCTTTCGCACCGTACGTAGCCAACCGTGCAAATCTGTAGGTCTCTCTGGGTGTCTATAATGAGTGACCAATTGTTACTTAAAACTATTTTGGCAATGAAGTGATACGTGATATAATTGAATAGATTTTAAGCACTACAATTTTGAAAAAAAAAATATTGAATAAATTAAAAATAAAGAATAAAATGTAAGTACATGGTAATAAAAGCAACAGTTAAAATGTGTTGGATTTAGTAATAGCATGCCAAATGATGAGTTATTTAGCCTGAAAAATAGTGCAAATACAAATAGATTTTACAAGGAAAAGTGATTTATATTTACTAAATGTCTGAGCAATGGTAATTTAGATTTACTAAATATTTGGAGGAATCTGATTAATATTTATTAATGATCTGGCTGAAATTGATTTACATGTACTAATTGCCTGGGTGAAATTGATATAAGCTTACTAAATATCTGGTTCAATGATTTGGATTTACTAAATAAAATACTTATATTGAATGTCTGTTGCCATAACATTTATATTTCTAATCCACCCAATAGCATGCCTTCATGGTGCCACAATTCACTTACGTTAAGTCAACCGAGCACCATCAAAAAGATAAGAACTATGAAAAGGAACAGCAGATTGACATGTATTTGTGCAATTTTGTCTCAACATGTTTATCCAACATATTACAAGTACAAAAGAAAGAGGGGCTATGAAAAAACAAAGACAGAAACCATGTATCTGTACAATAGGGATACAATACCTGAAGTCTATTAATAATTTGTGGGCATTACAGGCACAGATTTATTTTTGGATGTGATTCAAGGTTTTAGTCTTGTTAGTGCATTTAAATTACGACAATTAAAAAAAAATATGTAAAGATACTTTCATAATATTTCTTTCTTATGTGCGCAAATTGAAATCCTAAGGGCCAATATGTTTATAAAACAGCTAAAAGAGATTAAAACATCACATGAATTGATCCACAATCCAGGTGGACCTATCTTTTTTAACATGCACAATTACAAGCATGGCTTCCTAACAAGTAAACTAGCACAACCTTCAGATGTTCCATGCATCTTACATCTATTCCTTTCGAAACGTCGTGAGAATTTTTATTGTTTTATATATATTTATTATTTTATTGTTTCCCTTCAACGTGACTTTACCGAAAGAGCTAAGAATATGAATTACTGCAGTCACGAAAGCTTTAAATGAAAATTTTACCGCCTCTACGGGGAGGGTTTCCACGTCACTTTAAGATCCTTCAACAAACTCCGGGATAAGAAGGCTCAGCTGATCGAGTCTCTCACCTTTCTGAAGAGATGCCGCGACTCTGGGGTAATTCCAATCGCATTTACACTGACCTCTGCTGCTGTAACTTCTTCTAATGCGAAACGAATTCTTTTCAAAACTAGCTTAGCTCTTATCTCAGAGAAAATCAGACTTATACGCACCAAACTAGATCAGTTAGACAAGACACTCTACAAATCACACTTATCATTGACGGCAACAATGTCCAGGTGACCGTCCCTCCCGCCTCTACATGGTGTGTGCGTGCATTCGTGCGAGGGGGGCGCCGCGTCGGCGCCGTCACTCCCAAGTGGCGGCGTCACGGCGGTGGGCACGGCCCCGACGGAGAGGCTCCGCTGCGGCAGCACCACAACTGTGTAGAGGCTAAACAGCGGACGTCTGCGAGAGCACCGGCCTCGGGAGAGTGGCGGGAAATCCGAGGCACCGGTGGCGGCGTCACGGCGGTGGGTATGGCCCCGACGGAGTGGCTCAGCTGTGGCAGCACCACACAGCCCCCCGAGGTGTCAGTCCTCGTCCCGGGTTGACTGGAGCACCTCGCCTGGGTTGCCCCTACAAGGTAGCGCCGCGGGGTCCGTGGGACTCGTCCGGCTCTCGTGGCTGGCCTTGGCGGTGGTGGCTCCACCTCTCGGGGTTCCGGCGGCGGTCTCCTCCTCCACTCCAGTGGTTCTCACCGGTCCTGGGTACGTGCGAGCTGGAAGACAAACTCGGTAGCGGTAGGGTGCAGGGGCCATCGTACCCGTCTCTCCTGGCTCGGGTCGGGACCCCCTGGGGCCCGGGGCTCCGTGGGGCCCATACACTGTGCAAGGCCCCCGGGTATGGGGGGGGGGGGGGTGTGGGGACCCCGGGGTATCGGGGTCCTCGAACGGCGGGGTTCTCCCTCGCTGGGGCCGCCCTCCATGGTTTTATTCGCCGGACATTGACCACCATCTCCCGGCCTCTCTCCCCCCCTTGAATCAGTACCGTCCAGGGGGAGATCTGTCGCCCCACGGTCCAGGGTCCCCGCCAGTAGGTGGTTAGCTTCCCCATCTGTCCGGCCCCGACGCGAGGGGTGTGCAGCCACACCTTGGAGCCCGCCGAGTAGAAGGGGGCTCCATCCGGGGTCGGGCGCCCTGCTCCTGCCGCTGGTGTGCGGCCTCGCCTTGCAGGTAGGCCCGGACCCTAGCTCCGCATAGGGTCGAACTCACTACCCTGGTCAGTAATGACTCGTTCGGGGATCCCGTGCTTAAGTACGTAGTGTTCCACGAATGTTCGGGCCACTATGAGGGTTGTCTTATCGGGGATGGCCACCGCTATGGGATAGCGTGTGAAGTACAACACCGCTACAAGAATATATCGGTTGCCCCGGTGGGATCGCGGGAATGGCCCCTGCAGGTCGATCCCAACCAGCTGATTCGTCCGACTGACGCGGAACGGTCTCAGGGGGACCTGGTATCGCGCTGGTTTGGGCCCGCATTACTGACACGCGCGGCAGCCCTGCACCCAGGCGGCCACGTCTTGTGCTAACTTGGGCCAGAGATATTGGCGATGCAGGGTCTCCCCGTCGTGGCCCCCGAGCAGGTGGTCATGCACTAGTCTTAGCAGCTGGGGTCGCACCTGGGCGGGAACACAGATGCACCCAGGCTGGCCGGCTTCGGTGAGCTCCCGTACCACCCCGTTCTGCATGCACAACCGGGCGTACAAACCACGCCAGGGTCCTGGTAGGGTGTCCCTCTTCTCCCGTAGGGCCGCTTCCACCGCCGCCAGATCTGGATCCTCGCAGCTGGGTCCGTCTCAGCTACTCGTCGTCCAGGCCTGGGAATGCGCAGCCGATGTTCTCCTGGATCCGATTGGGTGGGATTAAGCGACCCGTTGGGCCCCGGGGCGTGGGCTCCGCGTCCGCCGGGTGGTCCCCCGGTTCCCTGGTTCCCCCTGCCGGGGTTTCTGTGGCACATATTGCACTCTCCCCCGCGAGGGGGGGTTTTAGTTTCGGCGCGCCCTCGGTGGTCCGCTGTTTGCTGGCAGCGTCCCCCCGTGAAGCACGGGCAGACTTCCTCCGCCCTTGTCTCGGCGCACACCGCGGGTCGCCTCGACAAGGCGTCCGCGTTTGCATGTGTACGCCCAGCTCTGTACTCGATTTGCAATTTGTACTCATGCAACTCCGCTAACCATCGGGCCATCTGCCCCCGTGGTTCCTTGAACGTAAGGAGGAAATGCAGGGCATGATGGTCGGTGCGCACCCGACATTTCCTGCCATACATATACGGTCGGAACTGTTTACACGCGAAGATCACGGCATACAGTTCTTGACGGGTCACGCAATAATTCAGCTCGGCCCCACTCAGGGTCCGACTGGCATATGCGATGACCCGCTCCGTCCCACCCTGCACCTGCGACAGCACCGCGCTCAGCCCACTGCTGCAGGCATCGGTGTCTAAAATAAAATTAGTGGTGAAATTGGGGAAAGCTAGAGTGGGGGTGTGGGCGAGGTGGTCTTTGAGGGTGGTGAAGGCCGTCTGGCAGGCCTCCGTCCACTGATAGGGGTTCTTAGGGGAGGTGAGTTGGGTGAGGGGGCATGCAATCTCGCTGAATCCCTTTACAGATCGACGATAATAGGTGGCGAGCCCCAAGAATGATCTCCGTCAGGTTCCTTGGCCGTGGCCATTCCACTACGGCGCGTACCTTCTCCGGATCGGTGCACACCCCGCCTCGCTGACTCGGTGTCCGAGGTATGCCACCTCGCACTGCGCAATGTAGCACTTACGCGGCTTGAGCTTGAGATGGGCTGCTCGCAATCGCTGGAACACCTCTCGCAGCCTGGACCAGTGTTCCGACAGATCTACTGAACACTGTCACCTCGTCCAGGTAAATCAGGCACTGTTCCCACTGCAAGCCCCGCATCACCAACTCCATCAATCGCTGGAACGTTGCGGGCGCGTTAGTGAGTCCGAACGGAAGCACTCGAAACTCGAACAGTCCAATTGGGGTGGTGAATGCGGTTTTTGGCCGATCCTCCTCTGCCATCTCCACCTGCCAGTACCCGGACCCCAGATCGAGGGTGGAAAAATACTGTGCTATTGCGAGGCTGTCAGAGGTGTCGTCGATGCACGGTATGGGGAAGGCGTCGCCGAGGGTGACTGCGTTCAACTTTCGGTAATCAACACAGAATCGGGTCGACCCATCCTTTTTCGTCACTAGCACTACCTGGGAAGACCAGGGGCTCGCCGAGGGCTGGATTATGTTATCACGTAGCATATCCGCGACTGCCTCTTTGATCTGGGTCCGATCAGGCGCGCCCACTCGGTATGCGGGGAGTTTGATGGGTCGGGCTGCACCTGTGTTAATTTGGTGCTTAACAAGGTCTGTCCGGCCCATATCTGAATCGTGCTCACTAAACACGTTGGCGTGCTCCTGCAACAATCCGCACAGTTGATCGGCCTCCCCCTTAGGTAAATCTGCCCAAGGCACATGTAACGCATCATGCAAGGGAACGATCTCGGCTCGGGGGGTCGGGCCGACTCGCCAGGCCAGATCCTGGTTGTCCTCGGGGCAGCCAGGGTCTTCCGCCCAGAGTGCAAACACCGAGTCGTTAGAATGGCGCGCGTGCAGGGGGTGTATGGTGGCTACCGTGGTGCGTCGTCGTAGAATTTCCGGGGTACTGTGTGGGTTAAACACCCGCATAAACAGTCGGCCCTCATCTGCGTTTACCAGTGTGGCTGACCCCACAACTCCGTACGGGTCCGCCAGCTCCGGGTGAGGAGTTAGCATTACCTCGCCCGATGGTCGGTGTGTGGGGTCGGCGGAGGGTGTTGCTACGGGCACCAGCATCTCGGCAAGCGGGCCGATGGTGACGGCTGACACCAGGGTGGCGGCCATGGGTGTGAAGTGAGGGCGATTCCGTTCTTGTCCCAGGAGCGGGATCCTCTCCCCGCTGTCCTCCACGGTGGCGCATCGCTGGCCTGGCTAGTCGTTGAGCCCCAGTTTCTCCAGGAGGTCCGTACCCGCAATACACTCATGGCACAACACACTCGAGACATAGAATTCCTGTGTACACACCTGGTGTCCGAGACGGACCTCGAGGGAGATCCTTCCCAGCAACCCCATCCCGGCTCTGCTCGCTGTGTGCCTGCAGGCGGCTCACGTCAACCCCGAGCACGCTGCAGTGTGTGGCGCTCACGAGTGAAGCCACTGCCCCCGTGTCGAGTAGGATCCAGGTGCGCTGCCCGTTCACCTGTCCTACCAGTGATGTGGCCCCCGTGATCGCCGCCACCAGCTCCCATAGCCAGTCACCTGTCCTCACCGCGTCCTTGGGTGTTGTGGTCGGAATCTGTGCGGGGGTCACTCGCTCACCATTATTACTATCGTTGTTTTGTTTTGGGACCTCGTCGATTGCACCCTTAGGTGGTCCACTCTCTAGGGGGCGTTGGCGTTTAACCCTGGCGCCTGTCTAGTGCGGGCGATTTGAGGACAGTCTCTCACGAGGTTCCCGCGGCGGTCGCACAGGTAACACGTACGGGGAAGGGCGGTGGCCCCGTAGGAGCTTCCCCGCACGCTCCCTCTTTCCCCTCCCGTACGCCGCTGCCCAGACTCTGCCTCTAGTCGGGCAACCCTCCCGGCTAGCCCCCCTACCGTGGAGCGCATTTCCCCCATTTCCGACTGAATGGTCTCCACTGTGGACTGTAGTTTGGTGATATGGCCACCAACTTGGGTCACCTGGCCGACTATATCACCCATGCCGGTCTGTAGCCCTGCTACCCATCCCGGGGTTGTCTCGCGGGCTACCGGGGGCTCCCTTTCCCGACCCCTTACCGTCGTGGCGAGCTCCTGTTCCTCCTCTTCCTACTCTAACGACAGGCTTGCGATGGTGCGCTCTCTTCCCAGCCCCCGGAGCTGCGCGCGTTCGCTGGAAATTCCTTCACATTTGCGCGCGCGCTCGACAAGGGCGTTAAAGGGGAGACGTGTATAGCTCATGTCTGGCTGCCACCACGACGTGCGAGTCAAGTATCGCTGGATCTTCTCAGCGGCAAGCTCCTCAATCATCTCTGTCGTGTATCCCAGGTGTGCGATCTTTGTTAGCTCGCGCACATCCTCGGCATAATCACGCAGGTCCTCGCCGGGTTGGCGGTAGCGTGCCTCTAAGGCTGCTTTTGCCTACTCCTCATCACGCGTACCGAAACGCAGATCAAGTCGGCGCATCAGTTCCTCTAGCTGTGTCTGTGCGCTTGTGGGTAGGGCTTCCACAAAATTGGCTGCCCGCCCATCCAGGTTCATAATAAGTTGGCGTAACGCCTGCGCGTCCGTCCACCCATTAATCTCTTTAGCCCCTATGACGTTGCGGGCGAATGCCTTCCACCAAGGAGCCCCCCGGCTGGTAAATATATGCAATATTTTTGCGTGGGGTAACGCGGGGGTTCGTACCGCTTCTGACGCCAAACTGTGGGGGCTGCCGTCCCCCGCCATCACTGAATTGTCGGGGCCGTTGCCCCCTGACTCCCCCATTACATTTGTACTACTACCACCTGGCAGTTCTGTAGGGTTCGGGTTAGCGACCTCCAACTCCTCGCCCCCCGGGGCCCCTGACTTTGTTACCGACCGCGTTGGCATGGCTCAATTAGTGGGCTTGTACGCTTTACTCTTGCGGCGCGCTACGCGGGTTCAGTGGCGGCGTGCTGCGGTGAGCGCGCTCGCGAAGCAAGACTCTGTCCCGTACGTAAAAAAATGGGTACGGCGCACTGATGCGTGACTCACGTACGTAAACAAATGGGTACGGTGCGCCGACGCGTGATTTCAGTACGTAAACAAATGGGTACGGTATGCTGACACATGACTCCCTCACACACACGCTCTACGCGCCTAGGCAATAACAAACCCAACACCGATACCTGCCCAGCCCCATACACCAATCACACGCGAGGGAGTTGGGTTCGGGGGTGAGAGGGCAGGGGTGTCTGCCGTGCGCGCGCCGCTTATTGGAGGGAGTCACTCCGCTCTGATTTAAAAGGGCCGTTTAAACAGCCGCGCGTGTACGCGCACACCAGGCGCTTAGCTCTCTGCTTCGCTAGAAACAACCGCGCATGCACGCGACCGCAAGACACTCCCGTAAATAGTCGCCCAGGTATGCGAACGCTAAGCACTCCCGTAAACAGTCGCACAGGTACGCAAGCGCTAAGCACTCCCGTAAACAATCGCCCAGGTACGTGAACGCTAAGCGCTCCCGTAAACAGCCGCACGGGCACGCGAATGCTAAGCACTCCCGTAAACAGTCGCCCAGGTACGCGAACGATAAGCACTCCCGTAAACAGTCGCCCAGGCACGCGAACGCTAAGCACTCCCGTAAACAGTCGCCCAGGTACGCGAACGCTAAGCACTCCGGTAAACAGTCGCCCAGGTACGCAAACGCTAAGCACTCCCGTAAACAGTCGCCCAGGTACGCAAACGCTAAGCACTCCGGTAAACAGCCGCACGGGCACGCGAACGCTAAGCACTCCCGTAAACAGTCGCCCAGGTACGCAAACGCTAAGCACTCCGGTAAACAGCCGCACGGGCACGCGAATGCTAAGCACTCCGCCTTCCTCTTCACACTCACAATGACCACACGACACAGTTTATCCCCCTACTAGCTATTTTATTCACCGCGAGTAACCCGCTAAACTACTCGTGATTGTGTGGGTCAGCAGACTTTAGCTTATCCCTCGGGGATCCTGGGCTGAACTTATCCTGCCTGCCTCTCCGCTTTCTTCCCTCTGATCAATTAGCCCGCACTCACCTTAGTCCCAATCTGATGCTGCAGAAGCTGTGGAACGGTGATGTTCTCGCACCCCGTGCCCCCCTGTCCAATCAGAGGTCTGGATTTTCCCGCCCTCGGATCACCACTCTGGTGACGTCACCGCAGTGGTTTATTGGACGTCCGCTTTCCGTTCTTCCCGCTATCCGCCCACTGACTCGTGTTTGTGTGTGTGTGGTTCCACTCGCGGTGGCTAAACAGCCCCTGCCATGACCATGCCATTACAATCCCAGGTCACAGCACCGCGGTGCTCTTCAGCCTCGGGGGTAGGTCGCCCAATTTCCCGGCTGCAGGAAACTATGAAGCTTGATCTCATTAGGGGCTTCTGGATAAAAACCTGTTGGCCAGGTGACCTTCCCTCCCGGCTCTACGTGGGGTGTGTGTGCATTCGTGTGATGGGCGCGCCACGTCGGCGCCGTCACTCCCCGGTGGCTGCGTCACGGCGGTGGGCACGGCCCCGATGGAGCGGCTCCGCTGCCGCGGCACCACAACCTCTGGGTCACTGAGCCGCTTCCAAACACCCCCCATGTCAAATACATAAGCAGGAACCTGTATCGTGAGCAGCAGCATTATTTGAATACTCTGCCAAAACAATTTGAATTGTGGAGTGGTGGCACAATTCCGCAATAGCTTTATCATATCTCTGGTGATAGGAAGAATTTCTACAAGACCGAGTTCTAGAGAACCCCTTTACGCGATGTTTTGGTCTACTCTTCCACACTGGGCGGATGTTTCAGTAGAGGAAGGAGTACCCACAATTTAACGCACCGCATCCACGGCCCCTCTCCTAAGTGGGCGTCCCCAGCCCGAATGCTCGCAGGAAGCCCTCCCAGCCTCCCTGCTCGACGAACCAGGCCCCGCACACGTTCACCAACAAGGCGGCCACCACGTCCGTCACGGCCGACTTCTCCGCGTCGCTCAGACGTACGCAGTCCACCAGCCTCTTCGCGAGGGAGGAGCGAGCAGAGCACCACCAGGACCACCACGCGGCCCCAGCTCGCAGAGCCATCGCGGATGACTTCCCAGGCCACGTCCATGAGCAGCCGGCGGTGCCCTCGGTGCTCCACCCACTCCGTGTGAGGAACAGGTCCCCCAGGCAGTTGACCACCTCCTGCACCAGCTGTGCTGGCTAAACCTTCTGCAGCTGCTGGACCTGCAGCTGCTCCTGCACCTGCAGCTACTCCGTCTGTGTCACCAGGTGAGCCATGTAGCCGACGATCAGATCCGCTGTCAAGACGGTCAGCAGCTGCAGCACCTCCTTTTCCTCCCCCTCATCTTCTTCCTCCTCCTGCCCGTGTCTCATTCCTCCTCCCCGTGTCCCACTCCCTCCCCCTGTCTCCCTCCACCTCCCTGTGTCTCCCTCCTACTGTAATGTTTTGCTTTTGCAAAACACGTACTAATTTGTCAGTTACTCCCGAGATATATGGTATTTTAATTGTTTTAACAATCTTATCGATTTCAGCATTGTTGCTTTGCCATCGTGATTTGGCATTCAATGCTCTGTTAATTTGAGCATTATTGTAGCCATTCTGTCGTAGTGCTTCTTTAACGTGTTTAATCTCTCTCACGAGACTTTCACCATCTGACACTGCTTTAGCCTGATATATCAGCGTCTTGATAAGAGAGGATGTCTGAGCTGGGTGATGATGTGATTCTGCATTCAAATAGCATCAGTGTGTGCGTTCGCTTTCTGTAAACGCTGTGTGCTATTTTACCATTTAGGCCATGTCCAAGCAAAATATCTAGGAACGGGAATGTGTTATTCACCTCCATTTCCATGGTGAACTGGATGGCCGGGTTTTGTGCATTGAGATGATTTAGAAAATCATTAAGTGTATCTTTACCATGTGGCCAGGCAACCAAAGTGTCATCCACATATCTAAACCAAAAACATGGTTTCAATGTGCTCGAGACAAGTGCTCTTGTTTCAGAGTTTTCCATGTGCATATTTGCTATAGCCGGAGATAAAGGAGAGCCCATTGCTGCTCCTTCCTTTTGTTTAAATAAATCACCTCCAAAAGAAGTAAGTGTTATTTAAACAATGATGAGCCAGTTTCAGAATATATTTTGGTAAACCTGTATTCTTTACTAGTGTATCAAGTAATTTAAGTGACTCGTTCACTGGAACCTTAGTGAATAGAGAAATCACATCAAAACTCACCAGAATATCATTAGGGTAAAGTTTAATATCTTTATTCACATTCACAAGATGTTCTGAATTTCTTATGTATGAAGATGTCCTCCCGATGTAGGGATGTAATTGTTTAGTTATATGTTTTGCTAATTTATATGTGGCAGAGCGAATTGTACTGACTATGGGTCGTAATGGGATGCCGATTTCATGAATCTTTGGTAGCCCATACAGTCTAGATGGTTTTGAGGCCCTTGGAATTATTCGGTATTGCTCATTCTTAGGGATTAATGAATTTGCAATTATTGCAGTAGTCTGACGTTCTAAAGTATTAATAGGATCTCGTTTAACTTTAATGTGGGTACTTTTCTCTAGTAAATCTTTAATTTTATTATCATAATTGGCTCGTGGCATCACCACAGTAGTGCGGCCTTCATCAGCTGCCAGGATTTTAAAATCTTTATTTAAATGAATCTCTCTTAAGGCTTTTGCTTCGTTCGAGCTAATATTTATTTTTGGTACTTTGCTATTTTCAATTATTTTTTCAACCTCGTGTCTAGTCATCTCTGCCTCATTATGTGGAAGGAGTCTAACTGCTGATTCTACCTCAGCAATTATCTCATCCACTGGAATTGTGCGTGGGGTAACGGCAAAGTTAAGGCCTTTAGAAAGGACAGAGATCATGTCACTGGTTAAAACAGTGTTAGTCAAGTTCATTACGGGTTTGTTTTTAAATTGTTCGTTTTTAGTGGGTATTTGTTTATTATGAAGTCTAGATAATTTATTCATTTGGCTAGTTTTGGTTAGATTAAACACATTATCAGCCGATTGTTGTGTTATGGTCTCGATTATATTCCAATAATGCATTGATCTACTTGCTTATATCTAAGTGCAACTGCCTTAGAGATTCTGAAATGTAAGATAATTCACTCCTGTTGTGCTGTATTCTCTCTATTAATAATCATTTGCTAGCTTTGTGTAGTATTTGGTTAGCTTTAGCAGACTTTGTGATGTGTTATTTTAACTGCGTTTGGTATTAACTTCGAATCTCTGCACCTTTTGAGGAACGTCAGTGAAGATATCAATTCCATCCGCTTGATGCGGAGCTTCTCCAACTTTCTGGTTTTAAGAAAAGTATCCTCCCCATAGAGGTTAGTCAGTTTAACACGTAGGCTTTCGCGACCAATATTATTCATAATAAACGTGTTTGGGTTAGATCGCGTTATTAATAAATGTGTCGTAACCCTCCACCACCCGACACGGCCAATCAGTAAAAAAGTGTCATGTTGACAAAAGACAAAATAGTTCACTACTTTAGCCCACTGGTGTGTTGAAGAGTGAATCCACAACATTTACAATTTTTTAGTATGACGTTTCGCTGGTAATTACATCCAGCATCATCGGGCAATTCGCCAGAATGGTGAAGCCCTCACTCACTCGCGGTCTTAAATAGAGCAGCAGGGTGACATCATTTAACTCATTCAGGTGCAGTGATTTGAGGCGGAGTGGGGGGTATTTTAATTATATAATAGATTAGTAATCAGTCAAATGTTATGATCAGTAATAAGTTGTAGAATAGTAATTAGGTGTAATGTGTATTATTGTAATTATATACTACGTTAGTAATCAGTTAATTAGTATGTTTCCCCACAACGAGGGTATGTATACAGCTGCTCTGACATGGGACGACCCTGTCGTACACCTCTTCTGAAGCTGACAGGGGCAGTGAGCGTACCGTTGACTTTGATTAGACACTGGACTTCAGTGTAGAGCAGGCGGTTCAGTCCCAGGAAGCTGGTCCCAAAACCAAACGCCCTCGGTGGTCCCATTAGGTACCCGTGGTCAAACGCCTTCTCTTGGTCGAGGGAGAGAAGCGCGAGTGGGAGCCCCCTTTCTCTCGAAGAGGGTGCTGAGGTCTCTGACGAGGAAGACGCCATCATGAATTGTTCTCACTGGGACCGTGTGGGCCTGGTCACTGCCCACCACCTGAGCCAATACAGTCTTCATCTTGGAGAATAGCGCTTTGGCCAGAATTCTTCTCTCCTTATAAACGTCTATGCCTGCCCAAGATGAAATCTGGAGAGACCTACCGCGCAGTCAGGGCCGCAGTCGCGACAGCAGCTCCCTGCGTCCCGGGAGCCGGTGCGGGTTGCCGGACCGCGTCACCGGCGCCGTTCGGAGCGCCGCGGGCGCTGTGTCGGGCGGAGTGGCGCAGCGCGTGCCCGTGGTGCCGTCGCCGGGCATTGCGCGCAAGCAGCATCACGTGTCGTGCAGTCAGGGCGGCATGGGTCGGTGGGTGGGTGTGTGGGTCGGTTTGGGTGGGTGGGTCGGTTTGGGTGGGTGGGTCGGTTTGGGTCAGTGGGTGGATGGGTGGGTCGGTGTGGGTGGGTGGGTTGGTTTGGGTCGGTGGGTGGGTTGGTCGGTCGGTGTGTGGGTCGGTGGGTGGGTGGGTCGGTCGATGGGTGGGTGGCCACTCACATTGATTGACAAACATAGAAGCTGCAACCAATATCGGTGACTCTCATGTGGCCGGCCTGAGAGAGCATCACGTTGTCCTGGACGCACACGGGGAGGCAAGGGGAGGTCACGCTCAGAGGCTGCCCTGTGAGCGGTCAGCCAGCAGTGGATCGACCCACGAACAACGACAATTACAAAGGTCCCCTCGTGTAGCCGCTAGCAGGCTGTAGGGCCAAGTGCTGTTAGAAGTAGCTAGTAGCAGCACTGCCTATGCAAGCTGACAATGTGGCACACACAGAGGGAGTGGGTGGCCAGTACCACGGCCGGCCGCCTTTGTCTCCCCCATTGGGCGATGTTTACTACACACCACCGCTACAACAGGAGCGAGCGCGAGTGCGTCGTGGGGAGCGTGCGCGCCCCCAGAGTGCCCTCCGCTATCACCGGCTTTGATGACCGCGTGGACGATGCCGCGGGACTTGGTCTGGGCCAGGAAGCGGACGATTCCACTGGTGTATGACCTCAACGCGGCGTCGTTGATGCGCCAGATCACCGCTCGCTTGCTCAAGTCGTAGAGGCAATCCCGGCGGCGGCAGCAGCAGCAACGACGACGATAGCGATGATGACGGTAATGAAGATGATGATGACGATGATGATAATGACGATAATGATGACAATGACGATGGTGATAATCACGATGACGATGGTGATGATGACGATAGTGATAATGACGATAATGATGACGATAATAACAATGGTGATGATGCGTACTTCAACAGCTGCAGCACGAGGCAGTTGTGTCCGCGGAAGTGGAACGAGTGCAGGACGCGGATGACGCCGTGCAGCTCAGCACTGCCCTCCCCTGCAGCTCCGTGATCACCTTCAGCTCCATCCTCTGCATCTCCATCTTGGTAGGGCTGCGTGCACACAGCAAGTCTGTGGGTCTCTGGGTCTCTGTGGGTCTCTGTGGGTTTCTACGTGTGTCTATGGATCTCTATGGGTGTTTGGGGGTCATAGTAGTTTTACGGAGGTTATTATTATTATTTTTTACTATTTTACTCATTATTTTGTAACCATGTATTTACTTCCATTATCTATTATTTTCTTCATTTATAATTATTACGACTGCGGCCGCTTTGTTAAGACCACCACCACCCACACCATTTCCAACCACACCAAAACACCACCACCCACCCACACCACCATCCCCATCACCCCCGCAACAACCCACTTGATGGGCAGTGCCAGCATCTTCACAGCCACCAGGAATCCCATCTTGTGGTCCACACACCGCAGCACTACTCCCTGCCCTTCCTCGCCAAATTATTCTCTCGCACCTCGAAGTGGTATTGGAGCTGCTCCTGGGGAATATAAAATGGAGCAGATGAGGCAGCAGCGCCGCCACAAGCCAGTCAGTCACAATCACGATGTGAATGTTTAACGCTTAGTGGTAGGAGCAGCAGTGGTAGTAGTGGTTAGTAGTAGCAGTAGTGTGTGTGTGTCTGTATGTGCGAGTCTCACAGGGATATAGTTGTGGGTCTCTGTGGGTGTCTCTGTGTCTGTGCGTCTCACTGGGATGTAGCTGTGGGTCTCTATTGGTGCCTCTTTGAGTCTCAATGGGTATCTGTAGATCTCTATGGGTGTCTGTGAGTCTCACAGGGATGTAGTTGTGGGTCGTTATGGGTGTATCTATGGGTGTCTCAATGGGTGTCTCAATGAGTGTGTCTATGAGTGTCTGTCTTTGTGAGCCTCACAGGGATATATTTGTGTTCTTGGTTGTCGTAGCCATCGTTGTTGATGCAACCGCGGGATTTGCCCTCGTCCATAGAGACAAAACAAACTTGACAGACGTCGGCCAGCTTCTCCTGTCGCTCGGTCAGGCGAGGCAGGAAGAGTGCCAGGATCACTGCACACCTGACAACAACTATGGGTTTTTTTTCTTTACCGACAGAACCAGAGTGTTTCTTACACACCAATAAGCCCAGTAAATTGGCACAGTAGGGGGCACAGGTGGTGCATCAGCCACTCGTCTCAGTCGGTCGACCCGTGGCACCTGTTGGGTCTGCCCCGTGACCTCCTGCCAGCGGGAGTTCGACACTTCACTTGGCTTAAAAGTGCACATAGCCTGGCACAAGCGTCGTTATGATGTCACCGCCACTTAGTGGCGAATGGCGGTTGTTGTGTGTGTGTGTATATTCAATCAGGCCAAGAATGTGTGCACCACAGAGTGAATCTCACTGCGGTACAGTGGACAGGCCATGCCGCGCCGCTGCAACTCGAAGATGCAGCGGCGGCACGTGGCAAGGTGGCCGCCGTCGCCGTGAACCAACGTGCAGCTACGCGGCTCACACTGGCACACCACGCACCCACCCACAACACCACCACTACCCACACCACAACCACCACCCACAACACCACCACCACCCACAACACCACGCACCCACCCACAAGACCACCACCATCAGCCACACCAACACCACCCACACCACCAACACCACCAACCACACTTCCAGCACCACCACCCATGCCACCACCACCTATACCAACACCCGCACCAAAACCACCCACACCACCAGCACCACCCACAACAACACCACCACCCACAACACCACCACCACCCACACCACCACCCACACCAACGCCACCCGCACCACCAACACCACCAACCACACTACCAGCAGCACTACCCAGGCCACAACCACCCATGCCACCACTACCTACATCACCACCACCCACACCACCACCACCAACCACACCACCACCACCACCACCCACACCACGCACCCACCCACAACACCACCACCCACACCATCACCACCACCCACACCACCACCGCTACCGGCTGGAGTGTAAGAAGGAGAGGCAGTGGTGGAGGTGGTGTTGACGCTGGCACCTGCTCGCCTGTTGTCGGCTGTCACTACGGAGAATATCTTCATGAGCAGCGCTAATACTGAGTGTCTGAGATCTCTGAGTGAGAATCCCTCCACACCAAACACCTCCCCCAGGGGGTCCCCCGCCACACCTCACCAGGTACTGCCTCTCTTCATCGTAAAGTCGCCTCCGCTTGATGTACTGTTCCACGTAGTGGAACACCTGCTCCACAGTGAATGTGTCGCCCTCGGCACCGACCGACTGCAGCAGTGGAAGCATCCGAGGCACCGGCTTCAGGAGTGTTCCTCCGAGCTTGTCAGAGACATGGACAATTCCATGCACTGTATGTGTTCTGTATTTGTACGTGGATAGTAACGACAGTGGATGTACATTCACTCCGAGTCTTTACTGGGTCGTTAAACAGCATGGGGTACACAATGACGTGAAACTTCACATCTACCCTACCTCCGTGCTCCATGCCGAAAAGCCACTGCAGTGGTAATAAAACTGCAACGTATTTTATTCATCAACCTGCATTTTCTTATTTTTCCCAAATTTTAACCCGGGTTGGGCTGTCGCCATCCTGCCCTGGAACCAATTATTCATTCGCGTCTCTAGCAGACCATTGCAAGCCTTGTGTTAGAGAATGGCTCACTGAAGCTGATATCACAGAGCTACTTCTGAGTACCCTTCAAGTGCCCTCTGGTCCACAGTAAAGAGCAGCACCCTCCCACCTGTCCTTTAAGTAGGAGTAACGTTGGTCATAACAATGTTCTTTTCGTTGAAATTTATCCAAATTAAGTGCAGAACCACATTGCAGCAATGTGATGGTTTATTTTGTGCTGTCAATGACGACAAGGCTGAGATCATTTACTCGCTAGACTTGAGAACCCGTTTTAATCACTTGCGGGTGCCTGTATTCAAACCCAAGTACTCCGTGGTGCCAGTTCCGTGCTATGACCTCTTGGCCACTGGGCCGCCTCTAAACACCCCCCATGTCAAATACATAAGCAGCAACCTGTACCGTGAGCAGCAGCATTCTTTGAATACTCTGCCAAAATAATTTTTATCGTGGAGTGCTGACACAATTCCTCTCCTCAGTGGGCGTCCCCAGCCCAAATGCTCGCAGGAAGCGCCCCCAGCCTCCCTGCTCGACGAGCCAGTTCCCGCACGCGTTCACCAGCAGGGCGGCCACCGCGTCCGTCACGGCCGACGTCTCCTCCGCGTTGCTCAGACGTACGCATTCCACCAGCCTCTTCGCGAGGGAGGAGCGAGCAGACCACCACCAGGACCACCACGCGGCCCCAGCTCGCGGAGCCATCGCGGAGGACCTCCCAGGCCACGTCCACGAGCAGCCGGCGGGGCCCTCGGTGCTCCACCCGCTCCTCCATGTAGCTCACCAAGTCCAGAACGGAGTCTCTGAACCGCGCGAGGGACAGGTCTCCCAGGCAGTTGACCACCTCCTGCACCAGCTGCGTTGGCTGAACCTCCTGCAGCTGCTGAACCTTCTGCACCTTCTGCAGCTGCTCCTGCACCTGCAGCCACTCCGTCTGTGTCGCTAGGTGAGCCATGAAGCCGGCGACCAGATTCGCTGGCAAGACGGTCAGCAGCTGCAGCGCCTCCTTCTCTTCCTCCCCCTCGTCTTCCTCCTCCACCTCATCATCTTCCTCCTCCCCCTCCTTAGACTCCTTCTCCTCTGTCTCCCTCTAACTCCCTGTGTGACCCTCCTCCCCCGGTCTCCTTCCTCGTCCCCGTGCGTCCCTCCTCCTTCCCCCGTCTCCCTCTTCCCTGTGTCTCCCTCTTTTTTCTTTTTGCTGATGAAGTTTTTTTTTTATTTCCACAAGGTGTAAACGCCGTATCCCTTATTTTGTAATTGTAATTCTGGGCCAAAGAGGTCCCACAAACGTAAACGTTTTGTATTTAAAATATAACACAACAACAATGAATGGCTTAGTGGGTAAAGTAAGACGCACGCCAAAACGGGTGAGTTAAATAAATCCAATCTCTCCTACCGGATTATAGGACGCAAACCAAACTTTGTTGTAACAAGAACATAAAAAAACTGATTCTCTTAATCAGGTGAATACGGTAAAGGGGCTGAGTCTGTGGTTGCCGGTGTGGTGAGTCTGTGGGTCTCTGTGTGGTGACGATGTCTATGGGTCTCTGTGGTGATGGCAATGTCGGGTGGTGGCGGGTTTAACCACACAACATTTATATATTCACGCGATCTAACCCAAACAAAACCTGTACTACGGAGTCAACAACAACGACGTGAGGGCTCTCCGACGCGCGTCTCGGTTGGGGTGAGGGTGCTTTCTGTTGTATATGTAGGTTATGAAAATTTGATGTAAATAATAAAAATTAAATGAAATTTGCATAATAATCCGACATTATGCTAATTGATGTAAGTGCATAGACTATGCTAATTCGAGAGATAATCGTATTAATTTATGCTAGTGTATGTGTGATTATGCTACTGCGAGCCGTTATGATAATTAGGCCCCGCCTCGTTGACGAGGGTCGTTTATCAATCGGGATAATGCAATTAATCGTATGCAGTTATGCAGGTACTGTGAGCATGTCACATTAAACTCGGCTGTGTTGTTTAACTTCGTATTATCGATGGGTATAATACAATTATTCTTGCTTTAACATTTACTGAGTATGTGTTAGTGTGTTCAGCCAGGTCTCCAAGTTCAGATCTCAGCACAGAATACAGTTCTTATGCATAAATTTCAGGAAAGAACACACAACACTTCCGTGTTAATCAATTTTAATGACGATAGTGATAATGACGATAATGATGACGATGGTGATAATGATGACGATGGTGATAATGATGACGATAATAACAATGGTGATGATGCGTACTTCAACAGCTCCAGCACGAGACAGTTGTGTCCGCGGAAGTGGAACGAGTGCAGGACGCGGATGACGCCGTGCAGCTCAGCACTGCCCTCCCCCTGCAGCTCCGTGATCACCTTCAGCTCCATCCTCTGCATCTCCATCTTGGTAGGGCTGCGTGCACACAGCAATTCTTTGGGTCAGTTTAACACGTAGGCTTTCGCGACCAATATCATTCATAATAAAGGTTTTTGGGTTAGATCGCGTTTATTTATAAATGTGTCGCAACCCTCCACCACCCGACACGGCCAATCAGCAAAAAAGTGTCACGTTGACAAAAGACAAACAATTCACTACTTCAGCCCACCGGTGTGTTGAAGAGTCAATCCACATTTACAGTTTGAGTACGACGTTTCGCTGGTAAATACATCCAGCATCATCAATTGCTTGATGATGGTAAATACATCCAGCATCATCAATTGCTTGATGATGCTGGATGTATTTACCAGCGAAACGTCGTACTCAAACTGTAAATGTGGATTGACTCTTCAACACACCGGTGGGCTGAAGTAGTGAATTGTTTGTCTTTTGTCAACGTGACACTTTTTTGCTGATTGGCCGTGTCGGGTGGTGGAGGGTTGCGACACATTTATAAATAAACGCGATCTAACCCAAACACCTTTATTATGAATTATTTGGGTCTCTGTGGGTCTCTATGAGTGTCTAAGGGTGTCTATGGATCTCTATGGTTGTCTCTAGTTTATAGTAGTCTTAAGAGGGTTATTATTTTAGTGAGATAGTTTCAGTTTATATTTAGAGAGTTTTACGGAGGTTATTATCATTGCTGTTTATTATTATACTCATTATTTTGTAACCATGTTGTATTTACTACCATTTATGATCTATTATTATTTTATTCATGTATAATTATTACGACTGCTCCCACTGTGTTAAGACCACCACCACCCACACCATTTCCAACCACGCCACATCACCACTACCCACCCACCCCCCCACCAACCCCATCACCCCTGCCCCAACCCACTTTCCGTGCAGTACCAGCATCTTGACAGCCACCAGGAATCCCATCTTGTGGTCCACGCACTGCAGCACCACACCCTGCCCTCTCTAGCCAATCTTCTCTTGCACCTCGAAGCCCTATTGGTGCTGATCCTGGGGTATCTAAAAAGCAGCCGAAGCAGCAGCAGCGCCGCCACAGCCAGTCAGAGTCACAATCACGATGGGAATATTTAACGCTTAGTGGTAGGAGCAGCAGTGGTCGTAGTGGTTAGTAGTTAGTAGTAGCAGTAGTGCCTGTGTGTCTGTGTGCCTTTGTGTGTGTGCCTGTGTTTGTGTGTCTGTCTGTGCGAGTCTCACAGGGATATAGTTGTGGGTCTCTGTGGGTATCTCTGTGTCTGTGCATCTCACTGATATATAGCTGTGGGTCTCGATTGGTGCCTCTGTGAGTCTCTATGAGTGTCTCTGTGGATCTCTATGGGTGTCTGAATGGGCTCTGTGGGTGTCTCTGTGAGCCTCACAGGGATGTAGTTGTGGGTCGTTATGGGTGTTATCTATGGGT
Source organism: Petromyzon marinus (assembly GCF_048934315.1). NCBI lineage: Eukaryota > Metazoa > Chordata > Hyperoartia > Petromyzontiformes > Petromyzontidae > Petromyzon > Petromyzon marinus. Next base: position 24,236,315 of record NC_133689.1, read on the forward strand.
CTCTATAGGTGTCTCAATGGGTGTATCTATGGATGTCTGGGTCTCTGTGAGCCTCACAGGGATGTATTTGTTTTCTTGGTCGTCGTAGCCATCGTTGTAGATGCCACCGCGGGATTTGCCCTCGTCCATAGAGAAAAACCAAACTTGACAGACGTCGGCCAGCTCCTCCTCCTGGCGCTCGGTCAGGCGAGGCTCGAAGAGAGCCAGGATCGCTGCAGACGTGACAACAACAACTTAAATCATTAACTATGTTTTTTTTCTTTACCGAAACAACCAAAGAGTGTTTTTACACACACCAAAAAGCCCAGCAAGTTGGCGGTTGTTGTGTGTCTGTGTGTGTGTCTGTGTGTGTGTTCTGTAGCGGTTAGCGCGCTGCGCTATGAACCTGGCGACCCGGGTTTGATTCCCGCTCACGGCCAACACCAGTGACGATTTTCTGAACCGGTCCCGGGCTTCCCCTAGGTCGACTCAGCCTCAAATGAGTACCTGGTGCGGTGTGTAAACATTGCCACTGGGGAGACAAAGGCGGTCGGGCGTGGTGCTGGCCACCCACCCCCTCGTGTACCGTTCCGGCCTTCATAGGTGCTCGCTAACCGCACTTGCCCCTACAGTCTGTTAAGGCTATATGGGGGATCTTTATCTTTGTGTTCTGTCAGACCAGGAATGTGTGCACCACAGAGTGAATCTCCCTGCGGCACAGGGGACAGGCCATGCCGCGCCGCTGCAACTCGAAGACGCAGTGGCGGCATGTGGCAAGGTTTTCGCTGTCGCCGTGAACCAACGTGCAGCTACGTGGCTCACACCGGCACACCACGCACCCACCCACAACACCACCACCACCCACAACACCACCCACAACACCACCAGCACCACCACCCATGCCACCACTACCTACACCACCACCAACCACACCACCCACACCATCACCATCCACCACCGCTACCGGCTGGAGTGTAAGAAGGAGAGGCAGTGGTGGAGGTGGTGTTGACGCTGGCACCGGCTCGCCTGTTGTCGGCCGTCACTACGGAGAATAACTTAATGAGCAGCGCTGCCACCGAGTGTCTGAGATCTCTGAGTGAGAATCCCTCCAGACAAAACACCTCCTCCAGGGGGTCCCTGCCACACCTCACCAGGTACTGCCTCTCTTCATCGTAAAGTCGCCTCCGCTTGATGTACTGTTCCACGTAGTGGAACACCTGTACCACCGTGAATGTGTCGCCCTAGGCACCGACCGAATGCAGCAGAGGAATCATCCGAGGCACCGGCTTCAGGAGAATGTTCCTGCGAGCTTGTCAGAGACATGGACAATTCCATGCACTGTATGTGTTCTGTATTTGTACGTGGATAGTAACGAGAGTGGATGTGCATTCACTCCGAGTCTTTACTGTGTCGTTAAACAGCATGGGTTACACAATGACGTGAAACTTTACATCTACCCTACCTCTGTGCTCCATGCCGAAAAGCCACTGCAGTGGTAATAAAACTGCAACGCATTTTATTCATCAACCTGCATTTTCTTATTTTTCCCAAATTTTAACCTGGGTTGGGCTGTCGCCATCCTGCCCTGGAACCAATTATTAATTCGTGTCTCTAGCAGACCATTGCAGGCCTTGTGTTAGAGAATGGCTCACTGAAGCTGATATCACAGAGCTACTTCTAATTACCCTTCAAACGCCCTCTGGTCCACAGTAAAGAGCAGCACCCTCCCACCTGTCCTTTAAGTAGGAGTAACGTTGGTCATAACAACGTTCTTTTCGATGAAATTTATCCAAATTAAGTGCAGAACCACATTTCAGCCATGTAATGGTTTATTTTGTGCTGTCAATGACGACTGGGCTGAGATCATTAGCTCGCTAGAATTGAGAACCTGCTTTGATCACAGGCGGTGTGGATTCAAACCCAAGTACTCCGTGGTGCCTGGTCAGTGCTATGACCTCTGGGTCACTTAGCCGCCTCCAAACACCCCCCATGTCAAATACATAAGCAGCAACCTGTATCGTGGGCAGCAGCATTCTTTGAATACTCTGTCAAAAAATGTTTATTGTGGAGTGGTGGCACAATTCCGCAATTGCTTTCTCATACCTCTGGTGACAGGAAGAATTTCTACAAGACGGAGTTCTAGAGAACCCCTTTACTCGATGTTTTGGTCTACTCTTCCACACTGGGCAGATGAAGAGGAAGTAGTACCTACACTTTAACACACCGCATCCGCAGCCCCTCTCCTAAGTGGGCGTCCCCAGCCCGAATGCTCGCAGGAAGCCCTCCTAGCCTCCCTGCTCGACGAGCCAGGCCCCGCACGCGTTCACCAGCAGGGCGTCCACCGCGTCCATCACGGCCGCCGTCTTCTCCACGTCGCGCAGACGTATGCAGTCGACCAGCCTCTTTGCGAGGGAGGAGCGAGCAGAGCACCACCAGGACCACCACGCGGCTCCGGCTCGCAGAGCCGTCGTGGAGGACTTCCCAGGCCACGTCCACGAGCAGCCGGCGGGGCCCTCGGTGCTCCACCCGCTCCTCCGCGTGGCTCACCAGAACGGAGTTTCTGAACCGCGCGAGGAACAGGTCTCCCAGGCAGTTGACCACCTCCTGCGCCAGCTGTGCTGGCTGAACCTTCTGCAGCTGCTGGAGCTGCAGCTGCTCCTGCACCTGCAGCTACTCCTGCACCTACATCTACTCCGTCTGTGTCGCCATGTGAGCCATGTAGCCGGCGATCAGATTCGCTATCAAGACGCTCAACAGCTGCAGCGCCTCCTTCTTTTCCTCACCTTCCTCCTCCCCCTCGTTTTCCTCCTCCCCCTCCTCCTCCTCCTCCCCCTCCTCCTCCACTTTCAAAACAAAGAGTGAGGACATAATATCAATAACCCGGGAATTTTATAGTGACCTCTTCTTTCCTGATAAAATGTCTATGCCTGCCCAGAATTTCCTAAAGAGCTCGGTGAAAGTACTGTCCTCCAGCAGGGCGTTGTTGAAGTGCCAGTAGGCCTCACCACTTGGTGTTCCACGCAGCCTGAGGTCCAGCAGGATCAGGCTGTGGTCTGTTAGTGATGCAGCCCCTGATGTCAGCAGTCAGAATGCTCGAGACAAGACTTCTGGAGATGTAGAAACGGTCGATCCTGGACTGTGTAGCTGGTTCATTGCCCCGTGTCCGCGTGAAGGTGAAGCTTCGCCGCCTAGGGTGGTGCAGCCGCCACACGTCCACCAGATCGGAGGCGTCCAGAAGGGCTTGGAGCTCTCCCCGGAGATTGGCGTTGCAGTGCCCCTTCCCTGTGTGGTCGAGAGCATCCAGCGTGCAGTTGTAGTCACCTCCCGTGACCACAAACTCGTCCCCTGGAATGCCACCGAGGTGGTTCCGCAGAAGTTGCAGGAACCCGGGTCTCTCACTGTCAGTGGTGGGAGCGTACACGTTGACGAGGTGGATGGCGGTGACGCCGACCTGCACCGTGAGGTCCAGGATCCTCCCCTTGATCACCTCCACCTGGCTGACGGTGTCGGGGGAAAAGTTTGGTGACAGCACGGTTGCTACTCCTGAGGAGGTGTTGCTGAAGTGGCTGATGAAGGGCTTCGCTCTCCACTCCGTCCTCCAGGCAACGTCATTGTCCATGGCGAGATGGGTCTCCTGCACGAACAGCACGGAGTCCTTATGCTGCTTTGCAAGGTATCCTACGTAGTATATTCTCAGCGCCCCTCTGCACCCATTCATGTTCAGGGAGGCGTTGCGCAACGTCATTGTGAGTGAGTCGCCCGCCTGTTCCAATGAGTCACCTTGCTGAGGAGGCTCCTTACCCTGGACGTCTCCAGGTCTCTCGATTGTTTTCCTTCCTGCTGGAGCTCTGTGAGGATGCGTCAGAGGGAGACCTCTATGGCGTCTGGCTCGCCATCTTGTCAAGGCCTCCATCACCTTGTTTGGTTTCCTGGGGGTCTCTTTGAAGAATCTCCACAGGTCTTCCTGGCAGAAGATGGGTGCCCGCGAAGATGACCTCTTTGAGACCTGGTTGGTTTCGCTACCCACACGGAGGTCATCATCCGAGTCCCCCTTCTTGCTTCCATGCCCTGCATGTGGGGGCCAAGAGTCGGGGGCCCATGGTTGGCTCCATGTGGCCTCCCCCAGGGGCCGTGGCAGGTGGAATGCTACCGCACGCCTCTTCCACATTAGCAGGGCACTCTGCGAGGCTTGCAGGGTGTCCTTATTCTGTCTTTTTAATTCTGGGCCAAAGAGGTCCCATAAACGTAAACGTGTTGTATTTAAAATATAACACAAACAACAGCAATGAATGGCTTAGTGGGTAAAGTAAGACGCACCCCAAAACCGGTGAGTTAAATAAATCTGATCTTTCCTATTACCGGATTATAGGACGCAAACCAAACTTTGTTGTAACAAGAACATAGAAAAAACTGAGTCTCTTAATCAGGTGAATACGGTAAAGGGGCTGAGTCTGTGGGTGTCAGTGTGGTGAGTCTGTGGGTCTCTGTGTGGTGAGTCTGTGGGTCTCTGTGTGGTGATGGCCATGTCGGGTGGTGGCGGGTTTAACGACACAAAATTAATATATTCACGCGATCTAACCCAAACAAAGCCTGTACTACGGATTCAACAACAATGACATGAGGGTTCTCCGACGCGCGTCTCGGTTGGGGTGAGGGTGCGGTCGCGCCGTCTCCTCCGTATGGATTGTTTCTTCCTTTCCCAACTGCGATGTTCTCGCTCTCTCCTCTCTTTTTGTCTCCACCGTCGCCAACCGTCGGAGCTCGGCATCCGCGGCCCCTCTCCTAGGTGGGCGTCCCCAGCCCGAATTCTCGCAGGAAGCCCTCCCAGCCTCCCTGCTCGACGAACCAGGCCCAGCACGCGTTCACCAGCAGGGCGGCCACCACGTCCGTCACTGCCGCCGTCTTCTCCGCGTCACTCAGACGTACGCAGTCCACCAGCCTCTTCGCGAGGGAGGAGCGAGCAGAGCACCACCAGGACCACCACGCGGCCCCAGCTCGCGAAGACGTCACGGAGGACCTCCCAGGCCACGTCCACGAGCAGCCGGCGGGGCCCTCGGTGCTCCACGCGCTCCTCCGCGTGGCTCACCAGAACAGAGTCTCTGAACCGCGCGAGGAACAGGTCCCCAGGCAGTTGACCACCTCCTGCACCAGCTGTGCTGGCTGAACCTTCTGCAGCTGCTGGACCTGCAGCTGCTCCTGCACCTGCAGCTACTCTGTCTGTTTCGCTAGGTGAGCCATGAAGCCCGCGATCAGATTCGCTGTCAAGACAGTCAACAGCTGCAGCGCCTCCTTTTTCTTCCTCCCCCTCACCTTCTTCTTCCTCCTCCTCCACTCATAAAACAAAGAGTGAGGACATAATATCAATAACCTGGGAATTTTATAGTGACCTCTTCTCTCCTGATAAAACGTCTATGCCTGCCCAGAATTTCCTAAAGAGGTCGGTGAACGTACTGTCCTCCAGCAGGGCGTTGTTGAAGTGCCAGTAGGCCGCAGCACTTGGTGTTCCACGCAGCCTAAGGTCCAGCAGGATCAGGCTGTGGTCTGTTAGTGGTGCAGCCCTGATGTCAGCAGGCAGAATGCTCGAGACAAGACTTCTGGAGATATAGAAGCGGTCGATCCTGGACTGGGTAGCTGGTTCATTGCCCCTTGTCCTCGTGTAGGTGAAGCTTCGCCGCCTCGGGTGGTGAAGCTGCCACACGTCCACCAGATCGGAGGGGTCCAGAAGGGCTTGGAGCTCTCCCCAGAGCTTGGCGTTGCAGTGACCCTTCCCTGTACGGTCGAGAGCATCCAGCGTGCAGTTGTAGTCACCTCCCATGACCACAAACTCGTCCTCTGGAATGCCACCGAGGTGGTTCCGCAGAAGTTGCAGGAACCCGGGTCTCTCACTGTCAGTGGTGGGAGCGTACACGTTGACGAGGTGGATGGCGGTGTTGCCGACCTGCGCCCGGACGTCCAGGACCCTCCCCTTGATCACCTCCACCTGGCTGACGGTGTCAGGAGTGAAGTTTGGTGACAGCACGGTTGCTACTCCTGAGGAGGTGTTGCTGAAGTGGCTGAAAAAAGGCTCCCATTTTCCACTCCGTCCTCCAGGCAACCTCATCGTCCATGTCGAGATGGGTCTCCTGCACGAACAGCACAGAGACATTATGCTGCTTTGCAAGGGACGCTGCGTAGTATCTTCTCAGCGCCTCTCGGCACCCATTCATGTTCAGGGAGGCGATGCGCAGTGTCATTGTGAGCGAGTGGCCCGCCTGTTCCAATCAGTCACCTTGCTGAGACGGCTCCTTACCCTGGACCTCTCCAGGTCTCTCGATTGTTGTCCTTCCTGCTGGAGCTCCCCTAGGATGCGTCTGAGGGAGACTTCTATGGCGTCTGGCTCGCCATCCTGACAAGGCCTCCATCACTTTGTTTGGTTTCCTGTGGGTCTCTTCGAAGAATCTCCACAGGTCTTCCTGGCAGAAGATGGTGCCCGCGAAGATGACCTCTTTGAGACCTGGCTGGTTTCGCTACCCACACGGAGGTCATAATCCGAGTCCCCCTTCTTGCTTCCATGCCCTGCATGTGGGGGCCAAGAGTCGGGTGCCCATGGTTGGCTCCATGTGGCCTCTGTTGTATATGTGGGTGTGTGAAAATTGATGAAAAATAATTAAAATTAAATGAAATTCGAAATTTGCATAATTAATCCGAAATTATGCTAATTTGTGTACTTATGCGTGTAACTATGCTAATTAGAGAGGTAATCGTATTAATTTATACGAGTGGGTGTGGCTGTGTTAATGATAGCTTTATGATAATCAGGCCCCGCCTCGTTGACGAGGTTGGGTTATCAATCAGGATAACGCAATCAATCGTGTGCCGTTACGCTAGTGTCAATTCGGCCTCGTTGTCTAACTTCGTATTATTGATCAGCATAATACAATGATTCTCGCTTTAACACTCCCCGAGTGTTCATATTTTAGGTCCCATGTTCACATCGTTCGTTTTAGTTTAATGAGTGTGGATTGGTGTGTTTATAGTTTAGGTTCCCGAGTTCATATCTCGTCGCAGGATACAGATCTTATGCAAAAACTTCAGGAAAGAATCACACGACCACTTCTGTATTAATCAATTTATTTTCTAATTAAACCTTAACTATAATATGTATGTGACTCTCAATCTCGGAACTTCAAAACGGTATCCACAAGGTATCAAGACAGTATCATCAACGACTGTACGATTTCACTTTGATAACACATGGACCCCGCATAAAGCGATTGCTGTTAGTGAGAGAGAGAGTCAGAATATGAAAATGCTATGTTACACAAAAGCTTATACATTATAATATGAACGATCATTATGCTTGAAATAGTCAGCACATTATCACAGGCGACTGATTAACATGCAACGGTATTCATATAAAAAAGACAATCAAACAGTTATTATTTCCAAAGGCATGAATGTAACAACAGATCCACCGGACAGACTATAAGATTATCGAAATGGCTTAGTGTGAGGGTATGCGGCGGAATGTGTTATCTCACGGGAGATTAATTAATTAATTCGTGAATAAGAATGTATGATCAGAAAATCGGTTTAGCACGATTCCTCCCCGGGAGCGTAGCTCCGTGGCGAAGGTGCCAAGGGTTAATTCGTATTGATGGATCGGTTGGTAACTTATGCGATTAGAAGTACAGTCCAAAACAAAATATTAAAGAGGGAAATTATGAATATACTTATAAATGACGGACTGTTATCACACGATCGATGCTTCCACAGCCAGATGGTTCACGGACTTGAGTGTTCGCTTCTGGTTAAGGACCTGTGTATGTTTGAGTGATATGAATTGTTTTGAATAGTCAGTGTTTGGAATTAATTATTTGCGTTGCCATATGCTGAAGTTGGCATCGCTTGTAGGAGAAGTAGCCTCGCTCCCTTTAGAGCGGTGAGGTGTGTGGGAGTGCATCATACGAATCGCCGCCCTCCTCCACGCAGCAGCCAGCCTCTGTCCACGGGGGAGAGTTGCTTGATCGCTCTCAGTTCTGCTCAGTGGACACCTCTCTCCACTGCTGGATGAGCTGCGCGATCACGCTCGTGCTGGTTCGCTGACAGCAGTTTCTCTCCGCTGTTGGATGAGCTGCATCGGCACGCTCCCTCTCTCTGGGTGGAGAACTCGAACGTGCTCGTTGCTGGTTTGCTGAAAGCAGGTTTTTCTCCACTGCTGGATGACTCAAGTCGCACGTGCTCTTGCTCTGGTTTGCAGAAGCTCTTGCTTGGTGCGTCGGTCGCTCTGCAGCTGGACTCAATGTAGAATAATCTTTCAGCAATACTCTGTCTTTCAGCTCTTGGAAATCACACTAGGTGACGCCTCACTACCTTGCGAGTCTTGCCAACGTCAGTGGGTAGCGACGGGGCCACTTTGGCTTCTGCTCGCCGCCTCCTGCTCTGCAGCTCGCCGGCTGGCGACCTGTTGCTCTCGTTCCCGATTGGAACTGCTCCTGAGCCGGCCCACTGGTCGAACTCCCCGCGTTCCGACCTCCTCCGATTCGAACTCCCCGAGTTCCGATCCCCCTGGTAGAACTCCCCGAGTTCCGACCCCTCCGAGTCGAACTGTCTCCCGAGAGTCGACCCCCCCCGGTCGAACTCTGGTGAGCCGACCCCCCCCGGGTCGAACTCTTCCGAGTTGCTCCTCCGAGGCGAACTGTCTCCCGAGAGTCGACCCCCCGGTCGAAATCTGGTGAGCCGACCACCCCCCCCCCCCCCCCAGTCGAACTGAGGTTTCAATGCTCAGGATCCTCTTTTTATGCCCAAAAATCCTGCCCACAAGGCGAGGTTTCTTTCGATTTTTGCTGTGTCAGGGTTTGTCCGTATGTATCTGCGTCCGTGTGTGTGTCCGTACATGTGTCAGTGTGTGTCCTTGTGTGGATCACCCACGGTATATTCCGTTGTCATACTCCTACCATAAAACCCACAATTAAAACAATCAAATGTTATAAATTGTCTCGAAGGCGCCTCTCTGTCTGGGTGCACAACCTGAGGGAGGGGCGATATTCCCTCCGACTTTCACCGACGCACAAAGAAATGGTTAAAAAGTTTTAAGTTAACATTTCATTTCATCAGAGTTCCATAGTTATGATTCTGTATTAATCCAAGGTCTGAGTCAGCTTCTCGTTGTGGTGTTTGACTCGTGTTTCCCCAAGCGTATACACACTCCTACCCCGCGCTGCAGGGATACAAAGACGGTCGGGATTTGTCTTTCTCTCCGACCCTGAGTTTAACATCACCCTTTGCTTACGTTGCAGTTTTGCTGTGCGCTTGCATTTCTTTTCCTCTCTACTCTTACTTTAACCCTGCATATTATTTGCGTATGGGTGGAGGCTAGAGCATTTATGTTGACTTAGGAAAACCTGATTGTTATAGGCTTCGGGTCAAATCGTATAGACATTATTAAAATATGGAAATACATTTCATATTAAATTAATAGACGGGTGATGGTTACATTGACGTAGCTTGTGGCAGGGTTCAATTGAAGTGGGTGTGAAGATCAATAACTTTAGCCTACCCTGTCGTTAAATTCCGACTTTAAGTTACTTTAATAGTAATGCAGAACCAATTAGCTTTTTTTGACTTAACTAGATCTAGGCTAACGCAACCTCCCAGTGACCCTGGCTTTGTGTTTACGTCAGCCCTTTGCAATCCACTGCGCTCTGCTCTCTATCTGCTCCCTCTGACCCTGGGAGGGCTCTGAACGTCAAAATCGTGTTAGTGGGTCAAGGTAAATATGACCCCCACATGCCATGCTGAGGCCTGGTTTGGTGTTTTTATTCATTATTAAAATTAAAAGAAACAATAGAAATATGTATCTATATGTATTGAAAAATTACTTGTTAATATTAAGATGGAAAAGGTGCCTAGATACAACATTCCGCCCTTTTAAAAATGATCGGTGGTCAATTGGCCACGGGTCATTTTTAAAACAAAGAATCTATGTACTTTTCCATCATGAATCATCAATATTACTCAAGTAATTTTTCCTTACAACGCGCGCACGTCACAACTTATGATTACATTTGAAATAAGAAAAGAAATACTAAAAGGAAGCTAAAACAAGGGGAAATTGTTTAACTGGCTACATGTTATAGGAGATGTCGTTATTCCATGTACCCACGTTCAATACTGTCCGCAATCGAAATACATTTTCGGGTTTGACCAGTGGGAAATTCAACAAAAATCCCACCTGTCCGGTCTGGGAGTCCCCATGTATGGGTGTGGCTGTACCCATTTTAAAGTCAATTTGTACCTGTGTTGTACTGATTGTTTCCAGGGATGCTAATGGTATCACATTTTTTTAGTGTTGGAGTTACCAGATATGAAGGAAATTGTCCTTGGAGAAGATCACTGATGCTGCCGCTGGTGCAATGCAACAAGTCTTTGGATCAACTATTGAATTTGCTGTCGAGTATTCTCTTCTTCGTACAGATCTCGGATTGCGAAACCCAATTCTTGGATTGTTAAGTTAACCATGGCGGAGTGCAGGTTAACGAGAACCACGGTGTCTCTCTGACTTTCTCATGTTACCTCTCTGCCACCTTGTACCAAGTCATTGATAACCTGACTGACTCTTTTAGTCACGAGTGTATCATATCTCTCATGGCCAGGTATCTTAGAGTTACCGATGACCCTTCCATGCAACATCATCACATCATCGTCCCGGCTCATCGTCGTGATGGCTTTGGCCTAATGAACATGGCTCACTGGTTCGTATCGGTAATTTATTTTATCACTCCCTTTCCATGTGAGATTGTGTGGCGTGAAGTTATGCTGTGCGTAACCAGGATCAACATACACCACGAGTTTCCGTACTCGACTGTTGGGGTCATTTGTATTCTCCGCAGCCCTGTGCACATCTGCTGCCTCTGGGAGTCGATTTGACTCTGGGCCACGATTCCCTTCTGCGCTACGATTCGATTCCGTGCCACGATTCGATTCTGGGTCACGATTCGATTCCGTGCTTTTGAGTATGCTGTGTTTCAACACAATTCCCGATCCGTCACGGATATTCTTCTCCTCCACTTCAACACTCTGATCTCCATCCCTCCTTAGTGTGCCCGAGCACAATTTAACATCCAAAGGCTGATGTCTGCATTCATCTGCCTCTTCCACAGTACACTCACGCACTTCCGCGACACAAGGGATGGCATTTATATTTACCAGACAATCAGGTTTTCCTTCCCCTCCCTGCGGTTGGTTATCATCTCCTGTAGGATCACACTTTAATGCAGTTATGTTTCCCTGCTCGATAGGTGTGTCAATTACGGGAGCAACACTTGCGCTCTCCACCACATTATCAGAACTGGTGCCCGACGCATTTATTGTTTCCCAATCATTGGGACCCTCCTGGTTTACCTTGTCAACCGCAGCCTGCTTAATTTTTTTAACGAGTCCATAATTTCCCTGCAGCTCCACGGACACCACTCTCACTGAAAGCTCCCTCTCAACCAATGTGATTGATTCATCACGTGCCCGTGTCATTTTTTGTGTCTCAGCCAAGCTCACGCCTGTCTCCCTATTCCTCATGCCTCTGCTCTCTCCTGGTAAAACTGGTGGGGGAATCGATCGGAAGTGGGCCGATTGTGTTTGATCCCTCGTGTGTCGTGGCATTGGGACCCGGCATGATTCTGCTCTTGGTCTACACACACCGCGATTCTCGCAAATATGCGTCCCTGCACACTGCGATCGCTCCCAGCCTGCGGGCCATTGCCTCGCTGGTGGTGCTGTGTTTCTGCTCACGTGATTTTTTATTTCCCTCTGAAACGCTGGTTACATCATCCCTCTCTCTGGGTGTCGTAAAACTATTGTCTTTAGCTCTGTACAGCCAAGCTCTGTGCGCCTTATCCTCTATATGGTGTAAGGAGGCTGTTTCTGGATTCAATACCATTCCCACAATTTCTGTAATCTCTGGACTCAAAGACCCGAAAAACATAACTTTGAACCTTTTGTCACCTTCGTGATACTGATCCACATCACCCGCGTAGTACGCTCTTTTAAACCGTAGGAGGTAATCTCGCGGATCCTCGTCTGCGCACTGGGTCATAGATTTTGCAGCATTAAATCCCTCAGACCATGTTAAATATTCTCCAAACTTCCGGCTCACTGCCAGGCTCAGCTTTTTGAAATCGTTCCGAACCTTGTATGAAAGCGACTTTACCCATGGTATAGACTGCTCGTGCAAGCTTCGTCTCAGTAAACTGGCTTTCTCATTCGTTTTCCTCAAACCCCTGATCACTGCTTCTGCTTCTACCGTTGCGATGTGAGCGTGTATGTCTCTGTTCCTATCGTGTGGATCAAAGTAGGGAATTCTGACGAGAGCCTTGTCCATCAATTTCAGAGTTTTACTACTGAATGAGTATTCGGACAGTTGATCATCGTCAGAGGCGTCTGTTCCTGAGGAGTGCTCACTCGAGCTGTCACCATCACGGTGGCGCTGCTTAACATAACTTTTGTAGTGCCTTTTGCACCTGTAACGTGAGTCAACTTTGCTCGGTGACTCCTGCTTATCCCATGGCTCATGCTTGTGTGATGTGCGTCTTTCTGGAAAGTAATCTCTGCCATAGGTTCCACGTCGGTCGTGCTTGCGTGGAATGTGTCTACCAAATGAGCTGTCTCTGTCATGTCGCTCGTCTTGCCCCAGCTCCGCCCTTTTTTGCTCGATCAGTACAGAATATCCTGCTGACTTAGTGTTAATATTTTTTTCCTCTCTACCCTCGAAGTTGTCAGTCCTATGTTTTCCTATTTTCATCCGTATCTCTCCCTCCCCTCTCTCGAGTCGCGAGGGGGAATCTCTGTCAAAACCACTTTGATTGGTAGCCACACCTCCTGTGTGACCTGTCTCTGGTTTACGTCCGCGTGGCTCGGAGTGTGGTAAACTGTTACTCCCGTATGTGTTATGTGTATCAACATCTGGGGGTTTCGCTGGTGCATTCAGCGCCGACTCTTTTTCTCTCACGAGGGCGTGCAGACGCTCAACCTCCTCTATTAGGGACAGTTTCTCCTTCCTTTCCCTGTCAAATTTTTCCCCAGTCCATAATCTTTCTCTGTATGTCTGTGTGAGGAGATACGAGTCTAACCTTGCTATTTCTGCAATTTTTACGTCACGTTTGGCTTTGCTACATTTCATCACATCCTTAAGTAGTTTCCTCCTATGTGCCTTAACATCTTCTATATGTCTCCCCTCCCATACGTCTCTCTGCTCTGTCTGCTGTCTAGCAGTCCGTCCAGTACGTTTTAACACAAATTCACGATATTGTTTTTCCATAGATTCTATCTCCTCTTCGGAGGTCCATTCTGTATCAGTGTTATGCGTTGGGATGTCACCCTCAGAACGTTGCGGGTCATGTGCCATCTCTATTACGTAGTGTAGTTAATAGACCTAAGAGTGTATCTTAACTCTAGTCTCTTATGTGTGGCGTGAGTTACTCTGGAATTCCACTTCAGAGTACATATAAAAACATTCGTATCACAGGATGTGTTGGTTCAACTCGAGCAAATAATCTTACCCCCACTGTCTTTGTTATCCACTGCTACTCTGGTATTTTCCTTCAGAGTGCGTTTTTTTGTTTGTTTACACCGTTTACAGTCACAGGGCAATGTTAGTTCACAATACCTTGATTAATACAACAGTGATTCGTTCCTTAATTTAAGCATAAACTGTCTGCGAGAGATCCCGGATACGAGCCCCCAATTTGTTGTATATGTGGGTGTGTGAAAATTGATGAAAAATAATTAAAATTAAATGAAATTCGAAATTTGCATAATTAATCCGAAATTATGCTAATTTGTGTACTTATGCGTGTAACTATGCTAATTAGAGAGGTAATCGTATTAATTTATACGAGTGGGTGTGGTTGTGTTAATGATAGCCTTTATGATAATCAGGCACCGTCTCGTTGACGAGGTGGGGTTATCAATCAGGATAACGCAATCAATCGTGTGCCGTTACGCTAGTGTCAATTCGGCCTCGTTGTCTAACTTCGTATTATTGATCAGCATAATACAATGATTCTCGCTTTAACACTCCCCGAGTGTTCATATTTTAGGTCCCATGTTCACATCGTTCGCATTAGTTTAATGAGTGTGGATTGGTGTGTTTATAGTTTAGGTTCCCGAGTTCATATCTCGTCGCAGGATACAGATCTTATGCAAAAACTTCAGGAAAGAATCACACGACCACTTCTGTATTAATCAATTTATTTTCTAATTAAACCTTAACTATAATATGTATGTGACTCTCAATCTCGGAACTTCAACACGGTATCCACACGGTATCAAGACAGTATCATCAACGACTGTACGATTTCACTTTGATAACACATGGACCCCGCATAAAGCGATTGCTGTTAGTGAGAGAGAGAGTCAGAACATGCAAATGCTATGTTACACAAAAGCTTATACATTATAATATGAACGATCATTATGCTTGAAATGGTCAGCACATTATCACAGGCGACTGATTAACATGCAACGGTATTCATATAAAAAGACAATCAAACAGTTATTATTTCCAAAGGCATAAATGTAACAACAGATCCACCGGACAGACTATAAGATTACCGAAATGGCTTAGTGTGAGGGTATGCGGCGGAACGTGTTATCTCACGGGAGATTAATTAATTAATTAATTCGTGAATAAGAATGTATGATCAGAAAATCGGTTTAGCACGATTCCTCCCCGGGACCGTAGCTCCGTGGCGAAGGTGCCAAGGGTTAATTCGTATTGATAGATCGGTTGGTAACTTATGCGATTAGAAGTACAGTCCAAAACAAAATATTAAAGAGGAAAATTATGAATATACTTATAAATGACGGACTGTTATCACACGATCGATGCTTCCACAGCCAGATGGTTCACGGACTTGAGTGTTCGCTTCTGGTTAAGGACCTGTGTATGTTTGAGTGATATGAATTGTTTTGAATAGTCAGTGTTTGGAATTAATTATTTGCGTTGCCATATGCTGAAGTTGGCATCGCTTGTAGGAGAAGTAGCCTCGCTCCCTTTAGAGCGGTGAGGTGTGTGGGAGTGCATCATACGAATCGCCGCCCTCCTCCACGCAGCAGCCAGCCTCTGTCCACGGGGGAGAGTTGCTTGATCGCTCTCAGTTCTGCTCAGTGGACACCTCTCTCCACTGCTGGATGAGCTGCGCGATCACGCTCGTGCTGGTTCGCTGACAGCAGTTTCTCTCCGCTGTTGGATGAGCTGCATCGGCACGCTCCCTCTCTCTGGGTGGAGAACTCGAACGTGCTCGTTGCTGGTTTGCTGAAAGCAGGTTTTTCTCCACTGCTGGATGACTCAAGTCGCACGTGCTCTTGCTCTGGTTTGCAGAAGCTCTTGCTTGGTGCGTCGGTCGCTCTGCAGCTGGACTCAATGTAGAATAATCTTTCAGCAATACTCTGTCTTTCAGCTCTTGGAAATCACACTAGATGACGCCTCACTACCTTGCGAGTCTTGCCAACGTCAGTGGGTAGCGACGGGGCCACTTTGGCTTCTGCTCGCCGCCCCCTGCTCTGCAGCTCGCCGGCTGGCGACCTGTTGCTCTCGTTCCCGATTGGAACTGCTCCTGAGCCGGCCCACTGGTCGAACTCCCCGCGTTCCGACCTCCTCCGATTCAAACTCCCCGAGTTCCGACCCCCCTGGTAGAACTCCCCGAGTTCCGACCCCTCCGAGTCGAACTGTCTCCCGAGAGTCGACCCCCCCCGGTCGAACTCTGGTGAGCCGACCCCCCCCGGGTCGAACTCTTCCGAGTTGCTCCTCCGAGTCGAACTGTCTCCCGAGAGTCGACCCCCCGGTCGAACTCTGGTGAGCCGACCCCCCCCCCCCAAGTCGAACTGAGGTTTCAATGCTCAGGATCCTCTTTTTATTGCCCAAAAATCCCTTCACTCGGATCCTGCACACAAGGCGAGGTTTCTTTCGATTTTTGCTGTGTAAGGATTTGTCCGTATGTATCTGCGTCCGTGTGTGTGTGTCCGTACATGTGTCAGTGTGTGTCCTTGTGTAGATCACCCACGGTATATTCCGTTGTCATACTCCTACCATAAAACCCACAAGTAAAACAATCAAATGTTATAAATTGTCTCGAAGGCGCCTCTCTGTCTGGGTGCACAACCTGGAGGGAGGGGTGATATTCCCTCCGACTTTCACCGACGCACAAAGAAATGGTTAAAAAGTTTTAAGTTAACATTTCATTTCATCAGAGTTCCATAGTTATGATTCTGTATTAATCCAAGGTCTGAGTCAGCTTCTCGTTGTGGTGTTTGACTCGTGTTTCCCCAAGCGTATACACACTCCTACCCCGCGCTGCAGGGATACAAAGACGGCCGGGATTTCCCTTTCTCTCCGACCCTGGGTTTAACATCGCCCTTTGCTTACGTTGCAGTTTTGCTGTGCGCTTGCATTTCTTTTCCTCTCTACTCTTACTTTAACCCTGCTTATTATTTGCGTATGGGTGGAGGCTAGAGCATTTATGTTGACTTAGGAAAACCTGATTGTTATAGGCTTCGGGTCAAGTCGTATAGACATTATTAAAATATGGAAATACATTTCATATTAAATTAATAGACGGGTGATGGTTACATTGACGTAGCTTGTGGCAGGGTTCAATTGAAGTGGGTGTGAAGATCAATAACTTTAGCCTACCCTGTCGTTAAATTCCGACTTTAAGTTGCTTTAATAGTAATGCAGCACCAATTAGCTTTTTTGACTTAACTAGATCTAGGCTAACGCAACCTCCCAGTGACCCTGGCTTTGTGTTTACGTCAGCCCTTTGCAATCCACTGCGCTCTGCTCTCTATCTGCTCCCTCTGACCCTGGGAGGGCTCTGAACGTCAAAATCGTGTTAGTGGGTCAAGGTAAATATGACCCCCACATGCCATGCTGAGGCCTGGTTTGGTGTTTTTATTCATTATTAAAATTAAAAGAAACAATAGAAATATGTATCTATATGTATTGAAAAATTACTTGTTAATATTAAGATGGAAAAGGGGCCTAGATACAACACCTCCCCCAGGGGCCGTGGCAGGTGGAATGCTACCACACGCCTCTTCCACAGTAGCAGAGCACTCTGCGAGGCTTGCAGTGTGTCCTTATTCTGTCTTTTTAATTCTGGGCCAAAGAGGTCCCATAAACGTAAACGTGTTGTATTTAAAATATAACACAAACATAACAACAATGATGAATGGCTTAGTGGGTAAAGTAAGACGCACCCCAAAACGGGTGAGCTTAATAAATCCGATCTCTCCTATTACCGGATTATAGGATGCAAACCAAACTTTGTTGTATCAGTGTGGTGAGTCTGTGGGTCTTTGTGTGGTGACGATCTCTCTGGGTCTCTGTGTGATGATGGCCGTGTCGGGTGGTGGCGGGTTTAACAACACAACATTATGAGATTCACGAGATCTAACCCAAACAAGACCTGTACTACGGAGTCAACAACAACGACATGAGGGCTCTCCGACGCGCGTCGCGGTTGGGGTGAGGGTGAGGTCGCGCCGTCTCCTCCGTACGGATTGTTTCTTCTTTTCCCAACTGTGACGTTCTCGCTCTCTCCTCTCTTTTTGTCTCCACCGTCGCCAATCGTCGGAGCTCGGCATCCGCGGCCGCTCTCCTAGGTGGGCGACCCCAGCCCGAATTCTCGCCTGAAGCCCTCCCAGCCTCCCTGCTCAACGAGCCAGGCCCCGCACGCGTTCACCAGCAGGGCGGCCACCGCGTCCGTCACGGCCACCGTCTTCTCCGCGTCGCTCAGACGTAAGCAGTCCACCAGCCTCTTCGCGAGGGAGAAGCGAGCAGAGCACCACCAGGACCACCACGCGGCTCCAGCTCGCGGAGCCATCGCGGAGGACCTCCCAGGCCACGTCCACGAGCAGCCGGAGGAGCCCTCGGTGCACCACCCGCTCCTCCGTGTGGCTCACCAAGTCCAGAACGGAGTCTCTGAACCGCACGAGGAACAGGTCTGCCAGGCAGTTGACCACCTCCTGCACCAGCTGTGCTGGCTGAACCTCCTGCAGCTGCTGAACCTTCTGCACCTTCTGCAGCTGCTCCTGCAACTGCAGCCACTCCGTCTGTGTCGCTAGGTGAGCCATGAAACCGGCGATCAGATTCGCTGTCAAGAAGGTCAGCAGCTGCAGCACCTCCTTCTCTTCCTCCCCCTCATTTCCCTCCTCCTCCTCCTCCCCCTGTCTCCTTCCACCTCCCTGTGTCTCCCTCCTCCCCCGGTCTCCTTCCTGCTCCCCGTGTTTCCCTCCTTCCCCCGTCTCCCTCCTCCCTGTGTCTCCCTCCTCCTTTTCCTTTTTTGCTGATGAAGTTTTTCTATTTCCACGAGGTGGTAACACCATATCCCTTATTCTGTAATTGTAATTCTGGGCCAAAGAGGTCCCACAAATGTAAACATTTTGTATTTAAAATATAACACAAACATAACAACAATGAATAGCTTAGTGGGTAAAGTAAGACGCACCCCAAAACGGGTGAGTTAAATCAATCCGATCTATCCTACTACCGGATTATAGGACGCAAACCATACTTTGTTGTAACAAGAACATAAAAAAACTGAGTCTCTTAATCAGGTGAATACGGTAAAGGGGCTGAGTCTGTGGTTGACAGTGTGGTGAGTCTGTGGGTCTCTGTGTGGTGACGATGTCTATGGGTCTCTGTGTGGTGATGGCCGTGTCGGGTGGTGGCGAGGTATAACAACACAACATTTATATATTCACGCGATCTAACCCAAACAAAACCTGTACTACGGAGTCAACAACAACGACATGAGGGCTCTCCGACACGCGTCACGGTTGGGGTGAGGTTGCGGTCTGTTGTATATGTAGGTTATGAAAATTTGATGAAAATAATAAAAATTAAATCAAATTTGAAATTTGCATAATTATCCGAAAAAATGTTAATTTGCTGTAATTTATGCGCATAAACTATGCGAATGCGAGAGAGAATCGTATTAATTTATGCTAGTGTATGTGTGATTATGCTACTGCGAGCCGTTATGATAATTAGGCCCCGCCTCGTTGACGAGGGTCGGTTTTCAATCGGGATAATGCAATTAATCATATGCAGTTATGCAGGTACTTGAGTATGTCAGATTAAACTCGGCTGTGTTGTTTAACTTTGTACTATCGATCAGTATTATTCCCGCTTTAACATTTACTGAGTATGTGGTAGTGTGTTCAGCCAGGTCTCCAAGTTCAGATCTCAGCACAGAATACAGTTCTTATGCATAAATGTCACGAAAGAACACAACACTTCTGTGTTAATCAATTTTAATGACGATAGTGATAATGACGATAATGATGACGATGGTGATAATGATGATAATGATGACAATAATAACAATGGTGATGATGCGTACTTCAACAGCTCCAGCACGAGACAGTTGTGTCCGCGGAAGTGGAACGAGTGCAGGACGCGGATGACGCCGTGCAGCTCAGCACTGCCCTCCCCCTGCAGCTCCGTGATCACCTTCAACTCCATCCTCTGCATCTCCATTTTGGTAGGGCTGTGTGCACACAGCAAGTCTGTGGGTCTCTGTGGGTCTCTAGTTCATAGTAGTTTTACGACGGTTAATTTTTTAGTGAGATAGTTTCAGTTTATAGTTAGAGCTAGTTTTGCAGAGGTTATTATCATTGTTGTTTACTATTATACTCATTATTTTGTAACCATGTTGTATTTACTTGCATTTATTATCTATTATTGTATTCATTTATAATTATGACCATGGCCGCTGTGTTAAGACCACCAGCACCCACCCACACCACCACCACCACCACCAACCCCATCACCCCTGCCCCAACCTACTGGATGGGCAGTGCCAGCATCTTGACAGCCACCAGGAATCCCATATTGTGGTCCACGCACCGCAGCACCACTCCCTGCCCTCCCTCGCCAATCTTCTCTCGCACCTCGAAGCGGCATTGGAGCTGCTCCTGGGGTATCTAAGAAGCAGCAGCAGCAGCGCCGCAACGGCCAGTCAGAGTCACAATCACGATGGGAATGTTTTACGCTTAGTGGTAGCAGCAGTGGTAGTACTGAGTAGTAGTTAGTAGCAGTAGTGTCTGTGTGCGCCTGTGTGCCTGTTTGTGTGCGCATCTGCGTGTGTGTGTGTCTGTCTGTGCGAGTTTCACAGGGATATTTCTGCTTGCAAGCTTTGACTTTAACATAGCCATTTCTGTGACCAGACACAAGCTAATCACTCAGCAATTTCAATGCTAAATTATCCTGTTTGATTTGTACTAGGTGCCTCTGTGGATGTGTAGGCTTTGACTTTAACATAGCCATTTCTGTGACCAGTCACAAGCTAATCACTCAGCTCTTTCAATGCTAAATTTTATGCTAATTCGTTTGTCAAGGCGCTCTGTTTCTTCTCACACAGCTTAAAGGTCGCGGTCTGAGCTTGGCTGTGTTCACTCCAGCGCTTTCCTCCAGACAGTCTCGTCCCTTCACCTGATGAAGGCCGCTTGTGTTGTGGCCGAAACGTCGTGAGAATTTTATTGTGTTATTTTATTTGATCAATGTATTATTTTATTCTCATTCTACGCTACTTTACCGAAAGAACCAAAGAAGATGAATCCTTGCAGCCAAGATAGCTTTAAATCGAAATTTAACAGAATGGTATTGAACCTTTTTCTTTACAGGGTGGCCCTGGGGCTTGCCACGTGGCAGGTGTCGTCCATTGTCCATACCAGACCCCTCCAGCTCTCTCACCCTGGGTCAGCTGCCCCTTCCATGTCCTGGAAACCATGGCAAGGTCATCCTATGAGGACTGCCTGGATGAAAACCAGCATGGAAGGGGCCCAGGGTGGGACCGGCTATGCTTTTGGGCTAGTCCCGTTTGTGTGTGGTGTGCGGTGTCTTCGTAGCAATCGTTCTCCACTGTAGTCCTGGCATCTGCTGCTCAGCTTCATTCCACAGCTGTGGTTCCAGTGGCGCGGTCTCTCCGGGGACCCATGTGGTGTGTGTGTGGGTGTGACATGTATCACGGGGTGGGTGGATAGTATCGTGATAGTGGTCATGGTAGGCACCGATCCACGACCTCCATCACCCCTACTGAGTGGTGGACATGCCACCACAAAGCAGCATGCGGCGGAGGAGTGAGGTGACCGCTCTCGCCTCACGAGCGAGGCCCTCTCGCTTCCTCTTCATTCCCTGCATCACCACCTCCATCTCCTCCTTTGTCTCATCCTCCTCCACCTCCTCTTAATCCTCCACCACCATCTTCTCCCCCTCTTCTGTTTTCTCCATTCTCTCTTCATGCTCCTCAACCTCCGAGGTGGCGTCGGTGGCATCGGTGGTGGCAGCGGAGGTGCTGGAGGTGATGGCCGTGGTGGCGGTGGCAATGGTGGTGATGGTGGCAGCGGAGGTGGCGGTGGCGGCAGCGGTAATGGCGGTGGCGCCAGCGGTGGTGGGGCGGAGGTGGCAGCGTTGGTGGTGGTGATGGTAGTAGTCCTGGCGAGGCACCGCTCTTCCTCCATGAGGCGCTTCTCCTCCTCGACGCTCTTCACGTTGGCGAGACACTTCTCCTCCACCAGACGCTTCTCTTCCGTGAAGCACTTCACTTTAACGAGGCGCTTCTTGAGGAAATAGTCTCTGAAGCAGTTCTCCTCTGTGCGGCGCTTCACCCTGGCAAGGCGCTGCACCTCAAAGAGGTGCTCCTCTACCATGTGGCGTTTCTCTGTCGCATGGTCCTTCTCCTCCTGGAGATGCTTCACCCCGCTGAGATCCTTCAACTCCCCAATTATCCTCTGTTCAAGCAAAGATAATCACATGAATATACAGACATGCAAGCAGAAATTCATTTAAGTTTTTCAGATTCATTTATTTGGTATAACCCTGTGAGCTATGTTGCTCTTGACTCGGGTGCAACCGCAACAAACAAAAACATGATCAAGGAATATCTTAAAGCGACTACACGCAACAGAAAAATCCAGGAAAAGACAGCAAAGTCTTCCAGAAAAGCACCGTATATCAACACTGTGTGCAAAAATCCCGGTGGGATGCAAGTCGAATAATAACAATCATAAGACAATTTAGATTAAAGTTATCAGGCTAACTCTGTACTACAAAAAACAAACATGGCTAAACCAAAACGTTTTCAAAATCACCAAAATAAAGCTATAAAAACAATGTAACAGTGATCATAGAAACTGTGATTCAAATTTAACAATTAACGATATATACATAACATGTATGACCAAACTTTGCAGCCATAGCTGGCTGTATGAGTCACTCCATAACAGCAGGATTATGAGTCGCAGTATGTAAAAAAATATTCAATACACCTTTAAAGATCAGTACACTATTCAAGTGTACATCTATGGTACAATTTATTGAAAATAAGTTTTGGGAACAGAAACTTATTTCTTTTAAACAACAGACAAATATTAACAAGCACTGTTTATTACATTAACTTTGTTTAACTTTTTTGGTCCCAGTTGAGACATTCAGAACTATGACAAAACAAATAATTGTGCTCTGATCTAATGTGCAATCTGTGGCATATGAATTTGTTAAGGTGATGTTGTCCGGTCCTGTACATATCAAGTACAGTGAGGGAAAAACTTATTTGATCCCCTGCTGATTTTGTACATTTGCCCACTGACAAAGAAATGAACAGAATATAATTTTAATGGTAGGTTTATTTGAACAGTGAGAGGCAGAATAACAACAAAAACATCCAGAAAAACATGTCAAAAATGTTATAATTTGATTTCCATTATCTTCCTAGCGAGGCCACGCTAGGAGGATAAAAGGGGACCCCGGGCAAAGGTTTGGGGCTGTTGCTTGGAGTGGAATCTCGTCGGACTGCTGGAGTCATCGTCACCATCTGCATTTTCTCGGCGGTGTCAGACAGGCAGTCTGTTAGCTCTCTTGACTGAAAGTGTAGTGACCCCTTGTACCCTGTGAAGGCTATAATAAATAGAGTACCTCCTGCTCCTCGTGTCTCTGCGTGTATCGCTAGACGTGGATCATAACGACAGTAGATGTACACTCACTCTGAGTTTTTACTCAATGACGTTAAACTTCACATCTACCCTACCTCCATGCTACATGCCGACAACCCACTGCTTTGGTAACCAAACTGCAACGTATTTTATTAGTAAACCTGCATTTTCTAATTTTACCCAAATCTTAACCTCGGTTGGATGTTGCCA
Organism: Petromyzon marinus; assembly: GCF_048934315.1. Lineage (NCBI taxonomy): Eukaryota > Metazoa > Chordata > Hyperoartia > Petromyzontiformes > Petromyzontidae > Petromyzon > Petromyzon marinus. The sequence goes on from NC_133689.1 coordinate 24,259,472, forward strand.
TCCTGCCGTGGAAACAACGAATCATTCGTGTCTCGAGCAGAAGATTGCAAGCCTTGTGTTAGAGAATGGCCCACTGAAGCTGTAATCACGGAGCTACTTCTGAGTACATTTCAAGTGCCCTCTCATCCACGTAATAAAGAGCAGGATCCTCCCTCCTGTAACGTTGGTCGTAACAATGTTCTTACTTCTTTGTGCTGTCAAGGACAACCGGGCTCACCTTGGTCTGTCTCACTGTCACACTCACCTCTATTCGTACACTCACTCATCTGGGTCTGTCTCACTGTCATACTCACCTCATCCACACGCACTGACGTAGGTCTGTCTCACTGTCACACTCACATCACTAGTCACACTCACCCACCTGGGTCTGTCTCACTGTTACACTCACCTCTCTACCACACTCACCTGGGTTTGTCTTACTTTAACACCACATTCCACAGACACTTACATTGGTCTGTCTCAATGTCACACTCACCTCTACCCACACACACTCACCAGAGTCTGTTTCACTCTCTCACTCATTTGTCTTCCTACACTCACTCACTTGGGTCTGTCTTACTGTCACACTCACCACTCTACCCACACTAACCTGGGTCTCACTGTCTCACCTCTCTTCAAAAACACTGAATTCCTGCTGAACAACACGCGGTTCAACCCACAAGCACTTGGGAGAGCTACAGGGCTCACATGCCATGTCCTTCACAGTCCTGTAATTCGTTTTATTATTATTGCCATAATTGAGTTTGGCAAAAGCCTGTGCGAGACTTTGAACAATGTACACACAGGACCGTCCATAAGGGTGCTAGGCCAGGGGAAAATCCCAGCATGTGGGCCTCCGACGCGTTCAAATTCCACCGCAAGTATTACATCTGACACCCCCGTGACATTGAAGCGCAGGGCCCCCCCAATGCCCGCGGACCTGGGCGGTCGCTCCGATTCTCCGTATCCAAGGGGCGATTCTATGTGCACAATGCAGACCTTCTTGTAAAAACATGGTTTTACGAGGGCCTCCTCACGCAAATTAAGTAGAGAACCACATTACTGCCATGTGATGGTTTATGTTTCGCAGTCATTGACGACCAGGCTGAGATCATGAACTCGCTAGACTTGACAACCCACTTTGATCACAGGCGGGTGCCTGGATTCAGACCCAGTTACTCCGTGGTCCCACTTAAGTGCTCTGACCTCTCGGTCACTGGGCCGCCTCTAAACACCCCCCATGTTAAATACATAAGTAGCAAACCTGTATCGTGAGCAGCAGCATTCTTTGAATACTCTGCCAAAACAATTTGAATTGTGGAGTGTTGACCCAATTTCGCAATTGCTTTATCATACCTTTGGTTGCAGGAATAATTTCTACAAGACCGAGTTCTAGAGAGCCCCTTTACACGATGTTTTGTTCTACTCTTCCACACTGAGCAGATATTTTAGAAGATGGAGTACCCACACTTTAACACACCACATGCACCTTGCTGCTCGATTGTGGCTTACCCATTTCTACTGATTGGTGGACAGAGGCAGGGGGGGTTAAGAAACTCAAACGTTTGTTTCAACTGCTGTTACAGAAGGGGAACAGATGGGCAGTGGAGCAGGGAGGTAGAGGGGCAGTGGAGTAGAAGGGCAGTGGAGCATTGGAGTAGTTGAGCAGTAGGGCAATTGAGCAGATGGGCAGTGGGACAGCGGAGCAGAAGAGCAGTGGGCCAAATGGGTAGTAGGGCAGTGGAGTAGTGGAGCAAAGGGACAGTTGGGCAGAGGGGCAATGGATCAATTGAGCAGTGGGACAGTGGGACAGTGGGGCAGTGGAGCAGTGGATCAGTGGGGCAGTGGAGTAGAGTGGCAGTGTTGTGAAGGAGGCGAATCACCTGAATATCTTTTCCCACCGACATTTGTATGTGCTCTAAAGAAGGACCATCTCTCAAAACGGCGATCATTCTATATTTGTCCTTGTACCTCCACACACAGCTGGAAAACCGCACACCTGAGCCAAGGCACATTTAACCAACTCAGGCAGCACTTGCAAGCAATTCAAATATATTTTTTGTCATCATGGGTTTATTTCAAAGAGTTTATAGTACCAATAAGAACAATGGTATTTAACCGTATTATTTGCAGGGTGGCCCTGGGGCTTGCCATGTGGCAGGTGTCGTCCATTGGCCGATCCAGACCCCTCCAGCTCTCTCACCCTGGCTTTTCTGCCCCTTCCATGTCCTGGAAACCATAGCAAGGTCATCCCATGAGGACTGCCTGGATAAAAACCAGCATGGAAGGGGCCCAGAGTGGGGCCGGCTATGCTTTTGGGCTAGTCCCGTGTGTGTGTGGTGTGCGTGGTGTCTTGGTAGCAATCGTTCTGCACTTCAACAGCTGTGGTCCCACTGGCAACGTTTCTCTGGGGAACCGTGTGGTAAGTGTGTTTCATGTATCACGGGGTGGGTGGGTGTGGCATGTATCACAGGGTGGGTGGGTAGTATGGTGATAGTGGTCATGGTTGGCACCAATCCACGACCACCACCATCACCCCTACTGAGTGGTTGACATGCTACCACAAAGCAGCACGCGGCGGAGGAGTGAGGTGATCGCTCTTGCAACGCGAGCGAGGCCCCCTCGCTTCCTCTTCTTTCCCTGCATCACCACCTCCACCACCTGCACCTCTTCCATCTCCTGCTCCTTTGTCTCGTCCTCCATTTCATCTTCATCCTCCACCACCATCGTATCCCCCTTCTCTGTTTTCTCAATTCTCTCCTCATCCTCCTCAACCTCCTCGTCCTCGGAGGTGGCAGAAGTGGTGGCAGTGGTGTCGGTGGTGGTGGTGTTGGCTGAGGTGGCAGTGCTGGTGATGTCAGTGGCGGTGGTGGTGGTGGTGGCGGTAGTGGTAGTGTTGGTTGCGTTGATAGCGGCAGAGGTGGTGGTTGCCATGGTGGTGGCAGTGGTGGTGGCGTTAGCGGCAGGGCGGTCGGTGGTGATGATGGCGGTGGACGTGGTGGAGTTGGTGGAGGTGGTTGCGGTAGCGTCAAAGGTGTCGGTGGTGGCGGTGGCAGCAGTGGTGGTGGCGCTGGCAGTGGAGTAAGTTGTGGTGGTGGCAGAGGTGGTGGTTGCCGCGGTGGTGGCGGTGACGGTGACGGTGGCGGTGGTGGCAGTCGTGTCAGTGGTGGCAGTGATGGCGGGGGTGGCAGCGGTGGTGGTGGTTGCAGCGTTGCTGGCAGTGGTGGTGATGGCAGCGGTCCTGACGGGGCACTGCTCCTCCTCAAGGTACTTCTCATCCTCCTCCAGACGCTTCTCCTCAAGATGCTTCATCTCACGAAGTCGCTTCTCCTCCGCGAAGCACTGCACTATAACGAGTCGCTTCTTGAGGAGATGGTCTCTGAAGCAATGCTCCACTGTGCGGCACTTTTCCCTGGCCAGGCGCTGCACCTCAAAGAGGCGCTCCTCTACCAGGAGGCGTTTCAGCGTCCCAAGGTCCTTCTCCTGAAGACGCTTCACCCCGCTGAAGTCTTTTAACTCCCCAATTATCCTCTGTTCAAGCAAAGATCACCACATTAATATTCAGACATGCACATGCAAACAAAAATTAATACCCACATGCATGCAAACATAAACGTGCACATAAACCCAACACAAATGCATACTCACACATCTTTGTACAGATGCAGACATCCACGTTCACTCATTCAAACTCGCTTTTTACACTCGCATGAATATACACAGTCAAGAAAATTTCAAATCAAGATTGAATATATAAAATCACCTGATAACATAACACCTTATCCATCAATACTTTTATCACATTGTACGTGTAGCCCTAACCCTTAATAATCCCAACCCCTACATAATCAAAATACATGTTACATCCTCATATATCCTCACACACCCCATACATGCACTTAAGTCTGTGATCGACTGGGAATATTTCATAGCAATTGTTGGCAACAATCATCACTGGCAATAGTTTCCACAGAATGTTACATTATAAAGATCTCGTAGCCCATAATCTCGACAAATTTCACGCAGTGCCCATAGTGGGCAACTGGAATGGCTACTTCCAATCAACTGAACTAGCAGACGTAATTAATGTGACTGATTTATATCATTTCGTCCTCAATGGTAATAAATGACCAATGCATGAGTGGGATGGTGGAGAGATTGGCTGATGGTGTCTGGAGCTGGTTTTGATATACAGAGAGGTGAAGCAGAGGAATGTTCCAGAGAGATGGTGTCTTGTGATGTTATAGATTCATGATAAGGCTATATGATGGTCTATTTAATTGGTGGTGGTGTGGTGAGAAAGGTAATGTGGAGAGATGGTGTGCCAGTTTTGTAGATAATGTGTATTTGACCCCCACAGACCCCATACACACCTTTGGGGAGCGATGCTTGTAACCTTGGCCTGGGAAAGGGTCCACTTTATCCATAATGTCACCCCAGGTGGTCGACTGGCGCGACGATTCCCGGCCTGCGAAGAGCAGACAGGTAATTCAAAGGACGAGTAATGAATTAGAGAACGAAGAACATGGAGTTTCACAGAACGAATTTTAAGATCCCTGTAATTAGCTCTTTCCACACAACAGGAGCTGCTATTGAGAAATATTCATCACATGGCAGTAAAACTTTACAAGCCATGTTTTTGTGGGCATTCTGAGACCATTAATTCCATAAGCTTGAGACCCCAGTTTAAACAAAAATGGCTGAAATTCAGATATAAACCCATCGTTTCTGGAACACTCGATCATTACGTCTTCCCATCACAACCAAGCCATGTCTTCTCAAAGTAATTGATAAAGGAGCCTCCTTCTCTGTATAGAAGCCACGTGATGCAGGTATCTGGGACTTACCCTCATAGTCATCCACAATCTCAGCCCACTTGATATGGCTATCCATGTTGTTGGGAAAGAGTAGATTCTGCGTGAAGTTGGATGGCCTGTGGAGTTTGGAACAACGCTAAGATTTAGCAACAATTTGAATCACTCATCCTCTAAAATATTACATATTTGGCCACTCACTGTACCAATCCCATCACTTCCATGCCTGTTGCTTTCAAGCCAACGCCCGCACTTGTTTGCCACTCATACGTGCTTCTGATCACTCACTCATCGATCCACACAAACATGTTTATTCCACCAGCCTATTACATTAAACATAATCGCCAAACTTAATGATATTTAATCCACACATGCATGTTAATGTACAGCCCATTTGCATTAATCGAATTCTTGATAAACACCCCCCCCCCTATGCCTTGTAGGTCATGAGGGTCATATGACCTTACTTAAATTATTTGTTATAAACCGAGCATGACGTCGTGGGTCACGTGATGTCAGAGACACCACCCATGTGGCTGTGACATCACAGATTAGAGACAACTATGGCAGCAGCTGGGGTCTGAACAAGAAGGCAGACTCCTCCCCAATGTTGAATAACATTCAATACATAAAATGTAGGGCACAATTGTGCCAGCAATCAGAAAACAATAATTGTAGACATGTTATTCATACTCTGAGATTTAAACAAGTTAGTTATTAATTTTAAAATGCTGACTCGCTTATGTCTAAACAGTGACAGTAAAAGCAACATATCAGGGCATGCCAAGTAACCTATCTAGCAGTCCTAATTTGATTGCAGAAAATAAAAATACCAACATATCAACAATAATGAGGCTTTAATTTGCGGTCAAAATGTAAAATAAAGATAAACAACACTCATAGTCAACAGGGACGCTCACCTCGTTGAGGATTCGCTCTCCAACGTCGTCTGCAGCTGCTCCCTCGTGCGCATTCCTCTCGACTGGCGGTGGAGGCGTGGCTATGACGTACAAGAAATGACGTCACTTCCGCGAGGCTCCGCCCCCACGCGCACAGCTGCCGCACCACGTGGTGCAGTGCGGGTGGTGGCCGTGGGTGGTGATGATGATGGGTGATGATGATGGGTGGTGGTGGTTGATGATGGTGGGTGGTGATGATGGTTATAGATGACGATGGGTGGTGATTATGATGGGTGCTGATGGCTGTTGATGATGATGGTTGATGGGTGATGATGTGTGTTGATGATGGTCGGTGGTGGTGGTGTTGATAGGTGGTTGATGATGATCGGTGGTGATGATTGTGATAGATGGTGATAATGATGGTTGGTGATGATGGTGGGTGTTCATGCTGATAATTGGTGTTAATGATGTAAGGTGGTGATCACGATGGGTGGTGATTATGATGGGTGATGATGCTGATTTGTGGTGAGGATAATGATGGGTGATGGTGATGTTGGGTGGTTGGTGGCAATGATGATGATGGTGGTCCGTGATAATGGGTGGTGGTGATGATTAGTCATGGTGATGATCATGGTTTATGGGTGGTGGTTATGATAGGTAAAAGTGATGATGGGTGGTGCTGATGATTGGTCATGGTGATAATGATGGTTGATTGGTGGTGGTTTTGATAGTTGGAAGTGATGAAGGGTGGTAGTGATGAAGGGTGGTGATCATGATGGGTGGTGATGATGGGTGATGATGATGATTGGTGGTGATTGGTGATGATTGGAGATTGGTGGTGATTGGAGATTGGTGGTGATTGGAGATTGGTGGTGATTAGTGGTGATTGGTGATTGTTGTGATTGGTGGTGATTGGTGATGATTGGTGATTGGTGGTGATTTGTGATTGGTGGTGATTGGTGATTGGTGGTGAAAGGTGATTGGAGATTGGTGGTTATGGATGGTGTTTGGTGGTGATTGATGGTGATTGGTGATTCATGGTGATTGGTGGTGATTGATGGTGATTGGTGATTCATGATGAGTGGTGGTGATTGGTGATTGTTTTTGATTGGTGATTCGTGGTGAATGTTTGTTATTGGTGTTTGGAGATTGGTGTTGTTTGGTGGTGATTGGTGATTAACAGTGATTGGTGGTGATTGGTGTTTGGCGGTTGGTGGTTATTGGTTGTGATTGGTGATTAACGGTGATTGGTAATTTGTGGTATTTAGCGATTAGTGGTGATTGGTGGTTCTTGGGTGGCGGTTGTGGTTGCTTGGGGGTGGTGGTGGGTGGTGGTGGTTGGAGGGTGGTGGTGGGTGGGTGGTTGTGGGTGAGTGGTTGTGGGTGGTGGTGGTGGTTGGTGGTGGTGGTTGGTGATATTGGGTGATTGATCATGATGGGTGGTGGTGATGATGGGTCTGTGGTGGTGGTGATGATAGGTGATGGGTGGTTGTGATGAAGGATGCTGGTCATGATGGGTGGTGATGTGTGACGATGATGTTGGGTGGCGATGATGATGGATGATGGATGATGATTATGTGATGATGAGGGGAGGTGGTGGTTGTGGTTGGTGGTGGTTGTAGTTGCTGGTGGTTGTGGTTGGATGAGTTGGTCGTTGGTTGTGGATGGTGGTGGTTGGTGGTGATTGGTTGTGGGTGGTGGGTGGGGGTGGGTGGTGGTGGGGATGGGTGGTGGTGGGTGGTGGTGGGTGGTGGTGGTTGGTGGGTGGGGATGGGTGGTGGTGGGTGGTGGTGGTTGGTGGGTGGTGGTGGTGGTAGTGTTTGGTGGGTGGTGGTGGTTGGTGGTAGGTGGTAGTTGGTGGGTGTTTGTGGGTAGTGGTGGTTATGGTGGTTGGTGGGTGGTGGTTTGTGGGTGGTGGTTTGTGGGTGGTGTTGGTGGATGGTAGTGGTTGGTGGGTGGTGGTGGTGGGTGGTGGTGGTTGGTGGTAGGTGGTAGTTGGTGGGTGTTTGTGGGTAGTGGTGGTTATGGTGGTTGGTGGGTGGTGGTTTGTGGGTGGTGGTTTGTGGGTGGTGGTTGGTGGATGGTAGTGGTTGGTGGGTGGTGGTGGTGGTTGGTGGGTGAGGGAGGTGGTTGGAGGGTGGTGGTGGTGGTTTGTGGGTGGTGGTTGGTGGATGGTAGTGGTTGGTGGGTGGTTGTGGTGGTTGGTGGGTGGTGGAGGTGGTAGTGGGTGGTGGTGGGTGGTTGGTGGATGTGGGTGGTTGGTGGTTTGGTGGTGGTGGGCGGTGGGTGGTTGGTGGAGATCGGTGGTGGGTGATGGTGGGTGATGGTGGGTGGTGATGCGTGGTGGTGGGTGGTGCTGGGTGGTGCGTGGTGCTAGGTGGTGGTGGATGGTGGTGGGTAGTGGTGGGTGGTGGGTGGTCGTGGGTGGTGGTTAGTGGTGGTGGGTGGTGGGTGGCGGGTGGTGGTGGAGGTGCGTGGTTGGTAGTGGGTTGTCGTGGCTCGTGGTTGGTGGTGGGTGGTGGTGGGTGGTGGCTAGTGGTTGGTGGGTAGTGGGTGGTGGTGGTGGTTGGTGGTGAGTGGTGGATGGTGGAGGTGAGTGGTGGTGGGTGGTGTTGGGTGGTGGTGGGTGGTTGGTGATGATGATTTATAATTGGTGCTGTTGATGATAATGATGATTGGTGCTGGTGATGATGATTGCTGCTGGTGATGATGATGATGATTGGTGCTGGTGCTGGTCATAACGCTGATTCGTGCTGGTGATAATGATGATGATTGGTGCTGGTGATGACGACTGATGATTGGTGATGACAATGATGATTATTGGTGATGCTGGTGATGATGATTGGTGCTGGTGATGATGATTGGTAATGAAGATAATGATTGTTGCTGGTGATGATGATTGGTGCTGGTGATGAGCATGATGATGAGTGCTGGTGCTGGTTATGATGATGATGATGATTCGTGCTGGTGAAGATGATCATGATTGGTGCTGGTGATGATGATTATTTGTGCTGGTCATGATGATGATGGTTCGTGCTGGTCATGGTGATGATGATGATTGGTCCTGGTGCTGGGGATGATGATGATGATTGGTGCTGGCCATGATGATGATTATTGGTGCTGGTTATGATGATAATGGTTCGTGCTGGTGCTGGTGATGATGACAGGTTGGGTTCATAATTGCCCGGTAGAATGAGTATATAATGGCCAGGTAGGGTGGGGTCACTCACCAACTCATCCATTCATCTTGTGTGTGGTGATCCACCAACCCCCGCCTAGATTTCAGGCGCCTTCCCAAAACTGCAATTCAATCACTCACGCACCCACTCCTTTACTCACCCACCCCCTCATTCACTCACCCACGCACTCATTCACTCGCCCATGCACTCATCAACGTACACACCCACTCATTCACTCACCCATACACTCATCAACTTACAGACCCACTCATTCACTCGCCCACGAACTCATTCACTCACTCACCCACTCATTAACTCACCCACCCACTCATTCACTCACCCACCCACTCACTCATTCACTCACCCATACACTCATCAACTTATCCACCTACTATTTCACTCACCCACTACTCATCCACTCACTCACCAACTCGTTCACTCACCCATTAATCATTAACTCACCCACCCACTCATTCACCCCCCCCCCACTCATTCGCTCACCCACCCACCCACACATTCACTCACCCAACTATTCATTCACTCACCTACCCACTCATTCACTAACTCAACCACTCACCCACCCACTCATTCACTCACCCACCCACTCACTTATTCACCAACCCATCCACTCATTCACACAACTGCCCTTCTGTTCACTAACCCACCCTATCCACTCATTCACTCACCCACCCATTCACTCACCCACCCTTTCACTCACACACCCATCTACTCATTCACCATCACATCTACTCATTAACTCAACCACCCACCCATTCACTCACCCAACCACTCATCCACTCACTCATTCACCCACCCACTCATTCCTCGACATCAGGAGGAAACAAGGAGGTGGAAAGGTGCTGATGCAGGCCGTTTTAAAAGTCTTTGATGACCGCTTTTGTTGCAATCGAAACGTCGTAGTTTTTTGTTATTTTTTGCTACTTTCTCTGAACCTATCTACGTGGTGACTTTACCGAAAGACCCAAGAATACAAATACAACTTATTGGGTAGTCAGAATTCATCAGCACCAACCTGTATGTTGAACCTCTTTCGCACCGTACGTAGCCAACCGTGCAAATCTGTAGGTCTCTCTGGGTGTCTATAATGAGTGACCCATTGTTACTTAAAACTATTTTGGCAATGAAGTGATACGTGATATAATTGAATAGATTTTAAGCACTACAATTTTGAAAAAATATATATTGAATAAATTAAAAATAAAGAATAAAAGTAAGTACATGGTAATAAAAGCAACAGTTAAAATGTGTTGGATTTAGTAATAGCATGCCAAATGATGAGTTATTTAGCCTGAAAAATAGTGCAAATACAAATAGATTTTACAAGGAAAAGTGATTTATATTTACTAAATGTCTGAGCAATGGTAATTTAGATTTACTAAATATTTTGAGGAATCTGATTAATATTTCTTAATGATCTGGCTGAAATTGATTTACATGTACTAATTGCCTGGGTGAAATTGATATAAGCTTACTAAATATCTGGTTCAATGATTTGGATTTACTAAATAAAATACTTATATTGAATGTCTGTTGCCATAACATTTATATTTCTAATCCACCCAATAGCATGCCTTCATGGTGCCACAATTCACTTACGTTAAGTCAACCGAGCACCATCAAAAAGATAAGAACTATGAAAAGGAACAGCAGATTGACATGTATTTGTGCAATTTTGTCTCAACATGTTTATCCAACATATTACAAGTACAAAAGAAAGAGGGGCTATGAAAAAACAAAGACAGAAACCATGTATCTGTACAATAGGGATACAATACCTGAAGTCTATTAATAATTTGTGGGCATTACAGGCACAGATTCCTTTTTTGGATGTGATTCAAGGTTTTAGTCTTGTTAGTGCATTTAAATTACGACAATTAAAAAAAAATATGTAAAGATACTTTCATAATATTTCTTTCTTATGTGCGCAAATTGAAATCCTAAGGGCCAATATGTTTATAAAACAGCTAAAAGAGATTAAAACATCACGTGAATTGATCCACAATCCAGGTGGACCTATCTTTTTTAACATGCACAATTACAAGCATGGCTTCCTAACAAGTAAACTAGCACAACCTTCAGATGTTCCATGCATCTTACATCTATTCCTTTCGAAACGTCGTGAGAATTTTTATTGTTTTATATATATTTATTATTTTATTGTTTCCCTTCAACGTGACTTTACCGAAAGAGCTAAGAATATGAATTACTGCAGTCACGAAAGCTTTAAATGAAAATTTTACCGCCTCTACGGGGAGGGTTTCCACGTCACTTTAAGATCCTTCAACAAACTCCGGGATAAGAAGGCTCAGCTGATCGAGTCTCTCACCTTTCTGAAGAGATGCCGCGACTCTGGGGTAATTCCAATCGCATTTACACTGACCTCTGCTGCTGTAACTTCTTCTAATGCGAAACGAATTATTTTCAAAACTAGCTTAGCTCTTATCTCAGAGAAAATCAGACTTATACGCACCGAACTAGATCAGTTAGACAAGACACTCTACAAATCACACTTATCATTGACGGCAACAATGTCCAGGTGACCGTCCCTCCCGCCTCTACATGGTGTGTGCGTGCATTCGTGCGAGGGGGGCGCCGCGTCGGCGCCGTCACTCCCAAGTGGCGGCGTCACGGCGGTGGGCACGGCCCCGACGGAGAGGCTCCGCTGCGGCAGCACCACAACTGTGTAGAGGCTAAACAGCGGACGTCTGCGAGAGCACCGGCCTCGGGAGAGTGGCGGGAAATCCGAGGCACCGGTGGCGGCGTCACGGCGGTGGGTATGGCCCCGACGGAGTGGCTCAGCTGTGGCAGCACCACACAGCCCCCCGAGGTGTCAGTCCTCGTCCCGGGTTGACTGGAGCACCTCGCCTGGGTTGCCCCTACAAGGTAGCGCCGCGGGGTCCGCGGGACTCGTCCGGCTCTCGTGGCTGGCCTTGGCGGTGGTGGCTCCACCTCTCGGGGTTCCGGCGGCGGTCTCCTCCTCCACTCCAGTGGTTCTCACCGGTCCTGGGTACGTGCGAGCTGGAAGACAAACTCGGTAGCGGTAGGGTGCAGGGGCCATCGTACCCGTCTCTCCTGGCTCGGGTCGGGACCCCCTGGGGCCCGGGGCTCCGTGGGGCCCATACACTGTGCAAGGCCCCCGGGTATGGGGGGGGGGGGGTGTGGGGACCCCGGGGTATCGGGGTCCTCGAACGGCGGGGTTCTCCCTCGCTGGGGCCGCCCTCCATGGTTTTATTCGCCGGACATTGACCACCATCTCCCGGCCTCTCTCCCCCCCTTGAATCAGTACCGTCCAGGGGGAGATCTGTCGCCCCACGGTCCAGGGTCCCCGCCAGTAGGTGGTTAGCTTCCCCATCTGTCCGGCCCCGACGCGAGTGGTGTGCAGCCACACCTTGGAGCCCGCCGAGTAGAAGGGGGCTCCATCCGGGGTCGGGCGCCCTGCTCCTGCCGCTGGTGTGCGGCCTCGCCTTGCAGGTAGGCCCGGACCCTAGCTCCGCATAGGGTCGAACTCACTACCCTGGTCAGTAATGACTCGTTCGGGGATCCCGTGCTTAAGTATGTAGTGTTCCACGAATGTTCGGGCCACTATGAGGGTTGTCTTATCGGGGATGGCCACCGCTATGGGATAGCGTGTGAAGTACAACACCGCTACAAGAATATATCGGTTGCCCCGGTGGGATCGCGGGAATGGCCCCTGCAGGTCGATCCCAACCAGCTGATTCGTCCGACTGACGCGGAACGGTCTCAGGGGGACCTGGTATCGCGCTGGTTTGGGCCCGCATTACTGACACGCGCGGCAGCCCTGCACCCAGGCGGCCACGTCTTGTGCTAACTTGGGCCAGAGATATTGGCGATGCAGGGTCTCCCCGTCGTGGCCCCCGAGCAGGTGGTCATGCACTAGTCTTAGCAGCTGGGGTCGCACCTGGGCGGGAACACAGATGCACCCAGGCTGGCCGGCTTCGGTGAGCTCCCGTACCACCCCGTTCTGCATGCACAACCGGGCGTACAAACCACGCCAGGGTCCTGGTAGGGTGTCCCTCTTCTCCCGTAGGGCCGCTTCCACCGCCGCCAGATCTGGATCCTCGCAGCTGGGTCCGTCTCAGCTACTCGTCGTCCAGGCCTGGGAATGCGCAGCCGATGTTCTCCTGGATCCGATTGGGTGGGATTAAGCGACCCGTTGGGCCCCGGGGCGTGGGCTCCGCGTCCGCCGGGTGGTCCCCCGGTTCCCTGGTTCCCCCTGCCGGGGTTTCTGTGGCACATATTGCACTCTCCCCCGCGAGGGGGGGTTTTAGTTTCGGCGCGCCCTCGGTGGTCCGCTGTTTGCTGGCAGCGTCCCCCCGTGAAGCACGGGCAGACTTCCTCCGCCCTTGTCTCGGCGCACACCGCTGGTCGCCTCGACAAGGCGTCCGCGTTTGCATGTGTACGCCCAGCTCTGTACTCGATTTGCAATTTGTACTCATGCAACTCCGCTAACCATCGGGCCATCTGCCCCCGTGGTTCCTTGAACGTAAGGAGGAAATGCAGGGCATGATGGTCGGTGCGCACCCGACATTTCCTGCCATACATATACGGTCGGAACTGTTTACACGCGAAGATCACGGCATACAGTTCTTGACGGGTCACGCAATAATTCAGCTCGGCCCCACTCAGGGTCCGACTGGCATATGCGATGACCCGCTCCGTCCCACCCTGCACCTGCGACAGCACCGCGCTCAGCCCACTGCTGCAGGCATCGGTGTCTAAAATAAAATTAGTGGTGAAATTGGGGAAAGCTAGAGTGGGGGTGTGGGCGAGGTGGTCTTTGAGGGTGGTGAAGGCCGTCTGGCAGGCCTCCGTCCACTGATAGGGGTTCTTAGGGGAGGTGAGTTGGGTGAGGGGGCATGCAATCTCGCTGAATCCCTTTACAGATCGACGATAATAGGTGGCGAGCCCCAAGAATGATCTCCGTCAGGTTCCTTGTCCGTGGCCATTCCACTACGGCGCGTACCTTCTCCGGATCGGTGCACACCCCGCCTCGCTGACTCGGTGTCCGAGGTATGCCACCTCGCACTGCGCAATGTAGGACTTACGCGGCTTGAGCTTGAGATGGGCTGCTCGCAATCGCTGGAACACCTCTCGCAGCCTGGACCAGTGTTCCGACAGATCTACTGAACACTGTCACCTCGTCCAGGTAAATCAGGCACTGTTCCCACTGCAAGCCCCGCATCACCAACTCCATCAATCGCTGGAACGTTGCGGGCGCGTTAGTGAGTCCGAACGGAAGCACTCGAAACTCGAACAGTCCAATTGGGGTGGTGAATGCGGTTTTTGGCCGATCCTCCTCTGCCATCTCCACCTGCCAGTACCCGGACCCCAGATCGAGGGTGGAAAAATACTGTGCTATTGCGAGGCTGTCAGAGGTGTCGTCGATGCACGGTATGGGGAAGGCGTCGCCGAGGGTGACTGCGTTCAACTTTCGGTAATCAACACAGAATCGGGTCGACCCATCCTTTTTCGTCACTAGCACTACCTGGGAAGACCAGGGGCTCGCCGAGGGCTGGATTATGTTATCACGTAGCATATCCGCGACTGCCTCTTTGATCTGGGTCCGATCAGGCGCGCCCACTCGGTATGCGGGGAGTTTGATGGGTCGGGCTGCACCTGTGTTAATTTGGTGCTTAACAAGGTCTGTCCGGCCCATATCTGAATCGTGCTCACTAAACACGTTGGCGTGCTCCTGCAACAATCCGCACAGTTGATCGGCCTCCCCCTTAGGTAAATCTGCCCAAGGCACATGTAACGCATCATGCAAGGGAACGATCTCGGCTCGGGGGGTCGGGCCGACTCGCCAGGCCAGATCCTGGTTGTCCTCGGGGCAGCCAGGGTCTTCCGCCCAGAGTGCAAACACCGAGTCGTTAGAATGGCGCGCGTGCAGGGGGTGTATGGTGGCTACCGTGGTGCGTCGTCGTAGAATTTCCGGGGTACTGTGTGGGTTAAACACCCGCATAAACAGTCGGCCCTCATCTGCGTTTACCAGTGTGGCTGACCCCACAACTCTGTACGGGTCCGCCAGCTCCGGGTGAGGAGTTAGCATTACCTCGCCCGATGGTCGTTGTGTGGGGTCGGCGGAGGGTGTTGCTACGGGCACCAGCATCTCGGCAAGCGGGCCAATGGTGACGGCCGACACCAGGGTGGCGGCCATGGGTGTGAAGTGAGGGCGATTCCGTTCTTGTCCCAGGAGCGGGATCCTCTCCCCGCTGTCCTCCACGGTGGCGCATCGCTGGCCTGGCTAGTCGTTGAGCCCCAGTTTCTCCAGGAGGTCCGTACCCGCAATACACTCATGGCACAACACACTCGAGACATAGAATTCCTGTGTACACACCTGGTGTCCGAGACGGACCTCGAGGGAGATCCTTCCCAGCAACCCCATCCCGGCTCTGCTCGCTGTGTGCCTGCAGGCGGCTCACGTCAACCCCGAGCACGCTGCAGTGTGTGGCGCTCACGAGTGAAGCCACTGCCCCCGTGTCGAGTAGGATCCAGGTGCGCTGCCCGTTCACCTGTCCTACCAGTGATGTGGCCCCCGTGATCGCCGCCACCAGCTCCCATAGCCAGTCACCTGTCCTCACCGCGTCCTTGGGTGTTGTGGTCGGAATCTGTGCGGGGGTCACTCGCTCACCATTATTACTATCGTTGTTTTGTTTTGGGACCTCGTCGATTGCACCCTTAGGTGGTCCACTCTCTAGGGGGCGTTGGCGTTTAACCCTGGCGCCTGTCTAGTGCGGGCGATTTGAGGACAGTCTCTCACGAGGTTCCCGCGGCGGTCGCACAGGTAACACGCTCGGGGAAGGGCGGTGGCCCCGTAGGAGCTTCCCCGCACGCTCCCTCTTTCCCCTCCCGTACGCCGCTGCCCAGACTCTGCCTCTAGTCGGGCCACCCTCCCGGCTAGCCCCCCTACCGTGGAGCGCATTTCCCCCATTTCCGACTGAATGGTCTCCACTGTGGACTGTAGTTTGGTGATATGGCCACCAACTTGGGTCACCTGGCCGACTATATCACCCATGCCGGTCTGTAGCCCTGCTACCCATCCCGGGGTTGTCTCGCGGGCTACCGGGGGCTCCCTTTCCCGACCCCTTACCGTCGTGGCGAGCTCCTGTTCCTCCTCTTCCTACTCTAACGACAGGCTTGCGATGGTGCGCTCTCTTCCCAGCCCCCGGAGCTGCGCGCGTTCGCTGGAAATTCCTTCACATTTACGCGCGCGCTCGACAAGGGCGTTAAAGGGGAGACGTGTATAGCTCATGTCTGGCTGCCACCACGACGTGCGAGTCAAGTATCGCTGGATCTTCTCAGCGGCAAGCTCCTCAATCATCTCTGTCGTGTATCCCAGGTGTGCGATCTTTGTTAGCTCGCGCACATCCTCGGCATAATCACGCAGGTCCTCGCCGGGTTGGCGGTAGCGTGCCTCTAAGGCTGCTTTTGCCTACTCCTCATCACGCGTACCGAAACGCAGATCAAGTCGGCGCATCAGTTCCTCTAGCTGTGTCTGCGCGCTTGTGGGTAGGGCTTCCACAAAATTGGCTGCCCGCCCATCCAGGTTCATAATAAGTTGGCGTAACGCCTGCGCGTCCGTCCACCCATTAATCTCTTTAGCCCCTATGACGTTGCGGGCGAATGCCTTCCACCAAGGAGCCCCCCGGCTGGTAAATATATGCCATATTTTTGCGTGGGGTAACGCGGGGGTTCGTACCGCTTCTGACGCCAAACTGTGGGGGCTGCCGTCCCCCGCCATCACTGAATTGTCGGGGCCGTTGCCCCCTGACTCCCCCATTACATTTGTACTACTACCACCTGGCAGTTCTGTAGGGTTCGGGTTAGCGACCTCCAACTCCTCGCCCCCCGGGGCCCCTGACTTTGTTACCGACCGCGTTGGCATGGCTCAATTAGTGGGCTTGTACGCTTTACTCTTGCGGCGCGCTACGCGGGTTCAGTGGCGGCGTGCTGCGGTGAGCGCGCTCGCGAAGCAAGACTCTGTCCCGTACGTAAAAAATGGGTACGGCGCACTGATGCGTGACTCACGTACGTAAACAAATGGGTACGGTGCGCCGACGCGTGATTTCAGTACGTAAACAAATGGGTACGGTATGCTGACACATGACTCCCTCACACACACGCTCTACGCGCCTAGGCAATAACAAACCCAACACCGATACCTGCCCAGCCCCATACACCAATCACACGCGAGGGAGTTGGGTTCGGGGGTGAGAGGGCAGGGGTGTCTGCCGTGCGCGCGCCGCTTATTGGAGGGAGTCACTCCGCTCTGATTTAAAAGGGCCGTTTAAACAGCCGCGCGTGTACGCGCACACCAGGCGCTTAGCTCTCTGCTTCGCTAGAAACAACCGCGCATGCACGCGACCGCAAGACACTCCCGTAAATAGTCGCCCAGGTATGCGAACGCTAAGCACTCCCGTAAACAGTCGCACAGGTACGCAAGCGCTAAGCACTCCCGTAAACAATCGCCCAGGTACGTGAACGCTAAGCGCTCCCGTAAACAGCCGCACGGGCACGCGAATGCTAAGCACTCCCGTAAACAGTCGCCCAGGTACGCGAACGATAAGCACTCCCGTAAACAGTAGCCCAGGCACGCGAACGCTAAGCACTCCCGTAAACAGTCGCCCAGGTACGCGAACGCTAAGCACTCCGGTAAACAGTCGCCCAGGTACGCAAACGCTAAGCACTCCCGTAAACAGTCGCCCAGGTACGCAAACGCTAAGCACTCCGGTAAACAGCCGCACGGGCACGCGAACGCTAAGCACTCCCGTAAACAGTCGCCCAGGTACGCAAACGCTAAGCACTCCGGTAAACAGCCGCACGGGCACGCGAATGCTAAGCACTCCGCCTTCCTCTTCACACTCACAAAGACCACACGACACAGTTTATCCCCCTACTAGCTATTTTATTCACCGCGAGTAACCCGCTAAACTACTCGTGATTGTGTGGGTCAGCAGACTTTAGCTTATCCCTCGGGGATCCTGGGCTGAACTTATCCTGCCTGCCTCTCCGCTTTCTTCCCTCTGATCAATTAGCCCACACTCACCTTAGTCCCAATCTGATGCTGCAGAAGCTGTGGAACGGTGATGTTCCCGCACCCCGTGCCCCCCTGTCCAATCAGAGGTCTGGATTTTCCCGCCCTCGGATCACCGCTCTGGTGACGTCACCGCAGTGGTTTATTGGACGTCCGCTTTCCGTTCTTCCCGCTATCCGCCCACTGACTCGTGTTTGTGTGTGTGTGGTTCCACTCGCGGTGGCTAAACAGCCCCTGCCATGACCATGCCATTACAATCCCAGGTCACAGCACCGCGGTGCTCTTCAGCCTCGGGGGTAGGTCGCCCAATTTCCCGGCTGCAGGAAACCATGAAGCTTGATCTCATTAGGGGCTTCTGGATAAAAACCTGTTGGCCAGGTGACCTTCCCTCCCGGCTCTACGTGGGGTGTGTGTGCATTCGTGTGATGGGCGCGCCACGTCGGCGCCGTCACTCCCCGGTGGCTGCGTCACGGCGGTGGGCACGGCCCCGATGGAGCGGCTCCGCTGCCGCGGCACCACAACCTCTGGGTCACTGAGCCGCTTCCAAACACCCCCCATGTCAAATACATAAGCAGGAACCTGTATCGTGAGCAGCAGCATTATTTGAATACTCTGCCAAAACAATTTGAATTGTGGAGTGGTGGCACAATTCCGCAATAGCTTTATCATATCTCTGGTGATAGGAAGAATTTCTACAAGACCGAGTTCTAGAGAACCCCTTTACGCGATGTTTTGGTCTACTCTTCCACACTGGGCGGATGTTTCAGTAGAGGAAGGAGTACCCACAATTTAACGCACCGCATCCACGGCCCCTCTCCTAAGTGGGCGTCCCCAGCCCGAATGCTCGCAGGAAGCCCTCCCAGCCTCCCTGCTCGACGAACCAGGCCCCGCACACGTTCACCAACAAGGCGGCCACCACGTCCGTCACGGCCGACTTCTCCGCGTCGCTCAGACGTACGCAGTCCACCAGCCTCTTCGCGAGGGAGGAGCGAGCAGAGCACCACCAGGACCACCACGCGGCCCCAGCTCGCAGAGCCATCGCGGATGACTTCCCAGGCCACGTCCATGAGCAGCCGGCGGTGCCCTCGGTGCTCCACCCACTCCGTGTGAGGAACAGGTCCCCCAGGCAGTTGACCACCTCCTGCACCAGCTGTGCTGGCTAAACCTTCTGCAGCTGCTGGACCTGCAGCTGCTCCTGCACCTGCAGCTACTCCGTCTGTGTCACCAGGTGAGCCATGTAGCCGACGATCAGATCCGCTGTCAAGACGGTCAGCAGCTGCAGCACCTCCTTTTCCTCCCCCTCATCTTCTTCCTCCTCCTGCCCGTGTCTCATTCCTCCTCCCCGTGTCCCACTCCCTCCCCCTGTCTCCCTCCACCTCCCTGTGTCTCCCTCCTACTGTAATGTTTTGCTTTTGCAAAACACGTACTAATTTGTCAGTTACTCCCGAGATATATGGTATTTTAATTGTTTTAACAATCTTATCGATTTCAGCATTGTTGCTTTGCCATCGTGATTTGGCATTCAATGCTCTGTTAATTCGAGCATTATTGTAGCCATTCTGTCGTAGTGCTTCTTTAACGTGTTTAATCTCTCTCACGAGACTTTCACCATCTGACACTGCTTTAGCCTGATATATCAGCGTCTTGATAAGAGAGGATGTCTGAGCTGGGTGATGATGTGATTCTGCATTCAAATAGCATCAGTGTGTGCGTTCGCTTTCTGTAAACGCTGTGTGCTATTTTACCATTTAGGCCATGTCCAAGCAAAATATCTAGGAACGGGAATGTGTTATTCACCTCCATTTCCATGGTGAACTGGATGGCCGGGTTTTGTGCATTGAGATGATTTAGAAAATCATTAAGTGTATCTTTACCATGTGGCCAGGCAACCAAAGTGTCATCCACATATCTAAACCAAAAACATGGTTTCAATGTGCTCGAGACAAGTGCTCTTGTTTCAGAGTTTTCCATGTGCATATTTGCTATAGCCGGAGATAAAGGAGAGCCCATTGCTGCTCCTTCCTTTTGTTTAAATAAATCACCTCCAAAAGAAGTAAGTGTTATTTAAACAATGATGAGCCAGTTTCAGAATATATTTTGGTAAACCTGTATTCTTTACTAGTGTATCAAGTAATTTAAGTGACTCGTTCACTGGAACCTTAGTGAATAGAGAAATCACATCAAAACTCACCAGAATATCATTAGGGTAAAGTTTAATATCTTTATTCACATTCACAAGATGTTCTGAATTTCTTATGTATGAAGATGTCCTCCCGATGTAGGGATGTAATTGTTTAGTTATATGTTTTGCTAATTTATATGTGGCAGAGCGAATTGTACTGACTATGGGTCGTAATGGGATGCCGATTTCATGAATCTTTGGTAGCCCATACAGTCTAGATGGTTTTGAGGCCCTTGGAATTATTCGGTATTGCTCATTCTTAGGGATTAATGAATTTGCAATTATTGCAGTAGTCTGACGTTCTAAAGTATTAATAGGATCTCGTTTAACTTTAATGTGGGTACTTTTCTCTAGTAAATCTTTAATTTTATTATCATAATTGGCTCGTGGCATCACCACAGTAGTGCGGCCTTCATCAGCTGCCAGGATTTTAAAATCTTTATTTAAATGAATCTCTCTTAAGGCTTTTGCTTCGTTCGAGCTAATATTTATTTTTGGTACTTTGCTATTTTCAATTATTTTGGCAACCTCGTGTCTAGTCATCTCTGCCTCATTATGTGGAAGGAGTCTAACTGCTGATTCTACCTCAGCAATTATCTCATCCACTGGAATTGTGCGTGGGGTAACGGCAAAGTTAAGGCCTTTAGAAAGGACAGAGATCATGTCACTGGTTAAAACAGTGTTAGTCAAGTTCATTACGGGTTTGTTTTTAAATTGTTCGTTTTTAGTGGGTATTTGTTTATTATGAAGTCTAGATAATTTATTCATTTGGCTAGTTTTGGTTAGATTAAACACATTATCAGCCGATTGTTGTGTTATGGTCTCGATTATATTCCAATAATGCATTGATCTACTTGCTTATATCTAAGTGCAACTGCCTTAGAGATTCTGAAATGTAAGATAATTCACTCCTGTTGTGCTGTATTCTCTCTATTAATAATCATTTGCTAGCTTTGTGTAGTATTTGGTTAGCTTTAGCAGACTTTGTGATGTGTTATTTTAACTGCGTTTGGTATTAACTTCGAATCTCTGCACCTTTTGAGGAACGTCAGTGAAGATATCAATTCCATCCGCTTGATGCGGAGCTTCTCCAACTTTCTGGTTTTAAGAAAAGTATCCTCCCCATAGAGGTTAGTCAGTTTAACACGTAGGCTTTCGCGACCAATATTATTCATAATAAACGTGTTTGGGTTAGATCGCGTTATTAATAAATGTGTCGTAACCCTCCACCACCCGACACGGCCAATCAGTAAAAAAGTGTCATGTTGACAAAAGACAAAATAGTTCACTACTTTAGCCCACTGGTGTGTTGAAGAGTGAATCCACAACATTTACAATTTTTTAGTATGACGTTTCGCTGGTAATTACATCCAGCATCATCGGGCAATTCGCCAGAATGGTGAAGCCCTCACTCACTCGCGGTCTTAAATAGAGCAGCAGGGTGACATCATTTAACTCATTCAGGTGCAGTGATTTGAGGCAGAGTGGGGGGTATTTTAATTATATAATAGATTAGTAATCAGTCAAATGTTATGATCAGTAATAAGTTGTAGATTAGTAATTAGGTGTAATGTGTATTATTGTAATTATATACTACGTTAGTAATCAGTTAATTAGTATGTTTCCCCACAACGAGGGTATACAGCTGCTCTGACATGGGACGACCCTGTCGTACACCTCTTCTGAAGCTGACAGGGGCAGTGAGCGTACCGTTGACTTTGATTAGACACTGGACTTCAGTGTAGAGCAGGCGGTTCAGTCCCAGGAAGCTGGTCCCAAAACCAAACGCCCTCGGTGGTCCCATTAGGTACCCGTGGTCAAACGCCTTCTCTTGGTCGAGGGAGAGAAGCGCGAGTGGGAGCCCCCTTTCTCTCGAAGAGGGTGCTGAGGTCTCTGACGAGGAAGACGCCATCATGAATTGTTCTCACTGGGACCGTGTGGGCCTGGTCACTGCCCACCACCTGAGCCAATACAGTCTTCATCTTGGAGAATAGCGCTTTGGCCAGAATTCTTCTCTCCTTATAAACGTCTATGCCTGCCCAAGATGAAATCTGGAGAGACCTACCGCGCAGTCAGGGCCGCAGTCGCGACAGCAGCTCCCTGCGTCCCGGGAGCCGGTGCGGGTTGCCGGACCGCGTCACCGGCGCCGTTCGGAGCGCCGCGGGCGCTGTGTCGGGCGGAGTGGCGCAGCGCGTGCCCGTGGTGCCGTCGCCGGGCATTGCGCGCAAGCAGCATCACGTGTCGTGCAGTCAGGGCGGCATGGGTCGGTGGGTGGGTGTGTGGGTCGGTTTGGGTGGGTGGGTCGGTTTGGGTGGGTGGGTCGGTTTGGGTCAGTGGGTGGATGGGTGGGTCGGTGTGGGTGGGTGGGTTGGTTTGGGTCGGTGGGTGGGTTGGTCGGTCGGTGTGTGGGTCGGTGGGTGGGTGGGTCGGTCGATGGGTGGGTGGCCACTCACATTGATTGACAAACATAGAAGCTGCAACCAATATCGGTGACTCTCATGTGGCCGGCCTGAGAGAGCATCACGTTGTCCTGGACGCACACGGGGAGGCAAGGGGAGGTCACGCTCAGAGGCTGCCCTGTGAGCGGTCAGCCAGCAGTGGATCGACCCACGAACAACGACAATTACAAAGGTCCCCTCGTGTAGCCGCTAGCAGGCTGTAGGGCCAAGTGCTGTTAGAAGTAGCTAGTAGCAGCACTGCCTATGCAAGCTGACAATGTGGCACACACAGAGGGAGTGGGTGGCCAGTACCACGGCCGGCCGCCTTTGTCTCCCCCATTGGGCGATGTTTACTACACACCACCGCTACAACAGGAGCGAGCGCGAGTGCGTCGTGGGGAGCGTGCGCGCCCCCAGAGTGCCCTCCGCTATCACCGGCTTTGATGACCGCGTGGACGATGCCGCGGGACTTGGTCTGGGCCAGGAAGCGGACGATTCCACTGGTGTATGACCTCAACGCGGCGTCGTTGATGCGCCAGATCACCGCTCGCTTGCTCAAGTCGTAGAGGCAATCCCGGCGGCGGCAGCAGCAGCAACGACGACGATAGCGATGATGACGGTAATGAAGATGATGATGACGATGATGATAATGACGATAATGATGACAATGACGATGGTGATAATCACGATGACGATGGTGATGATGACGATAGTGATAATGACGATAATGATGACGATAATAACAATGGTGATGATGCGTACTTCAACAGCTGCAGCACGAGGCAGTTGTGTCCGCGGAAGTGGAACGAGTGCAGGACGCGGATGACGCCGTGCAGCTCAGCACTGCCCTCCCCTGCAGCTCCGTGATCACCTTCAGCTCCATCCTCTGCATCTCCATCTTGGTAGGGCTGCGTGCACACAGCAAGTCTGTGGGTCTCTGGGTCTCTGTGGGTCTCTGTGGGTTTCTACGTGTGTCTATGGATCTCTATGGGTGTTTGGGGGTCATAGTAGTTTTACGGAGGTTATTATTATTATTTTTTACTATTTTACTCATTATTTTGTAACCATGTATTTACTTCCATTATCTATTATTTTCTTCATTTATAATTATTACGACTGCGGCCGCTTTGTTAAGACCACCACCACCCACACCATTTCCAACCACACCAAAACACCACCACCCACCCACACCACCATCCCCATCACCCCCGCAACAACCCACTTGATGGGCAGTGCCAGCATCTTCACAGCCACCAGGAATCCCATCTTGTGGTCCACACACCGCAGCACTACTCCCTGCCCTTCCTCGCCAAATTATTCTCTCGCACCTCGAAGTGGTATTGGAGCTGCTCCTGGGGAATATAAAATGGAGCAGATGAGGCAGCAGCGCCGCCACAAGCCAGTCAGTCACAATCACGATGTGAATGTTTAACGCTTAGTGGTAGGAGCAGCAGTGGTAGTAGTGGTTAGTAGTAGCAGTAGTGTGTGTGTGTCTGTATGTGCGAGTCTCACAGGGATATAGTTGTGGGTCTCTGTGGGTGTCTCTGTGTCTGTGCGTCTCACTGGGATGTAGCTGTGGGTCTCTATTGGTGCCTCTTTGAGTCTCAATGGGTATCTGTAGATCTCTATGGGTGTCTGTGAGTCTCACAGGGATGTAGTTGTGGGTCGTTATGGGTGTATCTATGGGTGTCTCAATGGGTGTCTCAATGAGTGTGTCTATGAGTGTCTGTCTTTGTGAGCCTCACAGGGATATATTTGTGTTCTTGGTTGTCGTAGCCATCGTTGTTGATGCAACCGCGGGATTTGCCCTCGTCCATAGAGACAAAACAAACTTGACAGACGTCGGCCAGCTTCTCCTGTCGCTCGGTCAGGCGAGGCAGGAAGAGTGCCAGGATCACTGCACACCTGACAACAACTATGGGTTTTTTTTCTTTACCGACAGAACCAGAGTGTTTCTTACACACCAATAAGCCCAGTAAATTGGCACAGTAGGGGGCACAGGTGGTGCATCAGCCACTCGTCTCAGTCGGTCGACCCGTGGCACCTGTTGGGTCTGCCCCGTGACCTCCTGCCAGCGGGAGTTCGACACTTCACTTGGCTTAAAAGTGCACATAGCCTGGCACAAGCGTCGTTATGATGTCACCGCCACTTAGTGGCGAATGGCGGTTGTTGTGTGTGTGTGTATATTCAATCAGGCCAAGAATGTGTGCACCACAGAGTGAATCTCACTGCGGTACAGTGGACAGGCCATGCCGCGCCGCTGCAACTCGAAGATGCAGCGGCGGCACGTGGCAAGGTGGCCGCCGTCGCCGTGAACCAACGTGCAGCTACGCGGCTCACACTGGCACACCACGCACCCACCCACAACACCACCACTACCCACACCACAACCACCACCCACAACACCACCACCACCCACAACACCACGCACCCACCCACAAGACCACCACCATCAGCCACACCAACACCACCCACACCACCAACACCACCAACCACACTTCCAGCACCACCACCCATGCCACCACCACCTATACCAACACCCGCACCAAAACCACCCACACCACCAGCACCACCCACAACAACACCACCACCCACAACACCACCACCACCCACACCACCACCCACACCAACGCCACCCGCACCACCAACACCACCAACCACACTACCAGCAGCACTACCCAGGCCACAACCACCCATGCCACCACTACCTACATCACCACCACCCACACCACCACCACCAACCACACCACCACCACCACCCACACCACGCACCCACCCACAACACCACCACCCACACCATCACCACCACCCACACCACCACCGCTACCGGCTGGAGTGTAAGAAGGAGAGGCAGTGGTGGAGGTGGTGTTGACGCTGGCACCTGCTCGCCTGTTGTCGGCTGTCACTACGGAGAATATCTTCATGAGCAGCGCTAATACTGAGTGTCTGAGATCTCTGAGTGAGAATCCCTCCACACCAAACACCTCCCCCAGGGGGTCCCCCGCCACACCTCACCAGGTACTGCCTCTCTTCATCGTAAAGTCGCCTCCGCTTGATGTACTGTTCCACGTAGTGGAACACCTGCTCCACAGTGAATGTGTCGCCCTCGGCACCGACCGACTGCAGCAGTGGAAGCATCCGAGGCACCGGCTTCAGGAGTGTTCCTCCGAGCTTGTCAGAGACATGGACAATTCCATGCACTGTATGTGTTCTGTATTTGTACGTGGATAGTAACGACAGTGGATGTACATTCACTCCGAGTCTTTACTGGGTCGTTAAACAGCATGGGGTACACAATGACGTGAAACTTCACATCTACCCTACCTTCGTGCTCCATGCCGAAAAGCCACTGCAGTGGTAATAAAACTGCAACGTATTTTATTCATCAACCTGCATTTTCTTATTTTTCCCAAATTTTAACCCGGGTTGGGCTGTCGCCATCCTGCCCTGGAACCAATTATTCATTCGTGTCTCTAGCAGACCATTGCAAGCCTTGTGTTAGAGAATGGCTCACTGAAGCTGATATCACAGAGCTACTTCTGAGTACCCTTCAAGTGCCCTCTGGTCCACAGTAAAGAGCAGCACCCTCCCACCTGTCCTTTAAGTCGGAGTAACGTTGGTCATAACAATGTTCTTTTCGTTGAAATTTATCCAAATTAAGTGCAGAACCACATTGCAGCAATGTGATGGTTTATTTTGTGCTGTCAATGACGACAAGGCTGAGATCATTTACTCGCTAGACTTGAGAACCCGTTTTAATCACTTGCGGGTGCCTGTATTCAAACCCAAGTACTCCGTGGTGCCAGTTCCGTGCTATGACCTCTTGGCCACTGGGCCGCCTCTAAACACCCCCCATGTCAAATACATAAGCAGCAACCTGTACCGTGAGCAGCAGCATTCTTTGAATACTCTGCCAAAATAATTTTTATCGTGGAGTGCTGACACAATTCCTCTCCTCAGTGGGCGTCCCCAGCCCAAATGCTCGCAGGAAGCGCCCCCAGCCTCCCTGCTCGACGAGCCAGTTCCCGCACGCGTTCACCAGCAGGGCGGCCACCGCGTCCGTCACGGCCGACGTCTCCTCCGCGTTGCTCAGACGTACGCATTCCACCAGCCTCTTCGCGAGGGAGGAGCGAGCAGACCACCACCAGGACCACCACGCGGCCCCAGCTCGCGGAGCCATCGCGGAGGACCTCCCAGGCCACGTCCACGAGCAGCCGGCGGGGCCCTCGGTGCTCCACCCGCTCCTCCGTGTAGCTCACCAAGTCCAGAACGGAGTCTCTGAACCGCGCGAGGGACAGGTCTCCCAGGCAGTTGACCACCTCCTGCACCAGCTGCGTTGGCTGAACCTCCTGCAGCTGCTGAACCTTCTGCACCTTCTGCAGCTGCTCCTGCACCTGCAGCCACTCCGTCTGTGTCGCTAGGTGAGCCATGAAGCCGGCGACCAGATTCGCTGGCAAGACGGTCAGCAGCTGCAGCGCCTCCTTCTCTTCCTCCCCCTCGTCTTCCTCCTCCACCTCATCATCTTCCTCCTCCCCCTCCTTAGACTCCTTCTCCTCTGTCTCCCTCTAACTCCCTGTGTGACCCTCCTCCCCCGGTCTCCTTCCTCGTCCCCGTGCGTCCCTCCTCCTTCCCCCGTCTCCCTCTTCCCTGTGTCTCCCTCTTTTTTCTTTTTGCTGATGAAGTTTTTTTTTTATTTCCACAAGGTGTAAACGCCGTATCCCTTATTTTGTAATTGTAATTCTGGGCCAAAGAGGTCCCACAAACGTAAACGTTTTGTATTTAAAATATAACACAACAACAATGAATGGCTTAGTGGGTAAAGTAAGACGCACGCCAAAACGGGTGAGTTAAATAAATCCAATCTCTCCTACCGGATTATAGGACGCAAACCAAACTTTTTTGTAACAAGAACATAAAAAAACTGATTCTCTTAATCAGGTGAATACGGTAAAGGGGCTGAGTCTGTGGTTGCCGGTGTGGTGAGTCTGTGGGTCTCTGTGTGGTGACGATGTCTATGGGTCTCTGTGGTGATGGCAATGTCGGGTGGTGGCGGGTTTAACCACACAACATTTATATATTCACGCGATCTAACCCAAACAAAACCTGTACTACGGAGTCAACAACAACGACGTGAGGGCTCTCCGACGCGCGTCTCGGTTGGGGTGAGGGTGCTTTCTGTTGTATATGTAGGTTATGAAAATTTGATGTAAATAATAAAAATTAAATGAAATTTGCATAATAATCCGACATTATGCTAATTGATGTAAGTGCATAGACTATGCTAATTCGAGAGATAATCGTATTAATTTATGCTAGTGTATGTGTGATTATGCTACTGCGAGCCGTTATGATAATTAGGCCCCGCCTCGTTGACGAGGGTCGTTTATCAATCTGGATAATGCAATTAATCGTATGCAGTTATGCAGGTACTGTGAGCATGTCACATTAAACTCGGCTGTGTTGTTTAACTTCGTATTATCGATGGGTATAATACAATTATTCTCGCTTTAACATTTACTGAGTATGTGTTAGTGTGTTCAGCCAGGTCTCCAAGTTCAGATCTCAGCACAGAATACAGTTCTTATGCATAAATTTCAGGAAAGAACACACAACACTTCCGTGTTAATCAATTTTAATGACGATAGTGATAATGACGATAATGATGACGATGGTGATAATGATGACGATGGTGATAATGATGACGATAATAACAATGGTGATGATGCGTACTTCAACAGCTCCAGCACGAGACAGTTGTGTCCGCGGAAGTGGAACGAGTGCAGGACGCGGATGACGCCGTGCAGCTCAGCACTGCCCTCCCCCTGCAGCTCCGTGATCACCTTCAGCTCCATCCTCTGCATCTCCATCTTGGTAGGGCTGCGTGCACACAGCAATTCTTTGGGTCAGTTTAACACGTAGGCTTTCGCGACCAATATCATTCATAATAAAGGTTTTTGGGTTAGATCGCGTTTATTTATAAATGCGTCGCAACCCTCCACCACCCGACACGGCCAATCAGCAAAAAAGTGTCACGTTGACAAAAGACAAACAATTCACTACTTCAGCCCACCGGTGTGTTGAAGAGTCAATCCACATTTACAGTTTGAGTACGACGTTTCGCTGGTAAATACATCCAGCATCATCAATTGCTTGATGATGGTAAATACATCCAGCATCATCAATTGCTTGATGATGCTGGATGTATTTACCAGCGAAACGTCGTACTCAAACTGTAAATGTGGATTGACTCTTCAACACACCGGTGGGCTGAAGTAGTGAATTGTTTGTCTTTTGTCAACGTGACACTTTTTTGCTGATTGGCCGTGTCGGGTGGTGGAGGGTTGCGACACATTTATAAATAAACGCGATCTAACCCAAACACCTTTATTATGAATTATTTGGGTCTCTGTGGGTCTCTATGAGTGTCTAAGGGTGTCTATGGATCTCTATGGTTGTCTCTAGTTTATAGTAGTCTTAAGAGGGTTATTATTTTAGTGAGATAGTTTCAGTTTATATTTAGAGAGTTTTACGGAGGTTATTATCATTGCTGTTTACTATTATACTCATTATTTTGTAACCATGTTGTATTTACTACCATTTATGATCTATTATTATTTTATTCATGTATAATTATTACGACTGCTCCCACTGTGTTAAGACCACCACCACCCACACCATTTCCAACCACGCCACATCACCACTACCCACCCACCCCCCCACCAACCCCATCACCCCTGCCCCAACCCACTTTCCGTGCAGTACCAGCATCTTGACAGCCACCAGGAATCCCATCTTGTGGTCCACGCACTGCAGCACCACACCCTGCCCTCTCTAGCCAATCTTCTCTTGCACCTCGAAGCCCTATTGGTGCTGATCCTGGGGTATCTAAAAAGCAGCCGAAGCAGCAGCAGCGCCGCCACAGCCAGTCAGAGTCACAATCACGATGGGAATATTTAACGCTTAGTGGTAGGAGCAGCAGTGGTCGTAGTGGTTAGTAGTTAGTAGTAGCAGTAGTGCCTGTGTGTCTGTGTGCCTTTGTGTGTGTGCCTGTGTTTGTGTGTCTGTCTGTGCGAGTCTCACAGGGATATAGTTGTGGGTCTCTGTGGGTATCTCTGTGTCTGTGCATCTCACTGATATATAGCTGTGGGTCTCGATTGGTGCCTCTGTGAGTCTCTATGAGTGTCTCTGTGGATCTCTATGGGTGTCTGAATGGGCTCTGTGGGTGTCTCTGTGAGCCTCACAGGGATGTAGTTGTGGGTCGTTATGGGTGTTATCTATGGGTCTCTATAGGTGTCTCAATGGGTGTATCTATGGATGTCTGGGTCTCTGTGAGCCTCACAGGGATGTATTTGTTTTCTTGGTCGTCGTAGCCATCGTTGTAGATGCCACCGCGGGATTTGCCCTCGTCCATAGAGAAAAACCAAACTTGACAGACGTCGGCCAGCTCCTCCTCCTGGCGCTCGGTCAGGCGAGGCTCGAAGAGAGCCAGGATCGCTGCAGACGTGACAACAACAACTTAAATCATTAACTATGTTTTTTTTCTTTACCGAAACAACCAAAGAGTGTTTTTACACACACCAAAAAGCCCAGCAAGTTGGCGGTTGTTGTGTGTCTGTGTGTGTGTCTGTGTGTGTGTTCTGTAGCGGTTAGCGCGCTGCGCTATGAACCTGGCGACCCGGGTTTGATTCCCGCTCACGGCCAACACCAGTGACGATTTTCTGAACCGGTCCCGGGCTTCCCCTAGGTCGACTCAGCCTCAAATGAGTACCTGGTGCGGTGTGTAAACATTGCCACTGGGGAGACAAAGGCGGTCGGGCGTGGTGCTGGCCACCCACCCCCTCGTGTACCGTTCCGGCCTTCATAGGTGCTCGCTAACAGCACTTGCCCCTACAGTCTGTTAAGGCTATATGGGGGATCTTTATCTTTGTGTTCTGTCAGACCAGGAATGTGTGCACCACAGAGTGAATCTCCCTGCGGCACAGGGGACAGGCCATGCCGCGCCGCTGCAACTCGAAGACGCAGTGGCGGCATGTGGCAAGGTTTTCGCTGTCGCCGTGAACCAACGTGCAGCTACGTGGCTCACACCGGCACACCACGCACCCACCCACAACACCACCACCACCCACAACACCACCCACAACACCACCAGCACCACCACCCATGCCACCACTACCTACACCACCACCAACCACACCACCCACACCATCACCATCCACCACCGCTACCGGCTGGAGTGTAAGAAGGAGAGGCAGTGGTGGAGGTGGTGTTGACGCTGGCACCGGCTCGCCTGTTGTCGGCCGTCACTACGGAGAATAACTTAATGAGCAGCGCTGCCACCGAGTGTCTGAGATCTCTGAGTGAGAATCCCTCCAGACAAAACACCTCCTCCAGGGGTCCCTGCCACACCTCACCAGGTACTGCCTCTCTTCATCGTAAAGTCGCCTCCGCTTGATGTACTGTTCCACGTAGTGGAACACCTGTACCACCGTGAATGTGTCGCCCTAGGCACCGACCGAATGCAGCAGAGGAATCATCCGAGGCACCGGCTTCAGGAGAATGTTCCTGCGAGCTTGTCAGAGACATGGACAATTCCATGCACTGTATGTGTTCTGTATTTGTACGTGGATAGTAACGAGAGTGGATGTGCATTCACTCCGAGTCTTTACTGTGTCGTTAAACAGCATGGGGTACACAATGACGTGAAACTTTACATCTACCCTACCTCTGTGCTCCATGCCGAAAAGCCACTGCAGTGGTAATAAAACTGCAACGCATTTTATTCATCAACCTGCATTTTCTTATTTTTCCCAAATTTTAACCTGGGTTGGGCTGTCGCCATCCTGCCCTGGAACCAATTATTAATTCGTGTCTCTAGCAGACCATTGCAGGCCTTGTGTTAGAGAATGGCTCACTGAAGCTGATATCACAGAGCTACTTCTAATTACCCTTCAAACGCCCTCTGGTCCACAGTAAAGAGCAGCACCCTCCCACCTGTCCTTTAAGTAGGAGTAACGTTGGTCATAACAACGTTCTTTTCGATGAAATTTATCCAAATTAAGTGCAGAACCACATTTCAGCCATGTAATGGTTTATTTTGTGCTGTCAATGACGACTGGGCTGAGATCATTAGCTCGCTAGAATTGAGAACCTGCTTTGATCACAGGCGGTGTGGATTCAAACCCAAGTACTCCGTGGTGCCTGGTCAGTGCTATGACCTCTGGGTCACTTAGCCGCCTCCAAACACCCCCCATGTCAAATACATAAGCAGCAACCTGTATCGTGGGCAGCAGCATTCTTTGAATACTCTGTCAAAAAATGTTTATTGTGGAGTGGTGGCACAATTCCGCAATTGCTTTCTCATACCTCTGGTGACAGGAAGAATTTCTACAAGACGGAGTTCTAGAGAACCCCTTTACTCGATGTTTTGGTCTACTATTCCACACTGGGCAGATGAAGAGGAAGTAGTACCTACACTTTAACACACCGCATCCGCAGCCCCTCTCCTAAGTGGGCGTCCCCAGCCCGAATGCTCGCAGGAAGCCCTCCTAGCCTCCCTGCTCGACGAGCCAGGCCCCGCACGCGTTCACCAGCAGGGCGTCCACCGCGTCCATCACGGCCGCCGTCTTCTCCACGTCGCGCAGACGTATGCAGTCGACCAGCCTCTTTGCGAGGGAGGAGCGAGCAGAGCACCACCAGGACCACCACGCGGCTCCGGCTCGCAGAGCCGTCGTGGAGGACTTCCCAGGCCACGTCCACGAGCAGCCGGCGGGGCCCTCGGTGCTCCACCCGCTCCTCCGCGTGGCTCACCAGAACGGAGTTTCTGAACCACGCGAGGAACAGGTCTCCCAGGCAGTTGACCACCTCCTGCGCCAGCTGTGCTGGCTGAACCTTCTGCAGCTGCTGGAGCTGCAGCTGCTCCTGCACCTGCAGCTACTCCTGCACCTACATCTACTCCGTCTGTGTCGCCATGTGAGCCATGTAGCCGGCGATCAGATTCGCTATCAAGACGCTCAACAGCTGCAGCGCCTCCTTCTTTTCCTCACCTTCCTCCTCCCCCTCGTTTTCCTCCTCCCCCTCCTCCTCCTCCTCCTCCCCCTCCTCCTCCACTTTCAAAACAAAGAGTGAGGACATAATATCAATAACCCGGGAATTTTATAGTGACCTCTTCTTTCCTGATAAAACGTCTATGCCTGCCCAGAATTTCCTAAAGAGCTCGGTGAAAGTACTGTCCTCCAGCAGGGCGTTGTTGAAGTGCCAGTAGGCCTCACCACTTGGTGTTCCACGCAGCCTGAGGTCCAGCAGGATCAGGCTGTGGTCTGTTAGTGATGCAGCCCCTGATGTCAGCAGTCAGAATGCTCGAGACAAGACTTCTGGAGATGTAGAAACGGTCGATCCTGGACTGTGTAGCTGGTTCATTGCCCCGTGTCCGCGTGAAGGTGAAGCTTCGCCGCCTAGGGTGGTGCAGCCGCCACACGTCCACCAGATCGGAGGCGTCCAGAAGGGCTTGGAGCTCTCCCCGGAGATTGGCGTTGCAGTGCCCCTTCCCTGTGTGGTCGAGAGCATCCAGCGTGCAGTTGTAGTCACCTCCCGTGACCACAAACTCGTCCCCTGGAATGCCACCGAGGTGGTTCCGCAGAAGTTGCAGGAACCCGGGTCTCTCACTGTCAGTGGTGGGAGCGTACACGTTGACGAGGTGGATGGCGGTGACGCCGACCTGCACCGTGAGGTCCAGGATCCTCCCCTTGATCACCTCCACCTGGCTGACGGTGTCGGGGGAAAAGTTTGGTGACAGCACGGTTGCTACTCCTGAGGAGGTGTTGCTGAAGTGGCTGATGAAGGGCTTCGCTCTCCACTCCGTCCTCCAGGCAACGTCATTGTCCATGGCGAGATGGGTCTCCTGCACGAACAGCACGGAGACCTTATGCTGCTTTGCAAGGTATCCTACGTAGTATATTCTCAGCGCCCCTCTGCACCCATTCATGTTCAGGGAGGCGTTGCGCAACGTCATTGTGAGTGAGTCGCCCGCCTGTTCCAATGAGTCACCTTGCTGAGGAGGCTCCTTACCCTGGACGTCTCCAGGTCTCTCGATTGTTTTCCTTCCTGCTGGAGCTCTGTGAGGATGCGTCAGAGGGAGACCTCTATGGCGTCTGGCTCGCCATCTTGTCAAGGCCTCCATCACCTTGTTTGGTTTCCTGGGGGTCTCTTTGAAGAATCTCCACAGGTCTTCCTGGCAGAAGATGGGTGCCCGCGAAGATGACCTCTTTGAGACCTGGTTGGTTTCGCTACCCACACGGAGGTCATCATCCGAGTCCCCCTTCTTGCTTCCATGCCCTGCATGTGGGGGCCAAGAGTCGGGGGCCCATGGTTGGCTCCATGTGGCCTCCCCCAGGGGCCGTGGCAGGTGGAATGCTACCGCACGCCTCTTCCACATTAGCAGGGCACTCTGCGAGGCTTGCAGGGTGTCCTTATTCTGTCTTTTTAATTCTGGGCCAAAGAGGTCCCATAAACGTAAACGTGTTGTATTTAAAATATAACACAAACAACAGCAATGAATGGCTTAGTGGGTAAAGTAAGACGCACCCCAAAACCGGTGAGTTAAATAAATCTGATCTTTCCTATTACCGGATTATAGGACGCAAACCAAACTTTGTTGTAACAAGAACATAGAAAAAACTGAGTCTCTTAATCAGGTGAATACGGTAAAGGGGCTGAGTCTGTGGGTGTCAGTGTGGTGAGTCTGTGGGTCTCTGTGTGGTGAGTCTGTGGGTCTCTGTGTGGTGATGGCCATGTCGGGTGGTGGCGGGTTTAACGACACAAAATTAATATATTCACGCGATCTAACCCAAACAAAGCCTGTACTACGGATTCAACAACAATGACATGAGGGTTCTCCGACGCGCGTCTCGGTTGGGGTGAGGGTGCGGTCGCGCCGTCTCCTCCGTACGGATTGTTTCTTCCTTTCCC
Source organism: Petromyzon marinus (assembly GCF_048934315.1). NCBI lineage: Eukaryota > Metazoa > Chordata > Hyperoartia > Petromyzontiformes > Petromyzontidae > Petromyzon > Petromyzon marinus. The sequence continues at coordinate 24,294,003 of NC_133689.1, forward strand.
AACTGCGATGTTCTCGCTCTCTCCTCTCTTTTTGTCTCCACCGTCGCCAACCGTCGGAGCTCGGCATCCGCGGCCCCTCTCCTAGGTGGGCGTCCCCAGCCCGAATTCTCGCAGGAAGCCCTCCCAGCCTCCCTGCTCGACGAACCAGGCCCAGCACGCGTTCACCAGCAGGGCGGCCACCACGTCCGTCACTGCCGCCGTCTTCTCCGCGTCACTCAGACGTACGCAGTCCACCAGCCTCTTCGCGAGGGAGGAGCGAGCAGAGCACCACCAGGACCACCACGCGGCCCCAGCTCGCGAAGACGTCACGGAGGACCTCCCAGGCCACGTCCACGAGCAGCCGGCGGGGCCCTCGGTGCTCCACGCGCTCCTCCGCGTGGCTCACCAGAACAGAGTCTCTGAACCGCGCGAGGAACAGGTCCCCAGGCAGTTGACCACCTCCTGCACCAGCTGTGCTGGCTGAACCTTCTGCAGCTGCTGGACCTGCAGCTGCTCCTGCACCTGCAGCTACTCTGTCTGTTTCGCTAGGTGAGCCATGAAGCCCGCGATCAGATTCGCTGTCAAGACAGTCAACAGCTGCAGCGCCTCCTTTTTCTTCCTCCCCCTCACCTTCTTCTTCCTCCTCCTCCACTCATAAAACAAAGAGTGAGGACATAATATCAATAACCTGGGAATTTTATAGTGACCTCTTCTCTCCTGATAAAACGTCTATGCCTGCCCAGAATTTCCTAAAGAGGTCGGTGAACGTACTGTCCTCCAGCAGGGCGTTGTTGAAGTGCCAGTAGGCCGCAGCACTTGGTGTTCCACGCAGCCTAAGGTCCAGCAGGATCAGGCTGTGGTCTGTTAGTGGTGCAGCCCTGATGTCAGCAGGCAGAATGCTCGAGACAAGACTTCTGGAGATATAGAAGCGGTCGATCCTGGACTGGGTAGCTGGTTCATTGCCCCTTGTCCTCGTGTAGGTGAAGCTTCGCCGCCTCGGGTGGTGAAGCTGCCACACGTCCACCAGATCGGAGGGGTCCAGAAGGGCTTGGAGCTCTCCCCAGAGCTTGGCGTTGCAGTGACCCTTCCCTGTACGGTCGAGAGCATCCAGCGTGCAGTTGTAGTCACCTCCCATGACCACAAACTCGTCCTCTGGAATGCCACCGAGGTGGTTCCGCAGAAGTTGCAGGAACCCGGGTCTCTCACTGTCAGTGGTGGGAGCGTACACGTTGACGAGGTGGATGGCGGTGTTGCCGACCTGCGCCCGGACGTCCAGGACCCTCCCCTTGATCACCTCCACCTGGCTGACGGTGTCAGGAGTGAAGTTTGGTGACAGCACGGTTGCTACTCCTGAGGAGGTGTTGCTGAAGTGGCTGAAAAAAGGCTCCCATTTTCCACTCCGTCCTCCAGGCAACCTCATCGTCCATGTCGAGATGGGTCTCCTGCACGAACAGCACAGAGACATTATGCTGCTTTGCAAGGGACGCTGCGTAGTATCTTCTCAGCGCCTCTCGGCACCCATTCATGTTCAGGGAGGCGATGCGCAGTGTCATTGTGAGCGAGTGGCCCGCCTGTTCCAATCAGTCACCTTGCTGAGAAGGCTCCTTACCCTGGACCTCTCCAGGTCTCTCGATTGTTGTCCTTCCTGCTGGAGCTCCCCTAGGATGCGTCTGAGGGAGACTTCTATGGCGTCTGGCTCGCCATCCTGACAAGGCCTCCATCACTTTGTTTGGTTTCCTGTGGGTCTCTTCGAAGAATCTCCACAGGTCTTCCTGGCAGAAGATGGTGCCCGCGAAGATGACCTCTTTGAGACCTGGCTGGTTTCGCTACCCACACGGAGGTCATAATCCGAGTCCCCCTTCTTGCTTCCATGCCCTGCATGTGGGGGCCAAGAGTCGGGTGCCCATGGTTGGCTCCATGTGGCCTCTGTTGTATATGTGGGTGTGTGAAAATTGATGAAAAATAATTAAAATTAAATGAAATTCGAAATTTGCATAATTAATCCGAAATTATGCTAATTTGTGTACTTATGCGTGTAACTATGCTAATTAGAGAGGTAATCGTATTAATTTATACGAGTGGGTGTGGCTGTGTTAATGATAGCCTTTATGATAATCAGGCCCCGCCTCGTTGACGAGGTTGGGTTATCAATCAGGATAACGCAATCAATCGTGTGCCGTTACGCTAGTGTCAATTCGGCCTCGTTGTCTAACTTCGTATTATTGATCAGCATAATACAATGATTCTCGCTTTAACACTCCCCGAGTGTTCATATTTTAGGTCCCATGTTCACATCGTTCGTTTTAGTTTAATGAGTGTGGATTGGTGTGTTTATAGTTTAGGTTCCCGAGTTCATATCTCGTCGCAGGATACAGATCTTATGCAAAAACTTCAGGAAAGACTCACACGACCACTTCTGTATTAATCAATTTATTTTCTAATTAAACCTTAACTATAATATGTATGTGACTCTCAATCTCGGAACTTCAAAACGGTATCCACAAGGTATCAAGACAGTATCATCAACGACTGTACGATTTCACTTTGATAACACATGGACCCCGCATAAAGCGATTGCTGTTAGTGAGAGAGAGAGTCAGAATATGCAAATGCTATGTTACACAAAAGCTTATACATTATAATATGAACGATCATTATGTTTGAAATAGTCAGCACATTATCACAGGCGACTGATTAACATGCAACGGTATTCATATAAAAAAGACAATCAAACAGTTATTATTTCCAAAGGCATGAATGTAACAACAGATCCACCGGACAGACTATTAGATTATCGAAATGGCTTAGTGTGAGGGTATGCGGCGGAATGTGTTATCTCACGGGAGATTAATTAATTAATTCGTGAATAAGAATGTATGATCAGAAAATCGGTTTAGCACGATTCCTCCCCGGGAGCGTAGCTCCGTGGCGAAGGTGCCAAGGGTTAATTCGTATTGATGGATCGGTTGGTAACTTATGCGATTAGAAGTACAGTCCAAAACAAAATATTAAAGAGGAAAATTATGAATATACTTATAAATGACGGACTGTTATCACACGATCGATGCTTCCACAGCCAGATGGTTCACGGACTTGAGTGTTCGCTTCTGGTTAAGGACCTGTGTATGTTTGAGTGATATGAATTGTTTTGAATAGTCAGTGTTTGGAATTAATTATTTGCGTTGCCATATGCTGAAGTTGGCATCGCTTGTAGGAGAAGTAGCCTCGCTCCCTTTAGAGCGGTGAGGTGTGTGGGAGTGCATCATACGAATCGCCGCCCTCCTCCACGCAGCAGCCAGCCTCTGTCCACGGGGGAGAGTTGCTTGATCGCTCTCAGTTCTGCTCAGTGGACACCTCTCTCCACTGCTGGATGAGCTGCGCGATCACGCTCGTGCTGGTTCGCTGACAGCAGTTTCTCTCCGCTGTTGGATGAGCTGCATCGGCACGCTCCCTCTCTCTGGGTGGAGAACTCGAACGTGCTCGTTGCTGGTTTGCTGAAAGCAGGTTTTTCTCCACTGCTGGATGACTCAAGTCGCACGTGCTCTTGCTCTGGTTTGCAGAAGCTCTTGCTTGGTGCGTCGGTCGCTCTGCAGCTGGACTCAATGTAGAATAATCTTTCAGCAATACTCTGTCTTTCAGCTCTTGGAAATCACACTAGGTGACGCCTCACTACCTTGCGAGTCTTGCCAACGTCAGTGGGTAGCGACGGGGCCACTTTGGCTTCTGCTCGCCGCCTCCTGCTCTGCAGCTCGCCGGCTGGCGACCTGTTGCTCTCGTTCCCGATTGGAACTGCTCCTGAGCCGGCCCACTGGTCGAACTCCCCGCGTTCCGACCTCCTCCGATTCGAACTCCCCGAGTTCCGATCCCCCTGGTAGAACTCCCCGAGTTCCGACCCCTCCGAGTCGAACTGTCTCCCGAGAGTCGACCCCCCCCGGTCGAACTCTGGTGAGCGGACCCCCCCCGGGTCGAACTCTTCCGAGTTGCTCCTCCGAGGCGAACTGTCTCCCGAGAGTCGACCCCCCGGTCGAACTCTGGTGAGCCGACCCCCCCCCCCCCCCAGTCGAACTGAGGTTTCAATGCTCAGGATCCTCTTTTTATGCCCAAAAATCCTGCCCACAAGGCGAGGTTTCTTTCGATTTTTGCTGTGTCAGGGTTTGTCCGTATGTATCTGCGTCCGTGTGTGTGTCCGTACATGTGTCAGTGTGTGTCCTTGTGTGGATCACCCACGGTATATTCCGTTGTCATACTCCTACCATAAAACCCACAAGTAAAACAATCAAATGTTATAAATTGTCTCGAAGGCGCCTCTCTGTCTGGGTGCACAACCTGAGGGAGGGGCGATATTCCCTCCGACTTTCACCGACGCACAAAGAAATGGTTAAAAAGTTTTAAGTTAACATTTCATTTCATCAGAGTTCCATAGTTATGATTCTGTATTAATCCAAGGTCTGAGTCAGCTTCTCGTTGTGGTGTTTGACTCGTGTTTCCCCAAGCGTATACACACTCCTACCCCGCGCTGCAGGGATACAAAGACGGTCGGGATTTGTCTTTCTCTCCGACCCTGGGTTTAACATCACCCTTTGCTTACGTTGCAGTTTTGCTGTGCGCTTGCATTTATTTTCCTCTCTACTCTTACTTTAACCCTGCTTATTATTTGCGTATGGGTGGAGGCTAGAGCATTTATGTTGACTTAGGAAAACCTGATTGTTATAGGCTTCGGGTCAAGTCGTATAGACATTATTAAAATATGGAAATACATTTCATATTAAATTAATAGACGGGTGATGGTTACATTGACGTAGCTTGTGGCAGGGTTCAATTGAAGTGGGTGTGAAGATCAATAACTTTAGCCTACCCTGTCGTTAAATTCCGACTTTAAGTTGCTTTAATAGTAATGCAGCACCAATTAGCTTTTTTGACTTAACTAGATCTAGGCTAACGCAACCTCCCAGTGACCCTGGCTTTGTGTTTACGTCAGCCCTTTGCAATCCACTGCGCTCTGCTCTCTATCTGCTCCCTCTGACCCTGGGAGGGCTCTGAACGTCAAAATCGTGTTAGTGGGTCAAGGTAAATATGACCCCCACATGCCATGCTGAGGCCTGGTTTGGTGTTTTTATTCATTATTAAAATTAAAAGAAACAATAGAAATATGTATCTATATGTATTGAAAAATTACTTGTTAATATTAAGATGGAAAAGGGGCCTAGATACAACACCTCCCCCAGGGGCCGTGGCAGGTGGAATGCTACCACACGCCTCTTCCACAGTAGCAGAGCACTCTGCGAGGCTTGCAGTGTGTCCTTATTCTGTCTTTTTAATTCTGGGCCAAAGAGGTCCCATAAACGTAAACGTGTTGTATTTAAAATATAACACAAACATAACAACAATGATGAATGGCTTAGTGGGTAAAGTAAGACGCACCCCAAAACGGGTGAGCTTAATAAATCCGATCTCTCCTATTACCGGATTATAGGATGCAAACCAAACTTTGTTGTATCAGTGTGGTGAGTCTGTGGGTCTTTGTGTGGTGACGATCTCTCTGGGTCTCTGTGTGATGATGGCCGTGTCGGGTGGTGGCGGGTTTAACAACACAACATTATGAGATTCACGAGATCTAACCCAAACAAGACCTGTACTACGGAGTCAACAACAACGACATGAGGGCTCTCCGACGCGCGTCGCGGTTGGGGTGAGGGTGAGGTCGCGCCGTCTCCTCCGTACGGATTGTTTCTTCTTTTCCCAACTGCGACGTTCTCGCTCTCTCCTCTCTTTTTGTCTCCACCGTCGCCAATCGTCGGAGCTCGGCATCCGCGGCCGCTCTCCTAGGTGGGCGACCCCAGCCCGAATTCTCGCCTGAAGCCCTCCCAGCCTCCCTGCTCAACGAGCCAGGCCCCGCACGCGTTCACCAGCAGGGCGGCCACCGCGTCCGTCACGGCCACCGTCTTCTCCGCGTCGCTCAGACGTAAGCAGTCCACCAGCCTCTTCGCGAGGGAGGAGCGAGCAGAGCACCACCAGGACCACCACGCGGCCCCAGCTCGCGGAGCCATCGCGGAGGACCTCCCAGGCCACGTCCACGAGCAGCCGGAGGAGCCCTCGGTGCACCACCCGCTCCTCCGTGTGGCTCACCAAGTCCAGAACGGAGTCTCTGAACCGCACGAGGAACAGGTCTGCCAGGCAGTTGACCACCTCCTGCACCAGCTGTGCTGGCTGAACCTCCTGCAGCTGCTGAACCTTCTGCACCTTCTGCAGCTGCTCCTGCAACTGCAGCCACTCCGTCTGTGTCGCTAGGTGAGCCATGAAACCGGCGATCAGATTCGCTGTCAAGAAGGTCAGCAGCTGCAGCACCTCCTTCTCTTCCTCCCCCTCATTTCCCTCCTCCTCCTCCTCCCCCTGTCTCCTTCCACCTCCCTGTGTCTCCCTCCTCCCCCGGTCTCCTTCCTGCTCCCCGTGTTTCCCTCCTTCCCCCGTCTCCCTCCTCCCTGTGTCTCCCTCCTCCTTTTCCTTTTTTGCTGATGAAGTTTTTCTATTTCCACGAGGTGGTAACACCATATCCCTTATTCTGTAATTGTAATTCTGGGCCAAAGAGGTCCCACAAATGTAAACATTTTGTATTTAAAATATAACACAAACATAACAACAATGAATAGCTTAGTGGGTAAAGTAAGACGCACCCCAAAACGGGTGAGTTAAATCAATCCGATCTATCCTACTACCGGATTATAGGACGCAAACCATACTTTGTTGTAACAAGAACATAAAAAAACTGAGTCTCTTAATCAGGTGAATACGGTAAAGGGGCTGAGTCTGTGGTTGACAGTGTGGTGAGTCTGTGGGTCTCTGTGTGGTGACGATGTCTATGGGTCTCTGTGTGGTGATGGCCGTGTCGGGTGGTGGCGAGGTATAACAACACAACATTTATATATTCACGCGATCTAACCCAAACAAAACCTGTACTACGGAGTCAACAACAACGACATGAGGGCTCTCCGACACGCGTCACGGTTGGGGTGAGGTTGCGGTCTGTTGTATATGTAGGTTATGAAAATTTGATGAAAATAATAAAAATTAAATCAAATTTGAAATTTGCATAATTATCCGAAAAAATGTTAATTTGCTGTAATTTATGCGCATAAACTATGCGAATGCGAGAGAGAATCGTATTAATTTATGCTAGTGTATGTGTGATTATGCTACTGCGAGCCGTTATGATAATTAGGCCCCGCCTCGTTGACGAGGGTCGGTTTTCAATCGGGTTAATGCAATTAATCATATGCAGTTATGCAGGTACTTGAGCATGTCAGATTAAACTCGGCTGTGTTGTTTAACTTTGTACTATCGATCAGTATAATACAATTATTCCCGCTTTAACATTTACTGAGTATGTGGTAGTGTGTTCAGCCAGGTCTCCAAGTTCAGATCTCAGCACAGAATACAGTTCTTATGCATAAATGTCACGAAAGAACACAACACTTCTGTGTTAATCAATTTTAATGACGATAGTGATAATGACGATAATGATGACGATGGTGATAATGATGATAATGATGACAATAATAACAATGGTGATGATGCGTACTTCAACAGCTCCAGCACGAGACAGTTGTGTCCGCGGAAGTGGAACGAGTGCAGGACGCGGATGACGCCGTGCAGCTCAGCACTGCCCTCCCCCTGCAGCTCCGTGATCACCTTCAACTCCATCCTCTGCATCTCCATTTTGGTAGGGCTGTGTGCACACAGCAAGTCTGTGGGTCTCTGTGGGTCTCTAGTTCATAGTAGTTTTACGACGGTTAATTTTTTAGTGAGATAGTTTCAGTTTATAGTTAGAGATAGTTTTGCAGAGGTTATTATCATTGTTGTTTACTATTATACTCATTATTTTGTAACCATGTTGTATTTACTTGCATTTATTATCTATTATTGTATTCATTTATAATTATGACCATGGCCGCTGTGTTAAGACCACCAGCACCCACCCACACCACCACCACCACCAACCCCATCACCCCTGCCCCAACCTACTGGATGGGCAGTGCCAGCATCTTGACAGCCACCAGGAATCCCATATTGTGGTCCACGCACCGCAGCACCACTCCCTGCCCTCCCTCGCCAATCTTCTCTCGCACCTCGAAGCGGCATTGGAGCTGCTCCTGGGGTATCTAAGAAGCAGCAGCAGCAGCGCCGCAACGGCCAGTCAGAGTCACAATCACGATGGGAATGTTTTACGCTTAGTGGTAGCAGCAGTGGTAGTACTGAGTAGTAGTTAGTAGCAGTAGTGTCTGTGTGCGCCTGTGTGCCTGTTTGTGTGCGCATCTGCGTGTGTGTGTGTCTGTCTGTGCGAGTTTCACAGGGATATTTCTGCTTGCAAGCTTTGACTTTAACATAGCCATTTCTGTGACCAGACACAAGCTAATCACTCAGCAATTTCAATGCTAAATTATCCTGTTTGATTTGTACTAGGTGCCTCTGTGGATGTGTAGGCTTTGACTTTAACATAGCCATTTCTGTGACCAGTCACAAGCTAATCACTCAGCTCTTTCAATGCTAAATTTTATGCTAATTCGTTTGTCAAGGCGCTCTGTTTCTTCTCACACAGCTTAAAGGTCGCGGTCTGAGCTTGGCTGTGTTCACTCCAGCGCTTTCCTCCAGACAGTCTCGTCCCTTCACCTGATGAAGGCCGCTTGTGTTGTGGCCGAAACGTCGTGAGAATTTTATTGTGTTATTTTATTTGATCAATGTATTATTTTATTCTCATTCTACGCTACTTTACCGAAAGAACCAAAGAAGATGAATCCTTGCAGCCAAGATAGCTTTAAATCGAAATTTAACAGAATGGTATTGAACCTTTTTCTTTACAGGGTGGCCCTGGGGCTTGCCACGTGGCAGGTGTCGTCCATTGTCCATACCAGACCCCTCCAGCTCTCTCACCCTGGGTCAGCTGCCCCTTCCATGTCCTGGAAACCATGGCAAGGTCATCCTATGAGGACTGCCTGGATGAAAACCAGCATGGAAGGGGCCCAGGGTGGGACCGGCTATGCTTTTGGGCTAGTCCCGTTTGTGTGTGGTGTGCGGTGTCTTCGTAGCAATCGTTCTCCACTGTAGTCCTGGCATCTGCTGCTCAGCTTCATTCCACAGCTGTGGTTCCAGTGGCGCGGTCTCTCCGGGGACCCATGTGGTGTGTGTGTGGGTGTGACATGTATCACGGGGTGGGTGGATAGTATCGTGATAGTGGTCATGGTAGGCACCGATCCACGACCTCCATCACCCCTACTGAGTGGTGGACATGCCACCACAAAGCAGCATGCGGCGGAGGAGTGAGGTGACCGCTCTCGCCTCACGAGCGAGGCCCTCTCGCTTCCTCTTCATTCCCTGCATCACCACCTCCATCTCCTCCTTTGTCTCATCCTCCTCCACCTCCTCTTAATCCTCCACCACCATCTTCTCCCCCTCTTCTGTTTTCTCCATTCTCTCTTCATGCTCCTCAACCTCCGAGGTGGCGTCGGTGGCATCGGTGGTGGCAGCGGAGGTGCTGGAGGTGATGGCCGTGGTGGCGGTGGCAATGGTGGTGATGGTGGCAGCGGAGGTGGCGGTGGCGGCAGCGGTAATGGCGGTGGCGCCAGCGGTGGTGGGGCGGAGGTGGCAGCGTTGGTGGTGGTGATGGTAGTAGTTCTGGCGAGGCACCGCTCTTCCTCCATGAGGCGCTTCTCCTCCTCGACGCTCTTCACGTTGGCGAGACACTTCTCCTCCACCAGACGCTTCTCTTCCGTGAAGCACTTCACTTTAACGAGGCGCTTCTTGAGGAAATAGTCTCTGAAGCAGTTCTCCTCTGTGCGGCGCTTCACCCTGGCAAGGCGCTGCACCTCAAAGAGGTGCTCCTCTACCATGTGGCGTTTCTCTGTCGCATGGTCCTTCTCCTCCTGGAGATGCTTCACCCCGCTGAGATCCTTCAACTCCCCAATTATCCTCTGTTCAAGCAAAGATAATCACATGAATATACAGACATGCAAGCAGAAATTCATTTAAGTTTTTCAGATTCATTTATTTGGTATAACCCTGTGAGCTATGTTGCTCTTGACTCGGGTGCAACCGCAACAAACAAAAACATGATCAAGGAATATCTTAAAGCGACTACACGCAACAGAAAAATCCAGGAAAAGACAGCAAAGTCTTCCAGAAAAGCACCGTATATCAACACTGTGTGCAAAAATCCCGGTGGGATGCAAGTCGAATAATAACAATCATAAGACAATTTAGATTAAAGTTATCAGGCTAACTCTGTACTACAAAAAACAAACATGGCTAAACCAAAACGTTTTCAAAATCACCAAAATAAAGCTATAAAAACAATGTAACAGTGATCATAGGAACTGTGATTCAAATTTAACAATTAACGATATATACATAACATGCACGACCAAACTTTGCAGCCATAGCTGGCTGTATGAGTCACTCCATAACAGCAGGATTATGAGTCGCAGTATGTAAAAAAATATTCAATACACCTTTAAAGATCAGCACACTATTCAAGTGTACATCTATGGTACAATTTATTGAAAATAAGTTTTGGGAACAGAAACTTATTTCTTTTAAACAACATTAACAAGCACTGTTTATTACATTAACTTTGTTTAACTTTTTTGGTCCCAGTTGAGACATTCAGAACTATGACAAAACAAATAATTGTGCTCTGATCTAATGTGCAATCTGTGGCATATGAATTTGTTAAGGTGATGTTGTCCGGTCCTGTACATATCAAGTACAGTGAGGGAAAAAAATATTTGATCCCCTGCTGATTTTGTACATTTGCCCACTGACAAAGAAATGAACAGAATATAATTTTAATGGTAGGTTTATTTGAACAGTGAGAGGCAGAATAACAACAAAAACATCCAGAAAAACATGTCAAAAATGTTATAATTTGATTTCCATTATCCTCCTAGCGAGGCCACGCTAGGAGGATAAAAGGGGACCCCGGGCAAAGGTTTGGGGCTGTTGCTTGGAGTGGAATCTCGTCGGACTGCTGGAGTCATCGTCACCATCTGCATTTTCTCGGCGGTGTCAGACAGGCAGTCTGTTAGCTCTCTTGACTGAAAGTGTAGTGACCCCTTGTACCCTGTGAAGGCTATAATAAATAGAGTACCTCCTGCTCCTCGTGTCTCTGCGTGTATCGCTAGACGTGGATCATAACGACAGTAGATGTACACTCACTCTGAGTTTTTACTCAATGACGTTAAACTTCACATCTACCCTACCTCCATGCTACATGCCGACAACCCACTGCTTTGGTAACCAAACTGCAACGTATTTTATTAGTAAACCTGCATTTTCTAATTTTACCCAAATCTTAACCTCGGTTGGATGTTGCCATCCTGCCGTGGAAACAACGAATCATTCGTGTCTCGAGCAGAAGATTGCAAGCCTTGTGTTAGAGAATGGCCCACTGAAGCTGTAATCACGGAGCTACTTCTGAGTACATTTCAAGTGCCCTCTCATCCACGTAATAAAGAGCAGGATCCTCCCTCCTGTAACGTTGGTCGTAACAATGTTCTTACTTCTTTGTGCTGTCAAGGACAACCGGGCTCACCTTGGTCTGTCTCACTGTCACACTCACCTCTATTCGTACACTCACTCATCTGGGTCTGTCTCACTGTCATACTCACCTCATCCACACGCACTGACGTAGGTCTGTCTCACTGTCACACTCACATCACTAGTCACACTCACCCACCTGGGTCTGTCTCACTGTTACACTCACCTCTCTACCACACTCACCTGGGTTTGTCTTACTTTAACACCACATTCCACAGACACTTACATTGGTCTGTCTCAATGTCACACTCACCTCTACCCACACACACTCACCAGAGTCTGTTTCACTCTCTCACTCATTTGTCTTCCTACACTCACTCACTTGGGTCTGTCTTACTGTCACACTCACCACTCTACCCACACTAACCTGGGTCTCACTGTCTCACCTCTCTTCAAAAACACTGAATTCCTGCTGAACAACACGCGGTTCAACCCACAAGCACTTGGGAGAGCTACAGGGCTCACATGCCATGTCCTTCACAGTCCTGTAATTCGTTTTATTATTATTGCTGCCATAATTGAGTTTGGCAAAAGCCTGTGCGAGACTTTGAACAATGTGCACACAGGACCGTCCATAAGGGTGCTAGGCCAGGGGAAAATCCCAGCATGTGGGCCTCCGACGAGTTCAAATTCCACCGCAAGTATTACATCTGACACCCCCGTGACATTGAAGCGCAGGGCCCCCCCAATGCCCGCGGACCTGGGCGGTCGCTCCGATTCTCCGTATCCAAGGGGCGATTCTATGTGCACAATGCAGACCTTCTTGTAAAAACATGGTTTTACGAGGGCCTCCTCACGCAAATTAAGTAGAGAACCACATTACTGCCATGTGATGGTTTATGTTTCGCAGTCATTGACGACCAGGCTGAGATCATGAACTCGCTAGACTTGACAACCCACTTTGATCACAGGCGGGTGCCTGGATTCAGACCCAGTTACTCCGTGGTCCCACTTCAGTGCTCTGACCTCTCGGTCACTGGGCCGCCTCTAAACACCCCCCATGTTAAATACATAAGTAGCAAACCTGTATCGTGAGCAGCAGCATTCTTTGAATACTCTGCCAAAACAATTTGAATTGTGGAGTGTTGACCCAATTTCGCAATTGCTTTATCATACCTCTGGTTGCAGGAATAATTTCTACAAGACCGAGTTCTATAGAGCCCCTTTACACGATGTTTTGTTCTACTCTTACACACTGAGCAGATATTTTAGAAGATGGAGTACCCACACTTTAACACACCACATGCACCTTGCTGCTCGATTGTGGCTTACCCATTTCTACTGATTGGTGGACAGAGGCAGGGGGGGTTAAGAAACTCAAACGTTTGTTTCAACTGCTGTTACAGAAGGGGAACAGATGGGCAGTGGAGCAGGGAGGTAGAGGGGCAGTGGAGTAGAAGGGCAGTGGAGCATTGGAGTAGTTGAGCAGTAGGGCAATTGAGCAGATGGGCAGTGGGACAGCGGAGCAGAAGAGCAGTGGGCCAAATGGGTAGTAGGGCAGTGGAGTAGTGGAGCAAAGGGACAGTTGGGCAGAGGGGCAATGGATCAATTGAGCAGTGGGACAGTGGGACAGTGGGGCAGTGGAGCAGTGGATCAGTGGGGCAGTGGAGTAGAGTGGCAGTGTTGTGAAGGAGGCGAATCACCTGAATATCTTTTCCCACCGACATTTGTATGTGCTCTAAAGAAGGACCATCTCTCAAAACGGCGATCATTCTATATTTGTCCTTGTACCTCCACACACAGCTGGAAAACCGCACACCTGAGCCAAGGCACATTTAACCAACTCAGGCAGCACTTGCAAGCAATTCAAATATATTTTTTTGTCATCATGGGTTTATTTCAAAGAGTTTATAGTACCAATAAGAACAATGGTATTTAACCGTATTATTTGCAGGGTGGCCCTGGGGCTTGCCATGTGGCAGGTGTCGTCCATTGGCCGATCCAGACCCCTCCAGCTCTCTCACCCTGGCTTTTCTGCCCCTTCCATGTCCTGGAAACCATAGCAAGGTCATCCCATGAGGACTGCCTGGATAAAAACCAGCATGGAAGGGGCCCAGAGTGGGGCCGGCTATGCTTTTGGGCTAGTCCCGTGTGTGTGTGGTGTGCGTGGTGTCTTGGTAGCAATCGTTCTCCACTTCAACAGCTGTGGTCCCACTGGCAACGTTTCTCTGGGGAACCGTGTGGTAAGTGTGTTTCATGTATCACGGGGTGGGTGGGTGTGGCATGTATCACAGGGTGGGTGGGTAGTATGGTGATAGTGGTCATGGTTGGCACCAATCCACGACCACCACCATCACCCCTACTGAGTGGTTGACATGCTACCACAAAGCAGCACGCGGCGGAGGAGTGAGGTGATCGCTCTTGCAACGCGAGCGAGGCCCCCTCGCTTCCTCTTCTTTCCCTGCATCACCACCTCCACCACCTGCACCTCTTCCATCTCCTGCTCCTTTGTCTCGTCCTCCATTTCATCTTCATCCTCCACCACCATCGTATCCCCCTTCTCTGTTTTCTCAATTCTCTCCTCATCCTCCTCAACCTCCTCGTCCTCGGAGGTGGCAGAAGTGGTGGCAGTGGTGTCGGTGGTGGTGGTGTTGGCTGAGGTGGCAGTGCTGGTGATGTCAGTGGCGGTGGTGGTGGTGGTGGCGGTAGTGGTGGTGTTGGTTGCGTTGGTAGCGGCAGAGGTGGTGGTTGCCATGGTGGTGGCAGTGGTGGTGGCGTTAGCGGCAGGGCGGTCGGTGGTGATGATGGCGGTGGACGTGGTGGAGTTGGTGGAGGTGGTTGCGGTAGCGTCAAAGGTGTCGGTGGTGGCGGTGGCAGCAGTGGTGGTGGCGCTGGCAGTGGAGTAAGTTGTGGTGGTGGCAGAGGTGGTGGTTGCCGCGGTGGTGGCGGTGACGGTGAGGGTGGCGGTGGTGGCAGTCGTGTCAGTGGTGGCAGTGATGGCGGGGGTGGCAGCGGTGGTGGTGGTTGCAGCGTTGCTGGCAGTGGTGGTGATGGCAGCGGTCCTGACGGGGCACTGCTCCTCCTCAAGGTACTTCTCATCCTCCTCCAGACGCTTCTCCTCAAGATGCTTCATCTCACGAAGTCGCTTCTCCTCCGCGAAGCACTGCACTATAACGAGTCGCTTCTTGAGGAGATGGTCTCTGAAGCAATGCTCCACTGTGCGGCACTTTTCCCTGGCCAGGCGCTGCACCTCAAAGAGGCGCTCCTCTACCAGGAGGCGTTTCAGCGTCCCAAGGTCCTTCTCCTGAAGACGCTTCACCCCGCTGAAGTCTTTTAACTCCCCAATTATCCTCTGTTCAAGCAAAGATCACCACATTAATATTCAGACATGCACATGCAAACAAAAATTAATACCCACATGCATGCAAACATAAACGTGCACATAAACCCAACACAAATGCATACTCACACATCTTTGTACAGATGCAGACATCCACGTTCACTCATTCAAACTCGCTTTTTACACTCGCATGAATATACACAGTCAAGAAAATTTCAAATCAAGATTGAATATATAAAATCACCTGATAACATAACACCTTATCCATCAATACTTTTATCACATTGTACGTGTAGCCCTAACCCTTAATAATCCCAACCCCTACATAATCAAAATACATGTTACATCCTCATATATCCTCACACACCCCATACATGCACTTAAGTCTGTGATCGACTGGGAATATTTCATAGCAATTGTTGGCAACAATCATCACTGGCAATAGTTTCCACAGAATGTTACATTATAAAGATCTCGTAGCCCATAATCTCGACAAATTTCACGCAGTGCCCATAGTGGGCAACTGGAATGGCTACTTCCAATCAACTGAACTAGCAGACGTAATTAATGTGACTGATTTATATCATTTCGTCCTCAATGGTAATAAATGACCAATGCATGAGTGGGATGGTGGAGAGATTGGCTGATGGTGTCTGGAGCTGGTTTTGATATACAGAGAGGTGAAGCAGAGGAATGTTCCAGAGAGATGGTGTCTTGTGATGTTATAGATTCATGATAAGGCTATATGATGGTCTATTTAATTGGTGGTGGTGTGGTGAGAAAGGTAATGTGGAGAGATGGTGTGCCAGTGTTGTAGATAATGTGTATTTGACCCCCACAGACCCCATACACACCTTTGGGGAGCGATGCTTGTAACCTTGGCCTGGGAAAGGGTCCACTTTATCCATAATGTCACCCCAGGTGGTCGACTGGCGCGACGATTCCCGGCCTGCGAAGAGCAGACAGGTAATTCAAAGGACGATTAATGAATTAGAGAACGAAGAACATGGAGTTTCACAGAACGAATTTTAAGATCCCTGTAATTAGCTCTTTCCACACAACAGGAGCTGCTATTGAGAAATATTCATCACATGGCAGTAAAACTTTACAAGCCATGTTTTTGTGGGCATGCTGAGACCATTAATTCCATAAGCTTGAGACCCCAGTTTAAACAAAAATGGCTGAAATTCAGATATAAACCCATCGTTTCTGGAACACTCGATCATTACGTCTTCCCATCACAACCAAGCCATGTCTTCTCAAAGTAATTGATAAAGGAGCCTCCTTTTCTGTATATAAGCCACGTGATGCAGGTATCTGGGACTTACCCTCATAGTCATCCACAATCTCAGCCCACTTGATATGGCTATCCATGTTGTTGGGAAAGAGTAGATTCTGCGTGAAGTTGGATGGCCTGTGGAGTTTGGAACAACGCTAAGATTTAGCAACAATTTGAATCACTCATCCTCTAAAATATTACATATTTGGCCACTCACTGTACCAATCCCATCACTTCCATGCCTGTTGCTTTCAAGCCAACGCCCGCACTTGTTTGCCACTCATACGTGCTTCTGATCACTCACTCATCGATCCACACAAACATGTTTATTCCACCAGCCTATTACATTAAACATAATCGCCAAACTTAATGATATTTAATCCACACATGCATGTTAATGTACAGCCCATTTGCATTAATCGAATTCTTGATAAACACCCCCCCCCCCATGCCTTGTAGGTCATGAGGGTCATATGACCTTACTTAAATTATTTGTTATAAACCGAGCATGACGTCGTGGGTCACGTGATGTCAGAGACACCACCCATGTGGCTGTGACATCACAGATTAGAGACAACTATGGCAGCAGCTGGGGTCTGAACAAGAAGGCAGACTCCTCCCCAATGTTGAATAACATTCAATACATAAAATGTAGGGCACAATTGTGCCAGCAATCAGAAAACAATAATTGTAGACATGTTATTCATACTCTGAGATTTAAACAAGTTAGTTATTAATTTTAAAATGCTGACTCGCTTATGTCTAAACAGTGACAGTAAAAGCAACATATCAGGGCATGCCAAGTAACCTATCTAGCAGTCCTAATTTGATTGCAGAAAATAAAAATACCAACATATCAACAATAATGAGGCTTTAATTTGCGGTCAAAATGTAAAATAAAGATAAACAACACTCATAGTCAACAGGGACGCTCACCTCGTTGAGGATTCGCTCTCCAACGTCGTCTGCAGCTGCTCCCTCGTGCGCATTCCTCTCGACTGGCGGTGGAGGCGTGGCTATGACGTACCAGAAATGACGTCACTTCCGCGAGGCTCCGCCCCCACGCGCACAGCTGCCGCACCACGTGGTGCAGTGCGGGTGGTGGCCGTGGGTGGTGATGATGATGGGTGATGATGATGGGTGGTGGTGGTTGATGATGGTGGGTGGTGATGATGGTTATAGATGACGATGGGTGGTGATTATGATGGGTGCTGATGGCTGTTGATGATGATGGTTGATGGGTGATGATGTGTGTTGATGATGGTCGGTGGTGGTGGTGTTGATAGGTGGTTGATGATGATCGGTGGTGATGATTGTGATAGATGGTGATAATGATGGTTGGTGATGATGGTGGGTGTTCATGCTGATAATTGGTGTTAATGATGTAAGGTGGTGATCACGATGGGTGGTGATTATGATGGGTGATGATGCTGATTTGTGGTGAGGATAATGATGGGTGATGGTGATGTTGGGTGGTTGGTGGCAATGATGATGATGGTGGTCCGTGATAATGGGTGGTGGTGATGATTAGTCATGGTGATGATCATGGTTTATGGGTGGTGGTTATGATAGGTAAAAGTGATGATGGGTGGTGCTGATGATTGGTCATGGTGATAATGATGGTTGATTGGTGGTGGTTTTGATAGTTGGAAGTGATGAAGGGTGGTAGTGATGAAGGGTGGTGATCATGATGGGTGGTGATGATGGGTGATGATGATGATTGGTGGTGATTGGTGGTGATTGGAGATTGGTGGTGATTGGAGATTGGTGGTGATTGGAGATTGGTGGTGATTAGTGGTGATTGGTGATTGTTGTGATTGGTGGTGATTGGTGATGATTGGTGATTGGTGGTGATTTGTGATTGGTGGTGATTGGTGATTGGTGGTGAAAGGTGATTGGAGATTGGTGGTTATGGATGGTGTTTGGTGGTGATTGATGGTGATTGGTGATTCATGGTGATTGGTGGTGATTGATGGTGATTGGTGATTCATGATGAGTGGTGGTGATTGGTGATTGTTTTTGATTGGTGATTCGTGGTGAATGTTTGTTATTGGTGTTTGGAGATTGGTGTTGTTTGGTGGTGATTGGTGATTAACAGTGATTGGTGGTGATTGGTGTTTGGCGGTTGGTGGTTATTGGTTGTGATTGGTGATTAACGGTGATTGGTAATTTGTGGTATTTAGCGATTAGTGGTGATTGGTGGTTCTTGGGTGGCGGTTGTGGTTGCTTGGGGGTGGTGGTGGGTGGTGGTGGTTGGAGGGTGGTGGTGGGTGGGTGGTTGTGGGTGAGTGGTTGTGGGTGGTGGTGGTGGTTGGTGGTGGTGGTTGGTGATATTGGGTGATTGATCATGATGGGTGGTGGTGATGATGGGTCTGTGGTGGTGGTGATGATAGGTGATGGGTGGTTGTGATGAAGGATGCTGGTCATGATGGGTGGTGATGTGTGACGATGATGTTGGGTGGCGATGATGATGGATGATGATGATGGATGATGATTATGTGATGATGAGGGTAGGTGGTGGTTGTGGTTGGTGGTGGTTGTAGTTGCTGGTGGTTGTGGTTGGATGAGTTGGTCGTTGGTTGTGGATGGTGGTGGTTGGTGGTGATTGGTTGTGGGTGGTGGGTGGGGGTGGGTGGTGGTGGGGATGGGTGGTGGTGGGTGGTGGTGGGTGGTGGTGGTTGGTGGGTGGGGATGGGTGGTGGTGGGTGGTGGTGGTTGGTGGGTGGTGGTGGTGGTAGTGTTTGGTGGGTGGTGGTGGTTGGTGGTAGGTGGTAGTTGGTGGGTGTTTGTGGGTAGTGGTGGTTATGGTGGTTGGTGGGTGGTGGTTTGTGGGTGGTGGTTTGTGGGTGGTGTTGGTGGATGGTAGTGGTTGGTGGGTGGTGGTGGTGGGTGGTGGTGGTTGGTGGTAGGTGGTAGTTGGTGGGTGTTTGTGGGTAGTGGTGGTTATGGTGGTTGGTGGGTGGTGGTTTGTGGGTGGTGGTTTGTGGGTGGTGGTTGGTGGATGGTAGTGGTTGGTGGGTGGTGGTGGTGGTTGGTGGGTGAGGGAGGTGGTTGGAGGGTGGTGGTGGTGGTTTGTGGGTGGTGGTTGGTGGATGGTAGTGGTTGGTGGGTGGTTGTGGTGGTTGGTGGGTGGTGGAGGTGGTAGTGGGTGGTGGTGGGTGGTTGGTGGATGTGGGTGGTTGGTGGTTTGGTGGTGGTGGGCGGTGGGTGGTTGGTGGAGATCGGTGGTGGGTGATGGTGGGTGATGGTGGGTGGTGGGTGGTGATGCGTGGTGGTGGGTGGTGCTGGGTGGTGCGTGGTGCTAGGTGGTGGTGGATGGTGGTGGGTAGTGGTGGGTGGTGGGTGGTCGTGGGTGGTGGTTAGTGGTGGTGGGTGGTGGGTGGCGGGTGGTGGTGGAGGTGCGTGGTTGGTAGTGGGTTGTCGTGGCTCGTGGTTGGTGGTGGGTGGTGGTGGGTGGTGGCTAGTGGTTGGTGGGTAGTGGGTGGTGGTGGTGGTTGGTGGTGAGTGGTGGATGGTGGAGGTGAGTGGTGGTGGGTGGTGTTGGGTGGTGGTGGGTGGTTGGTGATGATGATTTATAATTGGTGCTGTTGATGATAATGATGATTGGTGCTGGTGATGATGATTGCTGCTGGTGATGATGATGATTGGTGCTGGTGCTGGTCATAACGCTGATTCGTGCTGGTGATAATGATGATGATTGGTGCTGGTGATGACGACTGATGATTGGTGATGACAATGATGATTATTGGTGATGCTGGTGATGATGATTGGTGCTGGTGATGATGATTGGTAATGAAGATGATGATTGTTGCTGGTGATGATGATTGGTGCTGGTGATGAGCATGATGATGAGTGCTGGTGCTGGTTATGATGATGATGATGATTCGTGCTGGTGAAGATGATCATGATTGGTGCTGGTGATGATGATTATTTGTGCTGGTCATGATTATGATGGTTCGTGCTGGTCATGGTGATGATGATGATTGGTCCTGGTGCTGGGGATGATGATGATGATTGGTGCTGGCCATGATGATGATTATTGGTGCTGGTTATGATGATAATGGTTCGTGCTGGTGCTGGTGATGATTATTGGTGCTGGTGATAATGAAAGGTTGGGTTCATAATTGCCCGGTAGAATGAGTATATAATGGCCAGGTAGGGTGGGGTCACTCACCAACTCATCCACTCATCTTGTGTGTGGTGATCCACCAACCCCCGCCTAGATTTCAGGCGCCTTCCCAAAACCGCAATTCAATCACTCACGCACCCACTTCTTTACTCACCCACCCCCTCATTCACTCACCCACGCACTCATTCACTCGCCCATGCACTCATCAACGTACACACCCACTCATTCACTCACCCATACACTCATCAACTTACAGACCCACTCATTCACTCGCCCACGAACTCATTCACTCACTCACCCACTCATTAACTCACCCACCCACTCATTCACTCACCCACCCACTCACTCATTCACTCACCCATACACTCATCAACTTATCCACCTACTATTTCACTCACCCACTACTCATCCACTCACTCACCAACTCGTTCACTCACCCATTAATCATTAACTCACCCACCCACTCATTCACCCCCCCCCCCCCACTCATTCGCTCACCCACCCACCCACACATTCACTCACCCAACTATTCATTCACTCACCTACCCACTCATTCACTAACTCAACCACTCACCCACCCACTCATTCACTCACCCACCCACTCACTTATTCACCAACCCATCCACTCATTCACACAACTGCCCTTCTGTTCACTAACCCACCCTATCCACTCATTCACTCACCCACCCATTCACTCACCCACCCTTTCACTCACACACCCATCTACTCATTCACCATCACATCTACTCATTAACTCAACCACCCACCCATTCACTCACCCAACCACTCATCCACTCACTCATTCACCCACCCACTCATTCCTCGACATCAGGAGGAAACAAGGAGGTGGAAAGGTGCTGATGCAGGCCGTTTTAAAAGTCTTTGATGACCGCTTTTGTTGCAATCGAAACGTCGTAGTTTTTTGTTATTTTTTGCTACTTTCTCTGAACCTATCTACGTGGTGACTTTACCGAAAGACCCAAGAATACAAATACAACTTATTGGGTAGTCAGAATTCATCAGCACCAACCTGTATGTTGAACCTCTTTCGCACCGTACGTAGCCAACCGTGCAAATCTGTAGGTCTCTCTGGGTGTCTATAATGAGTGACCCATTGTTACTTAAAACAATTTTGGCAATGAAGTGATACGTGATATAATTGAATAGATTTTAAGCACTACAATTTTGAAAAAAAAATATTGAATAAATTAAAAATAAAGAATAAAAGTAAGTACATGGTAATAAAAGCAACAGTTAAAATGTGTTGGATTTAGTAATAGCATGCCAAATGATGAGTTATTTAGCCTGAAAAATAGTGCAAATACAAATAGATTTTACAAGGAAAAGTGATTTATATTTACTAAATGTCTGAGCAATGGTAATTTAGATTTACTAAATATTTGGAGGAATCTGATTAATATTTATTAATGATCTGGCTGAAATTGATTTACATGTACTAATTGCCTGGGTGAAATTGATATAAGCTTACTAAATATCTGGTTCAATGATTTGGATTTACTAAATAAAATACTTATATTGAATGTCTGTTGCCATAACATTTATATTTCTAATCCACCCAATAGCATGCCTTCATGGTGCCACAATTCACTTACGTTAAGTCAACCGAGCACCATCAAAAAGATAAGAACTATGAAAAGGAACAGCAGATTGACATGTATTTGTGCAATTTTGTCTCAACATGTTTATCCAACATATTACAAGTACAAAAGAAAGAGTGGCTATGAAAAAACAAAGACAGAAACCATGTATCTGTACAATAGGGATACAATACCTGAAGTCTATTAATAATTTGTGGGCATTACAGGCACAGATTCCTTTTTTGGATGTGATTCAAGGTTTTAGTCTTGTTAGTGCATTTAAATTACGACAATTAAAAAAAAATATGTAAAGATACTTTCATAATATTTCTTTCTTATGTGCGCAAATTGAAATCCTAAGGGCCAATATGTTTATAAAACAGCTAAAAGAGATTAAAACATCACGTGAATTGATCCACAATCCAGGTGGACCTATCTTTTTTAACATGCACAATTACAAGCATGGCTTCCTAACAAGTAAACTAGCACAACCTTCAGATGTTCCATGCATCTTACATCTATTCCTTTCGAAACGTCGTGAGAATTTTTATTGTTTTATATATATTTATTATTTTATTGTTTCCCTTCAACGTGACTTTACCGAAAGAGCTAAGAATATGAATTACTGCAGTCACGAAAGCTTTAAATGAAAATTTTACCGCCTCTACGGGGAGGGTTTCCACGTCACTTTAAGATCCTTCAACAAACTCCGGGATAAGAAGGCTCAGCTGATCGAGTCTATCACCTTTCTGAAGAGATGCCGCGACTCTGGGGTAATTCCAATCGCATTTACACTGACCTCTGCTGCTGTAACTTCTTCTAATGCGAAACGAATTCTTTTCAAAACTAGCTTAGCTCTTATCTCAGAGAAAATCAGACTTACACGCACCGAACTAGATCAGTTAGACAAGACACTCTACAAATCACACTTATCATTGACGGCAACAATGTCCAGGTGACCGTCCCTCCCGCCTCTACATGGTGTGTGCGTGCATTCGTGCGAGGGGGGCGCCGCGTCGGCGCCGTCACTCCCAAGTGGCGGCGTCACGGC
This sequence comes from Petromyzon marinus, assembly GCF_048934315.1. Lineage (NCBI taxonomy): Eukaryota > Metazoa > Chordata > Hyperoartia > Petromyzontiformes > Petromyzontidae > Petromyzon > Petromyzon marinus. Next base: position 24,316,905 of record NC_133689.1, read on the forward strand.
GGTGGGCACGGCCCCGACGGAGAGGCTCCGCTGCGGCAGCACCACAACTGTGTAGAGACTAAACAGCGGACGTCTGCGAGAGCACCGGCCTCGGGAGAGTGGCGGGAAATCCGAGGCACCGGTGGCGGCGTCACGGCGGTGGGTATGGCCCCGACGGAGTGGCTCAGCTGTGGCAGCACCACACAGCCCCCCGAGGTGTCAGTCCTCGTCCCGGGTTGACTGGAGCACCTCGCCTGGGTTGCCCCTACAAGGTAGCGCCGCGGGGTCCGCGGGACTCGTCCGGCTCTCGTGGCTGGCCTTGGCGGTGGTGGCTCCACCTCTCGGGGTTCCGGCGGCGGTCTCCTCCTCCACTCCAGTGGTTCTCACCGGTCCTGGGTACGTGCGAGCTGGAAGACAAACTCGGTAGCGGTAGGGTGCAGGGGCCATCGTACCCGTCTCTCCTGGCTCGGGTCGGGACCCCCTGGGGCCCGGGGCTCCGTGGGGCCCATACACTGTGCAAGGCCCCCGGGTATGGGGGGGGGGGGTGTGGGGACCCCGGGGTATCGGGGTCCTCGAACGGCGGGGTTCTCCCTCGCTGGGGCCGCCCTCCATGGTTTTATTCGCCGGACATTGACCACCATCTCCCGGCCTCTCTCCCCCCCTTGAATCAGTACCGTCCAGGGGGAGATCTGTCGCCCCACGGTCCAGGGTCCCCGCCAGTAGGTGGTTAGCTTCCCCATCTGTCCGGCCCCGACGCGAGGGGTGTGCAGCCACACCTTGGAGCCCGCCGACTAGAAGGGGGCTCCATCCGGGGTCGGGCGCCCTGCTCCTGCCGCTGGTGTGCGGCCTCGCCTTGCAGGTAGGCCCGGACCCTAGCTCCGCATAGGGTCGAACTCACTACCCTGGTCAGTAATGACTCGTTCGGGGATCCCGTGCTTAAGTACGTAGTGTTCCACGAATGTTCGGGCCACTATGAGGGTTGTCTTATCGGGGATGGCCACCGCTATGGGATAGCGTGTGAAGTACAACACCGCTACAAGAATATATCGGTTGCCCCGGTGGGATCGCGGGAATGGCCCCTGCAGGTCGATCCCAACCAGCTGATTCGTCCGACTGACGCGGAACGGTCTCAGGGGGACCTGGTATCGCGCTGGTTTGGGCCCGCATTACTGACACGCGCGGCAGCCCTGCACCCAGGCGGCCACGTCTTGTGCTAACTTGGGCCAGAGATATTGGCGATGCAGGGTCTCCCCGTCGTGGCCCCCGAGCAGGTGGTCATGCACTAGTCTTAGCAGCTGGGGTCGCACCTGGGCGGGAACACAGATGCACCCAGGCTGGCCGGCTTCGGTGAGCTCCCGTACCACCCCGTTCTGCATGCACAACCGGGCGTACAAACCAGGCCAGGGTCCTGGTAGGGTGTCCCTCTTCTCCCGTAGGGCCGCTTCCACCGCCGCCAGATCTGGATCCTCGCAGCTGGGTCCGTCTCAGCTACTCGTCGTCCAGGCCTGGGAAGGCGCAGCCAATGTTCTCCTGGATCCGATTGGGTGGGGTTAAGCGACCCGTTGGGCCCCGGGGCGTGGGCTCCGCGTCCGCCGGGTGGTCCCCCGGTTCCCTGGTTCCCCCTGCCGGGGTTTCTGTGGCACATATTGCACTCTCCCCCGCGAGGGGGGGTTTTAGTTTCGGCGCGCCCTCGGTGGTCCGCTGTTTGCTGGCAGCGTCCCCCCGTGAAGCACGGGCAGACTTCCTCCGCCCTTGTCTCGGCGCACACCGCGGGTCGCCTCGACAAGGGCGTCCGCGTTTGCATGTGTACGCCCAGCTCTGTACTCGATTTGCAATTTGTACTCATGCAACTCCGCTAACCATCGGGCCATCTGCCCCCGTGGTTCCTTGAACGTAAGGAGGAAATGCAGGGCATGATGGTCGGTGCGCACCCGACATTTCCTGCCATACATATACGGTCGGAACTGTTTACACGCGAAGATCACGGCATACAGTTCTTGACGGGTCATGCAATAATTCAGCTCGGCCCCACTCAGGGTCCGACTGGCATATGCGATGACCCGCTCCGTCCCACCCTGCACCTGCGACAGCACCGCGCTCAGCCCACTGCTGCAGGCATCGGTGTCTAAAATAAAATTAGTGGTGAAATTGGGGAAAGCTAGAGTGGGGGTGTGGGCGAGGTGGTCTTTGAGGGTGGTGAAGGCCGTCTGGCAGGCCTCCGTCCACTGATAGGGGTTCTTAGGGGAGGTGAGTTGGGTGAGGGGGCATGCAATCTCGCTGAATCCCTTTACAGATCGACGATAATAGGTGGCGAGCCCCAAGAATGATCTCCGTCAGGTTCCTTGGCCGTGGCCATTCCACTACGGCGCGTACCTTCTCCGGATCGGTGCACACCCCGCCTCGCTGACTCGGTGTCCGAGGTATGCCACCTCGCACTGCGCAATGTAGCACTTACGCGGCTTGAGCTTGAGATGGGCTGCTCGCAATCGCTGGAACACCTCTCGCAGCCTGGACCAGTGTTCCGACAGATCTACTGAACACTGTCACCTCGTCCAGGTAAATCAGGCACTGTTCCCACTGCAAGCCCCGCATCACCAACTCCATCAATCGCTGTAACGTTGCGGGCGCGTTAGTGAGTCCGAACGGAAGCACTCGAAACTCGAACAGTCCAATTGGGGTGGTGAATGCGGTTTTTGGCCGATCCTCCTCTGCCATCTCCACCTGCCAGTACCCGGACCCCAGATCGAGGGTGGAAAAATACTGTGCTATTGCGAGGCTGTCAGAGGTGTCGTCGATGCACGGTATGGGGAAGGCGTCGCCGAGGGTGACTGCGTTCAACTTTCGGTAATCAACACAGAATCGGGTCGACCCATCCTTTTTCGTCACTAGCACTACCTGGGAAGACCAGGGGCTCGCCGAGGGCTGGATTATTTTATCACGTAGCATATCCGCGACTGCCTCTTTGATCTGGGTCCGATCAGGCGCGCCCACTCGGTATGCGGGGAGTTTGATGGGTCGGGCTGCACCTGTGTTAATTTGGTGCTTAACAAGGTCTGTCCGGCCCATATCTGAATCGTGCTCACTAAACACGTTGGCGTGCTCCTGCAACAATCCGCACAGTTGATCGGCCTCCCCCTTAGGTAAATCTGCCCAAGGCACATGTAACGCATCATGCAAGGGAACGATCTCGGCTCGGGGTTCGGGCCGACTCGCCAGGCCAGATCCTGGTTGCCCTCGGGGCAGCCAGGGTCTTCCGCCCAGAGTGCAAACACCGAGTCGTTAGAATGGCGCGCGTGCAGGGGGTGTATGGTGGCTACCGTGGTGCGTTGTCGTAGAATTTCCGGGGTACTGTGTGGGTTAAACACCCGCATAAACAGTCGGCCCTCATCTGCGTTTACCAGTGTGGCTGACCCCACAACTCCGTACGGGTCCGCCAGCTCCGGGTGAGGAGTTAGCATTACCTCGCCCGATGGTCGGTGTGTGGGGTCGGCGGAGGGTGTTGCTACGGGCACCAGCATCTCGGCAAGCGGGCCGATGGTGACGGCCGACACCAGGGTGGCGGCCATGGGTGTGAAGTGAGGGCGATTCCGTTCTTGTCCCAGGAGCGGGATCCTCTCCCCGCTGTCCTCCACGGTGGCGCATCGCTGGCCTGGCTAGTCGTTGAGCCCCAGTTTCTCCAGGAGGTCCGTACCCGCAATACACTCATGGCACAACACACTCGAGACATAGAATTCCTGTGTATACACCTGGTGTCCGAGACGGACCTCGAGGGGGATCCTTCCCAGCAACCCCATCCCGGCTCTGCTCGCTGTGTGCCTGCAGGCGGCTCACGTCAACCCCGAGCACGCTGCAGTGTGTGGCGCTCACGAGTGAAGCCACTGCCCCCGTGTCGAGTAGGATCCAGGTGCGCTGCCCGTTCACCTGTCCTACCAGTGATGTGGCCCCCGTGATCGCCGCCACCAGCTCCCATAGCCAGTCACCTGTCCTCACCGCGTCCTTGGGTGTTGTGGTCGGAATCTGTGCGGGGGTCACTCGCTCACCATTATTACTATCGTTGTTTTGTTTTGGGACCTCGTCGATTGCACCCTTAGGTGGTCCACTCTCTAGGGGGCGTTGGCGTTTAACCCTGGCGCCTGTCTAGTGCGGGCGATTTGAGGACAGTCTCTCACGAGGTTCCCGCGGCGGTCGCACAGGTAACACGCTCGGGGAAGGGCGGTGGCCCCGTAGGAGCTTCCCCGCACGCTCCCTCTTTCCCCTCCCGTACGCCGCTGCCCAGACTCTGCCTCTAGTCGGGCCACCCTCCCGGCTAGCCCCCCTACCGTGGAGCGCATTTCCCCCATTTCCGACTGAATGGTCTCCACTGTGGACTGTAGTTTGGTGATATGGCCACCAACTTGGGTCACCTGGCCGACTATATCACCCATGCCGGTCTGTAGCCCTGCTACCCATCCCGGGGTTGTCTCGCGGGCTACCGGGGGCTCCCTTTCCCGACCCCTTACCGTCGTGGCGAGCTCCTGTTCCTCCTCTTCCTACTCTAACGACAGGCTTGCGATGGTGCGCTCTCTTCCCAGCCCCCGGAGCTGCGCGCGTTCGCTGGAAATTCCTTCACATTTACGCGCGCGCTCGACAAGGGCGTTAAAGGGGAGACGTGTATAGCTCATGTCTGGCTGCCACCACGACGTGCGAGTCAAGTATCGCTGGATCTTCTCAGCGGCAAGCTCCTCAATCATCTCTGTCGTGTATCCCAGGTGTGCGATCTTTGTTAGCTCGCGCACATCCTCGGCATAATCACGCAGGTCCTCGCCGGGTTGGCGGTAGCGTGCCTCTAAGGCTGCTTTTGCCTACTCCTCATCACGCGTACCGAAACGCAGATCAAGTCGGCGCATCAGTTCCTCTAGCTGTGTCTGCGCGCTTGTGGGTAGGGCTTCCACAAAATTGGCTGCCCGCCCATCCAGGTTCATAATAAGTTGGCGTAACGCCTGCGCGTCCGTCCACCCATTAATCTCTTTAGCCCCTATGACGTTGCGGGCGAATGCCTTCCACCAAGGAGCCCCCCGGCTGGTAAATATATGCCATATTTTTGCGTGGGGTAACGCGGGGGTTCGTACCGCTTCTGACGCCAAACTGTGGGGGCTGCCGTCCCCCGCCATCACTGAATTGTCGGGGCCGTTGCCCCCTGACTCCCCCATTACATTTGTACTACTACCACCTGGCAGTTCTGTAGGGTTCGGGTTAGCGACCTCCAACTCCTCGCCCCCCGGGGCCCCTGACTTTGTTACCGACCGCGTTGGCATGGCTCAATTAGTGGGCTTGTACGCTTTACTCTTGCGGCACGCTACGCGGGTTCAGTGGCGGCGTGCTGCGGTGAGCGCGCTCGCGAAGCAAGACTCTGTCCCGTACGTAAAAAAATGGGTACGGCGCACTGATGCGTGACTCACGTACGTAAACAAATGGGTACGGTGCGCCGACGCATGATTTCAGTACGTAAACAAATGGGTACGGTATGCTGACACATGACTCCCTCACACACACGCTCTACGCGCCTAGGCAATAACAAACCCAACACCGATACCTGCCCAGCCCCATACACCAATCACACGCGAGGGAGTTGGGTTCGGGGGTGAGAGGGCAGGGGTGTCTGCCGTGCGCGCGCCGCTTATTGGAGGGAGTCACTCCGCTCTGATTTAAAAGGGCCGTTTAAACAGCCGCGCGTGTACGCGCACACCAGGCGCTTAGCTCTCTGCTTCGCTAGAAACAACCGCGCATGCACGCGACCGCAAGACACTCCCGTAAATAGTCGCCCAGGTATGCGAACGCTAAGCACTCCCGTAAACAGTCGCACAGGTACGCAAGCGCTAAGCACTCCCGTAAACAATCGCCCAGGTACGTGAACGCTAAGCGCTCCCGTAAACAGCCGCACGGGCACGCGAATGCTAAGCACTCCCGTAAACAGTCGCCCAGGTACGCGAACGATAAGCACTCCCGTAAACAGTAGCCCAGGCACGCGAACGCTAAGCACTCCCGTAAACAGTCGCCCAGGTACGCGAACGCTAAGCACTCCGGTAAACAGTCGCCCAGGTACGCAAACGCTAAGCACTCCCGTAAACAGTCGCCCAGGTACGCAAACGCTAAGCACTCCGGTAAACAGCCGCACGGGCACGCGAACGCTAAGCACTCCCGTAAACAGTCGCCCAGGTACGCAAACGCTAAGCACTCCGGTAAACAGCCGCACGGGCACGCGAATGCTAAGCACTCCGCCTTCCTCTTCACACTCACAAAGACCACACGACACAGTTTATCCCCCTACTAGCTATTTTATTCACCGCGAGTAACCCGCTAAACTACTCGTGATTGTGTGGGTCAGCAGACTTTAGCTTATCCCTCGGGGATCCTGGGCTGAACTTATCCTGCCTGCCTCTCCGCTTTCTTCCCTCTGATCAATTAGCCCGCACTCACCTTAGTCCCAATCTGATGCTGCAGAAGCTGTGGAACGGTGATGTTCCCGCACCCCGTGCCCCCCTGTCCAATCAGAGGTCTGGATTTTCCCGCCCTCGGATCACCGCTCTGGTGACGTCACCGCAGTGGTTTATTGGACGTCCGCTTTCCGTTCTTCCCGCTATCCGCCCACTGACTCGTGTTTGTGTGTGTGTGGTTCCACTCGCGGTGGCTAAACAGCCCCTGCCATGACCATGCCATTACAATCCCAGGTCACAGCACCGCGGTGCTCTTCAGCCTCGGGGGTAGGTCGCCCAATTTCCCGGCTGCAGGAAACCATGAAGCTTGATCTCATTAGGGGCTTCTGGATAAAAACCTGTTGGCCAGGTGACCTTCCCTCCCGGCTCTACGTGGGGTGTGTGTGCATTCGTGTGATGGGCGCGCCACGTCGGCGCCGTCACTCCCCGGTGGCTGCGTCACGGCGGTGGGCACGGCCCCGATGGAGCGGCTCCGCTGCCGCGGCACCACAACCTCTGGGTCACTGAGCCGCTTCCAAACACCCCCCATGTCAAATACATAAGCAGGAACCTGTATCGTGAGCAGCAGCATTATTTGAATACTCTGCCAAAACAATTTGAATTGTGGAGTGGTGGCACAATTCCGCAATAGCTTTATCATATGTCTGGTGATAGGAAGAATTTCTACAAGACCGAGTTCTAGAGAACCCCTTTACGCGATGTTTTGGTCTACTCTTCCACACTGGGCAGATGTTTCAGTAGAGGAAGGAGTACCCACAATTTAACGCACCGCATCCACGGCCCCTCTCCTAAGTGGGCGTCCCCAGCCCGAATGCTCGCAGGAAGCCCTCCCAGCCTCCCTGCTCGACGAACCAGGCCCCGCACACGTTCACCAACAAGGCGGCCACCACGTCCGTCACGGCCGACTTCTCCGCGTCGCTCAGACGTACGCAGTCCACCAGCCTCTTCGCGAGGGAGGAGCGAGCAGAGCACCACCAGGACCACCACGCGGCCCCAGCTCGCAGAGCCATCGCGGATGACTTCCCAGGCCACGTCCATGAGCAGCCGGCGGTGCCCTCGGTGCTCCACCCACTCCGTGTGAGGAACAGGTCCCCCAGGCAGTTGACCACCTCCTGCACCAGCTGTGCTGGCTAAACCTTCTGCAGCTGCTGGACCTGCAGCTGCTCCTGCACCTGCAGCTACTCCGTCTGTGTCACCAGGTGAGCCATGTAGCCGACGATCAGATCCGCTGTCAAGATGGTCAGCAGCTGCAGCACCTCCTTTTCCTCCCCCTCATCTTCTTCCTCCTCCTGCCCGTGTCTCATTCCTCCTCCCCGTGTCCCACTCCCTCCCCCTGTCTCCCTCCACCTCCCTGTGTCTCCCTCCTACTGTAATGTTTTGCTTTTGCAAAACACGTACTAATTTGTCAGTTACTCCCGAGATATATGGTATTTTAATTGTTTTAACAATCTTATCGATTTCAGCATTGTTGCTTTGCCATCGTGATTTGGCATTCAATGCTCTGTTAATTTGAGCATTATTGTAGCCATTCTGTCGTAGTGCTTCTTTAACGTGTTTAATCTCTCTCACGAGACTTTCACCATCTGACACTGCTTTAGCCTGATATATCAGCGTCTTGATAAGAGAGGATGTCTGAGCTGGGTGATGATGTGATTCTGCATTCAAATAGCATCAGTGTGTGCGTTCGCTTTCTGTAAACGCTGTGTGCTATTTTACCATTTAGGCCATGTCCAAGCAAAATATCTAGGAACGGGAATGTGTTATTCACCTCCATTTCCATGGTGAACTGGATGGCCGGGTTTTGTGCATTGAGATGATTTAGAAAATCATTAAGTGTATCTTTACCATGTGGCCAGGCAACCAAAGTGTCATCCACATATCTAAACCAAAAACATGGTTTCAATGTGCTCGAGACAAGTGCTCTTGTTTCAGAGTTTTCCATGTGCATATTTGCTATAGCCGGAGATAAAGGAGAGCCCATTGCTGCTCCTTCCTTTTGTTTAAATAAATCACCTCCAAAAGAAGTAAGTGTTATTTAAACAATGATGAGCCAGTTTCAGAATATATTTTGGTAAACCTGTATTCTTTACTAGTGTATCAAGTAATTTAAGTGACTCGTTCACTGGAACCTTAGTGAATAGAGAAATCACATCAAAACTCACCAGAATATCATTAGGGTAAAGTTTAATATCTTTATTCACATTCACAAGATGTTCTGAATTTCTTATGTATGAAGATGTCCTCCCGATGTAGGGATGTAATTGTTTAGTTATATGTTTTGCTAATTTATATGTGGCAGAGCGAATTGTACTGACTATGGGTCGTAATGGGATGCCGATTTCATGAATCTTTGGTAGCCCATACAGTCTAGATGGTTTTGAGGCCCTTGGAATTATTCGGTATTGCTCATTCTTAGGGATTAATGAATTTGCAATTATTGCAGTAGTCTGACGTTCTAAAGTATTAATAGGATCTCGTTTAACTTTAATGTGGGTACTTTTCTCTAGTAAATCTTTAATTTTATTATCATAATTGGCTCGTGGCATCACCACAGTAGTGCGGCCTTCATCAGCTGCCAGGATTTTAAAATCTTTATTTAAATGAATCTCTCTTAAGGCTTTTGCTTCGTTCGAGCTAATATTTATTTTTGGTACTTTGCTATTTTCAATTATTTTGGCAACCTCGTGTCTAGTCATCTCTGCCTCATTATGTGGAAGGAGTCTAACTGCTGATTCTACCTCAGCAATTATCTCATCCACTGGAATTGTGCGTGGGGTAACGGCAAAGTTAAGGCCTTTAGAAAGGACAGAGATCATGTCACTGGTTAAAACAGTGTTAGTCAAGTTCATTACGGGTTTGTTTTTAAATTGTTCGTTTTTAGTGGGTATTTGTTTATTATGAAGTCTAGATAATTTATTCATTTGGCTAGTTTTGGTTAGATTAAACACATTATCAGCCGATTGTTGTGTTATGGTCTCGATTATATTCCAATAATGCATTGATCTACTTGCTTATATCTAAGTGCAACTGCCTTAGAGATTCTGAAATGTAAGATAATTCACTCCTGTTGTGCTGTATTCTCTCTATTAATAATCATTTGCTAGCTTTGTGTAGTATTTGGTTAGCTTTAGCAGACTTTGTGATGTGTTATTTTAACTGCGTTTGGTATTAACTTCGAATCTCTGCACCTTTTGAGGAACGTCAGTGAAGATATCAATTCCATCCGCTTGATGCGGAGCTTCTCCAACTTTCTGGTTTTAAGAAAAGTATCCTCCCCATAGAGGTTAGTCAGTTTAACACGTAGGCTTTCGCGACCAATATTATTCATAATAAACGTGTTTGGGTTAGATCGCGTTATTAATAAATGTGTCGTAACCCTCCACCACCCGACACGGCCAATCAGTAAAAAAGTGTCATGTTGACAAAAGACAAAATAGTTCACTACTTTAGCCCACTGGTGTGTTGAAGAGTGAATCCACAACATTTACAATTTTTTAGTATGACGTTTCGCTGGTAATTACATCCAGCATCATCGGGCAATTCGCCAGAATGGTGAAGCCCTCACTCACTCGCGGTCTTAAATAGAGCAGCAGGGTGACATCATTTAACTCATTCAGGTGCAGTGATTTGAGGCGGAGTGGGGGGTATTTTAATTATATAATAGATTAGTAATCAGTCAAATGTTATGATCAGTAATAAGTTGTAGATTAGTAATTAGGTGTAATGTGTATTATTGTAATTATATACTACGTTAGTAATCAGTTAATTAGTATGTTTCCCCACAACGAGGGTATACAGCTGCTCTGACATGGAACGACCCTGTCGTACACCTCTTCTGAAGCTGACAGGGGCAGTGAGCGTACCGTTGACTTTGATTAGACACTGGACTTCAGTGTAGAGCAGGCGGTTCAGTCCCAGGAAGCTGGTCCCAAAACCAAACGCCCTCGGTGGTCCCATTAGGTACCCGTGGTCAAACGCCTTCTCTTGGTCGAGGGAGAGAAGCGCGAGTGGGAGCCCCCTTTCTCTCGAAGAGGGTGCTGAGGTCTCTGACGAGGAAGACGCCATCATGAATTGTTCTCACTGGGACCGTGTGGGCCTGGTCACTGCCCACCACCTGAGCCAATACAGTCTTCATCTTGGAGAATAGCGCTTTGGCCAGAATTCTTCTCTCCTTATAAACGTCTATGCCTGCCCAAGATGAAATCTGGAGAGACCTACCGCGCAGTCAGGGCCGCAGTCGCGACAGCAGCTCCCTGCGTCCCGGGAGCCGGTGCGGGTTGCCGGACCGCGTCACCGGCGCCGTTCGGAGCGCCGCGGGCGCTGTGTCGGGCGGAGTGGCGCAGCGCGTGCCCGTGGTGCCGTCGCCGGGCATTGCGCGCAAGCAGCATCACGTGTCGTGCAGTCAGGGCGGCATGGGTCGGTGGGTGGGTGTGTGGGTCGGTTTGGGTGGGTGGGTCGGTTTGGGTGGGTGGGTCGGTTTGGGTCAGTTTGTGGATGGGTGGGTCGGTGTGGGTGGGTGGGTTGGTTTGGGTCGGTGGGTGGGTTGGTCGGTCGGTGTGTGGGTCGGTGGGTGGGTGGGTCGGTCGATGGGTGGGTGGCCACTCACATTGATTGACAAACATAGAAGCTGCAACCAATATCGGTGACTCTCATGTGGCCGGCCTGAGAGAGCATCACGTTGTCCTGGACGCACACGGGGAGGCAAGGGGAGGTCACGCTCAGAGGCTGCCCTGTGAGCGGTCAGCCAGCAGTGGATCGTCCCACGAACAACGACAATTACAAAGGTCCCCTCGTGTAGCCGCTAGCAGGCTGTAGGGACAAGTGCTGTTAGAAGTAGCTAGTAGCAGCACTGCCTATGCAAGCTGACAATGTGGCACACACAGAGGGAGTGGGTGGCCAGTACCACGGCCGGCCGCCTTTGTCTCCCCCATTGGGCGATGTTTACTACACACCACCGCTACAACAGGAGCGAGCGCGAGTGCGTCGTGGGGAGCGTGCGCGCCCCCAGAGTGCCCTCCGCTATCACCGGCTTTGATGACCGCGTGGACGATGCCGCGGGACTTGGTCTGGGCCAGGAAGCGGACGATTCCACTGGTGTATGACCTCAACGCGGCGTCGTTGATGCGCCAGATCACCGCTCGCTTGCTCAAGTCGTAGAGGCAATCCCGGCGGCGGCAGCAGCAGCAACGACGACGATAGCGATGATGACGGTAATGAAGATGATGATGACGATAGTGATAATGACGATAATGATGACGATAATAACAATGGTGATGATGCGTACTTCAACAGCTGCAGCACGAGGCAGTTGTGTCCGCGGAAGTGGAACGAGTGCAGGACGCGGATGACGCCGTGCAGCTCAGCACTGCCCTCCCCTGCAGCTCCGTGATCACCTTCAGCTCCATCCTCTGCATCTCCATCTTGGTAGGGCTGCGTGCACACAGCAAGTCTGTGGGTCTCTGGGTCTCTGTGGGTCTCTGTGGGTTTCTACGTGTGTCTATGGATCTCTATGGGTGTTTGGGGGTCATAGTAGTTTTACGGAGGTTATTATTATTATTTTTTACTATTTTACTCATTATTTTGTAACCATGTATTTACTTCCATTATCTATTATTTTCTTCATTTATAATTATTACGACTGCGGCCGCTTTGTTAAGACCACCACCACCCACACCATTTCCAACCACACCAAAACACCACCACCCACCCACACCACCATCCCCATCACCCCCGCAACAACCCACTTGATGGGCAGTGCCAGCATCTTCACAGCCACCAGGAATCCCATCTTGTGGTCCACACACCGCAGCACTACTCCCTGCCCTTCCTCGCCAAATTATTCTCTCGCACCTCGAAGTGGTATTGGAGCTGCTCCTGGGGAATATAAAATGGAGCAGATGAGGCAGCAGCGCCGCCACAAGCCAGTCAGTCACAATCACGATGTGAATGTTTAACGCTTAGTGGTAGGAGCAGCAGTGGTAGTAGTGGTTAGTAGTAGCAGTAGTGTGTGTGTGTCTGTATGTGCGAGTCTCACAGGGATATAGTTGTGGGTCTCTGTGGGTGTCTCTGTGTCTGTGCGTCTCACTGGGATGTAGCTGTGGGTCTCTATTGGTGCCTCTTTGAGTCTCAATGGGTATCTGTAGATCTCTATGGGTGTCTGTGAGTCTCACAGGGATGTAGTTGTGGGTCGTTATGGGTGTATCTATGGGTGTCTCAATGGGTGTCTCAATGAGTGTGTCTATGAGTGTCTGTCTTTGTGAGCCTCACAGGGATATATTTGTGTTCTTGGTTGTCGTAGCCATCGTTGTTGATGCAACCGCGGGATTTGCCCTCGTCCATAGAGACAAAACAAACTTGACAGACGTCGGCCAGCTCCTCCTGTCGCTCGGTCAGGCGAGGCAGGAAGAGTGCCAGGATCACTGCACACCTGACAACAACTATGGGTTTTTTTTCTTTACCGACAGAACCAGAGTGTTTCTTACACACCAATAAGCCCAGTAAATTGGCACAGTAGGGGGCACAGGTGGTGCATCAGCCACTCGTCTCAGTCGGTCGACCCGTGGCACCTGTTGGGTCTGCCCCGTGACCTCCTGCCAGCGGGAGTTCGACACTTCACTTGGCTTAAAAGTGCACATAGCCTGGCACAAGCGTCGTTATGATGTCACCGCCACTTAGTGGCGAATGGCGGTTGTTGTGTGTGTGTGTATATTCAATCAGGCCAAGAATGTGTGCACCACAGAGTGAATCTCACTGCCGTACAGTGGACAGGCCATGCCGCGCCGCTGCAACTCGAAGATGCAGCGGCGGCACGTGGCAAGGTGGCCGCCGTCGCCGTGAACCAACGTGCAGCTACGCGGCTCACACTGGCACACCACGCACCCACCCACAACACCACCACTACCCACACCACAACCACCACCCACAACACCACCACCACCCACAACACCACGCACCCACCCACAAGACCACCACCATCAGCCACACCAACACCACCCACACCACCAACACCACCAACCACACTTCCAGCACCACCACCCATGCCACCACCACCTATACCAACACCCGCACCAAAACCACCCACACCACCAGCACCACCCACAACAACACCACCACCCACAACACCACCACCACCCACACCACCACCCACACCAACGCCACCCGCACCACCAACACCACCAACCACACTACCAGCAGCACTACCCAGGCCACAACCACCCATGCCACCACTACCTACATCACCACCACCCACACCACCACCACCAACCACACCACCACCCACACCACGCACCCACCCACAACACCACCACCCACACCATCACCACCACCCACACCACCACCGCTACCGGCTGGAGTGTAAGAAGGAGAGGCAGTGGTGGAGGTGGTGTTGACGCTGGCACCTGCTCGCCTGTTGTCGGCTGTCACTACGGAGAATATCTTCATGAGCAGCTCTAATACTGAGTGTCTGAGATCTCTGAGTGAGAATCCCTCCACACCAAACACCTCCCCCAGGGGGTCCCCCGCCACACCTCACCAGGTACTGCCTCTCTTCATCGTAAAGTCGCCTCCGCTTGATGTACTGTTCCACGTAGTGGAACACCTGCTCCACAGTGAATGTGTCGCCCTCGGCACCGACCGACTGCAGCAGTGGAAGCATCCGAGGCACCGGCTTCAGGAGTGTTCCTCCGAGCTTGTCAGAGACATGGACAATTCCATGCACTGTATGTGTTCTGTATTTGTACGTGGATAGTAACGACAGTGGATGTACATTCACTCCGAGTCTTTACTGGGTCGTTAAACAGCATGGGGTACACAATGACGTGAAACTTCACATCTACCCTACCTCCGTGCTCCATGCTGAAAAGCCACTGCAGTGGTAATAAAACTGCAACGTATTTTATTCATCAACCTGCATTTTCTTATTTTTCCCAAATTTTAACCCGGGTTGGGCTGTCGCCATCCTGCCCTGGAACCAATTATTCATTCGTGTCTCTAGCAGACCATTGCCAGCCTTGTGTTAGAGAATGGCTCACTGAAGCTGATATCACAGAGCTACTTCTGAGTACCCTTCAAGTGCCCTCTGGTCCACAGTAAAGAGCAGCACCCTCCCACCTGTCCTTTAAGTAGGAGTAACGTTGGTCATAACAATGTTATTTTCGTTGAAATTTATCCAAATTAAGTGCAGAACCACATTGCAGCAATGTGATGGTTTATTTTGTGCTGTCAATGACGACAAGGCTGAGATCATTTACTCGCTAGACTTGAGAACCCGTTTTAATCACTTGCGGGTGCCTGTATTCAAACCCAAGTACTCCGTGGTGCCAGTTCCGTGCTATGACCTCTTGGCCACTGGGCCGCCTCTAAACACCCCCCATGTCAAATACATAAGCAGCAACCTGTACCGTGAGCAGCAGCATTCTTTGAATACTCTGCCAAAATAATTTTTATCGTGGAGTGCTGACACAATTCCTCTCCTCAGTGGGCGTCCCCAGCCCAAATGCTCGCAGGAAGCGCCCCCAGCCTCCCTGCTCGACGAGCCAGTTCCCGCACGCGTTCACCAGCAGGGCGGCCACCGCGTCCGTCACGGCCGACGTCTCCTCCGCGTTGCTCAGACGTACGCATTCCACCAGCCTCTTCGCGAGGGAGGAGCAAGCAGACCACAACCAGGACCACCACGCGGCCCCAGCTCGCGGAGCCATCGCGGAGGACCTCCCAGGCCACGTCCACGAGCAGCCGGCGGGGCCCTCGGTGCTCCACCCGCTCCTCCGTGTAGCTCACCAAGTCCAGAACGGAGTCTCTGAACCGCGCGAGGGACAGGTCTCCCAGGCAGTTGACCACCTCCTGCACCAGCTGCGTTGGCTGAACCTCCTGCAGCTGCTGAACCTTCTGCACCTTCTGCAGCTGCTCCTGCACCTGCAGCCACTCCGTCTGTGTCGCTAGGTGAGCCATGAAGCCGGCGACCAGATTCGCTGGCAAGACGGTCAGCAGCTGCAGCGCCTCCTTCTCTTCCTCCCCCTCGTCTTCCTCCTCCACCTCATCATCTTCCTCCTCCCCCTCCTTAGACTCCTTCTCCTCTGTCTCCCTCTAACTCCCTGTGTGACCCTCCTCCCCCGGTCTCCTTCCTCGTCCCCGTGCGTCCCTCCTCCTTCCCCCGTCTCCCTCTTCCCTGTGTCTCCCTCTTTTTTCTTTTTGCTGATGAAGTTTTTTTTTTTATTTCCACAAGGTGTAAACGCCGTATCCCTTATTTTGTAATTGTAATTCTGGGCCAAAGAGGTCCCACAAACGTAAACGTTTTGTATTTAAAATATAACACAACAACAATGAATGGCTTAGTGGGTAAAGTAAGACGCACGCCAAAACGGGTGAGTTAAATAAATCCAATCTCTCCTACCGGATTATAGGACGCAAACCAAACTTTGTTGTAACAAGAACATAAAAAAACTGATTCTCTTAATCAGGTGAATACGGTAAAGGGGCTGAGTCTGTGGTTGCCGGTGTGGTGAGTCTGTGGGTCTCTGTGTGGTGACGATGTCTATGGGTCTCTGTGGTGATGGCAATGTCGGGTGGTGGCGGGTTTAACCACACAACATTTATATATTCACGCGATCTAACCCAAACAAAACCTGTACTACGGAGTCAACAACAACGACGTGAGGGCTCTCCGACGCGCGTCTCGGTTGGGGTGAGGGTGCTTTCTGTTGTATATGTAGGTTATGAAAATTTGATGTAAATAATAAAAATTAAATGAAATTTGCATAATAATCCGACATTATGCTAATTGATGTAAGTGCATAGACTATGCTAATTCGAGAGATAATCGTATTAATTTATGCTAGTGTATGTGTGATTATGCTACTGCGAGCCGTTATGATAATTAGGCCCCGCCTCGTTGACGAGGGTCGTTTATCAATCGGGATAATGCAATTAATCGTATGCAGTTATGCAGGTACTGTGAGCATGTCACATTAAACTCGGCTGTGTTGTTTAACTTCGTATTATCGATGGGTATAATACAATTATTCTCGCTTTAACATTTACTGAGTATGTGTTAGTGTGTTCAGCCAGGTCTCCAAGTTCAGATCTCAGCACAGAATACAGTTCTTATGCATAAATTTCAGGAAAGAACACACAACACTTCCGTGTTAATCAATTTTAATGACGATAGTGATAATGACGATAATGATGACGATGGTGATAATGATGACGATGGTGATAATGATGACGATAATAACAATGGTGATGATGCGTACTTCAACAGCTCCAGCACGAGACAGTTGTGTCCGCGGAAGTGGAACGAGTGCAGGACGCGGATGACGCCGTGCAGCTCAGCACTGCCCTCCCCCTGCAGCACCGTGATCACCTTCAGCTCCATCCTCTGCATCTCCATCTTGGTAGGGCTGCGTGCACACAGCAATTCTTTGGGTCAGTTTAACACGTAGGCTTTCGCGACCAATATCATTCATAATAAAGGTTTTTGGGTTAGATCGCGTTTATTTATAAATGTGTCGCAACCCTCCACCACCCGACACGGCCAATCAGCAAAAAAGTGTCACGTTGACAAAAGACAAACAATTCACTACTTCAGCCCACCGGTGTGTTGAAGAGTCAATCCACATTTACAGTTTGAGTACGACGTTTCGCTGGTAAATACATCCAGCATCATCAATTGCTTGATGATGGTAAATACATCCAGCATCATCAATTGCTCGATGATGCTGGATGTATTTACCAGCGAAACGTCGTACTCAAACTGTAAATGTGGATTGACTCTTCAACACACCGGTGGGCTGAAGTAGTGAATTGTTTGTCTTTTGTCAACGTGACACTTTTTTGCTGATTGGCCGTGTCGGGTGGTGGAGGGTTGCGACACATTTATAAATAAACGCGATCTAACCCAAACACCTTTATTATGAATTATTTGGGTCTCTGTGGGTCTCTATGAGTGTCTAAGGGTGTCTATGGATCTCTATGGTTGTCTCTAGTTTATAGTAGTCTTAAGAGGGTTATTATTTTAGTGAGATAGTTTCAGTTTATATTTAGAGAGTTTTACGGAGGTTATTGTCATTGCTGTTTACTATTATACTCATTATTTTGTAACCATGTTGTATTTACTACCATTTATGATCTATTATTATTTTATTCATGTATAATTATTACGACTGCTCCCACTGTGTTAAGACCACCACCACCCACACCATTTCCAACCACGCCACATCACCACTACCCACCCACCCCCCCACCAACCCCATCACCCCTGCCCCAACCCACTTTCCGTGCAGTACCAGCATCTTGACAGCCACCAGGAATCCCATCTTGTGGTCCACGCACTGCAGCACCACACCCTGCCCTCTCTAGCCAATCTTCTCTTGCACCTCGAAGCCCTATTGGTGCTGATCCTGGGGTATCTAAAAAGCAGCCGAAGCAGCAGCAGCGCCGCCACAGCCAGTCAGAGTCACAATCACGATGGGAATATTTAACGCTTAGTGGTAGGAGCAGCAGTGGTCGTAGTGGTTAGTAGTTAGTAGTAGCAGTAGTGCCTGTGTGTCTGTGTGCCTTTGTGTGTGTGCCTGTGTTTGTGTGTCTGTCTGTGCGAGTCTCACAGGGATATAGTTGTGGGTCTCTGTGGGTATCTCTGTGTCTGTGCATCTCACTGATATATAGCTGTGGGTCTCGATTGGTGCCTCTGTGAGTCTCTATGAGTGTCTCTGTAGATCTCTATGGGTGTCTGAATGGGCTCTGTGGGTGTCTCTGTGAGCCTCACAGGGATGTAGTTGTGGGTCGTTATGGGTGTTATCTATGGGTCTCTATAGGTGTCTCAATGGGTGTATCTATGGATGTCTGGGTCTCTGTGAGCCTCACAGGGATGTATTTGTTTTCTTGGTCGTCGTAGCCATCGTTGTAGATGCCACCGCGGGATTTGCCCTCGTCCATAGAGAAAAACCAAACTTGACAGACGTCGGCCAGCTCCTCCTCCTGGCGCTCGGTCAGGCGAGGCTCGAAGAGAGCCAGGATCGCTGCAGACGTGACAACAACAACTTAAATCATTAACTATGTTTTTTTTCTTTACCGAAACAACCAAAGAGTGTTTTTACACACACCAAAAAGCCCAGCAAGTTGGCGGTTGTTGTGTGTCTGTGTGTGTGTCTGTGTGTGTGTTCTGTAGCGGTTAGCGCGCTGCGCTATGAACCTGGCGACCCGGGTTTGATTCCCGCTCACGGCCAACACCAGTGACGATTTTCTAAACCGGTCCCGGGCTTCCCCTAGGTCGACTCAGCCTCAAATGAGTACCTGGTGCGGTGTGTAAACATTGCCACTGGGGAGACAAAGGCGGTCGGGCGTGGTGCTGGCCACCCACCCCCTCGTGTACCGTTCCGGCCTTCATAGGTGCTCGCTAACAGCACTTGCCCCTACAGTCTGTTAAGGCTATATGGGGGATCTTTATCTTTGTGTTCTGTCAGACCAGGAATGTGTGCACCACAGAGTGAATCTCCCTGCGGCACAGGGGACAGGCCATGCCGCGCCGCTGCAACTCGAAGACGCAGTGGCGGCATGTGGCAAGGTTTTCGCTGTCGCCGTGAACCAACGTGCAGCTACGTGGCTCACACCGGCACAGCACGCACCCACCCACAACACCACCACCACCCACAACACCACCCACAACACCACCAGCAACCACCACCCATGCCACCACTACCTACACCACCACCAACCACACCACCCACACCATCACCATCCACCACCGCTACCGGCTGGAGTGTAAGAAGGAGAGGCAGTGGTGGAGGTGGTGTTGACGCTGGCACCGGCTCGCCTGTTGTCGGCGTCACTACGGAGAATAACTTAATGAGCAGCGCTGCCACCGAGTGTCTGAGATCTCTGAGTGAGAATCCCTCCAGACAAAACACCTCCTCCAGGGGGTCCCTGCCACACCTCACCAGGTACTGCCTCTCTTCATCGTAAAGTCGCCTCCGCTTGATGTACTGTTCCACGTAGTGGAACACCTGTACCACCGTGAATGTGTCGCCCTAGGCACCGACCGAATGCAGCAGAGGAATCATCCGAGGCACCGGCTTCAGGAGAATGTTCCTGCGAGCTTGTCAGAGACATGGACAATTCCATGCACTGTATGTGTTCTGTATTTGTACGTGGATAGTAACGAGAGTGGATGTGCATTCACTCCGAGTCTTTACTGTGTCGTTAAACAGCATGGGGTACACAATGACGTGAAACTTTACATCTACCCTACCTCTGTGCTCCATGCCGAAAAGCCACTGCAGTGGTAATAAAACTGCAACGCATTTTATTCATCAACCTGCATTTTCTTATTTTTCTCAAATTTTAACCTGGGTTGGGCTGTCGCCATCCTGCCCTGGAACCAATTATTAATTCGTGTCTCTAGCAGACCATTGCAGGCCTTGTGTTAGAGAATGGCTCACTGAAGCTGATATCACAGAGCTACTTCTAATTACCCTTCAAACGCCCTCTGGTCCACAGTAAAGAGCAGCACCCTCCCACCTGTCCTTTAAGTAGGAGTAACGTTGGTCATAACAACGTTCTTTTCGATGAAATTTATCCAAATTAAGTGCAGAACCACATTGCAGCCATGTAATGGTTTATTTTGTGCTGTCAATGACGACTGGGCTGAGATCATTAGCTCGCTAGAATTGAGAACCTGCTTTGATCACAGGCGGTGTGGATTCAAACCCAAGTACTCCGTGGTGCCTGGTCAGTGCTATGACCTCTGGGTCACTTAGCCGCCTCCAAACACCCCCCATGTCAAATACATAAGCAGCAACCTGTATCGTGGGCAGCAGCATTCTTTGAATACTCTGTCAAAAAATGTTTATTGTGGAGTGGTGGCACAATTCCGCAATTGCTTTCTCATACCTCTGGTGACAGGAAGAATTTCTACAAGACGGAGTTCTAGAGAACCCCATTACTCGATGTTTTGGTCTACTCTTCCACAATGGGCAGATGAAGAGGAAGTAGTACCTACACTTTAACACACCGCATCCGCAGCCCCTCTCCTAAGTGGGCGTCCCCAGCCCGAATGCTCGCAGGAAGCCCTCCTAACCTCCCTGCTCGACGAGCCAGGCCCCGCACGCGTTCACCAGCAGGGCGTCCACCGCGTCCATCACGGCCGCCGTCTTCTCCACGTCGCGCAGACGTATGCAGTCGACCAGCCTCTTTGCGAGGGAGGAGCGAGCAGAGCACCACCAGGACCACCACGCGGCACCGGCTCGCAGAGCCGTCGTGGAGGACTTCCCAGGCCACGTCCACGAGCAGCCGGCGGGGCCCTCGGTGCTCCACCCGCTCCTCCGCGTGGCTCACCAGAACGGAGTTTCTGAACCGCGCGAGGAACAGGTCTCCCAGGCAGTTGACCACCTCCTGCGCCAGCTGTGCTGGCTGAACCTTCTGCAGCTGCTGGAGCTGCAGCTGCTCCTGCACCTGCAGTTACTCCTGCACCTACATCTACTCCGTCTGTGTCGCCATGTGAGCCATGTAGCCGGCGATCAGATTCGCTATCAAGACGCTCAACAGCTGCAGCGCCTCCTTCTTTTCCTCACCTTCCTCCTCCCCCTCGTTTTCCTCCTCCCCCTCCTCCTCCTCCTCCCCCAACTCCTCCACTTTCAAAACAAAGAGTGAGGACATAATATCAATAACCCGGGAATTTTATAGTGACCTCTTCTTTCCTGATAAAACGTCTATGCCTGCCCAGAATTTCCTAAAGAGCTCGGTGAAAGTACTGTCCTCCAGCAGGGCGTTGTTGAAGTGCCAGTAGGCCTCACCACTTGGTGTTCCACGCAGCCTGAGGTCCAGCAGGATCAGGCTGTGGTCTGTTAGTGATGCAGCCCCTGATGTCAGCAGTCAGAATGCTCGAGACAAGACTTCTGGAGATGTAGAAACGGTCGATCCTGGACTGTGTAGCTGGTTCATTGCCCCGTGTCCGCGTGAAGGTGAAGCTTCGCCGCCTAGGGTGGTGAAGCCGCCACACGTCCACCAGATCGGAGGCGTCCAGAAGGGCTTGGAGCTCTCCCCGGAGATTGGCGTTGCAGTGCCCCTTCCCTGTGTGGTCGAGAGCATCCAGCGTGCAGTTGTAGTCACCTCCCGTGACCACAAACTCGTCCCCTGGAATGCCACCGAGGTGGTTCCGCAGAAGTTGCAGGAACCCGGGTCTCTCACTGTCAGTGGTGGGAGCGTACACGTTGACGAGGTGGATGGCGGTGACGCCGACCTGCACCGTGAGGTCCAGGATCTTCCCCTTGATCACCTCCACCTGGCTGACGGTGTCGGGGGAAAAGTTTGGTGACAGCACGGTTGCTACTCCTGAGGAGGTGTTGCTGTAGTGGCTGATGAAGGGCTTCGCTCTCCACTCCGTCCTCCAGGCAACGTCATTGTCCATGGCGAGATGGGTCTCCTGCACGAACAGCACGGAGACCTTATGCTGCTTTGCAAGGTATCCTACGTAGTATATTCTCAGCGCCCCTCTGCACCCATTCATGTTCAGGGAGGCGTTGCGCAACGTCATTGTGAGTGAGTCGCCCGCCTGTTCCAATGAGTCACCTTGCTGAGGAGGCTCCTTACCCTGGACGTCTCCAGGTCTCTCGATTGTTTTCCTTCCTGCTGGAGCTCTGTGAGGATGCGTCAGAGGGAGACCTCTATGGCGTCTGGCTCGCCATCTTGTCAAGGCCTCCATCACCTTGTTTGGTTTCCTGGGGGTCTCTTTGAAGAATCTCCACAGGTCTTCCTGGCAGAAGATGGGTGCCCGCGAAGATGACCTCTTTGAGACCTGGTTGGTTTCGCTACCCACACGGAGGTCATCATCCGAGTCCCCCTTCTTGCTTCCATGCCCTGCATGTGGGGGCCAAGAGTCGGGGGCCCATGGTTGGCTCCATGTGGCCTCCCCCAGGGGCCGTGGCAGGTGGAATGCTACCGCACGCCTCTTCCACATTAGCAGGGCACTCTGCGAGGCTTGCAGGGTGTCCTTATTCTGTCTTTTTAATTCTGGGCCAAAGAGGTCCCATAAACGTAAACGTGTTGTATTTAAAATATAACACAAACAACAGCAATGAATGGCTTAGTGGGTAAAGTAAGACGCACACCAAAACCGGTGAGTTAAATAAATCTGATCTTTCCTATTACCGGATTATAGGACGCAAACCAAACTTTGTTGTAACAAGAACATAGAAAAAACTGAGTCTCTTAATCAGGTGAATACGGTAAAGGGGCTGAGTCTGTGGGTGTCAGTGTGGTGAGTCTGTGGGTCTCTGTGTGGTGAGTCTGTGGGTCTCTGTGTGGTGATGGCCATGTCGGGTGGTGGCGGGTTTAACGACACAAAATTAATATATTCACGCGATCTAACCCAAACAAAGCCTGTACTACGGATTCAACAACAATGACATGAGGGTTCTCCGACGCGCGTCTCGGTTGGGGTGAGGGTGCGGTCGCGCCGTCTCCTCCGTACGGATTGTTTCTTCCTTTCCCAACTGCGATGTTCTCGCTCTCTCCTCTCTTTTTGTCTCCACCGTCGCCAACCGTCGGAGCTCGGCATCCGCGGCCCCTCTCCTAGGTGGGCGTCCCCAGCCCGAATTCTCGCAGGAAGCCCTCCCAGCCTCCCTGCTCGACGAACCAGGCCCAGCACGCGTTCACCAGCAGGGCGGCCACCACGTCCGTCACTGCCGCCGTCTTCTCCGCGTCACTCAGACGTACGCAGTCCACCAGCCTCTTCGCGAGGGAGGAGCGAGCAGAGCACCACCAGGACCACCACGCGGCCCCAGCTCGCGAAGACGTCACGGAGGACCTCCCAGGCCACGTCCACGAGCAGCCGGCGGGGCCCTCGGTGCTCCACGCGCTCCTCTGCGTGGCTCACCAGAACAGAGTCTCTGAACCGCGCGAGGAACAGGTCCCCAGGCAGTTGACCACCTCCTGCACCAGCTGTGCTGGCTGAACCTTCTGCAGCTGCTGGACCTGCAGCTGCTCCTGCACCTGCAGCTACTCTGTCTGTTTCGCTAGGTGAGCCATGAAGCCCGCGATCAGATTCGCTGTCAAGACAGTCAACAGCTGCAGCGCCTCCTTTTTCTTCCTCCCCCTCACCTTCTTCTTCCTCCTCCTCCACTCATAAAACAAAGAGTGAGGACATAATATCAATAACCTGGGAATTTTATAGTGACCTCTTCTCTCCTGATAAAACGTCTATGCCTGCCCAGAATTTCCTAAAGAGGTCGGTGAACGTACTGTCCTCCAGCAGGGCGTTGTTGAAGTGCCAGTAGGCCGCAGCACTTGGTGTTCCACGCAGCCTAAGGTCCAGCAGGATCAGGCTGTGGTCTGTTAGTGGTGCAGCCCTGATGTCAGCAGGCAGAATGCTCGAGACAAGACTTCTGGAGATATAGAAGCGGTCGATCCTGGACTGGGTAGCTGGTTCATTGCCCCATGTCCTCGTGTAGGTGAAGCTTCGCCGCCTCGGGTGGTGAAGCTGCCACACGTCCACCAGATCGGAGGGGTCCAGAAGGGCTTGGAGCTCTCCCCAGAGCTTGGCGTTGCAGTGACCCTTCCCTGTACGGTCGAGAGCATCCAGCGTGCAGTTGTAGTCACCTCCCATGACCACAAACTCGTCCTCTGGAATGCCACCGAGGTGGTTCCGCAGAAGTTGCAGGAACCCGGGTCTCTCACTGTCAGTGGTGGGAGCGTACACGTTGACGAGGTGGATGGCGGTGTTGCCGACCTGCGCCCAGACGTCCAGGACCCTCCCCTTGATCACCTCCACCTGGCTGACGGTGTCAGGAGTGAAGTTTGGTGACAGCACGGTTGCTACTCCTGAGGAGGTGTTGCTGAAGTGGCTGAAAAAAGGCTCCCATTTTCCACTCCGTCCTCCAGGCAACCTCATCGTCCATGGCGAGATGGGTCTCCTGCACGAACAGCACAGAGACATTATGCTGCTTTGCAAGGGACGCTGCGTAGTATCTTCTCAGCGCCTCTCGGCACCCATTCATGTTCAGGGAGGCGATGCGCAGTGTCATTGTGAGCGAGTGGCCCGCCTGTTCCAATCAGTCACCTTGCTGAGAAGGCTCCTTACCCTGGACCTCTCCAGGTCTCTCGATTGTTGTCCTTCCTGTTGGAGCTCCCCTAGGATGCGTCTGAGGGAGACTTCTATGGCGTCTGGCTCGCCATCCTGACAAGGCCTCCATCACTTTGTTTGGTTTCCTGTGGGTCTCTTCGAAGAATCTCCACAGGTCTTCCTGGCAGAAGATGGTGCCCGCGAAGATGACCTCTTTGAGACCTGGCTGGTTTCGCTACCCACACGGAGGTCATAATCCGAGTCCCCCTTCTTGCTTCCATGCCCTGCATGTGGGGGCCAAGAGTCGGGTGCCCATGGTTGGCTCCATGTGGCCTCTGTTGTATATGTGGGTGTGTGAAAATTGATGAAAAATAATTAAAATTAAATGAAATTCGAAATTTGCATAATTAATCCGAAATTATGCTAATTTGTGTACTTATGCGTGTAACTATGCTAATTAGAGAGGTAATCGTATTAATTTATACGAGTGGGTGTGGCTGTGTTAATGATAGCCTTTATGATAATCAGGCCCCGCCTCGTTGACGAGGTTGGGTTATCAATCAGGATAACGCAATCAATCGTGTGCCGTTACGCTAGTGTCAATTCGGCCTCGTTGTCTAACTTCGTATTATTGATCAGCATAATACAATGATTCTCGCTTTAACACTCCCCGAGTGTTCATATTTTAGGTCCCATGTTCACATCGTTCGTTTTAGTTTAATGAGTGTGGATTGGTGTGTTTATAGTTTAGGTTCCCGAGTTCATATCTCGTCGCAGGATACAGATCTTATGCAAAAACTTCAGGAAAGAATCACACGACCACTTCTGTATTAATCAATTTATTTTCTAATTAAACCTTAACTATAATATGTATGTGACTCTCAATCTCGGAACTTCAAAACGGTATCCACAAGGTATCAAGACAGTATCATCAACGACTGTACGATTTCACTTTGATAACACATGGACCCCGCATAAAGCGATTGCTGTTAGTGAGAGAGAGAGTCAGAATATGCAAATGCTATGTTACACAAAAGCTTATACATTATAATATGAACGATCATTATGCTTGAAATAGTCAGCACATTATCACAGGCGACTGATTAACATGCAACGGTATTCATATAAAAAAGACAATCAAACAGTTATTATTTCCAAAGGCATGAATGTAACAACAGATCCACCGGACAGACTATAAGATTATCGTAATGGCTTAGTGTGAGGGTATGCGGCGGAATGTGTTATCTCACGGGATATTAATTAATTAATTCGTGAATAAGAATGTATGATCAGAAAATCGGTTTAGCACGATTCCTCCCCGGGAGCGTAGCTCCGTGGCGAAGGTGCCAAGGGTTAATTCGTATTGATGGATCGGTTGGTAACTTATGCGATTAGAAGTACAGTCCAAAACAAAATATTAAAGAGGGAAATTATGAATATACTTATAAATGACGGACTGTTATCACACGATCGATGCTTCCACAGCCAGATGGTTCACGGACTTGAGTGTTCGCTTCTGGTTAAGGACCTGTGTATGTTTGAGTGATATGAATTGTTTTGAATAGTCAGTGTTTGGAATTAATTATTTGCGTTGCCATATGCTGAAGTTGGCATCGCTTGTAGGAGAAGTAGCCTCGCTCCCTTTAGAGCGGTGAGGTGTGTGGGAGTGCATCATACGAATCGCCGCCCTCCTCCACGCAGCAGCCAGCCTCTGTCCACGGGGGAGAGTTGCTTGATCGCTCTCAGTTCTGCTCAGTGGACACCTCTCTCCACTGCTGGATGAGCTGCGCGATCACGCTCGTGCTGGTTCGCTGACAGCAGTTTCTCTCCGCTGTTGGATGAGCTGCATCGGCACGCTCCCTCTCTCTGGGTGGAGAACTCGAACGTGCTCGTTGCTGGTTTGCTGAAAGCAGGTTTTTCTCCACTGCTGGATGACTCAAGTCGCACGTGCTCTTGCTCTGGTTTGCAGAAGCTCTTGCTTGGTGCGTCGGTCGCTCTGCAGCTGGACTCAATGTAGAATAATCTTTCAGCAATACTCTGTCTTTCAGCTCTTGGAAATCACACTAGGTGACGCCTCACTACCTTGCGAGTCTTGCCAACGTCAGTGGGTAGCGACGGGTCCACTTTGGCTTCTGCTCGCCGCCTCCTGCTCTGCAGCTCGCCGGCTGGCGACCTGTTGCTCTCGTTCCCGATTGGAACTGCTCCTGAGCCGGCCCACTGGTCGAACTCCCCGCGTTCCGACCTCCTCCGATTCGAACTCCCCGAGTTCCGATCCCCCTGGTAGAACTCCCCGAGTTCCGACCCCTCCGAGTCGAACTGTCTCCCGAGAGTCGACCCCCCCCCGGTCGAACTCTGGTGAGCCGACCCCCCCCGGGTCGAACTCTTCCGAGTTGCTCCTCCGAGGCGAACTGTCTCCCGAGAGTCGACCCCCCGGTCGAACTCTGGTGAGCCGACCCCCCCCCCCCCCCAGTCGAACTGAGGTTTCAATGCTCAGGATCCTCTTTTTATGCCCAAAAATCCTGCCCACAAGGCGAGGTTTCTTTCGATTTTTGCTGTGTCAGGGTTTGTCCGTATGTATCTGCGTCCGTGTGTGTGTCCGTACATGTGTCAGTGTGTGTCCTTGTGTGGATCACCCACGGTATATTCCGTTGTCATACTCCTACCATAAAACCCACAATTAAAACAATCAAATGTTATAAATTGTCTCGAAGGCGCCTCTCTGTCTGGGTGCACAACCTGAGGGAGGGGCGATATTCCCTCCGACTTTCACCGACGCACAAAGAAATGGTTAAAAAGTTTTAAGTTAACATTTCATTTCATCAGAGTTCCATAGTTATGATTCTGTATTAATCCAAGGTCTGAGTCAGCTTCTCGTTGTGGTGTTTGACTCGTGTTTCCCCAAGCGTATACACACTCCTACCCCGCGCTGCAGGGATACAAAGACGGTCGGGATTTGTCTTTCTCTCCGACCCTGGGTTTAACATCACCCTTTGCTTACGTTGCAGTTTTGCTGTGCACTTGCATTTCTTTTCCTCTCTACTCTTACTTTAACCCTGCATATTATTTGCGTATGGGTGGAGGCTAGAGCATTTATGTTGACTTAGGAAAACCTGATTGTTATAGGCTTCGGGTCAAGTCGTATAGACATTATTAAAATATGGAAATACATTTCATATTAAATTAATAGACGGGTGATGGTTACATTGACGTAGCTTGTGGCAGGGTTCAATTGAAGTGGGTGTGAAGATCAATAACTTTAGCCTACCCTGTCGTTAAATTCCGACTTTAAGTTACTTTAATAGTAATGCAGAACCAATTAGCTTTTTTTGACTTAACTAGATCTAGGCTAACGCAACCTCCCAGTGACCCTGGCTTTGTGTTTACGTCAGCCCTTTGCAATCCACTGCGCTCTGCTCTCTATCTGCTCCCTCTGACCCTGGGAGGGCTCTGAACGTCAAAATCGTGTTAGTGGGTCAAGGTAAATATGACCCCCACATGCCATGCTGAGGCCTGGTTTGGTGTTTTTATTCATTATTAAAATTAAAAGAAACAATAGAAATATGTATCTATATGTATTGAAAAATTACTTGTTAATATTAAGATGGAAAAGGTGCCTAGATACAACATTCCGCCCTTTTAAAAATGATCGGTGGTCAATTGGCCACGGGTCATTTTTAAAACAAAGAATCTATGTACTTTTCCATCATGAATCATCAATATTACTCAAGTAATTTTTCCTTACAACGCGCGCACGTCACAACTTATGATTACATTTGAAATAAGAAAATAAATACTAAAAGGAAGGTAAAACAAGGGGAAATTGTTTAACTGGCTACATGTTATAGGAGATGTCGTTATTCCATGTACCCACGTTCAATACTGTCCGCAATCGAAATAATTTTCGGGTTTGACCAGTGGGAAATTCAACAAAAATCCCACCTGTCCGGTCTGGGAGTCCCCATGTATGGGTGTGGCTGTACCCATTTTAAAGTCAATTTGTACTTGTGTTGTACTGATTGTTTCCAGGGATGCTAATGGTATCACATTTTTTTTTAGTGTTGGAGTTACCAGATATGAAGGAAATTGTCCTTGGAGAAGATCACTGATGCTGCCGCTGGTGCAATGCAACAAGTCTTTGGATCAACTATTGAATTTGCTGTCGAGTATTCTCTTCTTCGTACAGATCTCGGATTGCGAAACCCAATTCTTGGATTGTTAAGTTAACCATGGCGGAGTGCAGGTTAACGAGAACCACGGTGTCTCTCTGACTTTCTCATGTTACCTCTCTGCCACCTTGTACCAAGTAATTGATAACCTGACTGACTCTTTTAGTCACGAGTGTATCATATCTCTCATGGCCAGGTATCTTAGAGTTACCGATGACCCTTCTATGCAACATCATCACATCATCGTCCCGGCTCATTGTCGTGATGGCTTTGGCCTAATGAACATGGCTCACTGGTTCGTATCGGTAATTTATTTTATCACTCCCTTTCCATGTGAGATTGTGTGGCGTGAAGTTATGCTGTGCGTAACCAGGATCAACATACACCACGAGTTTCCGTACTCGACTGTTGGGGTCATTTGTATTCTCCGCAGCCCTGTGCACATCTGCTGCCTCTGGGAGTCGATTTGACTCTGGGCCACGATTCCCTTCTGCGCTACGATTCGATTCCGTGCCACGATTCGATTCTGGGTCACGATTCGATTCCGTGCTTTTGAGTATGCTGTGTTTCAACACAATTCCCGATCCGTCACGGATATTCTTCTCCTCCACTTCAACACTCTGATCTCCATCCCTCCTTAGTGTGCCCGAGCACAATTTAACATCCAAAGGCTGATGTCTGCATTCATCTGCCTCTTCCACAGTACACTCACGCACTTCCGCGACACAAGGGATGGCATTTATATTTACCAGACAATCAGGTTTTCCTTCCCCTCCCTGCGGTTGGTTATCATCTCCTGTAGGATCACACTTTAATGCAGTTATGTTTCCCTGCTCGATAGGTGTGTCAATTACGGGAGCAACACTTGCGCTCTCCACCACATTATCAGAACTGGTGCCCGACGCATTTATTGTTTCCCAATCATTGGGACCCTCCTGGTTTACCTTGTCAACCGCAGCCTGCTTAATTTTTTTAACGGGTCCATAATTTCCCTGCAGCTCCACGGACACCACTCTCACTGAAAGCTCCCTCTCAACCAATGTGATTGATTCATCACGTGCCCGTGTCATTTTTTGTGTCTCAGCCAAGCTCACGCCTGTCTCCCTATTCCTCATGCCTCTGCTCTCTCCTGGTAAAACTGGTGGGGGAATCGATCGGAAGTGGGCCGATTGTGTTTGATCCCTCGTGTGTCGTGGCATTGGGACCCGGCATGATTCTGCTCTTGGTCTACACACACCGCGATTCTCGCAAATATGCGTCCCTGCACACTGCGATCGCTCCCAGCCTGCGGGCCATTGCCTCGCTGGTGGTGCTGTGTTTCTGCTCACGTGATTTTTATTTCCCTCTGAAACGCTGGTTACATCATCCCTCTCTCTGGGTGTCGTAGAACTATTGTCTTTAGCTCTGTACAGCCAAGCTCTGTGCGCCTTATCCTCTATATGGTGTAAGGAGGCTGTTTCTGGATTCAATACCATTCCCACAATTTCTGTAATCTCTGGACTCAAAGACCCGAAAAACATAACTTTGAACCTTTTGTCACCTTCGTGATACTGATCCACATCACCCGCGTAGTACGCTCTTTTAAACCGTAGGAGGTAATCTCGCGGATCCTCGTCTGCGCACTGGGTCATAGATTTTGCAGCATTAAATCCCTCAGACCATGTTAAATATTCTCCAAACTTCCGGCTCACTGCCAGGCTCAGCTTTTTGAAATCGTTCCGAACCTTGTATGAAAGCGACTTTACCCATGGTATAGACTGCTCGTGCAAGCTTCGTCTCAGTAAACTGGCTTTCTCATTCGTTTTCCTCAAACCCCTGATCACTGCTTCTACCGTTGCGATGTGAGCGTGTATGTCTCTGTTCCTATCGTGTGGATCAAAGTAGGGAATTCTGACGAGAGCCTTGTCCATCAATTTCAGAGTTTTACTACTGAATGAGTATTCGGACAGTTGATCATCGTCAGAGGCGTCTGTTCCTGAGGAGTGCTCACTCGAGCTGTCACCATCACGGTGGCGCTGCTTAACATAACTTTTGTAGTGCCTTTTGCACCTGTAACGTGAGTCAACTTTGCTCGGTGACTCCTGCTTATCCCATGGCTCATGCTTGTGTGATGTGCGTCTTTCTGGAAAGTAATCTCTGCCATAGGTTCCACGTCGGTCGTGCTTGCGTGGAATGTGTCTACCAAATGAGCTGTCTCTGTCATGTCGCTCGTCTTGCCCCAGCTCCGCCCTTTTTTGCTCGATCAGTACAGAATATCCTGCTGACTTAGTGTTAATATTTTTTTCCTCTCTACCCTCGAAGTTGTCAGTCCTATGTTTTCCTATTTTCATCCGTATCTCTCCCTCCCCTCTCTCGAGTCGCGAGGGGGAATCTCTGTCAAAACCACTTTGATTGGTAGCCACACCTCCTGTGTGACCTGTCTCTGGTTTACGTCCGCGTGGCTCGGAGTGTGGTAAACTGTTACTCCCGTATGTGTTATGTGTATCAACATCTGGGGGTTTCGCTGGTGCATTCAGCGCCGACTCTTTTTCTCTCACGAGGGCGTGCAGACGCTCAACCTCCTCTATTAGGGACAGTTTCTCCTTCCTTTCCCTGTCAAATTTTTCCCCAGTCCATAATCTTTCTCTGTATGTCTGTGTGAGGAGATACGAGTCTAACCTTGCTATTTCTGCAATTTTTACGTCACGTTTGGCTTTGCTACATTTCATCACATCCTTAAGTAGTTTCCTCCTATGTGCCTTAACATCTTCTATATGTCTCCCCTCCCATACGTCTCTCTGCTCTGTCTGCTGTCTAGCAGTCCGTCCAGTACGTTTTAACACAAATTCACGATATTGTTTTTCCATAGATTCTATCTCCTCCTCGGAGGTCCATTCTGTATCAGTGTTATGCGTTGGGATGTCACCCTCAGAACGTTGCGGGTCATGTGCCATCTCTATTACGTAGTGTAGTTAATAGACCTAAGAGTGTATCTTAACTCTAGTCTCTTATGTGTGGCGTGAGTTACTCTGGAATTCCACTTCAGAGTACATATAAAAACATTCGTATCACAGGATGTGTTGGTTCAACTCGAGCAAATAATCTTACCCCCACTGTCTTTGTTATCCACTGCTACTCTGGTATTTTCCTTCAGAGTGCGTTTTTTTGTTTGTTTACACCGTTTACAGTCACAGGGCAATGTTAGTTCACAATACCTTGATTAATACAACAGTGATTCGTTCCTTAATTTAAGCATAAACTGTCTGCGAGAGATCCCGGATACGAGCCCCCAATTTGTTGTATATGTGGGTGTGTGAAAATTGATGAAAAATAATTAAAATTAAATGAAATTCGAAATTTGCATAATTAATCCGAAATTATGCTAATTTGTGTACTTATGCGTGTAACTATGCTAATTAGAGAGGTAATCGTATTAATTTATACGAGTGGGTGTGGTTGTGTTAATGATAGCCTTTATGATAATCAGGCCCCGTCTCGTTGACGAGGTGGGGTTATCAATCAGGATAACGCAATCAATCGTGTGCCGTTACGCTAGTGTCAATTCGGCCTCGTTGTCTAACTTCGTATTATTGATCAGCATAATACAATGATTCTCGCTTTAACACTCCCCGAGTGTTCATATTTTAGGTCCCATGTTCACATCGTTCGCATTAGTTTAATGAGTGTCGATTGGTGTGTTTATAGTTTAGGTTCCCGAGTTCATATCTCGTCGCAGGATACAGATCTTATGCAAAAACTTCAGGAAAGATTCACACGACCACTTCTGTATTAATCAATTTATTTTCTAATTAAACCTTAACTATAATATGTATGTGACTCTCAATCTCGGAACTTCAACACGGTATCCACACGGTATCAAGACAGTATCATCAACGACTGTACGATTTCACTTTGATAACACATGGACCCCGCATAAAGCGATTGCTGTTAGTGAGAGAGAGAGTCAGAACATGCAAATGTTATGTTACACAAAAGCTTATACATTATAATATGAACGATCATTATGCTTGAAATGGTCAGCACATTATCACAGGCGACTGATTAACATGCAACGGTATTCATATAAAAAGACAATCAAACAGTTATTATTTCCAAAGGCATAAATGTAACAACAGATCCACCGGACAGACTATAAGATTACCGAAATGGCTTAGTGTGAGGGTATGCGGCGGAACGTGTTATCTCACGGGATATTAATTAATTAATTCGTGAATAAGAATGTATGATCAGAAAATCGGTTTAGCACGATTCCTCCCCGGGACCGTAGCTCCGTGGCGAAGGTGCCAAGGGTTAATTCGTATTGATAGATCGGTTGGTAACTTATGCGATTAGAAGTACAGTCCAAAACAAAATATTAAAGAGGGAAATTATGAATATACTTATAAATGACGGACTGTTATCACACGATCGATGCTTCCACAGCCAGATGGTTCACGGACTTGAGTGTTCGCTTCTGGTTAAGGACCTGTGTATGTTTGAGTGATATGAATTGTTTTGAATAGTCAGTGTTTGGAATTAATTATTTGCGTTGCCATATGCTGAAGTTGGCATCGCTTGTAGGAGAAGTAGCCTCGCTCCCTTTAGAGCGGTGAGGTGTGTGGGAGTGCATCATACGAATCGCCGCCCTCCTCCACGCAGCAGCCAGCCTCTGTCCACGGGGGAGAGTTGCTTGATCGCTCTCAGTTCTGCTCAGTGGACACCTCTCTCCACTGCTGGATGAGCTGCGCGATCACGCTCGTGCTGGTTCGCTGACAGCAGTTTCTCTCCGCTGTTGGATGAGCTGCATCGGCACGCTCCCTCTCTCTGGGTGGAGAACTCGAACGTGCTCGTTGCTGGTTTGCTGAAAGCAGGTTTTTCTCCACTGCTGGATGACTCAAGTCGCACGTGCTCTTGCTCTGGTTTGCAGAAGCTCTTGCTTGGTGCGTCGGTCGCTCTGCAGCTGGACTCAATGTAGAATAATCTTTCAGCAATACTCTGTCTTTCAGCTCTTGGAAATCACACTAGGTGACGCCTCACTACATTGCGAGTCTTGCCAACGTCAGTGGGTAGCGACGGGGCCACTTTGGCTTCTGCTCGCCGCCCCCTGCTCTGCAGCTCGCCGGCTGGCGACCTGTTGCTCTCGTTCCCGATTGGAACTGCTCCTGAGCCGGCCCACTGGTCGAACTCCCCGCGTTCCGACCTCCTCCGATTCGAACTCCCCGAGTTCCGACCCCCCTGGTAGAACTCCCCGAGTTCCGACCCCTCCGAGTCGAACTGTCTCCCGAGAGTCGACCCCCCCCGGTCGAACTCTGGTGAGCCGACCCCCCCCGGGTCGAACTCTTCCGAGTTGCTCCTCCGAGTCGAACTGTCTCCCGAGAGTCGACCCCCCGGTCGAACTCTGGTGAGCCGACCCCCCCCCAAGTCGAACTGAGGTTTCAATGCTCAGGATCCTCTTTTTATGCCCAAAAATCCCTTCACTCGGATCCTGCCCACAAGGCGAGGTTTCTTTCGATTTTTGCTGTGTAAGGATTTGTCCGTATGTATCTGCGTCCGTGTGTGTGTGTCCGTACATGTGTCAGTGTGTGTCCTTGTGTAGATCACCCACGGTATATTCCGTTGTCATACTCCTACCATAAAACCCACAAGTAAAACAATCAAATGTTATAAATTGCCTCGAAGGCGCCTCTCTGTCTGGGTGCACAACCTGGAGGGAGGGGTGATATTCCCTCCGACTTTCACCGACGCACAAAGAAATGGTTAAAAAGTTTTAAGTTAACATTTCATTTCATCAGAGTTCCATAGTTATGATTCTGTATTAATCCAAGGTTTGAGTCAGCTTCTCGTTGTGGTGTTTGACTCGTGTTTCCCCAAGCGTATACACACTCCTACCCCGCGCTGCAGGGATACAAAGACCGCCGGGATTTCCCTTTCTCTCCGACCCTGGGTTTAACATCGCCCTTTGCTTACGTTGCAGTTTTGCTGTGCGCTTGCATTTCTTTTCCTCTCTACTCTTACTTTAACCCTGCATATTATTTGCGTATGGGTGGAGGCTAGAGCATTTATGTTGACTTAGGAAAACCTGATTGTTATAGGCTTCGGGTCAAGTCGTATAGACATTATTAAAATATGGAAATACATTTCATATTAAATTAATAGACGGGTGATGGTTACATTGACGTAGCTTGTGGCAGGGTTCAATTGAAGTGGGTGTGAAGATCAATAACTTTAGCCTACCCTGTCGTTAAATTCCGACTTTAAGTTGCTTTAATAGTAATGCAGCACCAATTAGCTTTTTTGACTTAACTAGATCTAGGCTAACACAACCTCCCAGTGACCCTGGCTTTGTGTTTACGTCAGCCCTTTGCAATCCACTGCGCTCTGCTCTCTATCTGCTCCCTCTGACCCTGGGAGGGCTCTGAACGTCAAAATCGTGTTAGTGGGTCAAGGTAAATATGACCCCCACATGCCATGCTGAGGCCTGGTTTGGTGTTTTTATTCATTATTAAAATTAAAAGAAACAATAGAAATATGTATCTATATGTATTGAAAAAATACTTGTTAATATTAAGATGGAAAAGGGGCCTAGATACAACACCTCCCCCAGGGGCCGTGGCAGGTGGAATGCTACCACACGCCTCTTCCACAGTAGCAGAGCACTCTGCGAGGCTTGCAGTGTGTCCTTATTCTGTCTTTTTAATTCTGGGCCAAAGAGGTCCCATAAACGTAAACGTGTTGTATTTAAAATATAACACAAACATAACAACAATGATGAATGGCTTAGTGGGTAAAGTAAGACGCACCCCAAAACGGGTGAGCTTAATAAATCCGATCTCTCCTATTACCGGATTATAGGATGCAAACCAAACTTTGTTGTATCAG
This sequence comes from Petromyzon marinus, assembly GCF_048934315.1. NCBI lineage: Eukaryota > Metazoa > Chordata > Hyperoartia > Petromyzontiformes > Petromyzontidae > Petromyzon > Petromyzon marinus. The sequence continues at coordinate 24,352,430 of NC_133689.1, forward strand.
TGTGGTGAGTCTGTGGGTCTTTGTGTGGTGACGATCTCTCTGGGTCTCTGTGTGATGATGGCCGTGTCGGGTGGTGGCGGGTTTAACAACACAACATTATGAGATTCACGAGATCTAACCCAAACAAGACCTGTACTACGGAGTCAACAACAACGACATGAGGGCTCTCCGACGCGCGTCGCGGTTGGGGTGAGGGTGAGGTCGCGCCGTCTCCTCCGTACGGATTGTTTCTTCTTTTCCCAACTGCGACGTTCTCGCTCTCTCCTCTCTTTTTGTCTCCACCGTCGCCAATCGTCGGAGCTCGGCATCCGCGGCCGCTCTCCTAGGTGGGCGACCCCAGCCCGAATTCTCGCCTGAAGCCCTCCCAGCCTCCCTGCTCAACGAGCCAGGCCCCGCACGCGTTCACCAGCAGGGCGGCCACCGCGTCCGTCACGGCCACCGTCTTCTCCGCGTCGCTCAGACGTAAGCAGTCCACCAGCCTCTTCGCGAGGGAGGAGCGAGCAGAGCACCACCAGGACCACCACGCGGCCCCAGCTCGCGGAGCCATCGCGGAGGACCTCCCAGGCCACGTCCACGAGCAGCCGGAGGAGCCCTCGGTGCACCACCCGCTCCTCCGTGTGGCTCACCAAGTCCAGAACGGAGTCTCTGAACCGCACGAGGAACAGGTCTGCCAGGCAGTTGACCACCTCCTGCACCAGCTGTGCTGGCTGAACCTCCTGCAGCTGCTGAACCTTCTGCACCTTCTGCAGCTGCTCCTGCAACTGCAGCCACTCCGTCTGTGTCGCTAGGTGAGCCATGAAACCGGCGATCAGATTCGCTGTCAAGAAGGTCAGCAGCTGCAGCACCTCCTTCTCTTCCTCCCCCTCATTTCCCTCCTCCTCCTCCTCCCCCTGTCTCCCTCCACCTCCCTGTGTCTCCCTCCTCCCCCGGTCTCCTTCCTGCTCCCCGTGTTTCCCTCCTTCCCCCGTCTCCCTCCTCCCTGTGTCTCCCTCCTCCTTTTCCTTTTTTGCTGATGAAGTTTTTCTATTTCCACGAGGTGGTAACACCATATCCCTTATTCTGTAATTGTAATTCTGGGCCAAAGAGGTCCCACAAATGTAAACATTTTGTATTTAAAATATAACACAAACATAACAACAATGAATAGCTTAGTGGGTAAAGTAAGACGCACCCCAAAACGGGTGAGTTAAATCAATCCGATCTATCCTACTACCGGATTATAGGACGCAAACCATACTTTGTTGTAACAAGAACATAAAAAAACTGAGTCTCTTAATCAGGTGAATACGGTAAAGGGGCTGAGTCTGTGGTTGACAGTGTGGTGAGTCTGTGGGTCTCTGTGTGGTGACGATGTCTATGGGTCTCTGTGTGGTGATGGCCGTGTCGGGTGGTGGCGAGGTATAACAACACAACATTTATATATTCACGCGATCTAACCCAAACAAAACCTGTACTACGGAGTCAACAACAACGACATGAGGGCTCTCCGACACGCGTCACGGTTGGGGTGAGGTTGCGGTCTGTTGTATATGTAGGTTATGAAAATTTGATGAAAATAATAAAAATTAAATCAAATTTGAAATTTGCATAATTATCCGAAAAAATGTTAATTTGCTGTAATTTATGCGCATAAACTATGCGAATGCGAGAGAGAATCGTATTAATTTATGCTAGTGTATGTGTGATTATGCTACTGCGAGCCGTTATGATAATTAGGCCCCGCCTCGTTGACGAGGGTCGGTTTTCAATCGGGATAATGCAATTAATCATATGCAGTTATGCAGGTACTTGAGCATGTCAGATTAAACTCGGCTGTGTTGTTTAACTTTGTACTATCGATCAGTATAATACAATTATTCCCGCTTTAACATTTACTGAGTATGTGGTAGTGTGTTCAGCCAGGTCTCCAAGTTCAGATCTCAGCACAGAATACAGTTCTTATGCATAAATGTCACGAAAGAACACAACACTTCTGTGTTAATCAATTTTAATGACGATAGTGATAATGACGATAATGATGACGATGGTGATAATGATGATAATGATGACAATAATAACAATGGTGATGATGCGTACTTCAACAGCTCCAGCACGAGACAGTTGTGTCCGCGGAAGTGGAACGAGTGCAGGACGCGGATGACGCCGTGCAGCTCAGCACTGCCCTCCCCCTGCAGCTCCGTGATCACCTTTAACTCCATCCTCTGCATCTCCATTTTGGTAGGGCTGTGTGCACACAGCAAGTCTGTGGGTCTCTGTGGGTCTCTAGTTCATAGTAGTTTTACGACGGTTAATTTTTTAGTGAGATAGTTTCAGTTTATAGTTAGAGATAGTTTTGCAGAGGTTATTATCATTGTTGTTTACTATTATACTCATTATTTTGTAACCATGTTGTATTTACTTGCATTTATTATCAATTATTTATTCATTTATAATTATGACCATGGCCGCTGTGTTAAGACCACCAGCACCCACCCACACCACCACCACCACCAACCCCATCACCCCTGCCCAAACCTACTGGATGGGCAGTGCCAGCATCTTGACAGCCACCAGGAATCCCATATTGTGGTCCACGCACCGCAGCACCACTCCCTGCCCTCCCTCGCCAATCTTCTCTCGCACCTCGAAGCGGCATTAGAGCTGCTCCTGGGGTATCTAAGAAGCAGCAGCAGCAGCGCCGCAACGGCCAGTCAGAGTCACAATCACGATGGGAATGTTTTACTCTTAGTGGTAGCAGCAGTGGTAGTACTGAGTAGTAGTTAGTAGCAGTAGTGTCTGTGTGCGCCTGTGTGCCTGTTTGTGTGCGCATCTGCGTGTGTGTGTGTCTGTCTGTGCGAGTTTCACAGGGATATTTCTGCTTGCAAGCTTTGACTTTAACATAGCCATTTCTGTGACCAGACACAAGCTAATCACTCAGCAATTTCAATGCTAAATTATCCTGTTTGATTTGTACTAGGTGCCTCTGTGGATGTGTAGGCTTTGACTTTAACATAGCCATTTCTGTGACCAGTCACAAGCTAATCACTCAGCTCTTTCAATGCTAAATTTTATGCTAATTCGTTTGTCAAGGCGCTCTGTTTCTTCTCACACAGCTTAAAGGTCGCGGTCTGAGCTTGGCTGTGTTCACTCCAGCGCTTTCCTCCAGACAGTCTCGTCCCTTCACCTGATGAAGGCCGCTTGTGTTGTGGCCGAAACGTCGTGAGAATTTTATTGTGTTATTTTATTTGATCAATGTATTATTTTATTCTCATTCTACGCTACTTTACCGAAAAAACCAAAGAAGATGAATCCTTGCAGCCAAGATAGCTTTAAATCGAAATTTAACAGAATGGTATTGAACCTTTTTCTTTACAGGGTGGCCCTGGGGCTTGCCACGTGGCAGGTGTCGTCCATTGTCCATACCAGACCCCTCCAGCTCTCTCACCCTGGGTCAGCTGCCCCTTCCATGTCCTGGAAACCATGGCAAGGTCATCCTATGAGGACTGCCTGGATGAAAACCAGCATGGAAGGGGCCCAGGGTGGGACCGGCTATGCTTTTGGGCTAGTCCCGTTTGTGTGTGGTGTGCGGTGTCTTCGTAGCAATCGTTCTCCACTGTAGTCCTGGCATCTGCTGCTCAGCTTCATTCCACAGCTGTGGTTCCAGTGGCGCGGTCTCTCCGGGGACCCATGTGGTGTGTGTGTGGGTGTGACATGTATCACGGGGTGGGTGGATAGTATCGTGATAGTGGTCATGGTAGGCACCGATCCACGACCTCCATCACCCCTACTGAGTGGTGGACATGCCACCACAAAGCAGCATGCGGCGGAGGAGTGAGGTGACCGCTCTCGCCTCACGAGCGAGGCCCTCTCGCTTCCTCTTCATTCCCTGCATCACCACCTCCATCTCCTCCTTTGTCTCATCCTCCTCCACCTCCTCTTAATCCTCCACCACCATCTTCTCCCCCTCTTCTGTTTTCTCCATTCTCTCTTCATGCTCCTCAACCTCCGAGGTGGCGTCGGTGGCATCGGTGGTGGCAGCGGAGGTGCTGGAGGTGATGGCCGTGGTGGCGGTGGCAATGGTGGTGATGGTGGCAGCGGAGGTGGCGGTGGCGGCAGCGGTAATGGCGGTGGCGCCAGCGGTGGTGGGGCGGAGGTGGCAGCGTTGGTGGTGGTGATGGTAGTAGTCCTGGCGAGGCACCGCTCTTCCTCCATGAGGCGCTTCTCCTCCTCGACGCTCTTCACGTTGGCGAGACACTTCTCCTCCACCAGACGCTTCTCTTCCGTGAAGCACTTCACTTTAACGAGGCGCTTCTTGAGGAAATAGTCTCTGAAGCAGTTCTCCTCTGTGCGGCGCTTCACCCTGGCAAGGCGCTGCACCTCAAAGAGGTGCTCCTCTACCATGTGGCGTTTCTCTGTCGCATGGTCCTTCTCCTCCTGGAGATGCTTCACAACGCTGAGATCCTTCAACTCCCCAATTATCCTCTGTTCAAGCAAAGATAATCACATGAATATACAGACATGCAAGCAGAAATTCATTTAAGTTTTTCAGATTCATTTATTTGGTATAACCCTGTGAGCTATGTTGCTCTTGACTCGGGTGCAACCGCAACAAACAAAAACATGATCAAGGAATATCTTAAAGCGACTACACGCAACAGAAAAATCCAGGAAAAGACAGCAAAGTCTTCCAGAAAAGCACCGTATATCAACACTGTGTGCAAAAATCCCGGTGGGATGCAAGTCGAATAATAACAATCATAAGACAATTTAGATTAAAGTTATCAGGCTAACTCTGTACTACAAAAAACAAACATGGCTAAACCAAAACGTTTTCAAAATCACCAAAATAAAGCTATAAAAACAATGTAACAGTGATCATAGGAACTGTGATTCAAATTTAACAATTAACGATATATACATAACATGCACGACCAAACTTTGCAGCCATAGCTGGCTGTATGAGTCACTCCATAACAGCAGGATTATGAGTCGCAGTATGTAAAAAAATATTCCATACACCTTTAAAGATCAGCACACTATTCAAGTGTACATCTATGGTACAATTTATTGAAAATAAGTTTTGGGAACAGAAACTTATTTCTTTTAAACAACAGACAAATATTAACAAGCACTGTTTATTACATTAACTTTGTTTAACTTTTTTGGTCCCAGTTGAGACATTCAGAACTATGACAAAACAAATAATTGTGCTCTGATCTAATGTGCAATCTGTGGCATATGAATTTGTTAAGGTGATGTTGTCCGGTCCTGTACATATCAAGTACAGTGAGGGAAAAAAATATTTGATCCCCTGCTGATTTTGTACATTTGCCCACTGACAAAGAAATGAACAGAATATAATTTTAATGGTAGGTTTATTTGAACAGTGAGAGGCAGAATAACAACAAAAACATCCAGAAAAACATGTCAAAAATGTTATAATTTGATTTCCATTATCCTCCTAGCGAGGCCACGCTAGGAGGATAAAAGGGGACCCCGGGCAAAGGTTTGGGGCTGTTGCTTGGAGTGGAATCTCGTCGGACTGCTGGAGTCATCGTCACCATCTGCATTTTCTCGGCGGTGTCAGACAGGCAGTCTGTTAGCTCTCTTGACTGAAAGTGTAGTGACCCCTTGTACCCTGTGAAGGCTATAATAAATAGAGTACCTCCTGCTCCTCGTGTCTCTGCGTGTATCGCTAGACGTGGATCATAACGACAGTAGATGTACACTCACTCTGAGTTTTTACTCAATGACGTTAAACTTCACATCTACCCTACCTCCATGCTACATGCCGACAACCCACTGCTTTGGTAACCAAACTGCAACGTCTTTTATTAGTAAACCTGCATTTTCTAATTTTACCCAAATCTTAACCTCGGTTGGATGTTGCCATCCTGCCGTGGAAACAACGAATCATTCGTGTCTCGAGCAGAAGATTGCAAGCCTTGTGTTAGAGAATGGCCCACTGAAGCTGTAATCACGGAGCTACTTCTGAGTACATTTCAAGTGCCCTCTCATCCACGTAATAAAGAGCAGGATCCTCCCTCCTGTAACGTTAGTCGTAACAATGTTCTTACTTCTTTGTGCTGTCAAGGACAACCGGGCTCACCTTGGTCTGTCTCACTGTCACACTCACCTCTATTCGTACACTCACTCATCTGGGTCTGTCTCACTGTCATACTCACCTCATCCACACGCACTGACGTAGGTCTGTCTCACTGTCACACTCACATCACTAGTCACACTCACCCACCTGGGTCTGTCTCACTGTTACACTCACCTCTCTACCACACTCACCTGGGTTTGTCTTACTTTAACACCACATTCCACAGACACTTACATTGATCTGTCTCAATGTCACACTCACCTCTACCCACACACACTCACCAGAGTCTGTTTCACTCTCTCACTCATTTGTCTTCCTACACTCACTCACTTGGGTCTGTCTTACTGTCACACTCACCACTCTACCCACACTAACCTGGGTCTCACTGTCTCACCTCTCTTCAAAAACACTGAATTCCTGCTGAACAACACGCGGTTCAACCCACAAGCACTTGGGAGAGCTACAGGGCTCACATGCCATGTCCTTCACAGTCCTGTAATTCGTTTTATTATTATTGCCATAATTGAGTTTGGCAAAAGCCTGTGCGAGACTTTGAACAATGTACACACAGGACCGTCCATAAGGGTGCTAGGCCAGGGGAAAATCCCAGCATGTGGGCCTCCGACGCGTTCAAATTCCACCGCAAGTATTACATCTGACACCCCCGTGACATTGAAGCGCAGGGCCCCCCCCAATGCCCGCGGACCTGGGCGGTCGCTCCGATTCTCCGTATCCAAGGGGCGATTCTATGTGCACAATGCAGACCTTCTTGTAAAAACATGGTTTTACGAGGGCCTCCTCACGCAAATTAAGTAGAGAACCACATTACTGCCATGTGATGGTTTATGTTTCGCAGTCATTGACGACCAGGCTGAGATCATGAACTCGCTAGACTTGACAATCCACTTTGATCACAGGCGGGTGCCTGGATTCAGACCCAGTTACTCCGTGGTCCCACTTCAGTGCTCTGACCTCTCGGTCACTGGGCCGCCTCTAAACACCCCCCATGTTAAATACATAAGTAGCAACCTGTATCGTGAGCAGCAGCATTCTTTGAATACTCTGCCAAAACAATTTGAATTGTGGAGTGTTGACCCAATTTCGCAATTGCTTTATCATACCTCTGGTTGCAGGAATAATTTCTACAAGACCGAGTTCTAGAGAGCCCCTTTACACGATGTTTTGTTCTACTCTTCCACACTGAGCAGATATTTTAGAAGATGGAGTACCCACACTTTAACACACCACATGCACCTTGCTGCTCGATTGTGGCTTACCCATTTCTACTGATTGGTGGACAGAGGCAGGGGGGGTTAAGAAACTCAAACGTTTGTTTCAACTGCTGTTACAGAAGGGGAACAGATGGGCAGTGGAGCAGGGAGGTAGAGGGGCAGTGGAGTAGAAGGGCAGTGGAGCATTGGAGTAGTTGAGCAGTAGGGCAATTGAGCAGATGGGCAGTGGGACAGCGGAGCAGAAGAGCAGTGGGCCAAATGGGTAGTAGGGCAGTGGAGTAGTGGAGCAAAGGGACAGTTGGGCAGAGGGGCAATGGATCAATTGAGCAGTGGGACAGTGGGACAGTGGGGCAGTGGAGCAGTGGATCAGTGGGGCAGTGGAGTAGAGTGGCAGTGTTGTGAAGGAGGCGAATCACCTGAATATCTTTTCCCACCGACATTTGTATGTGCTCTAAAGAAGGACCATCTCTCAAAACGGCGATCATTCTATATTTGTCCTTGTACCTCCACACACAGCTGGAAAACCGCACACCTGAGCCAAGGCACATTTAACCAACTCAGGCAGCACTTGCAAGCAATTCAAATATATTTTTTGTCATCATGGGTTTATTTCAAAGAGTTTATAGTACCAATAAGAACAATGGTATTTAACCGTATTATTTGCAGGGTGGCCCTGGGGCTTGCCATGTGGCAGGTGTCGTCCATTGTCCGATCCAGACCCCTCCAGCTCTCTCACCCTGGCTTTTCTGCCCCTTCCATGTCCTGGAAACCATAGCAAGGTCATCCCATGAGGACTGCCTGGATAAAAACCAGCATGGAAGGGGCCCAGAGTGGGGCCGGCTATGCTTTTGGGCTAGTCCCGTGTGTGTGTGGTGTGCGTGGTGTCTTGGTAGCAATCGTTCTCCACTTCAACAGCTGTGGTCCCAGTAGCAACGTTTCTCTGGGGAACCGTGTGGTAAGTGTGTTTCATGTATCACGGGGTGGGTGGGTGTGGCATGTATCACAGGGTGGGTGGGTAGTATGGTGATAGTGGTCATGGTTGGCACCAATCCACGACCACCACCATCACCCCTACTGAGTGGTTGACATGCTACCACAAAGCAGCACGCGGCGGAGGAGTGAGGTGATCGCTCTTGCAACGCGAGCGAGGCCCCCTCGCTTCCTCTTCTTTCCCTGCATCACCACCTCCACCACCTGCACCTCTTCCATCTCCTGCTCCTTTGTCTCGTCCTCCATTTCATCTTCATCCTCCACCACCATCGTATCCCCCTTCTCTGTTTTCTCAATTCTCTCCTCATCCTCCTCAACCTCCTCGTCCTCGGAGGTGGCAGAAGTGGTGGCAGTGGTGTCGGTGGTGGTGGTGTTGGCTGAGGTGGCAGTGCTGGTGGTGTCAGTGGCGGTGGTGGTGGTGGTGGCGGTAGTGGTGGTGTTGGTTGCGTTGGTAGCGGCAGAGGTGGTGGTTGCCATGGTGGTGGCAGTGGTGGTGGCGTTAGCGGCAGGGCGGTCGGTGGTGATGATGGCGGTGGACGTGGTGGAGTTGGTGGAGGTGGTTGCGGTAGCGTCAAAGGTGTCGGTGGTGGCGGTGGCAGCAGTGGTGGTGGCGCTGGCAGTGGAGTAAGTTGTGGTGGTGGCAGAGGTGGTGGTTGCCGCGGTGGTGGCGGTGACGGTGACGGTGGCGGTGGTGGCAGTCGTGTCAGTGGTGGCAGTGATGGCGGGGGTGGCAGCGGTGGTGGTGGTTGCAGCGTTGCTGGCAGTGGTGGTGATGGCAGCGGTCCTGACGGGGCACTGCTCCTCCTCAAGGTACTTCTCATCCTCCTCCAGACGCTTCTCCTCAAGATGCTTCATCTCACGAAGTCGCTTCTCCTCCGCGAAGCACTGCACTATAACGAGTCGCTTCTTGAGGAGATGGTCTCTGAAGCAATGCTCCTCTGCGCGGCACTTTTCCCTGGCCAGGCGCTGCACCTCAAAGAGGCGCTCCTCTACCAGGAGGCGTTTCAGCGTCCCAAGGTCCTTCTCCTGAAGACGCTTCACCCCGCTGAAGTCTTTTAACTCCCCAATTATCCTCTGTTCAAGCAAAGATCACCACATTAATATTCAGACATGCACATGCAAACAAAAATTAATACCCACATGCATGCAAACATAAACGTGCACATAAACCCAACACAAATGCATACTCACACATCTTTGTACAGATGCAGACATCCACGTTCACTCATTCAAACTCGCTTTTTACACTCGCATGAATATACACAGTCAAGAAAATTTCAAATCAAGATTGAATATATAAAATCACCTGATAACATAACACCTTATCCATCAATACTTTTATCACATTGTACGTGTAGCCCTAACCCTTAATAATCCCAACCCCTACATAATCAAAATACATGTTACATCCTCATATATCCTCACACACCCCATACATGCACTTAAGTCTGTGATCGACTGGGAATATTTCATAGCAATTGTTGGCAACAATCATCACTGGCAATAGTTTCCACAGAATGTTACATTATAAAGATCTCGTAGCCCATAATCTCGACAAATTTCACGCAGTGCCCATAGTGGGCAACTGGAATGGCTACTTCCAATCAACTGAACTAGCAGACGTAATTAATGTGACTGATTTATATCATTTCGTCCTCAATGGTAATAAATGACCAATGCATGAGTGGGATGGTGGAGAGATTGGCTGATGGTGTCTGGAGCTGGTTTTGATATACAGAGAGGTGAAGCAGAGGAATGTTCCAGAGAGATGGTGTCTTGTGATGTTATAGATTCATGATAAGGCTATATGATGGTCTATTTAATTGGTGGTGGTGTGGTGAGAAAGGTAATGTGGAGAGATGGTGTGCCAGTTTTGTAGATAATGTGTATTTGACCCCCACAGACCCCATACACACCTTTGGGGAGCGATGCTTGTAACCTTGGCCTGGGAAAGGGTCCACTTTATCCATAATGTCACCCCAGGTGGTCGACTGGCGCGACGATTCCCGGCCTGCGAAGAGCAGACAGGTAATTCAAAGGACGAGTAATGAATTAGAGAACGAAGAACATGGAGTTTCACAGAACGAATTTTAAGATTCCTGTAATTAGCTCTTTCCACACAACAGGAGCTGCTATTGAGAAATATTCATCACATGGCAGTAAAACTTTACAAGTCATGTTTTTGTGGGCATGCTGAGACCTTTAATTCCATAAGCTTGAGACCCCAGTTTAAACAAAAATGGCTGAAATTCAGATATAAACCCATCGTTTCTGGAACACTCGATCATTACGTCTTCCCATCACAACCAAGCCATGTCTTCTCAAAGTAATTGATAAAGGAGCCTCCTTCTCTGTATATAAGCCACGTGATGCAGGTATCTGGGACTTACCCTCATAGTCATCCACAATCTCAGCCCACTTGATATGGCTATCCATGTTGTTGGGAAAGAGTAGATTCTGCGTGAAGTTGGATGGCCTGTGGAGTTTGGAACAACGCTAAGATTTAGCAACAATTTGAATCACTCATCCTCTAAAATATTACATATTTGGCCACTCACTGTACCAATCCCATCACTTCCATGCCTGTTGCTTTCAAGCCAACGCCCGCACTTGTTTGCCACTCATACGTGCTTCTGATCACTCACTCATCGATCCACACAAACATGTTTATTCCACCAGCCTATTACATTAAACATAATCGCCAAACTTAATGATATTTAATCCACACATGCATGTTAATGTACAGCCCATTTGCATTAATCGAATTCTTGATAAACACCCCCCCCCCCCCTATGCCTTGTAGGTCATGAGGGTCATATGACCTTACTTAAATTATTTGTTATAAACCGAGCATGACGTCGTGGGTCACGTGATGTCAGAGACACCACCCATGTGGCTGTGACATCACAGATTAGAGACAACTATGGCAGCAGCTGGGGTCTGAACAAGAAGGCAGACTCCTCCCCAATGTTGAATAACATTCAATACATAAAATGTAGGGCACAATTGTGCCAGCAATCAGAAAACAATAATTGTAGACATGTTATTCATACACTGAGATTTAAACAAGTTAGTTATTAATTTTAAAATGCTGACTCGCTTATGTCTAAACAGTGACAGTAAAAGCAACATATCAGGGCATGCCAAGTAACCTATCTAGCAGTCCTAATTTGATTGCAGAAAATAAAAATACCAACATATCAACAATAATGAGGCTTTAATTTGCGGTCAAAATGTAAAATAAAGATAAACAACACTCATAGTCAACAGGGACGCTCACCTCGTTGAGGATTCGCTCTCCAACGTCGTCTGCAGCTGCTCCCTCGTGCGCATTCCTCTCGACTGGCGGTGGAGGCGTGGCTATGACGTACCAGAAATGACGTCACTTCCGCGAGGCTCCGCCCCCACGCGCACAGCTGCCGCACCACGTGGTGCAGTGCGGGTGGTGGCCGTGGGTGGTGATGATGATGGGTGATGATGATGGGTGGTGGTGGTTGATGATGGTGGGTGGTGATGATGGTTATAGATGACGATGGGTGGTGATTATGATGGGTGCTGATGGCTGTTGATGATGATGGTTGATGGGTGATGATGTGTGTTGATGATGGTCGGTGGTGGTGGTGTTGATAGGTGGTTGATGATGATCGGTGGTGATGATTGTGATAGATGGTGATAATGATGGTTGGTGATGATGGTGGGTGTTCATGCTGATAATTGGTGTTAATGATGTAAGGTGGTGATCACGATGGGTGGTGATTATGATGGGTGATGATGCTGATTTGTGGTGAGGATAATGATGGGTGATGGTGATGTTGGGTGGTTGGTGGCAATGATGATGATGGTGGTCCGTGATAATGGGTGGTGGTGATGATTAGTCATGGTGATGATCATGGTTTATGGGTGGTGGTTATGATAGGTAAAAGTGATGATGGGTGGTGCTGATGATTGGTCATGGTGATAATGATGGTTGATTGGTGGTGGTTTTGATAGTTGGAAGTGATGAAGGGTGGTAGTGATGAAGGGTGGTGATCATGATGGGTGGTGATGATGGGTGATGATGATGATTGGTGGTGATTGGTGGTGATTGGAGATTGGTGGTGATTGGAGATTGGTGGTGATTGGAGATTGGTGGTGATTAGTGGTGATTGGTGATTGTTGTGATTGGTGGTGATTGGTGATGATTGGTGATTGGTGGTGATTTGTGATTGGTGGTGATTGGTGATTGGTGGTGAAAGGTGATTGGAGATTGGTGGTTATGGATGGTGTTTGGTGGTGATTGATGGTGATTGGTGATTCATGGTGATTGGTGGTGATTGATGGTGATTGGTGATTCATGATGAGTGGTGGTGATTGGTGATTGTTTTTGATTGGTGATTCGTGGTGAATGTTTGTTATTGGTGTTTGGAGATTGGTGTTGTTTGGTGGTGATTGGTGATTAACAGTGATTGGTGTTGATTGGTGTTTGGCGGTTGGTGGTTATTGGTTGTGATTGGTGATTAACGGTGATTGGTAATGTGTGGTATTTAGCGATTAGTGGTGATTGGTGGTTCTTGGGTGGCGGTTGTGGTTGCTTGGGGGTGGTGGTGGGTGGTGGTGGTTGGAGGGTGGTGGTGGGTGGGTGGTTGTGGGTGAGTGGTTGTGGGTGGTGGTGGTGGTTGGTGGTGGTGGTTGGTGATATTGGGTGATTGATCATGATGGGTGGTGGTGATGATGGGTCTGTGGTGGTGGTGATGATAGGTGATGGGTGGTTGTGATGAAGGATGCTGGTCATGATGGGTGGTGATGTGTGACGATGATGTTGGGTGGCGATGATGATGGATGATGATGATGGATGATGATTATGTGATGATGAGGGGAGGTGGTGGTTGTGGTTGGTGGTGGTTGTAGTTGCTGGTGGTTGTGGTTGGATGAGTTGGTCGTTGGTTGTGGATGGTGGTGGTTGGTGGTGATTGGTTGTGGGTGGTGGGTGGGGGTGGGTGGTGGTGGGGATGGGTGGTGGTGGGTGGTGGTGGTTGGTGGGTGGGGATGGGTGGTGGTGGGTGGTGGTGGTTGGTGGGTGGTGGTGGTGGTAGTGTTTGGTGGGTGGTGGTGGTTGGTGGTAGGTGGTAGTTGGTGGGTGTTTGTGGGTAGTGGTGGTTATGGTGGTTGGTGGGTGGTGGTTTGTGGGTGGTGGTTTGTGGGTGGTGTTGGTGGATGGTAGTGGTTGGTGGGTGGTGGTGGTGGGTGGTGGTGGTTGGTGGTAGGTGGTAGTTGGTGGGTGTTTGTGGGTAGTGGTGGTTATGGTGGTTGCTGGGTGGTGGTTTGTGGGTGGTGGTTTGTGGGTGGTGGTTGGTGGATGGTAGTGGTTGGTGGGTGGTGGTGGTGGTTGGTGGGTGATGGAGGTGGTTGGAGGGTGGTGGTGGTGGTTTGTGGGTGGTGGTTGGTGGATGGTAGTGGTTGGTGGATGGTTGTGGTGGTTGGTGGGTTGTGGAGGTGGTAGTGGGTGGTGGTGGGTGGTTGGTGGATGTGGGTGGTTGGTGGTTTGATGGTGGTGGGCGGTGGGTGGTTGGTGGAGATCGGTGGTGGGTGATGGTGGGTGGTGGGTGATGGTGGGTGGTGGGTGGTGATGCGTGGTGGTGGGTGGTGCTGGGTGGTGCGTGGTGCTAGGTGGTGGTGGATGGTGGTGGGTAGTGGTGGGTGGTGGGTGGTCGTGGGTGGTGGTTAGTGGTGGTGGGTGGTGGGTGGCGGGTGGTGGTGGAGGTGCGTGGTTGGTAGTGGGTTGTCGTGGCTCGTGGTTGGTGGTGGGTGGTGGTGGGTGGTGGCTAGTGGTTGGTGGGTAGTGGGTGGTGGTGGTGGTTGGTGGTGAGTGGTGGATGGTGGAGGTGAGTGGTGGTGGGTGGTGTTGGGTGGTGGTGGGTGGTTGGTGATGATGATTTATAATTTGTGCTGTTGATGATAATGATGATTGGTGCTGGTGATGATGATTGCTGCTGGTGATGATGATGATTGGTGCTGGTGCTGGTCATAACGCTGATTCGTGCTGGTGCTGGTGATAATGATGATGATTGGTGCTGGTGATGACGACTGATGATTGGTGATGACAATGATGATTATTGGTGATGCTGGTGATGATGATTGGTGCTGGTGATGATGATTGGTAATGAAGATGATGATTGTTGCTGGTGATGATGATTGGTGCTGGTGATGAGCATGATGATGAGTGCTGGTGCTGGTTATGATGATGATGATGATTCGTGCTGGTGAAGATGATCATGATTGGTGCTGGTGATGATGATTATTTGTGCTGGTCATGATGATGATGGTTCGTGCTGGTCATGGTGATGATGATGATTGGTCCTGGTGCTGGGGATGATGATGATGATTGGTGCTGGCCATGATGATGATTATTGGTGCTGGTTATGATGATAATGGTTCGTGCTGGTGCTGGTGATGATTATTGGTGCTGGTGATAATGAAAGGTTGGGTTCATAATTGCCCGGTAGAATGAATATATAATGGCCAGGTAGGGTGGGGTCACTCACCAACTCATCCACTCATCTTGTGTGTGGTGATCCACCAACCCCCGCCTAGATTTCAGGCGCCTTCCCAAAACCGCAATTCAATCACTCACGCACCCACTCCTTTACTCACCCACCCCCTCATTCACTCACCCACGCACTCATTCACTCGCCCATGCACTCATCAACGTACACACCCACTCATTCACTCACCCATACACTCATCAACTTACAGACCCACTCATTCACTCGCCCACGAACTCATTCACTCACTCACCCACTCATTAACTCACCCACCCACTCATTCACTCACCCACCCACTCACTCATTCATTCACCCATACACTCATCAACTTATCCACCTACTATTTCACTCACCCACTACTCATCCACTCACTCACCAACTCGTTCACTCACCCATTAATCATTAACTCACCCACCCACTCATTCACCCCCCCCCCCCCACTCATTCGCTCACCCACCCACCCACACATTCACTCACCCAACTATTCATTCACTCACCTACCCACTCATTCACTAACTCAACCACTCACCCACCCACTCATTCACTCACCCACCCACTCACTTATTCACCAACCCATCCACTCATTCACACAACTGCCCTTCTGTTCACTAACCCACCCTATCCACTCATTCACTCACCCACCCATTCACTCACCCACCCTTTCACTCACACACCCATCTACTCATTCACCATCACATCTACTCATTAACTCAACCACCCACCCATTCACTCACCCAACCACTCATCCACTCACTCATTCACCCACCCACTCATTCCTCGACATCAGGAGGAAACAAGGAGGTGGAAAGGTGCTGATGCAGGCCGTTTTAAAAGTCTTTGACGACCGCTTTTGTTGCAATCGAAACGTCGTAGTTTTTTGTTATTTTTTGCTACTTTCTCTGAACCTATCTACGTGGTGACTTTACCGAAAGACCCAAGAATACAAATACAACTTATTGGGTAGTCAGAATTCATCAGCACCAACCTGTATGTTGAACCTCTTTCGCACCGTACGTAGCCAACCGTGCAAATCTGTAGGTCTCTCTGGGTGTCTATAATGAGTGACCCATTGTTACTTAAAACAATTTTGGCAATGAAGTGATACGTGATATAATTGAATAGATTTTAAGCACTACAATTTTGAAAAAAAAAATATTGAATAAATTAAAAATAAAGAATAAAAGTAAGTACATGGTAATAAAAGCAACAGTTAAAATGTGTTGGATTTAGTAATAGCATGCCAAATGATGAGTTATTTAGCCTGAAAAATAGTGCAAATACAAATAGATTTTACAAGGAAAAGTGATTTATATTTACTAAATGTCTGAGCAATGGTAATTTAGATTTACTAAATATTTGGAGGAATCTGATTAATATTTATTAATGATCTGGCTGAAATTGATTTACATGTACTAATTGCCTGGGTGAAATTGATATAAGCTTACTAAATATCTGGTTCAATGATTTGGATTTACTAAATAAAATACTTATATTGAATGTCTGTTGCCATAACATTTATATTTCTAATCCACCCAATAGCATGCCTTCATGGTGCCACAATTCACTTACGTTAAGTCAACCGAGCACCATCAAAAAGATAAGAACTATGAAAAGGAACAGCAGATTGACATGTATTTGTGCAATTTTGTCTCAACATGTTTATCCAACATATTACAAGTACAAAAGAAAGAGGGGCTATGAAAAAACAAAGAGAGAAACCATGTATCTGTACAATAGGGATACAATACCTGAAGTCTATTAATAATTTGTGGGCATTACAGGCACAGATTCCTTTTTTGGATGTGATTCAAGGTTTTAGTCTTGTTAGTGCATTTAAATTACGACAATTAAAAAAAATATATGTAAAGATACTTTCATAATATTTCTTTCTTATGTGCGCAAATTGAAATCCTAAGGGCCAATATGTTTATAAAACAGCTAAAAGAGATTAAAACATCACGTGAATTGATCCACAATCCAGGTGGACCTATCTTTTTTAACATGCACAATTACAAGCATGGCTTCCTAACAAGTAAACTAGCACAGCCTTCAGATGTTCCATGCATCTTACATCTATTCCTTTCGAAACGTCGTGAGAATTTTTATTGTTTTATATATATTTATTATTTTATTGTTTCCCTTCAACGTGACTTTACCGAAAGAGCTAAGAATATGAATTACTGCAGTCACGAAAGCTTTAAATGAAAATTTTACCGCCTCTACGGGGAGGGTTTCCACGTCACTTTAAGATCCTTCAACAAACTCCGGGATAAGAAGGCTCAGCTGATCGAGTCTCTCACCTTTCTGAAGAGATGCCGCGACTCTGGGGTAATTCCAATCGCATTTACACTGACCTCTGCTGCTGTAACTTCTTCTAATGCGAAACGAATTATTTTCAAAACTAGCTTAGCTCTTATCTCAGAGAAAATCAGACTTATACGCACCGAACTAGATCAGTTAGACAAGACACTCTACAAATCACACTTATCATTGACGGCAACAATGTCCAGGTGACCGTCCCTCCCGCCTCTACATGGTGTGTGCGTGCATTCGTGCGAGGGGGGCGCCGCGTCGGCGCCGTCACTCCCAAGTGGCGGCGTCACGGCGGTGGGCACGGCCCCGACGGAGAGGCTCCGCTGCGGCAGCACCACAACTGTGTAGAGGCTAAACAGCGGACGTCTGCGAGAGCACCGGCCTCGGGAGAGTGGCGGGAAATCCGAGGCACCGGTGGCGGCGTCACGGCGGTGGGTATGGCCCCGACGGAGTGGCTCAGCTGTGGCAGCACCACACAGCCCCCCGAGGTGTCAGTCCTCGTCCCGGGTTGACTGGAGCACCTCGCCTGGGTTGCCCCTACAAGGTAGCGCCGCGGGGTCCGCGGGACTCGTCCGGCTCTCGTGGTTGGCCTTGGCGGTGGTGGCTCCACCTCTCGGGGTTCTGGCGGCGGTCTCCTCCTCCACTCCAGTGGTTCTCACCGGTCCTGGGTACGTGCGAGCTGGAAGACAAACTCGGTAGCGGTAGGGTGCAGGGGCCATCGTACCCGTCTCTCCTGGCTCGGGTCGGGACCCCCTGGGGCCCGGGGCTCCGTGGGGCCCATACACTGTGCAAGGCCCCCGGGTATGGGGGGGGGGGGTGTGGGGAACCCGGGGTATCGGGGTCCTCGAACGGCGGGGTTCTCCCTCGCTGGGGCCGCCCTCCATGGTTTTATTCGCCGGACATTGACCACCATCTCCCGGCCTCTCTCCCCCCCTTGAATCAGTACCGTCCAGGGGGAGATCTGTCGCCCCACGGTCCAGGGTCCCCGCCAGTAGGTGGTTAGCTTCCCCATCTGTCCGGCCCCGACGCGAGGGGTGTGCAGCCACACCTTGGAGCCCGCCGAGTAGAAGGGGGCTCCATCCGGGGTCGGGCGCCCTGCTCCTGCCGCTGGTGTGCGGCCTCGCCTTGCAGGTAGGCCCGGACCCTAGCTCCGCATAGGGTCGAACTCACTACCCTGGTCAGTAATGACTCGTTCGGGGATCCCGTGCTTAAGTACGTAGTGTTCCACGAATGTTCGGGCCACTATGAGGGTTGTCTTATCGGGGATGGCCACCGCTATGGGATAGCGTGTGAAGTACAACACCGCTACAAGAATATATCGGTTGCCCCGGTGGGATCGCGGGAATGGCCCCTGCAGGTCGATCCCAACCAGCTGATTCGTCCGACTGACGCGGAACGGTCTCAGGGGGACCTGGTATCGCGCTGGTTTGGGCCCGCATTACTGATACGCGCGGCAGCCCTGCACCCAGGCGGCCACGTCGTGTGCTAACTTGGGCCAGAGATATTGGCGATGCAGGGTCTCCCCGTCGTGGCCCCCGAGCAGGTGGTCATGCACTAGTCTTAGCAGCTGGGGTCGCACCTGGGCGGGAACACAGATGCACCCAGGCTGGCCGGCTTCGGTGAGCTCCCGTACCACCCCGTTCTGCATGCACAACCGGGCGTACAAACCACGCCAGGGTCCTGGTAGGGTGTCCCTCTTCTCCCGTATGGCCGCTTCCACCGCCGCCAGATCTGGATCCTCGCAGCTGGGTCCGTCTCAGCTACTCGTCGTCCAGGCCTGGGAAGGCGCAGCCGATGTTCTCCTGGATCCGATTGGGTGGGGTTAAGCGACCCGTTGGGCCCCGGGGCGTGGGCTCCGCGTCCGCCGGGTGGTCCCCCGGTTCCCTGGTTCCCCCTGCCGGGGTTTCTGTGGCACATATTGCACTCTCCCCCGCGAGGGGGGGTTTTAGTTTCGGCACGCCCTCGGTGGTCCGCTGTTTGCTGGCAGCGTCCCCCCGTGAAGCACGGGCAGACTTCCTCCGCCCTTGTCTCGGCGCACACCGCGGGTCGCCTCGACAAGGCGTCCGCGTTTGCATGTGTACGCCCAGCTCTGTACTCGATTTGCAATTTGTACTCATGCAACTCCGCTAACCATCGGGCCATCTGCCCCCGTGGTTCCTTGAACGTAAGGAGGAAATGCAGGGCATGATGGTCGGTGCGCACCCGACATTTCCTGCCATACATATACGGTCGGAACTGTTTACACGCGAAGATCACGGCATACAGTTCTTGACGGGTCACGCAATAATTCAGCTCGGCCCCACTCAGGGTCCGACTGGCATATGCGATGACCCGCTCCGTCCCACCCTGCACCTGCGACAGCACCACGCTCAGCCCACTGCTGCAGGCATCGGTGTCTAAAATAAAATTAGTGGTGAAATTGGGGAAAGCTAGAGTGGGGGTGTGGGCGAGGTGGTCTTTGAGGGTGGTGAAGGCCGTCTGGCAGGCCTCCGTCCACTGATAGGGGTTCTTAGGGGAGGTGAGTTGGGTGAGGGGGCATGCAATCTCGCTGAATCCCTTTACAGATCGACGATAATAGGTGGCGAGCCCTAAGAATGATCTCCGTCAGGTTCCTTGGCCGTGGCCATTCCACTACGGCGCGTACCTTCTCCGGATCGGTGCACACCCCGCCTCGCTGACTCGGTGTCCGAGGTATGCCACCTCGCACTGCGCAATGTAGCACTTACGCGGCTTGAGCTTGAGATGGGCTGCTCGCAATCGCTGGAACACCTCTCACAGCCTGGACCAGTGTTCCGACAGATCTACTGAACACTGTCACCTCGTCCAGGTAAATCAGGCACTGTTCCCACTGCAAGCCCCGCATCACCAACTCCATCAATCGCTGGAACGTTGCGGGCGCATTAGTGAGTCCGAACGGAAGCACTCGAAACTCGAACAGTCCAATTGGAGTGGTGAATGCGGTTTTTGGCCGATCCTCCTCTGCCATCTCCACCTGCCAGTACCCGGACCCCAGATCGCGGGTGGAAAAATACTGTGCTATTGCGAGGCTGTCAGAGGTGTCGTCGATGCACGGTATGGGGAAGGCGTCGCCGAGGGTGACTGCGTTCAACTTTCGGTAATCAACACAGAATCGGGTCGACCCATCCTTTTTCGTCACTAGCACTACCGGGGAAGACCAGGGGCTCGCCGAGGGCTGGATTATGTTATCACGTAGCATATCCGCGACTGCCTCTTTGATCTGGGTCCGATCTGGCGCGCCCACTCGGTATGCGGGGAGTTTGATGGGTCGGGCTGCACCTGTGTTAATTTGGTGCTTAACAAGGTCTGTCCGGCCCATATCTGAATCGTGCTCAAAAAACACGTTGGCGTGCTCCTGCAACAATCCGCACAGTTGATCGGCCTCCCCCTTAGGTAAATCTGCCCAAGGCACATGTAACGCATCATGCAAGGGAACGATCTCGGCTCGGGGGGTCGGGCCGACTCGCCAGGCCAGATCCTGGTTGTCCTCGGGGCAGCCAGGGTCTTACGCCCAGAGTGCAAACACCGAGTCGTTAGAATGGCGCGCGTGCAGGGGGTGTATGGTGACTACCGTGGTGCGTCGTCGTAGAATTTCCGGGGTACTGTGTGGGTTAAACACCCGCATAAACAGTCGGCCCTCATCTGCGTTTACCAGTGTGGCTGACCCCACAACTCCGTACCGGTCCGCCAGCTCCGGGTGAGGAGTTAGCATTACCTCGCCCGATGGTCGGTGTGTGGGGTCGGCGGAGGGTGTTGCTACGGGCACCAGCATCTCGGCAAGCGGGCCGATGATGACGGCCGACACCAGGGTGGCGGCCATGGGTGTGAAGTGAGGGCGATTCCGTTCTTGTCCCAGGAGCGGGATCCTCTCCCCGCTGTCCTCCACGGTGGCGCATCGCTGGCCTGGCTAGTCATTGAGCCCCAGTTTCTCCAGGAGGTCCGTACCCGCAATACACTCATGGCACAACACACTCGAGACATAGAATTCCTGTGTACACACCTGGTGTCCGAGACGGACCTCGAGGGAGATCCTTCCTAGCAACCCCATCCCGGCTCTGCTCGCTGTGTGCCTGCAGGCGGCTCACGTCAACCCC
Source organism: Petromyzon marinus (assembly GCF_048934315.1). Lineage (NCBI taxonomy): Eukaryota > Metazoa > Chordata > Hyperoartia > Petromyzontiformes > Petromyzontidae > Petromyzon > Petromyzon marinus. Next base: position 24,373,683 of record NC_133689.1, read on the forward strand.
GAGCACGCTGCAGTGTGTGGCGCTCACGAGTGAAGCCACTGCCCCCGTGTCGAGTAGGATCCAGGTGCGCTGCCCGTTCACCTGTCCTACCAGTGATGTGGCCCCCGTGATCGCCGCCACCAGCTCCCATAGCCAGTCACCTGTCCTCACCGCGTCCTTGGGTGTTGTGGTCGGAATCTGTGCGGGGGTCACTCGCTCACCATTATTACTATCGTTGTTTTGTTTTGGGACCTCGTCGATTGCACCCTTAGGTGGTCCACACTCTAGGGGGCGGTGGCGTTTAACCCTGGCGCCTGTCTAGTGCGGGCGATTTGAGGACAGTCTCTCATGAGGTGCCCGCGGCGGTCGCACAGGTAACACGCTCGGGGAAGGGCGGTGGCCCCGTAGGAGCTTCCCCGCACGCTCCCTCTTTCCCCTCCCGTACGCCGCTGCCCACACTCTGCCTCTAGTCGGGCCACCCTCCCGGCTAGCCCCCCTACCGTGGAGCGCATTTCCCCCATTTCCGACTGAATGGTCTCCACTGTGGACTGTAGTTTGGTGATATGGCCACCAACTTGGGTCACCTGGCCGACTATATCACCCATGCCGGTCTGTAGCCCTGCTACCCATCCCGGGGTTGTCTCGCGGGCTACCGGGGGCTCCCTTTCCCGACCCCTTACCGTCGTGGCGAGCTCCTGTTCCTCCTCTTCCTACTCTAACGACAGGCTTGCGATGGTGCGCTCTCTTCCCAGCCCCCGGAGCTGCGCGCGTTCGCTGGAAATTCCTTCACATTTATGCGCGCGCTCGACAAGGGCGTTAAAGGGGAGACGTGTATAGCTCATGTCTGGCTGCCACCACGACGTGCGAGTCAAGTATCGCTGGATCTTCTCAGCGGCAAGCTCCTCAATCATCTCTGTCGTGTATCCCAGGTGTGCGATCTTTGTTAGCTCGCGCACATCCTCGGCATAATCACGCAGGTCCTCGCCGGGTTGGCGGTAGCGTGCCTCTAAGGCTGCTTTTGCCTACTCCTCATCACGCGTACCGAAACGCAGATCAAGTCGGCGCATCAGTTCCTCTAGCTGTGTCTGCGCGCTTGTGGGTAGGGCTTCCACAAAATTGGCTGCCCGCCCATCCAGGTTCATAATAAGTTGGCGTAACGCCTGCGCGTCCGTCCACCCATTAATCTCTTTAGCCCCTATGACGTTGCGGGCGAATGCCTTCCACCAAGGAGCCCCCCGGCTGGTAAATATATGCCATATTTTTGCGTGGGGTAACGCGGGGGTTCGTACCGCTTCTGACGCCAAACTGTGGGGGCTGCCGTCCCCCGCCATCACTGAATTGTCGGGGCCGTTGCCCCCTGACTCCCCCATTACATTTGTACTACTACCACCTGGCAGTTCTGTAGGGTTCGGGTTAGCGACCTCCAACTCCTCGCCCCCCGGGGACCCTGACTTTGTTACCGACCGCGTTGGCATGGCTCAATTAGTGGGCTTGTACGCTTTACTCTTGCGGCGCGCTACGCGGGTTCAGTGGCGGCGTGCTGCGGTGAGCGTGCTCGCGAAGCAAGACTCTGTCCCGTACGTAAAAAAATGGGTACGGCGCACCGATGCGTGACTCACGTACGTAAACAAATGGGTACGGTGCGCCGACGCGTGATTTCAGTACATAAACAAATGGGTACGGTATGCTGACGCATGACTCCCTCACACACACGCTCTACGCGCCTAGGCAATAACAAACCCAACACCGCTACCTGCCCAGCCCCATACACCAATCACACGCGAGGGAGTTGGGTTCGGGGGTGAGAGGGCAGGGGTGTCTGCCGTGCGCGCGCCGCTTATTGGAGGGAGTCACTCCGCTCTGATTTAAAAGGGCCGTTTAAACAGCCGCGCGTGTACGCGCACACCAGGCGCTTAGCTCTCTGCTTCGCTAGAAACAACCGCGCATGCACGCAACCGCAAGACACTCCCGTAAATAGTCGCCCAGGTATGCGAACGCTAAGCACTCCCGTAAACAGTCGCACAGGTACGCAAGCGCTAAGCACTCCCATAAACAATCGCCCAGGTACGTGAACGCTAAGCGCTCCCGTAAACAGCCGCACGGGCACGCGAATGCTAAGCACTCCCGTAAACAGTCGCCCAGGTACGCGAACGCTAAGCACTCCCGTAAACAGTCGCCCAGGCACGCGAACGCTAAGCACTCCCGTAAACAGTCGCCCAGGTACGCGAACGCTAAGCACTCCGGTAAACAGTCGCCCAGGTACGCAAACGCTAAGCACTCCCGTAAACAGTCGCCCAGGTACGCGAACGCTAAGCACTCCGGTAAACAGCCGCACGGGCACGCGAACGCTAAGCACTCCCATAAACAGTCGCCCAGGTACGCAAACGCTAAGCACTCCGGTAAACAGCCGCACGGGCACGCGAATGCTAAGCACTCCGCCTTCCTCTTCACACTCACAAAGACCACACGACACAGTTTTATCCCCCTACTAGCTATTTTATTCACCGCGAGTAACCCGCTAAACTACTCGTGATTGTGTGGGTCAGCAGACTTTAGCTTATCCCTCGGGGATCCTGGGCTCAACTTATCCTGCCTGCCTCTCCGCTTTCTTCCCTCTGATCAATTAGCCCGCACTCACCTTAGTCCCAATCTGATGCTGCAGAAGCTGTGGAACGGTGATGTTCCCGCACCCCGTGCCCCCCTGTCCAATCAGAGGTCTGGATTTTCCCGCCCTCGGATCACCGCTCTGGTGACGTCACCGCAGTGGTTTATTGGACGTCCGCTTTTCGTTCTTCCCGCTATCCGCCCACTGACTCGTGTTTGTGTGTGTGTGGTTCCACTCGCGGTGGCTAAACAGCCCCTGCCATGACCATGCCATTACAATCCCAGGTCACAGCACCGCGGTGCTCTTCAGCCTCGGGGGTAGGTCGCCCAATTTCCCGGCTGCAGGAAACCATGAAGCTTGATCTCATTAGGGGCTTCTGGATAAAAACCTGTTGGCCAGGTGACCTTCCCTCCCGGCTCTACGTGGGGTGTGTGTGCATTCGTGTGATGGGCGCGCCACGTCGGCGCCGTCACTCCCCGGTGGCTGCGTCACGGCGGTGGGCACGGCCCCGATGGAGCGTCTCCGCTGCCGCGGCACCACAACCTCTGGGTCACTGAGCCGCTTCCAAACACCCCCCATGTCAAATACATAAGCAGGAACCTGTATCGTGAGCAGCAGCATTATTTGAATACTCTGCCAAAACAATTTGAATTGTGGAGTGGTGGCACAATTCCGCAATAGCTTTATCATATCTCTGGTGATAGGAAGAATTTCTACAAGACCGAGTTCTAGAGAACCCCTTTACGCGATGTTTTGGTCTACTCTTCCACACTGGGCGGATGTTTCAGTAGAGGAAGGAGTACCCACAATTTAACGCACCGCATCCACGGCCCCTCTCCTAAGTGGGCGTCCCCAGCCCGAATGCTCGCAGGAAGCCCTCCCAGCCTCCCTGCTCGACGAACCAGGCCCCGCACACGTTCACCAACAAGGCGGCCACCACGTCCGTCACGGCCGACTTCTCCGCGTCGCTCAGACGTACGCAGTCCACCAGCCTCTTCGCGAGGGAGGAGCGAGCAGAGCACCACCAGGACCACCACGCGGCCCCAGCTCGCAGAGCCATCGCGGATGACTTCCCAGGCCACGTCCATGAGCAGCCGGCGGTGCCCTCGGTGCTCCACCCACTCCGTGTGAGGAACAGGTCCCCCAGGCAGTTGACCACCTCCTGCACCAGCTGTGCTGGCTAAACCTTCTGCAGCTGCTGGACCTGCAGCTGCTCCTGCACCTGCAGCTACTCCGTCTGTGTCACCAGGTGAGCCATGTAGCCGACGATCAGATCCGCTGTCAAGACGGTCAGCAGCTGCAGCACCTCCTTTTCCTCCCCCTCATCTTCTTCCTCCTCCTGCCCGTGTCTCATTCCTCCTCCCCGTGTCCCACTCCCTCCCCCTGTCTCCCTCCACCTCCCTGTGTCTCCCTCCTACTGTAATGTTTTGCTTTTGCAAAACACGTACTAATTTGTCAGTTACTCCCGAGATATATGGTATTTTAATTGTTTTAACAATCTTATCGATTTCAGCATTGTTGCTTTGCCATCGTGATTTGGCATTCAATGCTCTGTTAATTTGAGCATTATTGTAGCCATTCTGTCGTAGTGTTTCTTTAACGTGTTTAATCTCTCTCACGAGACTTTCACCATCTGACACTGCTTTAGCCTGATATATCAGCGTCTTGATAAGAGAGGATGTCTGAGCTGGGTGATGATGTGATTCTGCATTCAAATAGCATCAGTGTGTGCGTTCGCTTTCTGTAAACGCTGTGTGCTATTTTACCATTTAGGCCATGTCCAAGCAAAATATCTAGGAACGGGAATGTGTTATTCACCTCCATTTCCATGGTGAACTGGATGGCCGGGTTTTGTGCATTGAGATGATTTAGAAAATCATTAAGTGTATCTTTACCATGTGGCCAGGCAACCAAAGTGTCATCCACATATCTAAACCAAAAACATGGTTTCAATGTGCTCGAGACAAGTGCTCTTGTTTCAGAGTTTTCCATGTGCATATTTGCTATAGCCGGAGATAAAGGAGAGCCCATTGCTGCTCCTTCCTTTTGTTTAAATAAATCACCTCCAAAAGAAGTAAGTGTTATTTAAACAATGATGAGCCAGTTTCAGAATATATTTTGGTAAACCTGTATTCTTTACTAGTGTATCAAGTAATTTAAGTGACTCGTTCACTGGAACCTTAGTGAATAGAGAAATCACATCAAAACTCACCAGAATATCATTAGGGTAAAGTTTAATATCTTTATTCACATTCACAAGATGTTCTGAATTTCTTATGTATGAAGATGTCCTCCCGATGTAGGGATGTAATTGTTTAGTTATATGTTTTGCTAATTTATATGTGGCAGAGCCAATTGTACTGACTATGGGTCGTAATGGGATGCCGATTTCATGAATCTTTGGTAGCCCATACAGTCTAGATGGTTTTGAGGCCCTTGGAATTATTCGGTATTGCTCATTCTTAGGGATTAATGAATTTGCAATTATTGCAGTAGTCTGACGTTCTAAAGTATTAATAGGATCTCGTTTAATTTTAATGTGGGTACTTTTCTCTAGTAAATCTTTAATTTTATTATCATAATTGGCTCGTGGCATCACCACAGTAGTGCGGCCTTCATCAGCTGCCAGGATTTTAAAATCTTTATTTAAATGAATCTCTCTTAAGGCTTTTGCTTCGTTCGAGCTAATATTTATTTTTGGTACTTTGCTATTTTCAATTATTTTGGCAACCTCGTGTCTAGTCATCTCTGCCTCATTATGTGGAAGGAGTCTAACTGTTGATTCTACCTCAGCAATTATCTCATCCACTGGAATTGTGCGTGGGGTAACGGCAAAGTTAAGGCCTTTAGAAAGGACAGAGATCATGTCACTGGTTAAAACAGTGTTAGTCAAGTTCATTACGGGTTTGTTTTTAAATTGTTCGTTTTTAGTGGGTATTTGTTTATTATGAAGTCTAGATAATTTATTCATTTGGCTAGTTTTGGTTAGATTAAACACATTATCAGCCGATTGTTGTGTTATGGTCTCGATTATATTCCAATAATGCATTGATCTACTTGCTTATATCTAAGTGCAACTGCCTTAGAGATTCTGAAATGTAAGATAATTCACTCCTGTTGTGCTGTATTCTCTCTATTAATAATCATTTGCTAGCTTTGTGTAGTATTTGGTTAGCTTTAGCAGACTTTGTGATGTGTTATTTTAACTGCGTTTGGTATTAACTTCGAATCTCTGCACCTTTTGAGGAACGCCAGTGAAGATATCAATTCCATCCGCTTGATGCGGAGCTTCTCCAACTTTCTGGTTTTAAGAAAAGTATCCTCCCCATAGAGGTTAGTCAGTTTAACACGTAGGCTTTCGCGACCAATATTATTCATAATAAACGTGTGGGTCAAGGTAAATATGACCCCCACATGCCATGCTGAGGCCTGGTTTGGTGTTTTTATTCATTATTAAAATTAAAAGAAACAATAGAAATATGTATCTATATGTATTGAAAAATTACTTGTTAATATTAAGATGGAAAAGGGGCCTAGATACAACATTCCGCCCTTTTAAAAATGATCGGTGGTCAATTGGCCACGGGTCATTTTTAAAACAAAGAATCTATGCACTTTTCCATCATGAATCATCAATATTACTCAAGTAATTTTTCCTTACAACGCGCGCACGTCACAACTTATGATTACATTTGAAATAAGAAAAGAAATACTAAAAGGAAGGTAAAACAAGGGGAAATTGTTTTACTGGCTACATGTTATAGGAGATGTCGTTATTCCATGTACCCACGTTCAATACTGTCCGCAATCGAAATACATTTTCGGGTTTGACCAGTGGGAAATTCAACAAAAATCCCACCTGTCTGGTCTGGGAGTCCCCATGTATGGGTGTGGCTGTACCCATTTTAAAGGCAATTTGTACCTGTGTTGTACTGATTGTTTCCAGGGATGCTAATGGTATCACATTTTTTTTAGTGTTGGAGTTACCAGATATGAAGGAAATTGTCCTTGGAGAAGATCACTGATGCTGCCGCTGGTGCAATGCAACAAGTCTTTAGATCAACTATTGAATTTGCTGTCGAGTATTCTCTTCTTCGTACAGATCTCGGATTGCGAAACCCAATTCTTGGATTGTTAAGTTAACCATGGCGGAGTGCAGGTTAACGAGAACCACGGTGTCTCTCTGACTTTCTCATGTTACCTCTCTGCCACCTTGTACCAAGTCATTGATAACCTGACTGACTCTTTTAGTCACGAGTGTATCATATCTCTCATGGCCAGGTATCTTAGAGTTACCGATGACCCTTCCATGCAACATCATCACATCATCGTCCCGGCTCATCGTCGTGATGGCTTTGGCCTAATGAACATGGCTCACTGGTTCGTATCGGTAATTTATTTTATCACTCCCTTTCCATGTGAGATTGTGTGGCGTGAAGTTATGCTGTGCGTAACCAGGATCAACATACACCACGAGTTTCCGTACTCGACTGTTGGGGTCATTTGTATTCTCCGCAGCCCTGTGCACATCTGCTGCCTCTGGGAGTCGATTTGACTCTGGGCCACAATTCCCTTCTGCGCTACGATTCGATTCTGGGTCACGATTCGATTCCGTGCTTTTGAGTATGCTGTGTTTCAACACAATTCCCGATCCGTCACGGATATTCTTCTCCTCCACTTCAACACTCTGATCTCCATCCCTCCTTAGTGTGCCCGAGCACAATTTAACATCCAAAGGCTGATGTCTGCATTCATCTGCCTCTTCCACAGTACACTCACGCACTTCCGCGACACAAGGGATGGCATTTATATTTACCAGACAATCAGGTTTTCCTTCCCCTCCCTGCGGTTGGTTATCATCTCCTGTAGGATCACACTTTAATGCAGTTATGTTTCCCTGCTCGATAGGTGTGTCAATTACGGGAGCAACACTTGCGCTCTCCACCACATTATCAGAACTGGTGCCCGACGCATTTATTGTTTCCCAATCATTGGGACCCTCCTGGTTTACCTTGTCAACCGCAGCCTGCTTAATTTTTTTAACGGGTCCATAATTTCCCTGCAGCTCCACGGACACCACTCTCACTGAAAGCTCCCTCTCAACCAATGTGATTGATTCATCACGTGCCCGTGTCATTTTTTGTGTCTCAGCCAAGCTCACGCCTGTCTCCCTATTCCTCATGCCTCTGCTCTCTCCTGGTAAAACTGGTGGGGGAATCGATCGGAAGTGGGCCGATTGTGTTTGATCCCTCGTGTGTCGTGGCATTGGGACCCGGCATGATTCTGCTCTTGGTCTACACACACCGCGATTCTCGCAAATATGCGTCCCTGCATGCTGCGATCGCTCCCAGCCTGCGGGCCATTGCCTCGCTGGTGGTGCTGTGTTTCTGCTCACGTGATTTCTATTTCCCTCTGAAACGCTGGTTACATCATCCCTCTCTCTGGGTGTCGTAGAACTATTGTCTTTAGCTCTGTACAGCCAAGCTCTGTGCGCCTTATCCTCTATATGGTGTAAGGAGGCTGTTTCTGGATTCAATACCATTCCCACAATTTCTGTAATCTCTGGACTCAAAGACCCGAAAAACATAACTTTGAACCTTTTGTCACCTTCGTGATACTGATCCACATCACCCGCGTAGTACGCTCTTTTAAACCGTAGGAGGTAATCTCGCGGATCCTCGTCTGCGCACTGGGTCATAGATTTTGCAGCATTAAATCCCTCAGACCATGTTAAATATTCTCCAAACTTCCGGCTCACTGCCAGGCTCAGCTTTTTGAAATCGTTCCGAACCTTGTATGAAAGCGACTTTACCCATGGTATAGACTGCTCGTGCAAGCTTCGTCTCAGTAAACTGGCTTTCTCATTCGTTTTCCTCAAACCCCTGATCACTGCTTCTGCTTCTACCGTTGCGATGTGAGCGTGTATGTCTCTGTTCCTATCGTGTGGATCAAAGTAGGGAATTCTGACGAGAGCCTTGTCCATCAATTTCAGAGTTTTACTACTGAATGAGTATTCGGACAGTTGATCATCGTCAGAGGCGTCTGTTCCTGAGGAGTGCTCACTCGAGCTGTCACCATCACGGTGGCGCTGCTTAACATAACTTTTGTAGTGCCTTTTGCACCTGTAACGTGAGTCAACTTTGCTCGGTGACTCCTGCTTATCCCATGGCTCATGCTTGTGTGATGTGCGTCTTTCTGGAAAGTAATTTCTGCCATAGGTTCCACGTCGGTCGTGCTTGCGTGGAATGTGTCTACCAAATGAGCTGTCTCTGTCATGTCGCTCGTCTTGCCGCAGCTCCGCCCTTTTTTGCTCGATCAGTACAGAATATCCTGCTGACTTAGTGTTAATATTTTTTTCCTCTCTACCCTCGAAGTTGTCAGTCCTATGTTTTCCTATTTTCATCCGTATCTCTCCCTCCCCTCTCTCGAGTCGCGAGGGGGAATCTCTGTCAAAACCACTTTGATTGGTAGCCACACCTCCTGTGTGACCTGTCTCTGGTTTACGTCCGCGTGGCTCGGAGTGTGGTAAACTGTTACTCCCGTATGTGTTATGTGTATCAACATCTGGGGGTTTCGCTGGTGCATTCAGCGCCGACTCTTTTTCTCTCACGAGGGCGTGCAGACGCTCAACCTCCTCTATTAGGGACAGTTTCTCCTTCCTTTCCCTGTCAAATTTTTCCCCAGTCCATAATCTTTCTCTGTATGTCTGTGTGAGGAGATACGAGTCTAACCTTGCTATTTCTGCAATTTTTACGTCACGTTTGGCTTTGCTACATTTCATCACATCCTTAAGTAGTTTCCTCCTATGTGCCTTAACATCTTCTATATGTCTCCCCTCCCATACGTCTCTCTGCTCTGTCTGCTGTCTAGCAGTCCGTCCAGTACGTTTTAACACAAATTCACGATATTGTTTTTCCATAGATTCTATCTCCTCCTCGGAGGTCCATTCTGTATCAGTGTTATGCGTTGGGATGTCACCCTCAGAACGTTGCGGGTCATGTGCCATCTCTATTACGTAGTGTAGTTAATAGACCTAAGAGTGTATCTTAACTCTAGTCTCTTATGTGTGGCGTGAGTTACTCTGGAATTCCACTTCAGAGTACATATAAAAACATTCGTATCACAGGATGTGTTGGTTCAACTCGAGCAAATAATCTTACCCCCACTGTCTTTGTTATCCACTGCTACTCTGGTATTTTCCTTCAGAGTGCGTTTTTTTGTTTGTTTACACCGTTTACAGTCACAGGGCAATGTTAGTTCACAATACCTTGATTAATACAACAGTGATTCGTTCCTTAATTTAAGCATAAACTGTCTGCGAGAGATCCCGGATACGAGCCCCCAATTTGTTGTATATGTGGGTGTGTGAAAATTGATGAAAAATAATTAAAATTAAATGAAATTCGAAATTTGCATAATTAATCCGAAATTATGCTAATTTGTGTACTTATGCGTGTAACTATGCTAATTAGAGAGGTAATCGTATTAATTTATACGAGTGGGTGTGGTTGTGTTAATGATAGCCTTTATGATAATCAGGCCCCGTCTCGTTGACGAGGTGGGGTTATCAATCAGGATAACGCAATCAATCGTGTGCCGTTACGCTAGTGTCAATTCGGCCTCGTTGTCTAACTTCGTATTATAGATCAGCATAATACAATGATTCTCGCTTTAACACTCCCCGAGTGTTCATATTTTAGGTCTCATGTTCACATCGTTCGCATTAGTTTAATGAGTGTGGATTGGTGTGTTTATAGTTTAGGTTCCCGAGTTCATATCTCGTCGCAGGATACAGATCTTATGCAAAAACTTCAGGAAAAAATCACACGACCACTTCTGTATTAATCAATTTATTTTCTAATTAAACCTTAACTATAATATGTATGTGACTCTCAATCTCGGAACTTCAACACGGTATCCACACGGTATCAAGACAGTATCATCAACGACTGTACGATTTCCCTTTGATAACACATGGACCCCGCATAAAGCGATTGCTGTTAGTGAGAGAGAGAGTCAGAACATGCAAATGCTATGTTACACAAAAGCTTATACATTATAATATGAACGATCATTATGCTTGAAATGGTCAGCACATTATCACAGGCGACTGATTAACATGCAACGGTATTCATATAAAAAGACAATCAAACAGTTATTATTTCCAAAGGCATAAATGTAACAACAGATCCACCGGACAGACTATAAGATTACCGAAATGGCTTAGTGTGAGGGTATGCGGCGGAACGTGTTATCTCACGGGATATTAATTAATTAATTCGTGAATAAGAATGTATGATCAGAAAATCGGTTTAGCACGATTCCTCCCCGGGACCGTAGCTCCGTGGCGAAGGTGCCAAGGGTTAATTCGTATTGATGGATCGGTTGGTAACTTATGCGATTAGAAGTACAGTCCAAAACAAAATATTAAAGAGGGAAATTATGAATATACTTATAAATGACGGACTGTTATCACACGATCGATGCTTCCACAGCCAGATGGTTCACGGACTTGAGTGTTCGCTTCTGGTTAAGGACCTGTGTATGTTTGAGTGATATGAATTGTTTTGAATAGTCAGTGTTTGGAATTAATTATTTGCGTTGCCATATGCTGAAGTTGGCATCGCTTGTAGGAGAAGTAGCCTCGCTCCCTTTAGAGCGGTGAGGTGTGTGGGAGTGCATCATACGAATCGCCGCCCTCCTCCACGCAGCAGCCAGCCTCTGTCCACGGGGGAGAGTTGCTTGATCGCTCTCAGTTCTGCTCAGTGGACACCTCTCTCCACTGCTGGATGAGCTGCGCGATCACGCTCGTGCTGGTTCGCTGACAGCAGTTTCTCTCCGCTGTTGGATGAGCTGCATCGGCACGCTCCCTCTCTCTGGGTGGAGAACTCGAACGTGCTCGTTGCTGGTTTGCTGAAAGCAGGTTTTTCTCCACTGCTGGATGACTCAAGTCGCACGTGCTCTTGCTCTGGTTTGCAGAAGCTCTTGCTTGGTGCGTCGGTCGCTCTGCAGCTGGACTCAATGTAGAATAATCTTTCAGCAATACTCTGTCTTTCAGCTCTTGGAAATCACACTAGATGACGCCTCACTACCTTGCGAGTCTTGCCAACGTCAGTGGGTAGCGACGGGGCCACTTTGGCTTCTGCTCGCCGCCCCCTGCTCTGCAGCTCGCCGGCTGGCGACCTGTTGCTCTCGTTCCCGATTGGAACTGCTCCTGAGCCGGCCCACTGGTCGAACTCCCCGCGTTCCGACCTCCTCCGATTCGAACTCCCCGAGTTCCGACCCCCTGGTAGAACTCCCCGAGTTCCGACCTCTCCGAGTCGAACTGTCTCCCGAGAGTCGACCCCCCCCGGTCGAACTCTGGTGAGCCGACCCCCCCCGGGTCGAACTCTTCCGAGTTGCTCCTCCGAGTCGAACTGTCTCCCGAGAGTCGACCCCCCGGTCGAACTCTGGTGAGCCGACCCCCCCCCCCCAAGTCGAACTGAGGTTTCAATGCTCAGGATCCTCTTTTTATGCCCAAAAATCCCTTCACTCGGATCCTGCCCACAAGGCGAGGTTTCTTTCGATTTTTGCTGTGTAAGGATTTGTCCGTATGTATCTGCGTCCGTGTGTGTGTGTCCGTACATGTGTCAGTGTGTGTCCTTGTGTAGATCACCCACGGTATATTCCGTTGTCATACTCCTACCATAAAACCCACAAGTAAAACAATCAAATGTTATAAATTGTCTCGAAGGCGCCTCTCTGTCTGGGTGCACAACCTGGAGGGAGGGGTGATATTCCCTCCGACTTTCACCGACGCACAAAGAAATGGTTAAAAAGTTTTAAGTTAACATTTCATTTCATCAGAATTCCATAGTTATGATTCTGTATTAATCCAAGGTCTGAGTCAGCTTCTCTTTGTGGTGTTTGACTCGTGTTTCCCCAAGCGTATACACACTCCTACCCCGCGCTGCAGGGATACAAAGACGGCCGGGATTTCCCTTTCTCTCCGACCCTGGGTTTAACATCGCCCTTTGCTTACGTTGCAGTTTTGCTGTCCGCTTGCATTTCTTTTCCTCTCTACTCTTACTTTAACCCTGCTTATTATTTGCGTATGGGTGGAGGCTAGAGCATTTATGTTGACTTAGGAAAACCTGATTGTTATAGGCTTCGGGCCAAGTCGTATAGACATTATTAAAATATGGAAATACATTTCATATTAAATTAATAGACGGGTGATGGTTACATTGACGTAGCTTGTGGCAGGGTTCAATTGAAGTGGGTGTGAAGATCAATAACTTTAGCCTACCCTGTCGTTAAATTCCGACTTTAAGTTGCTTTAATAGTAATACAGCACCAATTAGCTTTTTTGACTTAACTAGATCTAGACTAACGCAACCTCCCAGTGACCCTGGCTTTGTGTTTACGTCAGCCCTTTGCAATCCACTGCGCTCTGCTCTCTATCTGCTCCCTCTGACCCTGGGAGGGCTCTGAACGTCAAAATCGTGTTAGTGGGTCAAGGTAAATATGACCCCCACATGCCATGCTGAGGCCTGGTTTGGTGTTTTTATTCATTATTAAAATTAAAAGAAACAATAGAAATATGTATCTATATGTATTGAAAAATTACTTGTTAATATTAAGATGGAAAAGGGGCCTAGATACAACACCTCCCCCAGGGGCCGTGGCAGGTGGAATGCTACCACACGCCTCTTCCACAGTAGCAGAGCACTCTGCGAGGCTTGCAGTGTGTCCTTATTCTGTCTTTTTAATTCTGGGCCAAAGAGGTCCCATAAATGTAAACGTGTTGTATTTAAAATATAACACAAACATAACAACAATGATGAATGGCTTAGTGGGTAAAGTAAGACGCACCCCAAAACGGGTGAGCTTAATAAATCCGATCTCTCCTATTACCGGATTATAGGATGCAACCCAAACTTTGTTGTATCAGTGTGGTGAGTCTGTGGGTCTTTGTGTGGTGACGATCTCTCTGGGTCTCTGTGTGATGATGGCCGTGTCGGGTGGTGGCGGGTTTAACAACACAACATTATGAGATTCACGAGATCTAACCCAAACAAGACCTGTACTACGGAGTCAACAACAACGACATGAGGGCTCTCCGACGCGCGTCGCGGTTGGGGTCAGGGTGAGGTCGCGCCGTCTCCTCCGTACGGATTGTTTCTTCTTTTCCCAACTGCGACGTTCTCGCTCTCTCCTCTCTTTTTGTCTCCACCGTCGCCAATCGTCGGAGCTCGGCATCCGCGGCCGCTCTCCTAGGTGGGCGACCCCAGCCCGAATTCTCGCCTGAAGCCCTCCCAGCCTCCCTGCTCAACGAGCCAGGCCCCGCACGCGTTCACCAGCAGGGCGGCCACCGCGTCCGTCACGGCCACCGTCTTCTCCGCGTCGCTCAGACGTAAGCAGTCCACCAGCCTCTTCGCGAGGGAGGAGCGAGCAGAGCACCACCAGGACCACCACGCGGCCCCAGTTCGCGGAGCCATCGCGGAGGACCTCCCAGGCCACGTCCACGAGCAGCCGGAGGAGCCCTCGGTGCACCACCCGCTCCTCCGTGTGGCTCACCAAGTCCAGAACGGAGTCTCTGAACCGCACGAGGAACAGGTCTGCCAGGCAGTTGACCACCTCCTGCACCAGCTGTGCTGGCTGAACCTCCTGCAGCTGCTGAACCTTCTGCACCTTCTGCAGCTGTTCCTGCAACTGCAGCCACTCCGTCTGTGTCGCTAGGTGAGCCATGAAACCGGCGATCAGATTCGCTGTCAAGAAGGTCAGCAGCTGCAGCACCTCCTTCTCTTCCTCCCCCTCATTTCCCTCCTCCTCCTCCTCCTCCCCCTGTCTCCCTCCACCTCCCTGTGTCTCCCTCCTCCCCCGGTCTCCTTCCTGCTCCCCGTGTTTCCCTCCTTCCCCCGTCTCCCTCCTCCCTGTGTCTCCCTCCTCCTTTTCCTTTTTTGCTGATGAAGTTTTTCTATTTCCACGAGGTGGTAACACCATATCCCTTATTCTGTAATTGTAATTCTGGGCCAAAGAGGTCCCACATATGTAAACATTTTGTATTTAAAATATAACACAAACATAACAACAATGAATAGCTTAGTGGGTAAAGTAAGACGCACCCCAAAACGGGTGAGTTAAATCAATCCGATCTATCCTACTACCGGATTATAGGACGCAAACCATACTTTGTTGTAACAAGAACATAAAAAAACTGAGTCTCTTAATCAGGTGAATACGGTAAAGGGGCTGAGTCTGTGGTTGACAGTGTGGTGAGTCTGTGGGTCTCTGTGTGGTGACGATGTCTATGGGTCTCTGTGTGGTGATGGCCGTGTCGGGTGGTGGCGAGGTATAACAACACAACATTTATATATTCACGCGATCTAACCCAAACAAAACCTGTACTACGGAGTCAACAACAACGACATGAGGGCTCTCCGACACGCGTCACGGTTGGGGTGAGGTTGCGGTCTGTTGTATATGTAGGTTATGAAAATTTGATGAAAATAATAAAAATTAAATCAAATTTGAAATTTGCATAATTATCCGAAAAAATGTTAATTTGCTGTAATTTATGCGCATAAACTATGCGAATGCGAGAGATAATCGTATTAATTTATGCTAGTGTATGTGTGATTATGCTACTGCGAGCCGTTATGATAATTAGGCCCCGCCTCGTTGACGAGGGTCGGTTTTCAATCGGGATAATGCAATTAATCATATGCAGTTATGCAGGTACTTGAGCATGTCAGATTAAACTCGGCTGTGTTGTTTAACTTTGTACTATCGATCAGTATAATACAATTATTCCCGCTTTAACATTTATTGAGTATGTGGTAGTGTGTTCAGCCAGGTCTCCAAGTTCAGATCTCAGCACAGAATACAGTTCTTATGCATAAATGTCACGAAAGAACACAACACTTCTGTGTTAATCAATTTTAATGACGATAGTAATAATGACGATAATGATGACGATGGTGATAATGATGATAATGATGACAATAATAACAATGGTGATGATGCGTACTTCAACAGCTCCAGCACGAGACAGTTGTGTCCGCGGAAGTGGAACGAGTGCAGGACGCGGATGACGCCGTGCAGCTCAGCACTGCCCTCCCCCTGCAGCTCCGTGATCACCTTCAACTCCATCCTCTGCATCTCCATTTTGGTAGGGCTGTGTGCACACAGCAAGTCTGTGGGTCTCTAGTTCATAGTAGTTTTACGACGGTTAATTTTTTAGTGAGATAGTTTCAGTTTATAGTTAGAGATAGTTTTGCAGAGGTTATTATCATTGTTGTTTACTATTATACTCATTATTTTGTAACCATGTTGTATTTACTTGCATTTATTATCTATTATTGTATTCATTTATAATTATAACCATGGCCGCTGTGTTAAGACCACCAGCACCCACGCACACCACCACCACCACCAACCCCATCACCCCTGCCCCAACCTACTGGATGGGCAGTGCCAGCATCTTGACAGCCACCAGGAATCCCATATTGTGGTCCACGCACCGCAGCACCACTCCCTGCCCTCCCTCGCCAATCTTCTCTCGCACCTCGAAGCGGCATTGGAGCTGCTCCTGGGGTATCTAAGAAGCAGCAGCAGCAGCGCCGCAACGGCCAGTCAGAGTCACAATCACGATGGGAATGTTTTACGCTTAGTGGTAGCAGCAGTGGTAGTACTGAGTAGTAGTTAGTAGCAGTAGTGTCTGTGTGCGCCTGTGTGCCTGTTTGTGTGCGCATCTGCGTGTGTGTGTGTCTGTCTGTGCGAGTTTCACAGGGATATTTCTCCTTGCAAGCTTTGACTTTAACATAGCCATTTCTGTGACCAGACACAAGCTAATCACTCAGCAATTTCAATGCTAAATTATCCTGTTTGATTTGTACTAGGTGCCTCTGTGGATGTGTAGGCTTTGACTTTAACATAGCCATTTCCGTGACCAGTCACAAGCTAATCACTCAGCTCTTTCAATGCTAAATTTTATGCTAATTCGTTTGTCAAGGCGCTCTGTTTCTTCTCACACAGCTTAAAGGTCGCGGTCTGAGCTTGGCTGTGTTCACTCCAGCGCTTTCCTCCAGACAGTCTCGTCCCTTCACCTGATGAAGGCCGCTTGTGTTGTGGCCGAAACGTCGTGAGAATTTTATTGTGTTATTTTATTTGATCAATGTATTATTTTATTCTCATTCTACGCTACTTTACCGAAAGAACCAAAGAAGATGAATCCTTGCAGCCAAGATAGCTTTAAATCGAAATTTAACAGAATGGTATTGAACCTTTTTCTTTACAGGGTGGCCCTGGGGCTTGCCACGTGGCAGGTGTCGTCCATTGTCCATACCAGACCCCTCCAGCTCTCTCACCCTGGGTCAGCTGCCCCTTCCATGTCCTGAAAACCATGGCAAGGTCATCCTATGAGGACTGCCTGGATGAAAACCAGCATGGAAGGGGCCCAGGGTGGGACCGGCTATGCTTTTGGGCTAGTCCCGTTTGTGTGTGGTGTGCGGTGTCTTCGTAGCAATCGTTCTCCACTGTAGTCCTGGCATCTGCTGCTCAGCTTCATTCCACAGCTGTGGTTCCAGTGGCGCGGTCTCTCCGGGGACCCATGTGGTGTGTGTGTGGGTGTGGCATGTATCACGGGGTGGGTGGATAGTATCGTGATAGTGGTCATGGTAGGCACCGATCCACGACCTCCATCACCCCTACTGAGTGGTGGACATGCCACCACAAAGCAGCATGCGGCGGAGGAGTGAGGTGACCGCTCTCGCCTCACGAGCGAGGCCCTCTCGCTTCCTCTTCATTCCCTGCATCACCACCTCCATCTCCTCCTTTGTCTCATCCTCCTCCACCTCCTCTTAATCCTCCACCACCATCTTCTCCCCCTCTTCTGTTTTCTCCATTCTCTCTTCATGCTCCTCAACCTCCGAGGTGGCGTCGGTGGCATCGGTGGTGGCAGCGGAGGTGCTGGAGGTGATGGCCGTGGTGGCGGTGGCAATGGTGGTGATGGTGGCAGCGGAGGTGGCGGTGGCGGCAGCGGTAATGGCGGTGGCGCCAGCGGTGGTGGGGCGGAGGTGGCAGCGTTGGTGGTGGTGATGGTAGTAGTCCTGGCGAGGCACCGCTCTTCCTCCATGAGGCGCTTCTCCTCCTCGACGCTCTTCACGTTGGCGAGACACTTCTCCTCCACCAGACGCTTCTCTTCCGTGAAGCACTTCACTTTAACGAGGCGCTTCTTGAGGAAATAGTCTCTGAAGCAGTTCTCCTCTGTGCGGCGCTTCACCCTGGCAAGGCGCTGCACCTCAAAGAGGTGCTCCTCTACCATGTGGCGTTTCTCTGTCGCATGGTCCTTCTCCTCCTGGAGATGCTTCACCCCGCTGAGATCCTTCAACTCCCCAATTATCCTCTGTTCAAGCAAAGATAATCACATGAATATACAGACATGCAAGCAGAAATTCATTTAAGTTTTTCAGATTCATTTATTTGGTATAACCCTGTGAGCTATGTTGCTCTTGACTCGGGTGCAACCGCAACAAACAAAACATGATCAAGGAACATCTTAAAGCGACTACACGCAACAGAAAAATCCAGGAAAAGACAGCAAAGTCTTCCAGAAAAGCACCGTATATCAACACTGTGTGCAAAAATCCCGGTGGGATGCAAGTCGAATAATAACAATCATAAGACAATTTAGATTAAAGTTATCAGGCTAACTCTGTACTACAAAAAACAAACATGGCTAAACCAAAACGTTTTCAAAATCACCAAAATAAAGCTATAAAAACAATGTAACAGTGATCATAGGAACTGTGATTCAAATTTAACAATTAACGATATATACATAACATGTACGACCAAACTTTGCAGCCATAGCTGGCTGTATGAGTCACTCCATAACAGCAGAATTATGAGTCGCAGTATATAAAAAACATTCAATACACCTTTAAAGATCAGCACACTATTCAAGTGTACATCTATGGTACAATTTATTGAAAATAAGTTTTGGGAACAGAAACTTATTTCTTTTGAACAACAGACAAATATTAGCAAGCACTGTTTATTACATTAACTTTGTTTAACTTTTTTGGTCCCAGTTGAGACATTCAGAACTATGACAAAACAAATAATTGTGCTCTGATCTAATGTGCAATCTGTGGCATATGAATTTGTTAAGGTGATGTTGTCCGGTCCTGTACATATCAAGTACAGTGAGGGAAAAAATTATTTGATCCCCTGCTGATTTTGTACATTTGCCCACTGACAATGAAATGAACAGAATATAATTTTAATGGTAGGTTTATTTGAACAGTGAGAGGCAGAATAACAACAAAAACATCCAGAAAAACATGTCAAAAATGTTATAATTTGATTTCCATTATCCTCCTAGCGAGGCCACGCTAGGAGGATAAAAGGGGACCCCGGGCAAAGGTTTGGGACTGTTGCTTGGAGTGGAATCTCGTCGGACTGCTGGAGTCATTGTCACCATCTGCATCTTCTCGGCGGTGTCAGACAGGCAGTCTGTTAGCTCTCTTGACTGAAAGTGTAGTGACCCCTTGTACCCTGTGAAGGCTATAATAAATAGAGTACCTACTGCTCCTCGTGTCTGCGTGTATCGCTAGACGTGGATCATAACGACAGTAGATGTACGCTCACTCTGAGTTTTTACTCAATGACGTTAAACTTCACATCTACCCTACCTCCATGCTACAACCCACTGCTTTGGTAACCAAACTGCAACGTCTTTTATTAGTAAACCTGCATTTTCTAATTTTACCCAAATCTTAACCTCGGTTGGATGTTGCCATCCTGCCGTGGAAACAACGAATCATTCGTGTCTCGAGCAGAAGATTGCAAGCCTTGTGTTAGAGAATGGCCCACTGAAGCTGTAATCACGGAGATACTTCTGAGTACCTTTCAAGTGCCCTCTCATCCACGTAATAAAGAGCAGGATCCTCCCTCCTGTAACGTTGGTCGTAACAATGTTCTTACTTCTTTGTGCTGTCAAGGACAACCGTGCTCACCTTGGTATGTCTCACTGTCACACTCACCTCTATTCGTACACTCACTCATCTGGGTCTGTCTCACTGTCATACTCACCTCATCCACACGCACTGACGTAGGTCTGTCTCATTGTCACACTCACATCACTAGTCACACTCACCCACCTGGGTCTGTCTCACTGTTACACTCACCTCTCTACCACACTCACCTGGGTCTGTCTTACTTTAACACCACATTCTACAGACACTTACATTGGTCTGTCTCAATGTCACACTCACCTCTACCCACACACACTCACCAGAGTCTGTTTCACTCTCTCACTCATTTGTCTTCCTACACTCACTCACTTGGGTCTGTCTTACTGTCACACTCACCACTCTACCCACACTAACCTGGGTCTCACTGTCTCACCTCCCTTCAAAAACACTGAATTCCTGCTAAACAACACGCGGTTCAACCCACAAGCACTTGGGAGAGCTACAGGGCTCACATGCCATGTCCTTCACAGTCCTGTAATTCGTTTTATTATTATTGCCCTAATTGAGTTTGGCAAAAGCCTGTGCGAGACTTTGAACAATATACACACAGGACCGTCCATAAGGGTGCTAGGCCAGGGGAAAATCCCAGCATGTGGGCCTCCGACGCCTTCAAATTCCACCGCAAGTATTACATCTGACACCCCCGTGACATTGAAGCGCAGGGCCCCTCCAATGCCCGCGGACCTGGGCGGTCGCTCCGATTCTCCGTATCCAAGGGGCGATTCTGTGTGCACAATGCAGACCTCCTTGTAAAAACATGGTTTTACGAGGGCCTCCTCACGCAAATTAAGTAGAGAACCACATTACTGCCATGTGATGGTTTATGTTTCGCAGTCATTGACGACCAGGCTGAGATCATGAACTCGCTAGACTTGACAACCCACTTTGATCACAGGCAACCTGTATCGTGAGCAGCAGCATTCTTTGAATACTCTGCCAAAACAATTTGAATTGTGGAGTGTTGACACAATTTTGCAATTGCTTTATCATACCTCTGGTTGCAGGAATAATTTCTAAAACAACATGTATTATGGGGTTGAATGCTTTTTGCTATTCACAAAATAAAACAAAAGCAGTCATGCAAATATCTTATTTAACACAGCACAGCAAAATCAGTTGCACCATTCAATTCCGCTCGTCCAGACGGGGAGAATTCAATCACATTTATTTTATGTGACGTTTCTTATGGGATTTAATGAGCGACAACATTTTGACCCCAAACCGAGAGGATTCTGGGATGTTTGTGGTTTTTTGGTAATAACTCTGGAAGGAAACGTCGCAGACCCATCAAGGTGGTACTCGTACTGCTCGCCTCATCGAGAGGAATCCAAAGATATGAGTGGTTAAGCTATGGGATATGAAATAGACGAGCGACCAACAAAACAACATGTATTATGGGGTTGAATGCTTTTTGCTATTCACAAATTAAAACAAAAGCAGTAATGCAAATATCTGATTTAACACAGCAAAGAAAAATCAGTTGCACCATTCAATTCCGCTCGTCCAGACGGGGAAAATTCAAACACATTTATTCGATGCGACGTTTCTTACGGGATTGAATGAGCGACAACATTTTGACCCCAAACCGAGAGGATTCTGGGATGTTTTGGGTTTTTTGGTAATAACTCTGGAAGGAAACGTCGGAGACCCACCAAGGTGGTACTCGTACTGCTCGCCTCATCGAGAAGAATCCAAAGATATGAGTGGTTAAGCTATGGGATATAAAATGGACGATCGACCAATAAACAACATGTATTATGGGGTTGAATGCTTTTTGCTATTCACAAATTAAAACAAAAGCAGTAATGCAAATATATTATTTAACACAGCACAGCAAAATCAGTTGCACCATTCAATCCCGCTCGTCCAGACGGGGAGAATTCAATCACATTTATTCCATGTGACGTTTCTTATGGGATTTAATGAGCGACAACATATTGACCCTAAACCGAGAGGATTCTGGGATGTTTGTGGTTTTTTGGTAATAACTCTGGAAGAAAACGTCGCAGACCCATCAAGGTGGTACTCGTACTGCTCGCCTCATTGTGAGGAATCCAAACATATGAGTGGTTAAGCTATGGGATATGAAATTGACGAGCGACCAACAAAACAACATGTATTATGGGGTTGAATGCTTTTTGCTATTCACAAATTAAAACAAAAGCAGTAATGCAAATATCTGATTTAACACAGCACAGCAAAATCAGTTGCACCATTCAATTCCGCTCGTCCAGACGGGGAGAATTCAATCACATTTATTCGATGCGACGTTTCTTACGGGATTGAATGAGCGACAACATTTTGACCCCAAACCGAGAGGATTCTGGGATGTTTTTGGTTTTTTGGTAATAACTCTGGAAGGAAACGTCGCAGACCCACCAAGGTGGTACTCGTACTGCTCGCCTCATCGAGAAGAATCCAAAGATATGAGTGGTTAAGCTATGGGATATAAAATGGACGATCGACCAATAAACAACATGTATTATGGGGTTGAATGCTTTTTGCTATTCACAAATTAAAACAAAAGCAGTAATGCAAATATATTATTTAACACAGCACAGCAAAATCAGTTGCACCATTCAATCCCGCTCGTCCAGACGGGGAGAATTCAATCACATTTATTCCATGTGACGTTTCTTATGGGATTTAATGAGCGACAACATATTGACCCTAAACCGAGAGGATTCTGGGATGTTTGTGGTTTTTTGGTAATAACTCTGGAAGAAAACGTCGCAGACCCATCAAGGTGGTACTCGTACTGCTCGCCTCATTGTGAGGAATCCAAAGATATGAGTGGTTAAGCTATGGGATATGAAATTAACGAGCGACCAACAAAACAACATGTATTATGGGGTTGAATGCTTTTTGCTATTCACAAATTAAAACAAAAGCAGTAATGCAAATATCTGATTTAACACAGCACAGCAAAATCAGTTGCACCATTCAATTCCGCTCGTCCAGACGGGGAGAATTCAATCACATTTATTCGATGCGACGTTTCTTACGGGATTGAATGAGCGACAACATTTTGACCCCAAACCGAGAGGATTCTGGGATGTTTTTGGTTTTTTGGTAATAACTCTGGAAGGAAACGTCGCAGACCCACCAAGGTGGTACTCGTACTGCTCGCCTCATCGAGAAGAATCCAAAGATATGAGTGGTTAAGCTATGGGATATAAAATGGACGATCGACCAATAAACAACATGTATTATGGGGTTGAATGCTTTTTGCTATTCACAAATTAAAACAAAAGCAGTAATGCAAATATATTATTTAACACAGCACAGCAAAATCAGTTGCACCATTCAATCCCGCTCGTCCAGACGGGGAGAATTCAATCACATTTATTCCATGTGACGTTTCTTATGGGATTTAATGAGCGACAACATATTGACCCTAAACCGAGAGGATTCTGGGATGTTTGTGGTTTTTTGGTAATAACTCTGGAAGAAAACGTCGCAGAACCATCAAGGTGGTACTCGTACTGCTCGCCTCATTGTGAGGAATCCAAAGATATGAGTGGTTAAGCTATGGGATATGAAATTGACGAGCGACCAACAAAACAACATGTATTATGGGGTTGAATGCTTTTTGCTATTCACAAATTAAAACAAAAGCAGTAATGCAAATATCTGATTTAACACAGCACAGCAAAATCAGTTGCACCATTCAATTCCGCTCGTCCAGACGGGGAGAATTCAATCACATTTATTCGATGCGACGTTTCTTACGGGATTGAATGAGCGACAACATTTTGACCCCAAACCGAGAGGATTCTGGGATGTTTTTGGTTTTTTGGTAATAACTCTGGAAGGAAACGTCGCAGACCCACCAAGGTGGTACTCATACTGCTCGCCTCATCGAGAGGAATCCAAAGATATGAGTGGTTAAGCTATGGGAGATAAAATGGACGAGCGACCAATAAAACAACATGTATTATGGGGTTGAATGCTTTTTGCTATTCACAAAATAAAACAAAAGCAGTCATGCAAATATCTTATTTAACACAGCACAGCAAAATCAGTTGCACCATTCAATTCCGCTCGTCCAGACGGGGAGAATTCAATCACATTTATTCCATGTGACGTTTCTTATGGGATTTAATGAGCGACAACATTTTGACGCCAAACCGAGAGGATTCTGGGATGTTTGTGGTTTTTTGGTAATAACTCTGGAAGGAAACGTCGCAGACCCATCAATGTGGTACTCGTACTGCTCGCCTCATCGAGAGGAATCCAAAGATATGAGTGTTTAAGCTATGGGATATGAAATAGACGAGCGACCAACAAAACAACATGTATTATGGGGTTGAATGCTTTTTGCTATTCACAAATTAAAACAAAAGCAGTAATGCAAATATCTGATTTAACACAGCACAGCAAAATCAGTTGCACCATTCAATTCCGCTCGTCCAGACGGGGAGAATTCAATCACATTTATTCGATGCAACGTTTCTTACGGGATTGAATGAGCGACAACATTTTGACCCCAAACCGAGAGGATTCTGGGATGTTTGTGGTTTTTTGGTAATAACTCTGGAAGACAACGTCGGAGACCCATCAAGGTGGTACTCGTACTGCTCGCCTCATCGAGAGGAATCCAAAGATATGAGTGGTTAAGCTATGGGATATGAAATGGACGAGCGACCAATAAAACAACATGTATTATGGGGTTGAATGCTTTTTGCTATTCACAAATTAAAACAAAAGCAGTAATGCAAATATATTATTTAACACAGCACAGCAAAATCAGTTGCACCATTCAATCCCGCTCGTCCAGACGGGGAGAATTCAATCACATTTATTCGATGCGACGTTTCTTATGGGATTGAATGAGCGACAACATTTTGACCCCAAACCGAGAGGATTCTGGGATGTTTGTGGTTTTTTTGTAATAACTCTGGAAGGAAACGTCGCAGACCCACCAAGGTGGTACTCATACTGCTCGACTCATCGAGAGGAATCCAAAGATATGAGTGGTTAAGCTATGGGAGATAAAATGGACGAGCGACCAATAAAACAACATGTATTATGGGGTTGAATGCTTTTTGCTATTCACAAAATAAAACAAAAGCAGTCATGCAAATATCTTATTTAACACAGCACAGCAAAATCAGTTGCACCATTCAATTCCGCTCGTCCAGACGGGGAGAATTCAATCACATTTATTCCATGTGACGTTTCTTATGGGATTTATTGAGCGACAACATTTTGACGCCAAACCGAGAGGATTCTGGGATGTTTGTGGTGTTTTGGTAATAACTCTGGAAGGAAACGTCGCAGACCCACCAAGGTGGTACTCGTACTGCTCGCCTCATCGAGAGGAATCCAAAGATATGAGTGGTTAAGCTATGGGATATAAAATGGACGATCGACCAATAAAACAACATGTATTATGGGGTTGAATGCGTTTTTCTATTCACAAAATAAAACAAAAGCAGTCATGCAAATATCTTATTTAACACAGCACAGCAAAATCTGTTGCACCATTCAATCCCGCTCATCCAGACGGGGAGAATTAAATCGCATTTATTCGATGCGACGTTCCTTTTGGGATTTAATGAACCACAACATATTGACCCCAAACCGAGAGGATTCTGGGATGTTTGTGGTTTTTTGGTAATAACTCTGGAAGGAAACGTCGCAGACCCACCAAGTTGGTACTCGTACTGCTCGCCTCATCGATAAGAATCCAAAGATATGAGTGGTTAAGCTATGGGATATAAAATGGACGATCGACCAATAAACAACATGTATTATGGGGTTGAATGCTTTTTGCTATTCACAAAATAAAACAAAAGCAGTAATGCAAATATATTATTTAACACAGCACAGCAAAATCAGTTGCACCATTCAATCCCGCTCGTCCAGACGGGGAGAATTCAATCACATTCATTCCATGTGACGTTTCTTATGGGATTTAATGAGCGACAACATATTGACCCTAAACCGAGAGGATTCTGGGATGTTTGTGGTTTTTTGGTAATAACTCTGGAAGAAAACGTCGCAGACCCATCAAGGTGGTACTCGTACTGCTCGCCTCATTGTGAGGAATCCAAAGATATGAGTGGTTAAGCTATGGGATATGAAATTGACGAGCGACCAACAAAACAACATGTATTATGGGGTTGAATGCTTTTTGCTATTCACAAATTAAAACAAAAGCAGTAATGCAAATATCTGATTTAACACAGCACAGCAAAATCAGTTGCACCATTCAATTCCGCTCGTCCAGACGGGGAGAATTCAATCACATTTATTCGATGCGACGTTTCTTACGGGATTGAATGAGCGACAACATTTTGACCCCAAACCGAGAGGATTCTGGGATGTTTGTGGTTTTTTTGTAATAACTCTGGAAGGAAACGTCGCAGACCCACCAAGGTGGTACTCATACTGCTCGCCTCATCGAGAGGAATCCAAAGATATGAGTGGTTAAGCTATGGGAGATAAAATGGACGAGCGACCAATAAAACAACATGTATTATGGGGTTGAATGCTTTTTGCTATTCACAAAATAAAACAAAAGCAGTCATGCAAATATCTTATTTAACACAGCACAGCAAAATCAGTTGCACCATTCAATTCCGCTCGTCCAGACGGGGAGAATTCAATCACATTTATTCCATGTGACGTTTCTTATGGGATTTAATGAGCGACAACATTTTGACGCCAAACCGAGAGGATTCTGGGATGTTTGTGGTTTTTTGGTAATAACTCTGGAAGGAAACGTCGCAGACCCATCAATGTGGTACTCGTACTGCTCGCCTCATCGAGAGGAATCCAAAGATATGAGTGTTTAAGCTATGGGATATGAAATAGACGAGCGACCAACAAAACAACATGTATTATGGGGTTGAATGCTTTTTGCTATTCACAAATTAAAACAAAAGCAGTAATGCAAATATCTGATTTAACACAGCACAGCAAAATCAGTTGCACCATTCAATTCCGCTCGTCCAGACGGGGAGAATTCAATCACATTTATTCGATGCAACGTTTCTTACGGGATTGAATGAGCGACAACATTTTGACCCCAAACCGAGAGGATTCTGGGATGTTTGTGGTTTTTTGGTAATAACTCTGGAAGACAACGTCGGAGACCCATCAAGGTGGTACTCGTACTGCTCGCCTCATCGAGAGGAATCCAAAGATATGAGTGGTTAAGCTATGGGATATGAAATGGACGAGCGACCAATAAAACAACATGTATTATGGGGTTGAATGCTTTTTGCTATTCACAAATTAAAACAAAAGCAGTAATGCAAATATATTATTTAACACAGCACAGCAAAATCAGTTGCACCATTCAATTCCGCTCGTCCAGACGGGGAGAATTCAATCACATTTATTCGATGCAACGTTTCTTACGGGATTGAATGAGCGACAACATTTTGACCCCAAACCGAGAGGATTCTGGGATGTTTGTGGTTTTTTGGTAATAACTCTGGAAGACAACGTCGGAGACCCATCAAGGTGGTACTCGTACTGCTCGCCTCATCGAGAGGAATCCAAAGATATGAGTGGTTAAGCTATGGGATATGAAATGGACGAGCGACCAATAAAACAACATGTATTATGGGGTTGAATGCTTTTTGCTATTCACAAATTAAAACAAAAGCAGTAATGCAAATATATTATTTAACACAGCACAGCAAAATCAGTTGCACCATTCAATCCCGCTCGTCCAGACGGGGAGAATTCAATCACATTTATTCGATGCGACGTTTCTTATGGGATTGAATGAGCGACAACATTTTGACCCCAAACCGAGAGGATTCTGGGATGTTTGTGGTTTTTTTGTAATAACTCTGGAAGGAAACGTCGCAGACCCACCAAGGTGGTACTCATACTGCTCGACTCATCGAGAGGAATCCAAAGATATGAGTGGTTAAGCTATGGGAGATAAAATGGACGAGCGACCAATAAAACAACATGTATTATGGGGTTGAATGCTTTTTGCTATTCACAAAATAAAACAAAAGCAGTCATGCAAATATCTTATTTAACACAGCACAGCAAAATCAGTTGCACCATTCAATTCCGCTCGTCCAGACGGGGAGAATTCAATCACATTTATTCCATGTGACGTTTCTTATGGGATTTATTGAGCGACAACATTTTGACGCCAAACCGAGAGGATTCTGGGATGTTTGTGGTGTTTTGGTAATAACTCTGGAAGAAAACGTCGCAGACCCACCAAGGTGGTACTCGTACTGCTCGCCTCATCGAGAGGAATCCAAAGATATGAGTGGTTAAGCTATGGGATATAAAATGGACGATCGACCAATAAAACAACATGTATTATGGGGTTGAATGCTTTTTTCTATTCACAAAATAAAACAAAAGCAGTCATGCAAATATCTTATTTAACACAGCACAGCAAAATCTGTTGCACCATTCAATCCCGCTCATCCAGACGGGGAGAATTAAATCGCATTTATTCGATGCGACGTTCCTTTTGGGATTTAATGAACCACAACATATTGACCCCAAACCGAGAGGATTCTGGGATGTTTGTGGTTTTTTGGTAATAACTCTGGAAGGAAACGTCGCAGACCCACCAAGGTGGTACTCGTACTGCTCGCCTCATCGAGAAGAATCCAAAGATATGAGTGGTTAAGCTATGGGATATAAAATGGACGATCGACCAATAAACAACATGTATTATGGGGTTGAATGCTTTTTGTTATTCACAAAATAAAACAAAAGCAGTAATGCAAATATATTATTTAACACAGCACAGCAAAATCAGTTGCACCATTCAATTCCGCTCGTCCAGACGGGGAGAATTCAATCACATTCATTCCATGTGACGTTTCTTATGGGATTTAATGAGCGACAACATATTGACCCTAAACCGAGAGGATTCTGGGATGTTTGTGGTTTTTTGGTAATAACTCTGGAAGGAAACGTCGCAGACCCATCAATGTGGTACTCGTACTGCTCGCCTCATTGTGAGGAATCCAAAGATATGAGTGGTTAAGCTATGGGATATGAAATTGACGAGCGACCAACAAAACAACATGTATTATGGGGTTGAATGCTTTTTGCTATTCACAAATTAAAACAAAAGCAGTAATGCAAATATCTGATTTAACACAGCACAGCAAAATCAGTTGCACCATTCAATTCCGCTCGTCCAGACGGGGAGAATTCAATCACATTTATTCGATGCGACGTTTCTTACGGGATTGAATGAGCGACAACATTTTGACCCCAAACCGAGAGGATTCTGGGATGTTTGTGGTTTTTTTGTAATAACTCTGGAAGGAAACGTCGCAGACCCACCAAGGTGGTACTCATACTGCTCGCCTCATCGAGAGGAATCCAAAGATATGAGTGGTTAAGCTATGGGATATGAAATGGACGAGCGACCAATAAAACAACATGTATTATGGGGTTGAATGCTTTTTGCTATTCACAAATTAAAACAAAAGCAGTAATGCAAATATATTATTTAACACAGCACAGCAAAATCAGTTGCACCATTCAATCCCGCTCGTCCAGACGGGGAGAATTCAATCACATTTATTCGATGCGACGTTTCTTATGGGATTGAATGAGCGACAACATTTTGACCCCAAACCGAGAGGATTCTGGGATGTTTGTGGTTTTTTTGTAATAACTCTGGAAGGAAACGTCGCAGACCCACCAAGGTGGTACTCATACTGCTCGACTCATCGAGAGGAATCCAAAGATATGAGTGGTTAAGCTATGGGAGATAAAATGGACGAGCGACCAATAAAACAACATGTATTATGGGGTTGAATGCTTTTTGCTATTCACAAAATAAAACAAAAGCAGTCATGCAAATATCTTATTTAACACAGCACAGCAAAATCAGTTGCACCATTCAATTCCGCTCGTCCAGACGGGGAGAATTCAATCACATTTATTCCATGTGACGTTTCTTATGGGATTTATTGAGCGACAACATTTTGACGCCAAACCGAGAGGATTCTGGGATGTTTGTGGTGTTTTGGTAATAACTCTGGAAGGAAACGTCGCAGACCCACCAAGGTGGTACTCGTACTGCTCGCCTCATCGAGAGGAATCCAAAGATATGAGTGGTTAAGCTATGGGATATAAAATGGACGATCGACCAATAAAACAACATGTATTATGGGGTTGAATGCTTTTTTCTATTCACAAAATAAAACAAAAGCAGTCATGCAAATATCTTATTTAACACAGCACAGCAAAATCTGTTGCACCATTCAATCCCGCTCATCCAGACGGGGAGAATTAAATCGCATTTATTCGATGCGACGTTCCTTTTGGGATTTAATGAACCACAACATATTGACCCCAAACCGAGAGGATTCTGGGATGTTTGTGGTTTTTTGGTAATAACTCTGGAAGGAAACGTCGCAGACCCACCAAGGTGGTACTCGTACTGCTCGCCTCATCGAGAAGAATCCAAAGATATGAGTGGTTAAGCTATGGGATATAAAATGGACGATCGACCAATAAACAACATGTATTATGGGGTTGAATGCTTTTTGTTATTCACAAAATAAAACAAAAGCAGTAATGCAAATATATTATTTAACACAGCACAGCAAAATCAGTTGCACCATTCAATTCCGCTCGTCCAGACGGGGAGAATTCAATCACATTCATTCCATGTGACGTTTCTTATGGGATTTAATGAGCGACAACATATTGACCCTAAACCGAGAGGATTCTGGGATGTTTGTGGTTTTTTGGTAATAACTCTGGAAGGAAACGTCGCAGACCCATCAATGTGGTACTCGTACTGCTCGCCTCATTGTGAGGAATCCAAAGATATGAGTGGTTAAGCTATGGGATATGAAATTGACGAGCGACCAACAAAACAACATGTATTATGGGGTTGAATGCTTTTTGCTATTCACAAATTAAAACAAAAGCAGTAATGCAAATATCTGATTTAACACAGCACAGCAAAATCAGTTGCACCATTCAATTCCGCTCGTCCAGACGGGGAGAATTCAATCACATTTATTCGATGCGACGTTTCTTACGGGATTGAATGAGCGACAACATTTTGACCCCAAACCGAGAGGATTCTGGGATGTTTGTGGTTTTTTTGTAATAACTCTGGAAGGAAACGTCGCAGACCCACCAAGGTGGTACTCATACTGCTCGCCTCATCGAGAGGAATCCAAAGATATGAGTGGTTAAGCTATGGGATATGAAATGGACGAGCGACCAATAAAACAACATGTATTATGGGGTTGAATGCTTTTTGCTATTCACAAATTAAAACAAAAGCAGTAATGCAAATATATTATTTAACACAGCACAGCAAAATCAGTTGCACCATTCAATCCCGCTCGTCCAGACGGGGAGAATTCAATCACATTTATTCGATGCGACGTTTCTTATGGGATTGAATGAGCGACAACATTTTGACCCCAAACCGAGAGGAT
The DNA here is from genome assembly GCF_048934315.1 of Petromyzon marinus. Taxonomy (NCBI): domain Eukaryota; kingdom Metazoa; phylum Chordata; class Hyperoartia; order Petromyzontiformes; family Petromyzontidae; genus Petromyzon; species Petromyzon marinus. The sequence continues at coordinate 24,404,705 of NC_133689.1, forward strand.
TCTGGGATGTTTGTGGTTTTTTTGTAATAACTCTGGAAGGAAACGTCGCAGACCCACCAAGGTGGTACTCATACTGCTCGACTCATCGAGAGGAATCCAAAGATATGAGTGGTTAAGCTATGGGAGATAAAATGGACGAGCGACCAATAAAACAACATGTATTATGGGGTTGAATGCTTTTTGCTATTCACAAAATAAAACAAAAGCAGTCATGCAAATATCTTATTTAACACAGCACAGCAAAATCAGTTGCACCATTCAATTCCGCTCGTCCAGACGGGGAGAATTCAATCACATTTATTCCATGTGACGTTTCTTATGGGATTTATTGAGCGACAACATTTTGACGCCAAACCGAGAGGATTCTGGGATGTTTGTGGTGTTTTGGTAATAACTCTGGAAGGAAACGTCGCAGACCCACCAAGGTGGTACTCGTACTGCTCGCCTCATCGAGAGGAATCCAAAGATATGAGTGGTTAAGCTATGGGATATAAAATGGACGATCGACCAATAAAACAACATGTATTATGGGGTTGAATGCTTTTTTCTATTCACAAAATAAAACAAAAGCAGTCATGCAAATATCTTATTTAACACAGCACAGCAAAATCTGTTGCACCATTCAATCCCGCTCATCCAGACGGGGAGAATTAAATCGCATTTATTCGATGCGACGTTCCTTTTGGGATTTAATGAACCACAACATATTGACCCCAAACCGAGAGGATTCTGGGATGTTTGTGGTTTTTTGGTAATAACTCTGGAAGGAAACGTCGCAGACCCACCAAGGTGGTACTCGTACTGCTCGCCTCATCGAGAAGAATCCAAAGATATGAGTGGTTAAGCTATGGGATATAAAATGGACGATCGACCAATAAACAACATGTATTATGGGGTTGAATGCTTTTTGTTATTCACAAAATAAAACAAAAGCAGTAATGCAAATATATTATTTAACACAGCACAGCAAAATCAGTTGCACCATTCAATCCCGCTCGTCCAGACGGGGAGAATTCAATCACATTCATTCCATGTGACGTTTCTTATGGGATTTAATGAGCGACAACATATTGACCCTAAACCGAGAGGATTCTGGGATGTTTGTGGTTTTTTGGTAATAACTCTGGAAGAAAACGTCGCAGACCCATCAAGGTGGTACTCGTACTGCTCGCCTCATTGTGAGGAATCCAAAGATATGAGTGGTTAAGCTATGGGATATGAAATTGACGAGCGACCAACAAAACAACATGTATTATGGGGTTGAATGCTTTTTGCTATTCACAAATTAAAACAAAAGCAGTAATGCAAATATCTGATTTAACACAGCACAGCAAAATCAGTTGCACCATTCAATTCCGCTCGTCCAGACGGGGAGAATTCAATCACATTTATTCGATGCGACGTTTCTTACGGGATTGAATGAGCGACAACATTTTGACCCCAAACCGAGAGGATTCTGGGATGTTTGTGGTTTTTTTGTAATAACTCTGGAAGGAAACGTCGCAGACCCACCAAGGTGGTACTCATACTGCTCGCCTCATCGAGAGGAATCCAAAGATATGAGTGGTTAAGCTATGGGAGATAAAATGGACGAGCGACCAATAAAACAACATGTATTATGGGGTTGAATGCTTTTTTCTATTCACAAAATAAAACAAAAGCAGTCATGCAAATATCTTATTTAACACAGCACAGCAAAATCTGTTGCACCATTCAATCCCGCTCATCCAGACGGGGAGAATTAAATCGCATTTATTCGATGCGACGTTCCTTTTGGGATTTAATGAACCACAACATATTGACCCCAAACCGAGAGGATTCTGGGATGTTTGTGGTTTTTTGGTAATAACTCTGGAAGGAAACGTCGCAGACCCACCAAGGTGGTACTCGTACTGCTCGCCTCATCGAGAAGAATCCAAAGATATGAGTGGTTAAGCTATGGGATATAAAATGGACGATCGACCAATAAACAACATGTATTATGGGGTTGAATGCTTTTTGTTATTCACAAAATAAAACAAAAGCAGTAATGCAAATATATTATTTAACACAGCACAGCAAAATCAGTTGCACCATTCAATCCCGCTCGTCCAGACGGGGAGAATTCAATCACATTCATTCCATGTGACGTTTCTTATGGGATTTAATGAGCGACAACATATTGACCCTAAACCGAGAGGATTCTGGGATGTTTGTGGTTTTTTGGTAATAACTCTGGAAGAAAACGTCGCAGACCCATCAAGGTGGTACTCGTACTGCTCGCCTCATTGTGAGGAATCCAAAGATATGAGTGGTTAAGCTATGGGATATGAAATTGACGAGCGACCAACAAAACAACATGTATTATGGGGTTGAATGCTTTTTGCTATTCACAAATTAAAACAAAAGCAGTAATGCAAATATCTGATTTAACACAGCACAGCAAAATCAGTTGCACCATTCAATTCCGCTCGTCCAGACGGGGAGAATTCAATCACATTTATTCGATGCGACGTTTCTTACGGGATTGAATGAGCGACAACATTTTGACCCCAAACCGAGAGGATTCTGGGATGTTTGTGGTTTTTTTGTAATAACTCTGGAAGGAAACGTCGCAGACCCACCAAGGTGGTACTCATACTGCTCGCCTCATCGAGAGGAATCCAAAGATATGAGTGGTTAAGCTATGGGAGATAAAATGGACGAGCGACCAATAAAACAACATGTATTATGGGGTTGAATGCTTTTTGCTATTCACAAAATAAAACAAAAGCAGTCATGCAAATATCTTATTTAACACAGCACAGCAAAATCAGTTGCACCATTCAATTCCGCTCGTCCAGACGGGGAGAATTCAATCACATTTATTCCATGTGACGTTTCTTATGGGATTTAATGAGCGACAACATTTTGACGCCAAACCGAGAGGATTCTGGGATGTTTGTGGTTTTTTGGTAATAACTCTGGAAGGAAACGTCGCAGACCCATCAATGTGGTACTCGTACTGCTCGCCTCATCGAGAGGAATCCAAAGATATGAGTGTTTAAGCTATGGGATATGAAATAGACGAGCGACCAACAAAACAACATGTATTATGGGGTTGAATGCTTTTTGCTATTCACAAATTAAAACAAAAGCAGTAATGCAAATATCTGATTTAACACAGCACAGCAAAATCAGTTGCACCATTCAATTCCGCTCGTCCAGACGGGGAGAATTCAATCACATTTATTCGATGCAACGTTTCTTACGGGATTGAATGAGCGACAACATTTTGACCCCAAACCGAGAGGATTCTGGGATGTTTGTGGTTTTTTGGTAATAACTCTGGAAGACAACGTCGGAGACCCATCAAGGTGGTACTCGTACTGCTCGCCTCATCGAGAGGAATCCAAAGATATGAGTGGTTAAGCTATGGGATATGAAATGGACGAGCGACCAATAAAACAACATGTATTATGGGGTTGAATGCTTTTTGCTATTCACAAATTAAAACAAAAGCAGTAATGCAAATATATTATTTAACACAGCACAGCAAAATCAGTTGCACCATTCAATTCCGCTCGTCCAGACGGGGAGAATTCAATCACATTTATTCGATGCAACGTTTCTTACGGGATTGAATGAGCGACAACATTTTGACCCCAAACCGAGAGGATTCTGGGATGTTTGTGGTTTTTTGGTAATAACTCTGGAAGACAACGTCGGAGACCCATCAAGGTGGTACTCGTACTGCTCGCCTCATCGAGAGGAATCCAAAGATATGAGTGGTTAAGCTATGGGATATGAAATGGACGAGCGACCAATAAAACAACATGTATTATGGGGTTGAATGCTTTTTGCTATTCACAAATTAAAACAAAAGCAGTAATGCAAATATATTATTTAACACAGCACAGCAAAATCAGTTGCACCATTCAATCCCGCTCGTCCAGACGGGGAGAATTCAATCACATTTATTCGATGCGACGTTTCTTATGGGATTGAATGAGCGACAACATTTTGACCCCAAACCGAGAGGATTCTGGGATGTTTGTGGTTTTTTTGTAATAACTCTGGAAGGAAACGTCGCAGACCCACCAAGGTGGTACTCATACTGCTCGACTCATCGAGATGAATCCAAAGATATGAGTGGTTAAGCTATGGGAGATAAAATGGACGAGCGACCAATAAAACAACATGTATTATGGGGTTGAATGCTTTTTGCTATTCACAAAATAAAACAAAAGCAGTCATGCAAATATCTTATTTAACACAGCACAGCAAAATCAGTTGCACCATTCAATTCCGCTCGTCCAGACGGGGAGAATTCAATCACATTTATTCCATGTGACGTTTCTTATGGGATTTATTGAGCGACAACATTTTGACGCCAAACCGAGAGGATTCTGGGATGTTTGTGGTGTTTTGGTAATAACTCTGGAAGGAAACGTCGCAGACCCACCAAGGTGGTACTCGTACTGCTCGCCTCATCGAGAGGAATCCAAAGATATGAGTGGTTAAGCTATGGGATATAAAATGGACGATCGACCAATAAAACAACATGTATTATGGGGTTGAATGCTTTTTTCTATTCACAAAATAAAACAAAAGCAGTCATGCAAATATCTTATTTAACACAGCACAGCAAAATCTGTTGCACCATTCAATCCCGCTCATCCAGACGGGGAGAATTAAATCGCATTTATTCGATGCGACGTTCCTTTTGGGATTTAATGAACCACAACATATTGACCCCAAACCGAGAGGATTCTGGGATGTTTGTGGTTTTTTGGTAATAACTCTGGAAGGAAACGTCGCAGACCCACCAAGGTGGCACTCGTACTGCTCGCCTCATCGAGAAGAATCCAAAGATATGAGTGGTTAAGCTATGGGATATAAAATGGACGATCGACCAATAAACAACATGTATTATGGGGTTGAATGCTTTTTGCTATTCACAAAATAAAACAAAAGCAGTAATGCAAATATATTATTTAACACAGCACAGCAAAATCAGTTGCACCATTCAATCCCGCTCGTCCAGACGGGGAGAATTCAATCACATTCATTCCATGTGACGTTTCTTATGGGATTTAATGAGCGACAACATATTGACCCTAAACCGAGAGGATTCTGGGATGTTTGTGGTTTTTTGGTAATAACTCTGGAAGAAAACGTCGCAGACCCATCAAGGTGGTACTCATACTGCTCGCCTCATTGTGAGGAATCCAAAGATATGAGTGGTTAAGCTATGGGATATGAAATTGACGAGCGACCAACAAAACAACATGTATTATGGGGTTGAATGCTTTTTGCTATTCACAAATTAAAACAAAAGCAGTAATGCAAATATCTGATTTAACACAGCACAGCAAAATCAGTTGCACCATTCAATTCCGCTCGTCCAGACGGGGAGAATTCAATCACATTTATTCGATGCGACGTTTCTTACGGGATTGAATGAGCGACAACATTTTGACCCCAAACCGAGAGGATTCTGGGATGTTTGTGGTTTTTTTGTAATAACTCTGGAAGGAAACATCGCAGACCCACCAAGGTGGTACTCATACTGCTCGCCTCATCGAGAGGAATCCAAAGATATGAGTGGTTAAGCTATGGGAGATAAAATGGACGAGCGACCAATAAAACAACATGTATTATGGGGTTGAATGCTTTTTGCTATTCACAAAATAAAACAAAAGCAGTCATGCAAATATCTTATTTAACACAGCACAGCAAAATCAGTTGCACCATTCAATTCCGCTCGTCCAGACGGGGAGAATTCAATCACATTTATTCCATGTGACGTTTCTTATGGGATTTAATGAGCGACAACATTTTGACGCCAAACCGAGAGGATTCTGGGATGTTTGTGGTTTTTTGGTAATAACTCTGGAAGGAAACGTCGCAGACCCATCAATGTGGTACTCGTACTGCTCGCCTCATCGAGAGGAATCCAAAGATATGAGTGTTTAAGCTATGGGATATGAAATAGACGAGCGACCAACAAAACAACATGTATTATGGGGTTGAATGCTTTTTGCTATTCACAAATTAAAACAAAAGCAGTAATGCAAATATCTGATTTAACACAGCACAGCAAAATCAGTTGCACCATTCAATTCCGCTCGTCCAGACGGGGAGAATTCAATCACATTTATTCGATGCAACGTTTCTTACGGGATTGAATGAGCGACAACATTTTGACCCCAAACCGAGAGGATTCTGGGATGTTTGTGGTTTTTTGGTAATAACTCTGGAAGACAACGTCGGAGACCCATCAAGGTGGTACTCGTACTGCTCGCCTCATCGAGAGGAATCCAAAGATATGAGTGGTTAAGCTATGGGATATGAAATGGACGAGCGACCAATAAAACAACATGTATTATGGGGTTGAATGCTTTTTGCTATTCACAAATTAAAACAAAAGCAGTAATGCAAATATATTATTTAACACAGCACAGCAAAATCAGTTGCACCATTCAATCCCGCTCGTCCAGACGGGGAGAATTCAATCACATTTATTCGATGCGACGTTTCTTATGGGATTGAATGAGCGACAACATTTTGACCCCAAACCGAGAGGATTCTGGGATGTTTGTGGTTTTTTTGTAATAACTCTGGAAGGAAACGTCGCAGACCCACCAAGGTGGTACTCATACTGCTCGACTCATCGAGAGGAATCCAAAGATATGAGTGGTTAAGCTATGGGAGATAAAATGGACGAGCGACCAATAAAACAACATGTATTATGGGGTTGAATGCTTTTTGCTATTCACAAAATAAAACAAAAGCAGTCATGCAAATATCTTATTTAACACAGCACAGCAAAATCAGTTGCACCATTCAATTCCGCTCGTCCAGACGGGGAGAATTCAATCACATTTATTCCATGTGACGTTTCTTATGGGATTTATTGAGCGACAACATTTTGACGCCAAACCGAGAGGATTCTGGGATGTTTGTGGTGTTTTGGTAATAACTCTGGAAGGAAACGTCGCAGACCCACCAAGGTGGTACTCGTACTGCTCGCCTCATCGAGAGGAATCCAAAGATATGAGTGGTTAAGCTATGGGATATAAAATGGACGATCGACCAATAAAACAACATGTATTATGGGGTTGAATGCTTTTTTCTATTCACAAAATAAAACAAAAGCAGTCATGCAAATATCTTATTTAACACAGCACAGCAAAATCTGTTGCACCATTCAATCCCGCTCATCCAGACGGGGAGAATTAAATCGCATTTATTCGATGCGACGTTCCTTTTGGGATTTAATGAACCACAACATATTGACCCCAAACCGAGAGGATTCTGGGATGTTTGTGGTTTTTTGGTAATAACTCTGGAAGACAACGTCGGAGACCCATCAAGGTGGTACTCGTACTGCTCGCCTCATCGAGAGGAATCCAAAGATATGAGTGGTTAAGCTATGGGATATGAAATGGACGAGCGACCAATAAAACAACATGTATTATGGGGTTGAATGCTTTTTGCTATTCACAAATTAAAACAAAAGCAGTAATGCAAATATATTATTTAACACAGCACAGCAAAATCAGTTGCACCATTCAATCCCGCTCGTCCAGACGGGGAGAATTCAATCACATTTATTCGATGCGACGTTTCTTATGGGATTGAATGAGCGACAACATTTTGACCCCAAAACGAGAGGATTCTGGGATGTTTGTGGTTTTTTGGTAATAACTCTGGAAGAAAACGTCGCAGACCCATCATGGTGGTACTCGTACTGCTCGCCTTATCGAGAGGAATCCAAAGATATGAGTGGTTAAGCTATGGGATATAAAATGGACGATCGACCAATAAAACAACATGTATTATGGGGTTGAATGCTTTTTTCTATTCACAAAATAAAACAAAAGCAGTCATGCAAATATCTTATTTAACACAGCACAGCAAAATGTGTTGCACCATTCAATCCCACTCATCTAGTCGGGGAGAATTAAATCGCATTCATTCGATGCGACGTTTCTTATGGGATTTAATGAACGACAACATTTTGACCCCAAACCGAGAGGATTCTGGGATGTTTGTGTTTTTTTTGTAATAACTCTGGAAGGAAACGTCGCAGCCCCATCAAGGTGGTACTCGTACTGCTCGCCTCATCGAGAGGAATCCAAAGATATGAGTGATTAAGCTATGGGATATGAAATGGACGAGCGACCAATAAAACAACATGTATTATGGGGTTGAATGCTTTTTGCTATTCACAAATTAAAACAAAAGCAGTCATGCAAATATCTTATTTAACACAGCACAGCAAAATCTGTTGCACCATTCAATCCCGCTCATCCAGACGGGGAGAATTAAATCGCATTTATTCGATGCGACGTTTCTTTTGGGATTTAATGAACCACAACATATTGACCCCAAACCGAGAGGATTCTGGGATGTTTGTGGTTTTTTGGTAATAACTCTGGAAGACAACGTCGCAGACCCACCAAGGTGGTACTCGTACTGCTTGCCTCATCGAGAGGAATCCAAAGATATGAGTGGTTAAGCTATGGGATATGAAATGGACGAGCGACCAATAAAACAACATGTATTATGGGGTTGAATGCTTTTTGCTATTCACAAATTAAAACAAAAGCAGTCATGCAAATATCTTATTTAACACAGCACAGCAAAATGTGTTGCACCATTCAATCCCACTCATCCAGTCGGGGAGAATTAAATCGCATTCATTCGATGCGACGTTTCTTATGGGATTTAATGAACGACAACATATTGACCCCAAACCGAGAGGATTCTGGGATGTTTGTGGTTTTTTGGTAATAACTCTGGAAGACAACGTCAGAGACCCATCAAGGTGGTACTCGTACTGCTCGCCTCAACGAGAGGAATCCAAAGATATGAGTGGTTAAGCTATGGGATATGAAATGGACGAGCGACCAATAAAACAACATGTATTATGGGGTTGAATGCTTTTTGCTATTCACAAATTAAAACAAAAGCAGTAATGCAAATATATTATTTAACACAGCACAGCAAAATCAGTTGCACCATTCAATCCCGCTCGTCTAGACGGGGAGAATTCAATCACATTTATTCGATGCGACGTTTCTTATGGGATTGAATGAGCGACAACATTTTGACCCCAAAACGAGAGGATTCTGGGATGTTTGTGGTTTTTTGGTAATAACTCTGGAAGAAAACGTCGCAAACCCATCATGGTGGTACTCGTACTGCTCGCCTTATCGAGAGGAATCCAAAGATATGAGTGGTTAAGCTATGGGATATAAAATGGACGATCGACCAATAAAACAACATGTATTATGGGGTTGAATGCTTTTTTCTATTCACAAAATTAAACAAAAGCAGTCATGCAAATATCTTATTTAACACAGCACAGCAAAATGTGTTGCACCATTCAATCCCACTCATCTAGTCGGGGAGAATTAAATCGCATTCATTCGATGCGACGTTTCTAATGGGATTTAATGAACGACAACATTTTGACCCCAAACCGAGAGGATTCTGGGATGTTTGTGGTTTTTTTGTAATAACTCTGGAAGGAAACGTCGCAGACCCACCAAGGTGGTACTCATACTGCTCGACTCATCGAGAGGAATCCAAAGATATGAGTGGTTAAGCTATGGGAGATAAAATGGACGAGCGACCAATAAAACAACATGTATTATGGGGTTGAATGCTTTTTGCTATTCACAAAATAAAACAAAAGCAGTCATGCAAATATCTTATTTAACACAGCACAGCAAAATCAGTTGCACCATTCAATTCCGCTCGTCCAGACGGGGAGAATTCAATCACATTTATTCCATGTGACGTTTCTTATGGGATTTATTGAGCGACAACATTTTGACGCCAAACCGAGAGGATTCTGGGATGTTTGTGGTGTTTTGGTAATAACTCTGGAAGGAAACGTCGCAGACCCACCAAGGTGGTACTCGTACTGCTCGCCTCATCGAGAGGAATCCAAAGATATGAGTGGTTAAGCTATGGGATATAAAATGGACGATCGACCAATAAAACAACATGTATTATGGGGTTGAATGCTTTTTTCTATTCACAAAATAAAACAAAAGCAGTCATGCAAATATCTTATTTAACACAGCACAGCAAAATCTGTTGCACCATTCAATCCCGCTCATCCAGACGGGGAGAATTAAATCGCATTTATTCGATGCGACGTTCCTTTTGGGATTTAATGAACCACAACATATTGACCCCAAACCGAGAGGATTCTGGGATGTTTGTGGTTTTTTGGTAATAACTCTGGAAGACAACGTCGGAGACCCATCAAGGTGGTACTCGTACTGCTCGCCTCATCGAGAGGAATCCAAAGATATGAGTGGTTAAGCTATGGGATATGAAATGTACGAGCGACCAATAAAACAACATGTATTATGGGGTTGAATGCTTTTTGCTATTCACAAATTAAAACAAAAGCAGTAATGCAAATATATTATTTAACACAGCACAGCAAAATCAGTTGCACCATTCAATCCCGCTCGTCCAGACGGGGAGAATTCAATCACATTTATTCGATGCGACGTTTCTTATGGGATTGAATGAGCGACAACATTTTGACCCCAAAACGAGAGGATTCTGGGATGTTTGTGGTTTTTTGGTAATAACTCTGGAAGAAAACGTCGCAGACCCATCATGGTGGTACTCGTACTGCTCGCCTTATCGAGAGGAATCCAAAGATATGAGTGGTTAAGCTATGGGATATAAAATGGACGATCGACCAATAAAACAACATGTATTATGGGGTTGAATGCTTTTTTCTATTCACAAAATAAAACAAAAGCAGTCATGCAAATATCTTATTTAACACAGCACAGCAAAATGTGTTGCACCATTCAATCCCACTCATCTAGTCGGGGAGAATTAAATCGCATTCATTCGATGCGACGTTTCTTATGGGATTTAATGAACGACAACATTTTGACCCCAAACCGAGAGGATTCTGGGATGTTTGTGTTTTTTTTGTAATAACTCTGGAAGGAAACGTCGCAGCCCCATCAAGGTGGTACTCGTACTGCTCGCCTCATCGAGAGGAATCCAAAGATATGAGTGATTAAGCTATGGGATATGAAATGGACGAGCGACCAATAAAACAACATGTATTATGGGGTTGAATGCTTTTTGCTATTCACAAATTAAAACAAAAGCAGTCATGCAAATATCTTATTTAACACAGCACAGCAAAATCTGTTGCACCATTCAATCCCGCTCATCCAGACGGGGAGAATTAAATCGCATTTATTCGATGCGACGTTTCTTTTGGGATTTAATGAACCACAACATATTGACCCCAAACCGAGAGGATTCTGGGATGTTTGTGGTTTTTTGGTAATAACTCTGGAAGACAACGTCAGAGACCCATCAAGGTGGTACTCGTACTGCTCGCCTCAACGAGAGGAATCCAAAGATATGAGTGGTTAAGCTATGGGATATGAAATGGACGAGCGACCAATAAAACAACATGTATTATGGGGTTGAATGCTTTTTGCTATTCACAAATTAAAACAAAAGCAGTAATGCAAATATATTATTTAACACAGCACAGCAAAATCAGTTGCACCATTCAATCCCGCTCGTCTAGACGGGGAGAATTCAATCACATTTATTCGATGCGACGTTTCTTATGGGATTGAATGAGCGACAACATTTTGACCCCAAAACGAGAGGATTCTGGGATGTTTGTGGTTTTTTGGTAATAACTCTGGAAGAAAACGTCGCAAACCCATCATGGTGGTACTCGTACTGCTCGCCTTATCGAGAGGAATCCAAAGATATGAGTGGTTAAGCTATGGGATATAAAATGGACGATCGACCAATAAAACAACATGTATTATGGGGTTGAATGCTTTTTTCTATTCACAAAATTAAACAAAAGCAGTCATGCAAATATCTTATTTAACACAGCACAGCAAAATGTGTTGCACCATTCAATCCCACTCATCTAGTCGGGGAGAATTAAATCGCATTCATTCGATGCGACGTTTCTAATGGGATTTAATGAACGACAACATTTTGACCCCAAACCGAGAGGATTCTGGGATGTTTGTGTTTTTTTTGTAATAACTCTGGAAGGAAACGTCGCAGCCCCATCAAGGTGGTACTCGTACTGCTCGCCTCATCGAGAGGAATCCAAAGATATGAGTGATTAAGCTATGGGATATGAAATGGACGATCGACCAATAAAACAACATGTATTATGGGGTTGAATGCTTTTTTCTATTCACAAAATTAAACAAAAGCAGTCATGCAAATATCTTATTTAACACAGCACAGCAAAATGTGTTGCACCATTCAATCCCACTCATCTAGTCGGGGAGAATTAAATCGCATTTATTCGATGCGACGTTTCTTTTGGGATTTAATGAACCACAACATATTGACCCCAAACCGAGAGGATTCTGGGATGTTTGTGGTTTTTTGGTAATAACTCTGGAAGACAACGTCGCAGACCCACCAAGGTGGTACTCGTACTGCTTGCCTCATCGAGAGGAATCCAAAGATATGAGTGGTTAAGCTATGGGATATGAAATGGACGAGCGACCAATAAAACAACATGTATTATGGGGTTGAATGCTTTTTGCTATTCACAAATTAAAACAAAAGCAGTCATGCAAATATCTTATTTAACACAGCACAGCAAAATGTGTTGCACCATTCAATCCCACTCATCCAGTCGGGGAGAATTAAATCGCATTCATTCGATGCGACGTTTCTTATGGGATTTAATGAACGACAACATATTGACCCCAAACCGAGAGGATTCTGGGATGTTTGTGGTTTTTTGGTAATAACTCTGGAAGACAACGTCAGAGACCCATCAAGGTGGTACTCGTACTGCTCGCCTCAACGAGAGGAATCCAAAGATATGAGTGGTTAAGCTATGGGATATGAAATGGACGAGCGACCAATAAAACAACATGTATTATGGGGTTGAATGCTTTTTGCTATTCACAAATTAAAACAAAAGCAGTAATGCAAATATATTATTTAACACAGCACAGCAAAATCAGTTGCACCATTCAATCCCGCTCGTCTAGACGGGGAGAATTCAATCACATTTATTCGATGCGACGTTTCTTATGGGATTGAATGAGCGACAACATTTTGACCCCAAAACGAGAGGATTCTGGGATGTTTGTGGTTTTTTGGTAATAACTCTGGAAGAAAACGTCGCAAACCCATCATGGTGGTACTCGTACTGCTCGCCTTATCGAGAGGAATCCAAAGATATGAGTGGTTAAGCTATGGGATATAAAATGGACGATCGACCAATAAAACAACATGTATTATGGGGTTGAATGCTTTTTTCTATTCACAAAATTAAACAAAAGCAGTCATGCAAATATCTTATTTAACACAGCACAGCAAAATGTGTTGCACCATTCAATCCCACTCATCTAGTCGGGGAGAATTAAATCGCATTCATTCGATGCGACGTTTCTAATGGGATTTAATGAACGACAACATTTTGACCCCAAACCGAGAGGATTCTGGGATGTTTGTGTTTTTTTTGTAATAACTCTGGAAGGAAACGTCGCAGCCCCATCAAGGTGGTACTCGTACTGCTCGCCTCATCGAGAGGAATCCAAAGATATGAGTGATTAAGCTATGGGATATGAAATGGACGAGCGACCAATAAAACAACATGTATTATGGGGTTGAATGCTTTTTGCTATTCACAAATTAAAACAAAAGCAGTCATGCAAATATCTTATTTAACACAGCACAGCAAAATCTGTTGCACCATTCAATCCCGCTCATCCAGACGGGGAGAATTAAATCGCATTTATTCGATGCGACGTTTCTTTTGGGATTTAATGAACCACAACATATTGACCCCAAACCGAGAGGATTCTGGGATGTTTGTGGTTTTTTGGTAATAACTCTGGAAGACAACGTCGCAGACCCATCACGGTGGTACTCGTACTGCTCGCCTCATCGAGAGGAATCCAAAGATATGAGTGGTTAAGCTATGGGATATGAAATGGACGAGCGACCAATAAAACAACATGTATTATGGGGTTGAATGCTTTTTGCTATTCACAAATTAAAACAAAAGCAGTCATGCAAATATCTTATTTAACACAGCACAGCAAAATGTGTTGAACCATTCAATCCCACTCATCCAGTCGGGGAGAATTAAATCGCATTCATTCGATGCGACGTTTCTTATGGGATTTAATGAACGACAACATTTTGACCCCAAACCGAGAGGATTCTGGGATGTTTGTGTTTTTTTTGTAATAACTCTGGAAGGAAACGTCGCAGCCCCATCAAGGTGGTACTCGTACTGCTCGCCTCATCGAGAGGAATCCAAATATATGAGTGATTAAGCTATGCGATATGAAATGGACGAGCGACCAATAAAACAACATGTATTATGGGGTTGAATGCTTTTTGCTATTCACAAAATAAAACAAAAGCAGTCATGCAAATATCTTATTTAACACAGCACAGCAAAATCTGTTGCACCATTCAATCCCGCTCATCCAGACGGGGAGAATTAAATCGCATTTATTCGATGCGACGTTCCTTTTGGGATTTAATGAACCACAACATATTGACCCCAAACCGAGAGGATTCTGGGATGTTTGTGGTTTTTTGGTAATAACTCTGGAAGACAACGTCGCAGACCCATCACGGTGGTACTCGTACTGCTCGCCTCATCGAGAGGAATCCAAAGATATGAGTGGTTAAGCTATGGGATATGAAATGGACGAGCGACCAATAAAACAACATGTATTATGGGGTTGAATGCTTTTTGCTATTCACAAATTAAAACAAAAGCAGTCATGCAAATATCTTATTTAACACAGCACAGCAAAATGTGTTGAACCATTCAATCCCACTCATCCAGTCGGGGAGAATTAAATCGCATTCATTCGATGCGACGTTTCTTATGGGATTTAATGAACGACAACATTTTGACCCCAAACCGAGAGGATTCTGGGATGTTTGTGTTTTTTTTGTAATAACTCTGGAAGGAAACGTCGCAGCCCCATCAAGGTGGTACTCGTACTGCTCGCCTCATCGAGAGGAATCCAAAGATATGAGTGATTAAGCTATGCGATATGAAATGGACGAGCGACCAATAAAACAACATGTATTATGGGGTTGAATGCTTTTTGCTATTCACAAAATAAAACAAAAGCAGTCATGCAAATATCTTATTTAACACAGCACAGCAAAATCTGTTGCACCATTCAATCCCGCTCATCCAGACGGGGAGAATTAAATCTCATTTATTCGATGCGACGTTCCTTTTGGGATTTAATGAACCACAACATATTGACCCCAAACCGAGAGGATTCTGGGATGTTTGTGGTTTTTTCGTAATAACTCTGGAAGACAACGTCGGAGACCCATCAAGGTGGTACTCGTACTGCTCGCCTCATCGAGAGGAATCCAAAGATATGAGTGGTTAAGCTATGGGATATAAAATGGACGATCGACCAATAAAACAACATGTATTATGGGGTTGAATGCTTTTTTCTATTCACAAAATTAAACAAAAGCAGTCATGCAAATATCTTATTTAACACAGCACAGCAAAATGTGTTGCACCATTCAATCCCACTCATCTAGTCGGGGAGAATTAAATCGCATTCATTCGATGCGACGTTTCTAATGGGATTTAATGAACGACAACATTTTGACCCCAAACCGAGAGGATTCTGGGATGTTTGTGTTTTTTTTGTAATAACTCTGGAAGGAAACGTCGCAGCCCCATCAAGGTGGTACTCGTACTGCTCGCCTCATCGAGAGGAATCCAAAGATATGAGTGATTAAGCTATGGGATATGAAATGGACGATCGACCAATAAAACAACATGTATTATGGGGTTGAATGCTTTTTTCTATTCACAAAATTAAACAAAAGCAGTCATGCAAATATCTTATTTAACACAGCACAGCAAAATGTGTTGCACCATTCAATCCCACTCATCTAGTCGGGGAGAATTAAATCGCATTTATTCGATGCGACGTTTCTTTTGGGATTTAATGAACCACAACATATTGACCCCAAACCGAGAGGATTCTGGGATGTTTGTGGTTTTTTGGTAATAACTCTGGAAGACAACGTCGCAGACCCACCAAGGTGGTACTCGTACTGCTTGCCTCATCGAGAGGAATCCAAAGATATGAGTGGTTAAGCTATGGGATATGAAATGGACGAGCGACCAATAAAACAACATGTATTATGGGGTTGAATGCTTTTTGCTATTCACAAATTAAAACAAAAGCAGTCATGCAAATATCTTATTTAACACAGCACAGCAAAATGTGTTGCACCATTCAATCCCACTCATCCAGTCGGGGAGAATTAAATCGCATTCATTCGATGCGACGTTTCTTATGGGATTTAATGAACGACAACATATTGACCCCAAACCGAGAGGATTCTGGGATGTTTGTGGTTTTTTGGTAATAACTCTGGAAGACAACGTCAGAGACCCATCAAGGTGGTACTCGTACTGCTCGCCTCAACGAGAGGAATCCAAAGATATGAGTGGTTAAGCTATGGGATATGAAATGGACGAGCGACCAATAAAACAACATGTATTATGGGGTTGAATGCTTTTTGCTATTCACAAATTAAAACAAAAGCAGTAATGCAAATATATTATTTAACACAGCACAGCAAAATCAGTTGCACCATTCAATCCCGCTCGTCTAGACGGGGAGAATTCAATCACATTTATTCGATGCGACGTTTCTTATGGGATTGAATGAGCGACAACATTTTGACCCCAAAACGAGAGGATTCTGGGATGTTTGTGGTTTTTTGGTAATAACTCTGGAAGAAAACGTCGCAAACCCATCATGGTGGTACTCGTACTGCTCGCCTTATCGAGAGGAATCCAAAGATATGAGTGGTTAAGCTATGGGATATAAAATGGACGATCGACCAATAAAACAACATGTATTATGGGGTTGAATGCTTTTTTCTATTCACAAAATTAAACAAAAGCAGTCATGCAAATATCTTATTTAACACAGCACAGCAAAATGTGTTGCACCATTCAATCCCACTCATCTAGTCGGGGAGAATTAAATCGCATTCATTCGATGCGACGTTTCTAATGGGATTTAATGAACGACAACATTTTGACCCCAAACCGAGAGGATTCTGGGATGTTTGTGTTTTTTTTGTAATAACTCTGGAAGGAAACGTCGCAGCCCCATCAAGGTGGTACTCGTACTGCTCGCCTCATCGAGAGGAATCCAAAGATATGAGTGATTAAGCTATGGGATATGAAATGGACGAGCGACCAATAAAACAACATGTATTATGGGGTTGAATGCTTTTTGCTATTCACAAATTAAAACAAAAGCAGTCATGCAAATATCTTATTTAACACAGCACAGCAAAATCTGTTGCACCATTCAATCCCGCTCATCCAGACGGGGAGAATTAAATCGCATTTATTCGATGCGACGTTTCTTTTGGGATTTAATGAACCACAACATATTGACCCCAAACCGAGAGGATTCTGGGATGTTTGTGGTTTTTTGGTAATAACTCTGGAAGACAACGTCGCAGACCCATCACGGTGGTACTCGTACTGCTCGCCTCATCGAGAGGAATCCAAAGATATGAGTGGTTAAGCTATGGGATATGAAATGGACGAGCGACCAATAAAACAACATGTATTATGGGGTTGAATGCTTTTTGCTATTCACAAATTAAAACAAAAGCAGTCATGCAAATATCTTATTTAACACAGCACAGCAAAATGTGTTGAACCATTCAATCCCACTCATCCAGTCGGGGAGAATTAAATCGCATTCATTCGATGCGACGTTTCTTATGGGATTTAATGAACGACAACATTTTGACCCCAAACCGAGAGGATTCTGGGATGTTTGTGTTTTTTTTGTAATAACTCTGGAAGGAAACGTCGCAGCCCCATCAAGGTGGTACTCGTACTGCTCGCCTCATCGAGAGGAATCCAAATATATGAGTGATTAAGCTATGCGATATGAAATGGACGAGCGACCAATAAAACAACATGTATTATGGGGTTGAATGCTTTTTGCTATTCACAAAATAAAACAAAAGCAGTCATGCAAATATCTTATTTAACACAGCACAGCAAAATCTGTTGCACCATTCAATCCCGCTCATCCAGACGGGGAGAATTAAATCGCATTTATTCGATGCGACGTTCCTTTTGGGATTTAATGAACCACAACATATTGACCCCAAACCGAGAGGATTCTGGGATGTTTGTGGTTTTTTGGTAATAACTCTGGAAGACAACGTCGCAGACCCATCACGGTGGTACTCGTACTGCTCGCCTCATCGAGAGGAATCCAAAGATATGAGTGGTTAAGCTATGGGATATGAAATGGACGAGCGACCAATAAAACAACATGTATTATGGGGTTGAATGCTTTTTGCTATTCACAAATTAAAACAAAAGCAGTCATGCAAATATCTTATTTAACACAGCACAGCAAAATGTGTTGAACCATTCAATCCCACTCATCCAGTCGGGGAGAATTAAATCGCATTCATTCGATGCGACGTTTCTTATGGGATTTAATGAACGACAACATTTTGACCCCAAACCGAGAGGATTCTGGGATGTTTGTGTTTTTTTTGTAATAACTCTGGAAGGAAACGTCGCAGCCCCATCAAGGTGGTACTCGTACTGCTCGCCTCATCGAGAGGAATCCAAAGATATGAGTGATTAAGCTATGCGATATGAAATGGACGAGCGACCAATAAAACAACATGTATTATGGGGTTGAATGCTTTTTGCTATTCACAAAATAAAACAAAAGCAGTCATGCAAATATCTTATTTAACACAGCACAGCAAAATCTGTTGCACCATTCAATCCCGCTCATCCAGACGGGGAGAATTAAATCTCATTTATTCGATGCGACGTTCCTTTTGGGATTTAATGAACCACAACATATTGACCCCAAACCGAGAGGATTCTGGGATGTTTGTGGTTTTTTCGTAATAACTCTGGAAGACAACGTCGGAGACCCATCAAGGTGGTACTCGTACTGCTCGCCTCATCGAGAGGAATCCAAAGATATGAGTGGTTAAGCTATGGGATATGAAATGGACGAGCGACCAATAAAACAACATGTATTATGGGGTTGAATGCTTTTTGCTATTCACAAATTAAAACAAAAGCAGTAATGCAAATATATTATTTAACACAGCACAGCAAAATCAGTTGCACCATTCAATCCCGCTCGTCCAGACGGCGAGAATTCAATCACATTTATTCGTTGCGACGTTTCTTATGGGATTGAATGAGCGACAACATTTTGACCCCAAAACGAGAGGATTCTGGGATGTTTGTGGTTTTTTGGTAATAACTCTGGAAGGAAACGTCGCAGCCCCATCAAGGTGGTACTCGTACTGCTCGCCTCATCGAGAGGAATCCAAATATATGAGTGATTAAGCTATGGGATATGAAATGGACGAGCGACCAATAAAACTACATGTATTATGGGGTTGAATGCTTTTTGCTATTCACAAATTAAAACAAAAGCAGTCATGCAAATATCTTATTTAACACAGCACAGCAAAATGTGTTGCACCATTCAATCCCACTCATCCATTCGGGGAGAATTAAATCGCATTCATTCGATGCGACGTTTCTTATGGGATTTAATGAACGACAACATTTTGACCCCAAACCGAGAGGATTCTGGGATGTTTGTGTTTTTTTTGTAATAACTCTGGAAGGAAACGTCGCAGCCCCATCAAGGTGGTACTCATACTGCTCGCCTCATCGAGAGGAATCCAAAGATATGAGTGATTAAGCTATGCGATATGAAATGGACGAGCGACCAATAAAACAACATGTATTATGGGGTTGAATGCTTTTTGCTATTCACAAAATAAAACAAAAGCAGTCATGCAAATATCTTATTTAACACAGCACAGCAAAATCTGTTGCACCATTCAATCCCGCTCATCCAGACGGGGAGAATTAAATCGCATTTATTCGATGCGACGTTCCTTTTGGGATTTAATGAACCACAACATATTGACCCCAAACCGAGAGGATTCTGGGATGTTTGTGGTTTTTTGGTAATAACTCTGGAAGACAACGTCGGAGACCCATCAAGGTGGTACTCGTACTGCTCGCCTCATCGAGAGGAATCCAAAGATATGAGTGGTTAAGCTATGGGATATGAAATGGACGAGCGACCAACAAAACAACATGTATTATGGGGTTGAATGCTTTTTGCTATTCACAAATTAAAACAAAAGCAGTCATGCAAATATATTATTTAACACAGCACAGCAAAATCAGTTGCACCATTCAATCCCGCTCGTCCAGACGGGGAGAATTCAATCACATTTATTCGATGCGACGTTTCTTATGGGATTGAATGAGCGACAACATTTTGACCCCAAAACGAGAGGATTCTGGGATGTTTGTGGTTTTTTGGTAATAACTCTGGAAGGAAACGTCGCAGCCCCATCAAGGTGGTACTCGTACTCCTCGCCTCATCGAGAGGAATCCAAAGATATGAGTGATTAAGCTATGGGATATGAAATGGACGAGCGACCAATAAAACAACATGTATTATGGGGTTGAATGCTTTTTGCTATTCACAAATTAAAACAAAAGCAGTCATGCAAATATCTTATTTAACACAGCACAGCAAAATCTGTTGCACCATTCAATCCCGCTCATCCAGACGGGGAGAATTAAATCGCATTTATTCGATGCGACGTTTCTTTTGGGATTTAATGAACCACAACATATTGACCCCAAACCGAGAGGATTCTGGGATGTTTGTGGTTTTTTGGTAATAACTCTGGAAGACAACGTCGCAGACCCATCAAGGTGGTACTCGTACTGCTCGCCTCATCGAGAGGAATCCAAAGATATGAGTGGTTAAGCTATGGGATATAAAATGGACGAGCGACCAATAAAACAACATGTATTATGGGGTTGAATGCTTTTTGCTATTCACAAATTAAAACAAAAGCAGTCATGCAAATATCTTATTTAACACAGCACAGCAAAATCTGTTGCACCATTCAATCCCGCTCATCCAGACGGGGAGAATTAAATCGCATTCATTCGATGCGACGTTTCTTTTGGGATTTAATGAACCACAACATATTGACCCCAAACCGAGAGGATTCTGGGATGTTTGTGGTTTTTTGGTAATAACTCTGGAAGACAACGTCGCAGACCCATCAAGGTGGTTCTCGAACTGCTCGCCTCATCGAGAGGAATCCAAAGATATGAGTGGTTAAGCTATGGGATATGAAATGGACGAGCGACCAATTAAACAACATGTATTATGGGGTTGAATGCTTTTTGCTATTCACAAATTAAAACAAAAGCAGTCATGCAAATATCTTATTTAACACAGCACAGCAAAATCTGTTGCACCATTCAATCCCGCTCATCCAGACGGGGAGAATTAAATCGCATTCATTCGATGCGACGTTTCTTATGGGATTTAATGAACGACAACATTTTGACCCCAAACCGAGAGGATTCTGGGATGTTTGTGTTTTTTTTGTAATAACTCTGGAAGGAAACGTCGCAGCCCCATCAAGGTGGTACTCGTACTGCTCGCCTCATCGAGAGGAATCCAAAGATATGAGTGATTAAGCTATGCGATATGAAATGGACGAGCGACCAATAAAACAACATGTATTATGGGGTTGAATGCTTTTTGCTATTCACAAAATAAAACAAAAGCAGTCATGCAAATATCTTATTTAACACAGCACAGCAAAATCTGTTGCACCATTCAATCCCGCTCATCCAGACGGGGAGAATTACATCGCATTTATTCGATGCGACGTTCCTTTTGGGATTTAATGAACCACAACATATTGACCCCAAACCGAGAGGATTCTGGGATGTTTGTGGTTTTTTGGTAATAACTCTGGAAGACAACGTCGGAGACCCATCAAGGTGGTACTCGTACTGCTCGCCTCATCGAGAGGAATCCAAAGATATGAGTGGTTAAGCTATGGGATATGAAATGGACGAGCGACCAACAAAACAACATGTATTATGGGGTTGAATGCTTTTTTCTATTCACAAAATAAAACAAAAGCAGTCATGCAAATATCTTATTTAACACAGCACAGCAAAATCTGTTGCACCATTCAATCCCGCTCATCCAGACGGGGAGAATTAAATCGCATTTATTCGATGCGACGTTCCTTTTGGGATTTAATGAACCACAACATATTGACCCCAAACCGAGAGGATTCTGGGATGTTTGTGGTTTTTTGGTAATAACTCTGGAAGGAAACGTCGGAGACCCACCAAGGTGGTACTCGTACTGCTCGCCTCATCGAGAGGAATCCAAAGATATGAGTGGTTAAGCTATGGGATATAAAATGGACGATCGACCAATAAAACAACATGTATTATGGGGTTGAATGCTTTTTTCTATTCACAAAATAAAACAAAAGCAGTCATGCAAATATCTTATTTAACACAGCACAGCAAAATCAGTTGCACCATTCAATCCCGCTCGTCCAGACGGGGAGAATTCAATCACATTTATTCGATGCGACGTTTCTTATGGGATTGAATGAGCGACAACATTTTGACCCCAAAACGAGAGGATTCTGGGATGTTTGTGGTTTTTTGGTAATAACTCTGGAAGAAAACGTCGCAGACCCATCATGGTGGTACTCGTACTGCTCGCCTTATCGAGAGGAATCCAAAGATATGAGTGGTTAAGCTATGGGATATAAAATGGACGATCGACCAATAAAACAACATGTATTATGGGGTTGAATGCTTTTTTCTATTCACAAAATAAAACAAAAGCAGTCATGCAAATATCTTATTTAACACAGCACAGCAAAATGTGTTGCACCATTCAATCCCACTCATCCAGTCGGGGAGAATTAAATCGCATTCATTCGATGCGACGTTTCTTATGGGATTTAATGAACGACAACATTTTGACCCCAAACCGAGAGGATTCTGGGATGTTTGTGTTTTTTTTGTAATAACTCTGGAAGGAAACGTCGCAGCCCCATCAAGGTGGTATTCGTATGGCTCGCCTCATCGAGAGGAATCCAAAGATATGAGTGATTAAGCTATGGGATATGAAATGGACGAGCGACCAATAAAACAACATGTATTATGGGGTTGAATGCTTTTTGCTATTCACAAAGTAAAACAAAAGCAGTCATGCAAATATCTTATTTAACACAGCACAGCAAAATCTGTTGCACCATTCAATCCCGCTCATCCAGACGGGGAGAATTAAATCGCATTTATTCGATGCGACGTTTCTTTTGGGATTTAATGAACCACAACATATTGACCCAAACCGAGAGGATTCTGGGATGTTTGTGGTTTTTTGGTAATAACTCTGGAAGACAACGTCGCAGACCCATCAAGGTGGTACTCGTACTGCTCGCCTCATCGAGAGGAATCCAAAGATATGAGTGGTTAAGCTATGGGATATGAAATGGACGAGCGACCAATAAAACAACATGTATTATGGGGTTGAATGCTTTTTGCTATTCACAAATTAAAACAAAAGCAGTCATGCAAATATATTATTTAACACAGCACAGCAAAATGTGTTGCACCATTCAATCCCACTCATCCAGTCGGGGAGAATTAAATCGCATTCATTCGATGCGACGTTTCTTATGGGATTTAATGAACGACAACATTTTGACCCCAAACCGAGAGGATTCTGGGATGTTTGTGTTTTTTTTGTAATAACTCTGGAAGGAAACGTCGCAGCCCCATCAAGGTGGTACTCGTACTGCTCGCCTCATCGAGAGGAATCCAAAGATATGAGTGATTAAGCTATG
This sequence comes from Petromyzon marinus, assembly GCF_048934315.1. Lineage (NCBI taxonomy): Eukaryota > Metazoa > Chordata > Hyperoartia > Petromyzontiformes > Petromyzontidae > Petromyzon > Petromyzon marinus. The sequence continues at coordinate 24,428,483 of NC_133689.1, forward strand.
GGATATGAAATGGACGAGCGACCAATAAAACAACATGTATTATGGGGTTGAATGCTTTTTGCTATTCACAAAATAAAACAAAAGCAGTCATGCAAATATCTTATTTAACACAGCACAGCAAAATCTGTTGCAACATTCAATCCCGCTCATCCAGACGGGGAGAATTAAATCGCATTTATTCGATGGACGTTCCTTTTGGGATTTAATGAACCACAACATATTGACCCCAAACCGAGAGGATTCTGGGATGTTTGTGGTTTTTTGGTAATAACTCTGGAAGACAACGTCGGAGACCCATCAAGGTGATACTCGTACTGCTCGCCTCATCGAGAGGAATCCAAAGATATGAGTGGTTAAGCTATGGGATATGAAATGGACGAGCGACCAATAAAACAACATGTATTATGGGGTTGAATGCTTTTTGCTATTCACAAATTATAACAAAAGCAGTAATGCAAATACATTATTTAACACAGCACAGCAAAATCAGTTGCACCATTCAATCCCGCTCGTCCAGACGGGGAGAATTCAATCACATTTATTCGATGCGACGTTTCTTATGGGATTGAATGAGCGACAACATTTTGACCCCAAACGAGAGGATTCTGGGATGTTTGTGGTTTTTTGGTAATAACTCTGGAAGAAAACGTCGCAGTCCCATCATGGTGGTACTCGTACTGCTCGCCTTATCGAGAGGAATCCAAAGATATGAGTGGTTAAGCTATGGGATATAAAATGGACGATCGACCAATAAAACAACATGTATTATGGGGTTGAATGCTTTTTTCTATTCACAAAATAAAACAAAAGCAGTCATGCAAATATCTTATTTAACACAGCACAGCAAAATGTGTTGCACCATTCAATCCCACTCATCCAGTCGGGGAGAATTAAATCGCATTCATTCGATGCGACGTTTCTTATGGGATTTAATGAACGACAACATTTTGACCCCAAACCGAGAGGATTCTGGGATGTTTGTGTTTTTTTTGTAATAACTCTGGAAGGAACCGTCGCAGCCCCATCAAGGTGGTACTCGTACTGCTCGCCTCATCGAGAGGAATCCAACGATATGAGTGATTAAGCTATGGGATATGAAATGGACGAGCGACCAATAAAACAACATGTATTATGGGGTTGAATGCTTTTTGCTATTCACAAAATAAAACAAAAGCAGTCATGCAAATATCTTATTTAACAAAGCACAGGAAAATCAGTTGCACCATTCAATTCCGCTCGTCCAGACGGGGAGAATTCAATCACATTTATTCGATGCGACGTTTCTTATGGGATTGAATGAGCGACAACATTTTGACCCCAAATCGAGAGGATTCTGGGATGTTTGTGGTTTTTTGGTAATAACTCTGGAAGAAAACGTCGCAGACCCATCATCGTGGTACTCGTACTGCTCGCCTCATCGAGAGGAATCCAAAGATATGAGTGGTTAAGCTATGGGATATAAAATGGACGATCGACCAATAAAACAACATGTATTATGGGGTTGAATGCTTTTTGCTATTCACAAAATAAAACAAAAGCAGTCATGCAAATATCTTATTTAACAAAGCACAGCAAAATGTGTTGCACCATTCAATCCCACTCATCCATTCGGGGAGAATTAAATCGCATTCATTCGATGCGACGTTTCTTATGGGATTTAATGAACGACAACATTTTGACCCCAAACCGAGAGGATTCTGGGATGTTTGTGTTTTTTTTGTAATAACTCTGGAAGGAAACGTCGCAGCCCCATCAAGGTGGTACTCGTACTGCTCGCCTCATCGAGAGGAATCCAAAGATATGAGTGGTTAAGCTATGGGATATGAAATGGACGAGCGACCAATTAAACAACATGTATTATGGGGTTGAATGCTTTTTGCTATTCACAAATTAAAACAAAAGCAGTCATGCAAATATCTTATTTAACACAGCACAGCAAAATCTGTTGCACCATTCAATCCCGCTCATCCAGACGGGGAGAATTAAATCGCATTCATTCGATGCGACGTTTCTTATGGGATTTAATGAACGACAACATTTTGACCCCAAACCGAGAGGATTCTGGGATGTTTGTGTTTTTTTTGTAATAACTCTGGAAGGAAACGTCGCAGCCCCATCAAGGTGGTACTCGTACTGCTCGCCTCATCGAGAGGAATCCAAAGATATGAGTGATTAAGCTATGCGATATGAAATGGACGAGCGACCAATAAAACAACATGTATTATGGGGTTGAATGCTTTTTGCTATTCACAAAATAAAACAAAAGCAGTCATGCAAATATCTTATTTAACACAGCACAGCAAAATCTGTTGCACCATTCAATCCCGCTCATCCAGACGGGGAGAATTACATCGCATTTATTCGATGCGACGTTCCTTTTGGGATTTAATGAACCACAACATATTGACCCCAAACCGAGAGGATTCTGGGATGTTTGTGGTTTTTTGGTAATAACTCTGGAAGACAACGTCGGAGACCCATCAAGGTGGTACTCGTACTGCTCGCCTCATCGAGAGGAATCCAAAGATATGAGTGGTTAAGCTATGGGATATGAAATGGACGAGCGACCAACAAAACAACATGTATTATGGGGTTGAATGCTTTTTTCTATTCACAAAATAAAACAAAAGCAGTCATGCAAATATCTTATTTAACACAGCACAGCAAAATCTGTTGCACCATTCAATCCCGCTCATCCAGACGGGGAGAATTAAATCGCATTTATTCGATGCGACGTTCCTTTTGGGATTTAATGAACCACAACATATTGACCCCAAACCGAGAGGATTCTGGGATGTTTGTGGTTTTTTGGTAATAACTCTGGAAGGAAACGTCGGAGACCCACCAAGGTGGTACTCGTACTGCTCGCCTCATCGAGAGGAATCCAAAGATATGAGTGGTTAAGCTATGGGATATAAAATGGACGATCGACCAATAAAACAACATGTATTATGGGGTTGAATGCTTTTTTCTATTCACAAAATAAAACAAAAGCAGTCATTCAAATATCTTATTTAACACAGCACAGCAAAATCAGTTGCACCATTCAATCCCGCTCGTCCAGACGGGGAGAATTCAATCACATTTATTCGATGCGACGTTTCTTATGGGATTGAATGAGCGACAACATTTTGACCCCAAAACGAGAGGATTCTGGGATGTTTGTGGTTTTTTGGTAATAACTCTGGAAGAAAACGTCGCAGACCCATCATGGTGGTACTCGTACTGCTCGCCTTATCGAGAGGAATCCAAAGATATGAGTGGTTAAGCTATGGGATATAAAATGGACGATCGACCAATAAAACAACATGTATTATGGGGTTGAATGCTTTTTTCTATTCACAAAATAAAACAAAAGCAGTCATGCAAATATCTTATTTAACACAGCACAGCAAAATGTGTTGCACCATTCAATCCCACTCATCCAGTCGGGGAGAATTAAATCGCATTCATTCGATGCGACGTTTCTTATGGGATTTAATGAACGACAAAATTTTGACCCCAAACCGAGAGGATTCTGGGATGTTTGTGTTTTTTTTGTAATAACTCTGGAAGGAAACGTCGCAGCCCCATCAAGGTGGTATTCGTATGGCTCGCCTCATCGAGAGGAATCCAAAGATATGAGTGATTAAGCTATGGGATATGAAATGGACGAGCGACCAATAAAACAACATGTATTATGGGGTTGAATGCTTTTTGCTATTCACAAAGTAAAACAAAAGCAGTCATGCAAATATCTTATTTAACACAGCACAGCAAAATCTGTTGCACCATTCAATCCCGCTCATCCAGACGGGGAGAATTAAATCGCATTTATTCGATGCGACGTTTCTTTTGGGATTTAATGAACCACAACATATTGACCCAAACCGAGAGGATTCTGGGATGTTTGTGGTTTTTTGGTAATAACTCTGGAAGACAACGTCGCAGACCCATCAAGGTGGTACTCGTACTGCTCGCCTCATCGAGAGGAATCCAAAGATATGAGTGGTTAAGCTATGGGATATGAAATGGACGAGCGACCAATAAAACAACATGTATTATGGGGTTGAATGCTTTTTGCTATTCACAAATTAAAACAAAAGCAGTCATGCAAATATATTATTTAACACAGCACAGCAAAATGTGTTGCACCATTCAATCCCACTCATCCAGTCGGGGAGAATTAAATCGCATTCATTCGATGCGACGTTTCTTATGGGATTTAATGAACGACAACATTTTGACCCCAAACCGAGAGGATTCTGGGATGTTTGTGTTTTTTTTGTAATAACTCTGGAAGGAAACGTCGCAGCCCCATCAAGGTGGTACTCGTACTGCTCGCCTCATCGAGAGGAATCCAAAGATATGAGTGATTAAGCTATGGGATATGAAATGGACGAGCGACCAATAAAACAACATGTATTATGGGGTTGAATGCTTTTTGCTATTCACAAAATAAAACAAAAGCAGTCATGCAAATATCTTATTTAACACAGCACAGCAAAATCTGTTGCAACATTCAATCCCGCTCATCCAGACGGGGAGAATTAAATCGCATTTATTCGATGGACGTTCCTTTTGGGATTTAATGAACCACAACATATTGACCCCAAACCGAGAGGATTCTGGGATGTTTGTGGTTTTTTGGTAATAACTCTGGAAGACAACGTCGGAGACCCATCAAGGTGGTACTCGTACTGCTCGCCTCATCGAGAGGAATCCAAAGATATGAGTGGTTAAGCTATGGGATATGAAATGGACGAGCGACCAATAAAACAACATGTATTATGGGGTTGAATGCTTTTTGCTATTCACAAATTATAACAAAAGCAGTAATGCAAATACATTATTTAACACAGCACAGCAAAATCAGTTGCACCATTCAATCCCGCTCGTCCAGACGGGGAGAATTCAATCACATTTATTCGATGCGACGTTTCTTATGGGATTGAATGAGCGACAACATTTTGACCCCAAACGAGAGGATTCTGGGATGTTTGTGGTTTTTTGGTAATAACTCTGGAAGAAAACGTCGCAGTCCCATCATGGTGGTACTTGTACTGCTCGCCTTATCGAGAGGAATCCAGAGATATGAGTGGTTAAGCTATGGGATATAAAATGGACGATCGACCAATAAAACAACATGTATTATGGGGTTGAATGCTTTTTTCTATTCACAAAATAAAACAAAAGCAGTCATGCAAATATCTTATTTAACACAGCACAGCAAAATGTGTTGCACCATTCAATCCCACTCATCCAGTCGGGGAGAATTAAATCGCATTCATTCGATGCGACGTTTCTTATGGGATTTAATGAACGACAACATTTTGACCCCAAACCGAGAGGATTCTGGGATGTTTGTGTTTTTTTTGTAATAACTCTGGAAGGAACCGTCGCAGCCCCATCAAGGTGGTACTCGTACTGCTCGCCTCATCGAGAGGAATCCAACGATATGAGTGATTAAGCTATGGGATATGAAATGGACGAGCGACCAATAAAACAACATGTATTATGGGGTTGAATGCTTTTTGCTATTCACAAAATAAAACAAAAGCAGTCATGCAAATATCTTATTTAACAAAGCACAGGAAAATCAGTTGCACCATTCAATTCCGCTCGTCCAGACGGGGAGAATTCAATCACATTTATTCGATGCGACGTTTCTTATGGGATTGAATGAGCGACAACATTTTGACCCCAAATCGAGAGGATTCTGGGATGTTTGTGGTTTTTTGGTAATAACTCTGGAAGAAAACGTCGCAGACCCATCATCGTGGTACTCGTACTGCTCGCCTCATCGAGAGGAATCCAAAGATATGAGTGATTAAGCTATGCGATATGAAATGGACGAGCGACCAATAAAACAACATGTATTATGGGGTTGAATGTTTTTTGCTATTCACAAAATAAAACAAAAGCAGTCATGCAAATATCTTATTTAACACAGCACAGCAAAATCTGTTGCACCATTCAATCCCGCTCATCCAGACGGGGAGAATTAAATCGCATTTATTCGATGCGACGTTCCTTTTGGGATTTAATGAACCACAACATATTGACCCCAAACCGAGAGGATTCTGGGATGTTTGTGGTTTTTTGGTAATAACTCTGGAAGACAACGTCGGAGACCCATCAAGGTGGTACTCTTACTGCTCGCCTCATCGAGAGGAATCCAAAGATATGAGTGGTTAAGCTATGGGATATGAAATGGACGAGCGACCAACAAAACAACATGTATTATGGGGTTGAATGCTTTTTGCTATTCACAAATTAAAACAAAAGCAGTCATGCAAATATATTATTTAACACAGCACAGCAAAATCAGTTGCACCATTCAATCCCGCTCGTCCAGACGGGGAGAATTCAATCACATTTATTCGATGCGACGTTTCTTATGGGATTGAATGAGCGACAACATTTTGACCCCAAAACGAGAGGATTCTGGGATGTTTGTGGTTTTTTGGTAATAACTCTGGAAGGAAACGTCGCAGCCCCATCAAGGTGGTACTCGTACTGCTCGCCTCATCGAGAGGAATCCAAAGATATGAGTGATTAAGCTATGGGATATGAAATGGACGAGCGACCAATAAAACAACATGTATTATGGGGTTGAATGCTTTTTGCTATTCACAAATTAAAACAAAAGCAGTCATGCAAATATCTTATTTAACACAGCACAGCAAAATCTGTTGCACCATTCAATCCCGCTCATCCAGACGGGGAGAATTAAATCGCATTTATTCGATGCGACGTTTCTTTTGGGATTTAATGAACCACAACATATTGACCCCAAACCGAGAGGATTCTGGGATGTTTGTGGTTTTTTGGTAATAACTCTGGAAGACAACGTCGCAGACCCATCAAGGTGGTTCTCGTACTGCTCGCCTCATCGAGAGGAATCCAAAGATATGAGTGGTTAAGCTATGGGATATGAAATGGACGAGCGACCAATTAAACAACATGTATTATGGGGTTGAATGCTTTTTGCTATTCACAAATTAAAACAAAAGCAGTCATGCAAATATCTTATTTAACACAGCACAGCAAAATCTGTTGCACCATTCAATCCCGCTCATCCAGACGGGGAGAATTAAATCGCATTCATTCGATGCGACGTTTCTTATGGGATTTAATGAACGACAACATTTTGACCCCAAACCGAGAGGATTCTGGGATGTTTGTGTTTTTTTTGTAATAACTCTGGAAGGAAACGTCGCAGCCCCATCAAGGTGGTACTCGTACTGCTCGCCTCATCGAGAGGAATCCAAAGATATGAGTGATTAAGCTATGCGATATGAAATGGACGAGCGACCAATAAAACAACATGTATTATGGGGTTGAATGCTTTTTGCTATTCACAAAATAAAACAAAAGCAGTCATGCAAATATCTTATTTAACACAGCACAGCAAAATCTGTTGCACCATTCAATCCCGCTCATCCAGACGGGGAGAATTACATCGCATTTATTCGATGCGACGTTCCTTTTGGGATTTAATGAACCACAACATATTGACCCCAAACCGAGAGGATTCTGGGATGTTTGTGGTTTTTTGGTAATAACTCTGGAAGACAACGTCGGAGACCCATCAAGGTGGTACTCGTACTGCTCGCCTCATCGAGAGGAATCCAAAGATATGAGTGGTTAAGCTATGGGATATGAAATGGACGAGCGACCAACAAAACAACATGTATTATGGGGTTGAATGCTTTTTGCTATTCACAAATTAAAACAAAAGCAGTCATGCAAATATCTGATTTAACACAGCACAGCAAAATCAGTTGCACCATTCAATTCCGCTCGTCCAGACGGGGAGAATTCAATCACATTTATTCGATGCAACGTTTCTTACGGGATTGAATGAGCGACAACATTTTGACCCCAAACCGAGAGGATTCTGGGATGTTTGTGGTTTTTTGGTAATAACTCTGGAAGGAAACGTCGCAGACCCAACAAGGTGGTACTCGTACTGCTCGCCTCATCGAGAGGAATCCAAAGATATGAGTGGTTAAGCTATGGGATATAAAATGGACGATCGACCAATAAAACAACATGTATTATGGGGTTGAATGCTTTTTTCTTTTCACAAAAAAAAACAAAAGCAGTCATGCAAATATCTTATTTAACACAGCACAGCAAAATCTGTTGCACCATTCAATCCCGCTCATCCAGACGGGGAGAATTAAATCGCATTTATTCGATGCGACGTTCCTTTTGGGATTTAATGAACCACAACATATTGACCCCAAACCGAGAGGATTCTGGGATGTTTGTGGTTTTTTGGTAATAACTCTGGAAGGAAACGTCGGAGACCCACCAAGGTGGTACTCGTACTGCTCGCCTCATCGAGAGGAATCCAAAGATATGAGTGGTTAAGCTATGGGATATAAAATGGACGATCGACCAATAAAACAACATGTATTATGGGGTTGAATGCTTTTTTCTATTCACAAAATAAAACAAAAGCAGTCATGCAAATATCTTATTTAACACAGCACAGCAAAATCAGTTGCACCATTCAATCCCGCTCGTCCAGACGGGGAGAATTCAATCACATTTCTTCGATGCGACGTTTCTTATGGGATTGAATGAGCGACAACATTTTGACCCCAAAACGAGAGGATTCTGGGATGTTTGTGGTTTTTTGGTAATAACTCTGGAAGAAAACGTCGCAGACCCATCATGGTGGTACTCGTACTGCTCGCCTTATCGAGAGGAATCCAAAGATATGAGTGGTTAAGCTATGGGATATAAAATGGACGATCGACCAATAAAACAACATGTATTATGGGGTTGAATGCTTTTTTCTATTCACAAAATAAAACAAAAGCAGTCATGCAAATATCTTATTTAACACAGCACAGCAAAATGTGTTGCACCATTCAATCCCACTCATCCAGTCGGGGAGAATTAAATCGCATTCATTCGATGCGACGTTTCTTATGGGATTTAATGAACGACAACATTTTGACCCCAAACCGAGAGGATTCTGGGATGTTTGTGTTTTTTTTGTAATAACTCTGGAAGGAAACGTCGCAGCCCCATCAAGGTGGTATTCGTATGGCTCGCCTCATCGAGAGGAATCCAAAGATATGAGTGATTAAGCTATGGGATATGAAATGGACGATCGACCAATAAAACAACATGTATTATGGGGTTGAATGCTTTTTTCTATTCACAAAATAAAACAAAAGCAGTCATGCAAATATCTTATTTAACACAGCACAGCAAAATGTGTTGCACCATTCAATCCCACTCATCCAGTCGGGGAGAATTAAATCGCATTCATTCGCTGCGACGTTTCTTATGGGATTTAATGAACGACAACATTTTGACCCCAAACCGAGAGGATTCTGGGATGTTTGTGTTTTTTTTGTAATAACTCTGGAAGGAAACGTCGCAGCCCCATCAAGGTGGTACTCGTACTGCTCGCCTCATCGAGAGGAATCCAAAGATATGAGTGATTAAGCTATGCGATATGAAATGGACGAGCGACCAATAAAACAACATGTATTATGGGGTTGAATGCTTTTTGCTATTCACAAAATAAAACAAAAGCAGTCATGCAAATATCTTATTTAACACAGCACAGCAAAATCTGTTGCACCATTCAATCCCGCTCATCCAGACGGGGAGAATTACATCGCATTTATTCGATGCGACGTTCCTTTTGGGATTTAATGAACCACAACATATTGACCCCAAACCGAGAGGATTCTGGGATGTTTGTGGTTTTTTGGTAATAACTCTGGAAGACAACGTCGGAGACCCATCAAGGTGGTACTCGTACTGCTCGCCTCATCGAGAGGAATCCAAAGATATGAGTGGTTAAGCTATGGGATATGAAATGGACGAGCGACCAACAAAACAACATGTATTATGGGGTTGAATGCTTTTTGCTATTCACAAATTAAAACAAAAGCAGTCATGCAAATATCTGATTTAACACAGCACAGCAAAATCAGTTGCACCATTCAATTCCGCTCGTCCAGACGGGGAGAATTCAATCACATTTATTCGATGCAACGTTTCTTACGGGATTGAATGAGCGACAACATTTTGACCCCAAACCGAGAGGATTCTGGGATGTTTGTGGTTTTTTGGTAATAACTCTGGAAGGAAACGTCGCAGACCCAACAAGGTGGTACTCGTACTGCTCGCCTCATCGAGAGGAATCCAAAGATATGAGTGGTTAAGCTATGGGATATAAAATGGACGATCGACCAATAAAACAACATGTATTATGGGGTTGAATGCTTTTTTCTTTTCACAAAAAAAAAACAAAAGCAGTCATGCAAATATCTTATTTAACACAGCACAGCAAAATCTGTTGCACCATTCAATCCCGCTCATCCAGACGGGGAGAATTAAATCGCATTTATTCGATGCGACGTTCCTTTTGGGATTTAATGAACCACAACATATTGACCCCAAACCGAGAGGATTCTGGGATGTTTGTGGTTTTTTGGTAATAACTCTGGAAGGAAACGTCGGAGACCCACCAAGGTGGTACTCGTACTGCTCGCCTCATCGAGAGGAATCCAAAGATATGAGTGGTTAAGCTATGGGATATAAAATGGACGATCGACCAATAAAACAACATGTATTATGGGGTTGAATGCTTTTTTCTATTCACAAAATAAAACAAAAGCAGTCATGCAAATATCTTATTTAACACAGCACAGCAAAATCAGTTGCACCATTCAATCCCGCTCGTCCAGACGGGGAGAATTCAATCACATTTCTTCGATGCGACGTTTCTTATGGGATTGAATGAGCGACAACATTTTGACCCCAAAACGAGAGGATTCTGGGATGTTTGTGGTTTTTTGGTAATAACTCTGGAAGAAAACGTCGCAGACCCATCATGGTGGTACTCGTACTGCTCGCCTTATCGAGAGGAATCCAAAGATATGAGTGGTTAAGCTATGGGATATAAAATGGACGATCGACCAATAAAACAACATGTATTATGGGGTTGAATGCTTTTTTCTATTCACAAAATAAAACAAAAGCAGTCATGCAAATATCTTATTTAACACAGCACAGCAAAATGTGTTGCACCATTCAATCCCACTCATCCAGTCGGGGAGAATTAAATCGCATTCATTCGATGCGACGTTTCTTATGGGATTTAATGAACGACAACATTTTGACCCCAAACCGAGAGGATTCTGGGATGTTTGTGTTTTTTTTGTAATAACTCTGGAAGGAAACGTCGCAGCCCCATCAAGGTGGTATTCGTATGGCTCGCCTCATCGAGAGGAATCCAAAGATATGAGTGATTAAGCTATGGGATATGAAATGGACGATCGACCAATAAAACAACATGTATTATGGGGTTGAATGCTTTTTTCTATTCACAAAATAAAACAAAAGCAGTCATGCAAATATCTTATTTAACACAGCACAGCAAAATGTGTTGCACCATTCAATCCCACTCATCCAGTCGGGGAGAATTAAATCGCATTCATTCGCTGCGACGTTTCTTATGGGATTTAATGAACGACAACATTTTGACCCCAAACCGAGAGGATTCTGGGATGTTTGTGTTTTTTTTGTAATAACTCTGGAAGGAAACGTCGCAGCCCCATCAAGGTGGTACTCGTACTGCTCGCCTCATCGAGAGGAATCCAAAGATATGAGTGATTAAGCTATGCGATATGAAATGGACGAGCGACCAATAAAACAACATGTATTATGGGGTTGAATGCTTTTTGCTATTCACAAAATAAAACAAAAGCAGTCATGCAAATATCTTATTTAACACAGCACAGCAAAATCTGTTGCACCATTCAATCCCGCTCATCCAGACGGGGAGAATTACATCGCATTTATTCGATGCGACGTTCCTTTTGGGATTTAATGAACCACAACATATTGACCCCAAACCGAGAGGATTCTGGGATGTTTGTGGTTTTTTGGTAATAACTCTGGAAGACAACGTCGGAGACCCATCAAGGTGGTACTCGTACTGCTCGCCTCATCGAGAGGAATCCAAAGATATGAGTGGTTAAGCTATGGGATATGAAATGGACGAGCGACCAACAAAACAACATGTATTATGGGGTTGAATGCTTTTTGCTATTCACAAATTAAAACAAAAGCAGTCATGCAAATATCTGATTTAACACAGCACAGCAAAATCAGTTGCACCATTCAATTCCGCTCGTCCAGACGGGGAGAATTCAATCACATTTATTCGATGCAACGTTTCTTACGGGATTGAATGAGCGACAACATTTTGACCCCAAACCGAGAGGATTCTGGGATGTTTGTGGTTTTTTGGTAATAACTCTGGAAGGAAACGTCGCAGACCCAACAAGGTGGTACTCGTACTGCTCGCCTCATCGAGAGGAATCCAAAGATATGAGTGGTTAAGCTATGGGATATAAAATGGACGATCGACCAATAAAACAACATGTATTATGGGGTTGAATGCTTTTTTCTTTTCACAAAAAAAAAACAAAAGCAGTCATGCAAATATCTTATTTAACACAGCACAGCAAAATCTGTTGCACCATTCAATCCCGCTCATCCAGACGGGGAGAATTAAATCGCATTTATTCGATGCGACGTTCCTTTTGGGATTTAATGAACCACAACATATTGACCCCAAACCGAGAGGATTCTGGGATGTTTGTGGTTTTTTGGTAATAACTCTGGAAGGAAACGTCGGAGACCCACCAAGGTGGTACTCGTACTGCTCGCCTCATCGAGAGGAATCCAAAGATATGAGTGGTTAAGCTATGGGATATAAAATGGACGATCGACCAATAAAACAACATGTATTATGGGGTTGAATGCTTTTTTCTATTCACAAAATAAAACAAAAGCAGTCATGCAAATATCTTATTTAACACAGCACAGCAAAATCAGTTGCACCATTCAATCCCGCTCGTCCAGACGGGGAGAATTCAATCACATTTATTCGATGCGACGTTTCTTATGGGATTGAATGAGCGACAACATTTTGACCCCAAACCGAGAGGATTCTGGGATGTTTGTGTTTTTTTTGTAATAACTCTGGAAGGAAACGTCTCAGCCCCATCAAGGTGGTATTCGTATGGCTCGCCTCATCGAGAGGAATCCAAAGATATGAGTGATTAAGCTATGGGATATGAAATGGACGATCGACCAATAAAACAACATGTATTATGGGGTTGAATGCTTTTTTCTATTCACAAAATAAAACAAAAGCAGTCATGCAAATATCTTATTTAACACAGCACAGCAAAATGTGTTGCACCATTCAATCCCACTCATCCAGTCGGGGAGAATTAAATCGCATTCATTCGATGCGACGTTTCTTATGGGATTTAATGAACGACAACATTTTGACCCCAAACCGAGAGGATTCTGGGATGTTTGTGTTTTTTTTGTAATAACTCTGGAAGGAACCGTCGCAGCCCCATCAAGGTGGTACTCGTACTGCTCGCCTCATCGAGAGGAATCCAACGATATGAGTGATTAAGCTATGGGATATGAAATGGACGAGCGACCAATAAAACAACATGTATTATGGGGTTGAATGCTTTTTGCTATTCACAAAATAAAACAAAAGCAGTCATGCAAATATCTTATTTAACAAAGCACAGGAAAATCAGTTGCACCATTCAATTCCGCTCGTCCAGACGGGGAGAATTCAATCACATTTATTCGATACGACGTTTCTTATGGGATTGAATGAGCGACAACATTTTGACCCCAAATCGAGAGGATTCTGGGATGTTTGTGGTTTTTTGGTAATAACTCTGGAAGAAAACGTCGCAGACCCATCATCGTGGTACTCGTACTGCTCGCCTCATCGAGAGGAATCCAAAGATATGAGTGGTTAAGCTATGGGATATAAAATGGACGATCGACCAATAAAACAACATGTATTATGGGGTTGAATGCTTTTTGCTATTCACAAAATAAAACAAAAGCAGTCATGCAAATATCTTATTTAACAAAGCACAGCAAAATGTGTTGCACCATTCAATCCCACTCATCCATTCGGGGAGAATTAAATCGCATTCATTCGATGCGACGTTTCTTATGGGATTTAATGAACGACAACATTTTGACCCCAAACCGAGAGGATTCTGGGATGTTTGTGTTTTTTTTGTAATAACTCTGGAAGGAAACGTCGCAGCCCCATCAAGGTGGTACTCGTACTGCTCGCCTCATCGAGAGGAATCCAAAGATATGAGTGATTAAGCTATGCGATATGAAATGGACGAGCGACCAATAAAACAACATGTATTATGGGGTTGAATGTTTTTTGCTATTCACAAAATAAAACAAAAGCAGTCATGCAAATATCTTATTTAACACAGCACAGCAAAATCTGTTGCACCATTCAATCCCGCTCATCCAGACGGGGAGAATTAAATCGCATTTATTCGATGCGACGTTCCTTTTGGGATTTAATGAACCACAACATATTGACCCCAAACCGAGAGGATTCTGGGATGTTTGTGGTTTTTTGGTAATAACTCTGGAAGACAACGTCGGAGACCCATCAAGGTGGTACTCGTACTGCTCGCCTCATCGAGAGGAATCCAAAGATATGAGTGGTTAAGCTATGGGATATGAAATGGACGAGCGACCAACAAAACAACATGTATTATGGGGTTGAATGCTTTTTGCTATTCACAAATTAAAACAAAAGCAGTCATGCAAATATATTATTTAACACAGCACAGCAAAATCAGTTGCACCATTCAATCCCGCTCGTCCAGACGGGGAGAATTCAATCACATTTATTCGATGCGACGTTTCTTATGGGATTGAATGAGCGACAACATTTTGACCCCAAAACGAGAGGATTCTGGGATGTTTGTGGTTTTTTGGTAATAACTCTGGAAGGAAACGTCGCAGCCCCATCAAGGTGTTACTCGTACTGCTCGCCTCATCGAGAGGAATCCAAAGATATGAGTGATTAAGCTATGGGATATGAAATGGACGAGCGACCAATAAAACAACATGTATTATGGGGTTGAATGCTTTTTGCTATTCACAAATTAAAACAAAAGCAGTCATGCAAATATCTTATTTAACACAGCACAGCAAAATCTGTTGCACCATTCAATCCCGCTCATCCAGACGGGGAGAATTAAATCGCATTTATTCGATGCGACGTTTCTTTTGGGATTTAATGAACCACAACATATTGACCCCAAACCGAGAGGATTCTGGGATGTTTGTGTTTTTTTTGTAATAACTCTGGAAGGAAACGTCGCAGCCCCATCAAGGTGGTACTCGTACTGCTCGCCTCATCGAGAGGAATCCAAAGATATGAGTGATTAAGCTATGCGATATGAAATGGACGAGCGACCAATAAAACAACATGTATTATGGGGTTGAATGTTTTTTGCTATTCACAAAATAAAACAAAAGCAGTCATGCAAATATCTTATTTAACACAGCACAGCAAAATCTGTTGCACCATTCAATCCCGCTCATCCAGACGGGGAGAATTAAATCGCATTTATTCGATGCGACGTTCCTTTTGGGATTTAATGAACCACAACATATTGACCCCAAACCGAGAGGATTCTGGGATGTTTGTGGTTTTTTGGTAATAACTCTGGAAGACAACGTCGGAGACCCATCAAGGTGGTACTCGTACTGCTCGCCTCATCGAGAGGAATCCAAAGATATGAGTGGTTAAGCTATGGGATATGAAATGGACGAGCGACCAACAAAACAACATGTATTATGGGGTTGAATGCTTTTTGCTATTCACAAATTAAAACAAAAGCAGTCATGCAAATATATTATTTAACACAGCACAGCAAAATCAGTTGCACCATTCAATCCCGCTCGTCCAGACGGGGAGAATTCAATCACATTTATTCGATGCGACGTTTCTTATGGGATTGAATGAGCGACAACATTTTGACCCCAAAACGAGAGGATTCTGGGATGTTTGTGGTTTTTTGGTAATAACTCTGGAAGGAAACGTCGCAGCCCCATCAAGGTGTTACTCGTACTGCTCGCCTCATCGAGAGGAATCCAAAGATATGAGTGATTAAGCTATGGGATATGAAATGGACGAGCGACCAATAAAACAACATGTATTATGGGGTTGAATGCTTTTTGCTATTCACAAATTAAAACAAAAGCAGTCATGCAAATATCTTATTTAACACAGCACAGCAAAATCTGTTGCACCATTCAATCCCGCTCATCCAGACGGGGAGAATTAAATCGCATTTATTCGATGCGACGTTTCTTTTGGGATTTAATGAACCACAACATATTGACCCCAAACCGAGAGGATTCTGGGATGTTTGTGGTTTTTTGGTAATAACTCTGGAAGACAACGTCGCAGACCCATCAAGGTGGTTCTCGTACTGCTCGCCTCATCGAGAGGAATCCAAAGATATGAGTGGTTAAGCTATGGGATATGAAATGGACGAGCGACCAATTAAACAACATGTATTATGGGGTTGAATGCTTTTTGCTATTCACAAATTAAAACAAAAGCAGTCATGCAAATATCTTATTTAACACAGCACAGCAAAATCTGTTGCACCATTCAATCCCGCTCATCCAGACGGGGAGAATTAAATCGCATTCATTCGATGCGACGTTTCTTATGGGATTTAATGAACGACAACATTTTGACCCCAAACCGAGAGGATTCTGGGATGTTTGTGTTTTTTTTGTAATAACTCTGGAAGGAAACGTCGCAGCCCCATCAAGGTGGTACTCGTACTGCTCGCCTCATCGAGAGGAATCCAAAGATATGAGTGGTTAAGCTATGCGATATGAAATGGACGAGCGACCAATAAAACAACATGTATTATGGGGTTGAATGCTTTTTGCTATTCACAAAATAAAACAAAAGCAGTCATGCAAATATCTTATTTAACACAGCACAGCAAAATCTGTTGCACCATTCAATCCCGCTCATCCAGACGGGGAGAATTACATCGCATTTATTCGATGCGACGTTCCTTTTGGGATTTAATGAACCACAACATATTGACCCCAAACCGAGAGGATTCTGGGATGTTTGTGGTTTTTTGGTAATAACTCTGGAAGACAACGTCGGAGACCCATCAAGGTGGTACTCGTACTGCTCGCCTCATCGAGAGGAATCCAAAGATATGAGTGGTTAAGCTATGGGATATGAAATGGACGAGCGACCAACAAAACAACATGTATTATGGGGTTGAATGCTTTTTGCTATTCACAAATTAAAACAAAAGCAGTCATGCAAATATATTATTTAACACAGCACAGCAAAATCAGTTGCACCATTCAATCCCGCTCGTCCAGACGGGGAGAATTCAATCACATTTATTCGATGCGACGTTTCTTATGGGATTGAATGAGCGACAACATTTTGACCCCAAAACGAGAGGATTCTGGGATGTTTGTGGTTTTTTGGTAATAACTCTGGAAGGAAACGTCGCAGCCCCATCAAGGTGTTACTCGTACTGCTCGCCTCATCGAGAGGAATCCAAAGATATGAGTGATTAAGCTATGGGATATGAAATGGACGAGCGACCAATAAAACAACATGTATTATGGGGTTGAATGCTTTTTGCTATTCACAAATTAAAACAAAAGCAGTCATGCAAATATCTTATTTAACACAGCACAGCAAAATCTGTTGCACCATTCAATCCCGCTCATCCAGACGGGGAGAATTAAATCGCATTTATTCGATGCGACGTTTCTTTTGGGATTTAATGAACCACAACATATTGACCCCAAACCGAGAGGATTCTGGGATGTTTGTGTTTTTTTTGTAATAACTCTGGAAGGAAACGTCGCAGCCCCATCAAGGTGGTACTCGTACTGCTCGCCTCATCGAGAGGAATCCAAAGATATGAGTGATTAAGCTATGCGATATGAAATGGACGAGCGACCAATAAAACAACATGTATTATGGGGTTGAATGTTTTTTGCTATTCACAAAATAAAACAAAAGCAGTCATGCAAATATCTTATTTAACACAGCACAGCAAAATCTGTTGCACCATTCAATCCCGCTCATCCAGACGGGGAGAATTAAATCGCATTTATTCGATGCGACGTTCCTTTTGGGATTTAATGAACCACAACATATTGACCCCAAACCGAGAGGATTCTGGGATGTTTGTGGTTTTTTGGTAATAACTCTGGAAGACAACGTCGGAGACCCATCAAGGTGGTACTCGTACTGCTCGCCTCATCGAGAGGAATCCAAAGATATGAGTGGTTAAGCTATGGGATATGAAATGGACGAGCGACCAACAAAACAACATGTATTATGGGGTTGAATGCTTTTTGCTATTCACAAATTAAAACAAAAGCAGTCATGCAAATATATTATTTAACACAGCACAGCAAAATCAGTTGCACCATTCAATCCCGCTCGTCCAGACGGGGAGAATTCAATCACATTTATTCGATGCGACGTTTCTTATGGGATTGAATGAGCGACAACATTTTGACCCCAAAACGAGAGGATTCTGGGATGTTTGTGGTTTTTTGGTAATAACTCTGGAAGGAAACGTCGCAGCCCCATCAAGGTGTTACTCGTACTGCTCGCCTCATCGAGAGGAATCCAAAGATATGAGTGATTAAGCTATGGGATATGAAATGGACGAGCGACCAATAAAACAACATGTATTATGGGGTTGAATGCTTTTTGCTATTCACAAATTAAAACAAAAGCAGTCATGCAAATATCTTATTTAACACAGCACAGCAAAATCTGTTGCACCATTCAATCCCGCTCATCCAGACGGGGAGAATTAAATCGCATTTATTCGATGCGACGTTTCTTTTGGGATTTAATGAACCACAACATATTGACCCCAAACCGAGAGGATTCTGGGATGTTTGTGGTTTTTTGGTAATAACTCTGGAAGACAACGTCGCAGACCCATCAAGGTGGTTCTCGTACTGCTCGCCTCATCGAGAGGAATCCAAAGATATGAGTGGTTAAGCTATGGGATATGAAATGGACGAGCGACCAATTAAACAACATGTATTATGGGGTTGAATGCTTTTTGCTATTCACAAATTAAAACAAAAGCAGTCATGCAAATATCTTATTTAACACAGCACAGCAAAATCTGTTGCACCATTCAATCCCGCTCATCCAGACGGGGAGAATTAAATCGCATTCATTCGATGCGACGTTTCTTATGGGATTTAATGAACGACAACATTTTGACCCCAAACCGAGAGGATTCTGGGATGTTTGTGTTTTTTTTGTAATAACTCTGGAAGGAAACGTCGCAGCCCCATCAAGGTGGTACTCGTACTGCTCGCCTCATCGAGAGGAATCCAAAGATATGAGTGGTTAAGCTATGCGATATGAAATGGACGAGCGACCAATAAAACAACATGTATTATGGGGTTGAATGCTTTTTGCTATTCACAAAATAAAACAAAAGCAGTCATGCAAATATCTTATTTAACACAGCACAGCAAAATCTGTTGCACCATTCAATCCCGCTCATCCAGACGGGGAGAATTACATCGCATTTATTCGATGCGACGTTCCTTTTGGGATTTAATGAACCACAACATATTGACCCCAAACCGAGAGGATTCTGGGATGTTTGTGGTTTTTTGGTAATAACTCTGGAAGACAACGTCGGAGACCCATCAAGGTGGTACTCGTACTGCTCGCCTCATCGAGAGGAATCCAAAGATATGAGTGGTTAAGCTATGGGATATGAAATGGACGAGCGACCAACAAAACAACATGTATTATGGGGTTGAATGCTTTTTGCTATTCACAAATTAAAACAAAAGCAGTCATGCAAATATCTGATTTAACACAGCACAGCAAAATCAGTTGCACCATTCAATTCCGCTCGTCCAGACGGGGAGAATTCAATCACATTTATTCGATGCAACGTTTCTTACGGGATTGAATGAGCGACAACATTTTGACCCCAAACCGAGAGGATTCTGGGATGTTTGTGGTTTTTTGGTAATAACTCTGGAAGGAAACGTCGCAGACCCAACAAGGTGGTACTCGTACTGCTCGCCTCATCGAGAGGAATCCAAAGATATGAGTGGTTAAGCTATGGGATATAAAATGGACGATCGACCAATAAAACAACATGTATTATGGGGTTGAATGCTTTTTTCTTTTCACAAAAAAAAACAAAAGCAGTCATGCAAATATCTTATTTAACACAGCACAGCAAAATCTGTTGCACCATTCAATCCCGCTCATCCAGACGGGGAGAATTAAATCGCATTTATTCGATGCGACGTTCCTTTTGGGATTTAATGAACCACAACATATTGACCCCAAACCGAGAGGATTCTGGGATGTTTGTGGTTTTTTGGTAATAACTCTGGAAGGAAACGTCGGAGACCCACCAAGGTGGTACTCGTACTGCTCGCCTCATCGAGAGGAATCCAAAGATATGAGTGGTTAAGCTATGGGATATAAAATGGACGATCGACCAATAAAACAACATGTATTATGGGGTTGAATGCTTTTTTCTATTCACAAAATAAAACAAAAGCAGTCATGCAAATATCTTATTTAACACAGCACAGCAAAATCAGTTGCACCATTCAATCCCGCTCGTCCAGACGGGGAGAATTCAATCACATTTATTCGATGCGACGTTTCTTATGGGATTGAATGAGCGACAACATTTTGACCCCAAAACGAGAGGATTCTGGGATGTTTGTGGTTTTTTGGTAATAACTCTGGAAGAAAACGTCGCAGACCCATCATGGTGGTACTCGTACTGCTCGCCTTATCGAGAGGAATCCAAAGATATGAGTGGTTAAGCTATGGGATATAAAATGGACGATCGACCAATAAAACAACATGTATTATGGGGTTGAATGCTTTTTTCTATTCACAAAATAAAACAAAAGCAGTCATGCAAATATCTTATTTAACACAGCACAGCAAAATGTGTTGCACCATTCAATCCCACTCATCCAGTCGGGGAGAATTAAATCGCATTCATTCGATGCGACGTTTCTTATGGGATTTAATGAACGACAACATTTTGACCCCAAACCGAGAGGATTCTGGGATGTTTGTGTTTTTTTTGTAATAACTCTGGAAGGAAACGTCGCAGCCCCATCAAGGTGGTATTCGTATGGCTCGCCTCATCGAGAGGAATCCAAAGATATGAGTGATTAAGCTATGGGATATGAAATGGACGAGCGACCAATAAAACAACATGTATTATGGGGTTGAATGCTTTTTGCTATTCACAAATTAAAACAAAAGCAGTCATGCAAATATCTTATTTAACACAGCACAGCAAAATCTGTTGCACCATTCAATCCCGCTCATCCAGACGGGGAGAATTAAATCGCATTTATTCGATGCGACGTTTCTTTTGGGATTTAATGAACCACAACATATTGACCCAAACCGAGAGGATTCTGGGATGTTTGTGGTTTTTTGGTAATAACTCTGGAAGACAACGTCGCAGACCCATCAAGGTGGTACTCGTACTGCTCGCCTCATCGAGAGGAATCCAAAGATATGAGTGGTTAAGCTATGGGATATGAAATGGACGAGCGACCAATAAAACAACATGTATTATGGGGTTGAATGCTTTTTGCTATTCACAAATTAAAACAAAAGCAGTCATGCAAATATATTATTTAACACAGCACAGCAAAATGTGTTGCACCATTCAATCCCACTCATCCAGTCGGGGAGAATTAAATCGCATTCATTCGATGCGACGTTTCTTATGGGATTTAATGAACGACAACATTTTGACCCCAAACCGAGAGGATTCTGGGATGTTTGTGTTTTTTTTGTAATAACTCTGGAAGGAAACGTCGCAGCCCCATCAAGGTGGTACTCGTACTGCTCGCCTCATCGAGAGGAATCCAAAGATATGAGTGATTAAGCTATGGGATATGAAATGGACGAGCGACCAATAAAACAACATGTATTATGGGGTTGAATGCTTTTTGCTATTCACAAAATAAAACAAAAGCAGTCATGCAAATATCTTATTTAACACAGCACAGCAAAATCTGTTGCAACATTCAATCCCGCTCATCCAGACGGGGAGAATTAAATCGCATTTATTCGATGGACGTTCCTTTTGGGATTTAATGAACCACAACATATTGACCCCAAACCGAGAGGATTCTGGGATGTTTGTGGTTTTTTGGTAATAACTCTGGAAGACAACGTCGGAGACCCATCAAGGTGGTATTCGTACTGCTCGCCTCATCGAGAGGAATCCAAAGATATGAGTGGTTAAGCTTTGGGATATGAAATGGACGAGCGACCAATAAAACAACATGTATTATGGGGTTGAATGCTTTTTGCTATTCACAAATTAAAACAAAAGCAGTAATGCAAATATATTATTTAACACAGCACAGCAAAATCAGTTGCACCATTCAATCCCGCTCGTCCAGACGGGGAGAATTCAATCACATTTATTCGATGCGACGTTTCTTATGGGATTGAATGAGCGACAACATTTTGACCCCAAACGAGAGGATTCTGGGATGTTTGTGGTTTTTTGGTAATAACTCTGGAAGAAAACGTCGCAGTCCCATCATGGTGGTACTCGTACTGCTCGCCTTATCGAGAGGAATCCAAAGATATGAGTGGTTAAGCTATGGGATATAAAATGGACGATCGACCAATAAAACAACATGTATTATGGGGTTGAATGCTTTTTTCTATTCACAAAATAAAACAAAAGCAGTCATGCAAATATCTTATTTAACACAGCACAGCAAAATGTGTTGCACCATTCAATCCCACTCATCCAGTCGGGGAGAATTAAATCGCATTCATTCGATGCGACGTTTCTTATGGGATTTAATGAACGACAACATTTTGACCCCAAACCGAGAGGATTCTGGGATGTTTGTGTTTTTTTTGTAATAACTCTGGAAGGAACCGTCGCAGCCCCATCAAGGTGGTACTCGTACTGCTCGCCTCATCGAGAGGAATCCAACGATATGAGTGATTAAGCTATGGGATATGAAATGGACGAGCGACCAATAAAACAACATGTATTATGGGGTTGAATGCTTTTTGCTATTCACAAAATAAAACAAAAGCAGTCATGCAAATATCTTATTTAACAAAGCACAGGAAAATCAGTTGCACCATTCAATTCCGCTCGTCCAGACGGGGAGAATTCAATCACATTTATTCGATGCGACGTTTCTTATGGGATTGAATGAGCGACAACATTTTGACCCCAAATCGAGAGGATTCTGGGATGTTTGTGGTTTTTTGGTAATAACTCTGGAAGAAAACGTCGCAGACCCATCATCGTGGTACTCGTACTGCTCGCCTCATCGAGAGGAATCCAAAGATATGAGTGGTTAAGCTATGGGATATAAAATGGACGATCGACCAATAAAACAACATGTATTATGGGGTTGAATGCTTTTTGCTATTCACAAAATAAAACAAAAGCAGTCATGCAAATATCTTATTTAACAAAGCACAGCAAAATCAGTTGCACCATTCAATTCCGCTCGTCCAGACGGGGAGAATTCAATCACATTTATTCGATGCGACGTTTCTTATGGGATTGAATGAGCGACAACATTTTGACCCCAAATCGAGAGGATTCTGGGATGTTTGTGGTTTTTT
This sequence comes from Petromyzon marinus, assembly GCF_048934315.1. Lineage (NCBI taxonomy): Eukaryota > Metazoa > Chordata > Hyperoartia > Petromyzontiformes > Petromyzontidae > Petromyzon > Petromyzon marinus. The sequence continues at coordinate 24,452,037 of NC_133689.1, forward strand.
GGTAATAACTCTGGAAGAAAACGTCGCAGACCCATCATGGTGGTACTCGTACTGCTCGCCTCATCGAGAGGCATCCAAAAGATATAAGTGGTTAAGCTATGGGATATAAAATGGACGATCGACCAATAAAACAACATGTATTATGGGGTTGAATGCTTTTTTCTATTCACAAAATTAAACAAAAGCAGTCATGCAAATATCTTATTTAACACAGCACAGCAAAATCAGTTGCACCATTCAATTCCGCTCGTCCAGATGGGGAGAATTCAATCACATTCATTCGATGCGACGTTTCTCATGGGATTTAATGAGCGACAACATTTTGACCCCAAACGAGAGGATTCTGGGATGTTTGTGGTTTTTTGGTAATAACTCTGGAAGAAAACGTCGCAGACCCATCATGGTGGTACTCGTACTGCTCGCCTTATCGAGAGGAATCCAAAGATATGAGTGGTTAAGCTATGGGATATAAAATGGACGATCGACCAATAAAACAACATGTATTATGGGGTTGAATGCTTTTTTCTATTCACAAAATAAAACAAAAGCAGTCATGCAAATATCTTATTTAACACAGCACAGCAAAATGTGTTGCACCATTCAATCCCACTCATCCAGTCGGGGAGAATTAAATCGCATTCATTCGATGCGACGTTTCTTATGGGATTTAATGAACGACAACATTTTGACCCCAAACCGAGAGGATTCTGGGATGTTTGTGTTTTTTTTGTAATAACTCTGGAAGGAACCGTCGCAGCCCCATCAAGGTGGTACTCGTACTGCTCGCCTCATCGAGAGGAATCCAAAGATATGAGTGATTAAGCTATGGGATATGAAATGGACGAGCGACCAATAAAACAACATGTATTATGGGGTTGAATGCTTTTTGCTATTCACAAATTAAAACAAAAGCAGTCATGCAAATATCTTATTTAACACAGCACAGCAAAATCTGTTGTACCATTCAATCCCGCTCATCCAGACGGGGAGAATTAAATCGCATTTATTCGATGCGACGTTTCTTTTGGGATTTAATGAACCACAACATATTGACCCAAACCGAGAGGATTCTGGGATGTTTGTGGTTTTTTGGTAATAACTCTGGAAGACAACGTCGCAGACCCATCAAGGTGGTACTCGTACTGCTCGCCTCATCGAGAGGAATCCAAAGATATGAGTGGTTAAGCTATGGGATATGAAATGGACGAGCGACCAATAAAACAACATGTATTATGGGGTTGAATGCTTTTTGCTATTCACAAATTAAAACAAAAGCAGTCATGCAAATATATTATTTAACACAGCACAGCAAAATGTGTTGCACCATTCAATCCCACTCATCCAGTCGGGGAGAATTAAATCGCATTCATTCGATGCGACGTTTCTTATGGGATTTAATGAACGACAACATTTTGACCCCAAACCGAGAGGATTCTGGGATGTTTGTGTTTTTTTTGTAATAACTCTGGAAGGAAACGTCGCAGCCCCATCAAGGTGGTACTCGTACTGCTCGCCTCATCGAGAGGAATCCAAAGATATGAGTGATTAAGCTATGGGATATGAAATGGATGAGCGACCAATAAAACAACATGTATTATGGGGTTGAATGCTTTTTGCTATTCACAAAATAAAACAAAAGCAGTCATGCAAATATCTTATTTAACACAGCACAGCAAAATCTGTTGCAACATTCAATCCCGCTCATCCAGACGGGGAGAATTAAATCGCATTTATTCGATGGACGTTCCTTTTGGGATTTAATGAACCACAACATATTGACCCCAAACCGAGAGGATTCTGGGATGTTTGTGGTTTTTTGGTAATAACTCTGGAAGACAACGTCGCAGACCCATCAAGGTGGTACTCGTACTGCTCGCCTCATCGAGAGGAATCCAAAGATATGAGTGGTTAAGCTATGGGATATGAAATGGACGAGCGACCAATAAAACAACATGTATTATGGGGTTGAATGCTTTTTGCTATTCACAAATTAAAACAAAAGCAGTAATGCAAATATATTATTTAACACAGCACAGCAAAATCAGTTGCACCATTCAATCCCGCTCGTCCAGACGGGGAGAATTCAATCACATTTATTCGATGCGACGTTTCTTATGGGATTGAATGAGCGACAACATTTTGACCCCAAACGAGAGGATTCTGGGATGTTTGTGGTTTTTTGGTAATAACTCTGGAAGAAAACGTCGCAGTCCCATCATGGTGGTACTCGTACTGCTCGCCTTATCGAGAGGAATCCAAAGATATGAGTGGTTAAGCTATGGGATATAAAATGGACGATCGACCAATAAAACAACATGTATTATGGGGTTGAATGCTTTTTTCTATTCACAAAATAAAACAAAAGCAGTCATGCAAATATCTTATTTAACACAGCACAGCAAAATGTGTTGCACCATTCAATCCCACTCATCCAGTCGGGGAGAATTAAATCGCATTCATTCGATGCGACGTTTCTTATGGGATTTAATGAACGACAACATTTTGACCCCAAACCGAGAGGATTCTGGGATGTTTGTGTTTTTTTTGTAATAACTCTGGAAGGAACCGTCGCAGCCCCATCAAGGTGGTACTCGTACTGCTCGCCTCATCGAGAGGAATCCAACGATATGAGTGATTAAGCTATGGGATATGAAATGGACGAGCGACCAATAAAACAACATGTATTATGGGGTTGAATGCTTTTTGCTATTCACAAAATAAAACAAAAGCAGTCATGCAAATATCTTATTTAACAAAGCACAGGAAAATCAGTTGCACCATTCAATTCCGCTCGTCCAGACGGGGAGAATTCAATCACATTTATTCGATGCGACGTTTCTTATGGGATTGAATGAGCGACAACATTTTGACCCCAAATCGAGAGGATTCTGGGATGTTTGTGGTTTTTTGGTAATAACTCTGGAAGAAAACGTCGCAGACCCATCATCGTGGTACTCGTACTGCTCGCCTCATCGAGAGGAATCCAAAGATATGAGTGGTTAAGCTATGGGATATAAAATGGACGATCGACCAATAAAACAACATGTATTATGGGGTTGAATGCTTTTTGCTATTCACAAAATAAAACAAAAGCAGTCATGCAAATATCTTATTTAACAAAGCACAGCAAAATCAGTTGCACCATTCAATTCCGCTCGTCCAGACGGGGAGAATTCAATCACATTTATTCGATGCGACGTTTCTTATGGGATTGAATGAGCGACAACATTTTGACCCCAAATCGAGAGGATTCTGGGATGTTTGTGGTTTTTTGGTAATAACTCTGGAAGAAAACGTCGCAGACCCATCATGGTGGTACTCGTACTGCTCGCCTCATCGAGAGGCATCCAAAGATATAAGTGGTTAAGCTATGGGATATAAAATGGACGATCGACCAATAAAACAACATGTATTATGGGGTTGAATGCTTTTTTCTATTCACAAAATTAAACAAAAGCAGTCATGCAAATATCTTATTTAACACAGCACAGCAAAATCAGTTGCACCATTCAATTCCGCTCGTCCAGATGGGGAGAATTCAATCACATTCATTCGATGCGACGTTTCTCATGGGATTTAATGAGCGACAACATTTTGACCCCAAACGAGAGGATTCTGGGATGTTTGTGGTTTTTTGGTAATAACTCTGGAAGAAAACGTCGCAGACCCATCATGGTGGTACTCGTACTGCTCGCCTTATCGAGAGGAATCCAAAGATATGAGTGGTTAAGCTATGGGATATAAAATGGACGATCGACCAATAAAACAACATGTATTATGGGGTTGAATGCTTTTTTCTATTCACAAAATAAAACAAAAGCAGTCATGCAAATATCTTATTTAACACAGCACAGCAAAATGTGTTGCACCATTCAATCCCACTCATCCAGTCGGGGAGAATTAAATCGCATTCATTCGATGCGACGTTTCTTATGGGATTTAATGAACGACAACATTTTGACCCCAAACCGAGAGGATTCTGGGATGTTTGTGTTTTTTTTGTAATAACTCTGGAAGGAACCGTCGCAGCCCCATCAAGGTGGTACTCGTACTGCTCGCCTCATCGAGAGGAATCCAAAGATATGAGTGATTAAGCTATGGGATATGAAATGGACGAGCGACCAATAAAACAACATGTATTATGGGGTTGAATGCTTTTTGCTATTCACAAAATAAAACAAAAGCAGTCATGCAAATATCTTATTTAACAAAGCACAGGAAAATCAGTTGCACCATTCAATTCCGCTCGTCCAGACGGGGAGAATTCAATCACATTTATTCGATGCGACGTTTCTTATGGGATTGAATGAGCGACAACATTTTGACCCCAAATCGAGAGGATTCTGGGATGTTTGTGGTTTTTTGGTAATAACTCTGGAAGAAAACGTCGCAGACCCATCATCGTGGTACTCGTACTGCTCGCCTCATCGAGAGGAATCCAAAGATAAGAGTGGTTAAGCTATGGGATATAAAATGGACGATCGACCAATAAAACAACATGTATTATGGGGTTGAATGCTTTTTGCTATTCACAAAATAAAACAAAAGCAGTCATGCAAATATCTTATTTAACAAAGCACAGCAAAATCAGTTGCACCATTCAATTCCGCTCGTCCAGACGGGGAGAATTCAATCACATTTATTCGATGCGACGTTTCTTATGGGATTGAATGAGCGACAACATTTTGACCCCAAACCGAGAGGATTCTGGGATGTTTGTGTTTTTTTTGTAATAACTCTGGAAGGAACCGTCGCAGCCCCATCAAGGTGGTACTCGTACTGCTCGACTCATCGAGAGGAATCCAAAGATATGAGTGATTAAGCTATGGGATATGAAATGGACGAGCGACCAATAAAACAACATGTATTATGGGGTTGAATGCTTTTTGCTATTCACAAAATAAAACAAAAGCAGTCATGCAAATATCTTATTTAACAAAGCACAGGAAAATCAGTTGCACCATTCAATTCCGCTCGTCCAGACGGGGAGAATTCAATCACATTTATTCGATGCGACGTTTCTTATGGGATTGAATGAGCGACAACATTTTGACCCCAAATCGAGAGGATTCTGGGATGTTTGTGGTTTTTTGGTAATAACTCTGGAAGAAAACGTCGCAGACCCATCATCGTGGTACTCGTACTGCTCGCCTCATCGAGAGGAATCCAAAGATATGAGTGGTTAAGCTATGGGATATAAAATGGACGATCGACCAATAAAACAACATGTATTATGGGGTTGAATGCTTTTTGCTATTCACAAAATAAAACAAAAGCAGTCATGCAAATATCTTATTTAACAAAGCACAGCAAAATCAGTTGCACCATTCAATTCCGCTCGTCCAGACGGGGAGAATTCAATCACATTTATTCGATGCGACGTTTCTTATGGGATTGAATGAGCGACAACATTTTGACCCTAAATCGAGAGGATTCTGGGATGTTTGTGGTTTTTTGGTAATAACTCTGGAAGAAAACGTCGCAGACCCATCATGGTGGTACTCGTACTGCTCGCCTCATCGAGAGGCATCCAAAGATATAAGTGGTTAAGCTATGGGATATAAAATGGACGATCGACCAATAAAACAACATGTATTATGGGGTTGAATGCTTTTTGCTATTCACAAAATAAAACAAAAGCAGTCATGCAAATATCTTATTTAACACAGCACAGCAAAATCAGTTGCACCATTCAATTCCGCTCGTCCAGATGGGGAGAATTCAATCACATTCATTCGATGCGACGTTTCTCATGGGATTTAATGAGCGACAACATTTTGACCCCAAACGAGAGGATTCTGGGATGTTTGTGGTTTTTTGGTAATAACTCTGGAAGAAAACGTCGCAGACCCATCATGGTGGTACTCGTACTGCTCGCCTTATCGAGAGGAATCCAAAGATATGAGTGGTTAAGCTATGGGATATAAATTGGACGATCGACCAATAAAACAACATGTATTATGGGGTTGAATGCTTTTTTCTATTCACAAAATAAAACAAAAGCAGTCATGCAAATATCTTATTTAACATAGCACAGCAAAATGTGTTGCACCATTCAATCCCACTCATCCAGTCGGGGAGAATTAAATCGCATTCATTCGATGCGACGTTTCTTATGGGATTTAATGAACGACAACATTTTGACCCCAAACCGAGAGGATTCTGGGATGTTTGTGGTTTTTTTGTAATAACTCTGGAAGGAACCGTCGCAGCCCCATCAAGGTGGTACTCGTACTGCTCGCCTCATCGAGAGGAATCCAAAGATATGAGTGATTAAGCTATGGGATATGAAATGGACGAGCGACCAATAAAACAACATGTATTATGGGGTTGAATGCTTTTTGCTATTCACAAAATAAAACAAAAGCAGTCATGCAAATATCTTATTTAACAAAGCACAGGAAAATCAGTTGCACCATTCAATTCCGCTCGTCCAGACGGGGAGAATTCAATCACATTTATTCGATGCGACGTTTCTTATGGGATTGAATGAGCGACAACATTTTGACCCCAAATCGAGAGGATTCTGGGATGTTTGTGGTTTTTTGGTAATAACTCTGGAAGAAAACGTCGCAGACCCATCATCGTGGTACTCGTACTGCTCGCCTCATCGAGAGGAATCCAAAGATATGAGTGGTTAAGCTATGGGATATAAAATGGACGATCGACCAATAAAACAACATGTATTATGGGGTTGAATGCTTTTTGCTATTCACAAAATAAAACAAAAGCAGTCATGCAAATATCTTATTTAACACAGCACAGCAAAATCAGTTGCACCATTCAATTCCGCTCGTCCAGATGGGGAGAATTCAATCACATTCATTCGATGCGACGTTTCTCATGGGATTTAATGAGCGACAACATTTTGACCCCAAACCGAGAGGATTCTGGGATGTTTGTGGTTTTTTTGTAATAACTCTGGAAGCAAACGTCGCAGACCCATCAAGGTGGTACTCCTACTGCTCGCCTCATCGAGAGGAATCCAAATTTATGAGTGGTTAAGCTATGGGATATGAAATGGACGAGCGACCAATAAAACAACATGTATTATGGGGTTGAATACTTTTTTGCTATTCACAAAATAAAACAAAAGCAGTAATGCAAATTTCTTATTTAACACAGCACAGCAAAATCAGTTGCACCATTCAATTCCGCTCATCCAGACGGGGAGAATTCAATCACATTAATTCGATGCGACGTTTCTTATGGGATTGAATGAGCGACAACATTTTGACGCCAAACCGAGAGGATTCTGGGATGTTTGTGTTTTTTTTGTAATAACTCTGGAAGGAAACGTCGCAGACCCATCAAGGTGGTACTCCTACTGCTCGCCTCATCGAGAGGAATCCAAAGTTATGAGTGGTTAAGCTATGGGATATGAAATGGACGAGCGACCAATAAAACAACATGTATTATGGGGTTGAATACTTTTTGCTATTCACAAAATAAAACAAAAGCAGTAATGCAAATTTCTTATCTATCACAGCACAGCAAAATCAGTTGCACCATTCAATTCCGCTCGTCCAGACGGGGAGAATTCAATCACATTCATTCGATGCGACGTTTCTTATGGGATTGAATGAGCGACAACATTTTGACGCCAAACCGAGAGGATTCTGGGATGTTTGTGGTTTTTTTGTAATAACTCTGGAAGGAAACGTCGCAGACCCATCAAGGTGGTACTCCTACTGCTCGCCTCATCGAGAGGAATCCAAAGTTATGAGTGGTTAAGCTATGGGATATGAAATGGACGAGCGACCAATAAAACAACATGTATTATGGGGTTGAATACTTTTTGCTATTCACAAAATAAAACAAAAGCAGTAATGCAAATTTCTTATTTAACACAGCACAGCAAAATCAGTTGCACCATTCAATTCCGCTCGTCCAGACGGGGAGAATTCAATCACATTCATTCGATGCGACGTTTCTTATGGGATTGAATGAGCGACAACATTTTGACGCCAAACCGAGAGGATTCTTTGATGTTTTTGGTTTTTTTGTAATAACTCTGGAAGGAAACGTCGCAGACCCATCAAGGTGGTACTCGTACTGCTCGCCTCATCGAGAGGAATCCAAAGATATGAGTGGTTAAGCTATGGGATATAAATTGGACGATCGACCAATAAAACAACATGTATTATGGGGTTGAATGCTTTTTTCTATTCACAAAATAAAACAAAAGCAGTCATGCAAATATCTTATTTAACATAGCACAGCAAAATGTGTTGCACCATTCAATCCCACTCATCCAGTCGGGGAGAATTAAATCGCATTCATTCGATGCGACGTTTCTTATGGGATTTAATGAACGACAACATTTTGACCCCAAACCGAGAGGATTCTGGGATGTTTGTGGTTTTTTTGTAATAACTCTGGAAGGAACCGTCGCAGCCCCATCAAGGTGGTACTCGTACTGCTCGCCTCATCGAGAGGAATCCAAAGATATGAGTGATTAAGCTATGGGATATGAAATGGACGAGCGACCAATAAAACAACATGTATTATGGGGTTGAATGCTTTTTGCTATTCACAAAATAAAACAAAAGCAGTCATGCAAATATCTTATTTAACAAAGCACAGGAAAATCAGTTGCACCATTCAATTCCGCTCGTCCAGACGGGGAGAATTCAATCACATTTATTCGATGCGACGTTTCTTATGGGATTGAATGAGCGACAACATTTTGACCCCAAATCGAGAGGATTCTGGGATGTTTGTGGTTTTTTGGTAATAACTCTGGAAGAAAACGTCGCAGACCCATCATCGTGGTACTCGTACTGCTCGCCCCATCGAGAGGAATCCAAAGATATGAGTGGTTAAGCTATGGGATATAAAATGGACGATCGACCAATAAAACAACATGTATTATGGGGTTGAATGCTTTTTGCTATTCACAAAATAAAACAAAAGCAGTCATGCAAATATCTTATTTAACACAGCACAGCAAAATCAGTTGCACCATTCAATTCCGCTCGTCCAGATGGGGAGAATTCAATCACATTCATTCGATGCGACGTTTCTCATGGGATTTAATGAGCGACAACATTTTGACCCCAAACCGAGAGGATTCTGGGATGTTTGTGGTTTTTTTGTAATAACTCTGGAAGCAAACGTCGCAGACCCATCAAGGTGGTACTCCTACTGCTCGCCTCATCGAGAGGAATCCAAATTTATGAGTGGTTAAGCTATGGGATATGAAATGGACGAGCGACCAATAAAACAACATGTATTATGGGGTTGAATACTTTTTTGCTATTCACAAAATAAAACAAAAGCAGTAATGCAAATTTCTTATTTAACACAGCACAGCAAAATCAGTTGCACCATTCAATTCCGCTCATCCAGACGGGGAGAATTCAATCACATTAATTCGATGCGACGTTTCTTATGGGATTGAATGAGCGACAACATTTTGACGCCAAACCGAGAGGATTCTGGGATGTTTGTGTTTTTTTTGTAATAACTCTGGAAGGAAACGTCGCAGACCCATCAAGGTGGTACTCCTACTGCTCGCCTCATCGAGAGGAATCCAAAGTTATGAGTGGTTAAGCTATGGGATATGAAATGGACGAGCGACCAATAAAACAACATGTATTATGGGGTTGAATACTTTTTGCTATTCACAAAATAAAACAAAAGCAGTAATGCAAATTTCTTATCTATCACAGCACAGCAAAATCAGTTGCACCATTCAATTCCGCTCGTCCAGACGGGGAGAATTCAATCACATTCATTCGATGCGACGTTTCTTATGGGATTGAATGAGCGACAACATTTTGACGCCAAACCGAGAGGATTCTGGGATGTTTGTGGTTTTTTTGTAATAACTCTGGAAGGAAACGTCGCAGACCCATCAAGGTGGTACTCCTACTGCTCGCCTCATCGAGAGGAATCCAAAGTTATGAGTGGTTAAGCTATGGGATATGAAATGGACGAGCGACCAATAAAACAACATGTATTATGGGGTTGAATACTTTTTGCTATTCACAAAATAAAACAAAAGCAGTAATGCAAATTTCTTATTTAACACAGCACAGCAAAATCAGTTGCACCATTCAATTCCGCTCGTCCAGACGGGGAGAATTCAATCACATTCATTCGATGCGACGTTTCTTATGGGATTGAATGAGCGACAACATTTTGACGCCAAACCGAGAGGATTCTTTGATGTTTTTGGTTTTTTTGTAATAACTCTGGAAGGAAACGTCGCAGACCCATCAAGGTGGTACTCGTACTGCTCGCCTCATCGAGAGAAATCCAAAGATATGAGTGATTAAGCTATGGGATATGAAATGGACGAGCGACCAATAAAACAACATGTATTATGGGGTTGAATGCTTTTTGCTATTCACAAAATAAAACAAAAGCAGTCATGCAAATATCTTATTTAACACAGCACAGCAAACTCAGTTGCACCATTCAATTCCGCTCATCCAGACGGGGAGAATTCAATCACATTTATTCGATGCGACGTTTCTTATGGGATTGAATGAGCGACAACATTTTGACCCCAAACCGAGAGGATTCTGGGATGTTTGTGGTTTTTTTGTAATAACTCTGGAAGGAAACGTCGCAGACCCATCAAGGTGGTACTCCTACTGCTCGCCTCATCGAGAGGAATCCAAATTTATGAGTGGTTAAGCTATGGGATATGAAATGGACGAGCGACCAATAAAACAACATGTATTATGGGGTTGAATACTTTTTTGCTATTCACAAAATAAAACAAAAGCAGTAATGCAAATTTCTTATTTAACACAGCACAGCAAAATCAGTTGCACCATTCAATTCCGCTCGTCCAGACGGGGAGAATTCAATCACATTAATTCGATGCGACGTTTCTTATGGGATTGAATGAGCGACAACATTTTGACGCCAAACCGAGAGGATTCTGGGATGTTTGTGTTTTTTTTGTAATAACTCTGGAAGGAAACGTCGCAGACCCATCAAGGTGGTACTCCTACTGCTCGCCTCATCGAGAGGAATCCAAAGTTATGAGTGGTTAAGCTATGGGATATGAAATGGACGAGCGACCAATAAAACAACATGTTTTATGGGGTTGAATACTTTTTGCTATTCACAAAATAAAACAAAAGCAGTAATGCAAATTTCTTATCTATCACAGCACAGCAAAATCAGTTGCACCATTCAATTCCGCTCGTCCAGACGGGGAGAATTCAATCACATTCATTCGATGCGACGTTTCTTATGGGATTGAATGAGCGACAACATTTTGACGCCAAACCGAGAGGATTCTTTGATGTTTTTGGTTTTTTTGTAATAACTCTGGAAGGAAACGTCGCAGACCCATCAAGGTGGTACTCGTACTGCTCGCCTCATCGAGAGAAATCCAAAGATATGAGTGATTAAGCTATGGGATATGAAATGGACGAGCGACCAATAAAACAACATGTATTATGGGGTTGAATGCTTTTTGCTATTCACAAAATAAAACAAAAGCAGTCATGCAAATATCTTATTTAACACAGCACAGCAAACTCAGTTGCACCATTCAATTCCGCTCATCCAGACGGGGAGAATTCAATCACATTTATTCGATGCGACGTTTCTTATGGGATTGAATGAGCGACAACATTTTGACCCCAAACCGAGAGGATTCTGGGATGTTTGTGGTTTTTTTGTAATAACTCTGGAAGGAAACGTCGCAGACCCATCAAGGTGGTACTCCTACTGCTCGCCTCATCGAGAGGAATCCAAATTTATGAGTGGTTAAGCTATGGGATATGAAATGGACGAGCGACCAATAAAACAACATGTATTATGGGGTTGAATACTTTTTGCTATTCACAAAATAAAACAAAAGCAGTAATGCAAATTTCTTATTTAACACAGCACAGCAAAATCAGTTGCACCATTCAATTCCGCTCGTCCAGACGGGGAGAATTCAATCACATTTACTCGATGCGACGTTTCTTATGGGATTGAATGAGCGGCAACATTTTGACCCCAAACCGAGAGGATTCTGGGATGTTTGTGGTTTTTTTGTAATAACTCTGGAAGCAAATTTCGCAGACCCATCAAGGTGGTACTCCTACTGCTCGCCTCATCGAGAGGAATCCAAATTTATGAGTGGTTAAGCTATGGGATATGAAATGGACGAGCGACCAATAAAACAACATGTATTATGGGGTTGAATTATTTTTGCCATTCACAAAATAAAACAAAAGCAGTAATGCAAATTTCTTATTTAACACAGCACAGCAAAATCAGTTGCACCATTCAATTCCGCTCGTCCAGACGGGGAGAATTCAATCACATTCATTCGATGCGACGTTTCTTATGGGATTGAATGAGCGACAACATTTTGTCCCCAAACCGAGAGGATTCTGGGATGTTTGTGGTTTTTTGGTAATAACTCTGGAAGACAACGTCGCAGACCCATCAAGGTGGTACTCGTACTGCTCGCCTCATCGAGAGGAATCCAAAGATATGAGTGGTTAAGCTATGGGATATGAAATGGACGAGCGACCAATTAAACAACATGTATTATGGGGTTGAATGCTTTTTGCTATTCACAAATTAAAACAAAAGCAGTCATGCAAATATCTTATTTAACACAGCACAGCAAAATGTGTTGCACCATTCAATCCCACTCATCCAGTCGGGGAGAATTAAATCGCATTCATTCGATGCGACGTTTCTTATGGGATTTAATGAACGACAACATTTTGACCCCAAACCGAGAGGATTCTGGGATGTTTGTGTTTTTTTTGTAATAACTCTGGAAGGAAACGTCGCAGCCCCATCAAGGTGGTACTCGTACTGCTCGCCTCATCGAGAGGAATCCAAAGATATGAGTGATTAAGCTATGCGATATGAAATGGACGAGCGACCAATAAAACAACATGTATTATGGGGTTGAATGCTTTTTGCTATTCACAAAATAAAACAAAAGCAGTCATGCAAATATCTTATTTAACACAGCACAGCAAAATCTGTTGCACCATTCAATCCCGCTCATCCAGACGGGGAGAATTAAATCGCATTTATTCGATGCGACGTTCCTTTTGGGATTTAATGAACCACAACATATTGACCCCAAACCGAGAGGATTCTGGGATGTTTGTGGTTTTTTGGTAATAACTCTGGAAGACAACGTCGGAGACCCATCAAGGTGGTACTCGTACTGCTCGCCTCATCGAGAGGAATCCAAAGATATGAGTGGTTAAGCTATGGGATATGAAATGGACGAGCGACCAACAAAACAACATGTATTATGGGGTTGAATGCTTTTTGCTATTCACAAATTAAAACAAAAGCAGTCATGCAAATATCTGATTTAACACAGCACAGCAAAATCAGTTGCACCATTCAATTCCGCTCGTCCAGACGGGGAGAATTCAATCACATTTATTCGATGCAACGTTTCTTACGGGATTGAATGAGCGACAACATTTTGACCCCAAACCGAGAGGATTCTGGGATGTTTGTGGTTTTTTGGTAATAACTCTGGAAGGAAACGTCGCAGACCCATCAAGGTGGTACTCCTACTGCTCGCCTCATCGAGAGGAATCCAAAGTTATGAGTGGTTAAGCTATGGGATATGAAATGGACGAGCGACCAATAAAACAACATGTATTATGGGGTTGAATACTTTTTGCTATTCACAAAATAAAACAAAAGCAGTAATGCAAATTTCTTATTTAACACAGCACAGCAAAATCAGTTGCACCATTCAATTCCGCTCGTCCAGACGGGGAGAATTCAATCACATTCATTCGATGCGACGTTTCTTATGGGATTGAATGAGCGACAACATTTTGACGCCAAACCGAGAGGATTCTTTGATGTTTTTGGTTTTTTTGTAATAACTCTGGAAGGAAACGTCGCAGACCCATCAAGGTGGTACTCGTACTGCTCGCCTCATCGAGAGAAATCCAAAGATATGAGTGATTAAGCTATGGGATATGAAATGGACGAGCGACCAATAAAACAACATGTATTATGGGGTTGAATGCTTTTTGCTATTCACAAAATAAAACAAAAGCAGTCATGCAAATATCTTATTTAACACAGCACAGCAAACTCAGTTGCACCATTCAATTCCGCTCATCCAGACGGGGAGAATTCAATCACATTTATTCGATGCGACGTTTCTTATGGGATTGAATGAGCGACAACATTTTGACCCCAAACCGAGAGGATTCTGGGATGTTTGTGGTTTTTTTGTAATAACTCTGGAAGGAAACGTCGCAGACCCATCAAGGTGGTACTCCTACTGCTCGCCTCATCGAGAGGAATCCAAATTTATGAGTGGTTAAGCTATGGGATATGAAATGGACGAGCGACCAATAAAACAACATGTATTATGGGGTTGAATACTTTTTTGCTATTCACAAAATAAAACAAAAGCAGTAATGCAAATTTCTTATTTAACACAGCACAGCAAAATCAGTTGCACCATTCAATTCCGCTCGTCCAGACGGGGAGAATTCAATCACATTAATTCGATGCGACGTTTCTTATGGGATTGAATGAGCGACAACATTTTGACGCCAAACCGAGAGGATTCTGGGATGTTTGTGTTTTTTTTGTAATAACTCTGGAAGGAAACGTCGCAGACCCATCAAGGTGGTACTCCTACTGCTCGCCTCATCGAGAGGAATCCAAAGTTATGAGTGGTTAAGCTATGGGATATGAAATGGACGAGCGACCAATAAAACAACATGTTTTATGGGGTTGAATACTTTTTGCTATTCACAAAATAAAACAAAAGCAGTAATGCAAATTTCTTATCTATCACAGCACAGCAAAATCAGTTGCACCATTCAATTCCGCTCGTCCAGACGGGGAGAATTCAATCACATTCATTCGATGCGACGTTTCTTATGGGATTGAATGAGCGACAACATTTTGACGCCAAACCGAGAGGATTCTGGGATGTTTGTGGTTTTTTTGTAATAACTCTGGAAGGAAACGTCGCAGACCCATCAAGGTGGTACTCCTACTGCTCGCCTCATCGAGAGGAATCCAACGTTATGAGTGGTTAAGCTATGGGATATGAAATGGACGAGCGACCAATAAAACAACATGTATTATGGGGTTGAATACTTTTTGCTATTCACAAAATAAAACAAAAGCAGTAATGCAAATTTATTATTTAACACAGCACAGCAAAATCAGTTGCACCATTCAATTCCGCTCGTCCAGACGGGGAGAATTCAATCACATTCATTCGATGCGACGTTTCTTATGGGATTGAATGAGCGACAACATTTTGACGCCAAACCGAGAGGATTCTTTGATGTTTTTGGTTTTTTTGTAATAACTCTGGAAGGAAACGTCGCAGACCCATCAAGGTGGTACTCGTACTGCTCGCCTCATCGAGAGAAATCCAAAGATATGAGTGATTAAGCTATGGGATATGAAATGGACGAGCGACCAATAAAACAACATGTATTATGGGGTTGAATGCTTTTTGCTATTCACAAAATAAAACAAAAGCAGTCATGCAAATATCTTATTTAACACAGCACAGCAAACTCAGTTGCACCATTCAATTCCGCTCATCCAGACGGGGAGAATTCAATCACATTTATTCGATGCGACGTTTCTTATGGGATTGAATGAGCGACAACATTTTGACCCCAAACCAAGAGGATTCTGGGATGTTTGTGGTTTTTTTGTAATAACTCTGGAAGGAAACGTCGCAGACCCATCAAGGTGGTACTCCTACTGCTCGCCTCATCGAGAGGAATCCAAATTTATGAGTGGTTAAGCTATGGGATATGAAATGGACGAGCGACCAATAAAACAACATGTATTATGGGGTTGAATACTTTTTGCTATTCACAAAATAAAACAAAAGCAGTAATGCAAATTTCTTATTTAACACAGCACAGCAAAATCAGTTGCACCATTCAATTCCGCTCGTCCAGACGGGGAGAATTCAATCACATTTACTCGATGCGACGTTTCTTATGGGATTGAATTAGCGACAACATTTTGACCCCAAACCGAGAGGATTCTGGGATGTTTGTGGTTTTTTTGTAATAACTCTGGAAGCAAATTTCGCAGACCCATCAAGGTGGTACTCCTACTGCTCGCCTCATCGAGAGGAATCCAAATTTATGAGTGGTTAAGCTATGGGATATGAAATGGACGAGCGACCAATAAAACAACATGTATTATGGGGTTGAATTATTTTTGCCATTCACAAAATAAAACAAAAGCAGTAATGCAAATTTCTTATTTAACACAGCACAGCAAAATCAGTTGCACCATTCAATTCCGCTCGTCCAGACGGGGAGAATTCAATCACATTCATTCGATGCGACGTTTCTTATGGGATTGAATGAGCGACAACATTTTGACCCCAAACCGAGAGGATTCTGGGATGTTTGTGGTTTTTTGGTAATAACTCTGGAAGACAACGTCGCAGACCCATCAAGGTGGTACTCGTACTGCTCGCCTCATCGAGAGGAATCCAAAGATATGAGTGGTTAAGCTATGGGATATGAAATGGACGAGCGACCAATTAAACAACATGTATTATGGGGTTGAATGCTTTTTGCTATTCACAAATTAAAACAAAAGCAGTCATGCAAATATCTTATTTAACACAGCACAGCAAAATGTGTTGCACCATTCAATCCCACTCATCCAGTCGGGGAGAATTAAATCGCATTCATTCGATGCGACGTTTCTTATGGGATTTAATGAACGACAACATTTTGACCCCAAACCGAGAGGATTCTGGGATGTTTGTGTTTTTTTTGTAATAACTCTGGAAGGAAACGTCGCAGCCCCATCAAGGTGGTACTCGTACTGCTCGCCTCATCGAGAGGAATCCAAAGATATGAGTGATTAAGCTATGCGATATGAAATGGACGAGCGACCAATAAAACAACATGTATTATGGGGTTGAATGCTTTTTGCTATTCACAAAATAAAACAAAAGCAGTCATGCAAATATCTTATTTAACACAGCACAGCAAAATCTGTTGCACCATTCAATCCCGCTCATCCAGACGGGGAGAATTAAATCGCATTTATTCGATGCGACGTTCCTTTTGGGATTTAATGAACCACAACATATTGACCCCAAACCGAGAGGATTCTGGGATGTTTGTGGTTTTTTGGTAATAACTCTGGAAGACAACGTCGGAGACCCATCAAGGTGGTACTCGTACTGCTCGCCTCATCGAGAGGAATCCAAAGATATGAGTGGTTAAGCTATGGGATATGAAATGGACGAGCGACCAACAAAACAACATGTATTATGGGGTTGAATGCTTTTTGCTATTCACAAATTAAAACAAAAGCAGTCATGCAAATATCTGATTTAACACAGCACAGCAAAATCAGTTGCACCATTCAATTCCGCTCGTCCAGACGGGGAGAATTCAATCACATTTATTCGATGCAACGTTTCTTACGGGATTGAATGAGCGACAACATTTTGACCCCAAACCGAGAGGATTCTGGGATGTTTGTGGTTTTTTGGTAATAACTCTGGAAGGAAACGTCGCAGACCCACCAAGTTGGTACTCGTACTGCTCGCCTCATCGAGAGGAATCCAAAGATATGAGTGGTTAAGCTATGGGATATAAAATGGACGATCGACCAATAAAACAACATGTATTATGGGGTTGAATGCTTTTTTCTATTCACAAAATAAAACAAAAGCAGTCATGCAAATATCTTATTTAACACAGCACAGCAAAATCTGTTGCACCATTCAATCCCGCTCATCCAGACGGGGAGAATTAAATCGCATTTATTCGATGCGACGTTCCTTTTGGGATTTAATGAACCACAACATATTGACCCCAAACCGAGAGGATTCTGGGATGTTTGTGGTTTTTTGGTAATAACTCTGGAAGGAAACGTCGGAGACCCACCAAGGTGGTACTCGTACTGCTCGCCTCATCGAGAGGAATCCAAAGATATGAGTGGTTTAGCTATGGGATATAAAATGGACGATCGACCAATAAAACAACATGTATTATGGGGTTGAATGCTTTTTTCTATTCACAAAATAAAACAAAAGCAGTCATGCAAATATCTTATTTAACACAGCACAGCAAAATCAGTTGCACCATTCAATCCCGCTCGTCCAGACGGGGAGAATTCAATCACATTTATTCGATGCGACGTTTCTTATGGGATTGAATGAGCGACAACATTTTGACCCCAAAACGAGAGGATTCTGGGATGTTTGTGGTTTTTTGGTAATAACTCTGGAAGAAAACGTCGCAGACCCATCATGGTGGTACTCGTACTGCTCGCCTTATCGAGAGGAATCCAAAGTTATGAGTGGTTAAGCTATGGGATATGAAATGGACGAGCGACCAACAAAACAACATGTATTATGGGGTTGAATGCTTTTTGCTATTCACAAATTAAAACAAAAGCAGTCATGCAAATATCTGATTTAACACAGCACAGCAAAATCAGTTGCACCATTCAATTCCGCTCGTCCAGACGGGGAGAATTCAATCACATTTATTCGATGCAACGTTTCTTACGGGATTGAATGAGCGACAACATTTTGACCCCAAACCGAGAGGATTCTGGGATGTTTGTGGTTTTTTGGTAATAACTCTGGAAGGAAACGTCGCAGACCCACCAAGGTGGTACACGTACTGCTCGCCTCATCGAGAGGAATCCAAAGATATGAGTGGTTAAGCTATGGGATATAAAATGAACGATCGACCAATAAAACAACATGTATTATGGGGTTGAATGCTTTTTTTCTATTCACAAAATAAAACAAAAGCAGTCATGCAAATATCTTATTTAACACAGCACAGCAAAATCTGTTGCACCATTCAATCCCGCTCATCCAGACGGGGAGAATTAAATCGCATTTATTCGATGCGACGTTCCTTTTGGGATTTAATGAACCACAACATATTGACCCCAAACCGAGAGGATTCTGGGATGTTTGTGGTTTTTTGGTAATAACTCTGGAAGGAAACGTCGGAGACCCACCAAGGTGGTACTCGTACTGCTCGCCTCATCGAGAGGAATCCAAAGATATGAGTGGTTTAGCTATGGGATATAAAATGGACGATCGACCAATAAAACAACATGTATTATGGGGTTGAATGCTTTTTTCTATTCACAAAATAAAACAAAAGCAGTCATGCAAATATCTTATTTAACACAGCACAGCAAAATCAGTTGCACCATTCAATCCCGCTCGTCCAGACGGGGAGAATTCAATCACATTTATTCGATGCGACGTTTCTTATGGGATTGAATGAGCGACAACATTTTGACCCCAAAACGAGAGGATTCTGGGATGTTTGTGGTTTTTTGGTAATAACTCTGGAAGAAAACGTCGCAGACCCATCATGGTGGTACTCGTACTGCTCGCCTTATCGAGAGGAATCCAAAGTTATGAGTGGTTAAGCTATGGGATATGAAATGGACGAGCGACCAACAAAACAACATGTATTATGGGGTTGAATGCTTTTTGCTATTCACAAATTAAAACAAAAGCAGTCATGCAAATATCTGATTTAACACAGCACAGCAAAATCAGTTGCACCATTCAATTCCGCTCGTCCAGACGGGGAGAATTCAATCACATTTATTCGATGCAACGTTTCTTACGGGATTGAATGAGCGACAACATTTTGACCCCAAACCGAGAGGATTCTGGGATGTTTGTGGTTTTTTGGTAATAACTCTGGAAGGAAACGTCGCAGACCCACCAAGGTGGTACTCGTACTGCTCGCCTCATCGAGAGGAATCCAAAGATATGAGTGGTTAAGCTATGGGATATAAAATGGACGATCGACCAATAAAACAACATGTATTATGGGGTTGAATGCTTTTTTTCTATTCACAAAATAAAACAAAAGCAGTCATGCAAATATCTTATTTAACACAGCACAGCAAAATCTGTTGCACCATTCAATCCCGCTCATCCAGACGGGGAGAATTAAATCGCATTTATTCGATGCGACGTTCCTTTTGGGATTTAATGAACCACAACATATTGACCCCAAACCGAGAGGATTCTGGGATGTTTGTGGTTTTTTGGTAATAACTCTGGAAGGAAACGTCGGAGACCCACCAAGGTGGTACTCATACTGCTCGCCTCATCGAGAGAAATCCAAAGATATGAGTGGTTAAGCTATGGGATATGAAATGGACGAGCGACCAATAAAACAACATGTATTATGGGGTTGAATACTTTTTGCTATTCACAAAATAAAACAAAAGCAGTAATGCAAATTTCTTATCTATCACAGCACAGCAAAATCAGTTGCACCATTCAATTCCGCTCGTCCAGACGGGGAGAATTCAATCACATTCATTCGATGCGACGTTTCTTATGGGATTGAATGAGCGACAACATTTTGACGCCAAACCGAGAGGATTCTGGGATGTTTGTGGTTTTTTTGTAATAACTCTGGAAGGAAACGTCGCAGACCCATCAAGGTGGTACTCCTACTGCTCGCCTCATCGAGAGGAATCCAAAGTTATGAGTGGTTAAGCTATGGGATATGAAATGGACGAGCGACCAATAAAACAACATGTATTATGGGGTTGAATACTTTTTGCTATTCACAAAATAAAACAAAAGCAGTAATGCAAATTTCTTATTTAACACAGCACAGCAAAATCAGTTGCACCATTCAATTCCGCTCGTCCAGACGGGGAGAATTCAATCACATTCATTCGATGCGACGTTTCTTATGGGATTGAATGAGCGA
The DNA here is from genome assembly GCF_048934315.1 of Petromyzon marinus. NCBI lineage: Eukaryota > Metazoa > Chordata > Hyperoartia > Petromyzontiformes > Petromyzontidae > Petromyzon > Petromyzon marinus. Next base: position 24,472,736 of record NC_133689.1, read on the forward strand.
CAACATTTTGACGCCAAACCGAGAGGATTCTGGGATGTTTTTGGTTTTTTTGTAATAACTCTGGAAGGAAACGTCGTAGACCCATCAAGGTGGTACTCGTACTGCTCGCCTCATCGAGAGAAATCCAAAGATATGAGTGATTAAGCTATGGGATATGAAATGGACGAGCGACCAATAAAACAACATGTATTATGGGGTTGAATTCTTTTTGCCATTCACAAAATAAAACAAAAGCAGTAATGCAAATTTCTTATTTAACACAGCACAGCAAAATCAGTTGCACCATTCAATTCCGCTCGTCCAGACGGGGAGAATTCAATCACATTCATTCGATGCGACGTTTCTTATGGGATTGAATGAGCGACAACATTTTGACCCCAAACCGAGAGGATTCTGGGATGTTTGTGGTTTTTTTGTAATAACTCTGGAAGCAAACGTCGCAGACCCATCAAGGTGGTACTCCTACTGCTCGCCTCATTGAGAGGAATCCAAATTTATGAGTGGTTAAGCTATGGATATGAAATGGACGAGCGACCAATAAAACAACATGTATTATGGGGTTGAATACTTTTTGCTATTCACAAAATAAAACAAAAGCAGTAATGCAAATTTCTTATTTAACACAGCACAGCACAATCAGTTGCACCATTCAATTCCGCTCGTCCAGACGGGGAGAATTCAATCACATTCATTCGATGCGACGTTTCTTATGGGATTGAATGAGCGACAACATTTTGACGCCAAACCGAGAGGATTCTGGGATGTTTGTGGTTTTTTTGTAATAACTCTGGAAGGAAACGTCGCAGACCCATCAAGGTGGTACTCTTACTGCTCGCCTCATCGAGAGGAATCCAAAGTTATGAGTGGTTAAGCTATGGGATATGAAATGGACGAGCGACCAATAAAACAACATGTATTATGGGGTTGAATACTTTTTGCTATTCACAAAATAAAACAAAAGCAGTAATGCAAATTTCTTATCTATCACAGCACAGCAAAATCAGTTGCACCATTCAATTCCGCTCGTCCAGACGGGGAGAATTCAATCACATTCATTCGATGCGACGTTTCTTATGGGATTGAATGAGCGACAACATTTTGACGCCAAACCGAGAGGATTCTGGGATGTTTGTGGTTTTTTTGTAATAACTCTGGAAGGAAACGTCGCAGACCCATCAAGGTGGTACTCTTACTGCTCGCCTCATCGAGAGGAATCCAAAGTTATGAGTGGTTAAGCTATGGGATATGAAATGGACGAGCGACCAATAAAACAACATGTATTATGGGGTTGAATACTTTTTGCTATTCACAAAATAAAACAAAAGCAGTAATGCAAATTTCTTATCTATCACAGCACAGCAAAATCAGTTGCACCATTCAATTCCGCTCGTCCAGACGGGGAGAATTCAATCACATTCATTCGATGCGACGTTTCTTATGGGATTGAATGAGCGACAACATTTTGACGCCAAACCGAGAGGATTCTGGGATGTTTGTGGTTTTTTTGTAATAACTCTGGAATGAAACGTCGCAGACCCATCAAGGTGGTACTCCTACTGCTCGCCTCATCGAGAGGAATCCAAAGTTATGAGTGGTTAAGCTATGGAATATGAAATGGACGAGCGACCAATAAAACAACATGTATTATGGGGTTGAATACTTTTTGCTATTCACAAAATAAAACAAAAGCAGTAATGCAAATTTCTTATTTAACACAGCACAGCAAAATCAGTTGCACCATTCAATTCCGCTCGTCCAGACGGGGAGAATTCAATCACATTTACTCGATGCGACGTTTCTTATGGGATTGAATGAGCGACAACATTTTGACGCCAAACCGAGAGGATTCTGGGATGTTTGTGGTTTTTTTGTAATAACTCTGGAAGGAAACGTCGCAGACCCATCAAGGTGGTACTCTTACTGCTCGCCTCATCGAGAGGAATCCAAAGTTATGAGTGGTTAAGCTATGGGATATGAAATGGACGAGCGACCAATAAAACAACATGTATTATGGGGTTGAATACTTTTTGCTATTCACAAAATAAAACAAAAGCAGTAATGCAAATTTCTTATCTATCACAGCACAGCAAAATCAGTTGCACCATTCAATTCCGCTCGTCCAGACGGGGAGAATTCAATCACATTCATTCGATGCGACGTTTCTTATGGGATTGAATGAGCGACAACATTTTGACGCCAAACCGAGAGGATTCTGGGATGTTTGTGGTTTTTTTGTAATAACTCTGGAATGAAACGTCGCAGACCCATCAAGGTGGTACTCCTACTGCTCGCCTCATCGAGAGGAATCCAAAGTTATGAGTGGTTAAGCTATGGAATATGAAATGGACGAGCGACCAATAAAACAACATGTATTATGGGGTTGAATACTTTTTGCTATTCACAAAATAAAACAAAAGCAGTAATGCAAATTTCTTATTTAACACAGCACAGCAAAATCAGTTGCACCATTCAATTCCGCTCGTCCAGACGGGGAGAATTCAATCACATTCATTCGATGCGACGTTTCTTATGGGATTGAATGAGCGACAACATTTTGACGCCAAACCGAGAGGATTCTGGGATGTTTTTGGTTTTTTTGTAATAACTCTGGAAGGAAACGTCGCAGACCCATCAAGGTGGTACTCCTACTGCTCGCCTCATCGAGAGGAATCCAAATTTATGAGTGGTTAAGCTATGGGATATGAAATGGACGAGCGACCAATAAAACAACATGTATTATGGGGTTGAATACTTTTTGCTATTCACAAAATAAAACAAAAGCAGTAATGCAAATTTCTTATTTAACACAGCACAGCAAAATCAGTTGCACCATTCAATTCCGCTCGTCCAGACGGGGAGAATTCAATCACATTTACTCGATGCGACGTTTCTTATGGGATTGAATGAGCGACAACATTTTGACCCCAAACCGAGAGGATTCTGGGATGTTTGTGGTTTTTTTGTAATAACTCTGGAAGGAAACGTCGCAGACCCATCAAGGTGGTACTCCTACTGCTCGCCTCATCGAGAGGAATCCAAATTTATGAGTGGTTAAGCTATGGGATATGAAATGGACGAGCGACCAATAAAACAACATGTATTATGGGGTTGAATACTTTTTGCTATTCACAAAATAAAACAAAAGCAGTAATGCAAATTTCTTATTTAACACAGCACAGCAAAATCAGTTGCACCATTCAATTCCGCTCGTCCAGACGGGGAGAATTCAATCACATTCATTCGATGCGACGTTTCTTATGGGATTGAATGAGCGACAACATTTTGACGCCAAACCGAGAGGATTCTGGGATGTTTGTGTTTTTTTTGTAATAACTCTGGAAGGAAACGTCGCAGACCCATCAAGGTGGTACTCGTACTGCTCGCCTCATCGAGAGGAATCCAAAGTTATGAGTGGTTAAGCTATGGGATATGAAATGGACGAGCGACCAATAAAACAACATGTATTATGGGGTTGAATACTTTTTGCTATTCACAAAATAAAACAAAAGCAGTAATGCAAATTTATTATCTATCACAGCACAGCAAAATCAGTTGCACCATTCAATTCCGCTCGTCCAGACGGGGAGAATTCAATCACATTCATTCGATGCGACGTTTCTTATGGGATTGAATGAGCGACAACATTTTGACGCCAAACCGAGAGGATTCTGGGATGTTTGTGGTTTTTTTGTAATAACTCTGGAAGAAAACGTCGCAGACCCATCAAGGTGGTACTCCTACTGCTCGCCTCATCGAGAGGAATCCAAAGTTATGAGTGGTTAAGCTATGGGATATGAAATGGACGAGCGACCAATAAAACAACATGTATTATGGGGTTGAATACTTTTTGCTATTCACAAAATAAAACAAAAGCAGTAATGCAAATTTCTTATTTAACACAGCACAGCAAAATCAGTTGCACCATTCAATTCCGCTCGTCCAGACGGGGAGAATTCAATCACATTCATTCGATGCGACGTTTCTTATGGGATTGAATGAGCGACAACATTTTGACGCCAAACCGAGAGGATTCTGGGATGTTTTTGGTTTTTTTGTAATAACTCTGGAAGGAAACGTCGCAGACCCATCAAGGTGGTACTCGTACTGCTCGCCTCATCGAGAGAAATCCAAAGATATGAGTGATTAAGCTATGGGATATGAAATGGACGAGCGACCAATAAAACAACATGTATTATGGGGTTGAATTCTTTTTGCCATTCACAAAATAAAACAAAAGCAGTAATGCAAATTTCTTATTTAACACAGCACAGCAAAATCAGTTGCACCATTCAATTCCGCTCGTCCAGACGGGGAGAATTCAATCACATTCATTCGATGCGACGTTTCTTATGGGATTGAATGAGCGACAACATTTTGACCCCAAACCGAGAGGATTCTGGGATGTTTGTGTTTTTTTTGTAATAACTCTGGAAGCAAACGTCGCAGACCCATCAAGGTGGTACTCCTACTGCTCGCCTCATTGAGAGGAATCCAAATTTATGAGTGGTTAAGCTATGGGATATGAAATGGACGAGCGACCAATAAAACAACATGTATTATGGGGTTGAATACTTTTTGCTATTCACAAAATAAAACAAAAGCAGTAATGCAAATTTCTTATTTAACACAGCACAGCAAAATCAGTTGCACCATTCAATTCCGCTCGTCCAGACGGGGAGAATTCAATCACATTCATTCGATGCGACGTTTCTTATGGGATTGAATGAGCGACAACATTTTGACGCCAAACCGAGAGGATTCTGGGATGTTTGTGGTTTTTTTGTAATAACTCTGGAAGGAAACGTCGCAGACCCATCAAGGTGGTACTCTTACTGCTCGCCTCATCGAGAGGAATCCAAAGTTATGAGTGGTTAAGCTATGGGATATGAAATGGACGAGCGACCAATAAAACAACATGTATTATGGGGTTGAATACTTTTTGCTATTCACAAAATAAAACAAAAGCAGTAATGCAAATTTCTTATCTATCACAGCACAGCAAAATCAGTTGCACCATTCAATTCCGCTCGTCCAGACGGGGAGAATTCAATCACATTCATTCGATGCGACGTTTCTTATGGGATTGAATGAGCGACAACATTTTGACGCCAAACCGAGAGGATTCTGGGATGTTTGTGGTTTTTTTGTAATAACTCTGGAATGAAACGTCGCAGACCCATCAAGGTGGTACTCCTACTGCTCGCCTCATCGAGAGGAATCCAAAGTTATGAGTGGTTAAGCTATGGAATATGAAATGGACGAGCGACCAATAAAACAACATGTATTATGGGGTTGAATACTTTTTGCTATTCACAAAATAAAACAAAAGCAGTAATGCAAATTTCTTATTTAACACAGCACAGCAAAATCAGTTGCACCATTCAATTCCGCTCGTCCAGACGGGGAGAATTCAATCACATTCATTCGATGCGACGTTTCTTATGGGATTGAATGAGCGACAACATTTTGACGCCAAACCGAGAGGATTCTGGGATGTTTTTGGTTTTTTTGTAATAACTCTGGAAGGAAACGTCGCAGACCCATCAAGGTGGTACTCCTACTGCTCGCCTCATCGAGAGGAATCCAAATTTATGAGTGGTTAAGCTATGGGATATGAAATGGACGAGCGACCAATAAAACAACATGTATTATGGGGTTGAATACTTTTTGCTATTCACAAAATAAAACAAAAGCAGTAATGCAAATTTCTTATTTAACACAGCACAGCAAAATCAGTTGCACCATTCAATTCCGCTCGTCCAGACGGGGAGAATTCAATCACATTTACTCGATGCGACTTTTCTTATGGGATTGAATGAGCGACAACATTTTGACGCCAAACCGAGAGGATTCTGGGATGTTTGTGGTTTTTTTGTAATAACTCTGGAAGGAAACGTCGCAGACCCATCAAGGTGGTACTCTTACTGCTCGCCTCATCGAGAGGAATCCAAAGTTATGAGTGGTTAAGCTATGGGATATGAAATGGACGAGCGACCAATAAAACAACATGTATTATGGGGTTGAATACTTTTTGCTATTCACAAAATAAAACAAAAGCAGTAATGCAAATTTCTTATCTATCACAGCACAGCAAAATCAGTTGCACCATTCAATTCCGCTCGTCCAGACGGGGAGAATTCAATCACATTCATTCGATGCGACGTTTCTTATGGGATTGAATGAGCGACAACATTTTGACGCCAAACCGAGAGGATTCTGGGATGTTTGTGGTTTTTTTGTAATAACTCTGGAATGAAACGTCGCAGACCCATCAAGGTGGTACTCCTACTGCTCGCCTCATCGAGAGGAATCCAAAGTTATGAGTGGTTAAGCTATGGAATATGAAATGGACGAGCGACCAATAAAACAACATGTATTATGGGGTTGAATACTTTTTGCTATTCACAAAATAAAACAAAAGCAGTAATGCAAATTTCTTATTTAACACAGCACAGCAAAATCAGTTGCACCATTCAATTCCGCTCGTCCAGACGGGGAGAATTCAATCACATTCATTCGATGCGACGTTTCTTATGGGATTGAATGAGCGACAACATTTTGACGCCAAACCGAGAGGATTCTGGGATGTTTTTGGTTTTTTTGTAATAACTCTGGAAGGAAACGTCGCAGACCCATCAAGGTGGTACTCCTACTGCTCGCCTCATCGAGAGGAATCCAAATTTATGAGTGGTTAAGCTATGGGAAATGAAATGGACGAGCGACCAATAAAACAACATGTATTATGGGGTTGAATACTTTTTGCTATTCACAACATAAAACAAAAGCAGTAATGCAAATTTCTTATTTAACACAGCACAGCAAAATCAGTTGCACCATTCAATTCCGCTCGTCCAGACGGGGAGAATTCAATCACATTTACTCGATGCGACGTTTCTTATGGGATTGAATGAGCGACAACATTTTGACCCCAAACCGAGAGGATTCTGGGATGTTTGTGGTTTTTTTGTAATAACTCTGGAAGGAAACGTCGCAGACCCATCAAGGTGGTACTCCTACTGCTCGCCTCATCGAGAGGAATCCAAATTTATGAGTGGTTAAGCTATGGGATATGAAATGGACGAGCGACCAATAAAACAACATGTATTATGGGGTTGAATACTTTTTGCTATTCACAAAATAAAACAAAAGCAGTAATGCAAATTTCTTATTTAACACAGCACAGCAAAATCAGTTGCACCATTCAATTCCGCTCGTCCAGACGGGGAGAATTCAATCACATTCATTCGATGCGACGTTTCTTATGGGATTGAATGAGCGACAACATTTTGACGCCAAACCGAGAGGATTCTGGGATGTTTGTGTTTTTTTTGTAATAACTCTGGAAGGAAACGTCGCAGACCCATCAAGGTGGTACTCGTACTGCTCGCCTCATCGAGAGGAATCCAAAGTTATGAGTGGTTAAGCTATGGGATATGAAATGGACGAGCGACCAATAAAACAACATGTATTATGGGGTTGAATACTTTTTGCTATTCACAAAATAAAACAAAAGCAGTAATGCAAATTTCTTATCTATCACAGCACAGCAAAATCAGTTGCACCATTCAATTCCGCTCGTCCAGACGGGGAGAATTCAATCACATTCATTCGATGCGACGTTTCTTATGATATTGAATGAGCGACAACATTTTGACGCCAAACCGAGAGGATTCTGGGATGTTTGTGGTTTTTTTGTAATAACTCTGGAAGAAAACGTCGCAGACCCATCAAGGTGGTACTCCTACTACTCGCCTCATCGAGAGGAATCCAAAGTTATGAGTGGTTAAGCTATGGGATATGAAATGGACGAGCGACCAATAAAACAACATGTATTATGGGGTTGAATACTTTTTGCTATTCACAAAATAAAACAAAAGCAGTAATGCAAATTTCTTATTTAACACAGCACAGCAAAATCAGTTGCACCATTCAATTCCGCTCGTCCAGACGGGGAGAATTCAATCACATTCATTCGATGCGACGTTTCTTATGGGATTGAATGAGCGACAACATTTTGACGCCAAACCGAGAGGATTCTGGGATGTTTTTGGTTTTTTTGTAATAACTCTGGAAGGAAACGTCTCAGACCCATCAAGGTGGTACTCGTACTGCTCGCCTCATCGAGAGAAATCCAAAGATATGAGTGATTAAGCTATGGGATATGAAATGGACGAGCGACCAATAAAACAACATGTATTATGGGGTTGAATGCTTTTTGCTATTCACAAAATAAAACAAAAGCAGTCATGCAAATATCTTATTTAACACAGCACAGCAAAATCAGTTGCACCATTCAATTCCGCTCATCCAGACGGGGAGAATTCAATCACATTTATTCGATGCGACGTTTCTTATGGGATTGAATGAGCGACAACATTTTGACCCCAAACCGAGAGAATTCTGGGATGTTTGTGGTTTTTTTGTAATAACTCTGGAAGGAAACGTCGCAAACCCATCAAGGTGGTACTCCTACTGCTCGCCTCATCGAGAGGAATCCAAATTTATGAGTGGTTAAGCTATGGGATATGAAATGGACGAGCGACCAATAAAACAACATGTATTATGGGGTTGAATACTTTTTGCTATTCACAAAATAAAACAAAAGCAGTAATGCAAATTTCTTATTTAACACAGCACAGCAAAATCAGTTGCACCATTCAATTCCGCTCGTCCAGACGGGGAGAATTCAATCACATTTACTCGATGCGACGTTTCTTATGGGATTGAATGAGCGACAACATTTTGACCCCAAACCGAGAGGATTCTGGGATGTTTGTGGTTTTTTTGTAATAACTCTGGAAGGAAACGTCGCAGACCCATCAAAGTGGTAATCCTACTGCTCGCCTCATCGAGAGGAATCCAAAGTTATGAGTGGTTAAGCTATGGGATATGAAATGGACGAGCGACCAATAAAAAAACATGTATTATGGGGTTGAATACTTTTTGCTATTCACAAAATAAAACAAAAGCAGTAATGCAAATTTCTTATTTAACACAGCACAGCAAAATCAGTTGCACCATTCAATTCCGCTCGTCCAGACGGGGAGAATTCAATCACATTCATTCGATGCGACGTTTCTTATGGGATTGAATGAGCGACAACATTTTGATGCCAAACCGAGAGGATTCTGGGATGTTTTTAGTTTTTTTGTAATAACTCTGGAAGGAAACGTCGCAGACCCATCAAGGTGGTACTCATACTGCTCGCCTCATCGAAAGAAATCCAAAGATATGAGTGGTTAAGCTATGGGATATGAAATGGACGAGCGACCAATAAAACAACATGTATTATGGGGTTGAATACTTTTTGCTATTCACAAAATAAAACAAAAGCAGTAATGCAAATTTCTTATCTATCACAGCACAGCAAAATCAGTTGCACCATTCAATTCCGCTCGTCCAGACGGGGAGAATTCAATCACATTCATTCGATGCGACGTTTCTTATGGGATTGAATGAGCGACAACATTTTGACGCCAAACCGAGAGGATTCTGGGATGTTTGTGTTTTTTTTTGTAATAACTCTGGAAGGAAACGTCGCAGACCCATCAAGGTGGTACTCGTACTGCTCGCCTCATCGAGAGGAATCCAAAGTTATGAGTGGTTAAGCTATGGGATATGAAATGGACGAGCGACCAATAAAACAACATGTATTATGGGGTTGAATACTTTTTGCTATTCACAAAATAAAACAAAAGCAGTAATGCAAATTTCTTATCTATCACAGCACAGCAAAATCAGTTGCACCATTCAATTCCGCTCGTCCAGACGGGGAGAATTCAATCACATTCATTCGATGCGACGTTTCTTATGGGATTGAATGAGCGACAACATTTTGACGCCAAACCGAGAGGATTCTGGGATGTTTGTGGTTTTTTTGTAATAACTCTGGAAGAAAACGTCGCAGACCCATCAAGGTGGTACTCCTACTGCTCGCCTCATCGAGAGGAATCCAAAGTTATGAGTGGTTAAGCTATGGGATATGAAATGGACGAGCGACCAATAAAACAACATGTATTATGGGGTTGAATACTTTTTGCTATTCACAAAATAAAACAAAAGCAGTAATGCAAATTTCTTATTTAACACAGCACAGCAAAATCAGTTGCACCATTCAATTCCGCTCGTCCAGACGGGGAGAATTCAATCACATTCATTCGATGCGACGTTTCTTATGGGATTGAATGAGCGACAACATTTTGACGCCAAACCGAGAGGATTCTGGGATGTTTTTGGTTTTTTTGTAATAACTCTGGAAGGAAACGTCTCAGACCAATCAAGGTGGTACTCGTACTGCTCGCCTCATCGAGAGAAATCCAAAGATATGAGTGATTAAGCTATGGGATATGAAATGGACGAGCGACCAATAAAACAACATGTATTATGGGGTTGAATGCTTTTTGCTATTCACAAAATAAAACAAAAGCAGTCATGCAAATATCTTATTTAACACAGCACAGCAAAATCAGTTGCACCATTCAATTCCGCTCATCCAGACGGGGAGAATTCAATCACATTTATTCGATGCGACGTTTCTTATGGGATTGAATGAGCGACAACATTTTGACCCCAAACCGAGATAATTCTGGGATGTTTGTGGTTTTTTTGTAATAACTCTGGAAGGAAACGTCGCAAACCCATCAAGGTGGTACTCCTACTGCTCGCCTCATCGAGAGGAATCCAAATTTATGAGTGGTTAAGCTATGGGATATGAAATGGACGAGCGACCAATAAAACAACATGTATTATGGGGTTGAATACTTTTTGCTATTCACAAAATAAAACAAAAGCAGTAATGCAAATTTCTTATTTAACACAGCACAGCAAAATCAGTTGCACCATTCAATTCCGCTCGTCCAGACGGGGAGAATTCAATCACATTTACTCGATGCGACGTTTCTTATGGGATTGAATGAGCGACAACATTTTGACCCCAAACCGAGAGGATTCTGGGATGTTTGTGGTTTTTTTGTAATAACTCTGGAAGGAAACGTCGCAGACCCATCAAGGTGGTAATCCTACTGCTCGCCTCATCGAGAGGAATCCAAAGTTATGAGTGGTTAAGCTATGGGATATGAAATGGACGAGCGACCAATAAAAAAACATGTATTATGGGGTTGAATACTTTTTGCTATTCACAAAATAAAACAAAAGCAGTAATGCAAATTTCTTATTTAACACAGCACAGCAAAATCAGTTGCACCATTCAATTCCGCTCGTCCAGACGGGGAGAATTCAATCACATTCATTCGATGCGACGTTTCTTATGGGATTGAATGAGCGACAACATTTTGATGCCAAACCGAGAGGATTCTGGGATGTTTTTAGTTTTTTTGTAATAACTCTGGAAGGAAACGTCGCAGACCCATCAAGGTGGTACTCATACTGCTCGCCTCATCGAAAGAAATCCAAAGATATGAGTGGTTAAGCTATGGGATATGAAATGGACGAGCGACCAATAAAACAACATGTATTATGGGGTTGAATACTTTTTGCTATTCACAAAATAAAACAAAAGCAGTAATGCAAATTTCTTATCTATCACAGCACAGCAAAATCAGTTGCACCATTCAATTCCGCTCGTCCAGACGGGGAGAATTCAATCACATTCATTCGATGCGACGTTTCTTATGGGATTGAATGAGCGACAACATTTTGACGCCAAACCGAGAGGATTCTGGGATGTTTGTGGTTTTTTTGTAATAACTCTGGAAGGAAACGTCGCAGACCCATCAAGGTGGTACTCCTACTGCTCGCCTCATCGAGAGGAATCCAAAGTTATGAGTGGTTAAGCTATGGGATATGAAATGGACGAGCGACCAATAAAACAACATGTATTATGGGGTTGAATACTTTTTGCTATTCACAAAATAAATCAAAAGCAGTAATGCTAATTTCTTATTTAACACAGCACAGCAAAATCAGTTGCACCATTCAATTCCGCTCGTCCAGACGGGGAGAATTCAATCACATTCATTCGATGCGACGTTTCTTATGGGATTGAATGAGCGACAACATTTTGACGCCAAACCGAGAGGATTCTGGGATGTTTTTGGTTTTTTTGTAATAACTCTGGAAGGAAACGTCGCAGACCCATCAAGGTGGTACTCGTACTGCTCGCCTCATCGAGAGAAATCCAAAGATATGAGTGGTTAAGCTATGGGATATGAAATGGACGAGCGACCAATAAAACAACATGTATTATGGGGTTGAATACTTTTTGCTATTCACAAAATAAAACAAAAGCAGTAATGCAAATTTCTTATTTAACACAGCACAGCAAAATCAGTTGCACCATTCAATTCCGCTCGTCCAGACGGGGAGAATTCAATCACATTTACTCGATGCGACGTTTCTTATGGGATTGAATGAGCGACAACATTTTGACCCCAAACCGAGAGGATTCTGGGATGTTTGTGGTTTTTTTGTAATAACTCTGGAAGGAAACGTCGCAGACCCATCAAGGTGGTAATCCTACTGCTCGCCTCATCGAGAGGAATCCAAAGTTATGAGTGGTTAAGCTATGGGATATGAAATGGACGAGCGACCAATAAAAAAACATGTATTATGGGGTTGAATACTTTTTGCTATTCACAAAATAAAACAAAAGCAGTAATGCAAATTTCTTATTTAACACAGCACAGCAAAATCAGTTGCACCATTCAATTCCGCTCGTCCAGACGGGGAGAATTCAATCACATTCATTCGATGCGACGTTTCTTATGGGATTGAATGAGCGACAACATTTTGATGCCAAACCGAGAGGATTCTGGGATGTTTTTAGTTTTTTTGTAATAACTCTGGAAGGAAACGTCGCAGACCCATCAAGGTGGTACTCATACTGCTCGCCTCATCGAAAGAAATCCAAAGATATGAGTGGTTAAGCTATGGGATATGAAATGGACGAGCGACCAATAAAACAACATGTATTATGGGGTTGAATACTTTTTGCTATTCACAAAATAAAACAAAAGCAGTAATGCAAATTTCTTATCTATCACAGCACAGCAAAATCAGTTGCACCATTCAATTCCGCTCGTCCAGACGGGGAGAATTCAATCACATTCATTCGATGCGACGTTTCTTATGGGATTGAATGAGCGACAACATTTTGACGCCAAACCGAGAGGATTATGGGATGTTTGTGGTTTTTTTGTAATAACTCTGGAAGGAAACGTCGCAGACCCATCAAGGTGGTACTCCTACTGCTCGCCTCATCGAGAGGAATCCAAAGTTATGAGTGGTTAAGCTATGGGATATGAAATGGACGAGCGACCAATAAAACAACATGTATTATGGGGTTGAATACTTTTTGCTATTCACAAAATAAAACAAAAGCAGTAATGCAAATTTCTTATTTAACACAGCACAGCAAAATCAGTTGCACCATTCAATTCCGCTCGTCCAGACGGGGAGAATTCAATCACATTCATTCGATGCGACGTTTCTTATGGGATTGAATGAGCGACAACATTTTGACGCCAAACCGAGAGGATTCTGGGATGTTTGTGTTTTTTTTGTAATAACTCTGGAAGGAAACGTCGCAGACCCATCAAGGTGGTACTCGTACTGCTCGCCTCATCGAGAGGAATCCAAAGTTATGAGTGGTTAAGCTATGGGATATGAAATGGACGAGCGACCAATAAAACAACATGTATTATGGGGTTGAATACTTTTTGCTATTCACAAAATAAAACAAAAGCAGTAATGCAAATTTCTTATCTATCACAGCACAGCAAAATCAGTTGCACCATTCAATTCCGCTCGTCCAGACGGGGAGAATTCAATCACATTCATTCGATGCGACGTTTCTTATGGGATTGAATGAGCGACAACATTTTGACGCCAAACCGAGAGGATTCTGGGATGTTTGTGGTTTTTTTGTAATAACTCTGGAAGAAAACGTCGCAGACCCATCAAGGTGGTACTCCTACTGCTCGCCTCATCGAGAGGAATCCAAAGTTATGAGTGGTTAAGCTATGGGATATGAAATGGACGAGCGACCAATAAAACAACATGTATTATGGGGTTGAATACTTTTTGCTATTCACAAAATAAAACAAAAGCAGTAATGCAAATTTCTTATTTAACACAGCACAGCAAAATCAGTTGCACCATTCAATTCCGCTCGTCCAGACGGGGAGAATTCAATCACATTCATTCGATGCGACGTTTCTTATGGGATTGAATGAGCGACAACATTTTGACGCCAAACCGAGAGGATTCTGGGATGTTTTTGGTTTTTTTGTAATAACTCTGGAAGGAAACGTCTCAGACCAATCAAGGTGGTACTCGTACTGCTCGCCTCATCGAGAGAAATCCAAAGATATGAGTGATTAAGCTATGGGATATGAAATGGACGAGCGACCAATAAAACAACATGTATTATGGGGTTGAATGCTTTTTGCTATTCACAAAATAAAACAAAAGCAGTCATGCAAATATCTTATTTAACACAGCACAGCAAAATCAGTTGCACCATTCAATTCCGCTCATCCAGACGGGGAGAATTCAATCACATTTATTCGATGCGACGTTTCTTATGGGATTGAATGAGCGACAACATTTTGACCCCAAACCGAGATAATTCTGGGATGTTTGTGGTTTTTTTGTAATAACTCTGGAAGGAAACGTCGCAAACCCATCAAGGTGGTACTCCTACTGCTCGCCTCATCGAGAGGAATCCAAATTTATGAGTGGTTAAGCTATGGGATATGAAATGGACGAGCGACCAATAAAACAACATGTATTATGGGGTTGAATACTTTTTGCTATTCACAAAATAAAACAAAAGCAGTAATGCAAATTTCTTATTTAACACAGCACAGCAAAATCAGTTGCACCATTCAATTCCGCTCGTCCAGACGGGGAGAATTCAATCACATTTACTCGATGCGACGTTTCTTATGGGATTGAATGAGCGACAACATTTTGACCCCAAACCGAGAGGATTCTGGGATGTTTGTGGTTTTTTTGTAATAACTCTGGAAGGAAACGTCGCAGACCCATCAAGGTGGTAATCCTACTGCTCGCCTCATCGAGAGGAATCCAAAGTTATGAGTGGTTAAGCTATGGGATATGAAATGGACGAGCGACCAATAAAAAAACATGTATTATGGGGTTGAATACTTTTTGCTATTCACAAAATAAAACAAAAGCAGTAATGCAAATTTCTTATTTAACACAGCACAGCAAAATCAGTTGCACCATTCAATTCCGCTCGTCCAGACGGGGAGAATTCAATCACATTCATTCGATGCGACGTTTCTTATGGGATTGAATGAGCGACAACATTTTGATGCCAAACCGAGAGGATTCTGGGATGTTTTTAGTTTTTTTGTAATAACTCTGGAAGGAAACGTCGCAGACCCATCAAGGTGGTACTCATACTGCTCGCCTCATCGAAAGAAATCCAAAGATATGAGTGGTTAAGCTATGGGATATGAAATGGACGAGCGACCAATAAAACAACATGTATTATGGGGTTGAATACTTTTTGCTATTCACAAAATAAAACAAAAGCAGTAATGCAAATTTCTTATCTATCACAGCACAGCAAAATCAGTTGCACCATTCAATTCCGCTCGTCCAGACGGGGAGAATTCAATCACATTCATTCGATGCGACGTTTCTTATGGGATTGAATGAGCGACAACATTTTGACGCCAAACCGAGAGGATTCTGGGATGTTTGTGGTTTTTTTGTAATAACTCTGGAAGGAAACGTCGCAGACCCATCAAGGTGGTACTCCTACTGCTCGCCTCATCGAGAGGAATCCAAAGTTATGAGTGGTTAAGCTATGGGATATGAAATGGACGAGCGACCAATAAAACAACATGTATTATGGGGTTGAATACTTTTTGCTATTCACAAAATAAAACAAAAGCAGTAATGCTAATTTCTTATTTAACACAGCACAGCAAAATCAGTTGCACCATTCAATTCCGCTCGTCCAGACGGGGAGAATTCAATCACATTCATTCGATGCGACGTTTCTTATGGGATTGAATGAGCGACAACATTTTGACGCCAAACCGAGAGGATTCTGGGATGTTTTTGGTTTTTTTGTAATAACTCTGGAAGGAAACGTCGCAGACCCATCAAGGTGGTACTCGTACTGCTCGCCTCATCGAGAGAAATCCAAAGATATGAGTGGTTAAGCTATGGGATATGAAATGGACGAGCGACCAATAAAACAACATGTATTATGGGGTTGAATACTTTTTGCTATTCACAAAATAAAACAAAAGCAGTAATGCAAATTTCTTATTTAACACAGCACAGCAAAATCAGTTGCACCATTCAATTCCGCTCGTCCAGACGGGGAGAATTCAATCACATTCATTCGATGCGACGTTTCTTATGGGATTGAATGAGCGACAACATTTTGACCCCAAACCGAGAGAATTCTGGGATGTTTGTGGTTTTTTTGTAATAATTCTGGAAGGAAACGTCGCAGACCCATCAAGGTGGTACTCCTACTGCTCGCCTCATCGAGAGGAATCCAAATTTATGAGTGGTTAAGCTATGGGATATGAAATGGACGAGCGACCAATAAAACAACATGTATTATGGGGTTGAATACTTTTTGCTATTCACAAAATAAAACAAAAGGAGTAATGCAAATTTCTTATTTAACAGAGCACAGCAAAATCATTTGCACCATTCAATTCCGCTCGTCCAGACGGGGAGAATTCAATCACATTTACTCGATGCGACGTTTCTTATGGGATTGAATGAGCGACAACATTTTGACGCCAAACCGAGAGGATTCTGGGATGTTTGTGGTTTTTTTGTAATAACTCTGGAAGGAAACGTCGCAGACCCATCAAGGTGGTACTCGTACTGCTCGCCTCATCGAGAGAAATCCAAAGATATGAGTGGTTAAGCTATGGGATATGAAATGGACGAGCGACCAATAAAACAACATGTATTATGGGGTTGAATACTTTTTGCTATTCACAAAATAAAACAAAAGCAGTAATGCAAATTTCTTATTTAACACAGCACAGCAAAATCAGTTGCACCATTCAATTCCGCTCGTCCAGACGGGGAGAATTCAATCACATTCATTCGATGCGACGTTTCTTATGGGATTGAATGAGCGACAACATTTTGATGCCAAACCGAGAGGATTCTGGGATGTTTTTGGTTTTATTGTAATAACTCTGGAAGGAAACGTCGCAGACCCATCAAGGTTGTACTCATACTGCTCGCCTCATCGAGAGAAATCCAAAGATATGAGTGATTAAGCTATGGGATATGAAATGGACGAGCGACCAATAAAACAACATGTATTATGGGGTTGAATGCTTTTTGCTATTCACAAAATAAAACAAAAGCAGTCATGCAAATATCTTATTTAACACAGCACAGCAAAATCAGTTGCACCATTCAATTCCGCTCGTCCAGACGGGGAGAATTCAATCACATTTACTTGTTGCGACGTTTCTTATGGGATTGAATGAGCGACAACATTTTGACCCCAAACCGAGAGGATTCTGGGATGTTTGTGTTTTTTTTGTAATAACTCTGGAAGGAAATGTCGCAGACCCATCAAGGTGGTACTCATACTGCTCGCCTCATCGAGAGAAATCCAAAGATATGAGTGGTTAAGCTATGGGATATGAAATGGACGAGCGACCAATAAAACAACATGTATTATGGGGTTGAATACTTTTTGCTATTCACAAAATAAAACAAAAGCAGTAATGCAAATTTCTTATCTATCACAGCACAGCAAAATCAGTTGCACCATTCAATTCCGCTCGTCCAGACGGGGAGAATTCAATCACATTCATTCGATGCGACGTTTCTTATGGGATTGAATGAGCGACAACATTTTGACGCCAAACCGAGAGGATTCTGGGATGTTTGTGGTTTTTTTGTAATAACTCTGGAAGGAAACGTCGCAGACCCATCAAGGTGGTACTCCTACTGCTCGCCTCATCGAGAGGAATCCAAAGTTATGAGTGGTTAAGCTATGGGATATGAAATGGACGAGCGACCAATAAAACAACATGTATTATGGGGTTGAATACTTTTTGCTATTCACAAAATAAAACAAATGCAGTAATGCAAATTTCTTATTTAACACAGCACAGCAAAATCAGTTGCACCATTCAATTCCGCTCGTCCAGACGGGGAGAATTCAATCACATTCATTCGATGCGACGTTTCTTATGGGATTGAATGAGCGACAACATTTTGACGCCAAACCGAGAGGATTCTGGGATGTTTTTGGTTTTTTTGTAATAACTCTGGAAGGAAACGTCGCAGACCCATCAAGGTGGTACTCGTACTGCTCGCCTCATCGAGAGAAATCCAACGATATGAGTGATTAAGCTATGGGATATGAAATGGACGAGCGACCAATAAAACAACATGTATTATGGGGTTGAATGCTTTTTGCTATTCACAAAATAAAACAAAAGCAGTCATGCAAATATCTTATTTAACACAGCACAGCAAAATCAGTTGCACCATTCAATTCCGCTCGTCCAGACGGGGAGAATTCAATCACATTTATTCGATGCGACGTTTCTTATGGGATTGAATGAGCGACAACATTTTGACCCCAAACCGATAGAATTCTGGGATGTTTGTGTTTTTTTTTGTAATAACTCTGGAAGGAAACGTCGCAGACTCATCAAGGTGGTACTCCTACTGCTCGCCTCATCGAGAGGAATCCAAATTTATGAGTGGTTAAGCTATGGGATATGAAATGGACGAGCGACCAATAAAACAACATGTATTATGGGGTTGAATACTTTTTGCTATTCACAAAATAAAACAAAAGGAGTAATGCAAATTTCTTATTTAACACAGCACAGCAAAATCAGTTGCACCATTCAATTCCGCTCGTCCAGACGGGGAGAATTCAATCACATTTACTCGATGCGACGTTTCTTATGGGATTGAATGAGCGACAACATTTTGACCCCAAACCGAGAGGATTCTGGGATGTTTGTGGTTTTTTTGTAATAACTCTGGAAGGAAACGTCGCAGACCCATCAAGGTGGTAATCCTACTGCTCGCCTCATCGAGAGGAATCCAAAGTTATGAGTGGTTAAGCTATGGGATATGAAATGGACGAGCGACCAATAAAACAACATGTATTATGGGGTTGAATACTTTTTGCTATTCACAAAATAAAACAAATGCAGTAATGCAAATTTCTTATTTAACACAGCACAGCAAAATCAGTTGCACCATTCAATTCCGCTCGTCCAGACGGGGAGAATTCAATCACATTCATTCGATGCGACGTTTCTTATGGGATTGAATGAGCGACAACATTTTGACGCCAAACCGAGAGGATTCTGGGATGTTTTTGGTTTTTTTGTAATAACTCTGGAAGGAAACGTCGCAGACCCATCAAGGTGGTACTCGTACTGCTCGCCTCATCGAGAGAAATCCAAAGATATGAGTGATTAAGCTATGGGATATGAAATGGACGAGCGACCAATAAAACAACATGTATTATGGGGTTGAATGCTTTTTGCTATTCACAAAATAAAACAAAAGCAGTCATGCAAATATCTTATTTAACACAGCACAGCAAAATCAGTTGCACCATTCAATTCCGCTCGTCCAGACGGGGAGAATTCAATCACATTTATTCGATGCGACGTTTCTTATGGGATTGAATGAGCGACAACATTTTGACCCCAAACCGAGAGAATTCTGGGATGTTTGTGTTTTTTTTGTAATAACTCTGGAAGGAAACGTCGCAGACCCATCAAGGTGGTACTCCTACTGCTCGCCTCATCGAGAGGAATCCAAATTTATGAGTGGTTAAGCTATGGGATATGAAATGGACGAGCGACCAATAAAACAACATGTATTATGGGGTTGAACACTTTTTGCTATTCACAAAATAAAACAAAAGGAGTAATGCAAATTTCTTATTTAACACAGCACAGCAAAATCAGTTGCACCATTCAATTCCGCTCGTCCAGACGGGGAGAATTCAATCACATTTACTCGATGCGACGTTTCTTATGGGATTGAATGAGCGACAACATTTTGACCCCAAACCGAGAGGATTCTGGGATGTTTGTGGTTTTTTTGTAATAACTCTGGAAGGAAACGTCGCAGACCCATCAAGGTGGTAATCCTACTGCTCGCCTCATCGAGAGGAATCCAAAGTTATGAGTGGTTAAGCTATGGGATATGAAATGGACGAGCGACCAATAAAAAAACATGTATTATGGGGTTGAATGCTTTTTGCTATTCACAAAATAAAACAAAAGCAGTCATGCAAATATCTTATTTAACACAGCACAGCAAAATCAGTTGCACCATTCAATTCCGCTCGTCCAGACGGGGAGAATTCAATCACATTTATTCGATGCGACGTTTCTTATGGGATTGAATGAGCGACAACATTTTGACCCCAAACCGAGAGAATTCTGGGATGTTTGTGTTTTTTTTGTAATAACTCTGGAAGGAAACGTCGCAGACCCATCAAGGTGGTACTCCTACTGCTCGCCTCATCGAGAGGAATCCAAATTTATGAGTGGTTAAGCTATGGGATATGAAATGGACGAGCGACCAATAAAACAACATGTATTATGGGGTTGAACACTTTTTGCTATTCACAAAATAAAACAAAAGGAGTAATGCAAATTTCTTATTTAACACAGCACAGCAAAATCAGTTGCACCATTCAATTCCGCTCGTCCAGACGGGGAGAATTCAATCACATTTACTCGATGCGACGTTTCTTATGGGATTGAATGAGCGACAACATTTTGACCCCAAACCGAGAGGATTCTGGGATGTTTGTGGTTTTTTTGTAATAACTCTGGAAGGAAACGTCGCAGACCCATCAAGGTGGTAATCCTACTGCTCGCCTCATCGAGAGGAATCCAAAGTTATGAGTGGTTAAGCTATGGGATATGAAATGGACGAGCGACCAATAAAAAAACATGTATTATGGGGTTGAATACTTTTTGCTATTCACAAAATAAAACAAAAGCAGTAATGCAAATTTCTTATTTAACACAGCACAGCAAAATCAGTTGCACCATTCAATTCCGCTCGTCCAGACGGGGAGAATTCAATCACATTCATTCGATGCGACGTTTCTTATGGGATTGAATGAGCGACAACATTTTGATGCCAAACCGAGAGGATTCTGGGATGTTTTTGGTTTTTTTGTAATAACTCTGGAAGGAAACGTCGCAGACACATCAAGGTGGTACTCATACTGCTCGCCTCATCGAGAGAAATCCAAAGATATGAGTGATTAAGCTATGGGATATGAAATGGACGAGCGACCAATAAAACAACATGTATTATGGGGTTGAATGCTTTTTGCTATTCACAAAATAAAACAAAAGCAGTCATGCAAATATCTTATTTAACACAGCACAGCAAAATCAGTTGCACCATTCAATTCCGCTCGTCCAGACGGGGAGAATTCAATCACATTTACTTGTTGCGACGTTTCTTATGGGATTGAATGAGCGACAACATTTTGACCCCAAACCGAGAGAATTCTGGGATGTTTGTGTTTTTTTTGTAATAACTCTGGAAGGAAACGTCGCAGACCCATCAAGGTGGTACTCCTACTGCTCGCCTCATCGAGAGGAATCCAAATTTATGAGTGGTTAAGCTATGGGATATGAAATGGACGAGCGACCAATAAAAAAACATGTATTATGGGGTTGAACACTTTTTGCTATTCACAAAATAAAACAAAAGGAGTAATGCAAATTTCTTATTTAACACAGCACAGCAAAATCAGTTGCACCATTCAATTCCGCTCGTCCAGACGGGGAGAATTCAATCACATTTACTCGATGCGACGTTTCTTATGGGATTGAATGAGCGACAACATTTTGACCCCAAACCGAGAGGATTCTGGGATGTTTGTGGTTTTTTTGTAATAACTCTGGAAGGAAACGTCGCAGACCCATCAAGGTGGTAATCCTACTGCTCGCCTCATCGAGAGGAATCCAAAGTTATGAGTGGTTAAGCTATGGGATATGAAATGGACGAGCGACCAATAAAAAAACATGTATTATGGGGTTGAATACTTTTTGCTATTCACAAAATAAAACAAAAGCAGTAATGCAAATTTCTTATTTAACACAGCACAGCAAAATCAGTTGCACCATTCAATTCCGCTCGTCCAGACGGGGAGAATTCAATCACATTCATTCGATGCGACGTTTCTTATGGGATTGAATGAGCGACAACATTTTGATGCCAAACCGAGAGGATTCTGGGATGTTTTTGGTTTTTTTGTAATAACTCTGGAAGGAAACGTCGCAGACACATCAAGGTGGTACTCATACTGCTCGCCTCATCGAGAGAAATCCAAAGATATGAGTGATTAAGCTATGGGATATGAAATGGACGAGCGACCAATAAAACAACATGTATTATGGGGTTGAATGCTTTTTGCTATTCACAAAATAAAACAAAAGCAGTCATGCAAATATCTTATTTAACACAGCACAGCAAAATCAGTTGCACCATTCAATTCCGCTCGTCCAGACGGGGAGAATTCAATCACATTTACTCGATGCGACGTTTCTTATGGGATTGAATGAGCGACAACATTTTGACCCCAAACCGATAGAATTCTGGGATGTTTGTGTTTTTTTTGTAATAACACTGGAAGGAAACGTCGCAGACTCATCAAGGTGGTACTCCTACTGCTCGCCTCATCGAGAGGAATCCAAATTTATGAGTGGTTAAGCTATGGGATATGAAATGGACGAGCGACCAATAAAACAACATGTATTATGGGGTTGAATACTTTTTGCTATTCACAAAATAAAACAAAAGGAGTAATGCAAATTTCTTATTTAACACAGCACAGCAAAATCAGTTGCACCATTCAATTCCGCTCGTCCAGACGGGGAGAATTCAATCACATTTACTCGATGCGACGTTTCTTATGGGATTGAATGAGCGACAACATTTTGACCCCAAACCGAGAGGATTCTGGGATGTTTGTGGTTTTTTTGTAATAACTCTGGAAGGAAACGTCGCAGACCCATCAAGGTGGTAATCCTACTGCTCGCCTCATCGAGAGGAATCCAAAGTTATGAGTGGTTAAGCTATGGGATATGAAATGGACGAGCGACCAATAAAACAACATGTATTATGGGGTTGAATACTTTTTGCTATTCACAAAATAAAACAAATGCAGTAATGCAAATTTCTTATTTAACACAGCACAGCAAAATCAGTTGCACCATTCAATTCCGCTCGTCCAGACGGGGAGAATTCAATCACATTCATTCGATGCGACGTTTCTTATGGGATTGAATGAGCGACAACATTTTGACGCCAAACCGAGAGGATTCTGGGATGTTTTTGGTTTTTTTGTAATAACTCTGGAAGGAAACGTCGCAGACCCATCAAGGTGGTACTCGTACTGCTCGCCTCATCGAGAGAAATCCAAAGATATGAGTGATTAAGCTATGGGATATGAAATGGACGAGCGACCAATAAAACAACATGTATTATGGGGTTGAATGCTTTTTGCTATTCACAAAATAAAACAAAAGCAGTCATGCAAATATCTTATTTAACACAGCACAGCAAAATCAGTTGCACCATTCAATTCCGCTCGTCCAGACGGGGAGAATTCAATCACATTTATTCGATGCGACGTTTCTTATGGGATTGAATGAGCGACAACATTTTGACCCCAAACCGAGAGAATTCTGGGATGTTTGTGTTTTTTTTGTAATAACTCTGGAAGGAAACGTCGCAGACCCATCAAGGTGGTACTCCTACTGCTCGCCTCATCGAGAGGAATCCAAATTTATGAGTGGTTAAGCTATGGGATATGAAATGGACGAGCGACCAATAAAACAACATGTATTATGGGGTTGAATACTTTTTGCTATTCACAAAATAAAACAAAAGGAGTAATGCAAATTTCTTATTTAACACAGCACAGCAAAATCAGTTGCACCATTCAATTCCGCTCGTCCAGATGGGGAGAATTCAATCACATTTACTCGATGCGACGTTTCTTATGGGATTGAATGAGCGACAACATTTTGACCCCAAACCGAGAGGATTCTGGGATGTTTGTGGTTTTTTTGTAATAACTCTGGAAGGAAACGTCGCAGACCCATCAAGGTGGTAATCCTACTGCTCGCCTCATCGAGAGGAATCCAAAGTTATGAGTGGTTAAGCTATGGGATATGAAATGGACGAGCGACCAATAAAAAAACATGTATTATGGGGTTGAATACTTTTTGCTATTCACAAAATAAAACAAAAGCAGTAATGCAAATTTCTTATTTAACACAGCACAGCAAAATCAGTTGCACCATTCAATTCCGCTCGTCCAGACGGGGAGAATTCAATCACATTCATTCGATGCGACGTTTCTTATGGGATTGAATGAGCGACAACATTTTGATGCCAAACCGAGAGGATTCTGGGATGTTTTTGGTTTTTTTGTAATAACTCTGGAAGGAAACGTCGCAGACACATCAAGGTGGTACTCATACTGCTCGCCTCATCGAGAGAAATCCAAAGATATGAGTGATTAAGCTATGGGATATGAAATGGACGAGCGACCAATAAAACAACATGTATTATGGGGTTGAATGCTTTTTGCTATTCACAAAATAAAACAAAAGCAGTCATGCAAATATCTTATTTAACACAGCACAGCAAAATCAGTTGCACCATTCAATTCCGCTCGTCCAGACGGGGAGAATTCAATCACATTTACTCGATGCGACGTTTCTTATGGGATTGAATGAGCGACAAAAATTTTGACCCCAAACCGAGAGGATTCTGGGATGTTTGTGGTTTTTTTGTAATAACTCTGGAAGGAAACGTCGCAGACCCATCAAGGTGGTAATCCTACTGCTCGCCTCATCGAGAGGAATCCAAAGTTATGAGTGGTTAAGCTATGGGATATGAAATGGACGAGCGACCAATAAAAAAACATGTATTATGGGGTTGAATACTTTTTGCTATTCACAAAATAAAACAAAAGCAGTAATGCAAATTTCTTATTTAACACAGCACAGCAAAATCAGTTGCACCATTCAATTCCGCTCGTCCAGACGGGGAGAATTCAATCACATTCATTCGATGCGACGTTTCTTATGGGATTGAATGAGCGACAACATTTTGATGCCAAACCGAGAGGATTCTGGGATGTTTTTGGTTTTTTTGTAATAACTCTGGAAGGAAACGTCGCAGACCCATCAAGGTGGTACTCATACTGCTCGCCTCATCGAGAGAAATCCAAAGATATGAGTGGTTAAGCTATGGGATATGAAATGGACGAGCGACCAATAAAACAACATGTATTATGGGGTTGAATACTTTTTGCTATTCACAAAATAAAACAAAAGCAGTAATGCAAATTTCTTATCTATCACAGCACAGCAAAATCAGTTGCACCATTCAATTCCGCTCGTCCAGACGGGGAGAATTCAATCACATTCATTCGATGCGACGTTTCTTATGGGATTGAATGAGCGACAACATTTTGACGCCAAACCGAGAGGATTCTGGGATGTTTGTGGTTTTTTTGTAATAACTCTGGAAGGAAACGTCGCAGACCCATCAAGGTGGTACTCCTACTGCTCGCCTCATCGAGAGGAATCCAAAGTTATGAGTGGTTAAGCTATGGGATATGAAATGGACGAGCGACCAATAAAACAACATGTATTATGGGGTTGAATACTTTTTGCTATTCACAAAATAAAACAAAAGCAGTAATGCAAATTTCTTATTTAACACAGCACAGCAAAATCAGTTGCACCATTCAATTCCGCTCGTCCAGACGGGGAGAATTCAATCACATTCATTCGATGCGACGTTTCTTATGGGATTGAATGAGCGACAACATTTTGACGCCAAACCGAGAGGATTCTGGGATGTTTTTGGTTTTTTTGTAATAACTCTGGAAGGAAACGTCGCAGACCCATCAAGGTGGTACTCGTACTGCTCGCCTCATCGAGAGAAATCCAAAGATATGAGTGATTAAGCTATGGGATATGAAATGGACGAGTGACCAATAAAACAACATGTATTATGGGGTTGAATACTTTTTGCTATTCACAAAATAAAACAAAAGCAGTAATGCAAATTTCTTATCTATCACAGCACAGCAAAATCAGTTGCACCATTCAATTCCGCTCGTCCAGACGGGGAGAATTCAATCACATTCATTCGATGCGACGTTTCTTATGGGATTGAATGAGCGACAACATTTTGACGCCAAACCGAGAGGATTCTGGGATGTTTGTGGTTTTTTTGTAATAACTCTGGAAGGAAACGTCGCAGACCCATCAAGGTGGTACTCCTACTGCTCGCCTCATCGAGAGGAATCCAAAGTTATGAGTGGTTAAGCTATGGGATATGAAATGGACGAGCGACCAATAAAACAACATGTATTATGGGGTTGAATACTTTTTGCTATTCACAAAATAAAACAAAAGCAGTAATGCAAATTTCTTATTTAACACAGCACAGCAAAATCAGTTGCACCATTCAATTCCGCTCGTCCAGACGGGGAGAATTCAATCACATTCATTCGATGCGACGTTTCTTATGGGATTGAATGAGCGACAACATTTTGACGCCAAACCGAGAGGATTCTGGGATGTTTTTGGTTTTTTTGTAATAACTCTGGAAGGAAACGTCGCAGACCCATCAAGGTGGTACTCGTACTGCTCGCCTCATCGAGAGAAATCCAAAGATATGAGTGATTAAGCTATGGGATATGAAATGGACGAGCGACCAATAAAACAACATGTATTATGGGGTTGAATACTTTTTGCTATTCACAAAATAAAACAAAAGCAGTAATGCAAATTTCTTATCTATCACAGCACAGCAAAATCAGTTGCACCATTCAATTCCGCTCGTCCAGACGGGGAGAATTCAATCACATTCATTCGATGCGACGTTTCTTATGGGATTGAATGAGCGACAACATTTTGACGCCAAACCGAGAGGATTCTGGGATGTTTGTGGTTTTTTTGTAATAACTCTGGAAGAAAACGTCGCAGACCCATCAAGGTGGTACTCCTATTGCTCGCCTCATCGAGAGGAATCCAAAGTTATGAGTGGTTAAGCTATGGGATATGAAATGGACGAGCGACCAATAAAACAACATGTATTATGGGGTTGAATACTTTTTGCTATTCACAAAATAAAACAAATGCAGTAATGCAAATTTCTTATTTAACACAGCACAGCAAAATCAGTTGCACCATTCAATTCCGCTCGTCCAGACGGGGAGAATTCAATCACATTCATTCGATGCGACGTTTCTTATGGGATTGAATGAGCGACAACATTTTGACGCCAAACCGAGAGGATTCTGGGATGTTTGTGGTTTTTTTGTAATAACTCTGGAAGGAAACGTCGCAGACCCATCAAGGTGGTACTCCTACTGCTCGCCTCATCGAGAGGAATCCAAAGTTATGAGTGGTTAAGCTATGGGATATGAAATGGACGAGCGACCAATAAAACAACATGTATTATGGGGTTGAATACTTTTTGCTATTCACAAAATAAAACAAAAGCAGTAATGCAAATTTCTTATTTAACACAGCACAGCAAAATCAGTTGCACCATTCAATTCCGCTCGTCCAGACGGGGAGAATTCAATCACATTCATTCGATGCGACGTTTCTTATGGGATTGAATGAGCGACAACATTTTGACGCCAAACCGAGAGGATTCTGGGATGTTTTTGGTTTTTTTGTAATAACTCTGGAAGGAAACGTCGCAGACCCATCAAGGTGGTACTCGTACTGCTCGCCTCATCGAGAGAAATCCAAAGATATGAGTGATTAAGCTATGGGATATGAAATGGACGAGCGACCAATAAAACAACATGTATTATGGGGTTGAATACTTTTTGCTATTCACAAAATAAAACAAAAGCAGTAATGCAAATTTCTTATCTATCACAGCACAGCAAAATCAGTTGCACCATTCAATTCCGCTCGTCCAGACGGGGAGAATTCAATCACATTCATTCGATGCGACGTTTCTTATGGGATTGAATGAGCGACAACATTTTGACGCCAAACCGAGAGGATTCTGGGATGTTTGTGGTTTTTTTGTAATAACTCTGGAAGGAAACGTCGCAGACCCATCAAGGTGGTACTCCTATTGCTCGCCTCATCGAGAGGAATCCAAAGTTATGAGTGGTTAAGCTATGGGATATGAAATGGACGAGCGACCAATAAAACAACATGTATTATGGGGTTGAATACTTTTTGCTATTCACAAAATAAAACAAATGCAGTAATGCAAATTTCTTATTTAACACAGCACAGCAAAATCAGTTGCACCATTCAATTCCGCTCGTCCAGACGGGGAGAATTCAATCACATTCATTCGATGCGACGTTTCTTATGGGATTGAATGAGCGACAACATTTTGACGCCAAACCGAGAGGATTCTGGGATGTTTTTGGTTTTTTTGTAATAACTCTGGAAGGAAACGTCGCAGACCCATCAAGGTGGTACTCGTACTGCTCGCCTCATCGAGAGAAATCCAAAGATATGAGTGATTAAGCTATGGGATATGAAATGGACGAGCGACCAATAAAACAACATGTATTATGGGGTTGAATGCTTTTTGCTATTCACAAAATAAAACAAAAGCAGTCATGCAAATATCTTATTTAACACAGCACAGCAAAATCAGTTGCACCATTCAATTCCGCTCGTCCAGACGGGGAGAATTCAATCACATTTATTCGATGCGACGTTTCTTATGGGATTGAATGAGCGACAACATTTTGACCCCAAACCGAGAGAATTTTGGGATGTTTGTGTTTTTTTTGTAATAACTCTGGAAGGAAACGTCGCAGACCCATCAAGGTGGTACTCCTACTGCTCGCCTCATCAAGAGGAATCCAAATTTATGAGTGGTTAAGCTATGGGATATGAAATGGACGAGCGACCAATAAAACAACATGTATTATGGGGTTGAATACTTTTTGCTATTCACAAAATAAAACAAAAGGAGTAATGCAAATTTCTTATTTAACACAGCACAGCAAAATCAGTTGCACCATTCAATTCTGCTCGTCCAGACGGGGAGAATTCAATCACATTTACTCGATGCGACGTTTCTTATGGGATTGAATGAGCGACAACATTTTGACCCCAAACCGAGAGGATTCTGGGATGTTTGTGGTTTTTTTGTAATAACTCTGGAAGGAAACGTCGCAGACCCATCAAGGTGGTAATCCTACTGCTCGCCTCATCGAGAGGAATCCAAAGTTATGAGTGGTTAAGCTATGGGATATGAAATGGACGAGCGACCAATAAAAAAACATGTATTATGGGGTTGAATACTTTTTGCTTTTCACAAAATAAAACAAAAGCAGTAATGCAAATTTCTTATTTAACACAGCACAGCAAAATCAGTTGCACCATTCAATTCCGCTCGTCCAGACGGGGAGAATTCAATCACATTCATTCGATGCGACGTTTCTTATGGGATTGAATGAGCGACAACATTTTGATGCCAAACCGAAAGGATTCTGGGATGTTTTTGGTTTTTTTGTAATAACTCTGGAAGGAAACGTCGCAGACACATCAAGGTGGTACTCATACTGCTCGCCTCATCGAGAGAAATCCAAAGATATGAGTGATTAAGCTATGGGATATGAAATGGACGAGCGACCACTAAAACAACATGTATTATGGGGTTGAATGCTTTTTGCTATTCACAAAATAAAACAAAAGCAGTCATGCAAATATCTTATTTAACACAGCACAGCAAAATCAGTTGCACCATTCAATTCCGCTCGTCCAGACGGGGAGAATTCAATCACATTTACTCGATGCGACGTTTCTTATGGGATTGAATGAGTGACAACATTTTGACCCCAAACCGAGAGGATTCTGGGATGTTTGTGGTTTTTTGGTAATAACTCTGGAAGGAAACGTCGCAGACCCATCAAGGTGGTACTCCTACTGCTCGCCTCATCGAGAGGAATCCAAAGTTATGAGTGGTTAAGCTATGGGATATGAAATGGACGAGCGACCAATAAAACAACATGTATTATGGGGTTGAATACTTTTTGCTATTCACAAAATAAAACAAAAGCAGTAATGCAAATTTCTTATTTAACACAGCACAGCAAAATCAGTTGCACCATTCAATTCCGCTCGTCAGACGGGGAGAATTCAATCACATTCATTCGATGCGACGTTTATTATGGGATTGAATGAGCGACAACATTTTGACGCCAAACCGAGAGGATTCTGGGATGTTTTTGGTTTTTTTGTAATAACTCTGGAAGGAAACGTCGCAGACCCATCAAGGTGGTACTCGTACTGCTCGCCTCATCGAGAGAAATCCAAAGATATGAGTGATTAAGCTATGAGATATGAAATGGACGAGCGACCAATAAAACAACATGTATTATGGGGTTGAATGCTTTTTGCTATTCACAAAATAAAACAAAAGCAGTCATGCAAATATCCTATTTAACACAGCACAGCAAAATCAGTTGCACCATTCAATTCCGCTCGTCCAGACGGGGAGAATTCAATCACATTTACTCGATGCGACGTTTCTTATGGGATTGAATGAGCGACAACATTTTGACCCCAAACCGAGAGGATTCTGGGATGTTTGTGGTTTTTTGGTAATAACTCTGGAAGAAAACGTCGCAGACCCATCATGGTGGTACTCGTACTGCTCGCCTCATCGAGAGGAATCCAAAGATATGAGTGATTAAGCTATGGGATATGAAATGGACGAGCGACCAATAAAACAACATGTATTATGGGGTTGAATGCTTTTTGCTATTCACAAATTAAAACAAAAGCAGTAATGCAAAGGTAATACCAAACGCAGTTAAAATAACACATCACATAAAGTCTTCTAAAGCTAACCAAATACTACACAAAGCTAGCGAATTATTATTAATAGAGAGAATACAGCACAATAGGAGTGAATTATCTTACATTTCGGAATCGCTAAAGCAGTTACACTTAGATATAAGCAATAGTGTATCTATGCATTATTGGGATATAATCGATAACATAACACAACAATCGGCTGATAATGTGTTTAAACTAACAAAAACTAACCAAATTAATAAATATTCTAGACTACATGATAAACAAATTCCTACTGAAAACCAAAAATGTAAAAACAAAACTGTACTGAACTTGACCAACACTGTATTAACCGGTGACATGGTCTCTGTCCTTTCTAAAGGCCTTAACTTTGCCGTTACCCCACGCACAATTCCAGTGGATGAGATAATTGCTGAGGTAGAATCAGCAGTTAGACTCCTTCCACATAATGAGGCAGAGATGACTAGACATGAGGTTGCTAAAATAATTGAGAATAGCAAAGTTCCAAAAGTAAATATTAGCTCTAACGAGGCAAAAGCCTTAAGAGAGCTGCGTGTAAATAAGGATATCCAAATCCTAGCAGCTGATAAAGGCCGCACTACTGTAGTGATGTCACGAGCCGATTATGATAATAAAATTAGAAATTTACTAGAGGAAAGTACCTACATTAAAATTAAACGAGATCCAACTAATACTTTAGAACGTAAGACCACTGCAATAATTGCAAATTCATTAATCCCTAAAAATGAGCAATACCTAATTAAGCCAAGGGCCTCAAAACCACCTAGACTCTATGGGCTACCAAAGATTCATAAAATCGGCATCCCATTACGACCCATAGTCAGTACAATTGGCTCTGCCACATATCAATTAGCAAAATATATAACCAAACAAATACAGCCCTACATCGGTAAGACATCTTCATTCATAAAAAATTCAGAACATCTTGTGAATGTGATTAAAGATATTAAACTTACTCCTGATGATATTCTGGTAAGTTTTGATGTGATTTCTCTATTCACTAAGGTTCCAGTGGACGAATCGCTTAAATTACTTGATACACTAGTAAAGAATACCGGTTTACAAAAAGATATTCCGAAACTTGCTGGCCATTGTTTAAATAACACTTACTTCTTATGGAGAGGGGATTTCTTTAAACAAAAGGAAGGAGCAGCAATGGGTTCTCCTTTATCCCCTGCTATAGCAAATTTGTACATGGAAAACTTTGAAATAAGAGCACTTGCCTCAAGCACATTAAAACCATCCTTTTGGTTTAGGTATGTGGATGACACTTTGGTTGTCTGGCCACATGGTAAAGATACACTTAATGATTTTCTAAATCATCTCAATGCACAAAACCCGGCCATCCAGTTCACCATGGAAATGGAGGTGAATAACACACTCCCATTCCTAGATATTTTGCTTGGACATGGCCTAAACGGTAAAATAACACACAGCGTTTACAGAAAGCAAACGCACACTGATGCCTATCTGAATGCAGAATCACATCATCATCCAGCTCAAAAATCCTCTCTTATCAAGACGCTCGTACATTGGGCGAAAACAGTGTCAGATGGTGAGAGTCTAGTGAGAGAGATTAAACACGTTAAAGACGCACTACGACAGAATGGCTACAATAATGCTCAAATTAACAGAGCACTGAATGCCAAATCACGATCGCAAAGCAATACTACTGAAAGCGACCAGATTGTTAAAACAATAAAAATTCCATATATCTCAGGAGTAACTGACAAATTAGCCCGCGTTTTGCAAAAGCAAAACATTACAGTAAGATTTGGTACAGTACACAAAATTCAAAAACTAGTATCTTGCACTAAAGACACATTACCTAAACTATCAACAGAAGGTGTATATCGGATTAATTGTTCATGTGGCAGCTGCTACATTGGGCAGACGGGACGTAACATCAGCATAAGACTAAAAGAACATCAGAGAAATATTAAATTATCTCAAACACAACTGTCGGCAGTGGCAGAACATGCTTGTCAACAAGGACACTCAATTGATTTTGACAATGTTGCAGTGGTGTGTAAAACTAATTATTACTGGCAAAGACTAATTAGAGAATCCATTGAAATTGAGAGGAACAAGAATAACTTTAATCGCTCTGACAGCTACCGGCTTAGTGCGGCCTGGAAGCGTATTATTAAATAATACACATTACATTTTGATTTAAAGAATTACTAATCTACAACTCATTACTAATCATAACCAATGACTGATTACTAATCGATTATATAATTACATTACCCCCCCCCCCTCCGCCTCTAATCACTGCACCTGATGAGTTAAGTGATGACGTCACCCTGCTGCTCTATATAAAACCGGGAGCAAGTGAGGGCTTTACCATTCTGGCGAATTGCCCGATGATGCTGGAAGTATTTACCAGCGAAACGTCGTACTCAAACTGTAAATGTGGATTAACTCTTCAACACACCGGTGGGCTGAAGTAGTGAATTATTTGTCTTTTGTCAACGTGACACTTTTTTTGCTGATTGGCCGTGTCGGGTGGTGGAGGGTTACGACACATTTATAAATAAACGCGATCTAACCCAAAAACCTTTACTATGAGTAATGCAAATATCTGATTTAACACAGCACAGCAAAATCAATTGCACCATTCAATTCCGCTCGTCCAGACGGGGAGAATTCAATCACATTTATTCGATGCGACGTTTCTTACGGGATTGAATGAGCGACAACATTTTGACCCCAAACCGAGAGGATTCTGGGATGTTTGTGGTTTTTTGGTAATAACTCTGGAAGGAAACGTCGCAGACCCACCAAGGTGGTACTCGTACTGCTCGCCTCATCGAGAGGAATCCAAAGATATGAGTGGTTAAGCTATGGGATATGAAATGGATGAGCGACCAATAAAACAACATGTATTATGGGGTTGAATGCTTTTTGCTATTCACAAATTAAAACAAAAGCAGTAATGCAAATATATTATTTAACACAGCACAGCAAAATCAGTTGCACCATTCAATCCCGCTCGTCCAGACGGGGAGAATTCAATCACATTTATTCCATGTGACGTTTCTTATGGGATTTAATGAGCGGCAACATATTGACCCTAAACCGAGAGGATTCTGGGATGTTTGTGGTTTTTTGGTAATAACTCTGGAAGAGAACGTCGCAGACCCATCAAGGTGGTACTCGTACTGCTCGCCTCATCGAGAGGAATCCAAAGATATGAGTGGTTAAGCTATGGGATATGAAATTGACGAGCGACCAACAAAACAACATGTATTATGGGGTTGAATGCTTTTTGCTATTCACAAATTAAAACAAAAGCAGTAATGCAAATATCTGATTTAACACAGCACAGCAAAATCAGTTGCACCATTCAATTCCACTCGTCCAGACGGGGAGAATTCAATCACATTTATTCCATGTGACGTTTCTTATGGGATTTAATGAGCGACAACATTTTGACGCCAAACCGAGAGGATTCTGGAATGTTTGTGGTTTTTTGGTAATAACTCTGGAAGGAAACGTCGCAGACCCATCAAGGTGGTGCTCGTACTGCTCGCCTCATCGAGAGGAATCCAAATATATGAGTGGATAAGCTATGGGATATGAAATGGACGAGCGACCAATAAAACAACATGTATTATGGGGTTGAATGCTTTTTGCTATTCACAAATTAAAACAAAAGCAGTAATGCAAATATATTATTTAACACAGCACAGCAAAATCAGTTGCACCATTCAATCCCGCTCGTCCAGACGGGGAGAATTCAATCACATTTATTCCATGTGACGTTTCTTATGGGATTTAATGAGCGGCAACATATTGACCCTAAACCGAGAGGATTCTGGGATGTTTGTGGTTTTTTGGTAATAACTCTGGAAGGAAACGTCGCAGACCCATCAAGGTGGTACTCGTACTGCTCGCCTCATCGAGAGGAATCCAAAGATATGAGTGGTTAAGCTATGGGATATGAAATTGACGAGCGACCAACAAAAAAACATGTATTATGGGGTTGAATGCTTTTTGCTATTCACAAATTAAAACAAAAGCAGTAATGCAAATGTCTGATTTAACACAGCACAGCAAAATCAGTTGCACCATTCAATTCCACTCGTCCAGACGGGGAGAATTCAATCACATTTATTCCATGTGACGTTTCTTATGGGATTTAATGAGCGACAACATTTTGACGCCAAACCGAGAGGATTCTGGAATGTTTGTGGTTTTTTGGTAATAACTCTGGAAGGAAACGTCGCAGACCCATCAAGCTGGTACTCGTACTGCTCGACTAATTGAGAGGAATCGAAAGATATGAGTGGTTAAGCTATGGGATATGAAATTGACGAGCGACCAACAAAACAACATGTATTATGGGGTTGGATGCTTTTTGCTATTCACAAATTAAAACAAAAGCAGTAATGCAAATATCTGATTTAACACAGCACAGCAAAATCAGTTGCACCATTCAATTCCACTCGTCCAGACGGGGAGAATTCAATCACATTTATTCGATGCGACGTTTCTTACGGGATTGAATGAGCGACAACATTTTGACCCCAAACCGAGAGGATTCTGGGATGTTTGTGGTTTTTTGGTAATAACTCTGGAAGGAAACGTCGCAGACCCACGAAGGTGGTACTCGTACTGCTCGACTCATCGAGAGGAATCCAAAGATATGAGTGGTTAAGCTATGGGATATAAAATGGACGATCGACCAATAAAACAACATGTATTATGGGGTTGAATGCTTTTTTCTATTCACAAAATAAAACAAAAGCAGTCATGCAAATATCTTATTTAACACAGCACAGCAAAATGTGTTGGACCATTCAATCACGCTCATCCAGACGGGGAGAATTAAATCGCATTCATTCGATGCGACGTTTCTTATGGGATTTAATGAACGACAACATTTTGACCCCAAACCGAGAGGATTCTGGGATGTTTGTGTTTTTTTTTGTAATAACTCTGTAAGGAAACGTCGCAGCCCCATCAAGGTGGTACTCGTACTGCTCGCCTCATCGAGAGGAATCCAACGATATGAGTGATTAAGCTATGGGATATGAAATGGACGAGCGACCAACAAAACAACATGTATTATGGGGATGAATGCTTTTTTCTATTCACAAAATAAAACAAAAGCAGTCATGCAAATATCTTATTTAACACAGCACAGCAAAATCTGTTGCACCATTCAATCCCGCTCATCCAGACGGGGAGAATTAAATCGCATTTATTCGATGCGACGTTTCTTATGGGATTTAATGAACGACAACATATTGACCCCAAACCGAGAGGATTCTGGGATGTTTGTGGTTTTTTGGTAATAACTCTGGAAGAAAACGTCGCAGACCCATCAAGGTGGTGCTCGTACTGCTTGCCTCATCGAGAGGAATCCAAAGATATGAGTGGTTAAGCTATGGGATATAAAATGGACGATCGACCAATAAAACAACATGTATTATGGGGTTGAATGCTTTTTTCTTTTCACAAAAAAAAACAAAAGCAGTCATGCAAATATCTTATTTAACACAGCACAGCAAAATGTGTTGCACCATTCAATCCCGCTCATCCAGACGGGGAGAATTAAATCGCATTCATTCGATGCGACGTTTCTTATGGGATTTAATGAACGACAACATTTTGACCCCAAACCGAGAGGATTCTGGGATGT
This sequence comes from Petromyzon marinus, assembly GCF_048934315.1. Taxonomy (NCBI): domain Eukaryota; kingdom Metazoa; phylum Chordata; class Hyperoartia; order Petromyzontiformes; family Petromyzontidae; genus Petromyzon; species Petromyzon marinus. The sequence continues at coordinate 24,509,252 of NC_133689.1, forward strand.
TTGTGTTTTTTTTTTAATAACTCTGGAAGGAAACGTCGCAGCCCCATCAAGCTGGTACTCGTACTGCTCGCCTCATCGAGAGGAATCCAAAGATATGAGTAATTAAGCTATGGGATATGAAATGGACGAGCGACCAATAAAACAACATGTATTATGGGGTTGAATGCATTTTGCTATTCACAAAATAAAACAAAAGCAGTCATGCAAATATCTTATTTAACAAAGCACAGCAAAATCAGTTGCACCATTCAATTCCGCTCGACCAGACGGGGAGAATTCAATCACATTTATTCGATGCGACGTTTCTTATGGGATTTAATGAGCGACAACATTTTGACCCCAAATCGAGAGGTTTCTGGGATGTTTGTGGTTTTTTGGTAATAACTCTGGAAGAAAACGTCGCAGACCCATCAAGGTGGTGCTCGTACTGCTCGCCTCATCGAGAGGAATCCAAAGATATGAGTGGATAAGCTATGGGATATGAAATGGACGAGCGACCAATAAAACAACATGTATTATGGGGTTGAATGCTTTTTGCTATTCACAAATTAAAACAAAAGCAGTAATGCAAATATCTGATTTAACACAGCACAGCAAAATCAGTTGCACCATTCAATTCCACTCGTCCAGACGGGGAGAATTCAATCACATTTATTCCATGTGACGTTTCTTATGGGATTTAATGAGCGACAACATTTTGACGCCAAACCGAGAGGATTCTGGAATGTTTGTGGTTTTTTGGTAATAACTCTGGAAGGAAACGTCGCAGACCCATCAAGGTGGTACTCGTACTGCTCGACTCATTGAGAGGAATCGAAAGATATGAGTGGTTAAGCTATGGGATATGAAATTGACGAGCGACCAACAAAACAACATGTATTATGGGGTTGGATGCTTTTTGCTATTCACAAATTAAAACAAAAGCAGTAATGCAAATATCTGATTTAACACAGCACAGCAAAATCAGTTGCACCATTCAATTCCACTCGTCCAGACGGGGAGAATTCAATCACATTTATTCGATGCGACGTTTCTTACGGGATTGAATGAGCGACAACATTTTGACCCCAAACCGAGAGGATTCTGGGATGTTTGTGGTTTTTTGGTAATAACTCTGGAAGGAAACGTCGCAGACCCACGAAGGTGGTACTCGTACTGCTCGACTCATCGAGAGGAATCCAAAGATATGAGTGGTTAAGCTATGGGATATAAAATGGACGATCGACCAATAAAACAACATGTATTATGGGGTTGAATGCTTTTTTCTATTCACAAAATAAAACAAAAGCAGTCATGCAAATATCTTATTTAACACAGCACAGCAAAATGTGTTGGACCATTCAATCACGCTCATCCAGACGGGGAGAATTAAATCGCATTCATTCGATGCGACGTTTCTTATGGGATTTAATGAACGACAACATTTTGACCCCAAACCGAGAGGATTCTGGGATGTTTGTGTTTTTTTTTGTAATAACTCTGGAAGGAAACGTCGCAGCCCCATCAAGGTGGTACTCGTACTGCTCGCCTCATCGAGAGGAATCCAACGATATGAGTGATTAAGCTATGGGATATGAAATGGACGAGCGACCAATAAAACAACATGTATTATGGGGATGAATGCTTTTTTCCATTCACAAAATAAAACAAAAGCAGTCATGCAAATATCTTATTTAACAGAGCACAGCAAAATCTGTTGCACTATTCAATCCCGCTCATCCAGACGGGGAGAATTAAATCGCATTTATTCGATGCGACGTTTCTTATGGGATTTAATGAACGACAACATATTGACCCCAAACCGAGAGGATTCTGGGATGTTTGTGGTTTTTTGGTAATAACTCTGGAAGAAAACGTCGCAGACCCATCAAGGTGGTACTCGTACTGCTCGCCTCATCGAGAGGAATCCAAAGATATGAGTGGTTAAGCTATGGGATATAAAATGGACGATCGACCAATAAAACAACATGTATTATGGGGTTGAATGCTTTTTTCTTTTCACAAAAAAAAACAAAAGCAGTCATGCAAATATCTTATTTAACACAGCACAGCAAAATGTGTTGCACCATTAAATCCCGCTCATCCAGACGGGGAGAATTAAATCGCATTCATTCGATGCGACGTTTCTTATGGGATTTAATGAACGACAACATTTTGACCCCAAACCGAGAGGATTCTGGGATGTTTGTGTTTTTTTTTTTAATAACTCTGGAAGGAAACGTCGCAGCCCCATCAAGCTGGTACTCGTACTGCTCGCCTCATCGAGAGGAATCCAAAGATATGAGTAATTAAGCTATGGGATATGAAATGGACGAGCGACCAATAAAACAACATGTATTATGGGGTTGAATGCATTTTGCTATTCACAAAATAAAACAAAAGCAGTCATGCAAATATCTTATTTAACAAAGCACAGCAAAATCAGTTGCACCATTCAATTCCGCTCGACCAGACGGGGAGAATTCAATCACATTTATTCGATGCGACGTTTCTTATGGGATTGAATGAGCGACAACATTTTGACCCCAAATCGAGAGGTTTCTGGTATGTTTGTGGTTTTTTGGTAATAACTCTGGAAGAAAACGTCGCAGACCCATCAAGGTGGTACTCGTACTGCTCGCCTTATCGAGAGGAATCCAACGATGAGTGGTTAAGCTATGGGATATAAAATGGACGATCGACCAATAAAACAACATGTATTATGGGGTTGAATGCTTTTTTCTATTCACAAAATAAAACAAAAGCAGTCATGCAAATATCTTATTTAACACAGCACAGCAAAATCTGTTGCACCATTCAATCCCTCTCATCCAGACGGGGAGAATTAAATCGCATTTATTCGATGCGACGTTTCTTATGGGATTTAATGAACGACAACATTTTGACCCCAAACCGAGAGGATTCTGGGATGTTTGTGGTTTTTTGGTAATAACTCTGGAAGGAAACGTCGCAGACCCACCAACGTGGTACTCGTACTGCTCGCCTCATCGAGAGGAATCCAACGATATGAGTGATTAAGCTATGGGATATGAAATGGACGAGCGACCAATAAAACAACATGTATTATGGGGATGAATGCTTTTTTCCATTCACAAAATAAAACAAAAGCAGTCATGCAAATATCTTATTTAACAGAGCACAGCAAAATCTGTTGCACTATTCAATCCCGCTCATCCAGACGGGGAGAATTAAATCGCATTTATTCGATGCGACGTTTCTTATGGGATTTAATGAACGACAACATATTGACCCCAAACCGAGAGGATTCTGGGATGTTTGTGGTTTTTTGGTAATAACTCTGGAAGAAAACGTCGCAGACCCATCAAGGTGGTACTCGTACTGCTCGCCTCATCGAGAGGAATCCAAAGATATGAGTGGTTAAGCTATGGGATATAAAATGGACGATCGACCAATAAAACAACATGTATTATGGGGTTGAATGCTTTTTTCTTTTCACAAAAAAAAACAAAAGCAGTCATGCAAATATCTTATTTAACACAGCACAGCAAAATGTGTTGCACCATTAAATCCCGCTCATCCAGACGGGGAGAATTAAATCGCATTCATTCGATGCGACGTTTCTTATGGGATTTAATGAACGACAACATTTTGACCCCAAACCGAGAGGATTCTGGGATGTTTGTGTTTTTTTTTTTAATAACTCTGGAAGGAAACGTCGCAGCCCCATCAAGCTGGTACTCGTACTGCTCGCCTCATCGAGAGGAATCCAAAGATATGAGTAATTAAGCTATGGGATATGAAATGGACGAGCGACCAATAAAACAACATGTATTATGGGGTTGAATGCATTTTGCTATTCACAAAATAAAACAAAAGCAGTCATGCAAATATCTTATTTAACAAAGCACAGCAAAATCAGTTGCACCATTCAATTCCGCTCGACCAGACGGGGAGAATTCAATCACATTTATTCGATGCGACGTTTCTTATGGGATTGAATGAGCGACAACATTTTGACCCCAAATCGAGAGGTTTCTGGTATGTTTGTGGTTTTTTGGTAATAACTCTGGAAGAAAACGTCGCAGACCCATCAAGGTGGTACTCGTACTGCTCGCCTTATCGAGAGGAATCCAACGATGAGTGGTTAAGCTATGGGATATAAAATGGACGATCGACCAATAAAACAACATGTATTATGGGGTTGAATGCTTTTTTCTATTCACAAAATAAAACAAAAGCAGTCATGCAAATATCTTATTTAACACAGCACAGCAAAATCTGTTGCACCATTCAATCCCTCTCATCCAGACGGGGAGAATTAAATCGCATTTATTCGATGCGACGTTTCTTATGGGATTTAATGAACGACAACATTTTGACCCCAAACCGAGAGGATTCTGGGATGTTTGTGGTTTTTTGGTAATAACTCTGGAAGAAAACGTCGCAGACCCATCAAGGTGGTACTCGTACTGCTCGCCGCATCGAGAGGAATCCAAATATATGAGTGGTTAAGCTATGGGATATAAAATGGACGATCGACCAATAAAACAACATGTATTATGGGGTTGAATGCTTTTTTTCTATTCACAAAATAAAACAAAAGCAGTCATGCAAATATCTTATTTAACAGAGCACAGCAAAATCTGTTGCACCATTCAATCCCGCTCATCCAGACGGGGAGAATTAAATCGCATTTATTCGATGCGACGTTTCTTATGGGATTTAATGAACGACAACATTTTGACCCCAAATCGAGAGGATTCTGGGATGTTTGTGGTTTTTTGGTAATAACTCTGGAAGAAAACGTCTCAGACCCATCAAGGTGGTACTCGTACTGCTCGCCTCATCGAGAGGAATCCAAAGATATGAGTGGTTAAGCTATGGGATATAAAATGGACGATCGACCAATAAAACAATATGTATTATGGGGATGAATGCTTTTTTCTATTCACAAAATAAAACAAAAGCAGTCATGCAAATATCTTATTTAACACAGCACAGCAAAATCTGTTGCACCATTCAATCCCGCTCATCCAGACGGGGAGAATTAAATCGCATTTATTCGATGCGACGTTTCTTATGGGATTTAATGAACGACAACATTTTGACCCCAAATCGAGAGGATTCTGGGATGTTTGTGGTTTTTTGGTAATAACTCTGGAAGAAAACGTCTCAGACCCATCAAGGTGGTACTCGTACTGCTCGCCTCATCGAGAGGAATCCAAAGATATGAGTGGTTAAGCTATGGGATATAAAATGGACGATCGACCAATAAAACAATATGTATTATGGGGATGAATGCTTTTTTCTATTCACAAAATAAAACAAAAGCAGTCATGCAAATATCTTATTTAACACAGCACAGCAAAATCTGTTGCACCATTCAATCCCGCTCATCCAGACGGGGAGAATTAAATCGCATTTATTCGATGCGACGTTTCTTATGGGATTTAATGAACGACAACATTTTGACCCCAAACCGAGAGGATTCTGGGATGTTTGTGGTTTTTGGTAATAACTCTGGAAGGAAACGTCGCAGACCCACCAAGGTGGTACTCGTACTGCTCGCCTCATCGCGAGGAATCCAAAGATATGAGTGTTTAAGCTATGGGATATAAAATGGACGATAGACCAATAAAACAACATGTATTATGGGGTTGAATACTTTTTTCTATTCACAAAATTAAACAAAAGCAGTCATGCAAATATCTTATTTAACACAGCACAGCAAAATGTGTTGCACCATTCAATCCCGCTCGTCCAGACGGGGAGAATTCAATCACATTCATTCGATGCGACGTTTCTTATGGGATTTAATGAACGACAACATTTTGACCCCAAATCGAGAGGATTCTGGAATGTTTGTGGTTTTTTGATAATAACTCTGGAAGAAAACGTCTCAGACCCATCAAGATGGTACTCGTACTGCTCGCCTCATCGAGAGGAATCCAAAGATATGAGTGGTTAAGCTATGGAATATAAAATGGACGATCGACCAATAAAACAACATGTATTATGGGGATGAATGATTTTTTCTATTCACAAAATAAAACAAAAGCAGTCATGCAAATATCTTATTTAACACAGCACAGCAAAATCTGTTGCACCACTAAATCCCGCTCATCCAGACGGGGAGAATTAAATCGCATTTATTCGATGCGACGTTTCTTATGGGATTTAATGAACGACAACATTTTGACCCCAAACCGAGAGGATTCTGGGATGTTTGTGGTTTTTTGGTAATAACTCTGGAAGGAAACGTCGCAGACCCACCAAGGTGGTACTCGTACTGCTCGCCTCATCGAGAGGAATCCAAAGATATGAGCGGTTAAGCTATGGGATATAAAATGGACGATCGACCAATAAAACAACATGTATTATGGGGTTGAATACTTTTTTCTATTCACAAAATTAAACAAAAGCAGTCATGCAAATATCTTATTTAACACAGCACAGCAAAATGTGTTGCACCATTCAATCCCGCTCGTCCAGACGGGGAGAATTCAATCACATTCATTCGATGCGACGTTTCTTATGGGATTTAATGAACGACAACATTTTGACCCCAAATCGAGAGGATTCTGGGATGTTTGTGGTTTTTTGGTAATAACTCTGGAAGAAAACGTCTCAGACCCATCAAGATGGTACTCGTACTGCTCGCCTCATCGAGAGGAATCCAAAGATATGAGTGGTTAAGCTATGGAATATAAAATGGACGATCGACCAATAAAACAACATGTATTATGGGGATGAATGCTTTTTTCTATTCACAAAATAAAACAAAAGCAGTCATGCAAATATCTTATTTAACACAGCACAGCAAAATCTGTTGCACCACTAAATCCCGCTCATCCAGACGGGGAGAATTAAATCGCATTTATTCGATGCGACGTTTCTTATGGGATTTAATGAACGACAACATTTTGACCCCAAACCGAGAGGATTCTGGGATGTTTGTGGTTTTTTGGTAATAACTCTGGAAGGAAACGTCGCAGACCCACCAAGGTGGTACTCGTACTGCTCGCCTCATCGAGAGGAATCCAAAGATATGAGCGGTTAAGCTATGGGATATAAAATGGACGATCGACCAATAAAACAACATGTATTATGGGTGTTGAATACTTTTTTCTATTCACAAAATTAAACAAAAGCAGTCATGCAAATATCTTATTTAACACAGCACAGCAAAATGTGTTGCACCATTCAATCCCGCTCGTCCAGACGGGGAGAATTCAATCACATTCATTCGATGCGACGTTTCTTATGGGATTTAATGAACGACAACATTTTGACCCCAAATCGAGAGGATTCTGGGATGTTTGTGTTTTTTTGGTAATAACTCTGGAAGAAAACGTCTCAGACCCATCAAGGTGGTACTTGTACTGCTCACCTCATCGCGAGGAATCCAAAGATATGAGTGGTTAAGCTAAGCGATATAAAATGGACGATCGACCAATAAAACAACATGTATTATGGGGTTGAATACTTTTTTCTATTCACAAAATTAAACAAAAGCAGTCATGCAAATATCTTATTTAACACAGCACAGCAAAATGTGTTGCACCATTCAATCCCGCTCGTCCAGACGGGGAGAATTCAATCACATTCATTCGATGCGACGTTTCTTATGGGATTTAATGAACGACAACATTTTGACCCCAAATCGAGAGGATTCTGGGATGTTTGTGGTTTTTTGGTAATAACTCTGGAAGAAAACGTCTCAGACCCATCAAGATGGTACTCGTACTGCTTGCCTCATCGAGAGGAATCCAAAGATATGAGTGGTTAAGCTATGGAATATAAAATGGACGATCGACCAATAAAACAACATGTATTATGGGGATGAATGCTTTTTTCTATTCACAAAATAAAACAAAAGCGGTCATGCAAATATCTTATTTAACACAGCACAGCAAAATCTGTTGCACCACTAAATCCCGCTCATCCAGACGGGGAGAATTAAATCGCATTTATTCGATGCGACGTTTCTTATGGGATTTAATGAACGACAACATTTTGACCCCAAACCGAGAGGATTCTGGGATGTTTGTGGTTTTTTGGTAATAACTCTGGAAGGAAACGTCGCAGACCCACCAAGGTGGTACTCGTACTGCTCGCCTCATCGAGAGGAATCCAAAGATATGAGCGGTTAAGCTATGGGATATAAAATGGACGATCGACCAATAAAACAACATGTATTATGGGGTTGAATACTTTTTTCTATTCACAAAATTAAACAAAAGCAGTCATGCAAATATCTTATTTAACACAGCACAGCAAAATGTGTTGCACCATTCAATCCCGCTCGTCCAGACGGGGAGAATTCAATCACATTCATTCGATGCGACGTTTCTTATGGGATTTAATGAACGACAACATTTTGACCCCAAATCGAGCGGATTCTGGGATGTTTGTGGTTTTTTGGTAATAACTCTGGAAGAAAACGTCTCAGACCCATCAAGGTGGTACTCGTACTGCTCGCCTCATCGAGAGGAATCCAAAGATATGAGTGGTTAAGCTATGGAATATAAAATGGACGATCGACCAATAAAACAACATGTATTATGGGGATGAATGCTTTTTTCTATTCACAAAATAAAACAAAAGCAGTCATGCAAATATCTTATTTAACACAGCACAGCAAAATCTGTTGCACCATTAAATCCCGCTCATCCAGACGGGGAGAATTAAATCGCATTTATTCGATGCGACGTTTCTTATGGGATTTAATGAACGACAACATTTTGACCCCAAACCGAGAGGATTCTGGGATGTTTGTGGTTTTTTGGTAATAACTCTGGAAGGAAACGTCGCAGACCCACCAAGGTGGTACTCGTACTGCTCGCCTCATCGAGAGGAATCCAAAGATATGAGTGTTTAAGCTATGGGATATAAAATGGACGATCGACCAATAAAACAACATGTATTATGGGGTTGAATACTTTTTTCTATTCACAAAATTAAACAAAAGCAGTCATGCAAATATCTTATTTAACACAGCACAGCAAAATGTGTTGCACCATTCAATCCCGCTCGTCCAGACGGGGAGAATTCAATCACATTCATTCGATGCGACGTTTCTTATGGGATTTAATGAACGACAACATTTTGACCCCAAATCAAGAGGATTCTGGGATGTTTGTGGTTTTTTGGTAATAACTCTGGAAGAAAACGTCTCAGACCCATCAAGATGGTACTCGTACTGCTCGCCTCATCGAGAGGAATCCAAAGATATGAGTGGTTAAGCTATGGAATATAAAATGGACGATCGACCAATAAAACAACATGTATTATGGGGATGAATGCTTTTTTCTATTCACAAAATAAAACAAAAGCAGTCATGCAAATATCTTATTTAACACAGCACAGCAAAATCTGTTGCACCACTAAATCCCGCTCATCCAGACGGGGAGAATTAAATCGCATTTATTCGATGCGACGTTTCTTATGGGATTTAATGAACGACAACATTTTGACCCCAAACCGAGAGGATTCTGGGATGTTTGTGGTTTTTTGGTAATAACTCTGGAAGGAAACGTCGCAGACCCACCAAGGTGGTACTCGTACTGCTCGCCTCATCGAGAGGAATCCAAAGATATGAGCGGTTAAGCTATGGGATATAAAATGGACGATCGACCAATAAAACAACATGTATTATGGGTGTTGAATACTTTTTTCTATTCACAAAATTAAACAAAAGCAGTCATGCAAATATCTTATTTAACACAGCACAGCAAAATGTGTTGCACCATTCAATCCCGCTCGTCCAGACGGGGAGAATTCAATCACATTCATTCGATGCGACGTTTCTTATGGGATTTAATGAACGACAACATTTTGACCCCAAATCGAGAGGATTCTGGGATGTTTGTGTTTTTTTGGTAATAACTCTGGAAGAAAACGTCTCAGACCCATCAAGGTGGTACTCGTACTGCTCACCTCATCGCGAGGAATCCAAAGATATGAGTGGTTAAGCTAAGGGATATAAAATGGACGATCGACCAATAAAACAACATGTATTATGGGGTTGAATACTTTTTTCTATTCACAAAATTAAACAAAAGCAGTCATGCAAATATCTTATTTAACACAGCACAGCAAAATGTGTTGCACCATTCAATCCCGCTCGTCCAGACGGGGAGAATTCAATCACATTCATTCGATGCGACGTTTCTTATGGGATTTAATGAACGACAACATTTTGACCCCAAATCGAGAGGATTCTGGGATGTTTGTGGTTTTTTGGTAATAACTCTGGAAGAAAACGTCTCAGACCCATCAAGATGGTACTCGTACCGCTTGCCTCATCGAGAGGAATCCAAAGATATGAGTGGTTAAGCTATGGAATATAAAATGGACGATCGACCAATAAAACAACATGTATTATGGGGATGAATGCTTTTTTCTATTCACAAAATAAAACAAAAGCAGTCATGCAAATATCTTATTTAACACAGCACAGCAAAATCTGTTGCACCACTAAATCCCGCTCATCCAGACGGGGAGAATTAAATCGCATTTATTCGATGCGACGTTTCTTATGGGATTTAATGAACGACAACATTTTGACCCCAAACCGAGAGGATTCTGGGATGTTTGTGGTTTTTTGGTAATAACTCTGGAAGGAAACGTCGCAGACCCACCAACGTGGTACTCGTACTGCTCGCCTCATCGAGAGGAATCCAAAGATATGAGCGGTTAAGCTATGGGATATAAAATGGACGATCGACCAATAAAACAACATGTATTATGGGGTTGAATACTTTTTTCTATTCACAAAATTAAACAAAAGCAGTCATGCAAATATCTTATTTAACACAGCACAGCAAAATGTGTTGCACCATTCAATCCCGCTCGTCCAGACGGGGAGAATTCAATCACATTCATTCGATGCGACGTTTCTTATGGGATTTAATGAACGACAACATTTTGACCCCAAATCGAGCGGATTCTGGGATGTTTGTGGTTTTTTGGTAATAACTCTGGAAGAAAACGTCTCAGACCCATCAAGGTGGTACTCGTACTGCTCGCCTCATCGAGAGGAATCCAAAGATATGAGTGGTTAAGCTATGGAATATAAAATGGACGATCGACCAATAAAACAACATGTATTATGGGGATGAATGCTTTTTTCTATTCACAAAATAAAACAAAAGCAGTCATGCAAATATCTTATTTAACACAGCACAGCAAAATCTGTTGCACCATTAAATCCCGCTCATCCAGACGGGGAGAATTAAATCGCATTTATTCGATGCGACGTTTCTTATGGGATTTAATGAACGACAACATTTTGACCCCAAACCGAGAGGATTCTGGGATGTTTGTGGTTTTTTGGTAATAACTCTGGAAGGAAACGTCGCAGACCCACCAAGGTGGTACTCGTACTGCTCGCCTCATCGAGAGGAATCCAAAGATATGAGTGTTTAAGCTATGGGATATAAAATGGACGATCGACCAATAAAACAACATGTATTATGGGGTTGAATACTTTTTTCTATTCACAAAATTAAACAAAAGCAGTCATGCAAATATCTTATTTAACACAGCACAGCAAAATGTGTTGCACCATTCAATCCCGCTCGTCCAGACGGGGAGAATTCAATCACATTCATTCGATGCGACGTTTCTTATGGGATTTAATGAGCGACAACATTTTGACCCCAAACCGAGAGGATTCTGGGAAGTTTGTGGTTTTTTGGTAATAACTCTGGAAGGAAACGTCGCAGACCCATCAAGGTGGTACTCGTACTGCTCGCCTCATCGAGTGGAATCCAAAGATATGAGTGGTTAAGCTATGGGATATGAAATGGACGAGCGACCAATAAAACAACATGTTTTATGGGGTTGAATGCTTTTTGCTATTCACAAAATAAAACAAAAGCAGTCATGCAAATATCTGTTTTAACACAGCACAGCAAAATCAGTTGCACCATTCAATCCCGCTCGTCCAGACGGGGAGAATTCAAACACATTTATTCGATGCGACGTTTCTTATGGGATTTAATGAGCGACAACATTTTGACCCCAAACCGAGAGGATTCTGGGAAGTTTGTGGTTTTTTGGTAATAACTCTGGAAGGAAACGTCGCAGACCCATCAAGGTGTTATTGTACTGCTCGCCTCATCGAGTGGAATCCAAAGATATGAGTGGTTAAGCTATGGGATATAAAATGGACGATCGACCAATAAAACAACATGTATTATGGGGTTGAATACTTTTTTCTATTCACAAAATTAAACAAAAGCAGTCATACAAATATCTTATTTAACACAGCACAGCAAAATGTGTTGCACCATTCAATCCCGCTCGTCCAGACGGGGAGAATTCAATCACATTCATTCGATGCGACGTTTCTTATGGGATTTAATGAACGACAACATTTTGACCCCAAATCGAGAGGATTCTGGGATGTTTGTGGTTTTTTGGTAATAACTCTGGAAGAAAACGTCTCAGACCTATCAAGATGGTACTCGTACTGCTCGCCTCATCGAGAGGAATCCAAAGATATGAGTGCTTAAGCTATGGAATATAAAATGGACGATCGACCAATAAAACAACATGTATTATGGGGATGAATGCTTTTTTCTATTCACAAAATAAAACAAAAGCAGTCATGCAAATATCTTATTTAACACAGCACAGCAAAATCTGTTGCACCACTAAATTCCGCTCATCCAGACGGGGAGAATTAAATCGCATTTATTCGATGCGACTTTTCTTATGGGATTTAATGAACGACAACATTTTGACCCCAAACCGAGAGGATTCTGGGATGTTTGTGGTTTTTTGGTAATAACTCTGGAAGGAAACGTCGCAGACCAACCAAGGTGGTACTCGTACTGCTCGCCTCATCGAGAGGAATCCAAAGATATGAGCGGTTAAGCTATGGGATATAAAATGGACGATCGACCAATAAAACAACATGTAGTATGGGGTTGAATACTTTTTTCTATTCACAAAATTAAACAAAAGCAGTCATGCAAATATCTTATTTAACACAGCACAGCAAAATCTGTTGCACCACTAAATCCCGCTCATCCAGACGGGGAGAATTAAATCGCATTTATTCGATGCGACGTTTCTTATGGGATTTAATGAACGACAACATTTTGACCCCAAATCGAGAGGATTCTGGGATGTTTGTGGTTTTTTGGTAATAACTCTGGAAGAAAACGTCGCAGACCCACCAAGGTGGTACTCGTACTGCTCGCCTCATCGAGAGGAATCCAAAGATATGAGCGGTTAAGCTATGGGATATAAAATGGACGATCGACCAATAAAACAACATGTATTATGGGGTTGAATACTTTTTTCTATTCACAAAATTAAACAAAAGCAGTCATGCAAATATCTTATTTAACACAGCACAGCAAAATGTGTTGCACCATTCAATCCCGCTCGTCCAGACGGGGAGAATTCAATCACATTCATTCGATGCGACGTTTCTTATGGGATTTAATTAACGACAACATTTTGACCCCAAATCGAGAGGATTCTGGGATGTTTGTGGTTTTTTGGTAATAACTCTGGAAGAAAACGTCTCAGACCCATCAAGGTGGTACTCGTACTGCTCGCCTCATCGAGAGGAATCCAAAGATATGAGTGGTTAAGCTATGGAATATAAAATGGACGATCGACCAATAAAACAACATGTATTATGGGGATGAATGCTTTTTTTCTATTCACAAAATAAAACAAAAGCAGTCATGCAAATATCTTATTTAACACAGCACAGCAAAATCTGTTGCACCATTAAATCCCGCTCATCCAGACGGGGAGAATAAAATCGCATTTATTCGATGGGACGTTTCTTATGGGATTTAATGAACGACAACATTTTGACCCCAAACCGAGAGGATTCTGGGATGTTTGTGGTTTTTTGGTAATAACTCTGGAAGGAAACGTCGCAGACCCACCAAGGTGGTACTCGTACTGCTCGCCTCATCGAGAGGAATCCAAAGATATGAGTGGTTAAGCTATGGGATATAAAATGGACGATCGACCAATAAAACAACATGTATTATGGGGTTGAATACTTTTTTCTATTCACAAAATTAAACAAAAGCAGTCATGCAAATATCTTATTTAACACAGCACAGCAAAATGTGTTGCACCATTCAATCCCGCTCGTCCAGACGGGGAGAATTCAATCACATTCATTCGATGCGACGTTTCTTATGGGATTTAATGAGCGACAACATTTTGACCCCAAACCGAGAGGATTCTGGGAAGTTTGTGGTTTTTTGGTAATAACTCTGGAAGGAAACGTCGCAGACCCATCAAGGTGGTACTCGTACTGCTCGCCTCATCGAGTGGAATCCAAAGATATGAGTGGTTAAGCTATGGGATATGAAATGGACGAGCGACCAATAAAACAACATGTATTATGGGGTTGAATGCTTTTTGCTATTCACAAAATAAAACAAAAGCAGTCATGCAAATATCTGTTTTAACACAGCACAGCAAAATCAGTTGCTCCATTCAATCCCGCTCGTCCAGATGGGGAGAATTCAATCACATTTATTCGATGCGACGTTTCTTATGGGATTTAATGAGCGACAACATTTTGACCCCAAACCGAGAGGATTCTGGGAAGTTTGTGGTTTTTTTGGTAATAACTCTGGAAGGAAACGTCGCAGACCCATCAACGTGTTATTGTACTGCTCGCCTCATCGAGTGGAATCCAAAGATATGAGTGGTTAAGCTATGGGATATGAAATGGTCGAGCGACCAATAAAACAACATGTATTTTGGGGTTGAATGCTTTTTGCTATTCACAAAATAAAACAAAAGCAGTCATGCAAATATCTGTTTTAACACAGCACAGCAAAATAGTTACACCATTCAATCCCCCTCGTCCAGACGGGGAGAATTCAATCACATTTATTTGATGCGACGTTTCTTATGGGATTTAATGAGCGACAACATTTTGACCCCAAACCGAGAAGATTCTGGGAAGTTTGTGGTTTTTTGGTATTAACTATGGAAGGAAACGTCGCAGACCCATCATGGTGGTACTCGTACTGCTCGCCTCATCGAGAGGAATCCAAAGATATGAGTGGTTAAGCTATGGGATATAAAATGGACGATCGACCAATAAAACAACATGTATTATGGGGTTGAATGCTTTTTGCTATTCACAAAATAAAACAAAAGCAGTCATGCAAATATCTGTTTTAACACAGCACAGCAAAATAGTTACACCATTCAATCCCCCTCGTCCAGACGGGGAGAATTCAATCACATTTATTTGATGCGACGTTTCTTATGGGATTTAATGAGCGACAACATTTTGACCCCAAACCGAGAGGATTCTGGGATGTTTGTGGTTTTTTTGTAATAACTCTGGAAGGAAACGTCGCAGACCCATCAAGGTGGTACTCGTACTGCTCGCCTCATCGAGTGGAATCCAAAGATATGAGTGGTTAAGCTATGGGATATGAAATGGACGAGCGACCAATAAAACAACATGTATTATGGGGTTGAATGCTTTTTGCTATTCACAAAATAAAACAAAAGCAGTCATGCAAATATCTGTTTTAACACAGCACAGCAAAATCAGTTGCTCCATTCAATCCCGCTCGTCCAGATGGGGAGAATTC
The DNA here is from genome assembly GCF_048934315.1 of Petromyzon marinus. NCBI lineage: Eukaryota > Metazoa > Chordata > Hyperoartia > Petromyzontiformes > Petromyzontidae > Petromyzon > Petromyzon marinus. The sequence goes on from NC_133689.1 coordinate 24,524,818, forward strand.
AATCACATTTATTCGATGCGACGTTTCTTATGGGATTTAATGAGCGACAACATTTTGACCCCAAACCGAGAGGATTCTGGGAAGTTTGTGGTTTTTTGGTAATAACTCTGGAAGGAAACGTCGCAGACCCATCAACGTGTTATTGTACTGCTCGCCTCATCGAGTGGAATCCAAAGATATGAGTGGTTAAGCTATGGGATATGAAATGGTCGAGCGACCAATAAAACAACATGTATTTTGGGGTTGAATGCTTTTTGCTATTCACAAAATAAAACAAAAGCAGTCATGCAAATATCTGTTTTAACACAGCACAGCAAAATAGTTACACCATTCAATCCCCCTCGTCCAGACGGGGAGAATTCAATCACATTTATTTGATGCGACGTTTCTTATGGGATTTAATGAGCGACAACATTTTGACCCCAAACCGAGAAGATTCTGGGAAGTTTGTGGTTTTTTGGTATTAACTATGGAAGGAAACGTCGCAGACCCATCATGGTGGTACTCGTACTGCTCGCCTCATCGAGAGGAATCCAAAGATATGAGTGGTTAAGCTATGGGATATAAAATGGACGATCGACCAATAAAACAACATGTATTATGGGGTTGAATGCTTTTTGCTATTCACAAAATAAAACAAAAGCAGTCATGCAAATATCTGTTTTAACACAGCACAGCAAAATAGTTACACCATTCAATCCCCCTCGTCCAGACGGGGAGAATTCAATCACATTTATTTGATGCGACGTTTCTTATGGGATTTAATGAGCGACAACATTTTGACCCCAAACCGAGAGGATTCTGGGATGTTTGTGGTTTTTTTGTAATAACTCTGGAAGGAAACGTCGCAGACCCATCAAGGTGATGCTCGTACTGCTCGCCTCATCGAGACGAATCCAAAGATATGAGTGGTTAAGCTATGGGATATGAAATGGACGAGCGACCAATAAAACAACATGTATTATGGGGTTGAATGCGTTTTGCTATTCACAAAATAAAACAAAAGCAGTCATGCAAATATCTGTTTTAACAGAGCACAGCAAAATCAGTTGCACCATTCAATCCCGCTCGTCCAGAAGGGGAGAATTCAATCACATTTATTCAATGCGACGTTTCTTATGGGATTTATTGAGCGACAACATTTTGACCCCAAACCGAGAGGATTCTGGGAAGTTTGTGGTTTTTTTGGTATTAACTCTGGAAGGAAACGTCGCAGACCCATCAAGGTGGTACTCGTACTGCTCGCCTCATCGAGTGGAATCCAAAGATATGAGTGGTTAAGCTATGGGATATGAAATGGATGAGCGACCAATAAAACAACATGTATTATGGGTTGAATGCTTTTTGCTATTCACAAAATAAAACAAAAGCAGTCATGCAAATATCTGTTTTAACACAGCACAGCAAAATAGTTACACCATTCAATCCCCCTCGTCCAGACGGGGAGAATTCAATCACATTTATTTGATGCGACGTTTCTTATGGGATTTAATGAGCGACAACATTTTGACCCCAAACCGAGAGGATTCTGGGATGTTTGTGGTTTTTTTGTAATAACTCTGGAAGGAAACGTCGCAGACCCATCAAGGTGATGCTCGTACTGCTCGCATCATCGAGAGGAATCCAAAGATATGAGTGGTTAAGCTATGGGATATGAAATGGACGAGCGACCAATAAAACAACATGTATTATGGGGTTGAATGCGTTTTGCTATTCACAAAATAAAACAAAAGCAGTCATGCAAATATCTGTTTTAACAGAGCACAGCAAAATCAGTTGCACCATTCAATCCCGCTCGTCCAGAAGGGGAGAATTCAATCACATTTATTCAATGCGACGTTTCTTATGGGATTTAATGAGCGACAACATTTTGACCCCAAACCGAGAGGATTCTGGGAAGTTTGTGGTTTTTTGGTATTAACTCTGGAAGGAAACGTCGCAGACCCATCAAGGTGGTACTCGTACTGCTCGCCTCATCGAGTGGAATCCAAAGATATGAGTGGTTAAGCTATGGGATATGAAATGGACGAGCGACCAATAAAACAACATGTATTATGGGGTTGAATGCTTTTTGCTATTCACAAAATAAAACAAAAGCAGTCATGCAAATATCTGTTTTAACACAGCACAGCAAAATAGTTACACCATTCAATCCCCCTCGTCCAGACGGGGAGAATTCAATCACATTTATTTGATGCGACGTTTCTTATGGGATTTAATGAGCGACAACATTTTGACCCCAAACCGAGAGGATTCTGGGATGTTTGTGGTTTTTTTGTAATAACTCTGGAAGGAAACGTCGCAGACCCATCAAGGTGATGCTCGTACTGCTCGCCTCATCGAGAGGAATCCAAAGATATGAGTGGTTAAGCTATGGGATATGAAATGGACGAGCGACCAATAAAACAACATGTATTATGGGGTTGAATGCGTTTTGCTATTCACAAAATAAAACAAAAGCAGTCATGCAAATATCTGTTTTAACAGAGCACAGCAAAATCAGTTGCACCATTCAATCCCGCTCGTCCAGAAGGGGAGAATTCAATCACATTTATTCAATGCGACGTTTCTTATGGGATTTAATGAGCGACAACATTTTGACCCCAAACCGAGAGGATTCTGGGAAGTTTGTGGTTTTTTGGTATTAACTCTGGAAGGAAACGTCGCAGACCCATCAAGGTGGTACTCGTACTGCTCGCCTCATCGAGTGGAATCCAAAGATATGAGTGGTTAAGCTATGGGATATGAAATGGACGAGCGACCAATAAAACAACATGTATTATGGGGTTGAATGCTTTTTGCTATTCACAAAATAAAACAAAAGCAGTCATGCAAATATCTGTTTTAACACAACACAGCAAAATAGTTACACCATTCAATCCCCCTCGTCCAGACGGGGAGAATTCAATCACATTTATTTGATGCGACGTTTCTTATGGGATTTAATGAGCGACAACATTTTGACCCCAAACCGAGAGGATTCTGGGATGTTTGTGGTTTTTTTGTAATAACTCTGGAAGGAAACGTCGCAGACCCATCAAGGTGATGCTCGTACTGCTCGCCTCATCGAGAGGAATCCAAAGATATGAGTGGTTAAGCTATGGGATATGAAATGGACGAGCGACCAATAAAACAACATGTATTATGGGGTTGAATGCGTTTTGCTATTCACAAAATAAAACAAAAGCAGTCATGCAAATATCTGTTTTAACAGAGCACAGCAAAATCAGTTGCACCATTCAATCCCGCTCGTCCAGAAGGGGAGAATTCGATCACATTTATTCAATGCGACGTTTCTTATGGGATTTAATGAGCGACAACATTTTGACCCCAAACCGAGAGGATTCTGGGATGTTTGTGGTTTTTTTGTAATAACTCTGGAAGGAACCGTCGCAGACCCATCAAGGTGGTACTCGTACTGCTCGCCTCATCGAGTGGAATCCAAAGATATGAGTGGTTAAGCTATGGGATATGAAATGGACGAGCGACCAATAAAACAACATGTATTATGGGGTTGAATGCTTTTTGCTATTCACAAAATAAAAAAAAAGCAGTAATGCAAATATCTGATTTAACACAGCACAGCAAAATCAGTTACACCATTCAATTCCGCTCGTCCAGACGGGGAGAATTCAATCACATTTATTCGATGCGACGTTTCTTATGGGATTTAATGAGCGACAACATTTTGACCCCAAACCGAGAGGATTCTGGGAAGTTTGTGGTTTTTTGGTAATAACTCTGGAAGGAAACGTCGCAGACCCATCAAGGTGGTACTCCTACTGCTCGCCTCATCGAGTGGAATCCAAAGATATGAGTGGTTAAGCTATGGGATATGAAATGGACGAGCGACCAATAAAACAACATGTATTATGGGGTTGAATGCTTTTTGCTATTCACAAAATAAAACAAAAGCAGTCATGCAAATATCTGTTTTAACACAGCACAGCAAAATCAGTTGCACCATTCAATCCGGCTCGTCCAGACGGGGAGAATTCAATCACATTTATTCGATGCGACGTTTCTTATGGGATTTAATGAGCGACAACATTTTGACCCCAAACCGAGAGGATTCTGGGATGTTTGTGTTTTTTTTTAATAACTCTGGAAGGAAACGTCGCAGACCCACCAAGGTGGTACTCGTACTGCTCGCCTCATCGCGAGGAATCCAAAGATATGAGTGGTTAAGCTATGGGATATAAAATGGACGATCGACCAATAAAACAACATGTATTATGGGGTTGAATACTTTTTTCCATTCACAAAATTAAACAAAAGCAGTCATGCAAATATCTTATTTAACACAGCACAGCAAAATGTGTTGCACCATTCAATCCCGCTCGTCCAGACGGGGAGAATTCAATCACATTCATTCGATGCGACGTTTCTTATGGGATTTAATGAACGACAACATTTTGACCCCAAATCGAGAGGATTCTGGGATGTTTGTGGTTTTTTGGTAATAACTCTGGAAGAAAACGTCTCAGACCCATCAAGATGGTACTCGTACTGCTCGCCTCATCGAGAGGAATCCAAAGATATGAGTGGTTAAGCTATGGAATATAAAATGGACGATCGACCAATAAAACAACATGTATTATGGGGATGAATGCTTTTTTCTATTCACAAAATAAAACAAAAGCAGTCATGCAAATATCTTATTTAACACAGCACAGCAAAATCTGTTGCACCACTAAATCCCGCTCATCCAGACGGGGAGAATTCAATCACATTTATTCGATGCGACGTTTCTTATGGGATTGAATGAGCGACAACATTTTGACCCCAAATCGAGAGGTTTCTGGGATGTTTGTGGTTTTTTGGTAATAACTCTGGAAGAAAACGTCGCAGACCCATCAAGGTGGTACTCGTACTGCTCGCCTTTTCGAGAGGAATCCAAAGATATGAGTGGTTAAGCTATGGGATATAAAATGGACGATCGACCAATAAAACAACATGTATTATGGGGATGAATCCTTTTTTCTATTCACAAAATAAAACAAAAGCAGTCATGCACATATCTTATTTAACACAGCACAGCAAAATCTGTTGCACCATTCAATCCCGCTCATCCAGACGGGGAGAATTAAATCGCATTTATTCGATGCGACGTTTCTTATGGGATTTAATGAACGACAACATTTTGACCCCAAACCGAGAGGATTCTGGGATGTTTGTGGTTTTTGGTAATAACTCTGGAAGGAAACGTCGCAGACCCACCAAGGTGGTACTCGTACTGCTCGCCTCATCGCGAGGAATCCAAAGATATGAGTGGTTAAGCTATGGGATATAAAATGGACGATCGACCAATAAAACAACATGTATTATGGGGTTGAATACTTTTTTCTATTCACAAAATTAAACAAAAGCAGTCATGCAAATATCTTATTTAACACAGCACAGCAAAATGTGTTGCACCATTAAATCCCGCTCATCCAGACGGGGAGAATTAAATCGCATTCATTCGATGCGACGTTTCTTATGGGATTTAATGAACGACAACATTTTGACCCCAAACCGAGAGGATTCTGGGATGTTTGTGGTTTTTTGGTAATAACTCTGGAAGGAAACGTCGCAGACCCACCAAGGTGGTACTCGTACTGCTCGCCTCATCGAGAGGAATCCAAAGATATGAGTGGTTAAGCTATGGGATATAAAATGGACGATCGACCAATAAAACAACATGTATTATGGGGTTGAATACTTTTTTCTATTCACAAAATTAAACAAAAGCAGTCATGCAAATATCTTATTTAACACAGCACAGCAAAATGTGTTGCACCATTCAATCCCGCTCGTCCAGACGGGGAGAATTCAATCACATTCATTCGATGCGACGTTTCTTATGGGATTTAATGAACGACAACATTTTGACCCCAAATCAAGAGGATTCTGGGATGTTTGTGGTTTTTTGGTAATAACTCTGGAAGAAAACGTCTCAGACCCATCAAGATGGTACTCGTACTGCTCGCCTCATCGAGAGGAATCCAAAGATATGAGTGGTTAAGCTATGGAATATAAAATGGACGATCGACCAATAAAACAACATGTATTATGGGGATGAATGCTTTTTTCTATTCACAAAATAAAACAAAAGCAGTCATGCAAATATCTTATTTAACACAGCACAGCAAAATCTGTTGCACCACTAAATCCCGCTCATCCAGACGGGGAGAATTAAATCGCATTTATTCGATGCGACGTTTCTTATGGGATTTAATGAACGACAACATTTTGACCCCAAACCGAGAGGATTCTGGGATGTTTGTGGTTTTTTGGTAATAACTCTGGAAGGAAACGTCGCAGACCCACCAAGGTGGTACTCGTACTGCTCGCCTCATCGAGAGGAATCCAAAGATATGAGCGGTTAAGCTATGGGATATAAAATGGACGATCGACCAATAAAACAACATGTATTATGGGTGTTGAATACTTTATTCTATTCACAAAATTAAACAAAAGCAGTCATGCAAATATCTTATTTAACACAGCACAGCAAAATGTGTTGCACCATTCAATCCCGCTCGTCCAGACGGGGAGAATTCAATCACATTCATTCGATGCGACGTTTCTTATGGGATTTAATGAACGACAACATTTTGACCCCAAATCGAGAGGATTCTGGGATGTTTGTGTTTTTTTGGTAATAACTCTGGAAGAAAACGTCTCAGACCCATCAAGGTGGTACTCGTACTGCTCACCTCATCGCGAGGAATCCAAAGATATGAGTGGTTAAGCTAAGGGATATAAAATGGACGATCGACCAATAAAACAACATGTATTATGGGGTTGAATACTTTTTTCTATTCACAAAATTAAACAAAAGCAGTCATGCAAATATCTTATTTAACACAGCACAGCAAAATGTGTTGCACCATTCAATCCCGCTCGTCCAGACGGGGAGAATTCAATCACATTCATTCGATGCGACGTTTCTTATGGGATTTAATGAACGACAACATTTTGACCCCAAATCGAGAGGATTCTGGGATGTTTGTGGTTTTTTGGTAATAACTCTGGAAGAAAACGTCTCAGACCCATCAAGATGGTACTCGTACCGCTTGCCTCATCGAGAGGAATCCAAAGATATGAGTGGTTAAGCTATGGAATATAAAATGGACGATCGACCAATAAAACAACATGTATTATGGGGATGAATGCTTTTTTCTATTCACAAAATAAAACAAAAGCAGTCATGCAAATATCTTATTTAACACAGCACAGCAAAATCTGTTGCACCACTAAATCCCGCTCATCCAGACGGGGAGAATTAAATCGCATTTATTCGATGCGACGTTTCTTATGGGATTTAATGAACGACAACATTTTGACCCCAAATCGAGCGGATTCTGGGATGTTTGTGGTTTTTTGGTAATAACTCTGGAAGAAAACGTCTCAGACCCATCAAGGTGGTACTCGTACTGCTCGCCTCATCGAGAGGAATCCAAAGATATGAGTGGTTAAGCTATGGAATATAAAATGGACGATCGACCAATAAAACAACATGTATTATGGGGATGAATGCTTTTTTCTATTCACAAAATAAAACAAAAGCAGTCATGCAAATATCTTATTTAACACAGCACAGCAAAATCTGTTGCACCATTAAATCCCGCTCATCCAGACGGGGAGAATTAAATCGCATTTATTCGATGCGACGTTTCTTATGGGATTTAATGAACGACAACATTTTGACCCCAAACCGAGAGGATTCTGGGATGTTTGTGGTTTTTTGGTAATAACTCTGGAAGGAAACGTCGCAGACCCACCAAGGTGGTACTCGTACTGCTCGCCTCATCGAGAGGAATCCAAAGATATGAGTGTTTAAGCTATGGGATATAAAATGGACGATCGACCAACAAAACAACATGTATTATGGGGTTGAATACTTTTTTCTATTCACAAAATTAAACAAAAGCAGTCATGCAAATATCTTATTTAACACAGCACAGCAAAATGTGTTGCACCATTCAATCCCGCTCGTCCAGACGGGGAGAATTCAATCACATTCATTCGATGCGACGTTTCTTATGGGATTTAATGAGCGACAACATTTTGACCCCAAACCGAGAGGATTCTGGGAAGTTTGTGGTTTTTTGGTAATAACTCTGGAAGGAAACGTCGCAGACCCATCAAGGTGGTACTCGTACTGCTCGCCTCATCGAGTGGAATCCAAAGATATGAGTGGTTAAGCTATGGGATATGAAATGGACGAGCGACCAATAAAACAACATGTTTTATGGGGTTGAATGCTTTTTGCTATTCACAAAATAAAACAAAAGCAGTCATGCAAATATCTGTTTTAACACAGCACAGCAAAATCAGTTGCACCATTCAATCCCGCTCGTCCAGACGGGGAGAATTCAAACACATTTATTCGATGCGACGTTTCTTATGGGATTTAATGAGCGACAACATTTTGACCCCAAACCGAGAGGATTCTGGGAAGTTTGTGGTTTTTTGGTAATAACTCTGGAAGGAAACGTCGCAGACCCATCAAGGTGTTATTGTACTGCTCGCCTCATCGAGTGGAATCCAAAGATATGAGTGGTTAAGCTATGGGATATAAAATGGACGATCGACCAATAAAACAACATGTATTATGGGGTTGAATACTTTTTTCTATTCACAAAATTAAACAAAAGCAGTCATACAAATATCTTATTTAACACAGCACAGCAAAATGTGTTGCACCATTCAATCCCGCTCGTCCAGACGGGGAGAATTCAATCACATTCATTCGATGCGACGTTTCTTATGGGATTTAATGAACGACAACATTTTGACCCCAAATCGAGAGGATTCTGGGATGTTTGTGGTTTTTTGGTAATAACTCTGGAAGAAAACGTCTCAGACCTATCAAGATGGTACTCGTACTGCTCGCCTCATCGAGAGGAATCCAAAGATATGAGTGCTTAAGCTATGGAATATAAAATGGACGATCGACCAATAAAACAACATGTATTATGGGGATGAATGCTTTTTTCTATTCACAAAATAAAACAAAAGCAGTCATGCAAATATCTTATTTAACACAGCACAGCAAAATCTGTTGCACCACTAAATTCCGCTCATCCAGACGGGGAGAATTAAATCGCATTTATTCGATGCGACTTTTCTTATGGGATTTAATGAACGACAACATTTTGACCCCAAACCGAGAGGATTCTGGGATGTTTGTGGTTTTTTGGTAATAACTCTGGAAGGAAACGTCGCAGACCAACCAAGGTGGTACTCGTACTGCTCGCCTCATCGAGAGGAATCCAAAGATATGAGCGGTTAAGCTATGGGATATAAAATGGACGATCGACCAATAAAACAACATGTAGTATGGGGTTGAATACTTTTTTCTATTCACAAAATTAAACAAAAGCAGTCATGCAAATATCTTATTTAACACAGCACAGCAAAATCTGTTGCACCACTAAATCCCGCTCATCCAGACGGGGAGAATTAAATCGCATTTATTCGATGCGACGTTTCTTATGGGATTTAATGAACGACAACATTTTGACCCCAAATCGAGAGGATTCTGGGATGTTTGTGGTTTTTTGGTAATAACTCTGGAAGAAAACGTCGCAGACCCACCAAGGTGGTACTCGTACTGCTCGCCTCATCGAGAGGAATCCAAAGATATGAGCGGTTAAGCTATGGGATATAAAATGGACGATCGACCAATAAAACAACATGTATTATGGGGTTGAATACTTTTTTCTATTCACAAAATTAAACAAAAGCAGTCATGCAAATATCTTATTTAACACAGCACAGCAAAATGTGTTGCACCATTCAATCCCGCTCGTCCAGACGGGGAGAATTCAATCACATTCATTCGATGCGACGTTTCTTATGGGATTTAATTAACGACAACATTTTGACCCCAAATCGAGAGGATTCTGGGATGTTTGTGGTTTTTTGGTAATAACTCTGGAAGAAAACGTCTCAGACCCATCAAGGTGGTACTCGTACTGCTCGCCTCATCGAGAGGAATCCAAAGATATGAGTGGTTAAGCTATGGAATATAAAATGGACGATCGACCAATAAAACAACATGTATTATGGGGATGAATGCTTTTTTTCTATTCACAAAATAAAACAAAAGCAGTCATGCAAATATCTTATTTAACACAGCACAGCAAAATCTGTTGCACCATTAAATCCCGCTCATCCAGACGGGGAGAATAAAATCGCATTTATTCGATGGGACGTTTCTTATGGGATTTAATGAACGACAACATTTTGACCCCAAACCGAGAGGATTCTGGGATGTTTGTGGTTTTTTGGTAATAACTCTGGAAGGAAACGTCGCAGACCCACCAAGGTGGTACTCGTACTGCTCGCCTCATCGAGAGGAATCCAAAGATATGAGTGGTTAAGCTATGGGATATAAAATGGACGATCGACCAATAAAACAACATGTATTATGGGGTTGAATACTTTTTTCTATTCACAAAATTAAACAAAAGCAGTCATGCAAATATCTTATTTAACACAGCACAGCAAAATGTGTTGCACCATTCAATCCCGCTCGTCCAGACGGGGAGAATTCAATCACATTCATTCGATGCGACGTTTCTTATGGGATTTAATGAGCGACAACATTTTGACCCCAAACCGAGAGGATTCTGGGAAGTTTGTGGTTTTTTGGTAATAACTCTGGAAGGAAACGTCGCAGACCCATCAAGGTGGTACTCGTACTGCTCGCCTCATCGAGTGGAATCCAAAGATATGAGTGGTTAAGCTATGGGATATGAAATGGACGAGCGACCAATAAAACAACATGTATTATGGGGTTGAATGCTTTTTGCTATTCACAAAATAAAACAAAAGCAGTCATGCAAATATCTGTTTTAACACAGCACAGCAAAATCAGTTGCTCCATTCAATCCCGCTCGTCCAGATGGGGAGAATTCAATCACATTTATTCGATGCGACGTTTCTTATGGGATTTAATGAGCGACAACATTTTGACCCCAAACCGAGAGGATTCTGGGAAGTTTGTGGTTTTTTGGTAATAACTCTGGAAGGAAACGTCGCAGACCCATCAACGTGTTATTGTACTCCTCGCCTCATCGAGTGGAATCCAAAGATATGAGTGGTTAAGCTATGGGATATGAAATGGTCGAGCGACCAATAAAACAACATGTATTTTGGGGTTGAATGCTTTTTGCTATTCACAAAATAAAACAAAAGCAGTCATGCAAATATCTGTTTTAACACAGCACAGCAAAATAGTTACACCATTCAATCCCCCTCGTCCAGACGGGGAGAATTCAATCACATTTATTTGATGCGACGTTTCTTATGGGATTTAATGAGCGACAACATTTTGACCCCAAACCGAGAAGATTCTGGGAAGTTTGTGGTTTTTTGGTATTAACTATGGAAGGAAACGTCGCAGACCCATCATGGTGGTACTCGTACTGCTCGCCTCATCGAGAGGAATCCAAAGATATGAGTGGTTAAGCTATGGGATATAAAATGGACGATCGACCAATAAAACAACATGTATTATGGGGTTGAATGCTTTTTGCTATTCACAAAATAAAACAAAAGCAGTCATGCAAATATCTGTTTTAACACAGCACAGCAAAATAGTTACACCATTCAATCCCCCTCGTCCAGACGGGGAGAATTCAATCACATTTATTTGATGCGACGTTTCTTATGGGATTTAATGAGCGACAACATTTTGACCCCAAACCGAGAGGATTCTGGGATGTTTGTGGTTTTTTTGTAATAACTCTGGAAGGAAACGTCGCAGACCCATCAAGGTGATGCTCGTACTGCTCGCCTCATCGAGAGGAATCCAAAGATATGAGTGGTTAAGCTATGGGATATGAAATGGACGAGCGACCAATAAAACAACATGTATTATGGGGTTGAATGCGTTTTGCTATTCACAAAATAAAACAAAAGCAGTCATGCAAATATCTGTTTTAACAGAGCACAGCAAAATCAGTTGCACCATTCAATCCCGCTCGTCCAGAAGGGGAGAATTCAATCACATTTATTCAATGCGACGTTTCTTATGGGATTTAATGAGCGACAACATTTTGACCCCAAACCGAGAGGATTCTGGGAAGTTTGTGGTTTTTTGGTATTAACTCTGGAAGGAAACGTCGCAGACCCATCAAGGTGGTACTCGTACTGCTCGCCTCATCGAGTGGAATCCAAAGATATGAGTGGTTAAGCTATGGGATATGAAATGGATGAGCGACCAATAAAACAACATGTATTATGGGTTGAATGCTTTTTGCTATTCACAAAATAAAACAAAAGCAGTCATGCAAATATCTGTTTTAACACAGCACAGCAAAATAGTTACACCATTCAATCCCCCTCGTCCAGACGGGGAGAATTCAATCACATTTATTTGATGCGACGTTTCTTATGGGATTTAATGAGCGACAACATTTTGACCCCAAACCGAGAGGATTCTGGGATGTTTGTGGTTTTTTTGTAATAACTCTGGAAGGAAACGTCGCAGACCCATCAAGGTGATGCTCGTACTGCTCGCATCATCGAGAGGAATCCAAAGATATGAGTGGTTAAGCTATGGGATATGAAATGGACGAGCGACCAATAAAACAACATGTATTATGGGGTTGAATGCGTTTTGCTATTCACAAAATAAAACAAAAGCAGTCATGCAAATATCTGTTTTAACAGAGCACAGCAAAATCAGTTGCACCATTCAATCCCGCTCGTCCAGAAGGGGAGAATTCAATCACATTTATTCAATGCGACGTTTCTTATGGGATTTAATGAGCGACAACATTTTGACCCCAAACCGAGAGGATTCTGGGAAGTTTGTGGTTTTTTGGTATTAACTCTGGAAGGAAACGTCGCAGACCCATCAAGGTGGTACTCGTACTGCTCGCCTCATCGAGTGGAATCCAAAGATATGAGTGGTTAAGCTATGGGATATGAAATGGACGAGCGACCAATAAAACAAAATGTATTATGGGGTTGAATGCTTTTTGCTATTCACAAAATAAAACAAAAGCAGTCATGCAAATATCTGTTTTAACACAGCACAGCAAAATAGTTACACCATTCAATCCCCCTCGTCCAGACGGGGAGAATTCAATCACATTTATTTGATGCGACGTTTCTTATGGGATTTAATGAGCGACAACATTTTGACCCCAAACCGAGAGGATTCTGGGATGTTTGTGGTTTTTTTGTAATAACTCTGGAAGGAAACGTCGCAGACCCATCAAGGTGATGCTCGTACTGCTCGCCTCATCGAGAGGAATCCAAAGATATGAGTGGTTAAGCTATGGGATATGAAATGGACGAGCGACCAATAAAACAACATGTATTATGGGGTTGAATGCGTTTTGCTATTCACAAAATAAAACAAAAGCAGTCATGCAAATATCTGTTTTAACAGAGCACAGCAAAATCAGTTGCACCATTCAATCCCGCTCGTCCAGAAGGGGAGAATTCAATCACATTTATTCAATGCGACGTTTCTTATGGGATTTAATGAGCGACAACATTTTGACCCCAAACCGAGAGGATTCTGGGAAGTTTGTGGTTTTTTGGTATTAACTCTGGAAGGAAACGTCGCAGACCCATCAAGGTGGTACTCGTACTGCTCGCCTCATCGCGAGGAATCCAAAGATATGAGTGGTTAAGCTATGGGATATAAAATGGACGATCGACCAATAAAACAACATGTATTATGGGGTTGAATACTTTTTTCCATTCACAAAATTAAACAAAAGCAGTCATGCAAATATCTTATTTAACACAGCACAGCAAAATGTGTTGCACCATTCAATCCCGCTCGTCCAGACGGGGAGAATTCAATCACATTCATTCGATGCGACGTTTCTTATGGGATTTAATGAACGACAACATTTTGACCCCAAATCGAGAGGATTCTGGGATGTTTGTGGTTTTTTGGTAATAACTCTGGAAGAAAACGTCTCAGACCCATCAAGATGGTACTCGTACTGCTCGCCTCATCGAGAGGAATCCAAAGATATGAGTGGTTAAGCTATGGAATATAAAATGGACGATCGACCAATAAAACAACATGTATTATGGGGATGAATGCTTTTTTCTATTCACAAAATAAAACAAAAGCAGTCATGCAAATATCTTATTTAACACAGCACAGCAAAATCTGTTGCACCACTAAATCCCGCTCATCCAGACGGGGAGAATTCAATCACATTTATTCGATGCGACGTTTCTTATGGGATTGAATGAGCGACAACATTTTGACCCCAAATCGAGAGGTTTCTGGGATGTTTGTGGTTTTTTGGTAATAACTCTGGAAGAAAACGTCGCAGACCCATCAAGGTGGTACTCGTACTGCTCGCCTTTTCGAGAGGAATCCAAAGATATGAGTGGTTAAGCTATGGGATATAAAATGGACGATCGACCAATAAAACAACATGTATTATGGGGATGAATGCTTTTTTCTATTCACAAAATAAAACAAAAGCAGTCATGCACATATCTTATTTAACACAGCACAGCAAAATCTGTTGCACCATTCAATCCCGCTCATCCAGACGGGGAGAATTAAATCGCATTTATTCGATGCGACGTTTCTTATGGGATTTAATGAACGACAACATTTTGACCCCAAACCGAGAGGATTCTGGGATGTTTGTGGTTTTTGGTAATAACTCTGGAAGGAAACGTCGCAGACCCACCAAGGTGGTACTCGTACTGCTCGCCTCATCGCGAGGAATCCAAAGATATGAGTGGTTAAGCTATGGGATATAAAATGGACGATCGACCAATAAAACAACATGTATTATGGGGTTGAATACTTTTTTCTATTCACAAAATTAAACAAAAGCAGTCATGCAAATATCTTATTTAACACAGCACAGCAAAATGTGTTGCACCATTCAATCCCGCTCGTCCAGACGGGGAGAATTCAATCACATTCATTCGATGCGACGTTTCTTATGGGATTTAATGAACGACAACATTTTGACCCCAAATCGAGAGGATTCTGGGATGTTTGTGGTTTTTTGGTAATAACTCTGGAAGAAAACGTCTCAGACCCATCAAGATGGTACTCGTACTGCTCGCCTCATCGAGAGGAATTCAAAGATATGAGTGGTTAAGCTATGGAATATAAAATGGACGATCGACCAATAAAACAACATGTATTATGGGGATGAATGCTTTTTTCTATTCACAAAATAAAACAAAAGCAGTCATGCAAATATCTTATTTAACACAGCACAGCAAAATCTGTTGCACCACTAAATCCCGCTCATCCAGACGGGGAGAATTAAATCGCATTTATTCGATGCGACGTTTCTTATGGGATTTAATGAACGACAACATTTTGACCCCAAACCGAGAGGATTCTGGGATGTTTGTGGTTTTTTGGTAATAACTCTGGAAGGAAACGTCGCAGACCCACCAAGGTGGTACTCGTACTGCTCGCCTCATCGAGAGGAATCCAAAGATATGAGCGGTTAAGCTATGGGATATAAAATGGACGATCGACCAATAAAACAACATGTATTATGGGGTTGAATACTTTTTTCTATTCACAAAATTAAACAAAAGCAGTCATGCAAATATCTTATTTAACACAGCACAGCAAAATGTGTTGCACCATTCAATCCCGCTCATCCAGACGGGGAGAATTCAATCACATTCATTCGATGCGACGTTTCTTATGGGATTTAATGAACGACAACATTTTGACCCCAAATCGAGAGGATTCTGGGATGTTTGTGGTTTTTTGGTAATAACTCTGGAAGAAAACGTCTCAGACCAATCAAGATGGTACTCGTACTGCTCGCCTCATCGAGAGGAATCCAAAGATATGAGTGGTTAAGCTATGGAATATAAAATGGACGATCGACCAATAAAACAACATGTATTATGGGGATGAATGCTTTTTTCTATTCACAAAATAAAACAAAAGCAGTCATGCAAATATCTTATTTAACACAGCACAGCAAAATCTGTTGCACCATTAAATCCCGCTCATCCAGACGGGGAGAATTAAATCGCATTTATTGGATGCGACGTTTCTTATGGGATTTAATGAACGACAACATTTTGACCCCAAACCGAGAGGATTCTGGGATGTTTGTGGTTTTTTGGTAATAACTCTGGAAGGAAACGTCGCAGACCCACCAAGGTGGTACTCGTACTGCTCGCCTCATCGAGAGGAATCCAAAGATATGAGTGGTTAAGCTATGGGATATAAAATGGACGATCGACCAATAAAACAACATGTATTATGGGGTTGAATACTTTTTTCTATTCACAAAATTAAACAAAAGCAGTCATGCAAATATCTTATTTAACACAGCACAGCAAAATGTGTTGCACCATTCAATCCCGCTCGTCCAGACGGGGAGAATTCAATCACATTCATTCGATGCGACGTTTCTTATGGGATTTAATGAGCGACAACATTTTGACCCCAAACCGAGAGGATTCTGGGAAGTTTGTGGTTTTTTGGTAATAACTCTGGAAGGAAACGTCGCAGACCCATCAAGGTGGTACTCGTACTGCTCGCCTCATCGAGTGGAATCCAAAGATATGAGTGGTTAAGCTATGGGATATGAAATGGACGAGCGACCAATAAAACAACATGTATTATGGGGTTGAATGCTTTTTGCTATTCACAAAATAAAACAAAAGCAGTCATGCAAATATCTGAGTTAACACAGCACAGCAAAATCTGTTGCACCATTAAATCCCGCTCATCCAGACGGGGAGAATTAAATCGCATTTATTCGATGCGACGTTTCTTATGGGATTTAATGAACGACAACATTTTGACCCCAAACCGAGAGGATTCTGGGATGTTTGTGGTTTTTTTGTAATAACTCTGGAAGGAAACGTCGAGACCCATGAAGGTGGTACTCGTACTGCTCGCCTCATCGAGTAGAATCCAAAGATATGAGTGGTTAAGCTATCGGTTATGAAATGGACGAGCGACCAATAAAACAACATGTATTATGGGGTTGAATGCGCTTTGCTATTCACGAAATAAAACAAAAGCAGTCATGCAAATATCTGTTTTAACACAGCACAGCAAAATCAGTTGCACCATTCAATCCCGCTCGTCCATACGGGGAGAATTCAATCACATTTATTCGATGCGACGTTTCTTATGGGATTTAATGAGCGACAACATTTTGACCCCAAACCGAGAGGATTCTGGGATGTTTGTGGTTTTTTTGTAATAACTCTGGAAGGAAACGTCGCAGACCCATCAAGGTGGTACTCGTACTGCTCGCCTCATCGAGAGGAATCCAAAGATATGAGTGGTTAAGCTATGGGATATGAAATGGACGAGCGACCAATAAAAAAACATGTATTTTGGGGTTGAATGCTTTTTGATATTCACAAAATAAAACAAATGCAGTCATGCAAATATCTGTTTTAACACAGCACAGCAAAAATCAGATACACCATTCAATTCCGCTCGTCCAGACGGGGAGAATTCAATCACATTTATTCGATGCGACGTTTCTTATGGGATTTAATGAGCGACAACATTTTGACCCCAAACCGAGAGGATTCTGGGATGTTTGTGGTTTTTTTGTAATAACTCTGGAAGGAAACGTCGCAGACCCATCAAGGTGGTACTCGTACTGCTCGCCTCATCGAGTGGAATCCAAAGATATGAGTGGTTAAGCTATGCGATATGAAATGGACGAGCGACCAATAAAACAACATGTATTATGGGGTTGAATGCGTTTTGCTATTCACAAAATAAAACAAAAGCAGTCATGCAAATATCTGCTTTAACACAGCACAGCAAAATCAGTTGCACCATTCAATCCCGCTCGTCCAGACGGGGAGAATTCAATCACATTTTTTCGATGCGACGTTTCTTATGGGATTGAATGAGCGACAACATTTTGACCCCAAACCGAGAGGATTCTGGGCTGTTTGTGGTTTTTTTGTAATAACTCTGGAAGGAAAGGTCGCAGACCCATCAAGGTGGTACGCATACTGCTCGCCTTATCGAGAGGAATCCAAAGATATGAGTGGTTAAGCTATGGGATATGAAATGGACGAGCGACCAATAAAACAACTTTTATTATGGGGTTGAATGCTTTTTGCTATTCACAAAATAAAACAAATGCAGTCATGCAAATATCTTATTTAACACAGCACAGCAAAATCTGTTGCACCACTAAATCCCGCTCATCCAGACGGGGAGAATTCAATCACATTTATTCGATGCGACGTTTCTTATGGGATTGAATGAGCGACAACATTTTGACCCCAAATCGAGAGGTTTCTGGGATGTTTGTGGTTTTTTGGTAATAACTCTGGAAGAAAACGTCGCAGACCCATCAAGGTGGTACTCGTACTGCTCGCCTCATCGAGAGGAATCCAAAGATATGAGTGGTTAAGCTATGGGATATAAAATGGACGATCGACCAATAAAACAACATGTATTATGGGGATGAATGCTTTTTTCTATTCACAAAATAAAACAAAAGCAGTCATGCACATATCTTATTTAACACAGCACAGCAAAATCTGTTGCACCATTCAATCCCGCTCATCCAGACGGGGAGAATTAAATCGCATTTATTCGATGCGACGTTTCTTATGGGATTTAATGAACGACAACATTTTGACCCCAAATCGAGAGGATTCTGGGATGTTTGTGGTTTTTTGGTAATAACTCTGGAAGAAAACGTCTCAGACCCATCAAGATGGTACTCGTACTGCTCGCCTCATCGAGAGGAATCCAAAGATATGAGTGGTTAAGCTATGGAATATAAAATGGACGATCGACCAATAAAACAACATGTATTATGGGGATGAATGCTTTTTTCTATTCACAAAATAAAACAAAAGCAGTCATGCAAATATCTTATTTAACACAGCACAGCAAAATCTGTTGCACCACTAAATCCCGCTCATCCAGACGGGGAGAATTCAATCACATTCATTCGATGCGACGTTTCTTATGGGATTTAATGAGCGACAACATTTTGACCCCAAACCGAGAGGATTCTGGGAAGTTTGTGGTTTTTTGGTAATAACTCTGGAAGGAAACGTCGCAGACCCATCAAGGTGGTACTCGTACTGCTCGCCTCATCGAGTAGAATCCAAAGATATGAGTGGTTAAGCTATGGGATATGAAATGGACGAGCGACCAATAAAACAACATGTATTATGGGGTTGAATGCTTTTTGCTATTCACAAAATAAAACAAAAGCAGTCATGCAAATATCTGAGTTAACACAGCACAGCAAAATCTGTTGCACCATTAAATCCCGCTCATCCAGACGGGGAGAATTAAATCGCATTTATTCGATGCGACGTTTCTTATGGGATTTAATGAACGACAACATTTTGACCCCAAACCGAGAGGATTCTGGGATGTTTGTGGTTTTTTTGTAATAACTCTGGAAGGAAACGTCGAGACCCATGAAGGTGGTACTCGTACTGCTCGCCTCATCGAGTAGAATCCAAAGATATGAGTGGTTAAGCTATCGGTTATGAAATGGACGAGCGACCAATAAAACAACATGTATTATGGGGTTGAATGCGCTTTGCTATTCACGAAATAAAACAAAAGCAGTCATGCAAATATCTGTTTTAACACAGCACAGCAAAATCAGTTGCACCATTCAATCCCGCTCGTCCATACGGGGAGAATTCAATCACATTTATTCGATGCGACGTTTCTTATGGGATTTAATGAGCGACAACATTTTGACCCCAAACCGAGAGGATTCTGGGATGTTTGTGGTTTTTTTGTAATAACTCTGGAAGGAAACGTCGCAGACCCATCAAGGTGGTACTCGTACTGCTCGCCTCATCGAGAGGAATCCAAAGATATGAGTGGTTAAGCTATGGGATATGAAATGGACGAGCGACCAATAAAAAAACATGTATTTTGGGGTTGAATGCTTTTTGATATTCACAAAATAAAACAAATGCAGTCATGCAAATATCTGTTTTAACACAGCACAGCAAAAATCAGATACACCATTCAATTCCGCTCGTCCAGACGGGGAGAATTCAATCACATTTATTCGATGCGACGTTTCTTATGGGATTTAATGAGCGACAACATTTTGACCCCAAACCGAGAGGATTCTGGGATGTTTGTGGTTTTTTTGTAATAACTCTGGAAGGAAACGTCGCAGACCCATCAAGGTGGTACTCGTACTGCTCGCCTCATCGAGTGGAATCCAAAGATATGAGTGGTTAAGCTATGCGATATGAAATGGACGAGCGACCAATAAAACAACATGTATTATGGGGTTGAATGCGTTTTGCTATTCACAAAATAAAACAAAAGCAGTCATGCAAATATCTGCTTTAACACAGCACAGCAAAATCAGTTGCACCATTCAATCCCGCTCGTCCAGACGGGGAGAATTCAATCACATTTTTTCGATGCGACGTTTCTTATGGGATTGAATGAGCGACAACATTTTGACCCCAAACCGAGAGGATTCTGGGCTGTTTGTGGTTTTTTTGTAATAACTCTGGAAGGAAACGTCGCAGACCCATCAAGGTGGTACGCATACTGCTCGCCTTATCGAGAGGAATCCAAAGATATGAGTGGTTAAGCTATGGGATATGAAATGGACGAGCGACCAATAAAACAACTTTTATTATGGGGTTGAATGCTTTTTGCTATTCACAAAATAAAACAAATGCAGTCATGCAAATATCTTATTTAACACAGCACAGCAAAATCTGTTGCACCACTAAATCCCGCTCATCCAGACGGGGAGAATTCAATCACATTTATTCGATGCGACGTTTCTTATGGGATTGAATGAGCGACAACATTTTGACCCCAAATCGAGAGGTTTCTGGGATGTTTGTGGTTTTTTGGTAATAACTCTGGAAGAAAACGTCTCAGACCCATCAAGGTGGTACTCGTACTGCTCGCCTCATCGAGAGGAATCCAAAGATATGAGTGGTTAAGCTATGGGATATAAAATGGACGATCGACCAATAAAACAACATGTATTATGGGGTTGAATACTTTTTTCTATTCACAAAATTAAACAAAAGCAGTCATGCAAATATCTTATTTAACACAGCACAGCAAAATGTGTTGCACCATTCAATCCCGCTCGTCCAGACGGGGAGAATTCAATCACATTCATTCGATGCGACGTTTCTTATGGGATTTAATGAACGACAACATTTTGACCCCAAATCGAGAGGATTCTGGGATGTTTGTGGTTTTTTGGTAATAACTCTGGAAGAAAACGTCTCAGACCCATCAAGATGGTACTCGTACTGCTCGCCTCATCGAGAGGAATCCAAAGATATGAGTGGTTAAGCTATGGAATATAAAATGGACGATCGACCAATAAAACAACATGTATTATGGGGATGAATGCTTTTTTCTATTCACAAAATAAAACAAAAGCAGTCATGCAAATATCTTATTTAACACAGCACAGCAAAATCTGTTGCACCACTAAATCCCGCTCATCCAGACGGGGAGAATTAAATCGCATTTATTCGATGCGACGTTTCTTATGGGATTTAATGAACGACAACATTTTGACCCCAAACCGAGAGGATTCTGGGATGTTTGTGGTTTTTTGGTAATAACTCTGGAAGGAAACGTCGCAGACCCACCAAGGTGGTACTCGTACTGCTCGCCTCATCGAGAGGAATCCAAAGATATGAGCGGTTAAGCTATGGGATATAAAATGGACGATCGACCAATAAAACAACATGTATTATGGGGTTGAATACTTTTTTCTATTCACAAAATTAAACAAAAGCAGTCATGCAAATATCTTATTTAACACAGCACAGCAAAATGTGTTGCACCATTCAATCCCGCTCGTCCAGACGGGGAGAATTCAATCACATTCATTCGATGCGACGTTTCTTATGGGATTTAATGAACGACAACATTTTGACCCCAAATCGAGAGGATTCTGGGATGTTTGTGGTTTTTTGGTAATAACTCTGGAAGAAAACGTCTCAGACCAATCAAGATGGTACTCGTACTGCTCGCCTCATCGAGAGGAATCCAAAGATATGAGTGGTTAAGCTATGGAATATAAAATGGACGATCGACCAATAAAACAACATGTATTATGGGGATGAATGCTTTTTTCTATTCACAAAATAAAACAAAAGCAGTCATGCACATATCTTATTTAACACAGCACAGCAAAATCTGTTGCACCATTCAATCCCGCTCATCCAGACGGGGAGAATTAAATCGCATTTATTCGATGCGACGTTTCTTATGGGATTTAATGAACGACAACATTTTGACCCCAAACCGAGAGGATTCTGGGATGTTTGTGGTTTTTGGTAATAACTCTGGAAGGAAACGTCGCAGACCCACCAAGGTGGTACTCGTACTGCTCGCCTCATCGCGAGGAATCCAAAGATATGAGTGGTTAAGCTATGGGATATAAAATGGACGATCGACCAATAAAACAACATGTATTATGGGGTTGAATACTTTTTTCTATTCACAAAATTAAACAAAAGCAGTCATGCAAATATCTTATTTAACACAGCACAGCAAAATGTGTTGCACCATTCAATCCCGCTCGTCCAGACGGGGAGAATTCAATCACATTCATTCGATGCGACGTTTCTTATGGGATTTAATGAACGACAACATTTTGACCCCAAATCGAGAGGATTCTGGGATGTTTGTGGTTTTTTGGTAATAACTCTGGAAGAAAACGTCTCAGACCCATCAAGATGGTACTCGTACTGCTCGCCTCATCGAGAGGAATCCAAAGATATGAGTGGTTAAGCTATGGAATATAAAATGGACGATCGACCAATAAAACAACATGTATTATGGGGATGAATGCTTTTTTCTATTCACAAAATAAAACAAAAGCAGTCATGCAAATATCTTATTTAACACAGCACAGCAAAATCTGTTGCACCACTAAATCCCGCTCATCCAGACGGGGAGAATTAAATCGCATTTATTCGATGCGACGTTTCTTATGGGATTTAATGAACGACAACATTTTGACCCCAAACCGAGAGGATTCTGGGATGTTTGTGGTTTTTTGGTAATAACTCTGGAAGGAAACGTCGCAGACCCACCAAGGTGGTACTCGTACTGCTCGCCTCATCGAGAGGAATCCAAAGATATGAGCGGTTAAGCTATGGGATATAAAATGGACGATCGACCAATAAAACAACATGTATTATGGGGTTGAATACTTTTTTCTATTCACAAAATTAAACAAAAGCAGTCATGCAAATATCTTATTTAACACAGCACAGCAAAATGTGTTGCACCATTCAATCCCGCTCGTCCAGACGGGGAGAATTCAATCACATTCATTCGATGCGACGTTTCTTATGGGATTTAATGAACGACAACATTTTGACCCCAAATCGAGAGGATTCTGGGATGTTTGTGGTTTTTTGGTAATAACTCTGGAAGAAAACGTCTCAGACCAATCAAGATGGTACTCGTACTGCTCGCCTCATCGAGAGGAATCCAAAGATATGAGTGGTTAAGCTATGGAATATAAAATGGACGATCGACCAATAAAACAACATGTATTATGGGGATGAATGCTTTTTTCTATTCACAAAATAAAACAAAAGCAGTCATGCAAATATCTTATTTAACACAGCACAGCAAAATCTGTTGCACCACTAAATCCCGCTCATCCAGACGGGGAGAATTAAATCGCATTTATTCGATGCGACGTTTCTTATGGGATTTAATGAACGACAACATTTTGACCCCAAACCGAGAGGATTCTGGGATGTTTGTGGTTTTTTGGTAATAACTCTGGAAGGAAACGTCGCAGACCCACCAAGGTGGTACTCGTACTGCTCGCCTCATCGAGAGGAATCCAAAGATATGAGCGGTTAAGCTATGGGATATAAAATGGACGATCGACCAATAAAACAACATGTATTATGGGGTTGAATACTTTTTTCTATTCACAAAATTAAACAAAAGCAGTCATGCAAATATCTTATTTAACACAGCACAGCAAAATGTGTTGCACCATTCAATCCCGCTCGTCCAGACGGGGAGAATTCAATCACATTCATTCGATGCGACGTTTCTTATGGGATTTAATGAACGACAACATTTTTACCCCAAATCGAGAGGATTCTGGGATGTTTGTGGTTTTTTGGTAATAACTCTGGAAGAAAACGTCTCAGACCAATCAAGATGGTACTCGTACTGCTCGCCTCATCGAGAGGAATCCAAAGATATGAGTGGTTAAGCTATGGAATATAAAATGGACGATCGACCAATAAAACAACATGTATTATGGGGATGAATGCTTTTTTCTATTCACAAAATAAAACAAAAGCAGTCATGCAAATATCTTATTTAACACAGCACAGCAAAATCTGTTGCACCATTAAATCCCGCTCATCCAGACGGGGAGAATTAAATCGCATTTATTCGATGCGACGTTTCTTATGGGATTTAATGAACGACAACATTTTGACCCCAAACCGAGAGGATTCTGGGATGTTTGTGGTTTTTTGGTAATAACTCTGGAAGGAAACGTCGCAGACCCACCAAGGTGGTACTCGTACTGCTCGCCTCATCGAGAGGAATCCAAAGATATGAGCGGTTAAGCTATGGGATATAAAATGGACGATCGACCAATAAAACAACATGTATTATGGGGTTGAATACTTTTTTCTATTCACAAAATTAAACAAAAGCAGTCATGCAAATATCTTATTTAACACAGCACAGCAAAATGTGTTGCACCATTCAATCCCGCTCGTCCAGACGGGGAGAATTCAATCACATTCATTCGATGCGACGTTTCTTATGGGATTTAATGAACGACAACATTTTTACCCCAAATCGAGAGGATTCTGGGATGTTTGTGGTTTTTTGGTAATAACTCTGGAAGAAAACGTCTCAGACCAATCAAGATGGTACTCGTACTGCTCGCCTCATCGAGAGGAATCCAAAGATATGAGTGGTTAAGCTATGGAATATAAAATGGACGATCGACCAATAAAACAACATGTATTATGGGGATGAATGCTTTTTTCTATTCACAAAATAAAACAAAAGCAGTCATGCAAATATCTTATTTAACACAGCACAGCAAAATCTGTTGCACCATTAAATCCCGCTCATCCAGACGGGGAGAATTAAATCGCATTTATTCGATGCGACGTTTCTTATGGGATTTAATGAACGACAACATTTTGACCCCAAACCGAGAGGATTCTGGGATGTTTGTGGTTTTTTGGTAATAACTCTGGAAGGAAACGTCGCAGACCCACCAAGGTGGTACTCGTACTGCTCGCCTCATCGAGAGGAATCCAAAGATATGAGTGGTTAAGCTATGGGATATAAAATGGACGATCGACCAATAAAACAACATGTATTATGGGGTTGAATACTTTTTTCTATTCACAAAATTAAACAAAAGCAGTCATGCAAATATCTTATTTAACACAGCACAGCAAAATGTGTTGCACCATTCAATCCCGCTCGTCCAGACGGGGAGAATTCAATCACATTCATTCGATGCGACGTTTCTTATGGGATTTAATGAGCGACAACATTTTGACCCCAAACCGAGAGGATTCTGGGAAGTTTGTGGTTTTTTGGTAATAACTCTGGAAGGAAACGTCGCAGACCCATCAAGGTGGTACTCGTACTGCTCGCCTCATCGAGTGGAATCCAAAGATATGAGTGGTTAAGCTATGGGATATGAAATGGACGAGCGACCAATAAAACAACATGTATTATGGGGTTGAATGCTTTTTGCTATTCACAAAATAAAACAAAAGCAGTCATGCAAATATCTGAGTGAACACAGCACAGCAAAATCTGTTGCACCATTAAATCCCGCTCATCCAGACGGGGAGAATTAAATCGCATTTATTCGATGCGACGTTTCTTATGGGATTTAATGAACGACAACATTTTGACCCCAAACCGAGAGGATTCTGGGATGTTTGTGGTTTTTTTGTAATAACTCTGGAAGGAAACGTCGAGACCCATGAAGGTGGTACTCGTACTGCTCGCCTCATCGAGTAGAATCCAAAGATATGAGTGGTTAAGCTATCGGTTATGAAATGGACGAGCGACCAATAAAACAACATGTATTATGGGGTTGAATGCGCTTTGCTATTCACAAAATAAAACAAAAGCAGTCATGCAAATATCTGTTTTAACACAGCACAGCAAAATCAGTTGCACCATTCAATCCCGCTCGTCCATACGGGGAGAATTCAATCACATTTATTCGATGCGACGTTTCTTATGGGATTTAATGAGCGACAACATTTTGACCCCAAACCGAGAGGATTCTGGGATGTTTGTGGTTTTTTTGTAATAACTCTGGAAGGAAACGTCGCAGACCCATCAAGGTGGTACTCGTACTGCTCGCCTCATCGAGAGGAATCCAAAGATATGAGTGGTTAAGCTATGGGATATGAAATGGACGAGCGACCAATAAAAAAACATGTATTTTGGGGTTGAATGCTTTTTGATATTCACAAAATAAAACAAATGCAGTCATGCAAATATCTGTTTTAACACAGCACAGCAAAAATCAGATACACAATTCAATTCCGCTCGTCCAGACGGGGAGAATTCAATCACATTTATTTGATGCGACGTTTCTTATGGGATTTAATGAGCGACAACATTTTGACCCCAAACCGAGAGGATTCTGGGATGTTTGTGGTTTTTTTGTAATAACTCTGGAAGGAAACGTCGCAGACCCATCAAGGTGGTACTCGTACTGCTCGCCTCATCGAGTGGAATCCAAAGATATGAGTGGTTAAGCTATGCGATATGAAATGGACGAGCGACCAATAAAACAACATGTATTATGGGGTTGAATGCGTTTTGCTATTCACAAAATAAAACAAAAGCAGTCATGCAAATATCTGCTTTAACACAGCACAGCAAAATCAGTTGCACCATTCAATCCCGCTCGTCCAGACGGGGAGAATTCAATCACATTTTTTCGATGCGACGTTTCTTATGGGATTGAATGAGCGACAACATTTTGACCCCAAACCGAGAGGATTCTGGGCTGTTTGTGGTTTTTTTGTAATAACTCTGGAAGGAAACGTCGCAGACCCATCAAGGTGGTACGCATACTGCTCGCCTTATCGAGAGGAATCCAAAGATATGAGTGGTTAAGCTATGGGATATGAAATGGACGAGCGACCAATAAAACAACTTTTATTATGGGGTTGAATGCTTTTTGCTATTCACAAAATAAAACAAATGCAGTCATGCAAATATCTGTTTTAACACAGCACAGCAAAAATCAGTTACACCATTCAATTCCGCTCGTCCAGACGGGGAGAATTCAATCACATTTATTCGATGCGACGTTTCTTATGGGATTTAATGAGCGACAACATTTTGACCCCAAACCGAGAGGATTCTGGGATGTTTGTGGTGTTTTTGTAATAACTCTGGAAGGAAACGTCGCACACCCATCAAGGTGGTACTCGTACTGCTCGCCTCATCGAGAGGAATCCAAAGATATGAGAGGTTAAGCTATGGGATATGAAATGGACGAGCGACCAATAAAACAACATGTATTTTGGGGTTGAATGCTTTTTGCTATTCACAAAATAAAACAAAAGCAGTCATGCAAATATCTGTTTTAACACAGCACAGCAAAATCAGTTGCACCATTCAATCCCGCTCGTCCAGACGGGGAAAATTCAATCACATTTTTTGATGCGACGTTTCTTATGGGATTTAATGAGCGACAACATTTTGACCCCAAACCGAGAGGATTCTGGGATGTTTGTGGTTTTTTTGTAATAACTCTGGAAGGAAACGTCGCAGACCCATCAAGGTGGTACGCGTACTGCTCGCCTCATCGAGAGGAATCCAAAGATATGAGTGGTTAAGCTATGGGATATGAAATGGACGAGCGACCAATAAAACAACTTTTATTATGGGGTTGAATGCTTTTTGCTATTCACAAAATAAAACAAATGCAGTCATGCAAATATCTGTTTTAACACAGCACAGCAAAAATCAGTTACACCATTCAATTCCGCTCGTCCAGACGGGGAAAATTCAATCACATTTATTCGATGCGACGTTTCTTATGGGATTTAATGAGCGACAACATTTTGACCCCAAACCGAGAGGATTCTGGGATGTTTGTGGTGTTTTTGTAATAACTCTGGAAGGAAACGTCGCACACCCATCAAGCTGGTACTCGTACTGCTCGCCTCATCGAGAGGAATCCAAAGATATGAGCGGTTAAGCTATGGGATATGAAATGGACGAGCGACCAATAAAACAACATGTATTTTGGGGTTGAATGCTTTTTGCTATTCACAAAATAAAACAAAAGCAGTCATGCAAATATCTGTTTTAACACAGCACAGCAAAATCAGTTGCACCATTCAATCCCGCTCGTCCAGACGGGGAGAATTCAATCACATTTTTTCGATGCGACGTTTCTTATGGGATTTAATGAGCGACAACATTTTGACCCCAAACCGAGAGGATTCTGGGATGTTTGTGGTTTTTTTGTAATAACTCTGGAAGGAAACGTCGCAGACCCATCAAGGTGGTACTCGTACTGCTCGCCTCATCGAGAGGAATCCACAGATATGAGTGCTTAAGCTATGGGATATGAAATTTGACGAGCGACCAATAAAACAACATGTATTATGGGGTTGAATGCTTTTTGCTATTCACAAAATAAAACCAAAGCAGTAATGCAAATATCTGGGTTAACACAGCACAGCAAAATCAGTTGCACCATTCAATTCTGCTCGTCCAGACGGGGAGAATTCAATCACATTTTTTCGATGCGACGTTTCTTATGGGATTTAATGAGCGACAACATTTTGACCCCAAACCGAGAGGATTCTGGGATGTTTGTGGTTTTTTTGTAATAACTCTGGAAGGAAACGTCGAGACCCATCAAGGTGGTACTCGTTCTGCTCGCCTCATCGAGTAGAATCCAAAGATATGAGTGGTTAAGCTATCGGTTATGAAATGGACGAGCGACCAATAAAACAACATGTATTATGAGGTTGAATGCGTTTTGCTATTCACAAAATAAAACAAAAGCAGTCATGCAAATATCTGCTTTAACACAGCACAGCAAAATCAGTTGCACCATTCAATCCCGCTCGTCCAGACGGGGAGAATTCAATCACATTTTTTCGATGCGACGTTTCTTATGGGATTGAATGAGCGACAACATTTTGACCCCAAACCGAGAGGATTCTGGGCTGTTTGTGGTTTTTTTGTAATAACTCTGGAAGGAAACGTCGCAGACCCATCAAGGTGGTACGCATACTGCTCGCCTTATCGAGAGGAATCCAAAGATATGAGTGGTTAAGCTATGGGATATGAAATGGACGAGCGACCAATAAAACAACTTTTATTATGGGGTTGAATGCTTTTTGCTATTCACAAAATAAAACAAATGCAGTCATGCAAATATCTGTTTTAACACAGCACAGCAAAAATCAGTTACACCATTCAATTCCGCTCGTCCAGACGGGGAGAATTCAATCACATTTATTCGATGCGACGTTTCTTATGGGATTTAATGAGCGACAACATTTTGACCCCAAACCGAGAGGATTCTGGGATGTTTGTGGTGTTTTTGTAATAACTCTGGAAGGAAACGTCGCACACCCATCAAGCTGGTACTCGTACTGCTCGCCTCATCGAGAGGAATCCAAAGATATGAGTGGTTAAGCTATGGGATATGAAATGGACGAGCGACCAATAAAACAACATGTATTTTGGGGTTGAATGCTTTTTGCTATTCACAAAATAAAACAAAAGCAGTCATGCAAATATCTGTTTTAACACAGCACAGCAAAATCAGTTGCACCATTCAATCCCGCTCGTCCAGACGGGGAGAATTCAATCACATTTTTTCGATGCGACGTTTCTTATGGGATTTAATGAGCGACAACATTTTGACCCCAAACCGAGAGGATTCTGGGATGTTTGTGGTTTTTTTGTAATAACTCTGGAAGGAAACGTCGCAGACCCATCAAGGTGGTACTCGTACTGCTCGCCTCATCGAGAGGAATCCAAAGATATGAGTGCTTAAGCTATGGGATATGAAATTTGACGAGCGACCAATAAAACAACATGTATTATGGGGTTGAATGCTTTTTGCTATTCACAAAATAAAACCAAAGCAGTAATGCAAATATCTGGGTTAACACAGCACAGCAAAATCAGTTGCACCATTCAATTCTGCTCGTCCAGACGGGGAGAATTCAATCACATTTTTTCGATGCGACGTTTCTTATGGGATTTAATGAGCGACAACATTTTGACCCCAAACCGAGAGGATTCTGGGATGTTTGTGGTTTTTTTGTAATAACTCTGGAAGGAAACGTCGAGACCCATCAAGGTGGTACTCGTTCTGCTCGCCTCATCGAGTAGAATCCAAAGATATGAGTGGTTAAGCTATCGGTTATGAAATGGACGAGCGACCAATAAAACAACATGTATTATGGGGTTGAATGCGTTTTGCTATTCACAAAATAAAACAAAAGCAGTCATGCAAATATCTGTTTTAACACAGCACAGCAAAATCAGTTGCACCATTCAATCCCGCTCGTCCAGACGGGGAGAATTCAATCACATTTTTTGATGCGACGTTTCTTATGGGATTTAATGAGCGACAACATTTTGACCCCAAACCGAGAGGATTCTGGGATGTTTGTGGTTTTTTTTGTAATAACTCTGGAAGGAAACGTCGCAGACCCATCAAGGTGGTACGCGTACTGCTCGCCTCATCGAGAGGAATCCAAAGATATGAGTGGTTAAGCTATGGGATATGAAATGGACGAGCGACCAATAAAACAACTTTTATTATGGGGTTGAATGCTTTTTGCTATTCACAAAATAAAACAAATGCAGTCATGCAAATATCTGTTTTAACACAGCACAGCAAAAATCAGTTACACCATTCAATTCCGCTCGTCCAGACGGGGAGAATTCAATCACATTTATTCGATGCGACGTTTCTTATGGGATTTAATGAGCGACAACATTTTGACCCCAAACCGAGAGGATTCTGGGATGTTTGTGGTGTTTTTGTAATAACTCTGGAAGGAAACGTCGCACACCCATCAAGGTGGTACTCGTACTGCTCGCCTCATCGAGAGGAATCCAAAGATATGAGTGGTTAAGCTATGGGATATGAAATGGACGAGCGACCAATAAAACAACATGTATTTTGGGGTTGAATGCTTTTTGCTATTCACAAAATAAAACAAAAGCAGTCATGCAAATATCTGTTTTAACACAGCACAGCAAAATCAGTTGCACCATTCAATCCCGCTCGTCCAGACGGGGAGAATTCAATCACATTTTTTCGATGCGACGTTTCTTATGGGATTTAATGAGCGACAACATTTTGACCCCAAACCGAGAGGATTCTGGGATGTTTGTGGTTTTTTTGTAATAACTCTGGAAGGAAACGTCGCAGACCCATCAAGGTGGTACTCGTACTGCTCGCCTCATCGAGAGGAATCCAAAGATATGAGTGCTTAAGCTATGGGATATGAAATTTGACGAGCGACCAATAAAACAACATGTATTATGGGGTTGAATGCTTTTTGCTATTCACAAAATAAAACCAAAGCAGTAATGCAAATATCTGGGTTAACACAGCACAGCAAAATCAGTTGCACCATTCAATTCTGCTCGTCCAGACGGGGAGAATTCAATCACATTTTTTCGATGCGACGTTTCTTATGGGATTTAATGAGCGACAACATTTTGACCCCAAACCGAGAGGATTCTGGGATGTTTGTGGTTTTTTTGTAATAACTCTGGAAGGAAACGTCGAGACCCATCAAGGTGGTACTCGTTCTGCTCGCCTCATCGAGTAGAATCCAAAGATATGAGTGGTTAAGCTATCGGTTATGAAATGGACGAGCGACCAATAAAACAACATGTATTATGGGATTGAATGCGTTTTGCTATTCACAAAATAAAACAAAAGCAGTCATGCAAATATCTGTTTTAACACAGCACAGCAAAATCAGTTGCACCATTCAATCCCGCTCGTCCATACGGGGAGAATTCAATCACATTTATTCGATGCGACGTTTCTTATGGGATTTAATGAGCGACAACATTTTGACCCCAAACCGAGAGGATTCTGGGATGTTTGTGGTTTTTTTGTAATAACTCTGGAAGGAAACGTCGCAGACCCATCAAGGTGGTACTCGTACTGCTCGCCTCATCGAGAGGAATCCAAAGATATGAGTGGTTAAGCTATGGGATATGAAATGGACGAGCGACCAATAAAAAAACATGTATTTTGGGGTTGAATGCTTTTTGCTATTCACAAAATAAAACAAATGCAGTCATGCAAATATCTGTTTTAACACAGCACAGCAAAAATCAGTTACACCATTCAATTCCGCTCGTCCAGACGGGGAGAATTCAATCACATTTATTCGATGCGACGTTTCTTATGGGATTTAATGAGCGACAACATTTTGACCCCAAACCGAGAGGATTCTGGGATGTTTGTGGTTTTTTTGTAATAACTCTGGAAGGAAACGTCGCAGACCCATCAAGGTGGAACTCGTACTGCTCGCCTCATCGAGAGGAATCCAAAGATATGAGTGGTTAAGCTATGGGATATGAAATGGACGAGCGACCAATAAAAAAACATGTATTTTGGGGTTGAATGCTTTTTGCTATTCACAAAATAAAACAAATGCAGTCATGCAAATATCTGTTTTAACACAGCACAGCAAAAATCAGTTACACCATTCAATTCCGCTCGTCCAGACGGGGAGAATTCAATCACATTTATTCGATGCGACGTTTCTTATGGGATTTAATGAGCGACAACATTTTGACCCCAAACCGAGAGGATTCTGGGATGTTTGTGGTTTTTTTGTAATAACTCTGGAAGGAAACGTCGCAGACCCATCAAGGTGGTACTCGTACTGCTCGCCTCATCGAGAGGAATCCAAAGATATGAGTGCTTAAGCTATGGGATATGAAATTTGACGAGCGACCAATAAAACAACATGTATTATGGGGTTGAATGCT
This sequence comes from Petromyzon marinus, assembly GCF_048934315.1. Taxonomy (NCBI): domain Eukaryota; kingdom Metazoa; phylum Chordata; class Hyperoartia; order Petromyzontiformes; family Petromyzontidae; genus Petromyzon; species Petromyzon marinus. The sequence continues at coordinate 24,557,822 of NC_133689.1, forward strand.
TTTTGCTATTCACAAAATAAAACCAAAGCAGTAATGCAAATATCTGGGTTAACACAGCACAGCAAAATCAGTTGCACCATTCAATTCTGCTCGTCCAGACGGGGAGAATTCAATCACATTTTTTCGATGCGACGTTTCTTATGGGATTTAATGAGCGACAACATTTTGACCCCAAACCGAGAGGATTCTGGGATGTTTGTGGTTTTTTTGTAATAACTCTGGAAGGAAACGTCGAGACCCATCAAGGTGGTACTCGTTCTGCTCGCCTCATCGAGTAGAATCCAAAGATATGAGTGGTTAAGCTATCGGTTATGAAATGGACGAGCGACCAATAAAACAACATGTATTATGGGGTTGAATGCGTTTTGCTATTCACAAAATAAAACAAAAGCAGTCATGCAAATATCTGTTTTAACACAGCACAGCAAAATCAGTTGCACCATTCAATCCCGCTCGTCCATACGGGGAGAATTCAATCACATTTATTCGATGCGACGTTTCTTATGGGATTTAATGAGCGACAACATTTTGACCCCAAACCGAGAGGATTCTGGGATGTTTGTGGTTTTTTTGTAATAACTCTGGAAGGAAACGTCGCAGACCCATCAAGGTGGTACTCGTACTGCTCGCCTCATCGAGAGGAATCCAAAGATATGAGTGGTTAAGCTATGGGATATGAAATGGACGAGCGACCAATAAAAAAACATGTATTTTGGGGTTGAATGCTTTTTGCTATTCACAAAATAAAACAAATGCAGTCATGCAAATATCTGTTTTAACACAGCACAGCAAAAATCAGTTACACCATTCAATTCCGCTCGTCCAGACGGGGAGAATTCAATCACATTTATTCGATGCGACGTTTCTTATGGGATTTAATGAGCGACAACATTTTGACCCCAAACCGAGAGTATTCTGGGATGTTTGTGGTTTTTTTGTAATAACTCTGGAAGGAAACGTCGCAGACCCATCAAGGTGGTACTCGTACTGCTCGCCTCATCGAGAGGAATCCAAAGATATGAGTGCTTAAGCTATGGGATATGAAATGGACGAGCGACCAATAAAACAACATGTATTATGGGGTTGAATGCTTTTTGCTATTCACAAAATAAAACCAAATCAGTAATGCAAATATCTGATTTAACACAGCACAGCAAAATCAGTTGCACCATTCAATTCTGCTCGTCCAGACGGGGAGAATTCAATCACATTTTTTCGATGCGACGTTTCTTATGGGATTGAATGAGCGACAACATTTTGACCCCAAACCGAGAGGATTCTGGGATGTTTGTGGTTTTTTTGTAATAACTCTGGAAGGAAACGTCGCAGACCCATCAAGGTTGTAGTCGTACTGCTCGCCTCATCGAGTAGAATCCAAAGATATGAGTGGTTAAGCTATCGGTTATGAAATGGACGAGCGACCAATAAAACAACATGTATTATGGGGTTGAATGCGTTTTGCTATTCACAAAATAAAACAAAAGCAGTCATGCAAATATCTGTTTTAACACAGCACAGCAAAATCAGTTGCACCATTCAATCCCGCTCGTCCATACGGGGAGAATTCAATCACATTTATTCGATGCGACGTTTCTTATGGGATTTAATGAGCGACAACATTTTGACCCCAAACCGAGAGGATTCTGGGATGTTTGTGGTTTTTTTGTAATAACTCTGGAAGGAAACGTCACAGACCCATCAAGGTGGTACTCGTACTGCTCGCCTCATCGAGAGGAATCCAAAGATATGAGTGTTTAAGCTATGGGATATGAAATGGACGAGCGACCAATAAAACAACATGTATTATGGGGTTGAATGCTTTTTGCTATTCACAAAATAAAACCAAATCAGTAATGCAAATATCTGATTTAACATAGCACAGCAAAATCAGTTGCACCATTCAATTCTGCTCGTCCAGACGGGGAGAATTCAATCACATTTTTTCGATGCGACGTTTCTTATGGGATTGAATGAGCGACAACATTTTGACCCCAAACCGAGAGGATTCTGGGATGTTTGTGGTTTTTTTGTAATAACTCTGGAAGGAAACGTCGCAGACCCATCAAGGTGGTACGCATACTGCTCGCCTCATCGAGAGGAATCCAAACATATGAGTGCTTAAGCTATGGGATATGAATTGGACGAGCGACCAATAAAACAACATGTATTATGGGGTTGAATGCTTTTTGCTATTCACAAAATAAAACCAAAGCAGTAATGCAAATATCTGATTTAACACAGCACAGCAAAATCAGTTGCACCATTCAATTCTGCTCGTCCAGACGGGGAGAATTCAATCACATTTTTTCGATGCGACGTTTCTTATGGGATTGAATGAGCGACAACATTTTGACCCCAAACCGAGAGGATTCTGGGATGTTTGTGGTTTTTTGGTAACAACTCTGGAAGGAAACGTCGCAGATCCATCAAGGTGTTACTCTTACTGCTCGCCTCATCGAGTGGAATCCAAAGATATGAGTGGTTAAGCTATGCGATATGAAATGGACGAGCGACCAATAAAACAACATGTATTATGGGGTTGAATGCGTTTTGCTATTCACAAAATAAAACAAGACCAGTCATGCAAATATCTGCTTTAACACAGCACAGCAAAATCAGTTGCACCATTCAATCCCGCTCGTCCAGACGGGGAGAATTCAATCACATTTATTCGATGCGACGTTTCTTATGGGATTTAATGATCGACAACATTTTGACCCCAAAACCGAGAGGATTCTGGGATGTTTGTGGTTTTTTTGTAATAACTCTGGAAGGAAACGTCGCAGACCCATCAAGGTGGTACGCGTACTGCTCGCCTCATCGAGAGGAATCCAAAGATATGAGTGGTTAAGCTATGGGATATGAAATGGACGAGCGACCAATAAAACAACTTTTAATATGGGGTTGAATGCTTTTTGCTTTTCACAAAATAAAACAAATGCAGTCATGCAAATATCTGTTTTAACACAGCACAGCAAAAATCAGTTACACCATTCAATTCCGCTCGTCCAGACGGGGAGAATTCAATCACATTTATTCGATGCGACGTTTCTTATGGGATTTAATGAGCGACAACATTTTGACCCCAAACCGAGAGGATTCTGGGATGTTTGTGGTGTTTTTGTAATAACTATGGAAGGAAACGTCGCAGACCCACCAAGGTGGTACTCGTACTGCTCGCCTCATCGAGAGGAATCCAAAGATATGAGTGCTTAAGCTATGGGATATGAAATGGACGAGCGACCAATAAAACAACATGTATTATGGGGTTGAATGCTTTTTGCTATTCACAAAATAAAACCAAAGCAGTAATGCAAATATCTGATTTAACACAGCACAGCAAAATCAGTTGCACCATTCAGTTCTGCTCGTCCAGACGGGGAGAATTCAATCACATTTTTTCGATGCGACTTTTCTTATGGGATTGAATGAGCGACAACATTTTGACCCCAAACCGAGAGGATTCTGGGATGTTTGTGGTTTTTTGGTAACAACTCTGGAAGGAAACGTCGCAGACCCATCAAGGTGGTACTCGTACTGCTCGCCTCATCGAGTGGAATCCAAAGATATGAGTGGTTAAGCTATGCGATATGAAATGGACGAGCGACCAATAAAACAACATGTATTATGGGGTTGAATGCGTTTTGCTATTCACAAAATAAAACAAAAGCAGTCATGCAAATATCTGTTTTAACACAGCACAGCAAAATCAGTTGCACCATTTAATCCCGCTCTTCCAGACGGGGAGAATTCAATGACATTTATTCGATGCGACGTTTCTTATGGGATTTAATGAGCGACAACATTTTGACCCCAAACCGAGAGGATTCTGGGATGTTTGTGGTTTTTTTGTAATAACTCTGGAACGCAACGTCGCAGACCCATCAAGGTGGTACTCGTACTGCTCGCCTCTTCGAGCGGAATCCATAGATATGAGTGGTTAAGCTATGGGATATGAAATGGACGAGCGACCAATAAAACAACATGTATTATGGGGTTGAATGCTTTTTGCTATTCACAAAATAAAACAAATGCAGTCATGCAAATATCTGTTTTAACACAGCACAGCAAAAATCAGTTACACCATTCAATTCCGCTAGTCCAGACGGGGAGAATTCAATCACATTTATTCGATGCGACGTTTCTTATGGGATTTAATGAGCGACAACATTTTGACCCCAAACCGAGAGGATTCTGGAATGTTTGTGGTTTTTTTGTAACAACTCTGGAAGGAAACGTCGCAGACCCATCAAGGTGGTACTCGTACTGCTCGACTCATCGAGTGGAATCCAAAGATATGAGTGGTTAAGCTATGGGATATGAAATGGACGATCGACCAATAAAACAACATGTATTATGGGGTTGAATACTTTTTTCTATTCACAAAATTAAACAAAAGCAGTCATGCAAATATCTTATTTAACACAGCACAGCAAAAATCAGTTACACCATTCAATTCCGCTAGTCCAGACGGGGAGAATTCAATCACATTTATTCGATGCGACGTTTCTTATGGGATTTAATGAGCGACAACATTTTGACCCCAAACCGAGAGGATTCTGGAATGTTTGTGGTTTTTTTGTAACAACTCTGGAAGGAAACGTCGCAGACCCATCAAGGTGGTACTCGTACTGCTCGACTCATCGAGTGGAATCCAAAGATATGAGTGGTTAAGCTATGGGATATGAAATGGACGATCGACCAATAAAACAACATGTATTATGGGGTTGAATGCTTTTTGCTATTCACAAAATAAAACCAAAGCAGTAATGCAAATATCTGATTTAACACAGCACAGCAAAATCAGTTGCACCATTCAGTTCTGTTCGTCCAGACGGGGAGAATTCAATCACATTTTTTCGATGCGACGTTTCTTATGGGATTGAATGAGCGACAACATTTTGACCCCAAACCGAGAGGATTCTGGGATGTTTGTGGTTTTTTGGTAACAACTCTGGAAGGAAACGTCGCAGACCCATCAAGGTGGTACTCGTACTGCTCGCCTCATCGAGTGGAATCCAAAGATATGAGTGGTTAAGCTATGCGATATGAAATGGACGAGCGACCAATAAAACAACATGTATTATGGGGTTGAATGCGTTTTGCTATTCACAAAATAAAACAAAAGCAGTCATGCAAATATCTGTTTTAACACAGCACAGCAAAATCAGTTGCACCATTCAATCCCGCTCTTCCAGACGGGGAGAATTCAATGACATTTATTCGATGCGACGTTTCTTATGGGATTTAATGAGCGACAACATTTTGACCCCAAACCGAGAGGATTCTGGAATGTTTGTGGTTTTTTTGTAACAACTCTGGAAGGAAACGTCGCAGACCCATCAAGGTGGTACTCGTACTGCTCGCCTCATCGAGTGGAATCCAAAGATATGAGTGGTTAAGCTATGCGATATGAAATGGACGAGCGACCAATAAAACAACATGTATTATGGGGTTGAATGCGTTTTGCTATTCACAAAATAAAACAAAAGCAGTCATGCAAATATCTGTTTTAACACAGCACAGCAAAATCAGTTGCACCATTCAATCCCGCTCTTCCAGACGGGGAGAATTCAATGACATTTATTCGATGCGACGTTTCTTATGGGATTTAATGAGCGACAACATTTTGACCCCAAACCGAGAGGATTCTGGAATGTTTGTGGTTTTTTTGTAACAACTCTGGAAGGAAACGTCGCAGACCCATCAAGGTGGTACTCGTACTGCTCGACTCATCGAGTGGAATCCAAAGATATGAGTGGTTAAGCTATGGGATATGAAATGGACGATCGACCAATAAAACAACATGTATTATGGGGTTGAATACTTTTTTCTATTCACAAAATTAAACAAAAGCAGTCATGCAAATATCTTATTTAACACAGCACAGCAAAATGTGTTGCACCATTCAATCCCGCTCGTCCAGACGGGGAGAATTCAATCACATTCATTCGATGCGACGTTTCTTATGGGATTTAATGAACGACAACATTTTGACCCCAAATCGAGAGGATTCTGGGATGTTTGTGGTTTTTTGGTAATAACTCTGGAAGAAAACGTCTCAGACCCATCAAGATGGTACTCGTACTGCTCGCCTCATCGAGAGGAATCCAAAGATATGAGTGGTTAAGCTATGGAATATAAAATGGACGATCGACCAATAAAACAACATGTATTATGGGGATGAATGCTTTTTCTATTCACAAAATAAAACAAAAGCAGTCATGCAAATATCTTATTTAACACAGCACAGCAAAATCTGTTGCACCACTAAATCCCGCTCATCCAGACGGGGAGAATTAAATCGCATTTATTCGATGCGACGTTTCTTATGGGATTTAATGAACGACAACATTTTGACCCCAAACCGAGAGGATTCTGGGATGTTTGTGGTTTTTTGGTAATAACTCTGGAAGGAAACGTCACAGACCCACCAAGGTGGTACTCGTACTGCTCGCCTCATCGAGAGGAATCCAAAGATATGAGCGGTTAAGCTATGGGATATAAAATGGACGATCGACCAATAAAACAACATGTATTATGGGGTTGAATACTTTTTTCTATTCACAAAATTAAACAAAAGCAGTCATGCAAATATCTTATTTAACACAGCACAGCAAAATGTGTTGCACCATTCAATCCCGCTCGTCCAGACGGGGAGAATTCAATCACATTCATTCGATGCGACGTTTCTTATGGGATTTAATGAACGACAACATTTTGACCCCAAATCGAGAGGATTCTGGGATGTTTGTGGTTTTTTGGTAATAACTCTGGAAGAAAACGTCTCAGACCCATCAAGATGGTACTCGTACTGCTCGCCTCATCGAGAGGAATCCAAAGATATGAGTGGTTAAGCTATGGAATATAAAATGGACGATCGACCAATAAAACAACATGTATTATGGGGATGAATGCTTTTTTCTATTCACAAAATAAAACAAAAGCAGTCATGCAAATATCTTATTTAACACAGCACAGCAAAATCTGTTGCACCATTAAATCCCGCTCATCCAGACGGGGAGAATTAAATCGCATTTATTCGATGCGACGTTTCTTATGGGATTTAATGAACGACAACATTTTGACCCCAAACCGAGAGGATTCTGGGATGTTTGTGGTTTTTTGGTAATAACTCTGGAAGGAAACGTCGCAGACCCACCAAGGTGGTACTCGTACTGCTCGCCTCATCGAGAGGAATCCAAAGATATGAGTGGTTAAGCTATGGGATATAAAATGGACGATCGACCAATAAAACAACATGTATTATGGGGTTGAATACTTTTTTCTATTCACAAAATTAAACAAAAGCAGTCATGCAAATATCTTATTTAACACAGCACAGCAAAATGTGTTGCACCATTCAATCCCGCTCGTCCAGACGGGGAGAATTCAATCACATTCATTCGATGCGACGTTTCTTATGGGATTTAATGAGCGACAACATTTTGACCCCAAACCGAGAGGATTCTGGGAAGTTTGTGGTTTTTTGGTAATAACTCTGGAAGGAAACGTCGCAGACCCATCAAGGTGGTACTCGTACTGCTCGCCTCATCGAGTGGAATCCAAAGATATGAGTGGTTAAGCTATGGGATATGAAATGGACGAGCGACCAATAAAACAACATGTATTATGGGGTTGAATGCTTTTTGCTATTCACAAAATAAAACAAAAGCAGTCATGCAAATATCTGAGTTAACACAGCACAGCAAAATCTGTTGCACCATTAAATCCCGCTCATCCAGACGGGGAGAATTAAATCGCATTTATTCGATGCGACGTTTCTTATGGGATTTAATGAACGACAACATTTTGACCCCAAACCGAGAGGATTCTGGGATGTTTGTGGTTTTTTTGTAATAACTCTGGAAGGAAACGTCGAGACCCATGAAGGTGGTACTCGTACTGCTCGCCTCATCGAGTAGAATCCAAAGATATGAGTGGTTAAGCTATCGGTTATGAAATGGACGAGCGACCAATAAAACAACATGTATTATGGGGTTGAATGCGCTTTGCTATTCACAAAATAAAACAAAAGCAGTCATGCAAATATCTGTTTTAACACAGCACAGCAAAATCAGTTGCACCATTCAATCCCGCTCGTCCATACGGGGAGAATTCAATCACATTTATTTGATGCGACGTTTCTTATGGGATTTAATGAGCGACAACATTTTGACCCCAAACCGAGAGGATTCTGGGATGTTTGTGGTTTTTTTGTAATAACTCTGGAAGGAAACGTCGCAGACCCATCAAGGTGGTACTCGTACTGCTCGCCTCATCGAGAGGAATCCAAAGATATGAGTGGTTAAGCTATGGGATATGAAATGGACGAGCGACCAATAAAAAAACATGTATTTTGGGGTTGAATGCTTTTTGATATTCACAAAATAAAACAAATGCAGTCATGCAAATATCTGTTTTAACACAGCACAGCAAAAATCAGATACACCATTCAATTCCGCTCGTCCAGACGGGGAGAATTCAATCACATTTATTCGATGCGACGTTTCTTATGGGATTTAATGAGCGACAACATTTTGACCCCAAACCGAGAGGATTCTGGGATGTTTGTGGTTTTTTTGTAATAACTCTGGAAGGAAACGTCGCAGACCCATCAAGGTGGTACTCGTACTGCTCGCCTCATCGAGTGGAATCCAAAGATATGAGTGGTTAAGCTATGCGATATGAAATGGACGAGCGACCAATAAAACAACATGTATTATGGGGTTGAATGCGTTTTGCTATTCACAAAATAAAACAAAAGCAGTCATGCAAATATCTGCTTTAACACAGCACAGCAAAATCAGTTGCACCATTCAATCCCGCTCGTCCAGACGGGGAGAATTCAATCACATTTTTTCGATGCGACGTTTCTTATGGGATTGAATGAGCGACAACATTTTGTCCCCAAACCGAGAGGATTCTGGGATGTTTGTGGTTTTTTTGTAATAACTCTGGAAGGAAACGTCGCAGACCAATCAAGGTGGTACGCGTACTGCTCGCCTCATCGAGAGGAATCCAAAGATATGAGTGGTTAAGCTATGGGATATGAAATGGACGAGCGACCAATAAAACAACTTTTATTATGGGGTTGAATGCTTTTTGCTATTCACAAAATAAAACAAATGCAGTCATGCAAATATCTGTTTTAACACAGCACAGCAAAAATCAGTTACACCATTCAATTCCGCTCGTCCAGACGGGGAGAATTCAATCACATTTATTCGATGCGACGTTTCTTATGGGATTTAATGAGCGACAACATTTTGACCCCAAACCGAGAGGATTCTGGGATGTTTGTGGTGTTTTTGTAATAACTCTGGAAGGAAACGTCGCACACCCATCAAGGTGGTACTCGTACTGCTCGCCTCATCGAGAGGAATCCAAAGATATGAGAGGTTAAGCTATGGGATATGAAATGGACGAGCGACCAATAAAACAACATGTATTTTGGGGTTGAATGCTTTTTGCTATTCACAAAATAAAACAAAAGCAGTCATGCAAATATCTGTTTTAACACAGCACAGCAAAATCAGTTGCACCATTCAATCCCGCTCGTCCAGACGGGGAGAATTCAATCACATTTATTCGATGCGACGTTTCTTATGGGATTTAATGAGCGACAACATTTTGACCCCAAACCGAGAGGATTCTGGGATGTTTGTGGTGTTTTTGTAATAACTCTGGAAGGAAACGTCGCACACCCATCAAGGTGGTACTCGTACTGCTCGCCTCATCGAGAGGAATCCAAAGATATGAGTGGTTAAGCTATGGGAAATGAAATGGACGAGCGACCAATAAAACAACATGTATTTTGGGGTTGAATGCTTTTTGCTATTCACAAAATAAAACAAAAGCAGTCATGCAAATATCTGTTTTAACACAGCACAGCAAAATCAGTTGCACCATTCAATCCCGCTCGTCCAGACGGGGAGAATTCAATCACATTTTTTCGATGCGACGTTTCTTATGGGATTTAATGAGCGACAACATTTTGACCCCAAACCGAGAGGATTCTGGGATGTTTGTGGTTTTTTTGTAATAACTCTGGAAGGAAACGTCGCAGACCCATCAAGGTGGTACTCGTACTGCTCGCCTCATCGAGAGGAATCCAAAGATATGAGTGCTTAAGCTATGGGATATGAAATTTGACGAGCGACCAATAAAACAACATGTATTATGGGGTTGAATGCTTTTTGCTATTCACAAAATAAAACCAAAGCAGTAATGCAAATATCTGGGTTAACACAGCACAGCAAAATCAGTTGCACCATTCAATTCTGCTCGTCCAGACGGGGAGAATTCAATCACATTTTTTCGATGCGACGTTTCTTATGGGATTTAATGAGCGACAACATTTTGACCCCAAACCGAGAGGATTCTGGGATGTTTGTGGTTTTTTTGTAATAACTCTGGAAGGAAACGTCGAGACCCATCAAGGTGGTACTCGTTCTGCTCGCCTCATCGAGTAGAATCCAAAGATATGAGTGGTTAAGCTATCGGTTATGAAATGGACGAGCGACCAATAAAACAACATGTATTATGGGGTTGAATGCGTTTTGCTATTCACAAAATAAAACAAAAGCAGTCATGCAAATATCTGTTTTAACACAGCACAGCAAAATCAGTTGCACCATTCAATCCCGCTCGTCCATACGGGGAGAATTCAATCACATTTATTCGATGCGACGTTTCTTATGGGATTTAATGAGCGACAACATTTTGACCCCAAACCGAGAGGATTCTGGGATGTTTGTGGTTTTTTTGTAATAACTCTGGAAGGAAACGTCGCAGACCCATCAAGGTGGTACTCGTACTGCTCGCCTCATCGAGAGGAATCCAAAGATATGAGTGGTTAAGCTATGGGATATGAAATGGACGAGCGACCAATAAAAAAACATGTATTTTGGGGTTGAATGCTTTTTGCTATTCACAAAATAAAACAAATGCAGTCATGCAAATATCTGTTTTAACACAGCACAGCAAAAATCAGTTACACCATTCAATTCCGCTCGTCCAGACGGGGAGAATTCAATCACATTTATTCGATGCGACGTTTCTTATGGGATTTAATGAGCGACAACATTTTGACCCCAAACCGAGAGGATTCTGGGATGTTTGTGGTTTTTTTGTAATAACTCTGGAAGGAAACGTCGCAGACCCATCAAGGTGGTACTCGTACTGCTCGCCTCATCGAGAGGAATCCAAAGATATGAGTGCTTAAGCTATGGGATATGAAATGGACGAGCGACCAATAAAACAACATGTATTATGGGGTTGAATGCTTTTTGCTATTCACAAAATAAAACCAAATCAGTAATGCAAATATCTGATTTAACACAGCACAGCAAAATCAGTTGCACCATTCAATTCTGCTCGTCCAGACGGGGAGAATTCAATCACATTTTTTCGATGCGACGTTTCTTATGGGATTGAATGAGCGACAACATTTTGACCCCAAACCGAGAGGATTCTGGGATGTTTGTGGTTTTTTTGTAATAACTCTGGAAGGAAACGTCGCAGACCCATCAAGGTTGTACTCGTACTGCTCGCCTCATCGAGTAGAATCCAAAGATATGAGTGGTTAAGCTATCGGTTATGAAATGGACGAGCGACCAATAAAACAACATGTATTATGGGGTTGAATGCGTTTTGCTATTCACAAAATAAAACAAAAGCAGTCATGCAAATATCTGTTTTAACACAGCACAGCAAAATCAGTTGCACCATTCAATCCTGCTCGTCCATACGGGGAGAATTCAATCACATTTATTCGATGCGACGTTTCTTATGGGATTTAATGAGCGACAACATTTTGACCCCAAACCGAGAGGATTCTGGGATGTTTGTGGTTTTTTTGTAATAACTCTGGAAGGAAACGTCACAGACCCATCAAGGTGGTACTCGTACTGCTCGCCTCATCGAGAGGAATCCAAAGATATGAGTGTTTAAGCTATGGGATATGAAATGGACGAGCGACCAATAAAACAACATGTATTATGGGGTTGAATGCTTTTTGCTATTCACAAAATAAAACCAAATCAGTAATGCAAATATCTGATTTAACATAGCACAGCAAAATCAGTTGCACCATTCAATTCTGCTTGTCCAGACGGGGAGAATTCAATCACATTTTTTCGATGCGACGTTTCTTATGGGATTGAATGAGCGACAACATTTTGACCCCAAACCGAGAGGATTCTGGGATGTTTGTGGTTTTTTTGTAATAACTCTGGAAGGAAACGTCGCAGACCCATCAAGGTGGTACGCATACTGCTCGCCTCATCGAGAGGAATCCAAACATATGAGTGCTTAAGCTATGGGATATGAATTGGACGAGCGACCAATAAAACAACATGTATTATGGGGTTGAATGCTTTTTGCTATTCACAAAATAAAACCAAAGCAGTAATGCAAATATCTGATTTAACACAGCACAGCAAAATCAGTTGCACCATTCAATTCTGCTCGTCCAGACGGGGAGAATTCAATCACATTTTTTCGATGCGACGTTTCTTATGGGATTGAATGAGCGACAACATTTTGACCCCAAACCGAGAGGATTCTGGGATGTTTGTGGTTTTTTGGTAACAACTCTGGAAGGAAACGTCGCAGATCCATCAAGGTGTTACTCGTACTGCTCGCCTCATCGAGTGGAATCCAAAGATATGAGTGGTTAAGCTATGCGATATGAAATGGACGAGCGACCAATAAAACAACATGTATTATGGGGTTGAATGCGTTTTGCTATTCACAAAATAAAACAAGACCAGTCATGCAAATATCTGCTTTAACACAGCACAGCAAAATCAGTTGCACCATTCAATCCCGCTCGTCCAGACGGGGAGAATTCAATCACATTTATTCGATGCGACGTTTCTTATGGGATTTAATGATCGACAACATTTTGACCCCAAACCGAGAGGATTCTGGGATGTTTGTGGTTTTTTTGTAATAACTCTGGAAGGAAACGTCGCAGACCCATCAAGGTGGTACGCGTACTGCTCGCCTCATCGAGAGGAATCCTAAGATATGAGTGGTTAAGCTATGGGATATGAAATGGACGAGCGACCAATAAAACAACTTTTATTATGGGGTTGAATGCTTTTTGCTATTCACAAAATAAAACAAATGCAGTCATGCAAATATCTGTTTTAACACAGCACAGCAAAAATCAGTTACACCATTCAATTCCGCTCGTCCAGACGGGGAGAATTCAATCACATTTATTCGATGCGACGTTTCTTATGGGATTTAATGAGCGACAACATTTTGACCCCAAACCGAGAGGATTCTGGGATGTTTGTGGTGTTTTTGTAATAACTCTGGAAGGAAACGTCGCAGACCCATCAAGGTGGTACTCGTACTGCTCGCCTCATCGAGAGGAATCCAAAGATATGAGTGCTTAAGCTATGGGATATGAAATGGACGAGCGACCAATAAAACAACATGTATTATGGGGTTGAATGCTTTTTGCTATTCACAAAATAAAACCAAATCAGTAATGCAAATATCTGATTTAACACAGCACAGCAAAATCAGTTGCACCATTCAATTCTGCTCGTCCAGACGGGGAGAATTCAATCACATTTTTTCGATGCGACGTTTCTTATGGGATTGAATGAGCGACAACATTTTGACCCCAAACCGAGAGGATTCTGGGATGTTTGTGGTTTTTTTGTAATAACTCTGGAAGGAAACGTCGCAGACCCATCAAGGTTGTACTCGTACTGCTCGCCTCATCGAGTAGAATCCAAAGATATGAGTGGTTAAGCTATCGGTTATGAAATGGACGAGCGACCAATAAAACAACATGTATTATGGGGTTGAATGCGTTTTGCTATTCACAAAATAAAACAAAAGCAGTCATGCAAATATCTGTTTTAACACAGCACAGCAAAATCAGTTGCACCATTCAATCCTGCTCGTCCATACGGGGAGAATTCAATCACATTTATTCGATGCGACGTTTCTTATGGGATTTAATGAGCGACAACATTTTGACCCCAAACCGAGAGGATTCTGGGATGTTTGTGGTTTTTTTGTAATAACTCTGGAAGGAAACGTCACAGACCCATCAAGGTGGTACTCGTACTGCTCGCCTCATCGAGAGGAATCCAAAGATATGAGTGTTTAAGCTATGGGATATGAAATGGACGAGCGACCAATAAAACAACATGTATTATGGGGTTGAATGCTTTTTGCTATTCACAAAATAAAACCAAATCAGTAATGCAAATATCTGATTTAACATAGCACAGCAAAATCAGTTGCACCATTCAATTCTGCTTGTCCAGACGGGGAGAATTCAATCACATTTTTTCGATGCGACGTTTCTTATGGGATTGAATGAGCGACAACATTTTGACCCCAAACCGAGAGGATTCTGGGATGTTTGTGGTTTTTTTGTAATAACTCTGGAAGGAAACGTCGCAGACCCATCAAGGTGGTACGCATACTGCTCGCCTCATCGAGAGGAATCCAAACATATGAGTGCTTAAGCTATGGGATATGAATTGGACGAGCGACCAATAAAACAACATGTATTATGGGGTTGAATGCTTTTTGCTATTCACAAAATAAAACCAAAGCAGTAATGCAAATATCTGATTTAACACAGCACAGCAAAATCAGTTGCACCATTCAATTCTGCTCGTCCAGACGGGGAGAATTCAATCACATTTTTTCGATGCGACGTTTCTTATGGGATTGAATGAGCGACAACATTTTGACCCCAAACCGAGAGGATTCTGGGATGTTTGTGGTTTTTTGGTAACAACTCTGGAAGGAAACGTCGCAGATCCATCAAGGTGTTACTCGTACTGCTCGCCTCATCGAGTGGAATCCAAAGATATGAGTGGTTAAGCTATGCGATATGAAATGGACGAGCGACCAATAAAACAACATGTATTATGGGGTTGAATGCGTTTTGCTATTCACAAAATAAAACAAGACCAGTCATGCAAATATCTGCTTTAACACAGCACAGCAAAATCAGTTGCACCATTCAATCCCGCTCGTCCAGACGGGGAGAATTCAATCACATTTATTCGATGCGACGTTTCTTATGGGATTTAATGATCGACAACATTTTGACCCCAAACCGAGAGGATTCTGGGATGTTTGTGGTTTTTTTGTAATAACTCTGGAAGGAAACGTCGCAGACCCATCAAGGTGGTACGCGTACTGCTCGCCTCATCGAGAGGAATCCTAAGATATGAGTGGTTAAGCTATGGGATATGAAATGGACGAGCGACCAATAAAACAACTTTTATTATGGGGTTGAATGCTTTTTGCTATTCACAAAATAAAACAAATGCAGTCATGCAAATATCTGTTTTAACACAGCACAGCAAAAATCAGTTACACCATTCAATTCCGCTCGTCCAGACGGGGAGAATTCAATCACATTTATTCGATGCGACGTTTCTTATGGGATTTAATGAGCGACAACATTTTGACCCCAAACCGAGAGGATTCTGGGATGTTTGTGGTGTTTTTGTAATAACTCTGGAAGGAAACGTCGCAGACCCATCAAGGTGGTACTCGTACTGCTCGCCTCATCGAGAGGAATCCAAAGATATGAGTGCTTAAGCTATGGGATATGAAATGGACGAGCGACCAATAAAACAACATGTATTATGGGGTTGAATGCTTTTTGCTATTCACAAAATAAAACCAAAGCAGTAATGTAAATATCTGATTTAACACAGCACAGCAAAATCAGTTGCACCATTCAATTCTGCTCGTCCAGACGGGGAGAATTCAATCACATTTTTTCGATGCGACGTTTCTTATGGGATTGAATGAGCGACAACATTTTGACCCCAAACCGAGAGGATTCTGGGATGTTTGTGGTTTTTTGGTAACAACTCTGGAAGGAAACGTCGCACACCCATCAAGGTGGTACTCGTACTGCTCGCCTCATCGAGAGGAATCCAAAGATATGAGAGGTTAAGCTATGGGATATGAAATGGACGAGCGACCAATAAAACAACATGTATTTTGGGGTTGAATGCTTTTTGCTATTCACAAAATAAAACAAAAGCAGTCATGCAAATATCTGTTTTAACACAGCACAGCAAAATCAGTTGCACCATTCAATCCCGCTCGTCCAGACGGGGAGAATTCAATCACATTTTTTGATGCGACGTTTCTTATGGGATTTAATGAGCGACAACATTTTGACCCCAAACCGAGAGGATTCTGGGATGTTTGTGGTTTTTTTGTAATAACTCTGGAAGGAAACGTCGCAGACCCATCAAGGTGGTACGCGTACTGCTCGCCTCATCGAGAGGAATCCAAAGATATGAGTGGTTAAGCTATGGGATATGAAATGGACGAGCGACCAATAAAACAACTTTTATTATGGGGTTGAATGCTTTTTGCTATTCACAAAATAAAACAAATGCAGTCATGCAAATATCTGTTTTAACACAGCACAGCAAAAATCAGTTACACCATTCAATTCCGCTCGTCCAGACGGGGAGAATTCAATCACATTTATTCGATGCGACGTTTCTTATGGGATTTAATGAGCGACAACATTTTGACCCCAAACCGAGAGGATTCTGGGATGTTTGTGGTGTTTTTGTAATAACTCTGGAAGGAAACGTCGCACACCCATCAAGGTGGTACTCGTACTGCTCGCCTCATCGAGAGGAATCCAAAGATATGAGTGGTTAAGCTATGGGATATGAAATGGACGAGCGACCAATAAAACAACATGTATTTTGGGGTTGAATGCTTTTTGCTATTCACAAAATAAAACAAAAGCAGTCATGCAAATATCTGTTTTAACACAGCACAGCAAAATCAGTTGCACCATTCAATCCCGCTCGTCCAGACGGGGAGAATTCAATCACATTTTTTCGATGCGACGTTTCTTATGGGATTTAATGAGCGACAACATTTTGACCCCAAACCGAGAGGATTCTGGGATGTTTGTGGTTTTTTTGTAATAACTCTGGAAGGAAACGTCGCAGACCCATCAAGGTGGTACTCGTACTGCTCGCCTCATCGAGAGGAATCCAAAGATATGAGTGCTTAAGCTATGGGATATGAAATTTGACGAGCGACCAATAAAACAACATGTATTATGGGGTTGAATGCTTTTTGCTATTCACAAAATAAAACCAAAGCAGTAATGCAAATATCTGGGTTAACACAGCACAGCAAAATCAGTTGCACCATTCAATTCTGCTCGTCCAGACGGGGAGAATTCAATCACATTTTTTCGATGCGACGTTTCTTATGGGATTTAATGAGCGACAACATTTTGACCCCAAACCGAGAGGATTCTGGGATGTTTGTGGTTTTTTTGTAATAACTCTGGAAGGAAACGTCGAGACCCATCAAGGTGGTACTCGTTCTGCTCGCCTCATCGAGTAGAATCCAAAGATATGAGTGGTTAAGCTATCGGTTATGAAATGGACGAGCGACCAATAAAACAACATGTATTATGGGGTTGAATGCGTTTTGCTATTCACAAAATAAAACAAAAGCAGTCATGCAAATATCTGTTTTAACACAGCACAGCAAAATCAGTTGCACCATTCAATCCCGCTCGTCCATACGGGGAGAATTCAATCACATTTATTCGATGCGACGTTTCTTATGGGATTTAATGAGCGACAACATTTTGACCCCAAACCGAGAGTATTCTGGGATGTTTGTGGTTTTTTTGTAATAACTCTGGAAGGAAACGTCGCAGACCCATCAAGGTGGTACTCGTACTGCTCGCCTCATCGAGAGGAATCCAAAGATATGAGTGCTTAAGCTATGGGATATGAAATGGACGAGCGACCAATAAAACAACATGTATTATGGGGTTGAATGCTTTTTGCTATTCACAAAATAAAACCAAATCAGTAATGCAAATATCTGATTTAACACAGCACAGCAAAATCAGTTGCACCATTCAATTCTGCTCGTCCAGACGGGGAGAATTCAATCACATTTTTTCGATGCGACGTTTCTTATGGGATTGAATGAGCGACAACATTTTGACCCCAAACCGAGAGGATTCTGGGATGTTTGTGGTTTTTTTGTAATAACTCTGGAAGGAAACGTCGCAGACCCATCAAGGTTGTACTCGTACTGCTCGCCTCATCGAGTAGAATCCAAAGATATGAGTGGTTAAGCTATCGGTTATGAAATGGACGAGCGACCAATAAAACAACATGTATTATGGGGTTGAATGCGTTTTGCTATTCACAAAATAAAACAAAAGCAGTCATGCAAATATCTGTTTTAACACAGCACAGCAAAATCAGTTGCACCATTCAATCCTGCTCGTCCATACGGGGAGAATTCAATCACATTTATTCGATGCGACGTTTCTTATGGGATTTATTGAGCGACAACATTTTGACCCCAAACCGAGAGGATTCTGGGATGTTTGTGGTTTTTTTGTAATAACTCTGGAAGGAAACGTCACAGACCCATCAAGGTGGTACTCGTACTGCTCGCCTCATCGAGAGGAATCCAAAGATATGAGTGTTTAAGCTATGGGATATGAAATGGACGAGCGACCAATAAAACAACATGTATTATGGGGTTGAATGCTTTTTGCTATTCACAAAATAAAACCAAATCAGTAATGCAAATATCTGATTTAACATAGCACAGCAAAATCAGTTGCACCATTCAATTCTGCTCGTCCAGACGGGGAGAATTCAATCACATTTTTTCGATGCGACGTTTCTTATGGGATTGAATGAGCGACAACATTTTGACCCCAAACCGAGAGGATTCTGGGATGTTTGTGGTTTTTTTGTAATAACTCTGGAAGGAAACGTCGCAGACCCATCAAGGTGGTACGCATACTGCTCGCCTCATCGAGAGGAATCCAAACATATGAGTGCTTAAGCTATGGGATATGAATTGGACGAGCGACCAATAAAACAACATGTATTATGGGGTTGAATGCTTTTTGCTATTCACAAAATAAAACCAAAGCAGTAATGCAAATATCTGATTTAACACAGCACAGCAAAATCAGTTGCACCATTCAATTCTGCTCGTCCAGACGGGGAGAATTCAATCACATTTTTTCGATGCGACGTTTCTTATGGGATTGAATGAGCGACAACATTTTGACCCCAAACCGAGAGGATTCTGGGATGTTTGTGGTTTTTTGGTAACAACTCTGGAAGGAAACGTCGCAGATCCATCAAGGTGTTACTCGTACTGCTCGCCTCATCGAGTGGAATCCAAAGATATGAGTGGTTAAGCTATGCGATATGAAATGGACGAGCGACCAATAAAACAACATGTATTATGGGGTTGAATGCGTTTTGCTATTCACAAAATAAAACAAGACCAGTCATGCAAATATCTGCTTTAACACAGCACAGCAAAATCAGTTGCACCATTCAATCCCGCTCGTCCAGACGGGGAGAATTCAATCACATTTATTCGATGCGACGTTTCTTATGGGATTTAATGATCGACAACATTTTGACCCCAAACCGAGAGGATTCTGGGATGTTTGTGGTTTTTTTGTAATAACTCTGGAAGGAAACGTCGCAGACCCATCAAGGTGGTACGCGTACTGCTCGCCTCATCGAGAGGAATCCTAAGATATGAGTGGTTAAGCTATGGGATATGAAATGGACGAGCGACCAATAAAACAACTTTTATTATGGGGTTGAATGCTTTTTGCTATTCACAAAATAAAACAAATGCAGTCATGCAAATATCTGTTTTAACACAGCACAGCAAAAATCAGTTACACCATTCAATTCCGCTCGTCCAGACGGGGAGAATTCAATCACATTTATTCGATGCGACGTTTCTTATGGGATTTAATGAGCGACAACATTTTGACCCCAAACCGAGAGGATTCTGGGATGTTTGTGGTGTTTTTGTAATAACTCTGGAAGGAAACGTCGCAGACCCATCAAGGTGGTACTCGTACTGCTCGCCTCATCGAGAGGAATCCAAAGATATGAGTGCTTAAGCTATGGGATATGAAATGGACGAGCGACCAATAAAACAACATGTATTATGGGGTTGAATGCTTTTTGCTATTCACAAAATAAAACCAAAGCAGTAATGTAAATATCTGATTTAACACAGCACAGCAAAATCAGTTGCACCATTCAATTCTGCTCGTCCAGACGGGGAGAATTCAATCACATTTTTTCGATGCGACGTTTCTTATGGGATTGAATGAGCGACAACATTTTGACCCCAAACCGAGAGGATTCTGGGATGTTTGTGGTTTTTTGGTAACAACTCTGGAAGGAAACGTCGCAGACCCATCAAGGTGGTACTCGTACTGCTCGCCTCATCGAGTGGAATCCAAAGATATGAGTGCTTAAGCTATGCGATATGAAATGGACGAGCGACCAATAAAACAACATGTATTTTGGGGTTGAATGCGTTTTGCTATTCACAAAATAAAACAAAAGCAGTCATGCAAATATCTGTTTTAACACAGCACAGCAAAATCAGTTGCACCATTCAATCCCGCTCTTCCAGACGGGGAGAATTCAATCACATTTTTTCGATGCGACGTTTCTTATGGGATTGAATGAGCGACAACATTTTGACCCCAAACCGAGAGGATTCTGGGATGTTTGTGGTTTTTTGGTAACAACTCTGGAAGGAAACGTCGCAGACCCATCAAGGTGGTACTCGTACTGCTCGCCTCATCGAGTGGAATCCAAAGATATGAGTGGTTAAGCTATGCGATATGAAATGGACGAGCGACCAATAAAACAACATGTATTTTGGGGTTGAATGCGTTTTGCTATTCACAAAATAAAACAAAAGCAGTCATGCAAATATCTGTTTTAACACAGCACAGCAAAATCAGTTGCACCATTCAATCCCGCTCGTCCAGACGGGGAGAATTCAATGACATTTATTCGATGCGACGTTTCTTATGGGATTTAATGAGCGACAACATTTTGACCCCAAACCGAGAGGATTCTGGGATGTTTGTGGTTTTTTGGTAACAACTCTGGAAGGAAACGTCGCAGACCCATCAAGGTGGTACGCGTACTGCTCGCCTCATCGAGTGGAATCCAAAGATATGAGTGGTTAAGCTATGAGATATGAAATGGACGAGCGACCAATAAAACAACTTTTATTATGGGGTTGAATGCTTTTTGCTATTCACAAAATAAAACAAATGCAGTCATGCAAATATCTGTTTTAACACAGCACAGCAAAAATCAGTTACACCATTCAATTCCGCTAGTCCAGACGGGGAGAATTCAATCACATTTATTCGATGCGACGTTTCTTATGGGATTTAATGAGCGACAACATTTTGACCCCAAACCGAGAGGATTCTGGAATGTTTGTGGTTTTTTTGTAATAACTATGGAAGAAAACGTCGCAGACCCATCAAGGTGGTACTCGTACTGCTCGACTCATCGAGTGGAATCCAAAGATATGAGTGGTTAAGCTATGGGATATGAAATGGACGAGCGACCAATAAAACAACATGTATTATGGGGTTGAATGCTTTTTGCTATTCACAATTTAATCGCCTCTACGGGGAGGTTTTTCACATAACTTTAAGATCCTTCAACAAACTCCGGGATAAGAAAGCTCAGCTGATCGAGTTTCTCACCTTCCTGAAGAGATGCCGCGACTCTGGGGTAATACCAATCGCATTTACACTCACCTCTGCTACTGTAACTTCTTCTAATGCGAAACGAATTATTTTCAAAACTATCTTAGCTCTTATCTCAGAAAAAATCAGACTTATACGCACAGAACTAGATCAGTTAGACAAGACACTCTACAAATCACACTTATCATTGACGGCAATAATGTCCACATCGGATTGGGAACATGTAGACAATATGACTGCCTCTTCAGCTGCTACTATGTCGACCAAATGTAAGGAAAACCTGATTTCCAAATTTAACCTCCTCTTCAACAAAAGACCGGACCCACACACCAAAAAGTTAGACGTTAATAAAGTCGTAATTAATCGCAGTAACAGTTCTATTTCCGATGGTCTGAAATCCGTTTTAGCTAAAGGTCTAAACTTTGCAGTCACACCTAAACACATACCAGTTAATGATATAATTGCCCAAGTAGACGTTGCCCTCAGGGGCCTGGGTCACATCGCTGCAGACGTAGCAAGATCTGAAATCGCTGCAACCCTCAAAAACGCTAAGATGCCAGCTAGCAACCTCAGCAAAGATGAGCGTTTTGAATTATATAAATTAAAAAAGAGGAATGATATTGTAGTTCTCTCAGCTGACAAAGGCAATGCTACTGTCATCATGGATAAAATAGAATACAACAACAAAATTAAAGAATTACTCGACGATGGTAGTTATACAAAAATAAAAAGAGATCCCACCAACAGCCTCGTCACACAAACCAACAAAATAATTTCTGATTCAACCGCATTAATTGATCAATTTAAACAGTTTTCGTTGAAACCTTCTGCTGCCAGGCCACCAAGATTATACGGCTTACCAAAAATACATAAAGTTGATACACCTCTTCGTCCCATAGTCTCTACTATCAGCTCCCCCACCTACAAACTAGCTCGTTTTTTATCTGAAATCCTGCGTCCTTTCACTGGAAAGACCACCTCTGCGGTACAAAATTCTACTCACCTGGTATCAACAATCAAGGGTATTTCCCTGTCCCCAGACGACCTGCTTGTCAGTTTTGATGTAGTTTCCTTATTCACCAAGGTTCCTGTACCTGACACCATTGCAATCATTGAAGACTTGGTTCATCAAGGACTAAACACTGAGGTACCCCCCCTGGTGAGACACTGTTTAACCAATACATACTTCACTTGGAATGGAACTTTCTACAAACAAACTGAGGGCATCCAATGGGCTCCCCCCTTTCTCCAGTTATAGCTAACATTTTCATGGAGAAATTTGAGACTGACGCCATCCAGACTGCCACTCTGCGCCCAACCTTATGGAAGAGGTACGTGGATGACACTTTTGTTATCTGGCCACATGGCCGGCCTGCTCTAGACCAATTCTTCGACCACATCAATTCCATACACCCAGCCATGAGATTTACCATGGAAGTCGAAATAGATGGCAAGATACCTTTTTTGGATGTCCTAATTAAAAAGAGACCTGATGGTTCAATGAGCCACTCTGTCTACAGGAAAGCTACCCATACGGATGCTTATCTGAAACCGGATTCCCACCACCATCCATCACAGAAGAATTCTCTCATCAAGACTCTGTATCATAGAGCCCAATGCATATCCGACCAGGAACACATAAGCAGTGAACTCAAGCACGTACACCAAGCTCTTAGGGCTAATGGTTACTCCGACTATACAATCCGCAAAGCTATCACTCAAACCATGAAGAAGAACCCTCTTGAGGAGCCTTTCAAAACCATCACTTTACCCTACATTGCTGGGATCACAAAAAAGATCTCCAAAATCTTGAATAAACACAATATCCAGGTCCGTTTCAACACATTACATAAAATCCGTGATCTGGTTCCGTCTGTAAAAGATGTGATTCCGGACATACAATACCCTGGTGTCTACAAACTAAGTTGCCTCTGTGGTAGTAGTTACATTGGAGAAACCAAACGCCATATCTCGGACCGCATTCGTGAACATAAAGCAGACCTTAAACACGGTAGGACCAACACCTCGGCCGTAGCAGATCATTGTTCTAATTCAGTAGGCTCACATGCCATTGACTTTTCCAAGACGGAGGTTCTTTGTAAGCCATCTGGCTTCCATGAGAGATTCGTTCATGAGGCTATCCACATATACAAGCACAGAGACAATTTCAACCGAGAAGATGGATTCTATCTTAGCAATCATTGGAAAGATTTGATAAATCATTTCAGTTCTTGATTGATTGTTCACGCTTACAGTGGCTTTCAGACAGCATACATAAAAACAAATTTCGTCTCCCCCCTCCTCTTTTCAAAAAATAGATGGACTAGTCCTGGGCAAACTGCCAATCGTTGCGCATGACGCAAACGTTATTTATATATATATATCTATATAAATAAATATGCCGTTTTAAAAATAAATTTATGCAAACCGACACACCTGATGATGACCGTTTGAGTTATGGTCGAAACGTCGTGAGAATTTTTTTTTATTGTTTTATATATATTTTGTTATTTTGTTCTTTCTCTTCAACGTGACTTTACCGAAAAAACTAAGAATATGAATTACTGCAGTCACGAAAGCTTTAAATCAAAATTTAATCGCCTCTACGGGGAGGGTTTTCACATAACTTTAAGATCCTTCAACAAACTCCGGGATAAGAAAGCTCAGCTGATCGAGTTTCTCACCTTCCTGAAGAGATGCCGCGACTCTGGGGTAATACCAATCGCATTTACACTCACCTCTGCTACTGTAACTTCTTCTAATGTGAAACGAATTCTTTTCAAAACTAGCTTAGCTCTTATCTCAGAAAAAATCAGACTTATACGCACAGAACTAGATCAGTTAGACAAGACACTCTACAAATCACACTTATCATTGACGGCAATAATGTCCACATCGGATTGGGAACATGTAGACAATATGACTGCCTCTTCAGCTGCTACTATGTCGACCAAATGTAAGGAAAACCTGATTTCCAAATTTAACCTCCTCTTCAACAAAAGACCGGACCCACACACCAAAAAGTTAGACGTTAATAAAGTCGTAATTAATCGCAGTAACAGTTCTATTTCCGATGGTCTGAAATCCGTTTTAGCTAAAGGTCTAAACTTTGCAGTCACACCTAAACACATACCAGTTAATGATATAATTGCCCAAGTAGACGTTGCTCTCAGGGGCCTGGGTGACATCGCTGCAGACGTAGCAAGATCTGAAATCGCTGCAACCCTCAAAAACGCTAAGATGCCAGCTAGCAACCTCAGCAAAGATGAGCGTTTTGAATTATATAAATTAAAAAAGAGGAATGATATTGTAGTTCTCTCAGCTGACAAAGGCAATGCTACTGTCATCATGGATAAAATAGAATACAACAACAAAATTAAAGAATTACTCGACGATGGTAGTTATACAAAAATAAAAAGAGATCCCACCAACAGCCTCGTCACACAAACCAACAAAATAATTTCTGATTCAACCGCATTAATTGATCAATCTAAACAGTTTTCGTTGAAACCTTCTGCTGCCAGGCCACCAAGATTATACGGCTTACCAAAAATACATAAAGTTGATACACCTCTTCGTCCCATAGTCTCTACTATCAGCTCCCCCACCTACAAACTAGCTCGTTTTTTATCTGAAATCCTGCGTCCTTTCACTGGAAAGACCACCTCTGCGGTACAAAATTCTACTCACCTGGTATCAACAATCAAGGGTATTTCCCTGTCCCCAGACGACCTGCTTGTCAGTTTTGATGTAGTTTCCTTATTCACCAAGGTTCCTGTACCTGACACCATTGCAATCATTGAAGACTTGGTTCATCAAGGACTAAACACTGAGGTACCCCCCCTGGTGAGACACTGTTTAACCAATACATACTTCACTTGGAATGGAACTTTCTACAAACAAACTGAGGGCATCCAATGGGCTCCCCCCTTTCTCCAGTTATAGCTAACATTTTCATGGAGAAATTTGAGACTGACGCCATCCAGACTGCCACTCTGCGCCCAACCTTATGGAAGAGGTACGTGGATGACACTTTTGTTATCTGGCCACATGGCCGGCCTGCTCTAGACCAATTCTTCGACCACATCAATTCCATACACCCAGCCATGAGATTTACCATGGAAGTCGAAATAGATGGCAAGATACCTTTTTTGGATGTCCTAATTAAAAAGAGACCTGATGGTTCAATGAGCCACTCTGTCTACAGGAAAGCTACCCATACGGATGCTTATCTGAAACCGGATTCCCACCACCATCCATCACAGAAGAATTCTCTCATCAAGACTCTGTATCATAGAGCCCAATGCATATCCGACCAGGAACACATAAGCAGTGAACTCAAGCACGTACACCAAGCTCTTAGGGCTAATGGTTACTCCGACTATACAATCCGCAAAGCTATCACTCAAACCATGAAGAAGAACCCTCTTGAGGAGCCTTTCAAAACCATCACTTTACCCTACATTGCTGGGATCACAAAAAAGATCTCCAAAATCTTGAATAAACACAATATCCAGGTCCGTTTCAACACATTACATAAAATCCGTGATCTGGTTCCGTCTGTAAAAGATGTGATTCCGGACATACAATACCCTGGTGTCTACAAACTAAGTTGCCTCTGTGGTAGTAGTTACATTGGAGAAACCAAACGCCATATCTCGGACCGCATTCGTGAACATAAAGCAGACCTTAAACACGGTAGGACCAACACCTCGGCCGTAGCAGATCATTGTTCTAATTCAGTAGGCTCACATGCCATTGACTTTTCCAAGACGGAGGTTCTTTGTAAGCCATCTGGCTTCCATGAGAGATTCGTTCATGAGGCTATCCACATATACAAGCACAGAGACAATTTCAACCGAGAAGATGGATTCTATCTTAGCAATCATTGGAAAGATTTGATAAATCATTTCAGTTCTTGATTGATTGTTCACGCTTACAGTGGCTTTCAGACAGCATACATAAAAACAAATTTCGTCTCCCCCCTCCTCTTTTCAAAAAATAGATGGACTAGTCCTGGGCAAACTGCCAATCGTTGCGCGTGACGCAAACGTTATTTTTTTATATATAAATAAATAAATATGCCGTTTTCTAAATACATTTATGCAAACCGACACACCTGATGATGACCGTTTGAGTTATGGTCGAAACGTCGTGAGAATTTTTTTTTTATTGTTTTATATATATTTTGTTATTTTGTTGTTTCTCTTCAACGTGACTTTACCGAAAAAACTAAGAATATGAATTACTGCAGTCACGAAAGCTTTAAATCAAAATTTAATCGCCTCTACGGGGAGGGTTTTCACATAACTTTAAGATCCTTCAACAAACTCCGGGATAAGAAAGCTCAGCTGATCGAGTTTCTCACCTTCCTGAAGAGATGCCGCGACTCTGGGGTAATACCAATCGCATTTACACTCACCTCTGCTACTGTAACTTCTTCTAATGTGAAACGAATTCTTTTCAAAACTAGCTTAGCTCTTATCTCAGAAAAAATCAGACTTATACGCACAGAACTAGATCAGTTAGACAAGACACTCTACAAATCACACTTATCATTGACGGCAATAATGTCCACATCGGATTGGGAACATGTAGACAATATGACTGCCTCTTCAGCTGCTACTATGTCGACCAAATGTAAGGAAAACCTGATTTCCAAATTTAACCTCATCTTCAACAAAAGACCGGACCCACACACCAAAAAGTTAGACGTTAATAAAGTCGTAATTAATCGCAGTAACAGTTCTATTTCCGATGGTCTGAAATCCGTTTTAGCTAAAGGTCTAAACTTTGCAGTCACACCTAAACACATACCAGTTAATGATATAATTGCCCAAGTAGACGTTGCTCTAAGGGGCCTGGGTCACATCGCTGCAGACGTAGCAAGATCTGAAATCGCTGCAACCCTCAAAAACGCTAAGATGCCAGCTAGCAACCTCAGCAAAGATGAGCGTTTTGAATTATATAAATTAAAAAAGAGGAATGATATTGTAGTTCTCTCAGCTGACAAAGGCAATGTTACTGTCATCATGGATAAAATAGAATACAACAACAAAATTAAAGAATTACTCGACGATGGTAGTTATACAAAAATAAAAAGAGATCCCACCAACAGCCTCGTCACACAAACCAACAAAATAATTTCTGATTCAACCGCATTAATTGATCAATCTAAACAGTTTTCGTTGAAACCTTCTGCTGCCAGGCCACCAAGATTATACGGCTTACCAAAAATACATAAAGTTGATACACCTCTTCGTCCCATAGTCTCTACTATCAGCTCCCCCACCTACAAACTAGCTCGTTTTTTATCTGAAATCCTGCGTCCTTTCACTGGAAAGACCACCTCTGCGGTACAAAATTCTACTCACCTGGTATCAACAATCAAGGGTATTTCCCTGTCCCCAGACGACCTGCTTGTCAGTTTTGATGTAGTTTCCTTATTCACCAAGGTTCCTGTACCTGACACCATTGCAATCATTGAAGACTTGGTTCATCAAGGACTAAACACTGAGGTACCCCCCCTGGTGAGACACTGTTTAACCAATACATACTTCACTTGGAATGGAACTTTCTACAAACAAACTGAGGGCATCCAATGGGCTCCCCCCTTTCTCCAGTTATAGCTAACATTTTCATGGAGAAATTTGAGACTGACGCCATCCAGACTGCCACTCTGCGCCCAACCTTATGGAAGAGGTACGTGGATGACACTTTTGTTATCTGGCCACATGGCCGGCCTGCTCTAGACCAATTCTTCGACCACATCAATTCCATACACCCAGCCATGAGATTTACCATGGAAGTCGAAATAGATGGCAAGATACCTTTTTTGGATGTCCTAATTAAAAAGAGACCTGATGGTTCAATGAGCCACTCTGTCTACAGGAAAGCTACCCATACGGATGCTTATCTGAAACCGGATTCCCACCACCATCCATCACAGAAGAATTCTCTCATCAAGACTCTGTATCATAGAGCCCAATGCATATCCGACCAGGAACACATAAGCAGTGAACTCAAGCACGTACACCAAGCTCTTAGGGCTAATGGTTACTCCGACTATACAATCCGCAAAGCTATCACTCAAACCATGAAGAAGAACCCTCTTGAGGAGCCTTTCAAAACCATCACTTTACCCTACATTGCTGGGATCACAAAAAAGATCTCCAAAATCTTGAATAAACACAATATCCAGGTCCGTTTCAACACATTACATAAAATCCGTGATCTGGTTCCGTCTGTAAAAGATGTGATTCCGGACATACAATACCCTGGTGTCTACAAACTAAGTTGCCTCTGTGGTAGTAGTTACATTGGAGAAACCAAACGCCATATCTCGGACCGCATTCGTGAACATAAAGCAGACCTTAAACACGGTAGGACCAACACCTCGGCCGTAGCAGATCATTGTTCTAATTCAGTAGGCTCACATGCCATTGACTTTTCCAAGACGGAGGTTCTTTGTAAGCCATCTGGCTTCCATGAGAGATTCGTTCATGAGGCTATCCACATATACAAGCACAGAGACAATTTCAACCGAGAAGATGGATTCTATCTTAGCAATCATTGGAAAGATTTGATAAATCATTTCAGTTCTTGATTGATTGTTCACGCTTACAGTGGCTTTCAGACAGCATACATAAAAACAAATTTCGTCTCCCCCCTCCTCTTTTCAAAAAATAGATGGACTAGTCCTGGGCAAACTGCCAATCGTTGCGCGTGACGCAAACGTTATTTTTATATATATAAATAAATAAATATGCCGTTTTCTAAATACATTTATGCAAACCGACACACCTGATGATGACCGTTTGAGTTATGGTCGAAACGTCGTGAGAATTTTTTTTTTATTGTTTTATATATATTTTGTTATTTTGTTGTTTCTCTTCAACGTGACTTTACCGAAAAAACTAAGAATATGAATTACTGCAGTCACGAAAGCTTTAAATCAAAATTTAATCGCCTCTACGGGGAGGGTTTTCACATAACTTTAAGATCCTTCAACAAACTCCGGGATAAGAAAGCTCAGCTGATCGAGTTTATCACCTTCCTGAAGAGATGCCGCGACTCTGGGGTAATACCAATCGCATTTACACTCACCTCTGCTACTGTAACTTCTTCTAATGCGAAACGAATTCTTTTCAAAACTAGCTTAGCTCTTATCTCAGAAAAAATCAGACTTATACGCACAGAACTAGATCAGTTAGACAAGACACTCTACAAATCACACTTATCATTGACGGCAATAATGTCCACATCGGATTGGGAACATGTAGACAATATGACTGCCTCTTCAGCTGCTACTATGTCGACCAAATGTAAGGAAAACCTGATTTCCAAATTTAACCTCCTCTTCAACAAAAGACCGGACCCACACACCAAAAAGTTAGACGTTAATAAAGTCGTAATTAATCGCAGTAACAGTTCTATTTCCGATGGTCTGAAATCCGTTTTAGCTAAAGGTCTAAACTTTGCAGTCACACCTAAACACATACCAGTTAATGATATAATTGCCCAAGTAGACGTTGCTCTCAGGGGCCTGGGTCACATCGCTGCAGACGTAGCAAGATCTGAAATCGCTGCAACCCTCAAAAACGCTAAGATGCCAGCTAGCAACCTCAGCAAAGATGAGCGTTTTGAATTATATAAATTAAAAAAGAGGAATGATATTGTAGTTCTCTCAGCTGACAAAGGCAATGCTACTGTCATCATGGATAAAATAGAATACAACAACAAAATTAAAGAATTACTCGACGATGGTAGTTATACAAAAATAAAAAGAGATCCCACCAACAGCCTCGTCACACAAACCAACAAAATAATTTCTGATTCAACCGCATTAATTGATCAATCTAAACAGTTTTCGTTGAAACCTTCTGCTGCCAGGCCACCAAGATTATACGGCTTACCAAAAATACATAAAGTTGATACACCTCTTCGTCCCATAGTCTCTACTATCAGCTCCCCCACCTACAAACTAGCTCGTTTTTTATCTGAAATCCTGCGTCCTTTCACTGGAAAGACCACCTCTGCGGTACAAAATTCTACTCACCTGGTATCAACAATCAAGGGTATTTCCCTGTCCCCAGACGACCTGCTTGTCAGTTTTGATGTAGTTTCCTTATTCACCAAGGTTCCTGTACCTGACACCATTGCAATCATTGAAGACTTGGTTCATCAAGGACTAAACACTGAGGTACCCCCCCTGGTGAGACACTGTTTAACCAATACATACTTCACTTGGAATGGAACTTTCTACAAACAAACTGAGGGCATCCAATGGGCTCCCCCCTTTCTCCAGTTATAGCTAACATTTTCATGGAGAAATTTGAGACTGACGCCATCCAGACTGCCACTCTGCGCCCAACCTTATGGAAGAGGTACGTGGATGACACTTTTGTTATCTGGCCACATGGCCGGCCTGCTCTAGACCAATTCTTCGACCACATCAATTCCATACACCCAGCCATGAGATTTACCATGGAAGTCGAAATAGATGGCAAGATACCTTTTTTGGATGTCCTAATTAAAAAGAGACCTGATGGTTCAATGAGCCACTCTGTCTACAGGAAAGCTACCCATACGGATGCTTATCTGAAACCGGATTCCCACCACCATCCATCACAGAAGAATTCTCTCATCAAGACTCTGTATCATAGAGCCCAATGCATATCCGACCAGGAACACATAAGCAGTGAACTCAAGCACGTACACCAAGCTCTTAGGGCTAATGGTTACTCCGACTATACAATCCGCAAAGCTATCACTCAAACCATGAAGAAGAACCCTCTTGAGGAGCCTTTCAAAACCATCACTTTACCCTACATTGCTGGGATCACAAAAAAGATCTCCAAAATCTTGAATAAACACAATATCCAGGTCCGTTTCAACACATTACATAAAATCCGTGATCTGGTTCCGTCTGTAAAAGATGTGATTCCGGACATACAATACCCTGGTGTCTACAAACTAAGTTGCCTCTGTGGTAGTAGTTACATTGGAGAAACCAAACGCCATATCTCGGACCGCATTCGTGAACATAAAGCAGACCTTAAACACGGTAGGACCAACACCTCGGCCGTAGCAGATCATTGTTCTAATTCAGTAGGCTCACATGCCATTGACTTTTCCAAGACGGAGGTTCTTTGTAAGCCATCTGGCTTCCATGAGAGATTCGTTCATGAGGCTATCCACATATACAAGCACAGAGACAATTTCAACCGAGAAGATGGATTCTATCTTAGCAATCATTGGAAAGATTTGATAAATCATTTCAGTTCTTGATTGATTGTTCACGCTTACAGTGGCTTTCAGACAGCATACATAAAAACAAATTTCGTCTCCCCCCTCCTCTTTTCAAAAAATAGATGGACTAGTCCTGGGCAAACTGCCAATCGTTGCGCATGACGCAAACGTTATTTATATATATATATATATCTATATAAATAAATATGCCGTTTTAAAAATAAATTTATGCAAACCGACACACCTGATGATGACCGTTTGAGTTATGGTCGAAACGTCGTGAGAATTTTTTTTTATTGTTTTATATATATTTTGTTATTTTGTTCTTTCTCTTCAACGTGACTTTACCGAAAAAACTAAGAATATAAAAACAAAAGCAGTCATGCAAATATTTGTTTTAACACAGCACAGCAAAATCAGTTGCACCATTCAATCCCGCTCGTCCAGAGGTGGAGAATTCAATCACATTTATTCGATGCGACGTTTCTTATGGGATTTAATGAGCGACAACATTTTGACCCCAAACCGAGAGGATTCTGGGATGTTTGTGGTGTTTTTGTAATAACTCTGGAAGGAAACGTCGCAGACCCATCAAGGTGATACTGGTACTGCTCGACTCATCGAGAGGAATCCAAAGATATGAGTGCTTAAGCTATGGGATATGAAATGGACGAGCGACCAATAAAACAACATGTATTATGGGGTTGAATGCTTTTTGCTATTCACAAAATAAAACCAAAGCAGTAATGCAAATATCTGATTTAACACAGCACAGCAAAATCAGTTGCACCATTCAATTCTGCTCGTCCAGACGGGGAGAATTCAATCACATTTTTTCGATGCGACGTTTCTTATGGGATTGAATGAGCGACAACATTTTGACCCCAAACCGAGAGGATTCTGGGATGTTTGTGGTTTTTTGGTAACAACTCTGGAAGGAAACGTCCCAGACCCATCAAGGTGGTACTCGTACTGCTCGCCTCATAGAGAGGAATCCAAACATATGAGTGCTTAAGCTATGGGATATGAATTGGACGAGCGACCAATAAAACAACATGTATTATGGGGTTGAATGCTTTTTGCTATTCACAAAATAAAACCAAAGCAGTAATGCAAATATCTGATTTAACACAGCACAGCAAAATCAGTTGCACCATTCAATTCTGCTCGTCCAGACGGGGAGAATTCAATCACATTTTTTCGATGCGACGTTTCTTATGGGATTTAATGAGCGACGACATTTTGACCCCAAACCGAGAGGATTCTGGGATGTTTGTGGTTTTTTTGTAATAACTCTGGAAGGAAACGTCCCAGACCCATCAAGGTGGTACTCGTACTGCTCGCCTCATAGAGAGGAATCCAAAGATATGAGTGCTTAAGCTATGGGATATGAAATGGACGAGCGACCAATAAAACAACATGTATTATGGGGTTGAATGCTTTTTGCTATTCACAAAATAAAACCAAAGCAGTAATGCAAATATCTGATTTAACACAGCACAGCAAAATCAGTTGCACCATTCAATTCTGCTCGTCCAGACGGGGAGAATTCAATCACATTTTTTCGATGCGACGTTTCTTATGGGATTGAATGAGCGACAACATTTTGACCCCAAACCGAGAGGATTCTGGGATGTTTGTGGTTTTTTGGTAACAACTCTGGAAGGAAACGTCCCAGACCCATCAAGGTGGTACTCGTACTGCTCGCCTCATCGAGTGGAATCCAAAGCTATGAGTGGTTAAGCTATGCGATATGAAATGGACGAGCGACCAATAAAACAACATGTATTATGTGGTTGAATGCTTTTAGCTATTCACAAAATAAAACAAAAGCAGTCATGCAAATATCTGCTTTAACACAGCACAGCAAAATCAGTTGCACCATTCAATCCCGCTCGTCCAGACGGGGAGAATTCAATCACATTTATTCGATGCGACGTTTCTTATGGGATTTAATGAGCGACAACATTTTGACCCCAAACCGAGAGGATTCTGGGATGTTTGTGGTTTTTTTTGTAATAACTCTGGAAGGAAACGTCGCAGACCCATCAAGGTGGTACTCGTACTGCTCGCCTCATCGAGAGGAATCCAAAGATATCAGTGCTTAAGCTATGGGATATGAAATGGACGAGCGACCAATAAAACAACTTTTATTATGGGGTTGAATGCTTTTTGCTATTCACAAAATAAAACAAATGCAGTCATGCAAATATCTGTTTTAACACAGCACAGCAAAAATCAGTTACACCATTCAATTCCGCTCGTCCAGACGGGGAGAATTCAATCACATTTATTCGATGCGACGTTTCTTATGGGATTTAATGAGCGACAACATTTTGACCCCAAACCGAGAGGATTCTGGGATGTTTGTGGTGTTTTTGTAATAACTCTGGAAGGAAACGTCGCAGACCCATCAAGGTGGTAATCGTACTGCTCGACTCATCGAGAGGAATCCAAAGATATGAGTGCTTAAGCTATGGGATATGAAATGGACGAGCGACCAATAAAACAACTTTTATTATGGGGTTGAATGCTTTTTGCTATTCACAAAATAAAACAAATGCAGTCATGCAAATATCTGTTTTAACACAGCACAGCAAAAATCAGTTACACCATTCAATTCCGCTCGTCCAGACGGGGAGAATTCAATCACATTTATTCGATGCGACGTTTCTTATGGGATTTAATGAGCGACAACATTTTGACCCCAAACCGAGAGGATTCTGGGATGTTTGTGGTGTTTTTGTAATAACTCTGGAAGGAAACGTCGCAGACCCATCAAGGTGGTACTCGTACTGCTCGCCTCATCGAGAGGAATCCAAAGATATGAGTGCTTAAGCTATGCGATATGAAATGGACGAGCGACCAATAAAACAACATGTTTTATGGGGTTGAATGCTTTTTGCTATTCACAAAATAAAACCAAAGCAGTAATGCAAATATCTGATTTAACACAGCACAGCAAAATCAGTTGCACCATTCAATTCTGCTCGTCCAGACGGGGAGAATTCAATCACATTTTTTCGATGCGACGTTTCTTATGGGATTGAATGAGCGACAACATTTTGACCCCAAACCGAGAGGATTTTGGGATGTTTGTGGTTTTTTGGTAACAACTCTGGAAGGAAACGTCGCAGACCCATCAAGGTGGTACTCGTACTGCTCGCCTCATCGAGTGGAATCCAAAGATATGAGTGGTTAAGCTATGCGATATGAAATGGACGAGCGACCAATAAAACAACATGTATTATGTGGTTGAATGCTTTTTGCTATTCACAAAATAAAACAAAAGCAGTCATGCAAATATCTGCTTTAACACAGCACAGCAAAATCAGTTGCACCATTTAATCCCGCTCGTCCAGACGGGGAGAATTCAATCACATTTATTCGATGCGACGTTTCTTATGGGATTTAATGAGCGACAACATTTTGACCCCAAACCGAGAGGATTCTGGGATGTTTGTGGTTTTTTTGTAATAACTCTGGAAGGAAACGTCGCAGACCCATCACGGTGGTACTCGTACTGCTCGCCTCATCGAGCGGAATCCAAAGATATGAGTGCTTAAGCTATGGGATATGAAATGGACGAGCGACCAATAAAACAACTTTTATTATGGGGTTGAATGCTTTTTGCTATTCACAAAATAAAACAAATGCAGTCATGCAAATATCTGTTTTAACACAGCACAGCAAAAATCAGTTACACCATTCAATTCCGCTCGTCCAGACGGGGAGAATTCAATCACAATTATTCGATGCGACGTTTCTTATGGGATTTAATGAGCGACAACATTTTGACCCCAAACCGAGAGGATTCTGGGATGTTTGTGGTGTTTTTGTAATAACTCTGGAAGGAAACGTCGCAGACCCATCAAGGTGGTAATCGTACTGCTCGACTCATCGAGAGGAATCCAAAGATATGAGTGCTTAAGCTATGGGATATGAAATGGACGAGCGACCAATAAAACAACTTTTATTATGGGGTTGAATGCTTTTTGCTATTCACAAAATAAAACAAATGCAGTCATGCAAATATCTGTTTTAACACAGCACAGCAAAAATCAGTTACACCATTCAATTCCGCTCGTCCAGACGGGGAGAATTCAATCACATTTATTCGATGCGACGTTTCTTATGGGATTTAATGAGCGACAACATTTTGACCCCAATCCGAGAGGATTCTGGGATGTTTGTGGTGTTTTTGTAATAACTCTGGAAGGAAACGTCGCAGACCCATCAAGGTGGTACTCGTACTGCTCGCCTCATCGAGAGGAATCCAAAGATATGAGTGCTTAAGCTATGGGATATGAAATGGACGAGCGACCAATAAAACAACATGTTTTATGGGGTTGAATGCTTTTTGCTATTCACAAAATAAAACCAAAGCAGTAATGCAAATATCTGATTTAACACAGCACAGCAAAATCAGTTGCACCATTCAATTCTGCTCGTCCAGACGGGGAGAATTCAATCACATTTTTTCGATGCGACGTTTCTTATGGGATTGAATGAGCGACAACATTTTGACCCCAAACCGAGAGGATTTTGGGATGTTTGTGGTTTTTTGGTAACAACTCTGGAAGGAAACGTCGCAGACCCATCAAGGTGGTACTCATACTGCTCGCCTCATCGAGTGGAATCCAAAGATATGAGTGGTTAAGCTATGGGATATGAAATGGACGAGCGACCAATAAAACAACTTTTATTATGGGGTTGAATGCTTTTTGCTATTCACAAAATAAAACAAATGCAGTCATGCAAATATCTGTTTTAACACAGCACAGCAAAAATCAGTTACACCATTCAATTCCGCTCGTCCAGACGGGGAGAATTCAATCACATTTATTCGATGCGACGTTTCTTATGGGATTTAATGAGCGACAACATTTTGACCCCAAACCGAGAGGATTCTGGGATGTTTGTGGTGTTTTTGTAATAACTCTGGAAGGAAACGTCGCAGACCCATCAAGGTGGTACTCGTACTCCTCGCCTCATCGAGAGGAATCCAAAGATATGAGTGCTTAAGCTATGGGATATGAAATGGACGAGCGACCAATAAAACAACATGTTTTATGGGGTTGAATGCTTTTTGCTATTCACAAAATAAAACCAAAGCAGTAATGCAAATATCTGATTTAACACAGCACAGCAAAATCAGTTGCACCATTCAATTCTGCTCGTCCAGACGGGGAGAATTCAATCACATTTTTTCGATGCGACGTTTCTTATGGGATTGAATGAGCGACAACATTTTGACCCCAAACCGAGAGGATTTTGGGATGTTTGTGGTTTTTTGGTAACAACTCTGGAAGGAAACGTCGCAGACCCATCAAGGTGGTACTCATACTGCTCGCCTCATCGAGTGGAATCCAAAGATATGAGTGGTTAAGCTATGGGATATGAAATGGACGAGCGACCAATAAAACAACTTTTATTATGGGGTTGAATGCTTTTTGCTATTCACAAAATAAAACAAATGCAGTCATGCAAATATCTGTTTTAACACAGCACAGCAAAAATCAGTTACACCATTCAATTCCGCTCGTCCAGACGGGGAGAATTCAATCACATTTATTCGATGCGACGTTTCTTATGGGATTGAATGAGCGACAACATTTTGACCCCAAACCGAGAGGATTTTGGGATGTTTGTGGTTTTTTGGTAACAACTCTGGAAGGAAACGTCGCAGACCCATCAAGGTGGTACTCATACTGCTCGCCTCATCGAGTGGAATCCAAAGATATGAGTGGTTAAGCTATGGGATATGAAATGGACGAGCGACCAATAAAACAACATGTATTATGGGGTTGAATGCGTTTTGCTATTCACAAAATAAAACAAAAGCAGTCATGCAAATATCTGTTTTAACACAGCACAGCAAAATCAGTTGCACCATTCAATCCCGCTCGTGCAGACGGGGAGAATTCAATCATATTTATTCGATGCGACGTTTCTTATGGGATTTAATGAGCGACAACATTTTGACCCCAAACCGAGAGGATTCTGGGATGTTTGTGGTTTTTTTGTAATAACTCTGGAAGGAAACGTCGCAGACCCATCAAGGTGGTACTCGTACTGCTCGCCTCATCGAGAGGAATCCAAAGATATGAGTGCTTAAGCTATGGGATATGAAATGGACGAGCGACCAATAAAACAACATGTATTATGGGGTTGAATGCTTTTTGCTATTCACAAAATAAAACCAAAGCAGTAATGCAAATATCTGATTTAACACAGCACAGCAAAATCAGTTGCACCATTCAATTCTGCTCGTCCAGACGGGGAGAATTCAATCACATTTTTTCGATGCGACGTTTCTTATGGGATTGAATGAGGGACAACATTTTGACCCCAAACCGAGAGGATTCTGGGATGTTTGTGGTTTTTTGTAACAACTCTGGAAGGAAACGTCGCAGCCCATCAAGGTGGTACTCGTACTGCTCGCCTCATCGAGTGGAATCCAAAGATATGAGTGCTTAAGCTATGGGATATGAAATGGACGAGCGACCAATAAAACAACATGTATTATGGGGTTGAATGCTTTTTGCTATTCACAAAATAAAACCAAAGCAGTAATGCAAATATCTGATTTAACACAGCACAGCAAAATCAGTTGCACCATTCAATTCTGCTCGTCCAGACGGGGAGAATTCAATCACATTTTTTCGATGCGACGTTTCTTATGGGATTGAATGAGCGACAACATTTTGACCCCAAACCGAGAGGATTCTGGGATGTTTGTGGTTTTTTGGTAACAACTCTGGAAGGAAACGTCGCAGACCCATCAAGGTGGTACTCGTACTGCTCGCCTCATCGAGTGGAATCCAAAGATATGAGTGGTTAAGCTATGCGATATGAAATGGACGAGCGACCAATAAAACAACATGTATTATGGGGTTGAATGCGTTTTGCTATTCACAAAATAAAACAAAAGCAGTCATGCAAATATCTGTTTTAACACAGCACAGCAAAATCAGTTGCACCATTCAATCCCGCTCGTGCAGACGGGGAGAATTCAATCATATTTATTCGATGCGACGTTTCTTATGGGATTTAATGAGCGACAACATTTTGACCCCAAACCGAGAGGATTCTGGGATGTTTGTGGTTTTTTTGTAATAACTCTGGAAGGAAACGTCGAAGACCCATCAAGGTGGTACTCGTACTGCTCGCCTCATCGAGTGGAATCCAAAGATATGAGTGCTTAAGCTATGGGATATGAAATGGACGAGCGACCAATAAAACAACATGTATTATGGGGTTGAATGCTTTTTGCTATTCACAAAATAAAACCAAAGCAGTAATGCAAATATCTGATTTAACACAGCACAGCAAAATCAGTTGCACCATTCAATTCTGCTCGTCCAGACGGGGAGAATTCAATCACATTTTTTCGATGCGACGTTTCTTATGGGATTGAATGAGCGACAACATTTTGACCCCAAACCGAGAGGATTCTGGGATGTTTGTGGTTTTTTGGTAACAACTCTGGAAGGAAACGTCGCAGACCCATCAAGGTGGTACTCGTACTGCTCGCCTCATCGAGTGGAATCCAAAGATATGAGTGGTTAAGCTATGCGATATGAAATGGACGAGCGACCAATAAAACAACATGTATTATGGGGTTGAATGCGTTTAGCTATTCACAAAATAAAACAAAAGCAGTCATGCAAATATCTGTTTTAACACAGCACAGCAAAATCAGTTGCACCATTCAATCCCGCTCGTCCAGACGGGGAGAATTCAATCACATTTATTCGATGCGACGTTTCTTATGGGATTTAATGAGCGACAACATTTTGACCCCAAACCGGGAGGATTCTGGGATGTTTGTGGTTTTTTTGTAATAACTCTGGAAGGAAACGTCGCAGACCCATCAAGGTGGTACTCGTACTGCTCGCCTCATAGAGTGGAATCCAAAGATATGAGTGCTTAAGCTATGCGATATGAAATGGACGAGCGACCAATAAAAAACATGTATTATGGGGTTGAATGCTTTTTGCTATTCACAAAATAAAACCAAAGCAGTAATGCAAATATCTGATTTAACACAGCACAGCAAAATCAGTTGCACCATTCAATTCTGCTCGTCCAGACGGGGAGAATTCAATCACATTTTTTCGATGCGACGTTTCTTATGGGATTGAATGAGCGACAACATTTTGACCCCAAACCGAGAGGATTCTGGGATGTTTGTGGTTTTTTGGAAACAACTCTGGAAGGAAACGTCGCAGACCCATCAAGGTGGTACTCGTACTGCTCGCCTCATCGAGTGGAATCCAAAGATATGAGTGCTTAAGCTATGGGATATGAAATGGACGAGCGACCAATAAAACAACATGTATTATGGGGTTGAATGCTTTTTGCTATTCACAAAATAAAACCAAAGCAGTAATGCAAATATCTGATTTAACACAGCACAGCAAAATCAGTTGCACCATTCAATTCTGCTCGTCCAGACGGGGAGAATTCAATCACATTTTTTCGATGCGACGTTTCTTATGGGATTGAATGAGCGACAACATTTTGACCCCAAACCGAGAGGATTCTGGGATGTTTGTGGTTTTTTGGTAACAACTCTGGAAGGAAACGTCGCAGACCCATCAAGGTGGTACTCCTACTGCTCGCCTCATCGAGTGGAATCCAAAGATATGAGGGGTTAAGCTATGCGATATGAAATGGACGAGCGACCAATAAAACAACATGTATTATGGGGTTGAATGCGTTTTGCTATTCACAAAATAAAACAAAAGCAGTCATGCAAATATCTGTTTTAACACAGCACAGCAAAATCAGTTGCACCATTCAATCCCGCTCGTGCAGACGGGGAGAATTCAATCATATTTATTCGATGCGACGTTTCTTATGGGATTTAATGAGCGACAACATTTTGACCCCAAACCGAGAGGATTCTGGGATGTTTGTGGTTTTTTTGTAATAACTCTGGAAGGAAACGTCGCAGACCCATCAAGGTGGTACTCGTACTGCTCGCCTCATCGAGAGGAATCCAAAGATATGAGTGCTTAAGCTATGGGATATGAAATGGACGAGCGACCAATAAAACAACATGTATTATGGGGTTGAATGCTTTTTGCTATTCACAAAATAAAACCAAAGCAGTAATGCAAATATCTGATTTAACACAGCACAGCAAAATCAGTTGCACCATTCAATTCTGCTCGTCCAGACGGGGAGAATTCAATCACATTTTTTCGATGCGACGTTTCTTATGGGATTTAATGAGCGACAACATTTTGACCCCAAACCGAGAGGATTCTGGGATGTTTGTGTTTTTTTGGTAACAACTCTGGAAGGAAACGTCGCAGACCCATCAAGGTGGTACTCGTACTGCTCGCCTCATCGAGTGGAATCCAAAGATATGAGTGGTTAAGCTATGCGATATGAAATGGACGAGCGACCAATAAAACAACATGTATTATGGGGTTGAATGCGTTTTGCTATTCACAAAATAAAACAAAAACAGTCATGCAAATATCTGTTTTAACACAGCACAGCAAAATCAGTTGCACCATTCAATTCTGCTCGTCCAGACGGGGAGAATTCAATCACATTTTTTCGATGCGACGTTTCTTATGGGATTGAATGAGGGACAACATTTTGACCCCAAACCGAGAGGATTCTGGGATGTTTGTGGTTTTTTGTAACAACTCTGGAAGGAAACGTCGCAGACCCATCAAGGTGGTACTCGTACTGCTCGCCTCATCGAGTGGAATCCAAAGATATGAGTGCTTAAGCTATGGGATATGAAATGGACGAGCGACCAATAAAACAACATGTATTATGGGGTTGAATGCTTTTTGCTATTCACAAAATAAAACCAAAGCAGTAATGCAAATATCTGATTTAACACAGCACAGCAAAATCAGTTGCACCATTCAATTCTGCTCGTCCAGACGGGGAGAATTCAATCACATTTTTTCGATGCGACGTTTCTTATGGGATTGAATGAGCGACAACATTTTGACCCCAAACCGAGAAGATTCTGGGATGTTTGTGGTTTTTTGGTAACAACTCTGGAAGGAAACGTCGCAGACCCATCAAGGTGGTACTCGTACTGCTCGCCTCATCGAGTGGAATCCAAAGATATGAGTGGTTAAGCTATGCGATATGAAATGGACGAGCGACCAATAAAACAACATGTATTATGGGGTTGAATGCGTTTTGCTATTCACAAAATAAAACAAAAGCAGTCATGCAAATATCTGTTTTAACACAGCACAGCAAAATCAGTTGCACCATTCAATCCCGCTCGTCCAGACGGGGAGAATTCAATCACATTTATTCGATGCGACGTTTCTTATGGGATTTAATGAGCGACAACATTTTGACCCCAAACCGGGAGGATTCTGGGATGTTTGTGGTTTTTTTGTAATAACTCTGGAAGGAAACGTCGCAGACCCATCAAGGTGGTACTCGTACTGCTCGCCTCATCGAGTGGAATCCAAAGATATGAGTGCTTAAGCTATGGGATATGAAATGGACGAGCGACCAATAAAACAACATGTATTATGGGGTTGAATGCTTTTTGCTATTCACAAAATAAAACCAAAGCAGTAATGCAAATATCTGATTTAACACAGCACAGCAAAATCAGTTGCACCATTCAATTCTGCTCGTCCAGACGGGGAGAATTCAATCACATTTTTTCGATGCGACGTTTCTTATGGGATTGAATGAGCGACAACATTTTGACCCCAAACCGAGAGGATTCTGGGATGTTTGTGGTTTTTTGGAAACAACTCTGGAAGGAAACGTCGCAGACCCATCAAGGTGGTACTCGTACTGCTCGCCTCATCGAGTGGAATCCAAAGATATGAGTGCTTAAGCTATGGGATATGAAATGGACGAGCGACCAATAAAACAACATGTATTATGGGGTTGAATGCTTTTTGCTATTCACAAAATAAAACCAAAGCAGTAATGCAAATATCTGATTTAACACAGCACAGCAAAATCAGTTGCACCATTCAATTCTGCTCGTCCAGACGGGGAGAATTCAATCACATTTTTTCGATGCGACGTTTCTTATGGGATTGAATGAGCGACAACATTTTGACCCCAAACCGAGAGGATTCTGGGATGTTTGTGGTTTTTTGGTAACAACTCTGGAAGGAAACGTCGCAAACCCATCAAGGTGGTACTCGTACTGCTCGCCTCATCGAGTGGAATCCAAAGATATGAGGGGTTAAGCTATGCGATATGAAATGGACGAGCGACCAATAAAACAACATGTATTATGGGGTTGAATGCGTTTTGCTATTCACAAAATAAAACAAAAGCAGTCATGCAAATATCTGTTTTAACACAGCACAGCAAAATCAGTTGCACCATTCAATCCCGCTCGTCCAGACGGGGAGAATTCAATCACATTTATTCGATGCGACGTTTCTTATGGGATTTAATGAGCGACAACATTTTGACCCCAAACCGGGAGGATTCTGGGATGTTTGTGGTTTTTTTGTAATAACTCTGGAAGGAAACGTCGCAGACCCATCAAGGTGGTACTCGTACTGCTCGCCTCATCGAGTGGAATCCAAAGATATGAGTGCTTAAGCTATGGGATATGAAATGGACGAGCGACCAATAAAACAACATGTATTATGGGGTTGAATGCTTTTTGCTATTCACAAAATAAAACCAAAGCAGTAATGCAAATATCTGATTTAACACAGCACAGCAAAATCAGTTGCACCATTCAATTCTGCTCGTCCAGACGGGGAGAATTCAATCACATTTTTTCGATGCGACGTTTCTTATGGGATTGAATGAGCGACAACATTTTGACCCCAAACCGAGAGGATTCTGGGATGTTTGTGGTTTTTTGGTAACAACTCTGGAAGGAAACGTCGCAGACCCATCAAGGTGGTACTCGTACTGCTCGCCTCATCGAGTGGAATCCAAAGATATGAGGGGTTAAGCTATGCGATATGAAATGGACGAGCGACCAATAAAACAACATGTATTATGGGGTTGAATGCGTTTTGCTATTCACAAAATAAAACAAAAGCAGTCATGCAAATATCTGTTTTAACACAGCACAGCAAAATCAGTTGCACCATTCAATCCCGCTCGTCCAGACGGGGAGAATTCAATCACATTTATTCGATGCGACGTTTCTTATGGGATTTAATGAGCGACAACATTTTGACCCCAAACCGGGAGGATTCTGGGATGTTTGTGGTTTTTTTGTAATAACTCTGGAAGGAAACGTCGCAGACCCATCAAGGTGGTACT
This sequence comes from Petromyzon marinus, assembly GCF_048934315.1. Classification (NCBI taxonomy): domain Eukaryota; kingdom Metazoa; phylum Chordata; class Hyperoartia; order Petromyzontiformes; family Petromyzontidae; genus Petromyzon; species Petromyzon marinus. The sequence goes on from NC_133689.1 coordinate 24,601,923, forward strand.
CGTACTGCTCGCCTCATCGAGTGGAATCCAAAGATATGAGTGCTTAAGCTATGGGATATGAAATGGACGAGCGACCAATAAAACAACATGTATTATGGGGTTGAATGCTTTTTGCTATTCACAAAATAAAACCAAAGCAGTAATGCAAATATCTGATTTAACACAGCACAGCAAAATCAGTTGCACCATTCAATTCTGCTCGTCCAGACGGGGAGAATTCAATCACATTTTTTCGATGCGACGTTTCTTATGGGATTGAATGAGCGACAACATTTTGACCCCAAACCGAGAGGATTCTGGGATGTTTGTGGTTTTTTGGTAACAACTCTGGAAGGAAACGTCGCAAACCCATCAAGGTGGTACTCGTACTGCTCGCCTCATCGAGTGGAATCCAAAGATATGAGGGGTTAAGCTATGCGATATGAAATGGACGAGCGACCAATAAAACAACATGTATTATGGGGTTGAATGCGTTTTGCTATTCACAAAATAAAACAAAAGCAGTCATGCAAATATCTGTTTTAACACAGCACAGCAAAATCAGTTGCACCATTCAATCCCGCTCGTCCAGACGGGGAGAATTCAATCACATTTATTCGATGCGACGTTTCTTATGGGATTTAATGAGCGACAACATTTTGACCCCAAACCGGGAGGATTCTGGGATGTTTGTGGTTTTTTTGTAATAACTCTGGAAGGAAACGTCGCAGACCCATCAAGGTGGTACTCGTACTGCTCGCCTCATCGAGTGGAATCCAAAGATATGAGTGCTTAAGCTATGGGATATGAAATGGACGAGCGACCAATAAAACAACATGTATTATGGGGTTGAATGCTTTTTGCTATTCACAAAATAAAACCAAAGCAGTAATGCAAATATCTGATTTAACACAGCACAGCAAAATCAGTTGCACCATTCAATTCTGCTCGTCCAGACGGGGAGAATTCAATCACATTTTTTCGATGCGACGTTTCTTATGGGATTGAATGAGCGACAACATTTTGACCCCAAACCGAGAGGATTCTGGGATGTTTGTGGTTTTTTGGTAACAACTCTGGAAGGAAACGTCGCAGACCCATCAAGGTGGTACTCGTACTGCTCGCCTCATCGAGTGGAATCCAAAGATATGAGGGGTTAAGCTATGCGATATGAAATGGACGAGCGACCAATAAAACAACATGTATTATGGGGTTGAATGCGTTTTGCTATTCACAAAATAAAACAAAAGCAGTCATGCAAATATCTGTTTTAACACAGCACAGCAAAATCAGTTGCACCATTCAATCCCGCTCGTCCAGACGGGGAGAATTCAATCACATTTATTCGATGCGACGTTTCTTATGGGATTTAATGAGCGACAACATTTTGACCCCAAACCGGGAGGATTCTGGGATGTTTGTGGTTTTTTTGTAATAACTCTGGAAGGAAACGTCGCAGACCCATCAAGGTGGTACTCGTACTGCTCGCCTCATCGAGTGGAATCCAAAGATATGAGTGCTTAAGCTATGGGATATGAAATGGACGAGCGACCAATAAAACAACATGTATTATGGGGTTGAATGCTTTTTGCTATTCACAAAATAAAACCAAAGCAGTAATGCAAATATCTGATTTAACACAGCACAGCAAAATCAGTTGCACCATTCAATTCTGCTCGTCCAGACGGGGAGAATTCAATCACATTTTTTCGATGCGACGTTTCTTATGGGATTGAATGAGCGACAACATTTTGACCCCAAACCGAGAGGATTCTGGGATGTTTGTGGTTTTTTGGTAACAACTCTGGAAGGAAACGTCGCAGACCCATCAAGGTGGTACTCATACTGCTCGCCTCATCGAGTGGAATCCAAAGATATGAGTGGTTAAGCTATGGGATATGAAATGGACGAGCGACCAATAAAACAACATGTATTATGGGGTTGAATGCGTTTTGCTATTCACAAAATAAAACAAAAGCAGTCATGCAAATATCTGTTTTAACACAGCACAGCAAAATCAGTTGCACCATTCAATCCCGCTCGTGCAGACGGGGAGAATTCAATCATATTTATTCGATGCGACGTTTCTTATGGGATTTAATGAGCGACAACATTTTGACCCCAAACCGAGAGGATTCTGGGATGTTTGTGGTTTTTTTGTAATAACTCTGGAAGGAAACGTCGCAGACCCATCAAGGTGGTACTCGTACTGCTCGCCTCATCGAGAGGAATCCAAAGATATGAGTGCTTAAGCTATGGGATATGAAATGGACGAGCGACCAATAAAACAACATGTATTATGGGGTTGAATGCTTTTTGCTATTCACAAAATAAAACCAAAGCAGTAATGCAAATATCTGATTTAACACAGCACAGCAAAATCAGTTGCACCATTCAATTCTGCTCGTCCAGACGGGGAGAATTCAATCACATTTTTTCGATGCGACGTTTCTTATGGGATTGAATGAGCGACAACATTTTGACCCCAAACCGAGAGGATTCTGGGATGTTTGTGGTTTTTTGGTAACAACTCTGGAAGGAAACGTCGCAGACCCATCAAGGTGGTACTCGTACTGCTCGCCTCATCGAGTGGAATCCAAAGATATGAGTGGTTAAGCTATGCGATATGAAATGGACGAGCGACCAATAAAACAACATGTGTTATGGGGTTGAATGCGTTTTGCTATTCACAAAATAAAACAAAAACAGTCATGCAAATATCTGTTTTAACACAGCACAGCAAAATCAGTTGCACCATTCAATCCCGCTCGTCCAGACGGGGAGAATTCAATCACATTTATTCGATGCGACGTTTCTTATGGGATTTAATGAGCGACAACATTTTGACCCCAAACCGGGAGGATTCTGGGATGTTTGTGGTTTTTTTGTAATAACTCTGGAAGGAAACGTCGCAGACCCATCAAGGTGGTACTCGTACTGCTCGCCTCATCGAGTGTAATCCAAAGATATGAGTGCTTAAGCTATGGGATATGAAATGGACGAGCGACCAATAAAACAACATGAATTATGGGGTTGAATGCTTTTTGCTATTCACAAAATAAAACCAAAGCAGTAATGCAAATATCTGATTTAACACAGCACAGCAAAATCAGTTGCACCATTCAATTCTGCTCGTCCAGACGGGGAGAATTCAATCACATTTTTTCGATGCGACGTTTCTTATGGGATTTAATGAGCGACAACATTTTGACCCCAAACCGAGAGGATTCTGGGATGTTTGTGGTTTTTTGTAACAACTCTGGAAGGAAACGTCGCAGACCCATCAAGGTGGTACTCGTACTGCTCGCCTCATCGAGTGGAATCCAAAGATATGAGTGCTTAAGCTATGGGATATGAAATGGACGAGCGACCAATAAAACAACATGTATTATGGGGTTGAATGCTTTTTGCTATTCACAAAATAAAACCAAAGCAGTAATGCAAATATCTGATTTAACACAGCACAGCAAAATCAGTTGCACCATTCAATTCTGCTCGTCCAGACGGGGAGAATTCAATCACATTTTTTCGATGCGACGTTTCTTATGGGATTGAATGAGCGACAACATTTTGACCCCAAACCGAGAGGATTCTGGGATGTTTGTGTTTTTTTGGTAACAACTCTGGAAGGAAACGTCGCAGACCCATCAAGGTGGTACTCGTACTGCTCGCCTCATCGAGTGGAATCCAAAGATATGAGTGGTTAAGCTATGCGATATGAAATGGACGAGCGACCAATAAAACAACATGTATTATGGGGTTGAATGCGTTTTGCTATTCACAAAATAAAACAAAAGCAGTCATGCAAATATCTGTTTTAACACAGCACAGCAAAATCAGTTGCACCATTCAATCCCGCTCGTCCAGACGGGGAGAATTCAATCACATTTATTCGATGCGACGTTTCTTATGGGATTTAATGAGCGACAACATTTTGACCCCAAACCGGGAGGATTCTGGGATGTTTGTGGTTTTTTTGTAATAACTCTGGAAGGAAACGTCGCAGACCCATCAAGGTGGTACTCGTACTGCTCGCCTAATCGAGTGGAATCCAAAGATATGAGTGCTTAAGCTATGGGATATGAAATGGACGAGCGACCAATAAAACAACATGTATTATGGGGTTGAATGCTTTTTGCTATTCACAAAATAAAACCAAAGCAGTAATGCAAATATCTGATTTAACACAGCACAGCAAAATCAGTTGCACCATTCAATTCTGCTCGTCCAGACGGGGAGAATTCAATCACATTTTTTCGATGCGACGTTTCTTATGGGATTGAATGAGCGACAACATTTTGACCCCAAACCGAGAGGATTCTGGGATGTTTGTGGTGTTTTTGTAATAACTCTGGAAGGAAACGTCGCAGACCCATCAAGGTGGTACTCGTACTGCTCGCCTCATCGAGAGGAATCCAAAGATATGAGTGCTTAAGCTATGGGATATGAAATGGACGAGCGACCAATAAAACAACATGTATTATGGGGTTGAATGCTTTTTGCTATTCACAAAATAAAACCAAAGCAGTAATGCAAATATCTGATTTAACACAGCACAGCAAAATCAGTTGCACCATTCAATTCTGCTCGTCCAGACGGGGAGAATTCAATCACATTTTTTCGATGCGACGTTTCTTATGGGATTGAATGAGCGACAACATTTTGACCCCAAACCGAGAGGATTCTGGGATGTTTGTGGTTTTTTGGTAACAACTCTGGAAGGAAACGTCGCAGACCCATCAAGGTGGTACTCGTACTGCTCGCCTCATCGAGTGGAATCCAAAGATATGAGTGGTTAAGCTATGCGATATGAAATGGACGAGCGACCAATAAAACAACATGTGTTATGGGGTTGAATGCGTTTTGCTATTCACAAAATAAAACAAAAACAGTCATGCAAATATCTGTTTTAACACAGCACAGCAAAATCAGTTGCACCATTCAATCCCGCTCGTCCAGACGGGGAGAATTCAATCACATTTATTCGATGCGACGTTTCTTATGGGATTTAATGAGCGACAACATTTTGACCCCAAACCGGGAGGATTCTGGGATGTTTGTGGTTTTTTTGTAATAACTCTGGAAGGAAACGTCGCAGACCCATCAAGGTGGTACTCGTACTGCTCGCCTCATCGAGTGTAATCCAAAGATATGAGTGCTTAAGCTATGGGATATGAAATGGACGAGCGACCAATAAAACAACATGAATTATGGGGTTGAATGCTTTTTGCTATTCACAAAATAAAACCAAAGCAGTAATGCAAATATCTGATTTAACACAGCACAGCAAAATCAGTTGCACCATTCAATTCTGCTCGTCCAGACGGGGAGAATTCAATCACATTTTTTCGATGCGACGTTTCTTATGGGATTTAATGAGCGACAACATTTTGACCCCAAACCGAGAGGATTCTGGGATGTTTGTGGTTTTTTGTAACAACTCTGGAAGGAAACGTCGCAGACCCATCAAGGTGGTACTCGTACTGCTCGCCTCATCGAGTGGAATCCAAAGATATGAGTGCTTAAGCTATGGGATATGAAATGGACGAGCGACCAATAAAACAACATGTATTATGGGGTTGAATGCTTTTTGCTATTCACAAAATAAAACCAAAGCAGTAATGCAAATATCTGATTTAACACAGCACAGCAAAATCAGTTGCACCATTCAATTCTGCTCGTCCAGACGGGGAGAATTCAATCACATTTTTTCGATGCGACGTTTCTTATGGGATTGAATGAGCGACAACATTTTGACCCCAAACCGAGAGGATTCTGGGATGTTTGTGTTTTTTTGGTAACAACTCTGGAAGGAAACGTCGCAGACCCATCAAGGTGGTACTCGTACTGCTCGCCTCATCGAGTGGAATCCAAAGATATGAGTGGTTAAGCTATGCGATATGAAATGGACGAGCGACCAATAAAACAACATGTATTATGGGGTTGAATGCGTTTTGCTATTCACAAAATAAAACAAAAGCAGTCATGCAAATATCTGTTTTAACACAGCACAGCAAAATCAGTTGCACCATTCAATCCCGCTCGTCCAGACGGGGAGAATTCAATCACATTTATTCGATGCGACGTTTCTTATGGGATTTAATGAGCGACAACATTTTGACCCCAAACCGGGAGGATTCTGGGATGTTTGTGGTTTTTTTGTAATAACTCTGGAAGGAAACGTCGCAGACCCATCAAGGTGGTACTCGTACTGCTCGCCTAATCGAGTGGAATCCAAAGATATGAGTGCTTAAGCTATGGGATATGAAATGGACGAGCGACCAATAAAACAACATGTATTATGGGGTTGAATGCTTTTTGCTATTCACAAAATAAAACCAAAGCAGTAATGCAAATATCTGATTTAACACAGCACAGCAAAATCAGTTGCACCATTCAATTCTGCTCGTCCAGACGGGGAGAATTCAATCACATTTTTTCGATGCGACGTTTCTTATGGGATTGAATGAGCGACAACATTTTGACCCCAAACCGAGAGGATTCTGGGATGTTTGTGGTTTTTTGGAAACAACTCTGGAAGGAAACGTCGCAGACCCATCAAGGTGGTACTCGTACTGCTCGCCTCATCGAGTGGAATCCAAAGATATGAGTGCTTAAGCTATGGGATATGAAATGGACGAGCGACCAATAAAACAACATGTATTATGGGGTTGAATGCTTTTTGCTATTCACAAAATAAAACCAAAGCAGTAATGCAAATATCTGATTTAACACAGCACAGCAAAATCAGTTGCACCATTCAATTCTGCTCGTCCAGACGGGGAGAATTCAATCACATTTTTTCGATGCGACGTTTCTTATGGGATTGAATGAGCGACAACATTTTGACCCCAAACCGAGAGGATTCTGGGATGTTTGTGGTTTTTTGGTAACAACTCTGGAAGGAAACGTCGCAGACCCATCAAGGTGGTACTCGTACTGCTCGCCTCATCGAGTGGAATCCAAAGATATGAGTGGTTAAGCTATGCGATATGAAATGGACGAGCGACCAATAAAACAACATGTATTATGGGGTTGAATGCGTTTTGCTATTCACAAAATAAAACAAAAGCAGTCATGCAAATATCTGTTTTAACACAGCACAGCAAAATCAGTTGCACCATTCATTCCCGCTCGTCCAGACGGGGAGAATTTAATCACATTTATTCGATGCGACGTTTCTTATGGGATTTAATGAGCGACAACATTTTGACCCCAAACCGGGAGGATTCTGGGATGTTTGTGGTTTTTTTGTAATAACTCTGGAAGGAAACGTCGCAGACCCATCAAGGTGGTACTCGTACTGCTCGCCTCATCGAGTGGAATCCAAAGATATGAGTGCTTAAGCTATGGGATATGAAATGGACGAGCGACCAATAAAACAACATGTATTATGGGGTTGAATGCTTTTTGCTATTCACAAAATAAAACCAAAGCAGTAATGCAAATATCTGATTTAACACAGCACAGCAAAATCAGTTGCACCATTCAATTCTGCTCGTCCAGACGGGGAGAATTCAATCACATTTTTTCGATGCGACGTTTCTTATGGGATTGAATGAGCGACAACATTTTGACCCCAAACCGAGAGGATTCTGGGATGTTTGTGGTTTTTTTTGTAATAACTCTGGAAGGAAACGTCGCAGACCCATCAAGGTGGTACTCGTACTGCTCGCCTCATCGAGAGGAATCCAAAGATATGAGTGGTTAAGCTATGGGATATGAAATGGACGAGCGATCAATAAAACAACTTTTATTATGGGGTTGAATGCTTTTTGCTATTCACAAAATAAAACCAAAGCAGTAATGCAAATATCTGATTTAACACAGCACAGCAAAATCAGTTGCACCATTCAATTCTGCTCGTCCAGACGGGGAGAATTCAATCACATTTTTTCGATGCGACGTTTCTTATGGGATTGAATGAGCGACAACATTTTGACCCCAAACCGAGAGGATTCTGGGATGTTTGTGGTTTTTTTGTAATAACTCTGGAAGGAAACGTCGCAGACCCATCAAGGTGGTACTCATACTGCTCGCCTCATCGAGAGGAATCCAAAGATATGAGTGGTTAAGCTATGGGATATGAAATGGACGAGCGATCAATAAAACAACTTTTATTATGGGGTTGAATGCTTTTTGCTATTCACAAAATAAAACAAATGCAGTCATGCAAATATCTGTTTTAACACAGCACAGCAAAAATCAGTTACACCATTCAATTCCGCTCGTCCAGCCGGGGAGAATTCAATCACATTTATTCGATGCGATGTTTCTTATGGGATTTAATGAGCGACAACATTTTGACCCCAAACCGAGAGGATTCTGGGATGTTTGTGGTGTTTTTGTAATAACTCTGGAAGGAAACGTCGCAGACCCATCAAGGTGGTACTCGTACTGCTCGACTCATCGAGAGGAATCCAAAGATATGAGTGCTTAAGCTATGGGATATGAAATGGACGAGTGACCAATAAAACAACATGTTTTATGGGGTTGAATGCTTTTTGCTATTCACAAAATAAAACCAAAGCAGTAATGCAAATATCTGATTTAACACAGCACAGCAAAATCAGTTGCACCATTCAATTCTGCTCGTCCAGACGGGGAGAATTCAATCACATTTTTTCGAGGCGACGTTTCTTATGGGATTGAATGAGCGACAACATTTTGACCCCAAACCGAGAGGATTTTGGGATGTTTGTGGTTTTTTGCTAACAACTCTGGAAGCAAACGTCGCAGAACCATCAAGGTGGTACTCATACTGCTCGCCTCATCGAGTGGAATCCAAAGATATGAGTGGTTAAGCTATGGGATATGAAATGGACGAGCGACCAATAAAACAACATGTATTATGGGGTTGAATGCGTTTTGCTATTCACAAAATAAAACAAAAGCAGTCATGCAAATATCTGTTTTAACACAGCACAGCAAAATCAGTTGCACCATTCAATCCCGCTCGTCCAGACGGGGAGAATTCAATCATATTTATTCGATGCGACGTTTCTTATGGGATTTAATGAGCGACAACATTTTGACCCCAAACCGAGAGGATTCTGGGATGTTTGTGGTTTTTTTGTAATAACTCTGGAAGGAAACGTCGCAGACCCATCAAGGTGGTACTCGTACTGCTCGCCTCATCGAGAGGAATCCAAAGATATGAGTGCTTAAGCTATGGGATATGAAATGGACGAGCGACCAATAAAACAACATGTATTATGGGGTTGAATGCTTTTTGCTATTCACAAAATAAAACCAAAGCAGTAATGCAAATATCTGATTTAACACAGCACAGCAAAATCAGTTTCACCATTCAATTCTGCTCGTCCAGACGGGGAGAATTCAATCACATTTTTTCGATGCGACGTTTCTTATGGGATTGAATGAGCGACAACATTTTGACCCCAAACCGAGAGGATTCTGGGATGTTTGTGGTTTTTTGGTAACAACTCTGGAAGGAAACGTCGCAGACCCATCAAGGTGGTACTCGTACTGCTCGCCTCATCGAGTGGAATCCAAAGATATGAGTGGTTAAGCTATGCGATATGAAATGGACGGGCGACCAATAAAACAACATGTATTATGGGGTTGAATGCGTTTTGCTATTCACAAAATAAAACAAAAGCAGTCATGCAAATATCTGTTTTAACACAGCACAGCAAAATCAGTTGCACCATTCAATCCCGCTCGTCCAGACGGGGAGAATTCAATCACATTTATTCGATGCGACGTTTCTTATGGGATTTAATGAGCGACAACATTTTGACACCAAACCGAGAGGATTCTGGGATGTTTGTGGTTTTTTTGTAATAACTCTGGAAGGAAACGTCACAAACCCATCAAGGTGGTACTCGTACTGCTCGCCTCATCGAGTGGAATCCAAAGATATGAGTGCTTAAGCTATGGGATATGAAATGGACGAGCGACCAATAAAACAACATGTATTATGGGGTTGAATGCTTTATGCTATTCACAAAATAAAACCAAAGCAGTAATGCAAATATCTGATTTAACACAGCACAGCAAAATCAGTTGCACCATTCAATTCTGCTCGTCCAGACGGGGAGAATTCAATCACATTTTTTCGATGCGACGTTTCTTATGGGATTGAATGAGCGACAACATTTTGACCCCAAACCGAGAGGATTCTGGGATGTTTGTGGTTTTTTGGTAACAACTCTGGAAGGAAACGTCGCAGACCCATCAAGGTGGTACTCGTACTGCTCGCCTCATCGAGAGGAATCCAAAGATATGAGTGGTTAAGCTATGCGATATGAAATGGACGAGCGACCAATAAAACAACTTTTATTATGGGGTTGAATGCTTTTTGCTATTCACAAAATAAAACAAATGCATTCATGCAAATATCTGTTTTAACACAGCACAGCAAAAATCAGTTACACCGTTCAATTCCGCTCGTCCAGACGGGGAGAATTCAATCACATTTATTCGATGCGACGTTTCTTATGGGATTTAATGAGCGACAACATTTTGACCCCAAACCGAGAGGATTCTGGGATGTTTGTGGTGTTTTTGTAATAACTCTGGAAGGAAACGTCGCAGACCCATCAAGGTGGTACTCGTACTGCTCGCCTCATCGAGCGGAATCCAAAGATATGAGAGCATAAGCTATGGGATATGAAATGGACGAGCGACCAATAAAACAACATGTTTTATGGGGTTGAATGCTTTTTGCTATTCACAAAATAAAACCAAAGCAGTAATGCAAATATCTGATTTAACACAGCACAGCAAAATCAGTTGCACCATTCAATTCTGCTCGTCCAGACGGGGAGAATTCAATCACATTTTTTCGATGCGACGTTTCTTATGGGATTGAATGAGCGACAACATTTTGACCCCAAACCGAGAGGATTCTGGGATGTTTGTGGTTTTTTGGTAACAACTCTGGAAGGAAACGTCGCAGACCCATCAAGGTGGTACTCGTACTGCTCGCCTCATCGAGTGGAATCCAAAGATATGAGTGGTTAAGCTATGCGATATGAAATGGACGAGCGACCAATAAAACAACATGTATTATGGGGTTGAATGCGTTTTGCTATTCACAAAATAAAACAAAAGCAGTCATGCAAATATCTGTTTTAACACAGCACAGCAAAATCAGTTGCACCATTCAATCCCGCTCGTCCAGACGGGGAGAATTCAATCACATTTATTCGATGCGACGTTTCTTATGGGATTTAATGAGCGACAACATTTTGACCCCAAACCGGGAGGATTCTGGGATGTTTGTGGTTTTTTTGTAATAGCTCTGGAAGGAAACGTCGCAGACCCATCAAGGTGGTACTCGTACTGCTCGCCTCATCGAGTGGAATCCAAAGATATGAGTGCTTAAGCTATGGGATATGAAATGGACGAGCGACCAATAAAACAACATGTATTATGGGGTTGAATGCTTTTTGCTATTCACAAAATAAAACCAAAGCAGTAATGCAAATATCTGATTTAACACAGCACAGCAAAATCAGTTGCACCATTCAATTCTGCTCGTCCAGACGGGGAGAATTCAATCACATTTTTTCGATGCGACGTTTCTTATGGGATTGAATGAGCGACAACATTTTGACCCCAAACCGAGAGGATTCTGGGATGTTTGTGGTTTTTTGGTAACAACTCTGGAAGGAAACGTCGCAGACCCATCAAGGTGGTACTCGTACTGCTCGCCTCATCGAGTGGAATCCAAAGATATGAGTGGTTAAGCTATGCGATATGAAATGGACGAGCGACCAATAAAACAACATGTATTATGGGGTTGAATGCGTTTTGCTATTCACAAAATAAAACAAAAGCAGTCATGCAAATATCTGTTTTAACACAGCACAGCAAAATCAGTTGCACCATTCAATCCCGCTCGTCCAGACGGGGAGAATTCAATCACATTTATTCGATGCGACGTTTCTTATGGGATTTAATGAGCGACAACATTTTGACCCCAAACCGGGAGGATTCTGGGATGTTTGTGTTTTTTTTGTAATAACTCTGGAAGGAAACGTCGCAGACCCATCAAGGTGGTACTCGTACTGCTCGCCTCATCGAGTGGAATCCAAAGATATGAGTGCTTAAGCTATGGGATATGAAATGGACGAGCGACCAATAAAACAACTTTTATTATGGGGTTGAATGCTTTTTGCTATTCACAAAATAAAACCAAAGCAGTAATGCAAATATCTGATTTAACACAGCACAGCAAAATCAGTTGCACCATTCAATTCTGCTCGTCCAGACGGGGAGAATTCAATCACATTTTTTCGATGCGACGTTTCTTATGGGATTTAATGAACGACAACATTTTGACCCCAACCGAGAGGATTCTGGGATGTTTGTGGTTTTTTGGTAACAACTCTGGAAGGAAACGTCGCAGACCCATCAAGGTGATACTCGTACTGCTCGCCTCATCGAGTGGAATCCAAAGATATGAGTGGTTAAGCTATGCGATATGAAATGGACGAGCGACCAATAAAACAACATGTATTATGGGGTTGAATGCGTTTTGCTATTCACAAAATAAAACAAAAGCAGTCATGCAAATATCTGCTTTAACACAGCACAGCAAAATCAGTTGCACCATTCAATCCCGCTCGTCCAGACGGGGAGAATTCAATCACATTTATTCGATGCGACGTTTCTTATGGGATTTAATGAGCGACAACATTTTGACCCCAAACCGGGAGGATTCTGGGATGTTTGTGGTTTTTTTGTAATAACTCTGGAAGGAAACGTCGCAGACCCATCAAGGTGGTACTCGTACTGCTCGCCTCATCGAGAGGAATCCAAAGATATGAGTGCTTAAGCTATGGGATATGAAATGGACGAGCGACCAATAAAACAACTTTTATTATGGGGTTGAATGCTTTTTGCTATTCACAAAATAAAACAAATGCAGTCATGCAAATATCTGTTTTAACACAGCACAGCAAAAATCAGTTACACCATTCAATTCCGCTCGTCCAGACGGGGAGAATTCAATCACATTTATTCGATGCGACGTTTCTTATGGGATTGAATGAGCGACAACATTTTGACCCCAAACCGAGAGGATTCTGGGATGTTTGTGGTGTTTTTGTAATAACTCTGGAAGGAAACGTCGCAGACCCATCAAGGTGGTACTCGTACTGCTCGCCTCATCGAGAGGAATCCAAAGATATGAGTGGTTAAGCTATGGGATATGAAATGGACGAGCGACCAATAAAACAACTTTTATTATGGGGTTGAATGCTTTTTGCTATTCACAAAATAAAACAAATGCATTCATGCAAATATCTGTTTTAACACAGCACAGCAAAAATCAGTTGCACCATTCAATCCCGCTCGTCCAGACGGGGAGAATTCAATCACATTTATTCGATGCAACGTTTCTTATGGGATTTAATGAACGACAACATTTTGACCCCAAACTGAGAGGATTCTGGGATGTTTGTGGTTTTTTGTAATAACTCTGGAAGGAAACGTCGCAGACCCATCAAGGTGGTACTAGTACTGCTCGCCTCATCGAGAGGAATCCAAAGATATGAGTGCTTAAGCTATGGGATATGAAATGGACGAGCGACCAATAAAACAACATGTATTATGGGGTTGAATGTGTTTTGCTATTCACAAAATAAAACAAAAGCAGTAATGCAAATATCTGCTTTAACACAGCACAGCAAAATCAGTTGCACCATTCAATCCCGCTCGTCCAGACGGGGAGAATTCAATCACATTTATTCGATGCGACGTTTCTTATGGGATTGAATGAGCGACAACATTTTGACCCCAAACCGAGAGGATTCTGGGATGTTTGTGGTGTTTTTGTAATAACTCTGGAAGGAAACGTCGCAGACCCATCAAGGTGGTACTCGTACTGCTCGCCTCATCGAGAGGAATCCAAAGATATGAGTGGTTAAGCTATGGGATATGAAATGGACGAGCGACCAATAAAACAACTTTTATTATGGGGTTGAATGCTTTTTGCTATTCACAAAATAAAACAAATGCATTCATGCAAATATCTGTTTTAACACAGCACAGCAAAAATCAGTTACACCATTCAATCCCGCTCGTCCAGACGGGGAGAATTCAATCACATTTATTCGATGCGACGTTTCTTATGGGATTTAATGAACGACAACATTTTGACCCCAAACCGAGAGGATTCTGGGATGTTTGTGGTTTTTTTGTAATAACTCTGGAAGGAAACGTCGCAGACCCATCAAGGTGGTACTCGTACTGCTCGCCTCATCGAGAGGAATCCAAAGATATGAGTGCTTAAGCTATGGGATATGAAATGGACGAGCGACCAATAAAACAACTTTTATTATGGGGTTGAATGCTTTTTGCTATTCACAAAATAAAACAAATGCAGTCATGCAAATATCTGTTTTAACACAGCACAGCAAAAATCAGTTACACCATTCAATTCCGCTCGTCCAGACGGGGAGAATTCAATCACATTTATTCGATGCGACGTTTCTTATGGGATTGAATGAGCGACAACATTTTGACCCCAAACCGAGAGGATTCTGGGATGTTTGTGGTGTTTTTGTAATAACTCTGGAAGGAAACGTCGCAGACCCATCAAGGTGGTACTCGTACTGCTCGCCTCATCGAGAGGAATCCAAAGATATGAGTGGTTAAGCTATGGGATATGAAATGGACGAGCGACCAATAAAACAACTTTTATTATGGGGTTGAATGCTTTTTGCTATTCACAAAATAAAACAAATGCATTCATGCAAATATCTGTTTTAACACAGCACAGCAAAAATCAGTTGCACCATTCAATCCCGCTCGTCCAGACGGGGAGAATTCAATCACATTTATTCGATGCAACGTTTCTTATGGGATTTAATGAACGACAACATTTTGACCCCAAACTGAGAGGATTCTGGGATGTTTGTGGTTTTTTGTAATAACTCTGGAAGGAAACGTCGCAGACCCATCAAGGTGGTACTAGTACTGCTCGCCTCATCGAGAGGAATCCAAAGATATGAGTGCTTAAGCTATGGGATATGAAATGGACGAGCGACCAATAAAACAACATGTATTATGGGGTTGAATGTGTTTTGCTATTCACAAAATAAAACAAAAGCAGTAATGCAAATATCTGCTTTAACACAGCACAGCAAAATCAGTTGCACCATTCAATCCCGCTCGTCCAGACGGGGAGAATTCAATCACATTTATTCGATGCGACGTTTCTTATGGGATTGAATGAGCGACAACATTTTGACCCCAAACCGAGAGGATTCTGGGATGTTTGTGGTGTTTTTGTAATAACTCTGGAAGGAAACGTCGCAGACCCATCAAGGTGGTACTCGTACTGCTCGCCTCATCGAGAGGAATCCAAAGATATGAGTGGTTAAGCTATGGGATATGAAATGGACGAGCGACCAATAAAACAACTTTTATTATGGGGTTGAATGCTTTTTGCTATTCACAAAATAAAACAAATGCATTCATGCAAATATCTGTTTTAACACAGCACAGCAAAAATCAGTTACACCATTCAATCCCGCTCGTCCAGACGGGGAGAATTCAATCACATTTATTCGATGCGACGTTTCTTATGGGATTTAATGAACGACAACATTTTGACCCCAAACCGAGAGGATTCTGGGATGTTTGTGGTTTTTTTGTAATAACTCTGGAAGGAAACGTCGCAGACCCATCAAGGTGGTACTCGTACTGCTCGCCTCATCGAGAGGAATCCAAAGATATGAGTGCTTAAGCTATGCGATATGAAATGGACGAGCGACCAATAAAACAACTTTTATTATGGGGTTGAATGCTTTTTGCTATTCACAAAATAAAACAAATGCAGTCATGCAAATATCTGTTTTAACACAGCACAGCAAAAATCAGTTACACCATTCAATTCCGCTCGTCCAGACGGGGAGAATTCAATCACATTTATTCGATGCGACGTTTCTTATGGGATTGAATGAGCGACAACATTTTGACCCCAAACCGAGAGGATTCTGGGATGTTTGTGGTTTTTTTGTAATAACTCTGGAAGGAAACGTCGCAGACCCATCAAGGTGGTACTCGTACTGCTCGCCTCATCGAGAGGAATCCAAAGATATGAGTGGTTAAGCTATGGGATATGAAATGGACGAGCGACCAATAAAACAACTTTTATTATGGGGTTGAATGCTTTTTGCTATTCACAAAATAAAACAAATGCATTCATGCAAATATCTGTTTTAACACAGCACAGCAAAAATCAGTTACACCATTCAATTCCGCTCGTCCAGACGGGGAGAATTCAATCACATTTTTTCGATGTGACGTTTCTTATGGGATTTAATGAACGACAACATTTTGACCCCAACCGAGAGGATTCTGGGATGTTTGTGGTGTTTTTGTAATAACTCTGGAAGGAAACGTCGCAGACCCATCAAGGTGGTACTCGTACTGCTCGCCTTATCGAGTGGAATCCAAAGATATGAGTGGTTAAGCTATGGGATATGAAATGGACGAGCGACCAATAAAACAACATGTATTATGGGGTTGAATGCTTTTTGCTATTCACAAAATAAAACAAATGCATTCATGCAAATATCTGTTTTAACACAGCACAGCAAAATCAGTTGCACCATTCAATCCCGCTCGTCCAGACGGGGAGAATTCAATCACATTTATTCGATGCGACGTTTCTTATGGGATTTAATGAGCGACAACATTTTGACCCCAAACCGAGAGGATTCTGGGATGTTTGTGGTGTTTTTGTAATAACTCTGGAAGGAAACGTCGCAGACCCATCAAGGTGGTACTCGTACTGCTCGCCTCATCGAGCGGAATCCAAAGATATGAGTGGTTAAGCTATGGGATATGAAATGGACGAGCGACCAATAAAACAACTTTTATTATGGGGTTGAATGCTTTTTGCTATTCACAAAATAAAACCAAAGCAGTAATGCAAATATCTGTTTTAACACAGCACAGCAAAAATCAGTTACACCGTTCAATTCCGCTCGTCCAGACGGGGAGAATTCAATCACATTTTTCCGATGCGACGTTTCTTATGGGATTGAATGAGCGACAACATTTTGACCCCAAACCGAGAGGATTCTGGGATGTTTGTGGTTTTTTGGTAACAACTCTGGAAGGAAACGTCGCAGACCCATCAAGGTGGTACTCGTACTGCTCGCCTCATCGAGTGGAATCCAAAGATATGAGTGGTTAAGCTATGCGATATGAAATGGACGAGCGACCAATAAAACAACATGTATTATGGGGTTGAATGCGTTTTGCTATTCACAAAATAAAACAAAAGCAGTCATGCAAATATCTGTTTTAACACAGCACAGCAAAATCAGTTGCACCATTCAATCCCGCTCGTCCAGACGGGGAGAATTCAATCACATTTATTCGATGCGACGTTTCTTATGGGATTTAATGAGCGACAACATTTTGACCCCAAACCGGGAGGATTCTGGGATGTTTGTGGTTTTTTTGTAATAACTCTGGAAGGAAACGTCGCAGACCCATCAAGGTGGTACTCGTACTGCTCGCCTCATCGAGTGGAATCCAAAGATATGAGTGCTTAAGCTATGGGATATGAAATGGACGAGCGACCAATAAAACAACATGTATTATGGGGTTGAATGCTTTTTGCTATTCACAAAATAAAACCAAAGCAGTAATGCAAATATCTGATTTAACACAGCACAGCAAAATCAGTTGCACCATTCAATTCTGCTCGTCCAGACGTGGAGAATTCATTCACATTTTTTCGATGCGACGTTTCTTATGGGATTGAATGAGCGACAACATTTTGACCCCAAACCGAGAGGATTCTGGGATGTTTGTGGTTTTTTGGTAACAACTCTGGAAGGAAACGTCGCAGACCCATCAAGGTGGTACTCGTACTGCTCGCCTCATCGAGTGGAATCCAAAGATATGAGTGGTTAAGCTATGCGATATGAAATGGACGAGCGACCAATAAAACAACATGTATTATGGGGTTGAATGCGTTTTGCTATTCACAAAATAAAACAAAAGCAGTCATGCAAATATCTGTTTTAACACAGCACAGCAAAATCAGTTGCACCATTCAATCCCGCTCGTCCAGACGGGGAGAATTCAATCACATTTATTCGATGCGACGTTTCTTATGGGATTTAATGAGCGACAACATTTTGACCCCAAACCGGGAGGATTCTGGGGTGTTTGTGTTTTTTTTGTAATAACTCTGGAAGGAAACGTCGCAGACCCATCAAGGTGGTACTCGTACTGCTCGCCTCATCGAGCGGAATCCAAAGATATGAGTGCTTAAGCTATGGGATATGAAATGGACGAGCGACCAATAAAACAACATGTATTATGGGGTTGAATGCTTTTTGCTATTCACAAAATAAAACCAAAGCAGTAATGCAAATATCTGATTTAACACAGCACAGCAAAATCAGTTGCACCATTCAATTCTGCTCGTCCAGACGGGGAGAATTCAATCACATTTTTTCGATGCGACGTTTCTTATGGGATTGAATGAGCGACAACATTTTGACCCCAAACCGAGAGGATTCTGGGATGTTTGTGGTTTTTTGGTAACAACTCTGGAAGGAAACGTCGCAGACCCATCAAGGTGGTACTCGTACTGCTCGCCTCATCGAGTGGAATCCAAAGATATGAGTGGTTAAGCTATGCGATATGAAATGGACGAGCGACCAATAAAACAACATGTATTATGGGGTTGAATGCGTTTTGCTATTCACAAAATAAAACAAAAGCAGTCATGCAAATATCTGTTTTAACACAGCACAGCAAAATCAGTTGCACCATTCAATCCCGCTCGTCCAGACGGGGAGAATTCAATCACATTTATTCGATGCGACGTTTCTTATGGGATTAAATGAGCGACAACATTTTGACCCCAAACCGGGAGGATTCTGGGATGTTTGTGGTTTTTTTGTAATAACTCTGGAAGGAAACGTCGCAGACCCATCAAGGTGGTACTCGTACTGCTCGCCTCATCGAGTGGAATCCAAAGATATGAGTGCTTAAGCTATGGGTTATGAAATGGACGAGCGACCAATAAAACAACATGTATTATGGGGTTGAATGCTTTTTGCTATTCACAAAATAAAACCAAAGCAGTAATGCAAATATCTGTTTTAACACAGCACAGCAAAATCAGTTGCACCATTCAATCCCGCTCGTCCAGACGGGGAGAATTCAATCACATTTATTCGATGCGACGTTTCTTATGGGATTGAATGAGCGACAACATTTTGACCCCAAACCGGGAGGATTCTGGGATGTTTGTGGTTTTTTTGTAATAACTCTGGAAGGAAACGTCGCAGACCCATCAAGGTGGTACTCGTACTGCTCGCCTCATCGAGTGGAATCCAAAGATATGAGTGCTTAAGCTATGGGATATGAAATGGACGAGCGACCAATAAAACAACATGTATTATGGGGTTGAATGCTTTTTGCTATTCACAAAATAAAACAAAAGCAGTCATGCAAATATCTGTTTTAACACAGCACAGCAAAATCAGTTGCACCATTCAATCCCGCTCGTCCAGACGGGGAGAATTCAATCACATTTATTCGATGCGACGTTTCTTATGGGATTTAATGAGCGACAACATTTTGACCCCAAACCGGGAGGATTCTGGGGTGTTTGTGTTTTTTTTGTAATAACTCTGGAAGGAAACGTCGCAGACCCATCAAGGTGGTACTCGTACTGCTCGCCTCATCGAGTGGAATCCAAAGATATGAGTGCTTAAGCTATGGGATATGAAATGGACGAGCGACCAATAAAACAACATGTATTATGGGGTTGAATGCTTTTTGCTATTCACAAAATAAAACCAAAGCAGTAATGCAAATATCTGATTTAACACAGCACAGCAAAATCAGTTGCACCATTCAATTCTGCTCGTCCAGACGGGGAGAATTCAATCACATTTTTTCGATGCGACGTTTCTTATGGGATTGAATGAGCGACAACATTTTGACCCCAAACCGAGAGGATTCTGGGATGTTTGTGGTTTTTTGGTAACAACTCTGGAAGGAAACGTCGCAGACCCATCAAGGTGGTACTCGTACTGCTCGCCTCATCGAGTGGAATCCAAAGATATGAGTGGTTAAGCTATGCGATATGAAATGGACGAGCGACCAATAAAACAACATGTATTATGGGGTTGAATGCGTTTTGCTATTCACAAAATAAAACAAAAGCAGTCATGCAAATATCTGTTTTAACACAGCACAGCAAAATCAGTTGCACCATTCAATCCCGCTCGTCCAGACGGGGAGAATTCAATCACATTTATTCGAGGCGACGTTTCTTATGGGATTAAATGAGCGACAACATTTTGACCCCAAACCGGGAGGATTCTGGGATGTTTGTGGTTTTTTTGTAATAACTCTGGAAGGAAACGTCGCAGACCCATCAAGGTGGTACTCGTACTGCTCGCCTCATCGAGTGGAATCCAAAGATATGAGTGCTTAAGCTATGGGTTATGAAATGGACGAGCGACCAATAAAACAACATGTATTATGGGGTTGAATGCTTTTTGCTATTCACAAAATAAAACCAAAGCAGTAATGCAAATATCTGTTTTAACACAGCACAGCAAAATCAGTTGCACCATTCAATCCCGCTCGTCCAGACGGGGAGAATTCAATCACATTTATTCGATGCGACGTTTCTTATGGGATTTAATGAGCGACAACATTTTGACCCCAAACCGGGAGGATTCTGGGATGTTTGTGGTTTTTTTGTAATAACTCTGGAAGGAAACGTCGCAGACCCATCAAGGTGGTACTCGTACTGCTCGCCTCATCGAGTGGAATCCAAAGATATGAGTGCTTAAGCTATGGGATATGAAATGGACGAGCGACCAATAAAACAACATGTATTATGGGGTTGAATGCTTTTTGCTATTCACAAAATAAAACCAAAGCAGTAATGCAAATATCTGATTTAACACAGCACAGCAAAATCAGTTGCACCATTCAATTCTGCTCGTCCAGACGGGGAGAATTCAATCACATTTTTTCGATGCGACGTTTCTTATGGGATTGAATGAGCGACAACATTTTGACCCCAAACCGAGAAGATTCTGGGATGTTTGTGGTTTTTTTGTAATAACTCTGGAAGGAAACGTCGCAGACCCATCAAGGTGGTACTCGTACTGCTCGCCTCATCGAGTGGAATCCAAAGATATGAGTGGTTAAGCTATGCGATATGAAATGGACGAGCGACCAATAAAACAACATGTATTATGGGGTTGAATGCGTTTTGCTATTCACAAAATAAAACAAAAGCAGTCATGCAAATATCTGTTTTAACACAGCACAGCAAAATCAGTTGCACCATTCAATCCCGCTCGTCCAGACGGGGAGAATTCAATCACATTTATTCGATGCGACGTTTCTTATGGGATTTAATGAGCGACAACATTTTGACCCCAAACCGGGAGGATTCTGGGATGTTTGTGGTTTTTTTGTAATAACTCTGGAAGGAAACGTCGCAGACCCATCAAGGTGGTACTCGTACTGCTCGCCTCATCGAGTGGAATCCAAAGATATGAGTGCTTAAGCTATGGGATATGAAATGGACGAGCGACCAATAAAACAACATGTATTATGGGGTTGAATGCTTTTTGCTATTCACAAAATAAAACCAAAGCAGTAATGCAAATATCTGATTTAACACAGCACAGCAAAATCAGTTGCACCATTCAATTCTGCTCGTCCAGACGGGGAGAATTCAATCACATTTTTTCGATGCGACGTTTCTTATGGGATTGAATGAGCGACAACATTTTGACCCCAAACCGAGAAGATTCTGGGATGTTTGTGGTTTTTTTGTAATAACTCTGGAAGGAAACGTCGCAGACCCATCAAGGTGGTACTCGTACTGCTCGCCTCATCGAGAGGAATCCAAAGATATGAGTGGTTAAGCTATGGGATATGAAATGGACGAGCGACCAATAAAACAACTTTTATTATGGGGTTGAATGCTTTTTGCTATTCACAAAATAAAACAAATGCATTCATGCAAATATCTGTTTTAACACAGCACAGCAAAAATCAGTTACACCGTTCAATTCCGCTCGTCCAGACGGGGAGAATTCAATCACATTTATTCGATGCGACGTTTCTTATGGGATTTAATGAGCGACAACATTTTGACCCCAAACCGAGAGGATTCTGGGATGTTTGTGGTGTTTTTGTAATAACTCTGGAAGGAAACGTCGCAGACCCATCAAGATGGTACTCGTACTGCTCGCCTCATCGAGCGGAATCCAAAGATATGAGAGCATAAGCTATGGGATATGAAATGGACGAGCGACCAATAAAACAACATGTTTTATGGGGTTGAATGCTTTTTGCTATTCACAAAATAAAACCAAAGCAGTAATGCAAATATCTGATTTAACACAGCACAGCAAAATCAGTTGCACCATTCAATTCTGCTCGTCCAGACGGGGAGAATTCAATCACATTTTTTCGATGCGACGTTTCTTATGGGATTGAATGAGCGACAACATTTTGACCCCAAACCGAGAGGATTCTGGGATGTTTGTGGTTTTTTGGTAACAACTCTGGAAGGAAACGTCGCAGACCCATCAAGGTGGTACTCGTACTGCTCGCCTCATCGAGTGGAATCCAAAGATATGAGTGGTTAAGCTATGCGATATGAAATGGACGAGCGACCAATAAAACAACATGTATTATGGGGTTGAATGCGTTTTGCTATTCACAAAATAAAACAAAAGCAGTCATGCAAATATCTGTTTTAACACAGCACAGCAAAATCAGTTGCACCATTCAATCCCGCTCGTCCAGACGGGGAGAATTCAATCACATTTATTCGATGCGACGTTTCTTATGGGATTTAATGAGCGACAACATTTTGACCCCAAACCGGGAGGATTCTGGGATGTTTGTGGTTTTTTTGTAATAACTCTGGAAGGAAACGTCGCAGACCCATCAAGGTGGTACTCGTACTGCTCGCCTCATCGAGTGGAATCCAAAGATATGAGTGCTTAAGCTATGGGATATGAAATGGACGAGCGACCAATAAAACAACATGTATTATGGGGTTGAATGCTTTTTGCTATTCACAAAATAAAACCAAAGCAGTAATGCAAATATCTGATTTAACACAGCACAGCAAAATCAGTTGCACCATTCAATTCTGCTCGTCCAGACGGGGAGAATTCAATCACATTTTTTCGATGCGACGTTTCTTATGGGATTGAATGAGCGACAACATTTTGACCCCAAACCGAGAGGATTCTGGGATGTTTGTGGTTTTTTGGTAACAACTCTGGAAGGAAACGTCGCAGACCCATCAAGGTGGTACTCGTACTGCTCGCCTCATCGAGTGGAATCCAAAGATATGAGTGGTTAAGCTATGCGATATGAAATGGACGAGCGACCAATAAAACAACATGTATTATGGGGTTGAATGCGTTTTGCTATTCACAAAATAAAACAAAAGCAGTCATGCAAATATCTGTTTTAACACAGCACAGCAAAATCAGTTGCACCATTCAATCCCGCTCGTCCAGACGGGGAGAATTCAATCACATTTATTCGATGCGACGTTTCTTATGGGATTTAATGAGCGACAACATTTTGACCCCAAACCGGGAGGATTCTGGGGTGTTTGTGTTTTTTTTGTAATAACTCTGGAAGGAAACGTCCCAGACCCATCAAGGTGGTACTCGTACTGCTCGCCTCATCGAGTGGAATCCAAAGATATGAGTGCTTAAGCTATGGGATATGAAATGGACGAGCGACCAATAAAACAACATGTATTATGGGTTTGAATGCTTTTTGCTATTCACAAAATAAAACCAAAGCAGTAATGCAAATATCTGATTTAACACAGCACAGCAAAATCAGTTGCACCATTCAATTCTGCTCGTCCAGACGGGGAGAATTCAATCACATTTTTTCGATGCGACGTTTCTTATGGGATTGAATGAGCGACAACATTTTGACCCCAAACCGAGAGGATTCTGGGATGTTTGTGGTTTTTTGGTAACAACTCTGGAAGGAAACGTCGCAGACCCATCAAGGTGGTACTCGTACTGCTCGCCTCATCGAGTGGAATCCAAAGATATGAGTGGTTAAGCTATGCGATATGAAATGGACGAGCGACCAATAAAACAACATGTATTATGGGGTTGAATGCGTTTTGCTATTCACAAAATAAAACAAAAGCAGTCATGCAAATATCTGTTTTAACACAGCACAGCAAAATCAGTTGCACCATTCAATCCCGCTCGTCCAGACGGGGAGAATTCAATCACATTTATTCGATGCGACGTTTCTTATGGGATTTAATGAGCGACAACATTTTGACCCCAAACCGGGAGGATTCTGGGATGTTTGTGGTTTTTTTGTAATAACTCTGGAAGGAAACGTCGCAGACCCATCAAGGTGGTACTCGTACTGCTCGCCTCATCGAGTGGAATCCAAAGATATGAGTGCTTAAGCTATGGGATATGAAATGGACGAGCGACCAATAAAACAACATGTATTATGGGGTTGAATGCTTTTTGCTATTCACAAAATAAAACCAAAGCAGTAATGCAAATATCTGATTTAACACAGCACAGCAAAATCAGTTGCACCATTCAATTCTGCTCGTCCAGACGGGGAGAATTCAATCACATTTTTTCGATGCGACGTTTCTTATGGGATTGAATGAGCGACAACATTTTGACCCCAAACCGAGAAGATTCTGGGATGTTTGTGGTTTTTTTGTAATAACTCTGGAAGGAAACGTCGCAGACCCATCAAGGTGGTACTCGTACTGCTCGCCTCATCGAGAGGAATCCAAAGATATGAGTGGTTAAGCTATGGGATATGAAATGGACGAGCGACCAATAAAACAACTTTTATTATGGGGTTGAATGCTTTTTGCTATTCACAAAATAAAACAAATGCATTCATGCAAATATCTGTTTTAACACAGCACAGCAAAAATCAGTTACACCGTTCAATTCCGCTCGTCCAGACGGGGAGAATTCAATCACATTTATTCGATGCGACGTTTCTTATGGGATTTAATGAGCGACAACATTTTGACCCCAAACCGAGAGGATTCTGGGATGTTTGTGGTGTTTTTGTAATAACTCTGGAAGGAAACGTCGCAGACCCATCAAGATGGTACTCGTACTGCTCGCCTCATCGAGCGGAATCCAAAGATATGAGAGCATAAGCTATGGGATATGAAATGGACGAGCGACCAATAAAACAACATGTTTTATGGGGTTGAATGCTTTTTGCTATTCACAAAATAAAACCAAAGCAGTAATGCAAATATCTGATTTAACACAGCACAGCAAAATCAGTTGCACCATTCAATTCTGCTCGTCCAGACGGGGAGAATTCAATCACATTTTTTCGATGCGACGTTTCTTATGGGATTGAATGAGCGACAACATTTTGACCCCAAACCGAGAGGATTCTGGGATGTTTGTGGTTTTTTGGTAACAACTCTGGAAGGAAACGTCGCAGACCCATCAAGGTGGTACTCGTACTGCTCGCCTCATCGAGTGGAATCCAAAGATATGAGTGGTTAAGCTATGCGATATGAAATGGACGAGCGACCAATAAAACAACATGTATTATGGGGTTGAATGCGTTTTGCTATTCACAAAATAAAACAAAAGCAGTCATGCAAATATCTGTTTTAACACAGCACAGCAAAATCAGTTGCACCATTCAATCCCGCTCGTCCAGACGGGGAGAATTCAATCACATTTATTCGATGCGACGTTTCTTATGGGATTTAATGAGCGACAACATTTTGACCCCAAACCGGGAGGATTCTGGGATGTTTGTGGTTTTTTTGTAATAACTCTGGAAGGAAACGTCGCAGACCCATCAAGGTGGTACTCGTACTGCTCGCCTCATCGAGTGGAATCCAAAGATATGAGTGCTTAAGCTATGGGATATGAAATGGACGAGCGACCAATAAAACAACATGTATTATGGGGTTGAATGCTTTTTGCTATTCACAAAATAAAACCAAAGCAGTAATGCAAATATCTGATTTAACACAGCACAGCAAAATCAGTTGCACCATTCAATTCTGCTCGTCCAGACGGGGAGAATTCAATCACATTTTTTCGATGCGACGTTTCTTATGGGATTGAATGAGCGACAACATTTTGACCCCAAACCGAGAGGATTCTGGGATGTTTGTGGTTTTTTGGTAACAACTCTGGAAGGAAACGTCGCAGACCCATCAAGGTGGTACTCGTACTGCTCGCCTCATCGAGTGGAATCCAAAGATATGAGTGGTTAAGCTATGCGATATGAAATGGACGAGCGACCAATAAAACAACATGTATTATGGGGTTGAATGCGTTTTGCTATTCACAAAATAAAACAAAAGCAGTCATGCAAATATCTGTTTTAACACAGCACAGCAAAATCAGTTGCACCATTCAATCCCGCTCGTCCAGACGGGGAGAATTCAATCACATTTATTCGATGCGACGTTTCTTATGGGATTTAATGAGCGACAACATTTTGACCCCAAACCGGGAGGATTCTGGGGTGTTTGTGTTTTTTTTGTAATAACTCTGGAAGGAAACGTCCCAGACCCATCAAGGTGGTACTCGTACTGCTCGCCTCATCGAGTGGAATCCAAAGATATGAGTGCTTAAGCTATGGGATATGAAATGGACGAGCGACCAATAAAACAACATGTATTATGGGTTTGAATGCTTTTTGCTATTCACAAAATAAAACCAAAGCAGTAATGCAAATATCTGATTTAACACAGCACAGCAAAATCAGTTGCACCATTCAATTCTGCTCGTCCAGACGGGGAGAATTCAATCACATTTTTTCGATGCGACGTTTCTTATGGGATTGAATGAGCGACAACATTTTGACCCCAAACCGAGAGGATTCTGGGATGTTTGTGGTTTTTTGGTAACAACTCTGGAAGGAAACGTCGCAGACCCATCAAGGTGGTACTCGTACTGCTCGCCTCATCGAGTGGAATCCAAAGATATGAGTGGTTAAGCTATGCGATATGAAATGGACGAGCGACCAATAAAACAACATGTATTATGGGGTTGAATGCGTTTTGCTATTCACAAAATAAAACAAAAGCAGTCATGCAAATATCTGTTTTAACACAGCACAGCAAAATCAGTTGCACCATTCAATCCCGCTCGTCCAGACGGGGAGAATTCAATCACATTTATTCGATGCGACGTTTCTTATGGGATTTAATGAGCGACAACATTTTGACCCCAAACCGGGAGGATTCTGGGATGTTTGTGGTTTTTTTGTAATAACTCTGGAAGGAAACGTCGCAGACCCATCAAGGTGGTACTCGTACTGCTCGTCTCATCGAGTGGAATCCAAAGATATGAGTGCTTAAGCTATGGTATATGAAATGGACGAGCGACCAATAAAACAACATGTATTATAGGGTTGAATGCTTTTTGCTATTCACAAAATAAAACCAAAGCAGTAATGCAAATATCTGATTTAACACAGCACAGCAAAATCAGTTGCACCATTCAATTCTGCTCGTCCAGACGGGGAGAATTCAATCACATTTTTTCGATGTGACGTTTCTTATGGGATTTAATGAACGACAACATTTCGACCCCAACCGAGAGGATTCTGGGATGTTTGTGTTTTTTTTGTAATAACTCTGGAAGGAAACGTCGCAGACCCATCAAGGTGGTACTCGTACTGCTCGCCTCATCGAGTGGAATCCAAAGATATGAGTGGTTAAGCTATGCGATATGAAATGGACGAGCGACCAATAAAACAACATGTATTATGGGGTTGAATGTGTTTTGCTATTCACAAAATAAAACAAAAGCAGTCATGCAAATATCTGCTTTAACACAGCACAGCAAAATCAGTTGCACCATTCAATCCCGCTCGTCCAGACGGGGAGAATTCAATCACATTTATTCGATGCGACGTTTCTTATGGGATTTAATGAGCGACAACATTTTGACCCCAAACCGAGAGGATTCTGGGATGTTTGTGGTTTTTTTGTAATAACTCTGGAAGGAAACGTCGCAGACCCATCAAGGTGGTACTAGTACTGCTCGCCTCATCGAGAGGAATCCAAAGATATGAGTGCTTAAGCTATGGGATATGAAATGGACGAGCGACCAATAAAACAACTTTTATTATGGGGTTGAATGCTTTTTGCTATTCACAAAATAAAACCAAAGCAGTAATGCAAATATCTGATTTAACACAGCACAGCAAAATCAGTTGCACCATTCAATTCTGCTCGTCCAGACGGGGAGAATTCAATGACATTTTTTCGATGCGACGTTTCTTATGGGATTTAATGAACGACAACATTTTGACCCCAACCGAGAGGATTCTGGGATGTTTGTGTTTTTTTTGTAATAACTCTGGAAGGAAACGTCGCAGACCCATCAAGGTGATACTCGTACTGCTCGCCTCATTGAGTGGAATCCAAAGATATGAGTGGTTAAGCTATGCGATATGAAATGGACGAGCGACCAATAAAACAACATGTATTATGGGGTTGAATGTGTTTTGCTATTCACAAAATAAAACAAAAGCAGTCATGCAAATATCTGCTTTAACACAGCACAGCAAAATCAGTTGCACCATTCAATCCCGCTCGTCCAGACGGGGAGAATTCAATCACATTTATTCGATGCGACGTTTCTTATGGGATTTAATGAGCGACAACATTTTGACCCCAAACCGAGAGGATTCTGGGATGTTTGTGGTTTTTTTGTAATAACTCTGGAAGGAAACGTCGCAGACCCATCAAGGTGGTACTCGTACTGCTCGCCTCATCGAGAGGAATCCAAAGATATGAGTGCTTAAGCTATGGGATATGAAATGGACGAGCGACCAATAAAACAACTTTTATTATGGGGTTGAATGCTTTTTGCTATTCACAAAATAAAACAAATGCAGTCATGCAAATATCTGTTTTAACACAGCACAGCAAAAATCAGTTACACCATTCAATTCCGCTCGTCCAGACGGGGAGAATTCAATCACATTTATTCGATGCGACGTTTCTTATGGGATTGAATGAGCGACAACATTTTGACCCCAAACCGAGAGGATTCTGGGATGTTTGTGGTGTTTTTGTAATAACTCTGGAAGGAAACGTCGCAGACCCATCAAGGTGGTACTCGTACTGCTCGCCTCATCGAGAGGAATCCAAAGATATGAGTGGTTAAGCTATGGGATATGAAATGGACGAGCGACCAATAAAACAACTTTTATTATGGGGTTGAATGCTTTTTGCTATTCACAAAATAAAACAAATGCATTCATGCAAATATCTGTTTTAACACAGCACAGCAAAAATCAGTTACACCGTTCAATTCCGCTCGTCCAGACGGGGAGAATTCAATCACATTTTTTCGATGTGACGTTTCTTATGGGATTTAATGAACGACAACATTTTGACCCCAACCGAGAGGATTCTGGGATGTTTGTGGTGTTTTTGTAATAACTCTGGAAGGAAACGTCGCAGACCCATCAAGGTGGTACTCGTACTGCTCGCCTCATCGAGTGGAATCCAAAGATATGAGTGGTTAAGCTATGCGATATGAAATGGACGAGCGACCAATAAAACAACATGTATTATGGGGTTGAATGTGTTTTGCTATTCACAAAATAAAACAAAAGCAGTCATGCAAATATCTGCTTTAACACAGCACAGCAAAATCAGTTGCACCATTCAATCCCGCTCGTCCAGACGGGGAGAATTCAATCACATTTATTCGATGCGACGTTTCTTATGGGATTTAATGAGCGACAACATTTTGACCCCAAACCGAGAGGATTCTGGGATGTTTGTGGTTTTTTTGTAATAACTCTGGAAGGAAACGTCGCAGACCCATCAAGGTGGTACTCGTACTGCTCGCCTCATCGAGAGGAATCCAAAGATATGAGTGATTAAGCTATGGGATATGAAATGGACGAGCGACCAATAAAACAACTTTTATTATGGGGTTGAATGCTTTTTGCTATTCACAAAATAAAACAAATGCAGTCATGCAAATATCTGTTTTAACACAGCACAGCAAAAATCAGTTACACCATTCAATTCCGCTCGTCCAGACGGGGAGAATTCAATCACATTTATTCGATGCGACGTTTCTTATGGGATTGAATGAGCGACAACATTTTGACCCCAAACCGAGAGGATTCTGGGATGTTTGTGGTGTTTTTGTAATAACTCTGGAAGGAAACGTCGCAGACCCATCAAGATGGTACTCGTACTGCTCGCCTCATCGAGAGGAATCCAAAGATATGAGTGGTTAAGCTATGGGATATGAAATGGACGAGCGACCAATAAAACAACTTTTATTATGGGGTTGAATGCTTTTTGCTATTCACAAAATAAAACAAATGCATTCATGCAAATATCTGTTTTAACACAGCACAGCAAAAATCAGTTACACCATTCAATCCCGCTCGTCCAGACGTGGAGAATTCAATCACATTTATTCGATGCGACGTTTCTTATGGGATTTAATGAACGACAACATTTTGACCCCAAACCGAGAGGATTCTGGGATGTTTGTGGTTTTTTTGTAATAACTCTGGAAGGAAACGTCGCAGACCCATCAAGGTGGTACTCGTACTGCTCGCCTCATCGAGAGGAATCCAAAGATATGAGTGCTTAAGCTATGCGATATGAAATGGACGAGCGACCAATAAAACAACTTTTATTATGGGGTTGAATGCTTTTTGCTATTCACAAAATAAAACAAATGCAGTCATGCAAATATCTGTTTTAACACAGCACAGCAAAAATCAGTTACACCATTCAATTCCGCTCGTCCAGACGGGGAGAATTCAATCACATTTATTCGATGCGACGTTTCTTATGGGATTGAATGAGCGACAACATTTTGACCCCAAACCGAGAGGATTCTGGGATGTTTGTGGTTTTTTTGTAATAACTCTGGAAGGAAACGTCGCAGACCCATCAAGGTGGTACTCGTACTGCTCGCCTCATCGAGAGGAATCCAAAGATATGAGTGGTTAAGCTATGGGATATGAAATGGACGAGCGACCAATAAAACAACTTTTATTATGGGGTTGAATGCTTTTTGCTATTCACAAAATAAAACAAATGCATTCATGCAAATATCTGTTTTAACACAGCACAGCAAAAATCAGTTACACCATTCAATTCCGCTCGTCCAGACGGGGAGAATTCAATCACATTTTTTCGATGTGACGTTTCTTATGGGATTTAATGAACGACAACATTTTGACCCCAACCGAGAGGATTCTGGGATGTTTGTGGTGTTTTTGTAATAACTCTGGAAGGAAACGTCGCAGACCCATCAAGGTGGTACTCGTACTGCTCGCCTCATCGAGTGGAATCCAAAGATATGAGTGGTTAAGCTATGGGATATGAAATGGACGAGCGACCAATAAAACAACATGTATTATGGGGTTGAATGCTTTTTGCTATTCACAAAATAAAACAAATGCATTCATGCAAATATCTGTTTTAACACAGCACAGCAAAATCAGTTGCACCATTCAATCCCGCTCGTCCAGACGGGGAGAATTCAATCACATTTATTCGATGCGACGTTTCTTATGGGATTTAATGAGCGACAACATTTTGACCCCAAACCGAGAGGATTCTGGGATGTTTGTGGTGTTTTTGTAATAACTCTGGAAGGAAACGTCGCAGACCCATCAAGGTGGTACTCGTACTGCTCGCCTCATCGAGCGGAATCCAAAGATATGAGTGGTTAAGCTATGGGATATGAAATGGACGAGCGACCAATAAAACAACTTTTATTATGGGGTTGAATGCTTTTTGCTATTCACAAAATAAAACCAAAGCAGTAATGCAAATATCTGTTTTAACACAGCACAGCAAAAATCAGTTACACCGTTCAATTCCGCTCGTCCAGACGGGGAGAATTCAATCACATTTTTCCGATGCGACGTTTCTTATGGGATTGAATGAGCGACAACATTTTGACCCCAAACCGAGAGGATTCTGGGATGTTTGTGGTTTTTTGGTAACAACTCTGGAAGGAAACGTCGCAGACCCATCAAGGTGGTACTCGTACTGCTCGCCTCATCGAGTGGAATCCAAAGATATGAGTGGTTAAGCTATGCGATATGAAATGGACGAGCGACCAATAAAACAACATGTATTATGGGGTTGAATGCGTTTTGCTATTCACAAAATAAAACAAAAGCAGTCATGCAAATATCTGTTTTAACACAGCACAGCAAAATCAGTTGCACCATTCAATCCCGCTCGTCCAGACGGGGAGAATTCAATCACATTTATTCGATGCGACGTTTCTTATGGGATTTAATGAGCGACAACATTTTGACCCCAAACCGGGAGGATTCTGGGATGTTTGTGGTTTTTTTGTAATAACTCTGGAAGGAAACGTCGCAGACCCATCAAGGTGGTACTCGTACTGCTCGCCTCATCGAGTGGAATCCAAAGATATGAGTGCTTAAGCTATGGGATATGAAATGGACGAGCGACCAATAAAACAACATGTATTATGGGGTTGAATGCTTTTTGCTATTCACAAAATAAAACCAAAGCAGTAATGCAAATATCTGATTTAACACAGCACAGCAAAATCAGTTGCACCATTCAATTCTGCTCGTCCAGACGTGGAGAATTCATTCACATTTTTTCGATGCGACGTTTCTTATGGGATTGAATGAGCGACAACATTTTGACCCCAAACCGAGAGGATTCTGGGATGTTTGTGGTTTTTTGGTAACAACTCTGGAAGGAAACGTCGCAGACCCATCAAGGTGGTACTCGTACTGCTCGCCTCATCGAGTGGAATCCAAAGATATGAGTGGTTAAGCTATGCGATATGAAATGGACGAGCGACCAATAAAACAACATGTATTATGGGGTTGAATGCGTTTTGCTATTCACAAAATAAAACAAAAGCAGTCATGCAAATATCTGTTTTAACACAGCACAGCAAAATCAGTTGCACCATTCAATCCCGCTCGTCCAGACGGGGAGAATTCAATCACATTTATTCGATGCGACGTTTCTTATGGGATTTAATGAGCGACAACATTTTGACCCCAAACCGGGAGGATTCTGGGGTGTTTGTGTTTTTTTTGTAATAACTCTGGAAGGAAACGTCGCAGACCCATCAAGGTGGTACTCGTACTGCTCGCCTCATCGAGCGGAATCCAAAGATATGAGTGCTTAAGCTATGGGATATGAAATGGACGAGCGACCAATAAAACAACATGTATTATGGGGTTGAATGCTTTTTGCTATTCACAAAATAAAACCAAAGCAGTAATGCAAATATCTGATTTAACACAGCACAGCAAAATCAGTTGCACCATTCAATTCTGCTCGTCCAGACGGGGAGAATTCAATCACATTTTTTCGATGCGACGTTTCTTATGGGATTGAATGAGCGACAACATTTTGACCCCAAACCGAGAGGATTCTGGGATGTTTGTGGTTTTTTGGTAACAACTCTGGAAGGAAACGTCGCAGACCCATCAAGGTGGTACTCGTACTGCTCGCCTCATCGAGTGGAATCCAAAGATATGAGTGGTTAAGCTATGCGATATGAAATGGACGAGCGACCAATAAAACAACATGTATTATGGGGTTGAATGCGTTTTGCTATTCACAAAATAAAACAAAAGCAGTCATGCAAATATCTGTTTTAACACAGCACAGCAAAATCAGTTGCACCATTCAATCCCGCTCGTCCAGACGGGGAGAATTCAATCACATTTATTCGATGCGACGTTTCTTATGGGATTAAATGAGCGACAACATTTTGACCCCAAACCGGGAGGATTCTGGGATGTTTGTGGTTTTTTTGTAATAACTCTGGAAGGAAACGTCGCAGACCCATCAAGGTGGTACTCGTACTGCTCGCCTCATCGAGTGGAATCCAAAGATATGAGTGCTTAAGCTATGGGTTATGAAATGGACGAGCGACCAATAAAACAACATGTATTATGGGGTTGAATGCTTTTTGCTATTCACAAAATAAAACCAAAGCAGTAATGCAAATATCTGTTTTAACACAGCACAGCAAAATCAGTTGCACCATTCAATCCCGCTCGTCCAGACGGGGAGAATTCAATCACATTTATTCGATGCGACGTTTCTTATGGGATTGAATGAGCGACAACATTTTGACCCCAAACCGGGAGGATTCTGGGATGTTTGTGGTTTTTTTGTAATAACTCTGGAAGGAAACGTCGCAGACCCATCAAGGTGGTACTCGTACTGCTCGCCTCATCGAGTGGAATCCAAAGATATGAGTGCTTAAGCTATGGGATATGAAATGGACGAGCGACCAATAAAACAACATGTATTATGGGGTTGAATGCTTTTTGCTATTCACAAAATAAAACAAAAGCAGTCATGCAAATATCTGTTTTAACACAGCACAGCAAAATCAGTTGCACCATTCAATCCCGCTCGTCCAGACGGGGAGAATTCAATCACATTTATTCGATGCGACGTTTCTTATGGGATTTAATGAGCGACAACATTTTGACCCCAAACCGGGAGGATTCTGGGGTGTTTGTGTTTTTTTTGTAATAACTCTGGAAGGAAACGTCGCAGACCCATCAAGGTGGTACTCGTACTGCTCGCCTCATCGAGTGGAATCCAAAGATATGAGTGCTTAAGCTATGGGATATGAAATGGACGAGCGACCAATAAAACAACATGTATTATGGGGTTGAATGCTTTTTGCTATTCACAAAATAAAACCAAAGCAGTAATGCAAATATCTGATTTAACACAGCACAGCAAAATCAGTTGCACCATTCAATTCTGCTCGTCCAGACGGGGAGAATTCAATCACATTTTTTCGATGCGACGTTTCTTATGGGATTGAATGAGCGACAACATTTTGACCCCAAACCGAGAGGATTCTGGGATGTTTGTGGTTTTTTGGTAACAACTCTGGAAGGAAACGTCGCAGACCCATCAAGGTGGTACTCGTACTGCTCGCCTCATCGAGTGGAATCCAAAGATATGAGTGGTTAAGCTATGCGATATGAAATGGACGAGCGACCAATAAAACAACATGTATTATGGGGTTGAATGCGTTTTGCTATTCACAAAATAAAACAAAAGCAGTCATGCAAATATCTGTTTTAACACAGCACAGCAAAATCAGTTGCACCATTCAATCCCGCTCGTCCAGACGGGGAGAATTCAATCACATTTATTCGATGCGACGTTTCTTATGGGATTAAATGAGCGACAACATTTTGACCCCAAACCGGGAGGATTCTGGGATGTTTGTGGTTTTTTTGTAATAACTCTGGAAGGAAACGTCGCAGACCCATCAAGGTGGTACTCGTACTGCTCGCCTCATCGAGTGGAATCCAAAGATATGAGTGCTTAAGCTATGGGTTATGAAATGGACGAGCGACCAATAAAACAACATGTATTATGGGGTTGAATGCTTTTTGCTATTCACAAAATAAAACCAAAGCAGTAATGCAAATATCTGTTTTAACACAGCACAGCAAAATCAGTTGCACCATTCAATCCCGCTCGTCCAGACGGGGAGAATTCAATCACATTTATTCGATGCAACGTTTCTTATGGGATTTAATGAGCGACAACATTTTGACCCCAAACCGGGAGGATTCTGGGATGTTTGTGGTTTTTTTGTAATAACTCTGGAAGGAAACGTCGCAGACCCATCAAGGTGGTACTCGTACTGCTCGCCTCATCGAGTGGAATCCAAAGATATGAGTGCTTAAGCTATGGGATATGAAATGGACGAGCGACCAATAAAACAACATGTATTATGGGGTTGAATGCTTTTTGCTATTCACAAAATAAAACCAAAGCAGTAATGCAAATATCTGATTTAACACAGCACAGCAAAATCAGTTGCACCATTCAATTCTGCTCGTCCAGACGGGGAGAATTCAATCACATTTTTTCGATGCGACGTTTCTTATGGGATTGAATGAGCGACAACATTTTGACCCCAAACCGAGAAGATTCTGGGATGTTTGTGGTTTTTTTGTAATAACTCTGGAAGGAAACGTCGCAGACCCATCAAGGTGGTACTCGTACTGCTCGCCTCATCGAGTGGAATCCAAAGATATGAGTGGTTAAGCTATGCGATATGAAATGGACGAGCGACCAATAAAACAACATGTATTATGGGGTTGAATGCGTTTTGCTATTCACAAAATAAAACAAAAGCAGTCATGCAAATATCTGTTTTAACACAGCACAGCAAAATCAGTTGCACCATTCAATCCCGCTCGTCCAGACGGGGAGAATTCAATCACATTTATTCGATGCGACGTTTCTTATGGGATTTAATGAGCGACAACATTTTGACCCCAAACCGGGAGGATTCTGGGATGTTTGTGGTTTTTTTGTAATAACTCTGGAAGGAAACGTCGCAGACCCATCAAGGTGGTACTCGTACTGCTCGCCTCATCGAGTGGAATCCAAAGATATGAGTGCTTAAGCTATGGGATATGAAATGGACGAGCGACCAATAAAACAACATGTATTATGGGGTTGAATGCTTTTTGCTATTCACAAAATAAAACCAAAGCAGTAATGCAAATATCTGATTTAACACAGCACAGCAAAATCAGTTGCACCATTCAATTCTGCTCGTCCAGACGGGGAGAATTCAATCACATTTTTTCGATGCGACGTTTCTTATGGGATTGAATGAGCGACAACATTTTGACCCCAAACCGAGAAGATTCTGGGATGTTTGTGGTTTTTTTGTAATAACTCTGGAAGGAAACGTCGCAGACCCATCAAGGTGGTACTCGTACTGCTCGCCTCATCGAGAGGAATCCAAAGATATGAGTGGTTAAGCTATGGGATATGAAATGGACGAGCGACCAATAAAACAACTTTTATTATGGGGTTGAATGCTTTTTGCTATTCACAAAATAAAACAAATGCATTCATGCAAATATCTGTTTTAACACAGCACAGCAAAAATCAGTTACACCGTTCAATTCCGCTCGTCCAGACGGGGAGAATTCAATCACATTTATTCGATGCGACGTTTCTTATGGGATTTAATGAGCGACAACATTTTGACCCCAAACCGAGAGGATTCTGGGATGTTTGTGGTGTTTTTGTAATAACTCTGGAAGGAAACGTCGCAGACCCATCAAGATGGTACTCGTACTGCTCGCCTCATCGAGCGGAATCCAAAGATATGAGAGCATAAGCTATGGGATATGAAATGGACGAGCGACCAATAAAACAACATGTTTTATGGGGTTGAATGCTTTTTGCTATTCACAAAATAAAACCAAAGCAGTAATGCAAATATCTGATTTAACACAGCACAGCAAAATCAGTTGCACCATTCAATTCTGCTCGTCCAGACGGGGAGAATTCAATCACATTTTTTCGATGCGACGTTTCTTATGGGATTGAATGAGCGACAACATTTTGACCCCAAACCGAGAGGATTCTGGGATGTTTGTGGTTTTTTGGTAACAACTCTGGAAGGAAACGTCGCAGACCCATCAAGGTGGTACTCGTACTGCTCGCCTCATCGAGTGGAATCCAAAGATATGAGTGGTTAAGCTATGCGATATGAAATGGACGAGCGACCAATAAAACAACATGTATTATGGGGTTGAATGCGTTTTGCTATTCACAAAATAAAACAAAAGCAGTCATGCAAATATCTGTTTTAACACAGCACAGCAAAATCAGTTGCACCATTCAATCCCGCTCGTCCAGACGGGGAGAATTCAATCACATTTATTCGATGCGACGTTTCTTATGGGATTTAATGAGCGACAACATTTTGACCCCAAACCGGGAGGATTCTGGGATGTTTGTGGTTTTTTTGTAATAACTCTGGAAGGAAACGTCGCAGACCCATCAAGGTGGTACTCGTACTGCTCGCCTCATCGAGTGGAATCCAAAGATATGAGTGCTTAAGCTATGGGATATGAAATGGACGAGCGACCAATAAAACAACATGTATTATGGGGTTGAATGCTTTTTGCTATTCACAAAATAAAACCAAAGCAGTAATGCAAATATCTGATTTAACACAGCACAGCAAAATCAGTTGCACCATTCAATTCTGCTCGTCCAGACGGGGAGAATTCAATCACATTTTTTCGATGCGACGTTTCTTATGGGATTGAATGAGCGACAACATTTTGACCCCAAACCGAGAGGATTCTGGGATGTTTGTGGTTTTTTGGTAACAACTCTGGAAGGAAACGTCGCAGACCCATCAAGGTGGTACTCGTACTGCTCGCCTCATCGAGTGGAATCCAAAGATATGAGTGGTTAAGCTATGCGATATGAAATGGACGAGCGACCAATAAAACAACATGTATTATGGGGTTGAATGCGTTTTGCTATTCACAAAATAAAACAAAAGCAGTCATGCAAATATCTGTTTTAACACAGCACAGCAAAATCAGTTGCACCATTCAATCCCGCTCGTCCAGACGGGGAGAATTCAATCACATTTATTCGATGCGACGTTTCTTATGGGATTTAATGAGCGACAACATTTTGACCCCAAACCGGGAGGATTCTGGGATGTTTGTGGTTTTTTTGTAATAACTCTGGAAGGAAACGTCGCAGACCCATCAAGGTGGTACTCGTACTGCTCGCCTCATCGAGTGGAATCCAAAGATATGAGTGCTTAAGCTATGGGATATGAAATGGACGAGCGACCAATAAAACAACATGTATTATAGGGTTGAATGCTTTTTGCTATTCACAAAATAAAACCAAAGCAGTAATGCAAATATCTGATTTAACACAGCACAGCAAAATCAGTTGCACCATTCAATTCTGCTCGTCCAGACGGGGAGAATTCAATCACATTTTTTCGATGTGACGTTTCTTATGGGATTTAATGAA
This sequence comes from Petromyzon marinus, assembly GCF_048934315.1. NCBI lineage: Eukaryota > Metazoa > Chordata > Hyperoartia > Petromyzontiformes > Petromyzontidae > Petromyzon > Petromyzon marinus. Next base: position 24,640,783 of record NC_133689.1, read on the forward strand.
CGACAACATTTCGACCCCAACCGAGAGGATTCTGGGATGTTTGTGTTTTTTTTGTAATAACTCTGGAAGGAAACGTCGCAGACCCATCAAGGTGGTACTCGTACTGCTCGCCTCATCGAGTGGAATCCAAAGATATGAGTGGTTAAGCTATGCGATATGAAATGGACGAGCGACCAATAAAACAACATGTATTATGGGGTTGAATGTGTTTTGCTATTCACAAAATAAAACAAAAGCAGTCATGCAAATATCTGCTTTAACACAGCACAGCAAAATCAGTTGCACCATTCAATCCCGCTCGTCCAGACGGGGAGAATTCAATCACATTTATTCGATGCGACGTTTCTTATGGGATTTAATGAGCGACAACATTTTGACCCCAAACCGAGAGGATTCTGGGATGTTTGTGGTTTTTTTGTAATAACTCTGGAAGGAAACGTCGCAGACCCATCAAGGTGGTACTAGTACTGCTCGCCTCATCGAGAGGAATCCAAAGATATGAGTGCTTAAGCTATGGGATATGAAATGGACGAGCGACCAATAAAACAACTTTTATTATGGGGTTGAATGCTTTTTGCTATTCACAAAATAAAACCAAAGCAGTAATGCAAATATCTGATTTAACACAGCACAGCAAAATCAGTTGCACCATTCAATTCTGCTCGTCCAGACGGGGAGAATTCAATCACATTTTTTCGATGCGACGTTTCTTATGGGATTTAATGAACGACAACATTTTGACCCCAACCGAGAGGATTCTGGGATGTTTGTGTTTTTTTTGTAATAACTCTGGAAGGAAACGTCGCAGACCCATCAAGGTGATACTCGTACTGCTCGCCTCATCGAGTGGAATCCAAAGATATGAGTGGTTAAGCTATGCGATATGAAATGGACGAGCGACCAATAAAACAACATGTATTATGGGGTTGAATGTGTTTTGCTATTCACAAAATAAAACAAAAGCAGTCATGCAAATATCTGCTTTAACACAGCACAGCAAAATCAGTTGCACCATTCAATCCCGCTCGTCCAGACGGGGAGAATTCAATCACATTTATTCGATGCGACGTTTCTTATGGGATTTAATGAGCGACAACATTTTGACCCCAAACCGAGAGGATTCTGGGATGTTTGTGGTTTTTTTGTAATAACTCTGGAAGGAAACGTCGCAGACCCATCAAGGTGGTACTCGTACTGCTCGCCTCATCGAGAGGAATCCAAAGATATGAGTGCTTAAGCTATGGGATATGAAATGGACGAGCGACCAATAAAACAACTTTTATTATGGGGTTGAATGCTTTTTGCTATTCACAAAATAAAACAAATGCATTCATGCAAATATCTGTTTTAACACAGCACAGCAAAAATCAGTTACACCGTTCAATTCCGCTCGTCCAGACGGGGAGAATTCAATCACATTTTTTCGATGTGACGTTTCTTATGGGATTTAATGAACGACAACATTTTGACCCCAACCGAGAGGATTCTGGGATGTTTGTGGTGTTTTTGTAATAACTCTGGAAGGAAACGTCGCAGACCCATCAAGGTGGTACTCGTACTGCTCGCCTCATCGAGTGGAATCCAAAGATATGAGTGGTTAAGCTATGCGATATGAAATGGACGAGCGACCAATAAAACAACATGTATTATGGGGTTGAATGTGTTTTGCTATTCACAAAATAAAACAAAAGCAGTCATGCAAATATCTGCTTTAACACAGCACAGCAAAATCAGTTGCACCATTCAATCCCGCTCGTCCAGACGGGGAGAATTCAATCACATTTATTCGATGCGACGTTTCTTATGGGATTTAATGAGCGACAACATTTTGACCCCAAACCGAGAGGATTCTGGGATGTTTGTGGTTTTTTTGTAATAACTCTGGAAGGAAACGTCGCAGACCCATCAAGGTGGTACTCGTACTGCTCGCCTCATCGAGAGGAATCCAAAGATATGAGTGCTTAAGCTATGGGATATGAAATGGACGAGCGACCAATAAAACAACTTTTATTATGGGGTTGAATGCTTTTTGCTATTCACAAAATAAAACAAATGCAGTCATGCAAATATCTGTTTTAACACAGCACAGCAAAAATCAGTTACACCATTCAATTCCGCTCGTCCAGACGGGGAGAATTCAATCACATTTATTCGATGCGACGTTTCTTATGGGATTGAATGAGCGACAACATTTTGACCCCAAACCGAGAGGATTCTGGGATGTTTGTGGTGTTTTTGTAATAACTCTGGAAGGAAACGTCGCAGACCCATCAAGGTGGTACTCGTACTGCTCGCCTCATCGAGAGGAATCCAAAGATATGAGTGGTTAAGCTATGGGATATGAAATGGACGAGCGACCAATAAAACAACATTTATTATGGGGTTGAATGCTTTTTGCTATTCACAAAATAAAACAAATGCAGTCATGCAAATATCTGTTTTAACACAGCACAGCAAAAATCAGTTACACCATTCAATTCCGCTCGTCCAGACGGGGAGAATTCAATCACATTTATTCGATGCGACGTTTCTTATGGGATTGAATGAGCGACAACATTTTGACCCCAAACCGAGAGGATTCTGGGATGTTTGTGGTGTTTTTGTAATAACTCTGGAAGGAAACGTCGCAGACCCATCAAGGTGGTACTCGTACTGCTCGCCTCATCGAGAGGAATCCAAAGATATGAGTGGTTAAGCTATGGGATATGAAATGGACGAGCGACCAATAAAACAACATTTATTATGGGGTTGAATGCTTTTTGCTATTCACAAAATAAAACAAATGCAGTCATGCAAATATCTGTTTTAACACAGCACAGCAAAAATCAGTTACACCATTCAATTCCGCTCGTCCAGACGGGGAGAATTCAATCACATTTATTCGATGCGACGTTTCTTATGGGATTGAATGAGCGACAACATTTTGACCCCAAACCGAGAGGATTCTGGGATGTTTGTGGTGTTTTTGTAATAACTCTGGAAGGAAACGTCGCAGACCCATCAAGGTGGTACTCGTACTGCTCGCCTCATCGAGTGGAATCCAAAGATATGAGTGCTTAAGCTATGGGATATGAAATGGACGAGCGACCAATAAAACAACATGTATTATGGGGTTGAATGCTTTTTGCTATTCACAAAATAAAACCAAAGCAGTAATGCAAATATCTGATTTAACACAGCACAGCAAAATCAGTTGCACCATTCAATTCTGCTCGTCCAGACGGGGAGAATTCAATCACATTTTTTCGATGCGACGTTTCTTATGGGATTGAATGAGCGACAACATTTTGACCCCAAACCGAGAAGATTCTGGGATGTTTGTGGTTTTTTTGTAATAACTCTGGAAGGAAACGTCGCAGACCCATCAAGGTGGTACTCGTACTGCTCGCCTCATCGAGAGGAATCCAAAGATATGAGTGGTTAAGCTATGGGATATGAAATGGACGAGCGACCAATAAAACAACTTTTATTATGGGGTTGAATGCTTTTTGCTATTCACAAAATAAAACAAATGCATTCATGCAAATATCTGTTTTAACACAGCACAGCAAAAATCAGTTACACCGTTCAATTCCGCTCGTCCAGACGGGGAGAATTCAATCACATTTATTCGATGCGACGTTTCTTATGGGATTTAATGAGCGACAACATTTTGACCCCAAACCGAGAGGATTCTGGGATGTTTGTGGTGTTTTTGTAATAACTCTGGAAGGAAACGTCGCAGACCCATCAAGATGGTACTCGTACTGCTCGCCTCATCGAGCGGAATCCAAAGATATGAGAGCATAAGCTATGGGATATGAAATGGACGAGCGACCAATAAAACAACATGTTTTATGGGGTTGAATGCTTTTTGCTATTCACAAAATAAAACCAAAGCAGTAATGCAAATATCTGATTTAACACAGCACAGCAAAATCAGTTGCACCATTCAATTCTGCTCGTCCAGACGGGGAGAATTCAATCACATTTTTTCGATGCGACGTTTCTTATGGGATTGAATGAGCGACAACATTTTGACCCCAAACCGAGAGGATTCTGGGATGTTTGTGGTTTTTTGGTAACAACTCTGGAAGGAAACGTCGCAGACCCATCAAGGTGGTACTCGTACTGCTCGCCTCATCGAGTGGAATCCAAAGATATGAGTGGTTAAGCTATGCGATATGAAATGGACGAGCGACCAATAAAACAACATGTATTATGGGGTTGAATGCGTTTTGCTATTCACAAAATAAAACAAAAGCAGTCATGCAAATATCTGTTTTAACACAGCACAGCAAAATCAGTTGCACCATTCAATCCCGCTCGTCCAGACGGGGAGAATTCAATCACATTTATTCGATGCGACGTTTCTTATGGGATTTAATGAGCGACAACATTTTGACCCCAAACCGGGAGGATTCTGGGATGTTTGTGGTTTTTTTGTAATAACTCTGGAAGGAAACGTCGCAGACCCATCAAGGTGGTACTCGTACTGCTCGCCTCATCGAGTGGAATCCAAAGATATGAGTGCTTAAGCTATGGGATATGAAATGGACGAGCGACCAATAAAACAACATGTATTATGGGGTTGAATGCTTTTTGCTATTCACAAAATAAAACCAAAGCAGTAATGCAAATATCTGATTTAACACAGCACAGCAAAATCAGTTGCACCATTCAATTCTGCTCGTCCAGACGGGGAGAATTCAATCACATTTTTTCGATGCGACGTTTCTTATGGGATTGAATGAGCGACAACATTTTGACCCCAAACCGAGAGGATTCTGGGATGTTTGTGGTTTTTTGGTAACAACTCTGGAAGGAAACGTCGCAGACCCATCAAGGTGGTACTCGTACTGCTCGCCTCATCGAGTGGAATCCAAAGATATGAGTGGTTAAGCTATGCGATATGAAATGGACGAGCGACCAATAAAACAACATGTATTATGGGGTTGAATGCGTTTTGCTATTCACAAAATAAAACAAAAGCAGTCATGCAAATATCTGTTTTAACACAGCACAGCAAAATCAGTTGCACCATTCAATCCCGCTCGTCCAGACGGGGAGAATTCAATCACATTTATTCGATGCGACGTTTCTTATGGGATTTAATGAGCGACAACATTTTGACCCCAAACCGGGAGGATTCTGGGGTGTTTGTGTTTTTTTTGTAATAACTCTGGAAGGAAACGTCGCAGACCCATCAAGGTGGTACTCGTACTGCTCGCCTCATCGAGTGGAATCCAAAGATATGAGTGCTTAAGCTATGGGATATGAAATGGACGAGCGACCAATAAAACAACATGTATTATGGGTTTGAATGCTTTTTGCTATTCACAAAATAAAACCAAAGCAGTAATGCAAATATCTGATTTAACACAGCACAGCAAAATCAGTTGCACCATTCAATTCTGCTCGTCCAGACGGGGAGAATTCAATCACATTTTTTCGATGCGACGTTTCTTATGGGATTGAATGAGCGACAACATTTTGACCCCAAACCGAGAGGATTCTGGGATGTTTGTGGTTTTTTGGTAACAACTCTGGAAGGAAACGTCGCAGACCCATCAAGGTGGTACTCGTACTGCTCGCCTCATCGAGTGGAATCCAAAGATATGAGTGGTTAAGCTATGCGATATGAAATGGACGAGCGACCAATAAAACAACATGTATTATGGGGTTGAATGCGTTTTGCTATTCACAAAATAAAACAAAAGCAGTCATGCAAATATCTGTTTTAACACAGCACAGCAAAATCAGTTGCACCATTCAATCCCGCTCGTCCAGACGGGGAGAATTCAATCACATTTATTCGATGCGACGTTTCTTATGGGATTTAATGAGCGACAACATTTTGACCCCAAACCGGGAGGATTCTGGGATGTTTGTGGTTTTTTTGTAATAACTCTGGAAGGAAACGTCGCAGACCCATCAAGGTGGTACTCGTACTGCTCGCCTCATCGAGTGGAATCCAAAGATATGAGTGCTTAAGCTATGGGATATGAAATGGACGAGCGACCAATAAAACAACATGTATTATAGGGTTGAATGCTTTTTGCTATTCACAAAATAAAACCAAAGCAGTAATGCAAATATCTGATTTAACACAGCACAGCAAAATCAGTTGCACCATTCAATTCTGCTCGTCCAGACGGGGAGAATTCAATCACATTTTTTCGATGTGACGTTTCTTATGGGATTTAATGAACGACAACATTTCGACCCCAACCGAGAGGATTCTGGGATGTTTGTGTTTTTTTTGTAATAACTCTGGAAGGAAACGTCGCAGACCCATCAAGGTGGTACTCGTACTGCTCGCCTCATCGAGTGGAATCCAAAGATATGAGTGGTTAAGCTATGCGATATGAAATGGACGAGCGACCAATAAAACAACATGTATTATGGGGTTGAATGTGTTTTGCTATTCACAAAATAAAACAAAAGCAGTCATGCAAATATCTGCTTTAACACAGCACAGCAAAATCAGTTGCACCATTCAATCCCGCTCGTCCAGACGGGGAGAATTCAATCACATTTATTCGATGCGACGTTTCTTATGGGATTTAATGAGCGACAACATTTTGACCCCAAACCGAGAGGATTCTGGGATGTTTGTGGTTTTTTTGTAATAACTCTGGAAGGAAACGTCGCAGACCCATCAAGGTGGTACTAGTACTGCTCGCCTCATCGAGAGGAATCCAAAGATATGAGTGCTTAAGCTATGGGATATGAAATGGACGAGCGACCAATAAAACAACTTTTATTATGGGGTTGAATGCTTTTTGCTATTCACAAAATAAAACCAAAGCAGTAATGCAAATATCTGATTTAACACAGCACAGCAAAATCAGTTGCACCATTCAATTCTGCTCGTCCAGACGGGGAGAATTCAATCACATTTTTTCGATGCGACGTTTCTTATGGGATTTAATGAACGACAACATTTTGACCCCAACCGAGAGGATTCTGGGATGTTTGTGTTTTTTTTGTAATAACTCTGGAAGGAAACGTCGCAGACCCATCAAGGTGATACTCGTACTGCTCGCCTCATCGAGTGGAATCCAAAGATATGAGTGGTTAAGCTATGCGATATGAAATGGACGAGCGACCAATAAAACAACATGTATTATGGGGTTGAATGTGTTTTGCTATTCACAAAATAAAACAAAAGCAGTCATGCAAATATCTGCTTTAACACAGCACAGCAAAATCAGTTGCACCATTCAATCCCGCTCGTCCAGACGGGGAGAATTCAATCACATTTATTCGATGCGACGTTTCTTATGGGATTTAATGAGCGACAACATTTTGACCCCAAACCGAGAGGATTCTGGGATGTTTGTGGTTTTTTTGTAATAACTCTGGAAGGAAACGTCGCAGACCCATCAAGGTGGTACTCGTACTGCTCGCCTCATCGAGAGGAATCCAAAGATATGAGTGCTTAAGCTATGGGATATGAAATGGACGAGCGACCAATAAAACAACTTTTATTATGGGGTTGAATGCTTTTTGCTATTCACAAAATAAAACAAATGCAGTCATGCAAATATCTGTTTTAACACAGCACAGCAAAAATCAGTTACACCATTCAATTCCGCTCGTCCAGACGGGGAGAATTCAATCACATTTATTCGATGCGACGTTTCTTATGGGATTGAATGAGCGACAACATTTTGACCCCAAACCGAGAGGATTCTGGGATGTTTGTGGTGTTTTTGTAATAACTCTGGAAGGAAACGTCGCAGACCCATCAAGGTGGTACTCGTACTGCTCGCCTCATCGAGAGGAATCCAAAGATATGAGTGGTTAAGCTATGGGATATGAAATGGACGAGCGACCAATAAAACAACTTTTATTATGGGGTTGAATGCTTTTTGCTATTCACAAAATAAAACAAATGCATTCATGCAAATATCTGTTTTAACACAGCACAGCAAAAATCAGTTACACCGTTCAATTCCGCTCGTCCAGACGGGGAGAATTCAATCACATTTTTTCGATGTGACGTTTCTTATGGGATTTAATGAACGACAACATTTTGACCCCAACCGAGAGGATTCTGGGATGTTTGTGGTGTTTTTGTAATAACTCTGGAAGGAAACGTCGCAGACCCATCAAGGTGGTACTCGTACTGCTCGCCTCATCGAGTGGAATCCAAAGATATGAGTGGTTAAGCTATGCGATATGAAATGGACGAGCGACCAATAAAACAACATGTATTATGGGGTTGAATGTGTTTTGCTATTCACAAAATAAAACAAAAGCAGTCATGCAAATATCTGCTTTAACACAGCACAGCAAAATCAGTTGCACCATTCAATCCCGCTCGTCCAGACGGGGAGAATTCAATCACATTTATTCGATGCGACGTTTCTTATGGGATTTAATGAGCGACAACATTTTGACCCCAAACCGAGAGGATTCTGGGATGTTTGTGGTTTTTTTGTAATAACTCTGGAAGGAAACGTCGCAGACCCATCAAGGTGGTACTCGTACTGCTCGCCTCATCGAGAGGAATCCAAAGATATGAGTGCTTAAGCTATGGGATATGAAATGGACGAGCGACCAATAAAACAACTTTTATTATGGGGTTGAATGCTTTTTGCTATTCACAAAATAAAACAAATGCAGTCATGCAAATATCTGTTTTAACACAGCACAGCAAAAATCAGTTACACCATTCAATTCCGCTCGTCCAGACGGGGAGAATTCAATCACATTTATTCGATGCGACGTTTCTTATGGGATTGAATGAGCGACAACATTTTGACCCCAAACCGAGAGGATTCTGGGATGTTTGTGGTGTTTTTGTAATAACTCTGGAAGGAAACGTCGCAGACCCATCAAGATGGTACTCGTACTGCTCGCCTCATCGAGAGGAATCCAAAGATATGAGTGGTTAAGCTATGGGATATGAAATGGACGAGCGACCAATAAAACAACTTTTATTATGGGGTTGAATGCTTTTTGCTATTCACAAAATAAAACAAATGCAGTCATGCAAATATCTGTTTTAACACAGCACAGCAAAAATCAGTTACACCATTCAATTCCGCTCGTCCAGACGGGGAGAATTCAATCACATTTATTCGATGCGACGTTTCTTATGGGATTGAATGAGCGACAACATTTTGACCCCAAACCGAGAGGATTCTGGGATGTTTGTGGTGTTTTTGTAATAACTCTGGAAGGAAACGTCGCAGACCCATCAAGGTGGTACTCGTACTGCTCGCCTCATCGAGAGGAATCCAAAGATATGAGTGGTTAAGCTATGGGATATGAAATGGACGAGCGACCAATAAAACAACATTTATTATGGGGTTGAATGCTTTTTGCTATTCACAAAATAAAACAAATGCATTCATGCAAATATCTGTTTTAACACAGCACAGCAAAAATCAGTTACACCGTTCAATTCCGCTCGTCCAGACGGGGAGAATTCAATCACATTTTTTCGATGCGACGTTTCTTATGGGATTTAATGAACGACAACATTTTGACCCCAACCGAGAGGATTCTGGGATGTTTGTGGTGTTTTTGTAATAACTCTGGAAGGAAACGTCGCAGACCCATCAAGGTGGTACTCGTACTGCTCGCCTCATCGAGTGGAATCCAAAGATATGAGTGGTTAAGCTATGCGATATGAAATGGACGAGCGTCCAATAAAACAACATGTATTATGGGGTTGAATGTGTTTTGCTATTCACAAAATAAAACAAAAGCAGTCATGCAAATATCTGCTTTAACACAGCACAGCAAAATCAGTTGCACCATTCAATCCCGCTCGTCCAGACGGGGAGAATTCAATCACATTTATTCGATGCGACGTTTCTTATGGGATTTAATGAGCGACAACATTTTGACCCCAAACCGAGAGGATTCTGGGATGTTTGTGGTTTTTTTGTAATAACTCTGGAAGGAAACGTCGCAGACCCATCAAGGTGGTACTCGTACTGCTCGCCTCATCGAGAGGAATCCAAGGATATGAGTGCTTAAGCTATGGGATATGAAATGGACGAGCGACCAATAAAACAACTTTTATTATGGGGTTGAATGCTTTTTGCTATTCACAAAATAAAACAAATGCAGTCATGCAAATATCTGTTTTAACACAGCACAGCAAAAATCAGTTACACCATTCAATTCCGCTCGTCCAGACGGGGAGAATTCAATCACATTTATTCGATGCGACGTTTCTTATGGGATTGAATGAGCGACAACATTTTGACCCCAAACCGAGAGGATTCTGGGATGTTTGTGGTGTTTTTGTAATAACTCTGGAAGGAAACGTCGCAGACCCATCAAGGTGGTACTCGTACTGCTCGCCTCATCGAGAGGAATCCAAAGATATGAGTGGTTAAGCTATGGGATATGAAATGGACGAGCGACCAATAAAACAACTTTTATTATGGGGTTGAATGCTTTTTGCTATTCACAAAATAAAACAAATGCATTCATGCAAATATCTGTTTTAACACAGCACAGCAAAAATCAGTTACACCGTTCAATTCCGCTCGTCCAGACGGGGAGAATTCAATCACATTTATTCGATGCGACGTTTCTTATGGGATTTAATGAGCGACAACATTTTGACCCCAAACCGAGAGGATTCTGGGATGTTTGTGGTGTTTTTGTAATAACTCTGGAAGGAAACGTCGCAGACCCATCAAGGTGGTACTCGTACTGCTCGCCTCATCGAGCGGAATCCAAAGATATGAGTGCATAAGCTATGGGATATGAAATGGACGAGCGACCAATAAAACAACATGTTTTATGGGGTTGAATGCTTTTTGCTATTCACAAAATAAAACCAAAGCAGTAATGCAAATATCTGATTTAACACAGCACAGCAAAATCAGTTGCACCATTCAATTCTGCTCGTCCAGACGGGGAGAATTCAATCACATTTTTCCGATGCGACGTTTCTTATGGGATTGAATGAGCGACAACATTTTGACCCCAAACCGAGAGGATTCTGGGATGTTTGTGGTTTTTTGGTAACAACTCTGGAAGGAAACGTCGCAGACCCATCAAGGTGGTACTCGTACTGCTCGCCTCATCGAGTGGAATCCAAAGATATGAGTGGTTAAGCTATGCGATATGAAATGGACGAGCGACCAATAAAACAACATGTATTATGGGGTTGAATGCGTTTTGCTATTCACAAAATAAAACAAAAGCAGTCATGCAAATATCTGTTTTAACACAGCACAGCAAAATCAGTTGCACCATTCAATCCCGCTCGTCCAGACGGGGAGAATTCAATCACATTTATTCGATGCGACGTTTCTTATGGGATTTAATGAGCGACAACATTTTGACCCCAAACCGGGAGGATTCTGGGATGTTTGTGGTTTTTTTGTAATAACTCTGGAAGGAAACGTCGCAGACCCACCAAGGTGGTACTCGTACTGCTCGCCTCATCGAGTGGAATCCAAAGATATGAGTGCTTAAGCTATGGGATATGAAATGGACGAGCGACCAATAAAACAACATGTATTATGGGGTTGAATGCTTTTTGCTATTCACAAAATAAAACCAACGCAGTAATGCAAATATCTGATTTAACACAGCACAGCAAAATCAGTTGCACCATTCAATTCTGCTCGTCCAGACGGGGAGAATTCAATCACATTTTTTCGATGCGACGTTTCTTATGGGATTTAATGAACGACAACCTTTTGACCCCAACCGAGAGGATTCTGGGATGTTTGTGTTTTTTTTGTAATAACTCTGGAAGGAAACGTCGCAGACCCATCAAGGTGGTACTCATACTGCTCGCCTCATCGAGTGGAATCCAAAGATATGAGTGGTTAAGCTATGCGATATGAAATGGACGAGCGACCAATAAAACAACATGTATTATGGGGTTGAATGCGTTTTGCTATTCACAAAATAAAACAAAAGCAGTCATGCAAATATCTGTTTTAACACAGCACAGCAAAATCAGTTGCACCATTCAATCCCGCTCGTCCAGACGGGGAGAATTCAATCACATTTATTCGATGCGACGTTTCTTATGGGATTTAATGAGCGACAACATTTTGACCCCAAACCGGGAGGATTCTGGGATGTTTGTGGTTTTTTTGTAATAACTCTGGAAGGAAACGTCGCAGACCCATCAAGGTGGTACTCGTACTGCTCGCCTCATCGAGTGGAATCCAAAGATATGAGTGCTTAAGCTATGGGATATGAAATGGACGAGCGACCAATAAAACAACATGTATTATGGGGTTGAATGCTTTTTGCTATTCACAAAATAAAACCAACGCAGTAATGCAAATATCTGATTTAACACAGCACAGCAAAATCAGTTGCACCATTCAATTCTGCTCGTCCAGACGGGGAGAATTCAATCACATTTTTTCGATGCGACGTTTCTTATGGGATTGAATGAGCGACAACATTTTGACCCCAAACCGAGAGGATTCTGGGATGTTTGTGGTTTTTTGGTAACAACTCTGGAAGGAAACGTCGCAGACCCATCAAGGTGGTACTCGTACTGCTCGCCTCATCGAGTGGAATCCAAAGATATGAGTGGTTAAGCTATGCGATATGAAATGGACGAGCGACCAATAAAACAACATGTATTATGGGGTTGAATGCGTTTTGCTATTCACAAAATAAAACAAAAGCAGTCATGCAAATATCTGTTTTAACACAGCACAGCAAAATCAGTTGCACCATTCAATCCCGCTCGTCCAGACGGGGAGAATTCAATCACATTTATTCGATGCGACGTTTCTTATGGGATTAAATGAGCGACAACATTTTGACCCCAAACCGGGAGGATTCTGGGATGTTTGTGGTTTTTTTGTAATAACTCTGGAAGGAAACGTCGCAGACCCATCAAGGTGGTACTCGTACTGCTCGCCTCATCGAGTGGAATCCAAAGATATGAGTGCTTAAGCTATGGGTTATGAAATGGACGAGCGACCAATAAAACAACATGTATTATGGGGTTGAATGCTTTTTGCTATTCACAAAATAAAACCAAAGCAGTAATGCAAATATCTGATTTAACACAGCACAGCAAAATCAGTTGCACCATTCAATTCTGCTCGTCCAGACGGGGAGAATTCAATCACATTTTTTCGATGCGACGTTTCTTATGGGATTTAATGAACGACAACATTTTGACCCCAACCGAGAGGATTCTGGGTTGTTTGTGTTTTTTTTTGTAATAACTCTGGAAGGAAACGTCGCAGACCCATCAAGGTGGTACTCGTACTGCTCGCCTCATCGAGTGGAATCCAAAGATATGAGTGGTTAAGCTATGCGATATGAAATGGACGAGCGACCAATAAAACAACATGTATTATGGGGTTGAATGTGTTTTGCTATTCACAAAATAAAACAAAAGCAGTCATGCAAATATCTGCTTTAACACAGCACAGCAAAATCAGTTGCACCATTCAATCCCGCTCGTCCAGACGGGGAGAATTCAATCACATTTATTCGATGCGACGTTTCTTATGGGATTTAATGAGCGACAACATTTTGACCCCAAACCGAGAGGATTCTGGGATGTTTGTGGTTTTTTTGTAATAACTCTGGAAGGAAACGTCGCAGACCCATCAAGGTGGTACTCGTACTGCTCGCCTCATCGAGTGGAATCCAAAGATATGAGTGGTTAAGCTATGCGATATGAAATGGACGAGCGTCCAATAAAACAACATGTATTATGGGGTTGAATGTGTTTTGCTATTCACAAAATAAAACAAAAGCAGTCATGCAAATATCTGCTTTAACACAGCACAGCAAAATCAGTTGCACCATTCAATCCCGCTCGTCCAGACAGGGAGAATTCAATCACATTTATTCGATGCGACGTTTCTTATGGGATTTAATGAGCGACAACATTTTGACCCCAAACCGAGAGGATTCTGGGATGTTTGTGGTTTTTTTGTAATAACTCTGGAAGGAAACGTCGCAGACCCATCAAGGTGGTACTCGTACTGCTCGCCTCATCGAGAGGAATCCAAAGATATGAGTGCTTAAGCTATGGGATATGAAATGGACGAGCGACCAATAAAACAACTTTTATTATGGGGTTGAATGCTTTTTGCTATTCACAAAATAAAACAAATGCAGTCATGCAAATATCTGTTTTAACACAGCACAGCAAAAATCAGTTACACCATTCAATTCCGCTCGTCCAGACGGGGAGAATTCAATCACATTTATTCGATGCGACGTTTCTTATGGGATTGAATGAGCGACAACATTTTGACCCCAAACCGAGAGGATTCTGGGATGTTTGTGGTGTTTTTGTAATAACTCTGGAAGGAAACGTCGCAGACCCATCAAGGTGGTACTCGTACTGCTCGCCTCATCGAGAGGAATCCAAAGATATGAGTGGTTAAGCTATGGGATATGAAATGGACGAGCGACCAATAAAACAACTTTTATTATGGGGTTGAATGCTTTTTGCTATTCACAAAATAAAACAAATGCATTCATGCAAATATCTGTTTTAACACAGCACAGCAAAAATCAGTTACACCGTTCAATTCCGCTCGTCCAGACGGGGAGAATTCAATCACATTTATTCGATGCGACGTTTCTTATGGGATTGAATGAGCGACAACATTTTGACCCCAAACCGAGAGGATTCTGGGATGTTTGTGGTGTTTTTGTAATAACTCTGGAAGGAAACGTCGCAGACCCATCAAGGTGGTACTCGTACTGCTCGCCTCATCGAGAGGAATCCAAAGATATGAGTGGTTAAGCTATGGGATATGAAATGGACGAGCGACCAATAAAACAACTTTTATTATGGGGTTGAATGCTTTTTGCTATTCACAAAATAAAACAAATGCATTCATGCAAATATCTGTTTTAACACAGCACAGCAAAAATCAGTTACACCGTTCAATTCCGCTCGTCCAGACGGGGAGAATTCAATCACATTTATTCGATGCGACGTTTCTTATGGGATTTAATGAGCGACAACATTTTGACCCCAAACCGAGAGGATTCTGGGATGTTTGTGGTGTTTTTGTAATAACTCTGGAAGGAAACGTCGCAGACCCATCAAGGTGGTACTCGTACTGCTCGCCTCATCGAGCGGAATCCAAAGATATGAGTGCATAAGCTATGGGATATGAAATGGACGAGCGACCAATAAAACAACATGTTTTATGGGGTTGAATGCTTTTTGCTATTCACAAAATAAAACCAAAGCAGTAATGCAAATATCTGATTTAACACAGCACAGCAAAATCAGTTGCACCATTCAATTCTGCTCGTCCAGACGGGGAGAATTCAATCACATTTTTCCGATGCGACGTTTCTTATGGGATTGAATGAGCGACAACATTTTGACCCCAAACCGAGAGGATTCTGGGATGTTTGTGGTTTTTTGGTAACAACTCTGGAAGGAAACGTCGCAGACCCATCAAGGTGGTACTCGTACTGCTCGCCTCATCGAGGGGAATCCAAAGATATGAGTGGTTAAGCTATGCGATATGAAATGGACGAGCGACCAATAAAACAACATGTATTATGGGGTTGAATGCGTTTTGCTATTCACAAAATAAAACAAAAGCAGTCATGCAAATATCTGTTTTAACACAGCACAGCAAAATCAGTTGCACCATTCAATCCCGCTCGTCCAGACGGGGAGAATTCAATCACATTTATTCGATGCGACGTTTCTTATGGGATTTAATGAGCGACAACATTTTGACCCCAAACCGGGAGGATTCTGGGATGTTTGTGGTTTTTTTGTAATAACTCTGGAAGGAAACATCGCAGACCCATCAAGGTGGTACTCGTACTGCTCGCCTCATCGAGTGGAATCCAAAGATATGAGTGCTTAAGCTATGGGATATGAAATGGACGAGCGACCAATAAAACAACATGTATTATGGGGTTGAATGCTTTTTGCTATTCACAAAATAAAACCAAAGCAGTAATGCAAATATCTGATTTAACACAGCACAGCAAAATCAGTTGCACCATTCAATTCTGCTCGTCCAGACGGGGAGAATTCAATCACATTTTATCGATGCGACGTTTCTTATGGGATTTAATGAGCGACAACATTTTGACCCCAAACCGGGAGGATTCTGGGATGTTTGTGGTTTTTTTGTAATAACTCTGGAAGGAAACGTCGCAGACCCATCAAGGTGGTACTCGTACTGCTCGCCTCATCGAGTGGAATCCAAAGATATGAGTGCTTAAGCTATGGGATATGAAATGGACGAGCGACCAATAAAACAACATGTATTATGGGGTTGAATGCTTTTTGCTATTCACAAAATAAAACCAAAGCAGTAATGCAAATATCTGATTTAACACAGCACAGCAAAATCAGTTGCACCATTCAATTCTGCTCGTCCAGACGGGGAGAATTCAATCACATTTTTTCGATGCGACGTTTCTTATGGGATTTAATGAACGACAACATTTTGACCCCAACCGAGAGGATTCTGGGATGTTTGTGTTTTTTTGTAATAACTCTGGAAGGAAACGTCGCAGACCCATCAAGGTGGTACTCGTACTGCTCGCCTCATCGAGTGGAATCCAAAGATATGAGTGCTTAAGCTATGGGATATGAAATGGACGAGCGACCAATAAAACAACATGTATTATGGGGTTGAATGCTTTTTGCTATTCACAAAATAAAACCAAAGCAGTAATGCAAATATCTGATTTAACACAGCACAGCAAAATCAGTTGCACCATTCAATTCTGCTCGTCCAGACGGGGAGAATTCAATCACATTTTTTCGATGCGACGTTTCTTATGGGATTGAATGAGCGACAACATTTTGACCCCAAACCGAGAGGATTCTGGGATGTTTGTGTTTTTTTGGTAACAACTCTGGAAGGAAACGTCGCAGACCCATCAAGGTGGTACTCGTACTGCTCGCCTCATCGAGTGGAATCCAAAGATATGAGTGGTTAAGCTATGCGATATGAAATGGACGAGCGACCAATAAAACAACATGTATTATGGGGTTGAATGCGTTTTGCTATTCACAAAATAAAACAAAAGCAGTCATGCAAATATCTGTTTTAACACAGCACAGCAAAATCAGTTGCACCATTCAATCCCGCTCGTCCAGACGGGGAGAATTCAATCACATTTATTCGATGCGACGTTTCTTATGGGATTAAATGAGCGACAACATTTTGACCCCAAACCGGGAGGATTCTGGGATGTTTGTGGTTTTTTTGTAATAACTCTGGAAGGAAACGTCGCAGACCCATCAAGGTGGTACTCGTACTGCTCGCCTCATCGAGTGGAATCCAAAGATATGAGTGCTTAAGCTATGGGTTATGAAATGGACGAGCGACCAATAAAACAACATGTATTATGGGGTTGAATGCTTTTTGCTATTCACAAAATAAAACCAAAGCAGTAATGCAAATATCTGATTTAACACAGCACAGCAAAATCAGTTGCACCATTCAATTCTGCTCGTCCAGACGGGGAGAATTCAATCACATTTTTTCGATGCGACGTTTCTTATGGGATTTAATGAACGACAACATTTTGACCCCAACCGAGAGGATTCTGGGATGTTTGTGTTTTTTTTGTAATAACTCTGGAAGGAAACGTCGCAGACCCATCAAGGTGGTACTCGTACTGCTCGCCTCATCGAGTGGAATCCAAAGATATGAGTGGTTAAGCTATGCGATATGAAATGGACGAGCGACCAATAAAACAACATGTATTATGGGGTTGAATGTGTTTTGCTATTCACAAAATAAAACAAAAGCAGTCATGCAAATATCTGCTTTAACACAGCACAGCAAAATCAGTTGCACCATTCAATCCCGCTCGTCCAGACGGGGAGAATTCAATCACATTTATTCGATGCGACGTTTCTTATGGGATTTAATGAGCGACAACATTTTGACCCCAAACCGAGAGGATTCTGGGATGTTTGTGGTTTTTTTGTAATAACTCTGGAAGGAAACGTCGCAGACCCATCAAGGTGGTACTCGTACTGCTCGCCTCATCGAGAGGAATCCAAAGATATGAGTGCTTAAGCTATGGGATATGAAATGGACGAGCGACCAATAAAACAACTTTTATTATGGGGTTGAATGCTTTTTGCTATTCACAAAATAAAACAAATGCAGTCATGCAAATATCTGTTTTAACACAGCACGGCAAAAATCAGTTACACCATTCAATTCCGCTCGTCCAGACGGGGAGAATTCAATCACATTTATTCGATGCGACGTTTCTTATGGGATTTAATGAGCGACAACATTTTGACCCCAAACCGAGAGGATTCTGGGATGTTTGTGGTTTTTTTGTAATAACTCTGGAAGGAAACGTCGCAGACCCATCAAGGTGGTACTCGTACTGCTCGCCTCATCGAGAGGAATCCAAAGATATGAGTGCTTAAGCTATGGGATATGAAATGGACGAGCGACCAATAAAACAACATGTATTATGGTGTTGAATGCTTTTTGCTATTCACAAAATAAAACCAAAGCAGTAATGCAAATATCTGATTTAACACAGCACAGCAAAATCAGTTGCACCATTCAATTCTGCTCGTCCAGACGGGGAGAATTCAATCACGTTTTTTCGATGCGACGTTTCTTATGGGATTGAATGAGCGACAACATTTTGACCCCAAACCGAGAGGATTTTGGGATGTTTGTGGTTTTTTGGTAACAACTCTGGAAGGAAACGTCGCAGACCCATCAAGGTGGTACTCATACTGCTCGCCTCATCGAGTGGAATCTAAAGATATGAGTGGTTAAGCTATGGGATATGAAATGGACGAGCGACCAATAAAACAACATGTATTATGGGGTTGAATGCATTTTGCTATTCACAAAATAAAACAAAAGCAGTCATGCAAATATCTGTTTTAACACAGCACAGCAAAATCAGTTGCACCATTCAATCCCGCTCGTCCAGACGGGGAGAATTCAATCATATTTATTCGATGCGACGTTTCTTATGGGATTTAATGAGCGACAACATTTTGACCCCAAACCGAGAGGATTCTGGGATGTTTGTGGTTTTTTTGTAATAACTCTGGAAGGAAACGTCGCAGACCCATCAAGGTGGTACTCGTGCTGCTCGCCTCATCGAGAGGAATCCAAAGATATGAGTGCTTAAGCTATGGGATATGAAATGGACGAGCGACCAATAAAACAACATGTATTATGGGGTTGAATGCTTTTTGCTATTCACAAAATAAAACCAAAGCAGTAATGCAAATATCTGATTTAACACAGCACAGCAAAATCAGTTGCACCATTCAATTCTGCTCGTCCAGACGGGGAGAATTCAATCACATTTTTTCGATGCGACGTTTCTTATGGGATTGAATGAGCGACAACATTTTGACCCCAAACCGAGAGGATTCTGGGATGTTTGTGGTTTTTTGGTAACAACTCTGGAAGGAAACGTCGCAGACCCATCAAGGTGGTACTCGTACTGCTCGCCTCATCGAGTGGAATCCAAAGATATGAGTGGTTAAGCTATGCGATATGAAATGGACGAGCGACCAATAAAACAACATGTAATATGGGGTTGAATGCTTTTTGCTATTCACAAAATAAAACAAAAGCAGTCATGCAAATATCTGTTTTAACACAGCACAGCAAAATCAGTTGCACCATTCAATCCCGCTCGTCCAGACGGGGAGAATTCAATCACATTTATTCGATGCGACGTTTCTTATGGGATTTAATGAGCGACAACATTTTGACCCCAAACCGGGAGGATTCTGGGAAGTTTGTGGTTTTTTGGTAATAACTCTGGAAGGAAACGTCGCAGACCCATCAAGGTGGTACTCGTACTGCTCGCCTCATCGAGAGGAATCCAAAGATATGAGTGGTTAAGCTATGGGATATAAAATGGACGAGCAACCAATCAAACAACATGTTGTTGTATATGTGGGTGTGTGAAAATTGATGAAAAATAATTAAAATTAAATGAAATTCGAAATTTGCATTATTAATCCAAAATTATGTTAATTCGTGTAATTATGCGTATAACTATGCTAATTAGAGAGGTAATAGTATTAATTTATACGAGTGGGTGTAGTTGTGTTCATGATAGCCTTTATGATAATCAGGCCCCGCCTCGTTGACGAGGTGGGGTTATCAATCAGGATAACGCAATCAATCGTGTGCAGTTACGCTAGTGTCAATTCGGCCTCGTTGTCTAACTTCGTATTATTGATCAGCATAATACAATGATTCTCGCTTTAACACTCTCCGAGTGTTCATATTTTAGGTCCCAAGTTCATATCATTCGCTTTAAAGTTTAATGAGTGTGGATTGGTGTCTTTATAGTTTAGGTTCCCATGTTCATATCGTTCGCTTTAGTTTAATGAGTGTGTATTGGTGTGTTTATAGTTTAGGTTCCCGAGTTCCTATCTCGTCGCAGGATACAGATCTTATGCAAAAATTTCAGGAAAGAATCACACGACCACTTCTGTATTAATCAATTTATTTTCTAATTAAACCTTAACTATAATATGTATGTGAACTCTCAATCTCGGAACTTCAACACAGTATCCACACGGTATCAAGACAGTATCATCAACGACTGTACGATTTCACTTTGATAACACATGGACCCCGCATAAAGCGATTGCTGTTAGTGAGAGAGAGAGTCAGGACATACAAATACTATGCTACACAAAAGCTTATACATTATAATATGAACGATCATTATGCTTGAAATGGTCAGCACATTATCACAGGCGATTGATTAACATGCAACGGTATTCATATAAAAAGACAATCAAACAGTTATTATTTCCAAAGGCATAAATGTAACAACAGATCCACCGGACAGACTATAAGATTACCGAAATGGCTTAGTGTGAGGGTATGCGGCGGAACATGTTATCTCACGGGAGATTAATTAATTACTTAATTCGTGAATAAGATTGTATGATCAGAAAATCGGTTTAGCACGATTCCTCCCCGGGAGCGTAGCTCCGTGGCGAAGGTGCCAAGGGTTAATTAGTATTGATGGATCGGTTGGTAACTTATGCGATTAGAAGCACAGTCCAAAACAAAATATTAAAGAGGGAAATTATGAATATACTTATAAACGACGGACTGTTGTCACACGGTTGATGCTTCCACAGTCAGATGGTTCACGGACTTGAGTGTTCGCTTCTGGTTAAGGACCCGTGTAGGTTTGAGTGATATGAATTGTTTTGAATAGTCAGTGTTTGGAATTAATTATTTGTGTTGCCATACGCTGAAGTTGGCATCGCTTGTAGGAGAAGTAGCCTCGCTCCCTTTAGAGCGGTGAGGTGTGTGGGAGTGCATCATACGTATCGCCGCCCTCCTCCACGCAGCAGCTAGCCTCTGTCCACGGGGGAGAGTTGCTTGATCGCTCTCAGTTCTACTCAGTGGACACCTCTCTCCACTGCTGGATGAGCTGCGCGATCACGCTCGTGCTGGTTCGCTGACAGCAGTTTCTCTCCGCTGTTGGATGATCTGCATCGACACGCTCCCTCTCTCTCTCTGTGTGGAGAACTCGAACGTACTCGCTGCTGGTTTGCTGAAAGCAGGTTTCTCTCCGCTGCTGGATGACTCAGGTCGCACGCGCTCGTACTGGTTCTCTAACAGCAGGTTTTTCTCCACTGCTGGATGACTCCAGTCGCACGTACTCTTGCTCTGGTTTGCAGAAGCTCTTGCTTGGTGCATCGGTCGATCTGCAGCTGGACTCAATGTAAATTAAACTTTCAGCAATGCTCTGTCTTTCAGCTCTTGGAAATCGCACTAGGTGACGCCTCACTACCCTGCGAGTCTTGCCAACGTCAGTGGGTAGCGACGGGGCCACTTTGGCTTCTGCTCGCCGCCCCCTGCTCTGCAGCTCGCCGGCTGGCGACCTGTTGCTCTCGTTCCCGATTGGAACTGCTCCTGAACCGACTCGCTGGTCGAACTCCCCGCGTTCCGACCTCCTCCGAGTCGAAGTCCCCGAGTTCCGACCCCCCTGGTCGAACTCTTCCGAGTTGCTCCTCCGAGTCGAACTGTCTCCCGAGAGTCGACCCCCCGGTCGAACTCTGGTGAGCCGACCCCCCCCCCCCCCCCCCCCCCCCGGTCTAACTCTGGTAAGTTGCTCCTCCGAGTTCCTCTTTTTATGCCCAAAAATCCCTTCACTCGGATCCTGCCCACAAGGCGGGGTTTCTTTCGATTTTTGCTGTGTCAGGATTTGTCCGTATGTATCTGCGTCCGTGTGTGTGTCCGTACGTGTGTCAGTGTGTGTCCTTGTGCATCACCCACGGTATATTCCGTTGTCATACTCCTACCATAAAACCCACAAGTAAAACAATCAAATGTTATCAATTGTCTTGAAGGCGCTTCTCTGTCTGGGTGCACAACCTGGAGGGAGGGCTGATATTCCCTCCGACTTTCACCGACGCACAGAGAAATGGTTAAAAAGTTTTAAGTTAACATTTCACTTCATCAGAGTTCCACAGTTATGATTCTGTATTAGTCCAAGGTCTGGGTCAGCTTCCCGTTGTGGTGTTTGACTCGTGTTTCCCCGAGCGTATACACACTCCTACCCCGCGCTGCAGGGATACAAAGACGGCCGGGATCTTCCTTTCTCTCCGACCCTGGGTTTAACATCGCCCTTTGCTTACGTTGCAGTTTTGCTGTGCGCTTGCATTTCTTTTCCTCTCTACTCTTACTTTAACCCGGCTTATTATTTGCGTATGGGTGGATTAGAGCATTCATGTTGACTTAGGAAAACCTGAGTGTTAGGCTTCGGGTCAAGTCGTATAGAAATTATTAAAATATGTATATACATTTCATATTAAATTAATAGACGGGTGATGGTTACATTGACGTAGCTTGTGGCAGGGTTCAATTGAAGTGGGTATGAAGATCAATAACTTTAGCCTACCCTGTCGTTAAATTCCGACTTTAAGTTACTTTAATAGTAATGCAGAACCAATTAGCTTTTTTGACTTAACTAGATCTAGGCTAACGCAACCTCCCAGTGACCCTGGCTTTGTGTTTACGTCAGCCCCTTGCAATCCGCTGCGCTCGGCTCTCTATCTGCTCCCTCTGACCCTGGGAGGGCTCTGAACGTCAAAATCGTGTTAGTGGGTCAAGGTAAATATGACCTCCACATGCCATGCTGAGGCCTGGTTTGGTGTTTTTATTCATTATTAAAATTAAAAGAAACAATAGAAATATGTATCTATATGTATTGAAAAATTACTTGTTAATATTAAGATGGAAAGGGGGGCATATACAACAGGTGTGGCGGGGGGTGGAGGGTGGTGTGGTGGGGTGGAGGGTGGTGAGGCGGGGTGGGGTGGAGGGTGGTGTGGCAGGGTCGGGTGGAGGGTGGTGTGGCGAAGTGGGGTGGAGGGTGGTGTGGCGGGGTGGAGGGTGGTGTGGTGGAGGGTGGTGGGGTGGAGGGTGGAGGGGTGGAGGGTGGTGGGGTGGAGGGGTGGAGGGTGGTGGGGTGGAGGGTGGTGTGGTGGTGGGTGGTGGGGTGGTGGGTGGTGGGGTGGAGGGTGGTGGGGTGGAGGGTGGTGGGGTGGTGGGGTGGTGGGGTGGAGGGTGGTGGGGAGTGGGGCACATCGTAATGGTGTGGGGTGAGGAGGATCGTGTTGGTTGAGGATGAGGAGTATAGTGATGGTGGAGAGTTATGCGGATAGTGATGGTGTTTCAAGTTTCAAGTTTCATTTATTTAGGTATAGCCCTGTGAGCCATGCGGCTCTTAAGTCGGGTGCAACCGCAACCAACAAAATATGAATACAGAACATCCCAAAGCGACGACGCGCAACAGAAACATCCTGGAATAAACCAGGACATATTCCACACACAAAAAAAACGTATTAAAACGCTGTGTGCAAAAATCACAATGTGGTGCAAGCCAACAACAACAACTATAAGACAAATTTTGATTTTGATTGTTTATATATATTTTATTATTTTGTTGTTTCCCTTCAACGTGACTTTACCGAAAGAGCTAAGAATATGAACTATAAGACAATTTAGATTAACCATATGTTTTTAAATCACCAAAAAAAGCTATAAAAAACAATGTAACAACAGTAATCTTAGGAACTGTAATTTTAAATTTAACAATAAACGATATACATAACACTGACGACAAAAACCTGCAGCCATAACTGGCAGCACGACACTCCCAGTGTATGATGTGTGAGTGAGTCAGCAGCAGCGTGAGTGAGTGTATGATGTGCGAGTCACTGTATGATGGTTGAGTCCGTATTAGGTTGAGTGAGTGTATGATGTGTGAGTCAGCGTACGATGTGTTAGTCAGCACATGATGAGTGAGTCAGTGTATGATGTGCGAGTCAGTGTATGATGTGTGAGTGAGTCAGCAGCAGTGTGAGTGTATGATGTGTGAGTCAGCGCACAATGTGTTAGTCAGCGCATGATGAGTGAGTCAGTGTATGATGTGTGAGTGAGTCAGTGGCAGTGTGAGTGAGTGAATAATGTGCTAGTGAGCCAGCACACGATGAGTGAACCTGTGTATGATGAGTGAATGGGTCAGTGGTTGTGCGAGTGTATGATGTGTGAGTGAGTAAGCGCATGATGAGCGAGTCAGTGCATGATGTGTGAGGGAGTCAGTGTATGATGTATGAGAAAGTCAGTGTCGGCTCCCTCTGCTCGCGCGTTGCCCCCCCCCTCCGGCTCCGTCGCCCCCCTCCCCCAGCTCCATCGGCCCTCCCTTGGCTCCGTCGCCCCCCCCTGGCTCCGTCGCCCCCCCCCGGCTCCGTCGCCCCCCCCGGCTCCGTCGCCCCCCCCCCCCGGCTCCTTCGCCCCCCCCCCGGCTCCGTCGCCCCCCCCCGGCTCCGTCGCCCCCCCCGGCTCCGTCGCCCCCCCCCCGGCTCCGTCGCCCCCCCCCCGGCTCCGTCGCCCCCCCCCCGGCTCCGTCGCCCCCCCCCGGCTCCGTCGCCCCCCCCCCGCCCCCGTCGCCCCCCCCCCCGGCCCCCTCGGCTCCATCGGATCCTTCTGTCGGCTCCCTCGGCCCCTCACAAACGGCCCCACCAGCCCCTGCTCGGAGTGCGGCCCGGGAACGCCCCGGGAGCGCACGCGCGCCTCAGGCGGCCATCTTGGATTCGTCTTCTTGGTCTTTGTCGAGGATGGGTTGGATAGTGATGGTAAGGGGTGGGGCGAAAAGCGATTGTTGTGGGTGGGGAAGATAGTGATGGTGGGGGGGATGGGCATATAGTAATATTTGGGCGTGTGGCGGATCGTGATGGTGCAGGTTCAGGTGGATAGTGATGGTGAGGGGTGGGTGGATTGTGATGGGGGAGATTGAGGAGGGTAGTGATGGTGAAGGGTGAGGCGGATAGGAATGGTAAGGGGTGGGGTTAATAGTGATTGTGGTGGGTGGGGCAGATCGTGATGGCGGTGGGATGGGCGTATAGTAATGACGGTGGGTGGGGCAGATTGTGATGTTGGGGGGTTGGGTGGATCGTGATGTTGCGGCGTTTGTTGGATAGTGATTGTGGGGTTTGGGGCGGATTGTGATGGTAGTGGCTGGGTTGGATAGTGATGGTGAGGGGTGGGTGGATTGTGATGGGGGAGATTGAGGAGGGTAGTGATGGTGAAGGGTGAGGCGGATAGGAATGGTAAGGGGTGGGGTTAATAGTGATTGTGGTGGGTGGGGCAGATCGTGATGGCGGTGGGATGGGCGTATAGTAATGACGGTGGGTGGGGCAGATTGTGATGTTGGGGGGTTGGGTGGATCGTGATGTTGCGGCGTTTGTTGGATAGTGATTGTGGGGTTTGGGGCGGATTGTGATGGTAGTGGCTGGGTTGGATAGTGATGGTGAGGGGTGGTGAATAGTGATGTTAGGGGGGGGGGGGCGGATAGTGATGGTGAGGAGTGAGGCGGATCGTGATGGGGAAGGGTGAGGCGGATTGTATTGGTAAGGGGTGGGGCTAATAGTGATTGTAGTTGGTCGGGCAGATCGTGATGGTGGGGGGATGGGTGTATAGTAATGGTGGTGGGGGGGGATAGTGGGGATGAGGCGTTCGTTGATGGTGGTGGATGGGGCAGATTGTGATGGTGGGGGATGGGTGGATAGTGATGTTGCGGGGCTGGTTGGATGGTGATTGTGGGGTTTGGGGCGGATAGTGATGGTGGAGGGCACACCGAATAGTGATGATGGGGGTTGGGGCTTACTGTGAAGGTGGGGGGTGAGTGGATGGTGATGGTGGAGGGTGGTTTGGAGAGTGATGGTGGGGGGTGAGATGGTCGGGCAGGATGGAGGGGAGGCGGGGAGAAGATTTTCAGACGAAAATCTTCTCCCCGTGGCAGCGCCTCTTCTTGCTGAGTGAAGGCCTCCCGCAAAAGTCATTATAATATGAGAGGTTGACTCTCAGGTGGCCTCCCACTTCGTAGCCCTGCTCCTCGGCCACGAAGGAGGGGCAAGTCCTCTGGGCCCGCGTCATCACCCCCACCGGAGCTCGGGGACGCTTTGTGGGACGAGCCAAGCAGCTGCTGCTGTTGGGTCCAGCTGCTTTTTTCTGCCGGCGTCGTTGAGGTGACTTCTTGGCTGCTTCCATCTCGAGCCAGATGTCCTTAACAGCCGCCGCCTCCCAGAACCCGACTGTAGGAACTGGCGCAGGGTCGACCTGAGATAACTGAGGCCCGCACAGGCCCAGGCAGCAACAGCAGCTGCACAGCTGTTCATATCCCAGCAGGGGATTCTCGGCTGTCAGGAGGCAGGCGTCGTGGAGGAGGTGGTGGTACTCTGTTGACTCCGCTCCTTCACAGGATTCTGGGGGATGAGTGAGACCTAGGGCACAGTAGGGGGATGTCATCAGCACTGGGCAGTACCTGGACCGTACCCTTAATTATCATCATGCAAGTACTCACATTCGTCATTCAGTCATCCACGTCAACATTCTATGATCATTGTACTTAAACGTCGGCTGCACCCTTAGAATTGCATGGAAAGCTTGTGGGAGGAGCACACGGACCTTGGAATATGTACGTCCCAAATACATTATTGCGAGGGTGACCTTGGCTAGGCAACGCATCTAGACGGCCATGTCATCAATGTTTTTATTGTAATTATATACTAATTATATTTTATATCAAAGTAATTGTAGTGTAAATTTTGATTTAAAGCTTTCGTGACTGCAGTAATTCATATTCTTAGCACTTTCGGTAAAGTCACATTGAAGGGAACATAACACAAACGGTCGAAACGTCGTGAGAATTTTTATTGTTTTATATATATTTTATTATTTTATTGTTTCCCTTCAACGTGACTTTACCGAAAGAGCTAAGATTATAATTGTAGTGTTCTACGATGGGGGCGGAGCCTGCAGAAGACGGGGGCGGGGCCACATAGGCCGTGGCAGTGACGTCACCAGAGGGCGGGGCTCGAGGCCTGGACCGTTGGCGACAGTTGGAGCGGGGAGGCCGTTGCCATGGCTACCCGGGTTTGTTGTTGCCCACCGACATCGCTATAATAAAGACTTTACTTGTTTACTTAGCGCTCGTTTATCATTGATTTACTTATTTATCGTTACCGAGACTATCCTTATGACTTAATTACTTGTTAAATAGATAGCAACTCGTCACGTTCTTTAGAAGGAAAACCAAAGAGGCAAATTTACACATAAGTGCTTCTGGCAGATGTGGCCACAGGCCAAAGAGACACGCACATTGATGTACTCATCGTCGGTATTAAATTATTGTTTACTATCGATCAAGGACGGGCACGTTAAAGCTATTTGAGGAAAGTGAGTGGTGGTGCTGATTGGTACTTGCTATGAGCACCTGCCCCTAGTCAGAATCAGAATCTCAATCTATATTCATACTGGAGGAATACGATGAACTATACAGCTCGTTTTCAAAGATGTTCAGTACCTTGGTTCGCCTCGTAGTCTGCGACCACTTCGGCCCAAGCGGCTGTGGAGGGGGACTTCGCAGGCTTCTCAGAATCCGGAGTCGAAAGGGAGGGAACGGGGGGGAGGCGGAGGAAGAAAATCGTGAAGCGTGCCGCTAAGCATGCTCCTCATATACAGCTACAGAGACGAAGATCCCCCTGGCAGCCTTGGACCAGTGCTGTGCTGAAGAGCAGCACGGCACACCACGCCTGGCCACCTTTGTCTCCCCTATGCTGATGTTTTCAACGGGGGCTCTTTACATAGGTGATGTTTTAACACGTTGAATCAGATACTGTAATCGTTTTGAGTCTGAGTAGACAAAGAGGAGGCCCATGACTTTTTCACTAAATACCAACCACCGTGGAATATAAATTCGCGCTACTCCTCTAGCGACACAACAGCCCTGCCTACTCCCCACACAGGAATCTACACACACACACAGCAACACTCGCTCCACTCACCATGTCAATATCTTTTCGTGCAATATTCTCGTATGAGGTCATCATTTGGAAATCTTGAGCAACGCAAGAACGCAGCTCTCTGCTCAACGCCTCTGCTCAATATGGCAGTTAGGACCACGTGACATCGGTTAGGGCCTCGTGACGGCGCGTCGGACAACTCGTTGCGAGGCAACTGGCGATTTGGGTGACGCCACGGCGAGTCACGTGCTCCTTGGTACACGAATCAGAGAGGAACCCAGCACACGAACCACTCACACGCGCCTCGCGCACCCTTCTGAACAGACTGTTGGTAGAAGGTGCACACACACACCCCAACAAATACACTTCGTATAACAACGCGTGAATACGAATGTAAATAGATGTTCCATTGTCCGAATATTTATTTAAGATACCTACGTACAAATTAATTAGAATATGTATTTATACTGGAGAAATCCAATCAATAACTCACAAACCACCCACCCACCCTCTCAAGTTCTCAAGCATACAATAACCCATTCGCCAAGCCGTGCTGGCCTTCACAGGTGCTTGCTCACAGCACCTGCCCTAATAATCTGTTAGGGCTGTTGGGGGGTAGGTGCTGCGGGATCTGTGTCTTTGTGTGAGCTGGTGAATGTGGGGAGCGGTAGTGTTGTGATTAACGCACTTCGCCACGAAGCCGGCCAATCAGTTCGATTCCCGCTCACGGCAAAGACAAGTGACGATTGTCTGAATCGGTTATTGGCCTCGCTAATTCAGCCTGAAATCAACACGTTGTGTAAACATCACGACTAGGGAGACAAATGCGGCCGGGGATGGTGTTGGTCACTTATGCCCTCGTGTACCGTGCCGTTCTTCATAGGTAGTCGCTAACAGTACCTGCCCCAACATTCTGTTAAGGCTACACGGGGGATCTTTGTCTTTGTTTGTGAAAGTGTGGGGAGCGGTGGTGCAACGGTTAGCGCGCTGCGAACCTGGAGATCAGAGATCTCTGGCGCAGAGCGCGCTCTCATTGGTCCGTGGAGTCGTGACGTGATGCTAAGGGAGCGTGTTGATTGGGGTCGTCAGCTTGCAAAGGACTCGATGGGGAAGCCGTTTTCATAACAAACTCGACGCTCGTGGTTTGTATCATTGTAGAATGCCGCATCAAAGTCAAGTGGCTATGAGCTGCTTTGGTGTCCTTAAGCGCTGCTCCTTTCTCAAGAAAATACCCTTCCAAAAAAAGATACTCGATTAAAACCACGAGAGACCGTGCAGTGGTTGTTTAGGCACCATTCAGTATACATCATCTAAATAAGATGTTAATCTTTGAAACTGCACATTTTTTAAGATGTAATAACGAGGTCATAACAAGTGTCAGATGTAAAACCTCTTTCCATTGTTTGGATTTCACTTCCCCATAATTCGGGTGAAAATTATCGCAACATTCAAATATCGTGTATAGAATATGCTCTTTGTTGAGACCACCACGAATGAAATAGATTTTACTGCATGGTTGTTCAAAACCATGACTCTGAAATCGTTTTGGTACACAACTATGCACTGCGAAAACCTACCGACAGAAAACATGTTTTTGTAACCAAACGCTCAATGCTGAGAGCGTTTGGTTATGAAAATATTCGTGCGAGTGTGCTGCACGGGACTTTGCCTTGGCTCGAGATTAACCACCGGTCTTGCCACGTCCAGACATGGTGAGGACGACGAGGACACATTGAAAAGGAGACTCGGGCTGGTGTACTTCAACTTATTTATTTCGTTGTCACCGCTCGTACATTACAGCAACACTCATCATCAAACCAACCCAGTTCCACGTTTTTCAGTCACTTTTAAACCTCTTCTCCACCAATTACCTTTCTCCCACTTCTCGCTCTTTCCCGATCCGCTCTCCGCACCAATCCGATCCGAGTGTCAACCACTCACTCATCGGATTGCGTTTCGTGCACGTCGTGCTCACACCCCGATCTCTCTTCCCCGCCCGAGCGTGCCGCGTGCGTGACGTGGTGATCCCTGACCTCCGACCCTTGATGCGTTAGGCATGCGTGATGTCGAGTGCGGAAGGTATGCGTGCTGTTTGTGTTGTGCGAGTGTGTGAGGATGGGTGACACATCCTCTATATCACCGCTTTCTCGGTTGAGACAGAGCCCTCCTCGGCTACTTCAGCTGCTGCAGTAGCAGCAGACAGCGCCTCACGCAACCGCGCGTCGCTCGCGACTCCCGAGCAGAGCGCGTGGCTGCGATTCTACGAGAATAAGAGCCCGGTCCACTCTCACGAGGAACTGGCGCGCAACATCAAAACACGTTTCGGGCAATTACCCTTCCCAAAGCACTCTATAATCAGATCGGCACAGCCGCAGAGAACGCAGGAGGGACGCGATATTGTGAGGGACGTGGGCCCCTGGCTCCCCCTCCGGGGGAGGGTTGATCTCGGGAGAGCTGCAGGTTCCGGACTCCTCGCTCATGTGAGAGCCACCGCTATCCAACTGCTCACTCGTGGGGAGATGGCTACTGCTCCCCAGCTCCTCTCCTCGCGCCGGAGCCCCTCGGGTCCGCAGGTTCTGTTTGGGGGGCATAGCTCGGGGCTGGCGCATGGCTGCCTGGAATCAATCTGTCGCTTCTCAGCCACTCAAACGCGACGTATCCGTTCACACAACCCCACGCACCACTCTCACGCGCTGAACCGGGGGTCAGAGGGCAATGACGTCCTTCGCACACGCGTTGCCACCGAGGGCGGGCAATGGAGATTGTTTAAAGGGCTGTAGGGATAATCCCACGTGTACCCAGGCGAGTCCACCGTCGCTCACCGCGGGCACAGGCTAAACAAAGGCAGTATGGATAATTTTGCGTGTACGCCGCCTGTCTACCTGACGCACACGTTAAACACAAGGGCGGATGAGTAACCTCACGTGCCCCTGTACGAGTCCGCCGCCGCTCGCCACACACACACGCTAATCACGAGCTACGCGCAGGGGCGAGCGCAAACACGTGGGTAAATACACACTCGCGCACAAACACAGGGTACGACGCAGGAACCCCGGTCGGGCCCGCACACAATGGCCGCCTCAACAGAGTTACCCACGTGCAAATCCCCGTACCACGACGAGCGGACTCACACCACCATGTGCCCGTTCCACACTCGCAGAAACCACACAAGGTTTGTTGATCACTGACGATTTATTCCTGGCGTGTCTGTGGGCTACTATTACCCAAGTCAGTCCGGGTCAGCAGGGCAGGTTTAACCTATCTCTCGATGGTCTAAACCTGATCTACCTCGTCCCCTTGGAGTGAAACTCCCCACTCTCGCTTTCGTACTCACATTTCGCCTCCGATGCGTGGGCCGTCGCGGAGAGACGAGGCTGCACGAGGTTCTTGCGGGGAGCGGGGCCTGGCTTCGCTGATACTCGTCCCACGGACGACCCAGTGGCCGGCAAGCTGACTGCTCCGATCGCTCATTTGAGGAGAACGCGAACCCCCATCGTCGCTCTCCTCTCCCATTTTATCCCTCTCTACATCAAAGGTCTGCCCGGCTAACCCGCGATACCCCACCGCCATTGGTGCGCCCACCTCGGTGCCTTCACAGACGTCCGCTTCCCTCTCTACCCATCAACAGGGGCCGCCGTTGGGCCGTTGCCATTGGCCACGGCGTGCAAGCGTACTTTGCCGGCCAATCGGATGCTTCCCCTGGTGCTCGTGTGGACCTAACCGCGGTGACTGAGTAGCCTTGTCGTGAGCATGCAATTGCACGTCAATTCACGGCTCTGTGGTGTAATTCAACCTGGGGGAAGTCGGACAATTCCCTGGCCCCAGGAAACCGTGAGGGATGTCCCTACGAAGAAGGCCCCTGGGTGAAAACCTGGAGGCCAGGTGACTTCCCCACGAGGTCCTACGTGGGGGGTGTGTGTGTTGTGTGTGCTCATTTTGGGGATGGTGAGGGAGAAGCAGCTTCGGCCTGCACGCTCTCCCGTGGTGGCGTTGCAGGCATGGCTCCGACGGAGTGGCTTCGCTGCTATGGCACCACATAGCCCGCCGAGGTGCCAGTCTCCGTCCCGGGTTGACTGGAGCATCTCGCCTGGGTTGCCCCCACGAGGTAGCGCCGCGGGGTCCGCGGGACTCGCCCGGCCCTCGTGGCTGGCCTCGGGGGTGGTGGCTCCGTCTTTTGGGCTTTTAGCGGCGGTCTCTTCCTCCATTCCAATGGCTCCTCTCGTCCCTCGGCACCTGTGGGCTGGGGAACAAACTCAGAGGCAGCAGGGTTTAGGTGCCATCGTCCCCGCCCCCCCCGGCCTGGGCCGTGACCCCTCGGGGCCGAGCATGGAGGGTGTTGGGACCCCGGGATTTCGGGGTACCCAAACTGCGGGGTTCTCCCTTGCTGGGGCTGCCTTCCATGGTTTTAATTGGCGGACGTTGACCACCATCTCTCGGCCCCTGTCTCCGCCCTGAATCAGCACCGTCCAGGGGGAGATCTGCCGCCCCACGGTCCAGGGTCCGCGCCAGTAGGTGGTCAGTTTCCCCAGCTGTCCAGCCCCGACACGAGGGGTGTATAGCCACACGTTAGAGCCCGCCGAGTAGAAGGGGGGCTCCATAAGGGGCCGGGCGCCCTGCTCTTGGTGCCGATGCGCGGCCTCTCCTTGTGGGTAGGCCCGGCCCCGGGCCCCTCGCAGAGTCTCCATCAGGTGCTCCACGGGGCGGCTCCCCTCATCCCGTTGCAGTGGGGGAACGCCGAACAGCAGATCTGCAGGTAGACGAGACTCACGGCCACACATCATTAGGAACAGGGTCTGTCCCGTAGACGTGTGTACTGTGGTGGCGTAGGAGAACAGGGCATAGGGGAGGTGTTCGTCCCAGTCCTGCTGAGTTGCGGCCACCATGCATTTGAGCTTCCCAGCTAAGGTCTGGTTCATACGCTCCACCATACCGTTCACCTGGGGGTGGTACGCCGTGGTTCGGTCCTTCTGGATTCCGAACTCGCGGCACAGCACCTGAAACAGCTCTGCCTCGAACTCACTACCTTGCTCGGTAATGACCCATTCGGAGATCCCGTGCTTAAGTACGTAGTGCTCCACGAATGCCCAGGCCACCACAAGGGCCGTCTTATCGGGGATGGCCACCGCCACGGGATAGCGTGCGAAATACTCCACCGGTGGGATCGCGGAAATGGCCCCTGTAGGTCGATCCCAACCAGCTGGTTTGTCCGACTGACGCGGAACGGCCTCAGGGGTACCTGATATTGCGCCGCTTTCGGCCCACATTGCTGACACGCGCGGCAGCCCTGTACCCAGGCGGCCACGTCTTGCGCCAATTTGGGCCAGAGATATTGGCGACGCAGGGTCTCCCTAGTGCGCCGTTCCCCATCATGGCCCCCGAGCAGGTGGTCGTGCACCAGCCATAGCAGCTGGGGTCGCACCTGGGCGGGAACACAGATGCACCCTCTTACCACCCCGTTCTGCACACACAACCGGGCATACAAACCACTCCAGGGTCCTGGTAGGGTGCTCTTCTTTTCCCGCAGGGCCGCTTCCACTGCCGCCAGATCCGGGTCCCGTTGCTGGGTCTGTCTCAACTGCTCGTCGTCCAGGCCCAGGAAGGCACAGCTGACGTCCTCTTGGATCCGCCCGGTCAGGGTGGGGCAGTCCGTCGGCTCCTTCTGTAGGGGTCTCCGCGGCGCATACTGCACTCTCTCTCGTGAGAGGGGGGTCTCAGTGCGCTCCCGGGGGGGCGTTGCCTGTTGGCAGCGTCCCCCATGAAGCATGGGCAGGCCTCCTCCGCCCTCGTCTCGGCGCACACCATGGGCTGCCTCGACAAGGTGTCCACATTTTCGTGCATCCGCCCAGCCCGGTACTCGATCTGCAGGTTGTATTCCTGCAGCTGCGCCAGCCATCGGGTCATCTGCCCCCGCGGTTTCTTGAATGTGAGATGGAGCTGCAGAGCATAATGGTCACTCCGCACCCGACATTTTCTGCCATACAAATACGGCCAGAACTGTTTACATGTGAAGATCACGGCATACAGTTCCTGACGGGTCACGCAATAGTTCAGCTCGGCCCTGCTCAGGGTCCAGCTGGCGTATGCGATGGCCCGCTCCATCCCATCCTGCACCTGTGACAACACCGCGCCCAGCTCATAGCTGCAGGCGTCGGTGTCCAAAATCAAATCGGTGGAAAAATCCAGGAAAGCCAGGGTGGGGGTATGGGTGAGGTGGTCTTTGAGGGTGGTGAAGGCCGTCAGGCGGCCTCCGTCCACTGATAAGGGTTCTTAGGGGAAGTGAGTTGGGTGAGGGGGCGTGCAATCTCGCTGAATCCCTTTACAAATCGATGATAATAGGTGGCGAGCCCCAAGAATGACCTGATCTCCGTCAGGTTCCTTGGCCATGGCCATTCCACTATGGCGCGTACCTTCTCCGGATCGGTGCGCAACCCTGCCTCGCTGATTCGGTGTCCAAGGTACCCCACCTTGTGCTGCGCAACATAACACTTACGTGGCTTGAGTTTGAGATGGGCGGCTCGCAGTCGCTGGAACACCTCTCATAACCTGGACCAGTCCTCAGACAGAGATATACTGAACACTATCACGTCATCCAGGTAAATTAGGCACTGTTCCCACTGCAAGCCCCGCATCACCAGCTCCATCAACCACTGGAACGTCGCAGGCACATTAGTGAGTCCGAACGGGAGTATCCGAAACTCAAACAGTCCCATCGGTTTGGTAAATGCAGTCATTGGCCGATCCTCCTCCGCCATATCCACCTGCCAGTACCCGGATGCTAGATCGAGGGTGGAAAAATACCGCGCCACCGTGAGGCTGTCAAAGGTGTCATCGATGCGGGGGATGGGGAAGGCATCGCCGAGGGTGACTGCGTTCAACTTTCGGTAATCAACACAAAACCGGGTCGACCCATCCTTTTTCATCACCAGTACCACCGGGGCAGACCAGGGGCTAGCTGAGGGCTGGATTATGTTATCTCGGAGCATTTCCACGATGGCATCTTTAATCTGGGCCCGTTCAGGCGCGCCCACTCGGTATGTGGGGAGTTTAATTGGTTGGGCGGCACCGGTGCCAATTTGGTGCTTAAGAAGGTCAGTCCGGCCCACATCCGAATCGTGCTCACTGAACACGTCGGCGTCATCGCTCATGAAAACGTTTATTCTGAGCTCCTGGTTTAGCCCCGAATGAGTAGCATCAAACAGTATTTTACAATAAAATATTGATCCCAATGCAGTACACCATATCGACGTGAAATTGGCAGGTGCACTCACTGGATGAGTCGAAGTGTAAAAAGCGACCCATCCAGATACAACAATGCAAAAGCCTACAACACCTGGTATTCCCAGGCAGTCTCCCATCCAAGTACTAACCAGGCTCGACTCTGCTTAGCTTCCGAGATTAGACGAGATCGGGCGCATTCAGGGTGATATGGTCGTAGGCCATGCTTGGAAAGACCTGTCGCACATTCAGATGTATAAAACAATCAACATTCAACTATACTTCTGGAGGTCATCGCTCATAAAACCTTTATTCTGAGCTCCTGGTTGAGCCCCGAAAGAGTGGCATCAAACATTATTTTACGATAAAATATTGATCCCAATGCAGTACACCATATCGACGTGAAATTGGCACGTGCACTCACTGGATGAGTCGAAGTGTAAAAAGCGACCCATCCAGATCCAAAAATACAAAATCCTACAACACCTGGTGTTCCTAGGCAGTCTGCCATCCAAGTACTCACCATGCTCGACCCTGCTTAGCTTCCGAGATCAGACAAGATTGGGCGCATTCAGGGTGATATGGTCGTAGGCCATGCTTGCACACACCTGTCGCACATTCAGATGTATGAAACAATTAAAGTTCAACTATATTTCTGGAAATCATCGTTCATGAATACTTATATTCTGAGCTCCTGGTTGAGCCCCGAAAGAGTGGCATCAAACAGTCTGGATGAGTCGAAGTGTAAAAAGCGACCCATCCAGATATAACAATGCAAAAGCCTACAACACCAGGTATTCCCAGGCAGTCTCGCATCCAAGTACTAACCAGGCTCGACCCTGCTTAGCTTCCGAGATCAGACGAGTTCGGGCGCATTCAGGGTGATATGGACGTAGGCCGTGCTTGCAGAGACCTGTCGAACACTCATATGTATAAAACAATCAACATTCAACTATACTACTGGAGGTTATCGCTCATGAAAACGTTTATTCTGAGCTCCTGGTTTAGCCTCGAAAGAGTGGTATCAAACAGTATTTTACGAGAAAATATTGATCCCAATGCAGTACACCATATCGATGTGAAATTGGCAGGTGCACTCACTGGATGAGTGGAAGTGTAAAAAGCGACCCATCCAGATCCAAATATACAAAAGCCTACAACACCTGGTATTCCCAGGCAGTCTCCCATCCAAGTACTAACCAGACTCGACCGTGCTTAGCTTCCGAGATCAGACGAGATCGGGCGCATTCAGGGTGATATGGTCGTAGGCCATGCTTGGAAAGACCTGTCGCACATTCAGATGTATAAAACAATCAACATTCAACTTTACTTCTGGAGGTCATCGCTCAAAAAACCTTTATACTGGTAGGAACGAAGTTGTAAACTGAGTGTACCAGCCTGCAATAGATTAATGTGTCCGTACGTCCGTCCGTCCCCTTTCAATACTTTAACGAAGTGAAATCTCGTGCTGTTGGGTGTATAAAATCAGTAATAGACAGCGCAGAGACTTGTCCTACCAGCCCACCCTGCAGGGACCTGTTTCTGAGCTCCTGGTTGAGCCCCAAAAGAGTGGCATCAAACATTATTTTACAAGAAAATATTGATCCCAATGCAGTACACCATATCGACGTGAAATTGGCAGGTGCACTCACTGGATGAGTCGAAGTGTAAAAAGCGAGCCATCCAGATCCAAGTAAACAAAAGCATACAACACCTGCTATTCCCAGGCAGTCTCCCATCCAAGTACTAACCAGACTCGACCCTGCTTAGTTTCCGAGATCAGACGAGATCGGGCGCATTCAGGGTGATATGGTCGTAGGCCATGCTTGGAAAGACCTGTCGCACATTCAGATGTATAAAACAATCAACATTCAACTATACTTTTGGAGGTCATCGCTCATAAAACCTTTATTCTGTGCTCCTGGTTGATCCCCAAAAGAGTGGCATCAAACAGTCTGGATGACTTGATTCGAAGCTTTCGTGACTGCAAGAATTACTCTTTGTTTTTTTCGGTAAAGTCACGTATAAATAAAAAATAATAAAATAACAATAGCGTACGACGTTTCGGTTGCAACACAAGCAGTCATCATCAGGTACAGAAGAGCTAAATTTACGAGAGAGAGGAAACACATAACCCCAGATGTATATACAGACACCCAAGAAGGGGGCGTGGATGGAGTGGGGTGTGAGAGTGGATGGTGTCGCGGTGAGAGTGGATGGTGTCGGGGTGAGTATGGATGTTGGAGAGGTGAGAGTGGCTGGTGTAGGAGTGAGCGTGGATGGTGTAGGGGTGAGCGTGGCTGGTGTAGGGGTGAGCGTGGATATTGTAGGGGCGAGAGTGGATGTTGCAGGAGTGAGCGAAGATGGTGTAGGGGGTGAGCGTGTAGGTTGTAAAGGCGAGCGTGGAGGTTGTAAAGGTGAGCGTGGATGGTGTAGGAGTGAGCGTGGATGGTGTCGCGGTGAGAGTGGATGGTGTCGGGGTGAGTATGGATGTTGGAGAGGTGAGCATGGATGGTGTAGGAGTGAGCGTGGATGTTGCAGGAGTGAGCGTGGATGTTGTAGGGGTGAGCGTGGATGGTGTAGGGTTGAGAGTGGATGTTGTAAAGGTGAGCGTGGATGGTGTAGGGGTGAGAGTGGATGTTGTATGAGTGAGCATGGACAGTGTAGATGTGAGTGTGGATGGTATAGGGGAAAGCGTGGATGGCGTAGTGGTGAGCGTGGATGGTGTAGGGGTGAGCGTGGATGTTGTAGAGGTGAGCGTGGATGGTGTAAGGGTGAGCGTGGCTATTGTAGGGGTGAGCGTGGATGTTGTAGGGGTGAGTGTGGATGGTGTAGGGGTGAGCGTGGATGTTGCCGGAGTGAGCGTGGGTGTTGTAGGAGTAAACGTGGATGGTGTAGGAGTGAGCGTGGATGGTGTAGGGATGAGCGTGGATGGTGTAGGGATGAGCGTGGATGGTGTAGGGGTGAGCGTGGATGTTGTAGGGATGAGAATGGATGGGGTTGGGTGTGGCGTGGATGGTGTTGGGGTGAGAGTGGATGGTGTCGGGGTGAGAGTGGATGATGTCGGGGTGAGAGTGGATGGTGTCGGGGTGAGTATGGATGTTGGAGAAGTGATCGTGGATGGTGTAGGGGTGAGCGTGGATGTTGCAGGAGTGAGCTTGGATGTTGTAGGGGTGAGCGTGGATGGTGTAGGGGTGAGAGTGGAAGTTGTCAAGGTGAGCGTGGATGGTGTAGGGGTGAGAGTGGATGTTGTGGGGTGAGGGTGGATGGTGTAGGGGTGAGCGTGGATGTTGTAGAAGTGAGAGTAGATGGTGTAGGAGTGAGGTTGGATGTTGTAGCGGTGAGCGTGGATGGTGTTGGGGTGATGGTGGATGTGGTAGGGGTGAGCGTGGATGTTGTAGGGGTGAGAGTTGATGGGGTTGGGGTGGGCGTGGATGGTGTTGGGGTGAGAATGGATGGTGTCGGGGTGAGAATGGATGTTGGAGAGGTGAGCGTGGATGTTGCAGGAGTGAGCGTGGATGTTGTAGGGGTGAGAGTGGATGGTGTAGGGGTGAGAGTGGATGTTGTAAAGGTGAGCGTGGATGGTGTAGGGGTGAGAGTGGATGTTGTATGAGTGAGCATGGACGGTGTAGATGTGTGGATGGTATAGAGGAAAGCGTGGATGGTGTAGAGGTGAGCGTGAATGGTGTAGGGGTGAGCGTGGCTATTGTAGGGGTGAGCGTGGATGGTGTTGGGGTGAGCGTGGAAGTTGCAGGAGTGAGCGTGGATTTTGTATGAGAGAGCGTGGATGTTGAAGGGGTGAGGTAGGATGGTGTAGGGGTGAGCGTGGATGTTGCAGGAGTGAGCGTGGGTGTTGTAGGAGAAAACGTGGATGGTGTAGGGGTGAGCGTGGATGGTGTAGGGGTGAGCATGGACGTTGTAAAAGTGAGCATGGATGATGTAGGAGTGAGTGTAGATGGTGTAGGGGGTGAGCGTGGAGGTTGTAAAGGTGAGCATGGATGGTGTAGGAGTGAGCGTGGATGTTGTAGGGGTGAGAGTGAATGGGGTTGGGGTGGGCGTGGATGGTGTTAGGGTGAGTGTGGATGTTGGCGAGGTGAGCGTTGATGTTGCAGGGGTGAGCGTGAATGTTGCAGGAGTGAGCGTGAATGTTGTAGGGGTGAGCGTGGATGGTGTAGGGGTGAGAGTGGATGTTGTAAAGGTGAGCGTGGATGGTGTAGTGGTGAGAGTGGATGTTGTATGAGTGAGCATGCACGGTGTAGAGGTGAGTGTGCATGGTATAGGGGAAAGCATGGATGGTGTAGTGGTGAGCGTGGATGGTGTAGGGGTGAGAGTGGATGTGGTGGGGGTGAGCGTGGATGTGGTAGGGGTGAGCGTGGATGGTGTAGGGGTGAGCGTGGATGGTGTAGGAGTGAGCGTGGATGGTGTAGGGGTGAGCGTGGATGGTGTAGGGATGAGCGTGGATGGTGTAGGGATGAGCGTGGATGGTGTAGGGGTGAGCGTGGATGTTGTAGGGATGAGAATGGATGGGGTTGGGTGTGGCGTGGATGGTGTTGGGGTGAGAGTGGATGGTGTCGGGGTGAGAGTGGATGATGTCGGGGTGAGAGTGGATGGTGTCGGGGTGAGTATGGATGTTGGAGAAGTGATCGTGGATGGTGTAGGGGTGAGCGTGGATGTTGCAGGAGTGAGCTTGGATGTTGTAGGGGTGAGCGTGGATGGTGTAGGGGTGAGAGTGGAAGTTGTCAAGGTGAGCGTGGATGGTGTAGGGGTGAGAGTGGATGTTGTGGGGTGAGGGTGGATGGTGTAGGGGTGAGCGTGGATGTTGTAGAAGTGAGAGTAGATGGTGTAGGAGTGAGGTTGGATGTTGTAGCGGTGAGCGTGGATGGTGTTGGGGTGATGGTGGATGGTGTTGGGGTGATGGTGGATGTGGTAGGGGTGAGCGTAGATGTTGTAGGGGTGAGAGTTGATGGGGTTGGGGTGGGCGTGGATGGTGTTGGGGTGAGAATGGATGTTGGAGAGGTGAGCGTGGATGTTGCAGGAGTGAGCGTGGATGGTGTAGGGGTGAGAGTGGATGTTGTAAAGGTGAGCGTGGATGGTGTAGGGGTGAGAGTGGATGTTGTATGAGTGAGCATGGACGGTGTAGATGTGTGGATGGTATAGAGGAAAGCGTGGATGGTGTAGAGGTGAGCGTGAATGGTGTAGGGGTGAGCGTGGCTATTGTAGGGGTGAGCGTGGATGGTGTTGGGGTGAGCGTGGAAGTTGCAGGAGTGAGCGTGGATTTTGTATGAGAGAGCGTGGATGTTGAAGGGGTGAGGTAGGATGGTGTAGGGGTGAGCGTGGATGTTGCAGGAGTGAGCGTGGGTGTTGTAGGAGAAAACGTGGATGGTGTAGGGGTGAGCGTGGATGGTGTAGGGGTGAGCATGGACGTTGTAAAAGTGAGCATGGATGATGTAGGAGTGAGTGTAGATGGTGTAGGGGGTGAGCGTGGAGGTTGTAAAGGTGAGCATGGATGGTGTAGGAGTGAGCGTGGATGTTGTAGGGGTGAGAGTGAATGGGGTTGGGGTGGGCGTGGATGGTGTTAGGGTGAGTGTGGATGTTGGCGAGGTGAGCGTTGATGTTGCAGGGGTGAGCGTGAATGTTGCAGGAGTGAGCGTGAATGTTGTAGGGGTGAGCGTGGATGGTGTAGGGGTGAGAGTGGATGTTGTAAAGGTGAGCGTGGATGGTGTAGTGGTGAGAGTGGATGTTGTATGAGTGAGCATGCACGGTGTAGAGGTGAGTGTGCATGGTATAGGGGAAAGCATGGATGGTGTAGTGGTGAGCGTGGATGGTGTAGGGGTGAGAGTGGATGTGGTGGGGGTGAGCGTGGATGTGGTAGGGGTGAGCGTGGATGGTGTAGGGGTGAGCGTGGATGGTGTAGGAGTGAGCGTGGATGGTGTAGGGGTGAGCGTGGATGGTGTAGGGATGAGCGTGGATGGTGTAGGGATGAGCGTGGATGGTGTAGGGGTGAGCGTGGATGTTGTAGGGATGAGAATGGATGGGGTTGGGTGTGGCGTGGATGGTGTTGGGGTGAGAGTGGATGGTGTCGGGGTGAGAGTGGATGATGTCGGGGTGAGAGTGGATGGTGTCGGGGTGAGTATGGATGTTGGAGAAGTGATCGTGGATGGTGTAGGGGTGAGCGTGGATGTTGCAGGAGTGAGCTTGGATGTTGTAGGGGTGAGCGTGGATGGTGTAGGGGTGAGAGTGGAAGTTGTCAAGGTGAGCGTGGATGGTGTAGGGGTGAGAGTGGATGTTGTGGGGTGAGGGTGGATGGTGTAGGGGTGAGCGTGGATGTTGTAGAAGTGAGAGTAGATGGTGTAGGAGTGAGGTTGGATGTTGTAGCGGTGAGCGTGGATGGTGTTGGGGTGATGGTGGATGGTGTTGGGGTGATGGTGGATGTGGTAGGGGTGAGCGTGGATGTTGTAGGGGTGAGAGTTGATGGGGTTGGGGTGGGCGTGGATGGTGTTGGGGTGAGAATGGATGTTGGAGAGGTGAGCGTGGATGTTGCAGGAGTGAGCGTGGATGGTGTAGGGGTGAGAGTGGATGTTGTAAAGGTGAGCGTGGATGGTGTAGGGGTGAGAGTGGATGTTGTATGAGTGAGCATGGACGGTGTAGATGTGTGGATGGTATAGAGGAAAGCGTGGATGGTGTAGAGGTGAGCGTGAATGGTGTAGGGGTGAGCGTGGCTATTGTAGGGGTGAGCGTGGATGGTGTTGGGGTGAGCGTGGAAGTTGCAGGAGTGAGCGTGGATTTTGTATGAGAGAGCGTGGATGTTGAAGGGGTGAGGTAGGATGGTGTAGGGGTGAGCGTGGATG
The DNA here is from genome assembly GCF_048934315.1 of Petromyzon marinus. Classification (NCBI taxonomy): domain Eukaryota; kingdom Metazoa; phylum Chordata; class Hyperoartia; order Petromyzontiformes; family Petromyzontidae; genus Petromyzon; species Petromyzon marinus. The sequence continues at coordinate 24,683,095 of NC_133689.1, forward strand.
TTGCAGGAGTGAGCGTGGGTGTTGTAGGAGAAAACGTGGATGGTGTAGGGGTGAGCGTGGATGGTGTAGGGGTGAGCATGGACGTTGTAAAAGTGAGCATGGATGATGTAGGAGTGAGTGTAGATGGTGTAGGGGGTGAGCGTGGAGGTTGTAAAGGTGAGCATGGATGGTGTAGGAGTGAGCGTGGATGTTGTAGGGGTGAGAGTGAATGGGGTTGGGGTGGGCGTGGATGGTGTTAGGGTGAGTGTGGATGTTGGCGAGGTGAGCGTTGATGTTGCAGGGGTGAGCGTGAATGTTGCAGGAGTGAGCGTGAATGTTGTAGGGGTGAGCGTGGATGGTGTAGGGGTGAGAGTGGATGTTGTAAAGGTGAGCGTGGATGGTGTAGTGGTGAGAGTGGATGTTGTATGAGTGAGCATGCACGGTGTAGAGGTGAGTGTGCATGGTATAGGGGAAAGCATGGATGGTGTAGTGGTGAGCGTGGATGGTGTAGGGGTGAGAGTGGATGTGGTGGGGGTGAGCGTGGATGTGGTAGGGGTGAGCGTGGATGGTGTAGGAGTGAGCGTGGATGTTGTAGAAGTGAGAGTAGATGGTGTAGGAGTGAGGTTGGATGTTGTAGCGGTGAGCGTGGATGGTGTTGGGGTGATGGTGGATGTGGTAGGGGTGAGCGTGGATGTTGTAGGGGTGAGAGTTGATGGGGTTGGGGTGGGCGTGGATGGTGTTGGGGTGAGAATGGATGGTGTCGGGGTGAGAATGGATGTTGGAGAGGTGAGCGTGGATGTTGCAGGAGTGAGCGTGGATGTTGTAGGGGTGAGAGTGGATGGTGTAGGGGTGAGAGTGGATGTTGTAAAGGTGAGCGTGGATGGTGTAGGGGTGAGAGTGGATGTTGTATGAGTGAGCATGGACGGTGTAGATGTGTGGATGGTATAGGGGAAAGCGTGGATGGTGTAGAGGTGAGCGTGAATGGTGTAGGGGTGAGCGTGGCTATTGTAGGGGTGAGCGTGGATGGTGTTGGGGTGAGCGTGGAAGTTGCAGGAGTGAGCGTGGATTTTGTATGAGAGAGCGTGGATGTTGAAGGGGTGAGGGTGGATGGTGTAGGGGTGAGCGTGGATGTTGCAGGAGTGAGCGTGGGTGTTGTAGGAGAAAACGTGGATGGTGTAGGGGTGAGCGTGGATGGTGTAGGGGTGAGCATGGACGTTGTAAAAGTGAGCATGGATGATGTAGGAGTGAGTGTAGATGGTGTAGGGGGTGAGCGTGGAGGTTGTAAAGGTGAGCATGGATGGTGTAGGAGTGAGCGTGGATGTTGTAGGGGTGAGAGTGAATGGGGTTGGGGTGGGCGTGGATGGTGTTAGGGTGAGTGTGGATGTTGGCGAGGTGAGCGTTGATGTTGCAGGGGTGAGCGTGAATGTTGCAGGAGTGAGCGTGAATGTTGTAGGGGTGAGCGTGGATGGTGTAGGGGTGAGAGTGGATGTTGTAAAGGTGAGCGTGGATGGTGTAGTGGTGAGAGTGGATGTTGTATGAGTGAGCATGCACGGTGTAGAGGTGAGTGTGCATGGTATAGGGGAAAGCATGGATGGTGTAGTGGTGAGCGTGGATGGTGTAGGGGTGAGAGTGGATGTGGTGGGGGTGAGCGTGGATGTGGTAGGGGTGAGCGTGAATGGTGTAGGGGTGAGCGTGGATGGTGTAGGAGTGAGCGTGGATGGTGTAGGGGTGAGCGTGGATGGTGTAGGCGTGAGCTTGGATGGTATAGGAGTGAGAGTGGACATTGTAAAGGTGAGCGTGGATGGTGTTGGGGTGAGCGTGGATGTTGCAGGAGTGAGCGTGGATGTTGTAGGGGTGAGCGTGGATGGTGTAGGGGTGAGAGTGCATGTTATAAAGGTGAGCGTGGATGGTGTAGGGGTGAGAGTGGATGTTGTGGGGTGAGGGTGGATGGTGTAGGGGTGAGCGTGGATGTTGTAGAAGTGAGAGTAGATGGTGTAGGAGTGAGGTTGGATGTTGTAGCGGTGAGCGTGGATGGTGTTGGGGTGATGGTGGATGTGGTAGGGGTGAGCGTGGATGTTGTAGGGGTGAGAGTGGATGGGGTTGGGGTGGGCGTGGATGGTGTTGGGTTGAGAGTGGATGGTGTCGGGGTGAGAATGGATGTTGGAGAGGTGAGCGTGGATGTTGCAGGAGTGAGCGTGGATGTTGTAGGGGTGAGAGTGGATGGTGTAGGGGTGAGAGTGGATGTTGTAAAGGTGAGCGTGGATGGTGTAGGGGTGAGAGTGGATGTGGTATGAGTGAGCATGGACGGTGTAGATGTGTGGATGGTATAGGGGAAAGCGTGGATGGTGTAGTGGTGAGCGTGGATTGTGTAGGGGTGAGCGTGGATGTTGTAGAGGTGAGCGTGAATGGTGTAGGGGTGAGCGTGGCTATTGTAGGGGTGAGCGTGGATGGTGTAGGGGTGAGCGTGGCTATTGTAGGGGTGAGCGTGGATGGTGTAGGGGTGAGCTTGGATGGTGTAGGAGTGAGCGTGGATGGTGTAGGGGTGAGCGTGGATGGTGTAGGGGTGAGCGTAAATGGTGTAGGGGGTGAGCGTGGAGGTTGTAAAGGTGAGCGTGGATGTTGTAGGGGTGAGAGTGGATGGGGTTGGGGTGGTCGTGGATGGTGTGGGGGGTGAGAGTGGATGGTGTCGGGGTGAGAGTGGATGGTGCCGGGGTGAGTATGGATGTTGGAGAGGTGAGCGTGGATGGTGTAGGGGTGAGCGTGGATGGTGTAGGGGTGAGCGTGGATGTTGCAGGAGTGAGCGTGGATGTTGTAGGGGTGAGCGTGGATGGTGTAGGGGTGAGAGTGGCTATTGTAGGGGTGAGCGTGGATGGTGTAGTGGTGAGAGTGGATGTTGTATGAGTGAGCATGCACGGTGTAGAGGTGAGTGTGCATGGTATAGGGGAAAGCATGGATGGTGTAGTGGTGAGCGTGGATGGTGTAGGGGTGAGAGTGGATGTGGTGGGGGTGAGCGTGGATGTGGTAGGGGTGAGCGTGAATGGTGTAGGGGTGAGCGTGGATGGTGTAGGAGTGAGCGTGGATGGTGTAGGGGTGAGCGTGGATGGTGTAGGCGTGAGCTTGGATGGTATAGGAGTGAGAGTGGACATTGTAAAGGTGAGCGTGGATGGTGTTGGGGTGAGCGTGGATGTTGCAGGAGTGAGCGTGGATGTTGTAGGGGTGAGCGTGGATGGTGTAGGGGTGAGAGTGGATGTTATAAAGGTGAGCGTGGATGGTGTAGGGGTGAGAGTGGATGTTGTGGGGTGAGGGTGGATGGTGTAGGGGTGAGCGTGGATGTTGTAGAAGTGAGAGTAGATGGTGTAGGAGTGAGGTTGGATGTTGTAGCGGTGAGCGTGGATGGTGTTGGGGTGATGGTGGATGTGGTAGGGGTGAGCGTGGATGTTGTAGGGGTGAGAGTGGATGGGGTTGGGGTGGGCGTGGATGGTGTTGGGTTGAGAGTGGATGGTGTCGGGGTGAGAATGGATGTTGGAGAGGTGAGCGTGGATGTTGCAGGAGTGAGCGTGGATGTTGTAGGGGTGAGAGTGGATGGTGTAGGGGTGAGAGTGGATGTTGTAAAGGTGAGCGTGGATGGTGTAGGGGTGAGAGTGGATGTTGTATGAGTGAGCATGGACGGTGTAGATGTGTGGATGGTATAGGGGAAAGCGTGGATGGTGTAGTGGTGAGCGTGGATTGTGTAGGGGTGAGCGTGGATGTTGTAGAGGTGAGCGTGAATGGTGTAGGGGTGAGCGTGGCTATTGTAGGGGTGAGCGTGGATGGTGTAGGGGTGAGCGTGGCTATTGTAGGGGTGAGCGTGGATGGTGTAGGGGTGAGCTTGGATGGTGTAGGAGTGAGCGTGGATGGTGTAGGGGTGAGCGTGGATGGTGTAGGGGTGAGCGTAAATGGTGTAGGGGGTGAGCGTGGAGGTTGTAAAGGTGAGCGTGGATGTTGTAGGGGTGAGAGTGGATGGGGTTGGGGTGGTCGTGGATGGTGTGGGGGGTGAGAGTGGATGGTGTCGGGGTGAGAGTGGATGGTGCCGGGGTGAGTATGGATGTTGGAGAGGTGAGCGTGGATGGTGTAGGGGTGAGCGTGGATGGTGTAGGGGTGAGCGTGGATGTTGCAGGAGTGAGCGTGGATGTTGTAGGGGTGAGCGTGGATGGTGTAGGGGTGAGAGTGGCTATTGTAGGGGTGAGCGTGGATGGTGTAGGGGTGAGTGTGGATGTTGCAGGAGTGAGCGTGTATTTTGTATGAGAGAGCGTGGATGTTGCAGGAGTGAGCGTGGGTGTTGTAGGAGTAAACGTGGATGGTGTAGGGGTGAGTGTGGATGGTGTAGGGGTGAGCGTGGACATTGTAAAGGTGAGCATGGATGATGTAGGAGTGAGCGTAGATGGTTAGGGGGTGAGCGTGGATGTTGCAGGGGTGAGCGTGGATATTGCAGGAGTGAGCGTGAATGTTGTAGGGGTGAGCGTGGATGGTGTAGGGGTGAGCGTGGCTATTGTAGGGGTGAGCGTGGATGGTGTAGGGGTGAGCTTGGATGGTGTAGGAGTGAGCGTGGACGTTGTAAAGGTGAGCATGGATGATGTAGGAGTGAGCATAGATGGTGTAGGGCGTGAGAGTGGGGGTTGTAAAGGTGAGCATGGATGGTGGAGTGAGCGTGGATGTTGTAGGGGTGAGAGTGAATGGGGTTGGGGTGAGTGTGGATGGTGTTGGGGAGAGTGTGGATGTTGGCGAGGTGAGCGTGGAAGTTGTAGGAGTGAGCGTGGGTGTTGTAGGAGTAAACGTGGATGGTGTAGGGGTGAGCGTGGATGGTGTAGGGGTGAGCGTGGATGGTGTAGGCGTGAGCGTGGATGGTATAGGAGTGAGCGTGGACATTGTAAAGGTGAGCGTGGATGGTGTTGGGGTGAGCGTGGATGTTGCAGGAGTGAGCGTGGATGTTGTAGGGGTGAGCGTGGATGGTGTAGGGGTGAGAGTGGATGTTATAAAGGTGAGCGTGGAAGGTGTAGGGGTGAGAGTGGATGTTGTGGGGTGAGGGTGGATGGTGTAGGGGTGAGCGTGGATGTTGTAGAAGTGAGAGTAGATGGTGTAGGAGTGAGGTTGGATGTTGTAGCGGTGAGCGTGGATGGTGTTGGGGTGATGGTGGATGTGGTAGGGGTGAGCGTGGATGTTGTAGGGGTGAGAGTGGATGGGGTTGGGGTGGGCGTGGATGGTGTTGGGTTGAGAGTGGATGGTGTCGGGGTGAGAATGGATGTTGGAGAGGTGAGCGTGGATGTTGAAGGAGTGAGCGTGGATGTTGTAGGGGTGAGAGTGGATGGTGTAGGGGTGAGAGTGGATATTGTAAAGGTGAGCGTGGATGGTGTAGGGGTGAGAGTGGATGTTGTATGAGTGAGCATGGACGGTGTAGATGTGTGGATGGTATAGGGGAAAGCGTGGATGGTGTAGTGGTGAGCGTGGATTGTGTAGGGGTGAGCGTGGATGTTGTAGAGGTGAGCGTGAATGGTGTAGGGGTGAGCGTGGCTATTGTAGGGGTGAGCGTGGATGGTGTAGGGGTGAGCGTGGCTATTGTAGGGGTGAGCGTGGATGGTGTAGGGGTGAGCTTGGATGGTGTAGGAGTGAGCGTGGATGGTGTAGGGGTGAGCGTGGATGGTGTAGAGGTGAGCGTAGATGGTGTAGGGGGTGAGCGTGGAGGTTGTAAAGGTGAGCGTGGATGTTGTAGGGGTGAGAGTGGATGGGGTTGGGGTGGTCGTGGATGGTGTGGGGGGTGAGAGTGGATGGTGTCGGGGTGAGAGTGGATGGTGTCGGGGTGAGTATGGATGTTGGAGAGGTGAGCGTGGATGGTGTAGGGGTGAGCGTGGATGGTGTAGGGGTGAGCGTGGATGTTGCAGGAGTGAGCGTGGATGTTGTAGGGGTGAGCGTGGATGGTGTAGGGGTGAGAGTGGATGTTGTAAAGGTGAGAGTGGAAGGTGTAGGGGTGAGAGTGGATGTTGTATGAGTGAGCATGGACGGTGTAGATGTGAGTGTGCATGGTATAGGGGAAAGCGTGGATGGTGTAGTGGTGAGCGTGGATGGTGTAGGGGTGAGCGTGGATGTTGTAGAGGCGAGCGTGGATGGTGTAAAGGTGAGCGTGGCTATTGTAGGGGTGAGCGTGGATGGTGTAGGGGTGAGTGTGGATGTTGCAGGAGTGAGCGTGTATTTTGTATGAGAGAGCGTGGATGTTGAAGGAGTGAGCGTGGGTGTTGTAGGAGTAAACGTGTATGGTGTAGGGGTGAGTGTGGATGGTGTAGGGGTGAGCGTGGACATTGTAAAGGTGAGCATGGATGATGTAGGAGTGAGCGTAGATGGTTAGGGGGTGAGCGTGGATGTTGCAGGGGTGAGCGTGGATATTGCAGGAGTGAGCGTGAATGTTGTAGGGGTGAGCGTGGATGGTGTAGGGGTGAGCGCGGCTATTGTAGGGGTGAGCGTGGATGGTGTAGGGGTGAGCTTGGATGGTGTAGGAGTGAGCGTGGACGTTGTAAAGGTGAGCATGGATGATGTAGGAGTGAGCATAGATGGTGTAGGGCGTTAGAGTGGGGGTTGTAAAGGTGAGCATGGATGGTGGAGTGAGCGTGGATGTTGTAGGGGTGAGAGTGAATGGGGTTGGGGTGAGCGTGGATGGTGTAGGGGTGAGCGTGGACGTTGTAAAGGTGAGCATGGATGATGTAGGAGTGAGCATAGATGGTGTAGGGCGTTAGAGTGGGGGTTGTAAAGGTGAGCATGGATGGTGGAGTGAGCGTGGATGTTGTAGGGGTGAGAGTGAATGGGGTTGGGGTGAGCGTGGATGGTGTTGGGGTGAGTGTGGATGTTGGCGAGGTGAGCGTGGATGTTGCAGGAGTGAGCGTGGGTGTTGTAGGAGTAAACGTGGATGGTGTAGGGGTGAGCGTGGATGGTGTAGGGGTGAGCATAGACTTTGTAAAGGTGAGCATGGATGGTGTAGGAGTGAGCGTGGATGTTGTAGGGGTTAGAGTGGATGGGGTTGGGGTGGGCGTGGATGGTGTTGGGGTGAGAGTGGATGGTGTCGGGGTGAGTATGGATGTTGGAGAGGTGAGCGTGGATTGTGTAGGGGTGAGCGTGGATGTTGTAGGAGTGAGCGTGGATGTTGTAGGGGTGGGCGTGGATGGTGTAGGGGTGAGAGTGGATGTTGTAAAGGTGAGGGTGGATGGTGTAGGGGTGAGCGTGGATGTTGTAGAAGTGAGCGTAGATGGTGTAGGAGTGAGGGTGGATGTTGTAGCGGTGAGCGTGGATGGTGTTGGGGTGTGGGTGGATGTTGTAGGGGTGAGCGTGGATGTTGTCGGGGTGAGGGTGGATGGTGTAGAGGTGAGTGTGGATGTTGTAGAGGTGAGCGTGGATGGTGTAGGGGTGAGCGTGGCTATTGTAGGGGTGAGCGTGGATGGTGTAGGGGTGAGCGTGGATGTTGCAGGAGTGAACGTGGGTGTTGTAGGAGTAAACGTGGATGGTGTAGGGGTGAGCGTGGATGGTGTAGGGGTGAGCGTGGACGTTGTAAAGGTGAGCATTGATGATGTAGGAGTGAGCGTAGATGGTGTAGGGGGTGAGCGTGGATGTTGCAGGGGTGAGTGTGGATATTGCAGGAGTGAGCGTGAATGTTGTAGGCGTGAGCGTGGATGGTGTAGGGGTGAGCGTGGCTATTGTAGGGGGTGAGCGTGGATGGTGTAGGGGTGAGCTTGGATGGTGTAGGATTGAGCGTGGATGGTGTAGGGGTGAGCGTGGATGGTGTAGGGGTGAGCGTAAATGGTGTAGGGGGTGAGCGTGGAGGTTGTAAAGGTGAGCGTGGAGGTTGTAAAGGTGAGCGTGGATGGTGTACGAGTGAGCGTGGATGTTGTAGGGGTGAGAGTGGATGGGGTTGGGGTGGGCGTGGATGGTGTGGGGGGTGAGAGTGGATGGTGTCGGGGTGAGAGTGGATGGTGTCGGGGTGAGTATGGATGTTGGAGAGGTGAGCGTGGATGGTGTAGGGGTGAGCGTGGATGGTGTAGGGGTGAGCGTGGATGTTGCAGGAGTGAGCGTGGATGTTGTAGGGGTGAGCGTGGATGGTGTAGGGGTGAGAGTGGATGTTGTAAAGGTGAGCGTGGATGGTGTAGGGGTGAGAGTGGATGTTGTATGAGTGAGCATGGACGGTGTAGATGTGAGTGTGGATGGTATAGGGGAAAGCGTGGACGGTGTAGGGGAAAGCGTGGATGGTGTAGGGGTGAGCGTGGATGTTGTAGAAGTGAGAGCAGATGGTGTAGGAGTGAGGTTGGATGTTGTAGCGGTGAGCGTGGATGGTGTTGGGGTGATGGTGGATGTGGTAGGGGTGAGCGTGGATGTTGTAGAGGTGAGAGTGGATGGGGTTGGGGTGGGCATGGATGGTGTTGGGGTGAGAGTGGATGGTGTCGGGGTGAGAATGGATGTTGGAGAGGTGAGCGTGGATGTTGCAGGAGTGAGTGTGAATGTTGTATGGGTGAGCGTGGATGGTATAGGGGTGAGAGTGGATGTTGTAAAGGTGAACGTGGATGGTGTAGCGGTGAGAGTGGATGTTGTATGAGTGAGGATGCACGGTGTAGAGGTGAGTGTGGATGGTATAGGGGAAAGCGTGGATGGTGTAGTGGTGAGCGTGGATGGTGTAGGGGTGAGCGTGGATGTTGTAGAGGCGAGCGTGGATGGTGTAAGGGTGAGCGTGGCTATTGTAGGGGTGAGTGTGGATGGTGTAGGGGTGAGCGTGGATGTTGCAGGAGTGAGCGTGGATTTTGTATGAGAGAGCGTGGACGTTGCAGGAGTGAGCGTGGGTGTTGTAGGAGTAAACGTGGATGGTGTAGGGGTGAGTGTGGATGGTGTAGGGGTGAGCGTGGCTATTGTAGGGGTGAGCGTGGATGGTGTAGGGGTGAGCTTGGATGGTGTAGGAGTGAGCGTGGACGTTGTAAAGGTGAGCATGGATGATGTAGGAGTGAGCATAGATGGTGTAGGGCGTGAGAGTGGGGGTTGTAAAGGTGAGCATGGATGGTGGAGTGAGCGTGGATGTTGTAGGGGTGAGAGTGAATGGGGTTGGGGTGAGCGTGGATGGTGTTGGGGTGAGTGTGGATGTTGGCGAGGTGAGCGTGGATGTTGCAGGAGTGAGCGTGGGTGTTGTAGGAGTAAACGTGGATGGTGTAGGGGTGAGCGTGGATGGTGTAGGGGTGAGCATGGACTTTGTAAAGGTGAGCATGGATGGTGTAGGAGTGAGCGTGGATGTTGTAGGGGTTAGAGTGGATGGGGTTGGGGTGATGGTGGATGTGGTAGGGGTGAGCGTGGATGTTGTAGAGGTGAGAGTGGATGGGGTTGGGGTGGGCATGGATGGTGTTGGGGTGAGAGTGGATGGTGTCGGGGTGAGTATGGATGTTGGAGAGGTGAGCGTGGATTGTGTAGGGGTGAGCGTGGATGTTGTAGGAGTGAGCGTGGATGTTGTAGGGGTGGGCGTGGATGGTGTAGGGGTGAGAGTGGATGTTGTAAAGGTGAGGGTGGATGGTGTAGGGGTGAGCGTGGATGTTGTAGAAGTGAGCGTAGATGGTGTAGGAGTGAGGGTGGATGTTGTAGCGGTGAGCGTGGATGGTGTTGGGGTGTGGGTGGATGTTGTAGGGGTGAGCGTGGATGTTGTCGGGGTGAGGGTGGATGGTGTAGAGGTGAGTGTGGATGTTGTAGAGGTGAGCGTGGATGGTGTAGGGGTGAGCGTGGCTATTGTAGGGGTGAGCGTGGATGGTGTAGGGGTGAGCGTGGATGTTGCAGGAGTGAACGTGGGTGTTGTAGGAGTAAACGTGGATGGTGTAGGGGTGAGCGTGGATGGTGTAGGGGTGAGCGTGGACGTTGTAAAGGTGAGCATTGATGATGTAGGAGTGAGCGTAGATGGTGTAGGGGGTGAGCGTGGATGTTGCAGGGGTGAGTGTGGATATTGCAGGAGTGAGCGTGAATGTTGTAGGCGTGAGCGTGGATGGTGTAGGGGTGAGCGTGGCTATTGTAGGGGGTGAGCGTGGATGGTGTAGGGGTGAGCTTGGATGGTGTAGGATTGAGCGTGGATGGTGTAGGGGTGAGCGTGGATGGTGTAGGGGTGAGCGTAGATGGTGTAGGGGGTGAGCGTGGAGGTTGTAAAGGTGAGCGTGGAGGTTGTAAAGGTGAGCGTGGATGGTGTACGAGTGAGCGTGGATGTTGTAGGGGTGAGAGTGGATGGGGTTGGGGTGGGCGTGGATGGTGTGGGGGGTGAGAGTGGATGGTGTCGGGGTGAGAGTGGATGGTGTCGGGGTGAGTATGGATGTTGGAGAGGTGAGCGTGGATGGTGTAGGGGTGAGCGTGGATGGTGTAGGGGTGAGCGTGGATGTTGCAGGAGTGAGCGTGGATGTTGTAGGGGTGAGCGTGGATGGTGTAGGGGTGAGAGTGGATGTTGTAAAGGTGAGCGTGGATGGTGTAGGGGTGAGAGTGGATGTTGTATGAGTGAGCATGGACGGTGTAGATGTGAGTGTGGATGGTATAGGGGAAAGCGTGGACGGTGTAGGGGAAAGCGTGGATGGTGTAGGGGTGAGCGTGGATGTTGTAGAAGTGAGAGCAGATGGTGTAGGAGTGAGGTTGGATGTTGTAGCGGTGAGCGTGGATGGTGTTGGGGTGATGGTGGATGTGGTAGGGGTGAGCGTGGATGTTGTAGAGGTGAGAGTGGATGGGGTTGGGGTGGGCATGGATGGTGTTGGGGTGAGAGTGGATGGTGTCGGGGTGAGAATGGATGTTGGAGAGGTGAGCGTGGATGTTGCAGGAGTGAGTGTGAATGTTGTATGGGTGAGCGTGGATGGTATAGGGGTGAGAGTGGATGTTGTAAAGGTGAACGTGGATGGTGTAGCGGTGAGAGTGGATGTTGTATGAGTGAGGATGCACGGTGTAGAGGTGAGTGTGGATGGTATAGGGGAAAGCGTGGATGGTGTAGTGGTGAGCGTGGATGGTGTAGGGGTGAGCGTGGATGTTGTAGAGGCGAGCGTGGATGGTGTAAGGGTGAGCGTGGCTATTGTAGGGGTGAGTGTGGATGGTGTAGGGGTGAGCGTGGATGTTGCAGGAGTGAGCGTGGATTTTGTATGAGAGAGCGTGGACGTTGCAGGAGTGAGCGTGGGTGTTGTAGGAGTAAACGTGGATGGTGTAGGGGTGAGTGTGGATGGTGTAGGGGTGAGCGTGGCTATTGTAGGGGTGAGCGTGGATGGTGTAGGGGTGAGCTTGGATGGTGTAGGAGTGAGCGTGGACGTTGTAAAGGTGAGCATGGATGATGTAGGAGTGAGCATAGATGGTGTAGGGCGTGAGAGTGGGGGTTGTAAAGGTGAGCATGGATGGTGGAGTGAGCGTGGATGTTGTAGGGGTGAGAGTGAATGGGGTTGGGGTGAGCGTGGATGGTGTTGGGGTGAGTGTGGATGTTGGCGAGGTGAGCGTGGATGTTGCAGGAGTGAGCGTGGGTGTTGTAGGAGTAAACGTGGATGGTGTAGGGGTGAGCGTGGATGGTGTAGGGGTGAGCATGGACTTTGTAAAGGTGAGCATGGATGGTGTAGGAGTGAGCGTGGATGTTGTAGGGGTTAGAGTGGATGGGGTTGGGGTGATGGTGGATGTGGTAGGGGTGAGCGTGGATGTTGTAGAGGTGAGAGTGGATGGGGTTGGGGTGGGCATGGATGGTGTTGGGGTGAGAGTGGATGGTGTCGGGGTGAGAATGGATGTTGGAGAGGTGAGCGTGGATGTTGCAGGAGTGAGTGTGAATGTTGTATGGGTGAGCGTGGATGGTATAGGGGTGAGAGTGGATGTTGTAAAGGTGAGCGTGGATGGTGTAGCGGTGAGAGTGGATGTTGTATGAGTGAGGATGCACGGTGTAGAGGTGAGTGTGGATGGTATAGGGGAAAGCGTGGATGGTGTAGTGGTGAGCGTGGATGGTGTAGGGGTGAGCGTGGATGTTGTAGAGGCGAGCGTGGATGGTGTAAGGGTGAGCGTGGCTATTGTAGGGGTGAGCGTGGATGGTGTAGGGGTGAGCGTGGATGTTGCAGGAGTGAGCGTGGATTTTGTATGAGAGAGCGTGGACGTTGCAGGAGTGAGCGTGGGTGTTGTAGGAGTAAACGTGGATGGTGTAGGGGTGAGTGTGGATGGTGTAGGGGTGAGCGTGGCTATTGTAGGGGTGAGCGTGGATGGTGTAGGGGTGAGCTTGGATGGTGTAGGAGTGAGCGTGGACGTTGTAAAGGTGAGCATGGATGATGTAGGAGTGAGCATAGATGGTGTAGGGCGTGAGAGTGGGGGTTGTAAAGGTGAGCATGGATGGTGGAGTGAGCGTGGATGTTGTAGGGGTGAGAGTGAATGGGGTTGGGGTGAGCGTGGATGGTGTTGGGGTGAGTGTGGATGTTGGCGAGGTGAGCGTGGATGTTGCAGGAGTGAGCGTGGGTGTTGTAGGAGTAAACGTGGATGGTGTAGGGGTGAGCGTGGATGGTGTAGGGGTGAGCATGGACTTTGTAAAGGTGAGCATGGATGGTGTAGGAGTGAGCGTGGATGTTGTAGGGGTTAGAGTGGATGGGGTTGGGGTGGGCGTGGATGGTGTTGGGGTGAGAGTGGATGGTGTCGGGGTGAGTATGGATGTTGGAGAGGTGAGCGTGGATTGTGTAGGGGTGAGCGTGGATGTTGTAGGAGTGAGCGTGGATGTTGTAGGGGTGGGCGTGGATGGTGTAGGGGTGAGAGTGGATGTTGTAAAGGTGAGGGTGGATGGTGTAGGGGTGAGCGTGGATGTTGTAGAAGTGAGCGTAGATGGTGTAGGAGTGAGGGTGGATGTTGTAGCGGTGAGCGTGGATGGTGTTGGGGTGTGGGTGGATGTTGTAGGGGTGAGCGTGGATGTTGTCGGGGTGAGGGTGGATGGTGTAGAGGTGAGTGTGGATGTTGTAGAGGTGAGCGTGGATGGTGTAGGGGTGAGCGTGGCTATTGTAGGGGTGAGCATGGATGGTGTAGGGGTGAGCGTGGATGTTGCAGGAGTGAACGTGGGTGTTGTAGGAGTAAACGTGGATGGTGTAGGGGTGAGCGTGGATGGTGTAGGGGTGAGCGTGGACGTTGTAAAGGTGAGCATTGATGATGTAGGAGTGAGCGTAGATGGTGTAGGGGGTGAGCGTGGATGTTGCAGGGGTGAGTGTGGATATTGCAGGAGTGAGCGTGAATGTTGTAGGCGTGAGCGTGGATGGTGTAGGGGTGAGCGTGGCTATTGTAGGGGGTGAGCGTGGATGGTGTAGGGGTGAGCTTGGATGGTGTAGGATTGAGCGTGGATGGTGTAGGGGTGAGCGTGGATGGTGTAGGGGTGAGCGTAGATGGTGTAGGGGGTGAGCGTGGAGGTTGTAAAGGTGAGCGTGGAGGTTGTAAAGGTGAGCGTGGATGGTGTACGAGTGAGCGTGGATGTTGTAGGGGTGAGAGTGGATGGGGTTGGGGTGGGCGTGGATGGTGTGGGGGGTGAGAGTGGATGGTGTCGGGGTGAGAGTGGATGGTGTCGGGGTGAGTATGGATGTTGGAGAGGTGAGCGTGGATGGTGTAGGGGTGAGCGTGGATGGTGTAGGGGTGAGCGTGGATGTTGCAGGAGTGGGCGTGGATGTTGTAGGGGTGAGCGTGGATGGTGTAGGGGTGAGAGTGGATGTTGTAAAGGTGAGCGTGGATGGTGTAGGGGTGAGAGTGGATGTTGTATGAGTGAGCATGGACGGTGTAGATGTGAGTGTGGATGGTATAGGGGAAAGCGTGGACGGTGTAGGGGAAAGCGTGGATGGTGTAGGGGTGAGCGTGGATGTTGTAGAAGTGAGAGCAGATGGTGTAGGAGTGAGGTTGGATGTTGTAGCGGTGAGCGTGGATGGTGTTGGGGTGATGGTGGATGTGGTAGGGGTGAGCGTGGATGTTGTAGAGGTGAGAGTGGATGGGGTTGGGGTGGGCATGGATGGTGTTGGGGTGAGAGTGGATGGTGTCGGGGTGAGAATGGATGTTGGAGAGGTGAGCGTGGATGTTGCAGGAGTGAGTGTGAATGTTGTATGGGTGAGCGTGGATGGTATAGGGGTGAGAGTGGATGTTGTAAAGGTGAGCGTGGATGGTGTAGCGGTGAGAGTGGATGTTGTATGAGTGAGGATGCACGGTGTAGAGGTGAGTGTGGATGGTATAGGGGAAAGCGTGGATGGTGTAGTGGTGAGCGTGGATGGTGTAGGGGTGAGCGTGGATGTTGTAGAGGCGAGCGTGGATGGTGTAAGGGTGAGCGTGGCTATTGTAGGGGTGAGCGTGGATGGTGTAGGGGTGAGCGTGGATGTTGCAGGAGTGAGCGTGGATTTTGTATGAGAGAGCGTGGACGTTGCAGGAGTGAGCGTGGGTGTTGTAGGAGTAAACGTGGATGGTGTAGGGGTGAGTGTGGATGGTGTAGGGGTGAGCGTGGACGTTGTAAAGGTGAGCATGGATGATGTAGGAGTGAGCGTAGATGGTTAGGGGGTGAGCGTGGATGTTGCAGGGGTGAGCGTGGATATTGCAGGAGTGAGCGTGAATGTTGTAGGGGTGAGCGTGGATGGTGTAGGGGTGAGCGTGGCTATTGTAGGGGTGAGCGTGGATGGTCTAGGGGTGAGCTTGGATGGTGTAGGAGTGAGCGTGGACGTTGTAAAGGTGAGCATGAATGATGTAGGAGTGAGCGTAGATGGTGTAGGGGGTGAGCGTGGGGGTTGTAAAGGTGGGCATGGATGGTGTAGGAGTGAGCGTGGATGTTGTAGGGGTGAGAGTGAATGGGGTTGGGGTGAGCGTGGATGGTGTTGGGGTGAGTGTGGATGTTGGCGAGGTGAGCGTGGATGTTGCAGGAGTGAGCGTGGGTGTTGTAGGAGTAAACGTGGATGGTGTAGGGGTGAGCGTGGATGGTGTAGGGGTGAGCATGGACTTTGTAAAGGTGAGCATGGATGGTGTAGGAGTGAGCGTGGATGTTGTAGGGGTTAGAGTGGATGGGGTTGGGGTGGGCGTGGATGGTGTTGGGGTGAGAGTGGATGGTGTCGGGGTGAGTATGGATGTTGGAGAGGTGAGCATGGATGGTGTAGGGGTGAGCGTGGATGTTGTAGGAGTGAGCGTGGATGTTGTAGGGGTGGGCGTGGATGGTGTAGGGGTGAGAGTGGATGTTGTAAAGGTGAGGGTGGATGGTGTAGGGGTGAGCGTGGATGTTGTAGAAGTGAGCGTAGATGGTGTAGGAGTGAGGGTGGATGTTGTAGCGGTGAGCGTGGATGGTGTTGGGGTGTGGGTGGATGTTGTAGGGGTGAGCGTGGATGTTGTCGGGGTGAGGGTGGATGGTGTAGAGGTGAGTGTGGATGTTGTAGAGGTGAGCGTGGATGGTGTAGGGGTGAGCGTGGCTATTGTAGGGGTGAGCGTGGATGGTGTAGGGGTGAGCGTGGATGTTGCAGGAGTGAACGTGGGTGTTGTAGGAGTAAACGTGGATGGTGTAGGGGTGAGCGTGGACGTTGTAAAGGTGAGCATTGATGATGTAGGAGTGAGCGTAGATGGTGTAGGGGGTGAGCGTGGATGTTGCAGGGGTGAGTGTGGATATTGCAGGAGTGAGCGTGAATGTTGTAGGCGTGAGCGTGGATGGTGTAGGGGTGAGCGTGGCTATTGTAGGGGGTGAGCGTGGATGGTGTAGGGGTGAGCTTGGATGGTGTAGGATTGAGCGTGGATGGTGTAGGGGTGAGCGTGGATGGTGTAGGGGTGAGAGTAGATGGTGTAGGGGGTGAGCGTGGAGGTTGTAAAGGTGAGCGTGGAGGTTGTAAAGGTGAGCGTGGATGGTGTACGAGTGAGCGTGGATGTTGTAGGGGTGAGAGTGGATGGGGTTGGGGTGGGCGTGGATGGTGTGGGGGGTGAGAGTGGATGGTGTCGGGGTGAGAGTGGATGGTGTCGGGGTGAGTATGGAAGTTGGAGAGGTGAGCGTGGATGGTGTAGGGGTGAGCGTGGATGGTGTAGGGGTGAGCGTGGATGTTGCAGGAGTGAGCGTGGATGTTGTAGGGGTGAGCGTGGATGGTGTAGGGGTGAGAGTGGATGTTGTAAAGGTGAGCGTGGATGGTGTAGGGGTGAGAGTGGATGTTGTATGAGTGAGCATGGACGGTGTAGATGTGAGTGTGGATGGTATACGGGAAAGCGTGGATGGTGTAGGGGTGAGCGTGGATGTTGTAGAAGTGAGCGTGGATGGTGTAGGGGTGAGAGTGGATGTTGTATGAGTGAGCATGGACGGTGTAGATGTGAGTGTGGATGGTATAGGGGAAAGCGTGGATGGTGTAGTGGTGAGCGTGGATGGTGTAGGGGTGAGCGTGGATGTTGTAGAGGCGAGCGTGGATGGTGTAAGGGTGAGCGTGGCTATTGTAGGGGTGAGCGTGGATGGTGTAGGGGTGAGCGTGGATGTTGCAGGAGTGAGCGTGGATTTTGTATGAGAGCGTGGATGTTGCAGGAGTGAGCGTGGGTGTTGTAGGAGTAAACGTGGATGGTGTAGGGGTGAGTGTGGATGGTGTAGGGGTGAGCGTGGACGTTGTAAAGGTGAGCATGGATGATGTAGGAGTGAGCGTAGATGGTTAGGGGGTGAGCATGGATGTTGCAGGGGTGAGCGTGGATATTGCAGGAGTGAGCGTGAATGTTGTAGGGGTGAGCGTGGATGGTGTAGGGGTGAGCGTGGCTATTGTAGGGGTGAGCGTGGATGGTGTAGGGGTGAGCTTGGATGGTGTAGGAGTGAGCGTGGATGTTGTAAAGGTGAGCATGGATGATGTAGGAGTGAGCGTAGATGGTGTAGGGGGTGAGCGTGGGGGTTGTAAAGGTGAGCATGGATGGTGTAGGAGTGAGCGTGGATGTTGTATAGGTGAGCATGGATGGTGTAGGAGTGAGCGTGGATGTTGTAGGGGTGAGAGTGAATGGGGTTGGGGTGAGCTTGGATGGTGTTGGGGTGAGTGTGGATGTTGGCGAGGTGAGCGTGGATGTTGCAGGGGTGAGCGTGGATGTTGCAGGAGTGAGCGTGAATGTTGTAAGGGTGAGGGTGGGTGTTTGTAGGCGTAAACGTGGATGGTGTAGGGGTGAGCGTGGATGGTGTAGGGGTGAGAGTGGATGTTGTAAAGGTGAGCATGGATGGTGTAGGGGTGAGAGTGGATGTTGTATGAGTGAGCATGGACGGTGTAGATATGAGTGTGGATGGCATAGGGGAAAGCGTGGATGGTCTAGTGGTGAGCGTGGATGGTCTAGTGGTGAGAGTGGATGCTGTAGGGGTGAGCGTGGATGTTGTAGAGGTGAGCGTGGATGGTGTAGGGGTGAGTGTGGATGTTGTATGAGTGAGCATGGACGTTGTAGATGTGAGTGTAGATGGTATAGGGGAAAGCGTGGATGGTGTAGTGGTGAGTGTGGATGGTGTAGGGGTGAGCGTGGATGTTGCAGGAGTGAGCGTGGGTGTTGTAGGAGAAAACGTGGATGGTGTAGGGGTGAGCGTGGATGGTGTAGGGGTGAGCGTGGATGTTGCAGGAGTGAACGTGGGTGTTGTAGGAGTAAACGTGGATGGTGTAGGGGTGAGCGTGGATGGTGTAGGGGTGAGCGTGGATGGTGTAGGGGTGAGTGTGGACGTTGTAAAGGTGAGCATTGATGATGTAGGAGTGAGCGTAGATGGTGTAGGGGGTGAGCGTGGATGTTGCAGGGATGAGCGTAGATATTGCAGGAGTGAGCGTGAATGTTGTAGGCGTGAGCGTGGATGGTGTAGGGGTGAGCGTGGCTATTGTAGGGGTGAGCGTGGATGGTGTAGGGGTGAGCTTGGATGGTGTAGGAGTGAGCGTGGATGGTGTAGGGGTGAGCGTGGATGGTGTAGGGGTGAGCGTAGATGGTGTAGGGGGTGAGCGTGGAGGTTGTAAAGGTGATGGTGGATGTTGTAGGGGTGAGAGTGGATGGGGTTGGGGTGGGCGTGGATGGTGTGGGGGGTGAGAGTGGATGGTGTCGGGGTGAGAGTGGATGGTGTCGGGGAGAGTATGGATGTTAGAGAGGTGAGCGTGGATGGTGTAGGGGTGAGCGTGGATGGTATAGGGGTGAGCGTGGATGTTGCAGGAGTGAGCGTGGATGTTGTAGGGGTGAGCGTGGATGGTGTAGGGGTGAAAGTGGATGTTGTAAAGGTGAGCGTGGATGGTGTAGGGGTGAGCGTGGCTATTGTAGGGGTGAGCGTGGATGGCGTAGGTGTGAGCGTGGATGTTGCAGGAGTGAGCGTGGATTTTGTATGAGAGAGCGTGGATGTTTAAGGAGCGAGTGTGGATGGTGTAGGGGTGAGCGTGGATGGTGTAGGGGTGAGCGTGGATGTTGCAGGAGTGAACATGGGTGTTGTAGGAGTAAACGTGGATGGTGTAGGGGTGAGCGTGGATGGTGTAGGGGTGAGTGTGGACGTTGTAAAGGTGAGCATTGATGATGTAGGAGTGAGCGTAGATGGTGTAGGGGGTGAGCGTGGATGTTGCAGGGGTGAGCGTGGATATTGCAGGAGTGAGCGTGAATGTTGTAGGCGTGAGCGTGGATGGTGTAGGGGTGAGCGTGGCTATTGTAGGGGTGAGCGTGGAAGGTGTAGGGGTGAGCTTGGATGGTGTAGGAGTGAGCGTGGATGGTGTAGGGGTGAGCGTGGATGGTGTAGGGGTGAGCGTAGATGGTGTAGGGGGTGAGCGTGGAGGTTGTAAAGGTGAGCGTGGATGTTGTAGGGGTGAGAGTGGATGGGGTTGGGGTGGGCGTGGATGGTGGGGGGTGAGAGTGGATGGTGTCGGGGTGAGAGTGGATGGTGTCGGGGTGAGTATGGATGTTGGAGAGGTGAGCGTGGATGGTGTAGGGGTGAGCGTGGATGGTATAGGGGTGAGCATGGATGTTGCAGGAGTGAGCGTGGATGTTGTAGGGGTGAGCGTGGATGGTGTAGGGGTGAGAGGGGATGTTGTAAAGGTGAGCGTGGATGGTGTAGGGGTGAGAGTGGATGTTGTATGAGTGAGCATGGACGGTGTAGATGTGAGTGTGGATGGTATAGGGGAAAGCGTGGATGGTGTAGTGGTGAGCGTGGATGGTGTAGGGGTGAGCGTGGATGTTGTAGAGGCGAGCATGGATGGTGTAAGGGTGAGCGTGGCTATTGTAGGGGTGAGCGTGGATGGTGTAGGGGTGAGCGTGGATGGTGTAGGGGTGAGAGTGGATGTTGTAAAGGTGAGCGTGGATGGTGTAGGGGTGAGAGTGGATGTTGTATGAGTGAGCATGGACGGTGTAGATGTGAGTGTGGATGGTATAGGGGAAAGCGTGGATGGTGTAGTGGTGAGCGTGGATGGTGTAGGGGTGAGCGTGGATGTTGTAGAGGCGAGCGTGGATGGTGTAAGGGTGAGCGTGGCTATTGTAGGGGTGAGCGTGGATGGTGTAGGGGTGAGCGTGGATGGTGTAGGGGTGAGAGTGGATGTTGTAAAGGTGAGCGTGGATGGTGTAGGGGTGAGAGTGGATGTTGTATGAGTGAGCATGGACGGTGTAGATGTGAGTGTGGATGGTATAGGGGAAAGCGTGGATGGTGTAGTGGTGAGCGTGGATGGTGTAGGGGTGAGCGTGGATGTTGTAGAGGCGAGCGTGGATGGTGTAAGGGTGAGCGTGGCTATTGTAGGGGTGAGCGTGGATGGTGTAGGGGTGAGCGTGGATGTTGCAGGAGTGAGCGTGGATTTTGTATGAGAGAGCGTGGATGTTGCAGGAGTGAGCGTGGGTGTTGTAGGAGTAAACGTGGATGGTGTAGGGGTGAGTGTGGATGGTGTAGGGGTGAGCGTGGACGTTGTAAAGGTGAGCATGGATGATGTAGGAGTGAGCGTAGATGGTTAGGGGGTGAGCGTGGATGTTGCAGGGGTGAGCGTGGATATTGCAGGAGTGAGCGTGAATGTTGTAGGGGTGAGCGTGGATGGTGTAGGGGTGAGCGTGGCTATTGTAGGGGTGAGCGTGGATGGTGTAGGGGTGAGCTTGGATGGTGTAGGAGTGAGCGTGGATGTTGTAAAGGTGAGCATGGATGATGTAGGAGTGAGCGTAGATGGTGTAGGGGGTGAGCGTGGGGGTTGTAAAGGTGAGCATGGATGGTGTAGGAGTGAGCGTGGATGTTGTATAGGTGAGCATGGATGGTGTAGGAGTGAGCGTGGATGTTGTAGGGGTGAGAGTGAATGGGGTTGGGGTGAGCGTGGATGGTGTTGGGGTGAGTGTGGATGTTGGCGAGGTGAGCGTGGATGTTGCAGGGGTGAGCGTGGATGTTGCAGGAGTGAGCGTGAATGTTGTAAGGGTGAGCGTGGCTATTGTAGGGGTGAGCGTGGATGGTGTAGGGGTGAGCGTGGATGTTGCAGGAGTGAGCGTGGATTTTGTATGAGAGAGCGTGGATGTTGCAGGAGTGAGCGTGGGTGTTGTAGGAGTAAAAGTGGATGGTGTAGGGGTGAGTGTGGATGGTGTAGGGGTGAGCGTGGACGTTGTAAAGGTGAGCATGGATGATGTAGGAGTGAGCGTAGATGGTTAGGGGGTGAGCATGGATGTTGCAGGGGTGAGCGTGGATATTGCAGGAGTGAGCGTGAATGTTGTAGGGGTGAGCGTGGATGGTGTAGGGGTGAGCGTGGCTATTGTAGGGGTGAGCGTGGATGGTGTAGGGGTGAGCTTGGATGGTGTAGGAGTGAGCGTGGATGTTGTAAAGGTGAGCATGGATGATGTAGGAGTGAGCGTAGATGGTGTAGGGGGTGAGCGTGGGGGTTGTAAAGGTGAGCATGGATGGTGTAGGAGTGAGCGTGGATGTTGTATAGGTGAGCATGGATGGTGTAGGAGTGAGCGTGGATGTTGTAGGGGTGAGAGTGAATGGGGTTGGGGTGAGCTTGGATGGTGTTGGGGTGAGTGTGGATGTTGGCGAGGTGAGCGTGGATGTTGCAGGGGTGAGCGTGGATGTTGCAGGAGTGAGCGTGAATGTTGTAAGGGTGAGGGTGGGTGTTTGTAGGCGTAAACGTGGATGGTGTAGGGGTGAGCGTGGATGGTGTAGGGGTGAGAGTGGATGTTGTAAAGGTGAGCATGGATGGTGTAGGGGTGAGAGTGGATGTTGTATGAGTGAGCATGGACGGTGTAGATATGAGTGTGGATGGCATAGGGGAAAGCGTGGATGGTCTAGTGGTGAGCGTGGATGGTCTAGTGGTGAGAGTGGATGCTGTAGGGGTGAGCGTGGATGTTGTAGAGGTGAGCGTGGATGGTGTAGGGGTGAGTGTGGATGTTGTATGAGTGAGCATGGACGTTGTAGATGTGAGTGTAGATGGTATAGGGGAAAGCGTGGATGGTGTAGTGGTGAGTGTGGATGGTGTAGGGGTGAGCGTGGATGTTGCAGGAGTGAGCGTGGGTGTTGTAGGAGAAAACGTGGATGGTGTAGGGGTGAGCGTGGATGGTGTAGGGGTGAGCGTGGATGTTGCAGGAGTGAACGTGGGTGTTGTAGGAGTAAACGTGGATGGTGTAGGGGTGAGCGTGGATGGTGTAGGGGTGAGCGTGGATGGTGTAGGGGTGAGTGTGGACGTTGTAAAGGTGAGCATTGATGATGTAGGAGTGAGCGTAGATGGTGTAGGGGGTGAGCGTGGATGTTGCAGGGATGAGCGTAGATATTGCAGGAGTGAGCGTGAATGTTGTAGGCGTGAGCGTGGATGGTGTAGGGGTGAGCGTGGCTATTGTAGGGGTGAGCGTGGATGGTGTAGGGGTGAGCTTGGATGGTGTAGGAGTGAGCGTGGATGGTGTAGGGGTGAGCGTGGATGGTGTAGGGGTGAGCGTAGATGGTGTAGGGGGTGAGCGTGGAGGTTGTAAAGGTGATGGTGGATGTTGTAGGGGTGAGAGTGGATGGGGTTGGGGTGGGCGTGGATGGTGTGGGGGGTGAGAGTGGATGGTGTCGGGGTGAGAGTGGATGGTGTCGGGGAGAGTATGGATGTTAGAGAGGTGAGCGTGGATGGTGTAGGGGTGAGCGTGGATGGTATAGGGGTGAGCGTGGATGTTGCAGGAG
Organism: Petromyzon marinus; assembly: GCF_048934315.1. Lineage (NCBI taxonomy): Eukaryota > Metazoa > Chordata > Hyperoartia > Petromyzontiformes > Petromyzontidae > Petromyzon > Petromyzon marinus. The sequence continues at coordinate 24,705,137 of NC_133689.1, forward strand.
TGAGCGTGGATGTTGTAGGGGTGAGCGTGGATGGTGTAGGGGTGAAAGTGGATGTTGTAAAGGTGAGCGTGGATGGTGTAGGGGTGAGCGTGGCTATTGTAGGGGTGAGCGTGGATGGCGTAGGTGTGAGCGTGGATGTTGCAGGAGTGAGCGTGGATTTTGTATGAGAGAGCGTGGATGTTTAAGGAGCGAGTGTGGATGGTGTAGGGGTGAGCGTGGATGGTGTAGGGGTGAGCGTGGATGTTGCAGGAGTGAACATGGGTGTTGTAGGAGTAAACGTGGATGGTGTAGGGGTGAGCGTGGATGGTGTAGGGGTGAGTGTGGACGTTGTAAAGGTGAGCATTGATGATGTAGGAGTGAGCGTAGATGGTGTAGGGGGTGAGCGTGGATGTTGCAGGGGTGAGCGTGGATATTGCAGGAGTGAGCGTGAATGTTGTAGGCGTGAGCGTGGATGGTGTAGGGGTGAGCGTGGCTATTGTAGGGGTGAGCGTGGAAGGTGTAGGGGTGAGCTTGGATGGTGTAGGAGTGAGCGTGGATGGTGTAGGGGTGAGCGTGGATGGTGTAGGGGTGAGCGTAGATGGTGTAGGGGGTGAGCGTGGAGGTTGTAAAGGTGAGCGTGGATGTTGTAGGGGTGAGAGTGGATGGGGTTGGGGTGGGCGTGGATGGTGGGGGGTGAGAGTGGATGGTGTCGGGGTGAGAGTGGATGGTGTCGGGGTGAGTATGGATGTTGGAGAGGTGAGCGTGGATGGTGTAGGGGTGAGCGTGGATGGTATAGGGGTGAGCATGGATGTTGCAGGAGTGAGCGTGGATGTTGTAGGGGTGAGCGTGGATGGTGTAGGGGTGAGAGGGGATGTTGTAAAGGTGAGCGTGGATGGTGTAGGGGTGAGAGTGGATGTTGTATGAGTGAGCATGGACGGTGTAGATGTGAGTGTGGATGGTATAGGGGAAAGCGTGGATGGTGTAGTGGTGAGCGTGGATGGTGTAGGGGTGAGCGTGGATGTTGTAGAGGCGAGCGTGGATGGTGTAAGGGTGAGCGTGGCTATTGTAGGGGTGAGCGTGGATGGTGTAGGGGTGAGCGTGGATGGTGTAGGGGTGAGAGTGGATGTTGTAAAGGTGAGCGTGGATGGTGTAGGGGTGAGAGTGGATGTTGTATGAGTGAGCATGGACGGTGTAGATGTGAGTGTGGATGGTATAGGGGAAAGCGTGGATGGTGTAGTGGTGAGCGTGGATGGTGTAGGGGTGAGCGTGGATGTTGTAGAGGCGAGCGTGGATGGTGTAAGGGTGAGCGTGGCTATTGTAGGGGTGAGCGTGGATGGTGTAGGGGTGAGCGTGGATGGTGTAGGGGTGAGAGTGGATGTTGTAAAGGTGAGCGTGGATGGTGTAGGGGTGAGAGTGGATGTTGTATGAGTGAGCATGGACGGTGTAGATGTGAGTGTGGATGGTATAGGGGAAAGCGTGGATGGTGTAGTGGTGAGCGTGGATGGTGTAGGGGTGAGCGTGGATGTTGTAGAGGCGAGCGTGGATGGTGTAAGGGTGAGCGTGGCTATTGTAGGGGTGAGCGTGGATGGTGTAGGGGTGAGCGTGGATGTTGCAGGAGTGAGCGTGGATTTTGTATGAGAGAGCGTGGATGTTGCAGGAGTGAGCGTGGGTGTTGTAGGAGTAAACGTGGATGGTGTAGGGGTGAGTGTGGATGGTGTAGGGGTGAGCGTGGACGTTGTAAAGGTGAGCATGGATGATGTAGGAGTGAGCGTAGATGGTTAGGGGGTGAGCGTGGATGTTGCAGGGGTGAGCGTGGATATTGCAGGAGTGAGCGTGAATGTTGTAGGGGTGAGCGTGGATGGTGTAGGGGTGAGCGTGGCTATTGTAGGGGTGAGCGTGGATGGTGTAGGGGTGAGCTTGGATGGTGTAGGAGTGAGCGTGGATGTTGTAAAGGTGAGCATGGATGATGTAGGAGTGAGCGTAGATGGTGTAGGGGGTGAGCGTGGGGGTTGTAAAGGTGAGCATGGATGGTGTAGGAGTGAGCGTGGATGTTGTATAGGTGAGCATGGATGGTGTAGGAGTGAGCGTGGATGTTGTAGGGGTGAGAGTGAATGGGGTTGGGGTGAGCGTGGATGGTGTTGGGGTGAGTGTGGATGTTGGCGAGGTGAGCGTGGATGTTGCAGGGGTGAGCGTGGATGTTGCAGGAGTGAGCGTGAATGTTGTAAGGGTGAGGGTGGGTGTTGCAGGAGTGAGCGTGGGTGTTTGTAGGCGTAAACGTGGATGGTGTAGGGGTGAGCGTGGATGGTGTAGGGGTGAGAGTGGATGTTGTAAAGGTGAGCGTGGATGGTGTAGGGGTGAGAGTGGATGTTGTATGAGTGAGCATGGACGGTGTAGATGTGAGTGTGGATGGTATAGGGGAAAGCGTGGATGGTCTAGTGGTGAGCGTGGATGGTCTAGTGGTGAGAGTGGATGGTGTAGGGGTGAGCGTGGATGTTGTAGAGGTGAGCGTGGATGGTGTAGGGGTGAGTGTGGATGTTGTATGAGTGAGCATGGACGTTGTAGATGTGAGTGTAGATGTTATAGAGGAAAGCGTGGATGGTGTAGTGGTGAGTGTGGATGGTGTAGGGGTGAGCGTGGATGTTGCAGGAGTGAGCGTGGGTGTTGTAGGAGAAAACGTGGATGGTGTAGGGGTGAGCGTGGATGGTGTAGGGGTGAGCGTGGACGTTGTAAAGGTGAGCATGGATGATGTAGGAGTGAGTGTAGATGGTGTAGGGGGTGAGCGTGGAGGTTGTAAAGGTGAGCATGGATGGTGTATGAGTGAGCGTGGATGTTGTAGGGGTGAGAGTGAATGGGGTTGGGGTGGGCGTGGATGGTGTTGGGGTGAGTATGGATGTTGGCGTGGTGAGCATTGATGTTACAGGGGTGAGCGTGGATGTTGCAGGAGTGAGCGTGAATGTTGTAGGGGTGAGAGTGGATGTTGGAAAGGTGAGCGTGGATGGTGGAGGGGTGAGAGTGGATGTTGTATGAGTGAGCATGGAAGGTGTAGAGGTGAGTGTCGATGGTATAGGGGAAAGCATGGATGGTGTAGTGGTGAGCGTGGATGGTGTAGGGGTGAGAGTGGATTTGGTGGGGGTGAGCGTGGATGTGGTAGGGGTGAGCGTGGAAGGTGTAGGGGTGAGCGTGGATGGTGTAGGAGTGAGCATGGATGGTGTAGGGGTGAGCGTGGGTGGTGGAGTGGTGAGCGTGGATGGTGTAGGGGTGAGCGTGGATGGTGTAGGAGTGAGCGTGGACATTGTAAAGGTGAGCGTGGACGGTGTAGGGGTGAGCGTGGACGTTGTAGGGGTGAACGTAGATGTTGTAGGGGTGAGCGGGGATGTTGTAGGGGTGAGGGTGGATGTTGTAGCGATGAGCGTGGATGGTGTTGGGGTGAGGGTGGATGTTGTAGGGGTGAGCGTGGATGTTGTAGGGGTGAGCGTGGATGGTGCAGGGGTGAGCGTGGATGGTGCAGGGGTGAGCGTGGATGTTGCAGGAGTGAGCATGGATTTTGTATGAGAGAGCGTGGATGTTGTAGGGGTGAGTGTGGGTGTTGTATGCGTAAACGTGGATGGTGTAGGGGTGAGCGTGGACGTTGTAAAGGTGAGCATGGATGATGTAGGAGTGAGCGTAGATGGTGTAGGGGGTGAGCGTGGAGGTTGTAAATGTGAGCGTGGAGGTTGTAAAGGTGAGCGTGGATGGTGTAGGAGTGAGCGTGGATGTTGTAGGGGTGAGAGTGGATGGTGTCGGGGTGAGAGTGGATGGTGTCGGGGTGAGTATGGATGTTGGAGAGGTGAGCGTGGATGGTGTAGGGGTGAGCGTGGATGGTATAGGGGTGAGCGTGGATGTTGCAGGAGTGAGCGTGGATGTTGTAGGGGTGAGCGTGGATGGTGTAGGGGTGAAAGTGGATGTTGTAAAGGTGAGCGTGGATGGTGTAGGGGTGAGCGTGGCTATTGTAGGGGTGAGCGTGGATGGCGTAGGTGTGAGCGTGGATGTTGCAGGAGTGAGCGTGGATTTTGTATGAGAGAGCGTGGATGTTTAAGGAGCGAGTGTGGATGGTGTAGGGGTGAGCGTGGATGGTGTAGGGGTGAGCGTGGATGTTGCAGGAGTGAACGTGGGTGTTGTAGGAGTAAACGTGGATGGTGTAGGGGTGAGTGTGGATGGTGTAGGGGTGAGTGTGGACGTTGTAAAGGTGAGCATTGATGATGTAGGAGTGAGCGTAGATGGTGTAGGGGGTGAGCGTGGATGTTGCAGGGGTGAGCGTGGATATTGCAGGAGTGAGCGTGAATGTTGTAGGCGTGAGCGTGGATGGTGTAGGGGTGAGCGTGGCTATTGTAGGGGTGAGCGTGGATGGTGTAGGGGTGAGCGTGGATGGTGTAGGGGTGAGCGTAGATGGTGTAGGGGGTGAGCGTGGAGGTTGTAAAGGTGAGCGTGGATGTTGTAGGGGTGAGAGTGGATGGGGATGGGGTGGGCGTGGATGGTGTGGGGGGTGAGAGTGGATGGTGTCGGGGTGAGAGTGGATGGTGTCGGGGTGAGTATGGATGTTGGAGAGGTGAGCGTGGATGGTGTAGGGGTGAGCGTGGATGGTATAGGGGTGAGCGTGGATGTTGCAGGAGTGAGCGTGGATGTTGTAGGGGTGAGCGTGGATGGTGTAGGGGTGAGAGTGGATGTTGTAAAGGTGAGCGTGGATGGTGTAGGGGTGAGAGTGGATCTTGTATGAGTGAGCATGGACGGTGTAGATGTGAGTGTGGATGGTATAGGGGAAAGCGTGGATGGTGTAGTGGTGAGCGTGGATGGTGTAGGGGTGAGCGTGGATGTTGTAGAGGCGAGCGTGGATGGTGTAAGGGTGAGCGTGGCTATTGTAGGGGTGAGCGTGGATGGTGTAGGGGTGAGCGTGGATGGTGTAGGGGTGAGAGTGGATGTTGTAAAGGTGAGCGTGGATGGTGTAGGGGTGAGAGTGGATGTTGTATGAGTGAGCATGGACGGTGTAGATGTGAGTGTGGATGGTATAGGGGAAAGCGTGGATGGTGTAGTGGTGAGCGTGGATGGTGTAGGGGTGAGCGTGGATGTTGTAGAGGCGAGCGTGGATGGTGTAAGGGTGAGCGTGGCTATTGTAGGGGTGAGCGTGGATGTTGTAGGGGTGAGCGTGGATGGTGTAGGGGTGAGTGTGGATGGTGTAGGGGTGAGCGTGGATGGTGAAGGGGTGAGAGTGGATGTTGTATGAGTGAGCATGGACGGTGTAGATGTGAGTGTGGATGGTATAGGGGAAAGCGTGGATGGTGTAGTGGTGAGCGTGGATGGTGTAGGGGTGAGCGTGGATGTTGTAGAGGCGAGCGTGGATGGTGTAAGTGTGAGCGTGGCTATTGTAGGGGTGAGCGTGGATGGTGTAGGGGTGAGCGTGGATGGTGTAGGGGTGAGCGTGGATGTTGCAGGAGTGAGCGTGGATTTTGTATGAGAGAGCGTGGATGTTGCAGGAGTGAGCGTGGGTGTTGTAGGAGTAAACGTGGATGGTGTAGGGGTGAGTGTGGATGGTGTAGGGGTGAGCGTGGACGTTGTAAAGGTGAGCATGGATGATGTAGGAGTGAGCGTAGATGGTTAGGGGGTGAGCGTGGATGTTGCAGGGGTGAGCGTGGATATTGCAGGAGTGAGCGTGAATGTTGTAGGGGTGAGCGTGGATGGTGTAGGGGTGAGCGTGGCTATTGTAGGGGTGAGCGTGGATGGTGTAGGGGTGAGCTTGGATGGTGTAGGAGTGAGCGTGGATGTTGTAAAGGTGAGCATGGATGATGTAGGAGTGAGCGTAGATGGTGTAGGGGGTGAGCGTGGGGGTTGTAAAGGTGAGCATGGATGGTGTAGGAGTGAGCGTGGATGTTGTATAGGTGAGCATGGATGGTGTAGGAGTGAGCGTGGATGTTGTAGGGGTGAGAGTGAATGGGGTTGGGGTGAGCGTGGATGGTGTTGGGGTGAGTGTGGATGTTGGCGAGGTGAGCGTGGATGTTGCAGGGGTGAGCGTGGATGTTGCAGGAGTGAGCGTGAATGTTGTAAGGGTGAGGGTGGGTGTTGCAGGAGTTAGCGTGGGTGTTTGTAGGCATAAACGTGGATGGTGTAGGGGTGAGCGTGGATGGTGTAGGGGTGAGAGTGGATGTTGTAAAGGTGAGCGTGGCTGGTGTAGGGGTGAGAGTGGATGTTGTATGAGTGAGCATGGACGGTGTAGATGTGAGTGTGGATGGTATAGGGGAAAGCGTGGATGGTCTAGTGGTGAGCGTGGATGGTCTAGTGGTGAGAGTGGATGGTGTAGGGGTGAGCGTGGATGTTGTAGAGGTGAGCGTGGATGGTGTAGGGGTGAGTGTGGATGTTGTATGAGTGAGCATGGACGTTGTAGATGTGAGTGTAGATGGTATAGGGGAAAGCGTGGATGGTGTAGTGGTGAGTGTGGATGGTGTAGGGGTGAGCGTGGATGTTGCAGGAGTGAGCGTGGGTGTTGTAGGAGAAAACGAGGATGGTGTAGGGGTGAGCGTGGATGGTGTAGGGGTGAGCGTGGACGTTGTAAAGGTGAGCATGGATGATGTAGGAGTGAGTGTAGATGGTGTAGGGGGTGAGCGTGGAGGTTGTAAAGGTGAGCATGGATGGTGTATGAGTGAGCGTGGATGTTGTAGGGGTGAGAGTGAATGGGGTTGGGGTGGGCGTGGATGGTGTTGGGGTGAGTATGGATGTTGGCGTGGTGAGCATTGATGTTACAGGGGTGAGCGTGGATGTTGCAGGAGTGAGCGTGAATGTTGTAGGGGTGAGAGTGGATGTTGGAAAGGTGAGCGTGGATGGTGTAGGGGTGAGAGTGGATGTTGTATGAGTGAGCATGGAAGGTGTAGAGGTGAGTGTGGATGGTATAGGGGAAAGCATGGATGGTGTAGTGGTGAGCGTGGATGGTGTAGGGGTGAGAGTGGATTTGGTGGGGGTGAGCGTGGATGTGGTAGGGGTGAGCGTGGAAGGTGTAGGGGTGAGCGTGGATGGTGTAGGAGTGAGCGTGGATGGTGTAGGGGTGAGCGTGGGTGGTGGAGGGGTGAGCGTGGATGGTGTAGGAGTGAGCGTGGACATTGTAAAGGTGAGCGTGGACGGTGTAGGGGTGAGCGTGGACGTTGTAGGGGTGAACGTAGATGTTGTAGGGGTGAGCGGGGATGTTGTAGGGGTGAGGGTGGATGTTGTAGCGGTGAGCGTGGATGGTGTTGGGGTGAGGGTGGATGTTGTAGGGGTGAGCGTGGATGTTGTAGGGGTGAGCGTGGATGGTGCAGGGGTGAGCGTGGATGGTGCAGGGGTGAGCGTGGATGTTGCAGGAATGAGCATGGATTTTGTATGAGAGAGCGTGGATGTTGTAGGGGTGAGTGTGGATGGTGAAGGGGTGAGCGTGGATGTTGCAGGAGTGAGCGTGGGTGTTGTATGCGTAAACGTGGATGGTGTAAGGGTGAGCGTGGACGTTGTAAAGGTGAGCATGGATGATGTAGGAGTGAGCGTAGATGGTGTAGGGGGTGAGCGTGGAGGTTGTAAATGTGAGCGTGGAGGTTGTAAAGGTGAGCGTGGATGGTGTAGGAGTGAGCGTGGATGTTGTAGGGGTGAGAGTGGATGGGGTTGGAGTGGGCGTGGATGTTGTCGGGGTGAGTATGGATGTTGGAGAGGTGAGCGTGGATGGTGAAGGGGTGAGAGTGGATGTTGTATGAGTGAGCATGGACGGTGTAGATGTGAGTGTGGATGGTATAGGGGAAAGCGTGGATGGTGTAGGGGTGAACGTGGCTATTGTAGGGGTGAGCGTGGATGGTGTAGGGGTGAGCGTGGATGGTGTAGGGGTGAGCGTGGATGTTGCAGGAGTGAACATGGGTGTTGTAGGAGTAAACGTGGATGGTGTAGGGGTGAGCGTGGATGGTGTAGGGGTGAGTGTGGACGTTGTAAAGGTGAGCATTGATGATGTAGGAGTGAGCGTAGATGGTGTAGGGGGTGAGCGTGGATGTTGCAGGGGTGAGCGTGGATATTGCAGGAGTGAGCGTGAATGTTGTAGGCGTGAGCGTGGATGGTGTAGGGGTGAGCGTGGCTATTGTAGGGGTGAGCGTGGATGGTGTAGGGGTGAGCTTGAATGGTGTAGGAGTGAGCGTGGATGGTGTAGGGGTGAGCGTGGATGGTGTAGGGGTGAGCGTAGATGGTGTAGGGGGTGAGCGTGGAGGTTGTAAAGGTGAGCGTGGATGTTGTAGGGGTGAGAGTGGATGGGGTTGGGGTGGGCGTGGATGGTGTGGGGGGTGAGAGTGGATGGTGTCGGGGTGAGAGTGGATGGTGTCGGGGTGAGTATGGATGTTGGAGAGGTGAGCGTGGATGGTGTAGGGGTGAGCGTGGATGGTATAGGGGTGAGCGTGGATGGTGTAGGGGTGAGAGTGGATGTTGTAAAGGTGAGCGTGGATGGTGTAGGGGTGAGAGTGGATGTTGTATGAGTGAGCATGGACGGTGTAGATGTGAGTGTGGATGGTATAGGGGAAAGCGTGGATGTTGCAGTGGTGAGCGTGGATGGTGTAGGGGTGAGCGTGGATGTTGTAGAGGCGAGCGTGGATGGTGTAAGGGTGAGCGTGGCTATTGTAGGGGTGAGCGTGGATGGTGTAAGGGTGAGCGTGGATGTTGCAGGAGTGAGCGTGGATTTTGTATGAGAGAGCGTGGATGTTGCAGGAGTGAGCGTGGGTGTTGTAGGAGTAAACGTGGATGGTGTAGGGGTGAGTGTGGATGGTGTAGGGGTGAGCGTGGACGTTGTAAAGGTGAGCATGGATGATGTAGGAGTGAGCGTAGATGGTTAGGGGGTGAGCGTGGATGTTGCAGGGGTGAGCGTGGATATTGCAGGAGTGAGCGTGAATGTTGTAGGGGTGAGCGTGGATGGTGTAGGGGTGAGCGTGGCTATTGTAGGGGTGAGCGTGGATGGTGTAGGGGTGAGCTTGGATGGTGTAGGAGTGAGCGTGGATGTTGTAAAGGTGAGCATGGATGATGTAGGAGTGGGCGTAGATGGTGTAGGGGGTGAGCGTGGGGGTTGTAGGGGTGAGAGTGAATGGGGTTGGGGTGAGCGTGGATGGTGTTGGGGTGAGTGTGGATGTTGGCGAGGTGAGCGTGGATGTTGCAGGAGTGAGCGTGGGTGTTGTAGGAGTAAACGTGGATGGTGTAGGGGTGAGCGTGGATGGTGTAGGGGTGAGCATGGACGTTGTAAAGGTGAGCATGGATGGTGTAGGAGTGAGCGTGGATGTTGTAGGGGTTAGAGTGGATGGGGTTGGGGTGGGCGTGGATGGTGTTGGGGTGAGAGTGGATGGTGTCGGGGTGAGTATGGATGTTGGAGAGGTGAGCGTGGATGGTGTAGGGGTGAGCGTGGATGTTGTAGAAGTGAGCGTGGATGTTGTAGGGGTGGGCGTGGATGGTGTAGGGGTGAGAGTGGATGTTGTAAAGGTGAGGGTGGATGGTGGAGGGGTGAGCGTGGATGTTGTAGAAGTGAGCATAGATGGTGTAGGAGTGAGGGTGGATGTTGTAGCGGTGAGCGTGGATGGTGTTGGGGTGAGGGTGGATGATGTAGGGGTGAGCGTGGATGTTGTCGGGGTGAGGGTGGATGGTGTAGAGGTGAGTGTGGATGTTGTAGAGGTGAGCGTGGATGGTGTAGGGGTGAGCGTGGCTATTGTAGGGGTGAGCGTGGATGGTGTAGGGGTGAGCGTGGATGTTGCAGGAGTGAACGTGGGTGTTGTAGGAGTAAACGTGGATGGTGTAGGAGTGAGCGTTGATGGTGTAGGGGTGAGCGTGGATGTTGTTGGGGTGAGAGTGGATGTTGTATGAGTGAGCATGGACGGTGTAGATGTGAGTGTGGATGGTATAGGGGAAAGCGTGGATGGTCTAGTGGCGAGCGTGGATGGTCTAGTGGTGAGCGTGGATGGTGTAGGGGTGAGCGTGGATGTTGTAGAGGTGAGCGTGGATGGTGTAGGGGTGAGCGTGGATGTTGTATGAGTGAGCATGGACGTTGTAGATGTGAGTGTAGATGGTATAGGGGAAAGCGTGGATGGTGTAGTGGTGAGCGTGGATGGTGTAGGGGTGAGCGTGGATGTTGTAGAGGTGAGCGTGGATGGTGTAGGGGTGAGCGTGGCTATTGTAGGGGTGAGCGTGGATGGTGTAGGGGTGAGCGTGGATGTTGCAGGAGTGAGCGTGGGTGTTGTAGGCGTAAACGTGGATGGTGTAGGGGTGAGCGTGGATGGTGTAGGGGTGAGCGTGGACGTTGTAAAGGTGAGCATGGATGATGTAGGAGTGAGTGTAGATGGTGTAGGGGGTGAGCGTGGAGGTTGTAAAGGTGAGCATGGATGGTGTAGGAGTGAGCGTGGATGTTGTAGGGGTGAGAGTGAATGGGGTTGGGGTGGGCGTGGAAGGTGTTGGGGTGAGTATGGATGTTGGCGAGGTGAGCATTGATGTTGCAGGGGTGAGCGTGGATGTTGCAGGAGTGAGCGTGAATGTTGCAGGGGTGAGAGTGGATGTTGTAAAGGTGAGCGTGGATGGTGTAGGGGTGAGAGTGGATGTTGTATGAGTGAGCATGGAAGGTGTAAAGGTGAGTGTGGATGGTATAGGGGAAAGCATGGATGGTGTAGTGGTGAGCGTGGATGGTGTAGGGGTGAGAGTGGATTTGGTGGGGGTGAGCGTGGATGTTGTAGGGGTGAGCGTGGAAGGTGTAGGGGTGAGCGTGGATGGTGTAGGAGTGAGCGTGGATGGTGTAGGGGTGAGCGTGGGTGGTGTAGGGGTGAGCGTGGATGGTGTAGGGGTGAGCGTGGATGGTGTAGGAGTGAGCGTGGACATTGTAAAGGTGAGCGTGGACGGTGTAGGGGTGAGCGTGGACGTTGTAGGGGTGAACGTAGACGTTGTAGGGGTGAGCGGGGATGTTGTAGGGGTGAGGGTGGATGTTGTAGCGGTGAGCGTGGATGGTGTTGGGGTGAGGGTGGATGTTGTAGGGGTGAGCGTGGATGTTGTAGGGGTGAGCGTGGATGGTGTAAGGGTGAGCGTGGATGTTGCAGGAGTTAGCATGGATTTTGTATGAGAGAGCGTGGATGTTGTAGGGGTGAGTGTGGATGGTGAAGGGGTGAGCGTGGATGTTGCCGGAGTGAGCGTGGGTGTTGTAGGCGTAAACGTGGATGGTGTAGGGCTGAGCGTGAATGGTGTAGGGGTCAGCGTGGACGTTGTAAAGGTGAGCATGGATGATGTAGGAGTGAGCGTAGATGGTGTAGGGGGTGAGCGTGGAGGTTGTAAATGTGAGCGTGGAGGTTGTAAAGGTGAGCGTGGATGGTGTAGGAGTGAGCGTGGATGTTGTAGGGGTGAGAGTGGATGGGGTTGGAGTGGGCGTGGATGTTGTCAGGGTGAGTATGGATGTTGGAGAGGTGAGCGTGGATGGTGTAGGGGTGAGAGTGGATGTTGTATGAGTGAGCATGGACGGTGTAGATGTGAGTGTGGATGGTATAGGGGAAAGCGTGGATGGTGTAGTGGTGAGCGTGGATGGTGTAGGGGTGAGCGTGGATGTTGTAGAGGTGAGCGTGGATGGTGTAGGGGTGAGCGTGGCTATTGTAGGGGTGAGCGTGGATGGCGTAGGTGTGAGCGTGGATGTTGCAGGAGTGAGCGTGGATTTTGTATGAGAGAGCGTGAATGTTGTAGGCGTGAGCGTGGATGGTGTAGGGGTGAGCGTGGCTATTTTAGGGGTGAGCGTGGATGGTGTAGGAGTGAGCGTGGATGGTGTAGGGGTGAGCGTGGATGGTGTAGGGGTGAGTGTAGATGGTGTAGGGGGTGAGCGTGGAGGTTGTAAAGGTGAGCGTGGAGGTTGTAAAGGTGAGCGTGGATGGTGTAGGAGTGAGCGTGGATGTTGTAGGGGTGAGAGTGGATGGGGATGGGGTGGGCGTGGATGGTGTGGGGGGTGAGAGTGGATGGTGTCGGGGTGAGAGTGGATGGTGTCGGGGTGAGTATGGATGTAGGAGAGGTGAGCGTGGATGGTGTAGGGGTGAGCGTGGATGGTGTAGGGGTGAGCGTGGATGTTGCAGGAGTGAGCGTGGATGTTGTAGGAGTGAGCGTGGATGGTGTAGGGGTGAGCGTGGATGTTGTAGGAGTGAGAGTGGATGTTGTAGGGGTGGGCGTGGATGGTGTAGGGGTGAGAGTGGATGTTGTAAAGGTGAGGGTGGATGGTGTAGGGGTGAGCGTGGATGTTGTAGAAGTGAGCGTAGATGGTGTAGGAGTGAGGGTGGATGTTGTAGCGGTGAGAGTGGATGGCGTTGGGGTGAGGGTGGATGTTGTAGGGGTGAGCGTGGATGTTGTCGGGGTGAGGGTGGATGGTGTAGAGGTGAGTGTGGATGTTGTAGAGGTGAGCGTGGATGGTGTAGGGGTGAGCGTGGCTATTGTAGGGGTGAACGTGGATGGTGTAGGGGTGGGCTTGGATGGTGAAGGTGTGAGCGTGGCTGGTGTAGGAGTGAGCGTGGCTGGTGTAGGAATGAGCGTGGATGGTGTAGGGGTGAGCGTGGATGTTGTAGGGGTGAGAGTGGATGTTGTATGAGTGAGCATGGACGGTGTAGATGTGAGTGTGGATGGTATAGGCCGGGAAAGCGTGGATGGTCTAGTGGCGAGCGTGGATGGTCTAGTGGTGAGCGTGGATGGTGTAGGGGTGAGCGTGGATGTTGTAGAGGTGAGCGTGGATGGTGTAGGGGTGAGCGTTGATGGTGTAGGGGTGAGCGTGGATGTTGCAGGAGTGAGCGTGGGTGTTGTAGGAGTAAACGTGGATGGTGTAGGGGTGAGCGTGGATGGTGTAGGGGTGAGCGTGGACGTTGTAAACGTGAGCATGGATGATGTAGGAGTGAGTGTAGATGGTGTAGGGGGTGAGCGTGGAGGTTGTAAAGGTGAGCATGGATGGTGTAGGAGTGAGCGTGGATGTTGTAGGGGTGAGAGTGAATGGGGTTGGGGTGGGCGTGGATGGTGTTGGGGTGAGTATGGATGTTGGCGAGGTGAGCATTGATGTTGCAGGGGTGAGCGTGGATGTTGCAGGAGTGAGCGTGAATGTTGTAGGGGTGAGAGTGGATGTTGTAAAGGTGAGCGTGGATGGTGTAGGGGTGAGAGTGGATGTTGTATGAGTGAGCATGGAAGGTGTAGAGGTGAGTGTGGATGGTATAGGGGAAAGCATGGATGGTGTAGTGGTGAGCGTGGATGGTGTAGGGGTGAGAGTGGATTTGGTGGGGGTGAGCGTGGATGTGGTAGGGGTGAGCGTGGAAGGTGTAGGGGTGAGCGTGGATGGTGTAGGAGTGAGCGTGGATGGTGTAGGGGTGAGCGTGGGTGGTGGAGGGGTGAGCATGGATGGTGTAGGGGTGAGCGTGGATGGTGTAGGAGTGAGCGTGGACATTGTAAAGGTGAGCGTGGACGGTGTAGGGGTGAGCGTGGACGTTGTAGGGGTGAACGTAGATGTTGTAGGGGTGAGCGGGGATGTTGTGGGGGTGAGGGTGGATGTTGTAGCGGTGAGCGTGGATGGTGTTGGGGTGAGGGTGGATGTTGTAGGGGTGAGCGTGGATGTTGTAGGGGTGAGCGTGGATGGTGCAGGGGTGAGCGTGGATGGTGCAGGGGTGAGCGTGGATGTTGCAGGAGTGAGCATGGATTTTGTATGAGAGAGCGTGGATGTTGTAGTGGTGAGTGTGGATGGTGAAGGGGTGAGCGTGGATGTTGCAGGAGTGAGCGTGGGTGTTGTATGCGTAAACGTGGATGGTGTAGGGGTGAGCGTGGACGTTGTAAAGGTGAGCATGGATGATGTAGGAGTGAGCGTAGATGGTGTAGGGGGTGAGCGTGGAGGTTGTAAATGTGAGCGTGGAGGTTGTAAAGGTGAGCGTGGATGGTGTAGGAGTGAGCGTGGATGTTGTAGGGGTGAGAGTGGATGGGGTTGGAGTGGGCGTGGATGTTGTCGGGGTGAGTATGGATGTTGGAGAGGTGAGCGTGGATGGTGTAGGGGTGAGAGTGGATGTTGTATGAGTGAGCATGGACGGTGTAGATGTGAGTGTGGATGGTATAGGGGAAAGCGTGGATGGTGTAGGGGTGAGCGTGGCTATTGTAGGGGTGAGCGTGGATGGCGTAGGTGTGAGCGTGGATGTTGCAGGAGTGAGCGTGGATTTTGTATGAGAGAGCGTGGATGTTTAAGGAGCGAGTGTGGATGGTGTAGGGGTGAGCGTGGATGGTGTAGGGGTGAGCGTGGATGTTGCAGGAGTGAACATGGGTGTTGTAGGAGTAAACGTGGATGGTGTAGGGGTGAGCGTGGATGGTGTAGGGGTGAGTGTGGATGGTGTAGGGGTGAGCGTGGATGTTGCAGGAGTGAGCGTGGGTGTTGTAAGAGAAAACGTGGATGGTGTAGGGGTGAGCGTGGATGGTGTAGGGGTGAGCGTGGACGTTGTAAAGGTGAGCATGGATGATGTAGGAGTGAGTGTAGATGGTGTAGGGGGTGAGCGTGGAGGTTGTAAAGGTGAGCATGGATGGTGTATGAGTGAGCGTGGATGTTGTAGGGGTGAGAGTGAATGGGGTTGGGGTGGGCGTGGATGGTGTTGGGGTGAGTATGGATGTTGGCGTGGTGAGCATTGATGTTACAGGGGTGAGCGTGGATGTTGCAGGAGTGAGCGTGAATGTTGTAGGGGTGAGAGTGGATGTTGTAAAGGTGAGCGTGGATGGTGTAGGGGTGAGAGTGGATGTTGTATGAGTGAGCATGGAAGGTGTAGAGGTGAGTGTGGATGGTATAGGGGAAAGCATGGATGGTGTATTGGTGAGCGTGGATGGTGTAGGGGTGAGAGTGGATTTGGTGGGGGTGAGCGTGGATGTGGTAGGGGTGAGCGTGGAAGGTGTAGGGGTGAGCGTGGATGGTGTAGGAGTGAGCGTGGATGGTGTAGGGGTGAGCGTGGGTGGTGGAGGGGTGAGCGTGGATGGTGTAGGGGTGAGCGTGGATGGTGTAGGAGTGAGCGTGGACGTTGTAGGGGTGAACGTAGATGTTGTAGGGGTGAGCGGGGATGTTGTAGGGGTGAGGGTGGATGTTGTAGCGGTGAGCGTGGATGGTGTTGGGGTGAGGGTGGATGTTGTAGGGGTGAGCGTGGATGTTGTAGGGGTGAGCGTGGATGGTGCAGGGGTGAGCGTGGATGGTGCAGGGGTGAGCGTGGATGTTGCAGGAGTGAGCATGGATTTTGTATGAGAGAGCGTGGATGTTGTAGGGGTGAGTGTGGATGGTGAAGGGGTGAGCGTGGATGTTGCAGGAGTGAGCGTGGGTGTTGTATGCGTAAACGTGGATGGTGTAGGGGTGAGCGTGGACGTTGTAAAGGTGAGCATGGATGATGTAGGAGTGAGCGTAGATGGTGTAGGGGGTGAGCGTGGAGGTTGTAAATGTGAGCGTGGAGGTTGTAAAGGTGAGCGTGGATGGTGTAGGAGTGAGCGTGGATGTTGTAGGGGTGAGAGTGGATGGGGTTGGAGTGGGCATGGATGTTGTCGGGGTGAGTATGGATGTTGGAGAGGTGAGCGTGGATGGTGTAGGGGTGAGAGTGGATGTTGTATGAGTGAGCATGGACGGTGTAGATGTGAGTGTGGATGGTATAGGGGAAAGCGTGGATGGTGTAGGGGTGAGCGTGGCTATTGTAGGGGTGAGCGTGGATGGCGTAGGTGTGAGCGTGGATGTTGCAGGAGTGAGCGTGGATTTTGTATGAGAGAGCGTGGATGTTTAAGGAGCGAGTGTGGATGGTGTAGGGGTGAGCGTGGATGGTGTAGGGGTGAGCGTGGATGTTGCAGGAGTGAACATGGGTGTTGTAGGAGTAAACGTGGATGGTGTAGGGGTGAGCGTGGATGGTGTAGGGGTGAGTGTGGATGGTGTAGGGGTGAGCGTGGATGTTGCAGGAGTGAGCGTGGGTGTTGTAGGAGAAAACGTGGATGGTGTAGGGGTGAGCGTGGATGGTGTAGGGGTGAACGTGGACGTTGTAAAGGTGAGCATGGATGATGTAGGAGTGAGTGTAGATGGTGTAGGGGGTGAGCGTGGAGGTTGTAAAGGTGAGCATGGATGGTGTATGAGTGAGCGTGGATGTTGTAGGGGTGAGAGTGAATGGGGTTGGGGTGGGCGTGGATGGTGTTGGGGTGAGTATGGATGTTGGCATGGTGAGCATTGATGTTACAGGGGTGAGCGTGGATGTTGCAGGAGTGAGCGTGAATGTTGTAGGGGTGAGAGTGGATGTTGTAAAGGTGAGCGTGGATGGTGTAGGGGTGAGAGTGGATGTTGTATGAGTGAGCATGGAAGGTGTAGAGGTGAGTGTGGATGGTATAGGGGAAAGCATGGATGGTGTAGTGGTGAGCGTGGATGGTGTAGGGGTGAGAGTGGATTTGGTGGGGGTGAGCGTGGATGTGGTAGGGGTGAGCGTGGAAGGTGTAGGGGTGAGCGTGGATGGTGTAGGAGTGAGCATGGATGGTGTAGGGGTGAGCGTGGGTGGTGGAGGGGTGAGCGTGGATGGTGTAGGGGTGAGCGTGGATGGTGTAGGAGTGAGCGTGGACATTGTAAAGGTGAGCGTGGACGGTGTAGGGGTGAGCGTGGACGTTGTAGGGGTGAACGTAGATGTTGTAGGGGTGAGCGGGATGTTGTAGGGGTGAGGGTGGATGTTGTAGCGGTGAGCGTGGATGGTGTTGGGGTGAGGGTGGATGTTGTAGGGGTGAGCGTGGATGTTGTAGGGGTGAGCGTGGATGGTGCAGGGGTGAGCGTGGATGGTGCAGGGGTGAGCGTGGATGTTGCAGGAGTGAGCATGGATTTTGTATGAGAGAGCGTGGATGTTGTAGGGGTGAGTGTGGATGGTGAAGGGGTGAGCGTGGATGTTGCAGGAGTGAGCGTGGGTGTTGTATGCGTAAACGTGGATGGTGTAGGGGTGAGCGTGGACGTTGTAAAGGTGAGCATGGATGATGTAGGAGTGAGCGTAGATGGTGTAGGGGGTGAGCGTGGAGGTTGTAAATGTGAGCGTGGAGGTTGTAAAGGTGAGCGTGGATGGTGTAGGAGTGAGCGTGGATGTTGTAGGGGTGAGAGTGGATGGGGTTGGAGTGGGCGTGGATGTTGTCGGGGTGAGTATGGATGTTGGAGAGGTGAGCGTGGATGGTGTAGGGGTGAGAGTGGATGTTGTATGAGTGAGCATGGACGGTGTAGATGTGAGTGTGGATGGTATAGGGGAAAGCGTGGATGGTGTAGGGGTGAGCGTGGCTATTGTAGGGGTGAGCGTGGATGGCGTAGGTGTGAGCGTGGATGTTGCAGGAGTGAGCGTGGATTTTGTATGAGAGAGCGTGGATGTTTAAGGAGCGAGTGTGGATGGTGTAGGGGTGAGCGTGGATGGTGTAGGGGTGAGCGTGGATGTTGCAGGAGTGAACATGGGTGTTGTAGGAGTAAACGTGGATGGTGTAGGGGTGAGCGTGGATGGTGTAGGGGTGAGTGTGGATGGTGTAGGGGTGAGCGTGGATGTTGCAGGAGTGAGCGTGGACGTTGTAAAGGTGAGCATGGATGGTGTAGGAGTGAGTGTAGATGGTGTAGGGGGTGAGCGTGGAGGTTGTAAAGGTGAGCATGGATGGTGTATGAGTGAGCGTGGATGTTGTAGGGGTGAGAGTGAATGGGGTTGGGGTGGGCGTGGATGGTGTTGGGGTGAGTATGGATGTTGGCGTGGTGAGCATTGATGTTACAGGGGTGAGCGTGGATGTTGCAGGAGTGAGCGTGAATGTTGTAGGGGTGAGAGTGGATGTTGTAAAGGTGAGCGTGGATGGTGTAGGGGTGAGAGTGGATGTTGTATGAGTGAGCATGGAAGGTGTAGAGGTGAGTGTGGATGGTATAGGGGAAAGCATGGATGGTGTAGTGGTGAGCGTGGATGGTGTAGGGGTGAGAGTGGATTTGGTGGGGGTGAGCGTGGATGTGGTAGGGGTGAGCGTGGAAGGTGTAGGGGTGAGCGTGGATGGTGTAGGAGTGAGCGTGGATGGTGTAGGGGTGAGCGTGGGTGGTGGAGGGGTGAGCGTGGATGGTGTAGGGGTGAGCGTGGATGGTGTAGGAGTGAGCGTGGACGTTGTAGGGGTGAACGTAGATGTTGTAGGGGTGAGCGGGGATGTTGTAGGGGTGAGGGTGGATGTTGTAGCGGTGAGCGTGGATGGTGTTGGGGTGAGGGTGGATGTTGTAGGGGTGAGCGTGGATGTTGTAGGGGTGAGCGTGGATGGTGCAGGGGTGAGCGTGGATGGTGCAGGGGTGAGCGTGGATGTTGCAGGAGTGAGCATGGATTTTGTATGAGAGAGCGTGGATGTTGTAGGGGTGAGTGTGGATGGTGAAGGGGTGAGCGTGGATGTTGCAGGAGTGAGCGTGGGTGTTGTATGCGTAAACGTGGATGGTGTAGGGGTGAGCGTGGACGTTGTAAAGGTGAGCATGGATGATGTAGGAGTGAGCGTAGATGGTGTAGGGGGTGAGCGTGGAGGTTGTAAATGTGAGCGTGGAGGTTGTAAAGGTGAGCGTGGATGGTGTAGGAGTGAGCGTGGATGTTGTAGGGGTGAGAGTGGATGGGGTTGGAGTGGGCGTGGATGTTGTCGGGGTGAGTATGGATGTTGGAGAGGTGAGCGTGGATGGTGTAGGGGTGAGAGTGGATGTTGTATGAGTGAGCATGGACGGTGTAGATGTGAGTGTGGATGGTATAGGGGAAAGCGTGGATGGTGTAGGGGTGAGCGTGGCTATTGTAGGGGTGAGCGTGGATGGCGTAGGTGTGAGCGTGGATGTTGCAGGAGTGAGCGTGGATTTTGTATGAGAGAGCGTGGATGTTTAAGGAGCGAGTGTGGATGGTGTAGGGGTGAGCGTGGATGGTGTAGGGGTGAGCGTGGATGTTGCAGGAGTGAACATGGGTGTTGTAGGAGTAAACGTGGATGGTGTAGGGGTGAGCGTGGATGGTGTAGGGGTGAGTGTGGATGGTGTAGGGGTGAGCGTGGATGTTGCAGGATTGAGCGTGGGTGTTGTAGGAGAAAACGTGGATGGTGTAGGGGTGAGCGTGGATGGTGTAGGGGTGAGCGTGGACGTTGTAAAGGTGAGCATGGATGATGTAGGAGTGAGTGTAGATGGTGTAGGGGGTGAGCGTGGAGGTTGTAAAGGTGAGCATGGATGGTGTATGAGTGAGCGTGGATGTTGTAGGGGTGAGAGTGAATGGGGTTGGGGTGGGCGTGGATGGTGTTGGGGTGAGTATGGATGTTGGCGTGGTGAGCATTGATGTTACAGGGGTGAGCGTGGATGTTGCAGGAGTGAGCGTGAATGTTGTAGGGGTGAGAGTGGATGTTGTAAAGGTGAGCGTGGATGGTGTAGGGGTGAGAGTGGATGTTGTATGAGTGAGCATGGAAGGTGTAGAGGTGAGTGTGGATGGTATAGGGGAAAGCATGGATGGTGTAGGGGTGAGAGTGGATTTGGTGGGGGTGAGCGTGGATGTGGTAGGGGTGAGCGTGGAAGGTGTAGGGGTGAGCGTGGATGGTGTAGGAGTGAGCGTGGATGGTGTAGGGGTGAGCGTGGGTGGTGGAGGGGTGAGCGTGGATGGTGTAGGGGTGAGCGTGGATGGTGTAGGAGTGAGCGTGGACATTGTAAAGGTGAGCGTGGACGGTGTAGGGGTGAGCGTGGACGTTGTAGGGGTGAACGTAGATGTTGTAGGGGTGAGCGGGGATGTTGTAGGGGTGAGGGTGGATGTTGTAGCGGTGAGCGTGGATGGTGTTGGGGTGAGGGTGGATGTTGTAGGGGTGAGCGTGGATGTTGTAGGGGTGAGCGTGGATGGTGCAGGGGTGAGCGTGGATGGTGCAGGGGTGAGCGTGGATGTTGCAGGAGTGAGCATGGATTTTGTATGAGAGAGCGTGGATGTTGTAGGGGTGAGTGTGGATGGTGAAGGGGTGAGCGTGGATGTTGCAGGAGTGAGCGTGGGTGTTATATGCGTAAACGTGGATGGTGTAGGGGTGAGCGTGGACGTTGTAAAGGTGAGCATGGATGATGTAGGAGTGAGCGTAGATGGTGTAGGGGGTGAGCGTGGAGGTTGTAAATGTGAGCGTGGAGGTTGTAAAGGTGAGCGTGGATGGTGTAGGAGTGAGCGTGGATGTTGTAGGGGTGAGAGTGGATGGGGTTGGAGTGGGCGTGGATGTTGTCGGGGTGAGTATGGATGTTGGAGAGGTGAGCGTGGATGGTGTAGGGGTGAGAGTGGATGTTGTATGAGTGAGCATGGACGGTGTAGATGTGAGTGTGGATGGTATAGGGGAAAGCGTGGATGGTGTAGGGGTGAGCGTGGCTATTGTAGGGGTGAGCGTGGATGGCGTAGGTGTGAGCGTGGATGTTGCAGGAGTGAGCGTGGATTTTGTATGAGAGAGCGTGGATGTTTAAGGAGCGAGTGTGGATGGTGTAGGGGTGAGCGTGGATGGTGTAGGGGTGAGCGTGGATGTTGCAGGAGTGAACATGGGTGTTGTAGGAGTAAACGTGGATGGTGTAGGGGTGAGCGTGGATGGTGTAGGGGTGAGTGTGGACGTTGTAAAGGTGAGCATTGATGATGTAGGAGTGAGCGTAGATGGTGTAGGGGGTGAGCGTGGATGTTGCAGGGGTGAGCGTGGATATTGCAGGAGTGAGCGTGAATGTTGTAGGCGTGAGCGTGGATGGTGTAGGGGTGAGCGTGGCTATTGTAGGGGTGAGCGTGGATGGTGTAGGGGTGAGCTTGGATGGTGTAGGAGTGAGCGTGGATGGTGTAGGGGTGAGCGTGGATGGTGTAGGGGTGAGCGTAGATGGTGTAGGGGGTGAGCGTGGAGGTTGTAAAGGTGAGCGTGGATGTTGTAGGGGTGAGAGTGGATGGGGTTGGGGTGGGCGTGGATGGTGTGGGGGGTGAGAGTGGATGGTGTCGGGGTGAGAGTGGATGGTGTCGGGGTGAGTATGGATGTTGGAGAGGTGAGCGTGGATGGTGTAGGGGTGAGCGTGGATGGTATAGGGGTGAGCGTGGATGGTGTAGGGGTGAGAGTGGATGTTGTAAAGGTGAGCGTGGATGGTGTAGGGGTGAGAGTGGATGTTGTATGAGTGAGCATGGACGGTGTAGATGTGAGTGTGGATGGTATAGGGGAAAGCGTGGATGTTGTAGTGGTGAGCGTGGATGGTGTAGGGGTGAGCGTGGATGTTGTAGAGGCGAGCGTGGATGGTGTAAGGGTGAGCGTGGCTATTGTAGGGGTGAGCGTGGATGGTGTAGGGGTGAGCGTGGATGTTGCAGGAGTGAGCGTGGATTTTGTATGAGAGAGCGTGGATGTTGCAGGAGTGAGCGTGGGTGTTGTAGGAGTAAACGTGGATGGTGTAGGGGTGAGTGTGGATGGTGTAGGGGTGAGCGTGGACGTTGTAAAGGTGAGCATGGAAGATGTAAGAGTGAGCGTAGATGGTTAGGGGGTGAGCGTGGATGTTGCAGGGGTGAGCGTGGATATTGCAGGAGTGAGCGTGAATGTTGTAGGGGTGAGCGTGGATGGTGTAGGGGTGAGCGTGGCTATTGTAGGGGTGAGCGTGGATGGTGTAGGGGTGAGCTTGGATGGTGTAGGAGTGAGCGTGGATGTTGTAAAGGTGAGCATGGATGATGTAGGAGTGGGCGTAGATGGTGTAGGGGGTGAGCGTGGGGGTTGTAGGGGTGAGAGTGAATGGGGTTGGGGTGAGCGTGGATGGTGTTGGGGTGAGTGTGGATGTTGGCGAGGTGAGCGTGGATGTTGCAGGAGTGAGCGTGGGTGTTGTAGGGGTGGGCGTGGATGGTGTAGGGGTGAGAGTGGATGTTGTAAAGGTGAGGGTGGATGGTGTAGGGGTGAGCGTGGATGTTGTAGAAGTGAGCATAGATGGTGTAGGAGTGAGGGTGGATGTTGTAGCGGTGAGCGTGGATGGTGTTGGGGTGAGGGTGGATGATGTAGGGGTGAGCGTGGATGTTGTCGGGGTGAGGGTGGATGGTGTAGAGGTGAGTGTGGATGTTGTAGAGGTGAGCGTGGATGGTGTAGCGGTGAGCGTGGCTATTGTAGGGGTGAGCGTGGATGGTGTAGGGGTGAGCGTGGATGTTGCAGGAGTGAACGTGGGTGTTGTAGGAGTAAACGTGGATGGTGTAGGAGTGAGCGTTGATGGTGTAGGGGTGAGCGTGGATGTTGTTGGGGTGAGAGTGGATGTTGTATGAGTGAGCATGGACGGTGTAGATGTGAGTGTGGATGGTATAGGGGAAAGCGTGGATGGTCTAGTGGCGAGCGTGGATGGTCTAGTGGTGAGCGTGGATGGTGTAGGGGTGAGCGTGGATGTTGTAGAGGTGAGCGTGGATGGTGTAGGGGTGAGCGTGGATGTTGTATGAGTGAGCATGGACGTTGTAGATGTGAGTGTAGGTGGTATAGGGGAAAGCGTGGATGGTGTAGTGGTGAGTGTGGATGGTGTAGGGGTGAGCGTGGATGTTGTAGGGGTGAGCGTGGCTATTGTAGGGGTGAGCGTGGATGGTGTATGGGTGAGCGTGGATGTTGCAGGAGTGAGCGTGGGTGTTGTAGGAGTAAACGTGGATGGTGTAGGGGTGAGCGTGGATGGTGTAGGGGTGAGCGTGGACGTTGTAAAGGTGAGCATGGATGATGTAGGAGTGAGTGTAGATGGTGTAGGGGGTGAGCGTGGAGGTTGTAAAGGTGAGCATGGATGGTGTAGGAGTGAGCGTGGATGTTGTAGGGGTGAGAGTGAATGGGGTTGGGGTGGGCGTGGATGGTGTTGGGGTGAGTATGGATGTTGGCGAGGTGAGCATTGATGTTGCAGGGGTGAGCGTGGATGTTGCAGGAGTGAGCGTGAATGTTGTAGGGGTGAGAGTGGATGTTGTAAAGGTGAGCGTGGATGGTGTAGGGGTGAGAGTGGATGTTGTATGAGTGAGCATGGAAGGTGTAGAGGTGAGTGTGGATGGTATAGGGGAAAGCATGGATGGTGTAGTGGTGAGCGCGGATGGTGTAGGGGTGAGAGTGGATTTGGTGGGGGTGAGCGTGGATGTGGTAGGGGTGAGCGTG
The DNA here is from genome assembly GCF_048934315.1 of Petromyzon marinus. Taxonomy (NCBI): domain Eukaryota; kingdom Metazoa; phylum Chordata; class Hyperoartia; order Petromyzontiformes; family Petromyzontidae; genus Petromyzon; species Petromyzon marinus. The sequence goes on from NC_133689.1 coordinate 24,728,198, forward strand.
GAAGGTGTAGGGGTGAGCGTGGATGGTGTAGGAGTGAGCGTGGATGGTGTAGGGGTGAGCGTGGGTGGTGTAGGGGTGAGCGTGGATGGTGTAGGGGTGAGCGTGGATGGTGTAGGAGTGAGCGTGGACATTGTAAAGGTGAGCGTGGACGGTGTAGGGGTGAGCGTGGACGTTGTAGGGGTGAACGTAGATGTTGTAGGGGTGAGCGGGGATGTTGTAGGGGTGAGGGTGGATGTTGTAGCGGTGAGCGTGGATGGTGTTGGGGTGAGGGTGGATGTTGTAGGGGTGAGCGTGGATGTTGTAGGGGTGAGCGTGGATGGTGTAAGGGTGAGCGTGGATGTTGCAGGAGTTAGCATGGATTTTGTATGAGAGAGCGTGGATGTTGTAGGGGTGAGTGTGGATGGTGAAGGGGTGAGCGTGGATGTTGCCGGAGTGAGCGTGGGTGTTGTAGGCGTAAACGTGGATGGTGTAGGGCTGAGCGTGGATGGTGTAGGGGTCAGCGTGGACGTTGTAAAGGTGAGCATGGATGATGTAGGAGTGAGCGTAGATGGTGTAGGGGGTGAGCGTGCAGGTTGTAAATGTGAGCGTGGAGGTTGTAAAGGTGAGCGTGGATGGTGTAGGAGTGGGCGTGGATGTTGTCAGGGTGAGTATGGATGTTGGAGAGGTGAGCGTGGATGGTGTAGGGGTGAGAGTGGATGTTGTATGAGTGAGCATGGACGGTGTAGATGTGAGTGTGGATGGTATAGGCGAAAGCGTGGATGGTGTAGTGGTGAGCGTGGATGGTGTAGGGGTGAGCGTGGATGTTGTAGAGGTGAGCGTGGATGGTGTAGGGGTGAGCGTGGCTATTGTAGGGGTGAGCGTGGATGGCGTAGGTGTGAGCGTGGATGTTGCAGGAGTGAGCGTGGATTTTGTATGAGAGAGCGTGGATGTTTAAGGAGCGAGTATGGTGTAGGGGTGAGCGTGGATGGTGTAGGGGTGAGCGTGGATGGTGTAGGAGTGAGCGTGGATGGTGTAGGGGTGAGCGTGGGTGGTGTAGGGGTGAGCGTGGATGGTGTAGGGGTGAGCGTGGATGGTGTAGGAGTGAGCGTGGACATTGTAAAGGTGAGCGTGGACGGTGTAGGGGTGAGCGTGGACGTTGTAGGGGTGAACGTAGATGTTGTAGGGGTGAGCGGGGATGTTGTAGGGGTGAGGGTGGATGTTGTAGCGGTGAGCGTGGATGGTGTTGGGGTGAGGGTGGATGTTGTAGGGGTGAGCGTGGATGTTGTAGGGGTGAGCGTGGATGGTGTAAGGGTGAGCGTGGATGTTGCAGGAGTTAGCATGGATTTTGTATGAGAGAGCGTGGATGTTGTAGGGGTGAGTGTGGATGGTGAAGGAGTGAGCGTGGATGTTGCCGGAGTGAGCGTGGGTGTTGTAGGCGTAAACGTGGATGGTGTAGGGCTGAGCGTGGATGGTGTAGGGGTCAGCGTGGACGTTGTAAAGGTGAGCATGGATGATGTATTAGTGAGCGTAGATGGTGTAGGGGGTGAGCGTGGAGGTTGTAAATGTGAGCGTGGAGGTTGTAAAGGTGAGCGTGGATGGTGTAGGAGTGAGCGTGGATGTTGTAGGGGTGAGAGTGGATGGGGTTGGAGTGGGCGTGGATGTTGTCAGGGTGAGTATGGATGTTGGAGAGGTGAGCGTGGATGGTGTAGGGGTGAGAGTGGATGTTGTATGAGTGAGCATGGACGGTGTAGATGTGAGTGTGGATGGTATAGGGGAAAGCGTGGATGGTGTAGTGGTGAGCGTAGATGGTGTAGGGGTGAGCGTGGATGTTGTAGAGGTGAGCGTGGATGGTGTAGGGGTGAGCGTGGCTATTGTAGGGGTGAGCGTGGATGGCGTAGGTGTGAGCGTGGATGTTGCAGGAGTGAGCGTGGATTTTGTATGAGAGAGCGTGGATGTTTAAGGAGCGAGTATGGTGTAGGGGTGAGCGTGGATGGTGTAGGGGTGAGCGTGGATGGTGTAGGAGTGAGCGTGGATGGTGTAGGGGTGAGCGTGGGTGGTGTAGGGGTGAGCGTGGATGGTGTAGGGGTGAGCGTGGATGGTGTATGAGTGAGCGTGGACATTGTAAAGGTGAGCGTGGACGGTGTAGCGGTGAGCGTGGACGTTGTAGGGGTGAACGTAGATGTTGTAGGGGTGAGCGGGGATGTTGTAGGGGTGAGGGTGGATGTTGTAGCGGTGAGCGTGGATGGTGTTGGGGTGAGGGTGGATGTTGTAGGGGTGAGCGTGGATGTTGTAGGGGTGAGCGTGGATGGTGTAAGGGTGAGCGTGGATGTTGCAGGAGTTAGCATGGATTTTGTATGAGAGAGCGTGGATGTTGTAGGGGTGAGTGTGGATGGTGAAGGGGTGAGCGTGGATGTTGCCGGAGTGAGCGTGGGTGTTGTAGGCGTAAACGTGGATGGTGTAGGGGTGAGCGTGGATGGTGTAGGGGTCAGCGTGAAAGTTGTAAAGGTGAGCATGGATGATGTAGGAGTGAGCGTAGATGGTGTAGGGGGTGAGCGTGGAGGTTGTAAATGTGAGCGTGGAGGTTGTAAAGGTGAGCGTGGATGGTGTAGGAGTGAGCGTGGATGTTGTAGGGGTGAGAGTGGATGGGGTTGGAGTGGGCGTGGATGTTGTCAGGGTGAGTATGGATGTTGGAGAGGTGAGCGTGGATGGTGTAGGGGTGAGAGTGGATGTTGTATGAGTGAGCATGGACGGTGTAGATTTGAGTGTGGATGGTATAGGGGAAAGCGTGGATGGTGTAGTGGTGAGCGTGGATGGTGTAGGGGTGAGCGTGGATGTTGTAGAGGTGAGCGTGGATGGTGTAGGGGTGAGCGTGGCTATTGTAGGGGTGAGCGTGGATGGCGTAGGTGTGAGCGTGGATGTTGCAGGAGTGAGCGTGGATTTTGTATCAGAGAGCGTGGATGTTTAAGGAGCGAGTATGGTGTAGGGGTGAGCGTGGATGGTGTAGGGGTGAGCGTGGATGTTGCAGGAGTGAACGTGGGTCTTGTAGGAGTAAACGTGGATGGGGTAGGGGTGAGCGTGGATGTTGCAGGGGTGAGCGTGGATATTGCAGGAGTGAGCGTGAATGTTGTAGGCGTGAGCGTGGATGGTGTAGGGGTGAGCGTGCTATTTTAGGGGTGAGCGTGGATGGTGTAAGGGTGAGCTTGGATGGTGTAGGAGTGAGCGTGGATGGTGTAGGGGTGAGCGTGGATGGTGTAGGGGTGAGTGTAGATGGTGTAGGGGGTGAGCGTGGAGGTTGTAAAGGTGAGCGTGGATGGTGTAGGAGTGAGCGTGGATGTTGTAGGGGTGAGAGTGGATGGGGATGGGGTGGGCGTGGATGGTGTGGGGGGTGAGAGTGGATGGTGTCGGGGTGAGTATGGGTGTAGGAGAGGTGAGCGTGGATGGTGTAGGGGTGAGCGTGGATGGTGTAGGGGTGAGCGTGGATGTTGCAGGAGTGAGCGTGGATGTTGTAGGAGTGAGCGTGGATGGTGTAGGGGTGAGCGTGGATGTTGTAGAAGTGAGAGTGGATGTTGTAGGGGTGGGCGTGGATGGTGTAGGGGTGAGAGTGGATGTTGTAAAGGTGAGGGTGGATGGTGTAGGGGTGAGCGTGGATGTTGTAGAAGTGAGCGTAGATGGTGTAGGAGTGAGGGTGGATGTTGTAGCGGTGAGAGTGGATGGTGTTGGGGTGAGGGTGGATGTTGTAGGGGTGAGCGTGGATGTTGTCGGGGTGAGGGTGGATGGTGTAGAGGTGAGTGTGGATGTTGTAGAGGTGAGCGTGGATGGTGTAGGGGTGAGCGTGGCTATTGTAGGGGTGAACGTGGATGGTGTAGGGGTGGGCTTGGATGGTGAAGGTGTGAGCGTGGCTGGTGTAGGAGTGAGCGTGGATGGTGTAGGAATGAGCGTGGATGGTGTAGGGGTGAGCGTGGATGTTGTAGGGGTGAGAGTGGATGTTGTATGAGTGAGCATGGACGGTGTAGATGTGAGTGTGGATGGTATAGGGGAAAGCGTGGATGGTCTAGTGGCGAGCGTGGATGGTCTAGTGGTGAGCGTGGATGGTGTAGGGGTGAGCGTGGATGTTGTAGAGGTGAGCGTGGATGGTGTAGGGGTGAGCGTGGATGTTGTATGAGTGAGCATGGACGTTGTAGATGTGAGTGTAGATGGTATAGGGGAAAGCGTGGATGGTGTAGTGGTGAGTGTGGATGGTGTAGGGGTGAGCGTGGATGTTGTAGGGGTGAGCGTGGCTATTGTAGGGGTGAGCGTTGATGGTGTAGGGGTGAGCGTGGATGTTGCAGGAGTGAGCGTGGGTGTTGTAGGAGTAAACGTGGATGGTGTAGGGGTGAGCGTGGATGGTGTAGGGGTGAGCGTGGACGTTGTAAACGTGAGCATGGATGATGTAGGAGTGAGTGTAGATGGTGTAGGGGGTGAGCGTGGAGGTTGTAAAGGTGAGCATGGATGGTGTAGGAGTCAGCGTGGATGTTGTAGGGGTGAGAGTGAATGGGGTTGGGGTGGGCGTGGATGGTGTTGGGGTGAGTATGGATGTTGGCGAGGTGAGCATTGATGTTGCAGGTGTGAGCGTGGATGTTGCAGGAGTGAGCGTGAATGTTGTAGGGGTGAGAGTGGATGTTGTAAAGGTGAGCGTGGATGGTGTAGGGGTGAGAGTGGATGTTGTATGAGTGAGCATGGAAGGTGTAGAGGTGAGTGTGGATGGTATAGGGGAAAGCATGGATGGTGTAGTGGTGAGCGTGGATGGTGTAGGGGTGAGAGTGGATTTGGTGGGGGTGAGCGTGGATGTGGTAGGGGTGAGCGTGGAAGGTGTAGGGGTGAGCGTGGATGGTGTAGGAGTGAGCGTGGATGGTGTAGGGGTGAGCGTGGGTGGTGTAGGGGTGAGCGTGGATGGTGTAGGGGTGAGCGTGGATGGTGTAGGAGTGAGCGTGGACATTGTAAAGGTGAGCGTGGACGGTGTAGGGGTGAGCGTGGACGTTGTAGGGGTGAACGTAGATGTTGTAGGGGTGAGCGGGGATGTTGTAGGGGTGAGGGTGGATGTTGTAGCGGTGAGCGTGGATGGTGTTGGGGTGAGGGTGGATGTTGTAGGGGTGAGCGTGGATGTTGTAGGGGTGAGCGTGGATGGTGTAAGGGTGAGCGTGGATGTTGCAGGAGTTAGCATGGATTTTGTATGAGAGAGCGTGGATGTTGTAGGGGTGAGTGTGGATGGTGAAGGGGTGAGCGTGGATGTTGCCGGAGTGAGCGTGGGTGTTGTAGGCGTAAACGTGGATGGTGTAGGGGTGAGCGTGGATGGTGTAGGGGTCAGCGTGGACGTTGTAAAGGTGAGCATGGATGATGTAGGAGTGAGCGTAGATGGTGTAGGGGGTGAGCGTGGAGGTTGTAAATGTGAGCGTGGAGGTTGTAAAGGTGAGCGTGGATGGTGTAGGAGTGAGCGTGGATGTTGTAGGGGTGAGAGTGGATGGGGTTGGAGTGGGCGTGGATGTTGTCGGGGTGAGTATGGATGTTGGAGAGGTGAGCGTGGATGGTGTAGGGGTGAGAGTGGATGTTGTATGAGTGAGCATGGACGGTGTAGATCTGAGTGTGGATGGTATAGGGGAAAGCGTGGATCGTGTAGTGGTGAGCGTGGATGGTGTAGGGGTGAGCGTGGATGTTGTAGAGGTGAGCGTGGATGGTGTAGGGGTGAGCGTGGCTATTGTAGGGGTGAGCGTGGATGGCGTAGGTGTGAGCGTGGATGTTGCAGGAGTGAGCGTGGATTTTGTATGAGAGAGCGTGGATGTTTAAGGAGCGAGTATGGTGTAGGGGTGAGCGTGGATGGTGTAGGGGTGAGCGTGGATGTTGCAGGAGTGAACGTGGGTGTTGTAGGAGTAAACGTGGATGGGGTAGGGGTGAGCGTGGATGGTGTAGGGGTCAGCGTGAACGTTGTAAAGGTGAGCATGGATGATATAGGAGTGAGCGTAGATGGTGTAGGAGGTGAGCGTGGATGTTGCAGGGGTGAGCGTGGATATTGCAGGAGTGAGCGTGAATGTTGTAGGCGTGAGCGTGGATGGTGTAGGGGTGAGCGTGGCAATTTTAGGGGTGAGCGTGGATGGTGTAGGGGTGAGCTTGGATGGTGTAGGAGTGAGCGTGGATGGTGTACGGGTGAGCGTGGATGGTGTAGGGGTGAGTGTAGATGGTGTAGGGGGTGAGCGTGGAGGTTGTAAAGGTGAGCGTGGAGGTTGTAAAGGTGAGCGTGGATGGTGTAGGAGTGAGCGTGGATGTTGTAGGGGTGAGAGTGGATGGGGATGGGGTGGGCGTGAATGGTGTGGGGGGTGAGAGTGGATGGTGTCGGGGTGAGAGTGGATGGTGTCGGGGTGAGTATGGAAGGTGTAGAGGTGAGTGTGGATGGTGTAGGGGTGAGAGTGGATGTTGTATGAGTGAGCATGGAAGGTGTAGAGGTGAGTGTGGATGGTATAGGGGAAAGCATGGATGGTGTAGTGGTGAGCGTGGATGGTGTAGGGGTGAGAGTGGATTTGGTGGGGGTGAGCGTGGATGTGGTAGGGGTGAGCGTGGAAGGTGTAGGGGTGAGCGTGGATGGTGTAGGAGTGAGCGTGGATGGTGTAGGGGTGAGCGTGGGTGGTGTAGGGGTGAGCGTGGATGGTGTAGGGGTGAGCGTGGATGGTGTAGGAGTGAGCGTGGACATTGTAAAGGTGAGCGTGGACGGTGTAGGGGTGAGCGTGGACGTTGTAGGGGTGAACGTAGATGTTGTAGGGGTGAGCGGCGATGTTGTAGGGGTGAGGGTGGATGTTGTAGCGGTGAGCGTGGATGGTGTTGGGGTGAGGGTGGATGTTGTAGGGGTGAGCGTGGATGTTGTAGGGGTGAGCGTGGATGGTGTAAGGGTGAGCGTGGATGTTGCAGGAGTTAGCATGGATTTTGTATGAGAGAGCGTGGATGTTGTAGAGGTGAGTGTGGATGGTGAAGGGGTGAGCGTGGATGTTGCCGGAGTAAGCGTGGGTGTTGTAGGCGTAAACGTGGATGGTGTAGGGGTGAGCGTGGATGGTGTAGGGGTGAGCGTGGACGTTGCAAAGGTGAGCATTGATGATGTAGGAGTGAGTGTAGATGGTGTAGGGGGTGAGCGTGGATGTTGCAGGGGTGAGCGTGGATATTGCAGGAGTGAGCGTGAATGTTGTAGGCGTGAGCGTGGATGGTGTAGGGGTGAGCGTGGCTATTTTAGGGGTGAGCGTGGATGGTGTAAGGGTGAGCTTGGATGGTGTAGGAGTGAGCGTGGATGGTGTAGGGGTGAGCGTGGATGGTGTAGGGGTGAGTGTAGATGGTGTAGGGGGTGAGCGTGGAGGTTGTAAAGGTGAGCGTGGAGGTTGTAAAGGTGAGCGTGGATGGTGTAGGAGTGAGCGTGGATGTTGTAGGGGTGAGAGTGGATGGGGATGGGGTGGGCGTGGATGGTGTGGGGGGTGAGAGTGGATGGTGTCGGGGTGAGAGTGGATGGTGTCGGGGTGAGTATGGATGTAGGAGAGGTGAGCGTGGATGGTGTAGGGGTGAGCGTGGATGGTGTAGGGGTGAGCGTGGATGTTGCAGGAGTGAGCGTGGATGTTGTAGGAGTGAGCGTGGATGGTGTAGGGGTGAGCGTGGATGTTGTAGGAGTGAGAGTGGATGTTGTAGGGGTGGGCGTGGATGGTGTAGGGGTGAGAGTGGATGTTGTAAAGGTGAGGGTGGATGGTGTAGGGGTGAGCGTGGATGTTGTAGAAGTGAGCGTAGATGGTGTAGGAGTGAGGGTGGATGTTGTAGCGGTGAGAGTGGATGGTGTTGGGGTGAGGGTGGATGTTGTAGGGGTGAGCGTGGATGTTGTCGGGGTGAGGGTGGATGGTGTAGAGGTGAGTGTGGATGTTGTAGAGGTGAGCGTGGATGGTGTAGGGGTGAGCGTGGCTATTGTAGGGGTGAACGTGGATGGTGTAGGGGTGGGCTTGGATGGTGAAGGTGTGAGCGTGGCTGGTGTAGGAGTGAGCGTGGATGGTGTAGGAATGAGCGTGGATGGTGTAGGGGTGAGCGTGGATGTTGTAGGGGTGAGAGTGGATGTTGTATGAGTGAGCATGGACGGTGTAGATGTGAGTGTGGATGGTATAGGGGAAAGCGTGGATGGTCTAGTGGCGAGCGTGGATGGTCTAGTGGTGAGCGTGGATGGTGTAGGGGTGAGCGTGGATGTTGTAGAGGTGAGCGTGGATGGTGTAGGGGTGAGCGTGGATGTTGTATGAGTGAGCATGGACGTTGTAGATGTGAGTGTAGATGGTATAGGGGAAAGCGTGGATGGTGTAGTGGTGAGTGTGGATGGTGTAGGGGTGAGCGTGGATGTTGTAGGGGTGAGCGTGGCTATTGTAGGGGTGAGCGTTGATGGTGTAGGGGTGAGAGTGGATGTTGCAGGAGTGAGCGTGGGTGTTGTAGGAGTAAACGTGGATGGTGTAGGGGTGAGCGTGGATGGTGTAGGGGTGAGCGTGGACGTTGTAAACGTGAGCATGGATGATGTAGGAGTGAGTGTAGATGGTGTAGGGGGTGAGCGTGGAGGTTGTAAAGGTGAGCATGGATGGTGTAGGAGTGAGCGTGGATGTTGTAGGGGTGAGAGTGAATGGGGTTGGGGTGGGCGTGGATGGTGTTGGGGTGAGTATGGATGTTGGCGAGGTGAGCATTGATGTTGCAGGTGTGAGCGTGGATGTTGCAGGAGTGAGCGTGAATGTTGTAGGGGTGAGAGTGGATGTTGTAAAGGTGAGCGAGGATGGTGTAGGGGTGAGAGTGGATGTTGTATGAGTGAGCATGGAAGGTGTAGAGGTGAGTGTGGATGGTATAGGGGAAAGCATGGATGGTGTAGTGGTGAGCGTGGATGGTGTAGGGGTGAGAGTGGATTTGGTGGGGGTGAGCGTGGATGTGGTAGGGGTGAGCGTGGAAGGTGTAGGGGTGAGCGTGGATGGTGTAGGAGTGAGCGTGGATGGTGTAGGGGTGAGCGTGGGTGGTGTAGGGGTGAGCGTGGATGGTGTAGGGGTGAGCGTGGATGGTGTAGGAGTGAGCGTGGACATTGTAAAGGTGAGCGTGGACGGTGTAGGGGTGAGCGTGGACGTTGTAGGGGTGAACGTAGATGTTGTAGGGGTGAGCGGGGATGTTGTAGGGGTGAGGGTGGATGTTGTAGCGGTGAGCGTGGATGGTGTTGGGGTGAGGGTGGATGTTGTAGGGGTGAGCGTGGATGGTGTAAGGGTGAGCGTGGATGTTGCAGGAGTTAGCATGGATTTTGTATGAGAGAGCGTGGATGTTGCCGGAGTGAGCGTGGGTGTTGTAGGCGTAAACGTGGATGGTGTAGGGGTGAGCGTGGATGGTGTAGGGGTCAGCGTGGACGTTGTAAAGGTGAGCATGGATGATGTAGGAGTGAGCGTAGATGGTGTAGGGGGTGAGCGTGGAGGTTGTAAATGTGAGCGTGGAGGTTGTAAAGGTGAGCGTGGATGGTGTAGGAGTGAGCGTGGATGTTGTAGGGGTGAGAGTGGATGGGGTTGGAGTGGGCGTGGATGTTGTCGGGGTGAGTATGGATGTTGGAGAGGTGAGCGTGGATGGTGTAGGGGTGAGAGTGGATGTTGTATGAGTGAGCATGGACGGTGTAGATCTGAGTGTGGATGGTATAGGGGAAAGCGTGGATCGTGTAGTGGTGAGCGTGGATGGTGTAGGGGTGAGCGTGGATGTTGTAGAGGTGAGCGTGGATGGTGTAGGGGTGAGCGTGGCTATTGTAGGGGTGAGCGTGGATGGCGTAGGTGTGAGCGTGGATGTTGCAGGAGTGAGCGTGGATTTTGTATGAGAGAGCGTGGATGTTTAAGGAGCGAGTATGGTGTAGGGGTGAGCGTGGATGGTGTAGGGGTGAGCGTGGATGTTGCAGGAGTGAACGTGGGTGTTGTAGGAGTAAACGTGGATGGGGTAGGGGTGAGCGTGGATGGTGTAGGGGTCAGCGTGAACGTTGTAAAGGTGAGCATGGATGATGTAGGAGTGAGCGTAGATGGTGTAGGGGGTGAGCGTGGATGTTACAGGGGTGAGCGTGGATATTGCAGGAGTGAGCGTGAATGTTGTAGGCGTGAGCGTGGATGGTGTAGGGGTGAGCGTGGCTATTTTAGGGGTGAGCGTGGATGGTGTAGGGGTGAGCTTGGATGGTGTAGGAGTGAGCGTGGATGGTGTACGGGTGAGCGTGGATGGTGTAGGGGTGAGTGTAGATGGTGTAGGGGGTGAGCGTGGAGGTTGTAAAGGTGAGCGTGGAGGTTGTAAAGGTGAGCGTGGATGGTGTAGGAGTGAGCGTGGATGTTGTAGGGGTGAAAGTGGATGGGGATGGGGTGGGCGTGGATGGTGTGGGGGGTGAGAGTGGATGGTGTCGGGGTGAGAGTGGATGGTGTCGGGGTGAGTATGGATGTAGGAGAGGTGAGCGTGGATGGTGTAGGGGTGAGCGTGGATGGTGTAGGGGTGAGCGTGGATGTTGCAGGAGTGAGTGTGGATAGTGTAGGGGTGAGAGTGGATGTTGTAAAGGTGAGCGTGGATGGTGTAGGGGTGAGAGTGGATGTTGTATGAGTGAGCATGGACGGTGTAGATGTGAGTGTGGATGGTATAGGGGAAAGCGTGGATGGTGTAGTGGTGAGCGTGGATGGTGTAGGGGTGAGCGTGGATGTTGTAGAGGCGAGCGTGGATGGTGTAAGGGTGAGCGTGGCTATTGTAGGGGTGAGCGTGGATGGTGTAGGGGTGAGCGTGGATGTTGCAGGAGTGAGCGTGGATTTTGTATGAGAGAGCGTGGATGTTGCAGGAGTGAGCGTGGCTGTTGTAGGAGTAAACGTGGATGGTGTAGGGGTGAGTGTGGATGGTGTAGGGGTGAGCGTGGATGTTGTAAAGGTGAGCATGGATGATGTAGGAGTGAGCGTAGATGGTTAGGGGGTGAGCGTGGATGTTGCAGGGGTGAGCGTGGATATTGCAGGAGTGAGCGTGAATGTTGTAGGGGTGAGCGTGGATGGTGTAGGGGTGAGCGTGGCTATTGTAGGGGTGAGCGTGGATGGTGTAGCGGTGAGCTTGGATGGTGTAGGAGTGAGCGTGGACGTTGTAAAGGTGAGCATGGATGATGTAGGAGTGAGCGTAGATGGTGTAGGGGGTGAGCGTGGGGGTTGTAAAGGTGAGCATGGATGGTGTAGGAGTGAGCGTGGATGTTGTAGGGGTGAGAGTGAATGGGGTTGGGTTGAGCGTGGATGGTGTTAGGGTGAGTGTGGATGTTGGCGAGGTGAGCGTGGATGTTGCAGGAGTGAGCGTGGGTGTTGTAGGAGTAAACGTGGATGGTGTAGGGGTGAGCGTGGATGGTGTAGGGGTGAGCATGGACTTTGTAAAGGTGAGCATGGATGGTGTAGGAGTGAGCGTGGACGTTCTGGGGGTTAGAGTGGATGGGGTTGGGGTGGGCGTGGATGGTGTTGGGGTGAGAGTGGATGGTGTCGGGGTGAGTATGGATGTTGGAGAGGCGAGCGTGGATGGTGTAGGGGTGAGAGTGGATGTTGTAAAGGTGAGGGTGGATGGTGTAGGGGTGAGCGTGGATGTTGTAGAAGTGAGCGTAGATGGTGTAGAAGTGAGGGTGGATGTTGTAGCGGTGAGCGTGGATGGTGTTGGGGTGAGGGTGGATGTTGTAGGGGTGAGCGTGGATGTTGTCGGGGTGAGGGTGGATGGTGTAGAGGTGAGTGTGGATGTTGTAGAGGTGAGCGTGGATGGTGTAGGGGTGAGCGTGGCTATTGTAGGGGTGAGCGTGGATGGTGTAGGGGTGAGCGTGGATGCTGCAGGAGTGAGCATGGATTTTGTATGAGAGAGCGTGGATGTTGAAGGCGTGAGTGTGGTTGGTGTAGGGGTGAGCGTGGATGTTGCCGGAGTGAGCGTGGGTGTTGTAGGAGAAAACGTGGATGGTGTAGGGGTGAGCGTGGATGGTGTAGGGGTGAGCGTGGACGTTGTAAAGGTGAGCATGGATGATGTAGGAGTGAGCGTAGATGGTGTAGGGGGTGAGTGTGGAGGTTGTAAAGGTGAGCGTGGAGGTTGTAAAGGTGAGCGTGGATGGTGTAGGAGTGAGCGTGGATGTTGTAGGGGTGAGAGTGGATGGGGTTGGAGTGGGCGTGGATGGTGTCGGGGTGAGTATGGATGTGGAGAGGTGAGCGTGGATGGTGTAGGGGTGAGAGTGGATGTTGTATGAGTGAGCATGGACGGTGTAGATGTGAGTGTGGATGGTATAGGGGAAAGCGTGGATGGTGTAGTGGTGAGCGTGGCTATTGTAGGGGTGAGCGTGGATGGTGTAGGTGTGAGCGTGGATGGTGTAGGGGTGAGCGTGGATGTTGCAGGAGTGAGCGTGGATTTTGTATGAGAGAGCGTGGATGTTTAAGGGGTGAGTGTGGATGGTGTAGGGGTGAGCGTGGATGGTGTAGGGGTGAGCGTGGATGTTGCAGGAGTGAGCGTGGATTTTGTATGAGAGAGCGTGGATGTTGCAGGAGTGAGCGTGGGTGTTGTAGGAGTAAACGTGGATGGTGTAGGGGTGAGCGTGGATGGTGTAGGGGTGAGCGTGTACGTTGTAAAGGTGAGCATGGATGATGTAGGAGTGAGTGTAGATGGTTAGGGGGTGAGCGTGGATGTTGCAGGGGTGAGCGTGGATATTGCAGGAGTGAGCGTGAATGTTGTAGGGGTGAGCATGGATGGTGTAGGGGTGAGCGTGGCTATTGTAGGGGTGAGCGTGGATGGTGTAGGGGTGAGCTTGGATGGTGTAGGAGTGAGCGTGGACGTTGTAAAGGTGAGCATGGATGATGTAGGAGTGAGCGTAGATGGTGTAGGGGGTGAGCGTGGGGGTTGTAAAGGTGAGCATGGATGGTGTAGGAGTGAGCGTGGATGTTGTAGGGGTGAGAGTGAATGGGGTTGGGGTGAGCGTGGATGGTGTTAGGGTGAGTGTGGATGTTGGCGAGGTGAGCGTGGATGTTGCAGGAGTGAGCGTGGGTGTTGTAGGAGTAAACGTGGATGGTGTAGGGGTGAGCGTGGATGGTGTAGGGGTGAGCATTGACTTTGTAAAGGTGAGCATGGATGGTGTAGGAGTGAGCGTGGATGTTGTAGGGGTTAGAGTGTATGGGTTTGGGGTGGGCGTGGATGGTGTTGGGGTGAGAGTGGATGGTGTCGGGGTGAGTATGGATGTTGGAGAGGCGAGCGTGGATGGTGTAGGGGTGAGAGTGGATGTTGTAAAGGTGAGGGTGGATGGTGTAGGGGTGAGCGTGGATGTTGTAGAAGTGAGCGTAGATGGTGTAGGAATGAGGGTGGATGTTGTAGCGGTGAGCGTGGATGGTGTTGGGGTGAGGGTGGATGTTGTAGGGGTGAGCGTGGATGTTGTCGGGGTGAGGGTGGATAGTGTAGAGGTGAGTGTGGATGTTGTAGAGGTGAGCGTGGATAGTGTAGGGGTGAGCGTGGCTATTGTAGGGGTGAGCGTGGATGGTGTAGGGGTGAGCGTGGATGTTGCAGGAGTGAGCATGGATTTTGTATGAGAGAGCGTGGATGTTGAAGGGGTGAGTGTGGTTGGTGTAGGGGTGAGCGTGGATGTTGCCGGAGTGAGCGTGGGTGTTGTAGGAGAAAACGTGGATGGTGTAGGGGTGAGCGTGGATGGTGTAGGGGTGAGCGTGGACGTTGTAAAGGTGAGCATGGATGATGTAGGAGTGAGCGTAGATGGTGTAGGGGGTGAGCGTGGAGGATGTAAAGGTGAGCGTGGAGGTTGTAAAGGTGAGCGTCGATGGTGTAGGAGTGAGCGTGGATGTTGTAGGGGTGAGAGTGGATGGGGTTGGAGTGGTCGTGGATGGTGTCGGGGTGAGTATGGATGTGGAGAGGTGAGCGTGGCTATTGTAGGGGTGAGCGTGGATGGTGTAGGTGTGAGCGTGGATGGTGTAGGGGTGAGCGTGAATGTTGCAGGAGTGAGCGTGGATTTTGTATGAGAGAGCGTGGATGTTTAAGGGGTGAGCGTGGATGGTGTAGGGGTGAGCGTGGATGTTGCAGGAGTGAGCGTGGATTTTGTATGAGAGAGCGTGGATGTTGCAGGAGTGAGCGTGGGTGTTGTAGGAGTAAACGTGGATGGTGTAGGGGTGAGTGTGGATGGTGTAGGGGTGAGCGCTGGACGTTGTAAAGGTGAGCATGGATGATGTAGGAGTGAGCGTAGATGGTTAGGGGGTGAGCGTGGATGTTGCAGGGGTGAGCGTGGATATTGCAGGAGTGAGCGTGAATGTTGTAGGGGTGAGCGGGGATGGTGTAGGGGTGAGCGTGGCTATTGTAGGGGTGAGCGTGGATGGTGTAGGGGTGAGCTTGGATGGTGTAGGAGTGAGCGTGGACGTTGTAAAGGTGAGCATGGATGATGCAGGATTGAGCGTAGATGGTGTAGGGGGTGAGCGTGGGGGTTGTAAAGGTGAGCATGGATGGTGTAGGAGTGAGCGTAGATGTTGTAGGGGTGAGAGTGAATGGGGTTGGGGTGAGCGTGGATGGTGTTAGGGTGAGTGTGGATGTTGGCGAGGTGAGCGTGGATGTTGCAGGAGTGAGCGTGGGTGTTGTAGGAGTAAACGTGGATGGTGTAGGGGTGAGCGTGGATGGTGTAGGGGTGAGCATTGACTTTGTAAAGGTGAGCATGGATGGTGTAGGAGTGAGCGTGGATGTTGTAGGGGTTAGAGTGGATGGGGTTGGGGTGGGCGTGGATGGTGTTGGGGTGAGAGTGGATGGTGTCGGGGTGAGTATGGATGTTGGAGAGGCGAGCGTGGATGGTGTAGGGGTGAGAGTGGATGTTGTAAAGGTGAGGGTGGATGGTGTAGGGGTGAGCGTGGATGTTGTAGAAGTGAGCGTGGATGGTGTAGGAGTGAGCGTGGATGGTGTAGGGGTGAGCGTGGGTGGTGTAGGGGTGAGCGTGGATGGTGTAGGGGTGAGCGTGGATGGTGTAGGAGTGAGCGTGGACATTGTAAAGGTGAGCGTGGACGGTGTAGGGGTGAGGGTGGACGTTGTAGGGGTGAACGTAGATGTTGTAGGGGTGAGCGGGGATGTTGTAGGGGTGAGGGTGGATGTTGTAGCGGTGAGCGTGGATGGTGTTGGGGTGAGGGTGGATGTTGTAGGGGTGAGCGTGGATGTTGTAGGGGTGAGCGTGGATGGTGTAAGGGTGAGCGTGGATGTTGCAGGAGTTAGCATGGATTTTGTATGAGAGAGCGTGGATGTTGTAGGGGTGAGTGTGGATGGTGAAGGGGTGAGCGTGGATGTTGCCGGAGTGAGCGTGGGTGTTGTAGGCGTAAACGTGGATGGTGTAGGGGTGAGCGTGGATGGTGTAGGGGTCAGCGTGAACGTTGTAAAGGTGAGCATGGATGATGTAGGAGTGAGCGTAGATGGTGTAGGGGGTGAGCGTGGAGGTTGTAAATGTGAGCGTGGAGGTTGTAAAGGTGAGCGTGGATGGTGTAGGAGTGAGCGTGGATGTTGTAGGGGTGAGAGTGGATGGGGTTGGAGTGGGCGTGGATGTTGTCAGGGTGAGTATGGATGTTGGAGAGGTGAGCGTGGATGGTGTAGGGGTGAGAGTGGATGTTGTATGAGTGAGCATGGACGGTGTAGATTTGAGTGTGGATGGTATAGGGGAAAGCGTGGATGGTGTAGTGGTGAGCGTGGATGGTGTAGGGGTGAGCGTGGATGTTGTAGAGGTGAGCGTGGATGGTGTAGGGGTGAGCGTGGCTATTGTAGGGGTGAGCGTGGATGGCGTAGGTGTGAGCGTGGATGTTGCAGGAGTGAGCGTGGATTTTGTATGAGAGAGCGTGGATGTTTAAGGAGCGAGTATGGTGTAGGGGTGAGCGTGGATGGTGTAGGGGTGAGCGTGGATGTTGCAGGAGTGAGCGTGGATATTGCAGGAGTGAGCGTGAATGTTGTAGGCGTGAGCGTGGATGGTGTAGGGGTGAGCGTGGATGTTGCAGGGGTGAGCGTGGATATTGCAGGAGTGAGCGTGAATGTTGTAGGCGTGAGCGTGGATGGTGTAGGGGTGAGCGTGGCTATATTAGGGGTGAGCGTGGATGGTGTAAGGGTGAGCTTGGATGGTGTAGGAGTGAGCTTGGATGGTGTAGGGGTGAGCGTGGATGGTGTAGGGGTGAGTGTAGATGGTGTAGGGGGTGAGCGTGGAGGTTGTAAAGGTGAGCGTGGAGGTTGTAAAGGTGAGCGTGGAGGTTGTAAAGGTGAGCGTGGATGGTGTAGGAGTGAGCGTGGATGTTGTAGGGGTGAGAGTGGATGGGGATGGGGTGGGCGTGGATGGTGTGGGGGGTGAGAGTGGATGGTGTCGGGGTGAGAGTGGATGGTGTCGGGGTGAGTATGGATGTAGGAGAGGTGAGCGTGGATGGTGTAGGGGTGAGCGTGGATGGTGTAGGGGTGAGCGTGGATGTTGCAGGAGTGAGCGTGGATGTTGTAGGAGTGAGCGTGGATGGTGTAGGGGTGAGCGTGGATGTTGTAGGAGTGAGAGTGGATGTTGTAGGGGTGGGCGTGGATGGTGTAGGGGTGAGAGTGGATGTTGTAAAGGTGAGGGTGGATGGTGTAGGGGTGAGCGTGGATGTTGTAGAAGTGAGCATAGATGGTGTAGGAGTGAGGGTGGATGTTGTAGCGGTGAGAGTGGATGGTGTTGGGGTGAGGGTGGATGTTGTAGGGGTGAGCGTGGATGTTGTCGGGGTGAGGGTGGATGGTGTAGAGGTGAGTGTGGATGTTGTAGAGGTGAGCGTGGATGGTGTAGGGGTGAGCGTGGCTATTGTAGGGGTGAACGTGGATGGTGTAGGGGTGGGCTTGGATGGTGAAGGTGTGAGCGTGGCTGGTGTAGGAGTGAGCGTGGCTGGTGTAGGAATGAGCGTGGATGGTGTAGGGGTGAGCGTGGATGTTGTAGGGGTGAGAGTGGATGTTGTATGAGTGAGCATGGACGGTGTAGATGTGAGTGTGGATGGTATAGGGGAAAGCGTGGATGGTCTAGTGGCGAGCGTGGATGGTCTAGTGGTGAGCGTGGATGGTGTAGGGGTGAGCGTGGATGTTGTAGAGGTGAGCGTGGATGGTGTAGGGGTGAGCGTGGATGTTGTATGAGTGAGCATGGACGTTGTAGATGTGAGTGTAGATGGTATAGGGGAAAGCGTGGATGGTGTAGTGGTGAGTGTGGATGGTGTAGGGGTGAGCGTGGATGTTGTAGGGGTGAGCGTGGCTATTGTAGGGGTGAGCGTTGATGGTGTAGGGGTGAGCGTGGATGTTGCAGGAGTGAGCGTGGGTGTTGTAGGAGTAAACGTGGATGGTGTAGGGGTGAGCGTGGATGGTGTAGGGGTGAGCGTGGACGTTGTAAACGTGAGCATGGATGATGTAGGAGTGAGTGTAGATGGTGTAGGGGGTGAGCGTGGAGGTTGTAAAGGTGAGCATGGATGGTGTAGGAGTGAGCGTGGATGTTGTAGGGGTGAGAGTGAATGGGGTTGGGGTGGGCGTGGATGGTGTTGGGGTGAGTATGGATGTTGGCGAGGTGAGCATTGATGTTGCAGGTGTGAGCGTGGATGTTGCAGGAGTGAGCGTGAATGTTGTAGGGGTGAGAGTGGATGTTGTAAAGGTGAGCGTGGATGGTGTAGGGGTGAGAGTGGATGTTGTATGAGTGAGCATGGAAGGTGTAGAGGTGAGTGTGGATGGTATAGGGGAAAGCATGGATGGTGTAGTGGTGAGCGTGGATGGTGTAGGGGTGAGAGTGGATTTGGTGGGGGTGAGCGTGGATGTGGTAGGGGTGAGCGTGGAAGGTGTAGGGGTGAGCGTGGATGGTGTAGGAGTGAGCGTGGATGGTGTAGGGGTGAGCGTGGGTGGTGTAGGGGTGAGCGTGGATGGTGTAGGGGTGAGCGTGGATGGTGTAGGAGTGAGCGTGGACATTGTAAAGGTGAGCGTGGACGGAGTAGGGGTGAGCGTGGACGTTGTAGGGGTGAACGTAGATGTTGTAGGGGTGAGCGGGGATGTTGTAGGGGTGAGGGTGGATGTTGTAGCGGTGAGCGTGGATGGTGATGGGGTGAGGGTGGATGTTGTAGGGGTGAGCGTGGATGTTGTAGGGGTGAGCGTGGATGGTGTAAGGGTGAGCGTGGATGTTGCAGGAGTTAGCATGGATTTTGTATGAGAGAGCGTGGATGTTGTAGGGGTGAGTGTGGATGGTGAAGGGGTGAGCGTGGATGTTGCCGGAGTGAGCGTGGGTGTTGTAGGCGTAAACGTGGATGGTGTAGGGGTGAGCGTGGATGGTGTAGGGGTCAGCGTGGACGTTGTAAAGGTGAGCATGGATGATGTAGGAGTGAGCGTAGATGGTGTAGGGGGTGAGCGTGGAGGTTGTAAATGTGAGCGTGGAGGTTGTAAAGGTGAGCGTGGATGGTGTAGGAGTGAGCGTGGATGTTGTAGGGGTGAGAGTGGATGGGGTTGGAGTGGGCGTGGATGTTGTCGGGGTGAGTATGGATGTTGGAGAGGTGAGCGTGGATGGTGTAGGGGTGAGAGTGGATGTTGTATGAGTGAGCATGGACGGTGTAGATCTGAGTGTGGATGGTATAGGGGAAAGCGTGGATCGTGTAGTGGTGAGCGTGGATGGTGTAGGGGTGAGCGTGGATGTTGTAGAGGTGAGCGTGGATGGTGTAGGGGTGAGCGTGGCTATTGTAGGGGTGAGCGTGGATGGCGTAGGTGTGAGCGTGGATGTTGCAGGAGTGAGCGTGGATTTTGTATGAGAGAGCGTGGATGTTTAAGGAGCGAGTATGGTGTAGGGGTGAGCGTGGATGGTGTAGGGGTGAGCGTGGATGTTGCAGGAGTGAACGTGGGTGTTGTAGGAGTAAACGTGGATGGGGTAGGGGTGAGCGTGGATGGTGTAGGGGTCAGCGTGAACGTTGAAAGGTGAGCATGGATGATGTAGGAGTGAGCGTAGATGGTGTAGGGGGTGAGCGTGGATGTTGCAGGGGTGAGCGTGGATATTGCAGGAGTGAGCGTGAATGTTGTAGGCGTGAGCGTGGATGGTGTAGGGGTGAGCGTGGCTATTTTAGGGGTGAGCGTGGATGGTGTAGGGGTGAGCTTGGATGGTGTAGGAGTGAGCGTGGATGGTGTACGGGTGAGCGTGCATGGTGTAGGGGTGAGTGTAGATGGTGTAGGGGGTGAGCGTGGAGGTTGTAAAGGTGAGCGTGGAGGTTGTAAAGGTGAGCGTGGATGGTGTAGGAGTGAGCGTGGATGTTGTAGGGGTGAGAGTGGATGGGGATGGGGTGGGCGTGGATGGTGTGGGGGGTGAGAGTGGATGGTGTCGGGGTGAGAGTGGATGGTGTCGGGGTGAGTATGGATGTAGGAGAGGTGAGCGTGGATGGTGTAGGGGTGAGCGTGGATGGTGTAGGGGTGAGCGTGGATGTTGCAGGAGTGAGCGTGGATGTTGTAGGAGTGAGCGTGGATGGTGTAGGGGTGAGAGTGGATGTTGTAAAGGTGAGTGTGGATGGTGTAGGGGTGAGAGTGGATGTTGTATGAGTGAGCATGGACGGTGTAGATGTGAGTGTGGATGGTATAGGGGAAAGCGTGGATGGTGTAGTGGTGAGCGTGGATGGTGTAGGGGTGAGCGTGGATTTTGTAGAGGCGAGCGTGGATGGTGTAAGGGTGAGGGTGGATTTTGTAGAGGCGAGCGTGGACGGTGTAGGGGTGAGCGTGGACGTTGTAGGGGTGAACGTAGATGTTGTAGGGGTGAGCGGGGATGTTGTAGGGGTGAGGGTGGATGTTGTAGCGGTGAGCGTGGATGGTGTTGGGGTGAGGGTGGATGTTGTAGGGGTGAGCGTGGATGTTGTAGGAGTGAGCGTGGATGGTGTAAGGGTGAGCGTGGATGTTGCAGGAGTTAGCATGGATTTTGTATGAGAGAGCGTGGATGTTGTAGAGGTGAGTGTGGATGGTGAAGGGGTGAGCGTGGATGTTGCCGGAGTGAGCGTGGGTGTTGTAGGCGTAAACGTGGATGGTGTAGGGGTGAGCGTGGATGGTGTAGGGGTGAGCGTGGACGTTGCAAAGGTGAGCATTGATGATGTAGGAGTGAGTGTAGATGGTGTAGGGGGTGAGCGTGGATGTTGCAGGGGTGAGCGTGGATATTGCAGGAGTGAGCGTGAATGTTGTAGGCGTGAGCGTGGATGGTGTAGGGGTGAGCGTGGCTATTTTAGGGGTGAGCGTGGATGGTGTAAGGGTGAGCTTGGATGGTGTAGGAGTGAGCGTGGATGGTGTAGGGGTGAGCGTGGATGGTGTAGTGGTGAGTGTAGATGGTGTAGGGGGTGAGCGTGGAGGTTGTAAAGGTGAGCGTGGAGGTTGTAAAGGTGAGCGTGGATGGTGTAGGAGTGAGCGTGGATGTTGTAGGGGTGAGAGTGGATGGGGATGGGGTGGGCGTGGATGGTGTGGGGGGTGAGAGTGGATGGTGTCGGGGTGAGAGTGGATGGTGTCGGGGTGAGTATGGATGTAGGAGAGGTGAGCGTGGATGGTGTAGGGGTGAGCGTGGATGGTGTAGGGGTGAGCGTGGATGTTGCAGGAGTGAGCGTGGATGTTGTAGGAGTGAGCGTGGATGGTGTAGGGGTGAGCGTGGATGTTGTAGGAGTGAGAGTGGATGTTGTAGGGGTGGGCGTGGATGGTGTAGGGGTGAGAGTGGATGTTGTAAAGGTGAGGGTGGATGGTGTAGGGGTGAGCGTGGATGTTGTAGAAGTGAGCGTAGATGGTGTAGGAGTGAGGGTGGATGTTGTAGCGGTGAGAGTGGATGGTGTTGGGGTGAGGGTGGATGTTGTAGGGGTGAGCGTGGATGTTGTCGGGGTGAGGGTGGATGGTGTAGAGGTGAGTGTGGATGTTGTAGAGGTGAGCGTGGATGGTGTAGGGGTGAGCGTGGCTATTGTAGGGGTGAACGTGGATGGTGTAGGGGTGGGCTTGGATGGTGAAGGTGTGAGCGTGGCTGGTGTAGGAGTGAGCGTGGATGGTGTAGGAATGAGCGTGGATGGTGTAGGGGTGAGCGTGGATGTTGTAGGGGTGAGAGTGGATGTTGTATGAGTGAGCATGGACGGTGTAGATGTGAGTGTGGATGGTATAGGGGAAAGCGTGGATGGTCTAGTGGCGAGCGTGGATGGTCTAGTGGTGAGCGTGGATGGTGTAGGGGTGAGCGTGGATGTTGTAGAGGTGAGCGTGGATGGTGTAGGGGTGAGCGTGGATGTTGTATGAGTGAGCATGGACGTTGTAGATGTGAGTGTAGATGGTATAGGGGAAAGCGTGGATGGTGTAGTGGTGAGTGTGGATGGTGTAGGGGTGAGCGTGGATGTTGTAGGGGTGAGCGTGGCTATTGTAGGGGTGAGCGTTGATGGTGTAGGGGTGAGCGTGGATGTTGCAGGAGTGAGCGTGGGTGTTGTAGGAGTAAACGTGGATGGTGTAGGGGTGAGCGTGGATGGTGTAGGGGTGAGCGTGGACGTTGTAAACGTGAGCATGGATGATGTAGGAGTGAGTGTAGATGGTGTAGGGGGTGAGCATGGAGGTTGTAAAGGTGAGCATGGATGGTGTAGGAGTGAGCGTGGATGTTGTAGGGGTGAGAGTGAATGGGGTTGGGGTGGGCGTGGATGGTGTTGGGGTGAGTATGGATGTTGGCGAGGTGAGCATTGATGTTGCAGGTGTGAGCGTGGATGTTGCAGGAGTGAGCGTGAATGTTGTAGGGGTGAGAGTGGATGTTGTAAAGGTGAGCGTGGATGGTGTAGGGGTGAGAGTGGATGTTGTATGAGTGAGCATGGAAGGTGTAGAGGTGAGTGTGGATGGTATAGGGGAAAGCATGGATGGTGTAGTGGTGAGCGTGGATGGTGTAGGGGTGAGAGTGGATTTGGTGGGGGTGAGCGTGGATGTGGTAGGGGTGAGCGTGGAAGGTGTAGGGGTGAGCGTGGATGGTGTAGGAGTGAGCGTGGATGGTGTAGGGGTGAGCGTGGGTGGTGTAGGGGTGAGCGTGGATGGTGTAGGGGTGAGCGTGGATGGTGTAGGAGTGAGCGTGGACATTGTAAAGGTGAGCGTGGACGGTGTAGGGGTGAGCGTGGACGTTGTAGGGGTGAACGTAGATGTTGTAGGGGTGAGCGGGGATGTTGTAGGGGTGAGGGTGGATGTTGTAGCGGTGAGCGTGGATGGTGATGGGGTGAGGGTGGATGTTGTAGGGGTGAGCGTGGATGTTGTAGGGGTGAGCGTGGATGGTGTAAGGGTGAGCGTGGATGTTGCAGGAGTTAGCATGGATTTTGTATGAGAGAGCGTGGATGTTGTAGGGGTGAGTGTGGATGGTGAAGGGGTGAGCGTGGATGTTGCCGGAGTGAGCGTGGGTGTTGTAGGCGTAAACGTGGATGGTGTAGGGGTGAGCGTGGATGGTGTAGGGGTCAGCGTGGACGTTGTAAAGGTGAGCATGGATGATGTAGGAGTGAGCGTAGATGGTGTAGGGGGTGAGCGTGGAGGTTGTAAATGTGAGCGTGGAGGTTGTAAAGGTGAGCGTGGATGGTGTAGGAGTGAGCGTGGATGTTGTAGGGGTGAGAGTGGATGGGGTTGGAGTGGGCGTGGATGTTGTCGGGGTGAGTATGGATGTTGGAGAGGTGAGCGTGGATGGTGTAGGGGTGAGAGTGGATGTTGTATGAGTGAGCATGGACGGTGTAGATCTGAGTGTGGATGGTATAGGGGAAAGCGTGGATCGTGTAGTGGTGAGCGTGGATGGTGTAGGGGTGAGCGTGGATGTTGTAGAGGTGAGCGTGGATGGTGTAGGGGTGAGCGTGGCTATTGTAGGGGTGAGCGTGGATGGCGTAGGTGTGAGCGTGGATGTTGCAGGAGTGAGCGTGGATTTTGTATGAGAGAGCGTGGATGTTTAAGGAGCGAGTATGGTGTAGGGGTGAGCGTGGATGGTGTAGGGGTGAGCGTGGATGTTGCAGGAGTGAACGTGGGTGTTGTAGGAGTAAACGTGGATGGGGTAGGGGTGAGCGTGGATGGTGTAGGGGTCAGCGTGAACGTTGTAAAGGTGAGCATGGATGATGTAGGAGTGAGCGTAGATGGTGTAGGGGGTGAGCGTGGATGTTGCAGGGGTGAGCGTGGATATTTCAGGAGTGAGCGTGAATGTTGTAGGCGTGAGCGTGGATGGTGTAGGGGTGAGCGTGGCTATTTTAGGGGTGAGCGTGGATGGTGTAGGGGTGAGCTTGGATGGTGTAGGAGTGAGCGTGGATGGTGTACGGGTGAGCGTGGATGGTGTAGGGGTGAGTGTTGATGGTGTAGGGGGTGAGCGTGGAGGTTGTAAAGGTGAGCGTGGAGGTTGTAAAGGTGAGCGTGGATGGTGTAGGAGTGAGCGTGGATGTTGTAGGGGTGAGAGTGGATGGGGATGGGGTGGGCGTGGATGGTGTGGGGGGTGAGAGTGGATGGTGTCGGGGTGAGAGTGGATGGTGTCGGGGTGAGTATGGATGTAGGAGAGGTGAGCGTGGATGGTGTAGGGTTGAGCGTGGATGGTGTAGGGGTGAGCGTGGATGTTGCAGGAGTGAGCGTGGATGTTGTAGGAGTGAGCGTGGATGGTGTAGGGGTGAGAGTGGATGTTGTAAAGGTGAGTGTGGATGGTGTAGGGGTGAGAGTGGATGTTGTATGAGTGAGCATGGACGGTGTAGATGTGAGTGTGGATGGTATAGGGGAAAGCGTGGATGGTGTAGTGGTGAGCGTGGATGGTGTAGGGGTGAGCGTGGATTTTGTAGAGGCGAGCGTGGATGGTGTAAGGGTGAGCGTGGCTATTGTAGGGGTGAGCGTGGATGGTGTAGGGGTGAGCGTGGATGTTGCAGGAGTGAGCGTGGATTTTGTATGAGAGAGCGTGGATGTTGCAGGAGTGAGCGTGGCTGTTGTAGGAGTAAACGTGGATGGTGTAGGGGTGAGTGTGGATGGTGTAGGGGTGAGCGTGGATGTTGTAAAGGTGAGCATGGATGATGTAGGAGTGAGCGTAGATGGTTAGGGGGTGAGCGTGGATGTTGCAGGGGTGAGCGTGGATATTGCAGGAATGAGCGTGAATGTTGTAGGGGTGAGCGTGGATGGTGTAGGGGTGAGCGTGGCTATTGTAGGGGTGAGCGTGGATGGTGTAGCGGTGAGCTTGGATGGTGTAGGAGTGAGCGTGGACGTTGTAAAGGTGAGCATGGATGATCTAGGAGTGAGCGTAGATGGTGTAGGGGGTGAGCGTGGGGGTTGTAAATGTGAGCATGGATGGTGTAGGAGTGAGCGTGGATGTTGTAGGGGTGAGAGTGAATGGGGTTGGGGTGAGCGTGGATGGTGTTAGGGTGAGTGTGGATGTTGGCGAGGTGAGCGTGGATGTTGCAGGAGTGAGCGTGGGTGTTGTAGGAGTAAACGTGGATGGTGTAGGGGTGAGCGTGGATGGTGTAGGGGTGAGCATGGACTTTGTAAAGGTGAGCATGGATGGTGTAGGAGTGAGCGTGGATGTTCTAGGGGTGAGAGTGGATGGGGTTGGGGTGGGCGTGGATGGTGTTGGGGTGAGAGTGGATGGTGTCGGGGTGAGTATGGATGTTGGAGAGGCGAGCGTGGATGGTGTAGGGGTGAGAGTGGATGTTGTAAAGGTGAGGGTGGATGGTGTAGGGGTGAGCGTGGATGTTGTAGAAGTGAGCGTAGATGGTGTAGAAGTGAGGGTGGATGTTGTAGCGGTGAGCGTGGATGGTGTTGGGGTGAGGGTGGATGTTGTAGGGGTGAGCGTGGATGTTGTCGGGGTGAGGGTGGATGGTGTAGGGGTGAGCGTGGATGGTGTAGGGGTGAGCGTGGACGTTGTAAACGTGAGCATGGATGATGTAGGAGTGAGTGTAGATGGTGTAGGGGGTGAGCATGGAGGTTGTAAAGGTGAGCATGGATGGTGTAGGAGTGAGCGTGGATGTTGTAGGGGTGAGAGTGAATGGGGTTGGGGTGGGCGTGGATGGTGTTGGGGTGAGTATGGATGTTGGCGAGGTGAGCATTGATGTTGCAGGTGTGAGCGTGGATGTTGCAGGAGTGAGCGTGAATGTTGTAGGGGTGAGAGTGGATGTTGTAAAGGTGAGCGTGGATGGTGTAGGGGTGAGAGTGGATGTTGTATGAGTGAGCATGGAAGGTGTAGAGGTGAGTGTGGATGGTATAGGGGAAAGCATGGATGGTGTAGTGGTGAGCGTGGATGGTGTAGGGGTGAGAGTGGATTTGGTGGGGGTGAGCGTGGATGTGGTAGGGGTGAGCGTGGAAGGTGTAGGGGTGAGCGTGGATGGTGTAGGAGTGAGCGTGGATGGTGTAGGGGTGAGCGTGGGTGGTGTAGGGGTGAGCGTGGATGGTGTAGGGGTGAGCGTGGATGGTGTAGGAGTGAGCGTGGACATTGTAAAGGTGAGCGTGGACGGTGTAGGGGTGAGCGTGGACGTTGTAGGGGTGAACGTAGATGTTGTAGGGGTGAGCGGGGATGTTGTAGGGGTGAGGGTGGATGTTGTAGCGGTGAGCGTGGATGGTGATGGGGTGAGGGTGGATGTTGTAGGGGTGAGCGTGGATGTTGTAGGGGTGAGCGTGGATGGTGTAAGGGTGAGCGTGGATGTTGCAGGAGTTAGCATGGATTTTGTATGAGAGAGCGTGGATGTTGTAGGGGTGAGTGTGGATGGTGAAGGGGTGAGCGTGGATGTTGCCGGAGTGAGCGTGGGTGTTGTAGGCGTAAACGTGGATGGTGTAGGGGTGAGCGTGGATGGTGTAGGGGTCAGCGTGGACGTTGTAAAGGTGAGCATGGATGATGTAGGAGTGAGCGTAGATGGTGTAGGGGGTGAGCGTGGAGGTTGTAAATGTGAGCGTGGAGGTTGTAAAGGTGAGCGTGGATGGTGTAGGAGTGAGCGTGGATGTTGTAGGGGTGAGAGTGGATGGGGTTGGAGTGGGCGTGGATGTTGTCGGGGTGAGTATGGATGTTGGAGAGGTGAGCGTGGATGGTGTAGGGGTGAGAGTGGATGTTGTATGAGTGAGCATGGACGGTGTAGATCTGAGTGTGGATGGTATAGGGGAAAGCGTGGATCGTGTAGTGGTGAGCGTGGATGGTGTAGGGGTGAGCGTGGATGTTGTAGAGGTGAGCGTGGATGGTGTAGGGGTGAGCGTGGCTATTGTAGGGGTGAGCGTGGATGGCGTAGGTGTGAGCGTGGATGTTGCAGGAGTGAGCGTGGATTTTGTATGAGAGAGCGTGGATGTTTAAGGAGCGAGTATGGTGTAGGGGTGAGCGTGGATGGTGTAGGGGTGAGCGTGGATGTTGCAGGAGTGAACGTGGGTGTTGTAGGAGTAAACGTGGATGGGGTAGGGGTGAGCGTGGATGGTGTAGGGGTCAGCGTGAACGTTGTAAAGGTGAGCATGGATGATGTAGGAGTGAGCGTAGATGGTGTAGGGGGTGAGCGTGGATGTTGCAGGGGTGAGCGTGGATATTTCAGGAGTGAGCGTGAATGTTGTAGGCGTGAGCGTGGATGGTGTAGGGGTGAGCGTGGCTATTTTAGGGGTGAGCGTGGATGGTGTAGGGGTGAGCTTGGATGGTGTAGGAGTGAGCGTGGATGGTGTACGGGTGAGCGTGGATGGTGTAGGGGTGAGTGTTGATGGTGTAGGGGGTGAGCGTGGAGGTTGTAAAGGTGAGCGTGGAGGTTGTAAAGGTGAGCGTGGATGGTGTAGGAGTGAGCGTGGATGTTGTAGGGGTGAGAGTGGATGGGGATGGGGTGGGCGTGGATGGTGTGGGGGGTGAGAGTGGATGGTGTCGGGGTGAGAGTGGATGGTGTCGGGGTGAGTATGGATGTAGGAGAGGTGAGCGTGGATGGTGTAGGGTTGAGCGTGGATGGTGTAGGGGTGAGCGTGGATGTTGCAGGAGTGAGCGTGGATGTTGTAGGAGTGAGCGTGGATGGTGTAGGGGTGAGAGTGGATGTTGTAAAGGTGAGTGTGGATGGTGTAGGGGTGAGAGTGGATGTTGTATGAGTGAGCATGGACGGTGTAGATGTGAGTGTGGATGGTATAGGGGAAAGCGTGGATGGTGTAGTGGTGAGCGTGGATGGTGTAGGGGTGAGCGTGGATTTTGTAGAGGCGAGCGTGGATGGTGTAAGGGTGAGCGTGGCTATTGTAGGGGTGAGCGTGGATGGTGTAGGGGTGAGCGTGGATGTTGCAGGAGTGAGCGTGGATTTTGTATGAGAGAGCGTGGATGTTGCAGGAGTGAGCGTGGCTGTTGTAGGAGTAAACGTGGATGGTGTAGGGGTGAGTGTGGATGGTGTAGGGGTGAGCGTGGATGTTGTAAAGGTGAGCATGGATGATGTAGGAGTGAGCGTAGATGGTTAGGGGGTGAGCGTGGATGTTGCAGGGGTGAGCGTGGATATTGCAGGAATGAGCGTGAATGTTGTAGGGGTGAGCGTGGATGGTGTAGGGGTGAGCGTGGCTATTGTAGGGGTGAGCGTGGATGGTGTAGCGGTGAGCTTGGATGGTGTAGGAGTGAGCGTGGACGTTGTAAAGGTGAGCATGGATGATCTAGGAGTGAGCGTAGATGGTGTAGGGGGTGAGCGTGGGGGTTGTAAATGTGAGCATGGATGGTGTAGGAGTGAGCGTGGATGTTGTAGGGGTGAGAGTGAATGGGGTTGGGGTGAGCGTGGATGGTGTTAGGGTGAGTGTGGATGTTGGCGAGGTGAGCGTGGATGTTGCAGGAGTGAGCGTGGGTGTTGTAGGAGTAAACGTGGATGGTGTAGGGGTGAGCGTGGATGGTGTAGGGGTGAGCATGGACTTTGTAAAGGTGAGCATGGATGGTGTAGGAGTGAGCGTGGATGTTCTAGGGGTGAGAGTGGATGGGGTTGGGGTGGGCGTGGATGGTGTTGGGGTGAGAGTGGATGGTGTCGGGGTGAGTATGGATGTTGGAGAGGCGAGCGTGGATGGTGTAGGGGTGAGAGTGGATGTTGTAAAGGTGAGGGTGGATGGTGTAGGGGTGAGCGTGGATGTTGTAGAAGTGAGCGTAGATGGTGTAGAAGTGAGGGTGGATGTTGTAGCGGTGAGCGTGGATGGTGTTGGGGTGAGGGTGGATGTTGTAGGGGTGAGCGTGGATGTTGTCGGGGTGAGGGTGGATGGTGTAGAGGTGAGTGTGGATGTTGTAGAGATGAGCGTGGATGGTGTAGGGGTGAGCGTGGCTATTGTAGGGGTGAGCGTGGATGGTGTAGGGGTGAGCGTGGATGTTGCAGGAGTGAGCATGGGTTTTGTATGAGAGAGCGTGGATGTTGAAGGCGTGAGTGTGGTTGGTGTAGGGGTGAGCGTGGATGTTGCCGGAGTGAGCGTGGGTGTTGTAGGAGAAAACGTGGATGGTGTAGGGGTGAGCGTGGATGGTGTAGGGGTGAGCGTGGACGTTGTAAAGGTGAGCATGGATGATGTAGGAGTGAGCGTAGATGGTGTAGGGGGTGAGCGTGGAGGTTGTAAAGGTGAGCGAGGAGGTTGTAAAGGTGAGCGTGGATGGTGTAGGAGTGAGCGTGGATGCTGTAGGGGTGAGAGTGGATGGGGTTGGAGTGGGCGTGGATGGTGTCGGGGTGAGTATGGATGTGGAGAGGTGAGCGTGGATGGTGTAGGGGTGAGAGTGGATGTTGTATGAGTGAGCATGGACGGTGTAGATGTGAGTGTGGATGGTATAGGGGAAAGCGTGGATGGTGTAGTGGTGAGCGTGGCTATTGTAGGGGTGAGCGTGGATGGTGTAGGTGTGAGCGTGGATGGTGTAGGGGTGAGCGTGGATGTTGCAGGAGTGAGCGTGGATTTTGTATGAGAGAGCGTGGATGTTTAAGGGGTGAGTGTGGATGGTGTAGGGGTGAGCGTGGATGGTGTAGGGGTGAGCGTGGATGTTGCAGGAGTGAGCGTGGATTTTGTATGAGAGAGCGTGGATGTTGCAGGAGTGAGCGTGGGTGTTGTAGGAGTAAACGTGGATGGTGTAGGGGTGAGCGTGGATGGTGTAGGGGTGAGCGTGGACGTTGTAAAGGTGAGCATGGATGATGTAGGAGTGAGTGTAGATGGTTAGGGGGTGAGCGTGGATGTTGCAGGGGTGAGCGTGGATATTGCAGGAGTGAGCGTGAATGTTGTAGGGGTGAGCATGGATGGTGTAGGGGTGAGCGTGGCTATTGTAGGGGTGAGAGTGGATGTTGTATGAGTGAGCATGGACGGTGTAGATGTGAGTGTGGATGGTATAGGGGAAAGCGTGGATGGTCTAGTGGCGAGCGTGGATGGTCTAGTGGTGAGCGTGGATGGTGTAGGGGTGAGCGTGGATGTTGTAGAGGTGAGCGTGGATGGTGTAGGGGTGAGCGTGGATGTTGTATGAGTGAGCATGGACGTTGTAGATGTGAGTGTAGATGGTATAGGGGAAAGCGTGGATGGTGTAGTGGTGAGTGTGGATGGTGTAGGGGTGAGCGTGGATGTTGTAGGGGTGAGCGTGGCTATTGTAGGGGTGAGCGTTGATGGTGTAGGGGTGAGCGTGGATGTTGCAGGAGTGAGCGTGGGTGTTGTAGGAGTAAACGTGGATGGTGTAGGGGTGAGCGTGGATGGTGTAGGGGTGAGCGTGGACGTTGTAAACGTGAGCATGGATGATGTAGGAGTGAGTGTAGATGGTGTAGGGGGTGAGCATGGAGGTTGTAAAGGTGAGCATGGATGGTGTAGGAGTGAGCGTGGATGTTGTAGGGGTGAGAGTGAATGGGGTTGGGGTGGGCGTGGATGGTGTTGG
Organism: Petromyzon marinus; assembly: GCF_048934315.1. NCBI lineage: Eukaryota > Metazoa > Chordata > Hyperoartia > Petromyzontiformes > Petromyzontidae > Petromyzon > Petromyzon marinus. Next base: position 24,757,953 of record NC_133689.1, read on the forward strand.
GGTGAGTATGGATGTTGGCGAGGTGAGCATTGATGTTGCAGGTGTGAGCGTGGATGTTGCAGGAGTGAGCGTGAATGTTGTAGGGGTGAGAGTGGATGTTGTAAAGGTGAGCGTGGATGGTGTAGGGGTGAGAGTGGATGTTGTATGAGTGAGCATGGAAGGTGTAGAGGTGAGTGTGGATGGTATAGGGGAAAGCATGGATGGTGTAGTGGTGAGCGTGGATGGTGTAGGGGTGAGAGTGGATTTGGTGGGGGTGAGCGTGGATGTGGTAGGGGTGAGCGTGGAAGGTGTAGGGGTGAGCGTGGATGGTGTAGGAGTGAGCGTGGATGGTGTAGGGGTGAGCGTGGGTGGTGTAGGGGTGAGCGTGGATGGTGTAGGGGTGAGCGTGGATGGTGTAGGAGTGAGCGTGGACATTGTAAAGGTGAGCGTGGACGGTGTAGGGGTGAGCGTGGACGTTGTAGGGGTGAACGTAGATGTTGTAGGGGTGAGCGGGGATGTTGTAGGGGTGAGGGTGGATGTTGTAGCGGTGAGCGTGGATGGTGATGGGGTGAGGGTGGATGTTGTAGGGGTGAGCGTGGATGTTGTAGGGGTGAGCGTGGATGGTGTAAGGGTGAGCGTGGATGTTGCAGGAGTTAGCATGGATTTTGTATGAGAGAGCGTGGATGTTGTAGGGGTGAGTGTGGATGGTGAAGGGGTGAGCGTGGATGTTGCCGGAGTGAGCGTGGGTGTTGTAGGCGTAAACGTGGATGGTGTAGGGGTGAGCGTGGATGGTGTAGGGGTCAGCGTGGACGTTGTAAAGGTGAGCATGGATGATGTAGGAGTGAGCGTAGATGGTGTAGGGGGTGAGCGTGGAGGTTGTAAATGTGAGCGTGGAGGTTGTAAATGTGAGCGTGGATGGTGTAGGAGTGAGCGTGGATGTTGTAGGGGTGAGAGTGGATGGGGTTGGAGTGGGCGTGGATGTTGTCGGGGTGAGTATGGATGTTGGAGAGGTGAGCGTGGATGGTGTAGGGGTGAGAGTGGATGTTGTATGAGTGAGCATGGACGGTGTAGATCTGAGTGTGGATGGTATAGGGGAAAGCGTGGATCGTGTAGTGGTGAGCGTGGATGGTGTAGGGGTGAGCGTGGATGTTGTAGAGGTGAGCGTGGATGGTGTAGGGGTGAGCGTGGCTATTGTAGGGGTGAGCGTGGATGGCGTAGGTGTGAGCGTGGATGTTGCAGGAGTGAGCGTGGATTTTGTATGAGAGAGCGTGGATGTTTAAGGAGCGAGTATGGTGTAGGGGTGAGCGTGGATGGTGTAGGGGTGAGCGTGGATGTTGCAGGAGTGAACGTGGGTGTTGTAGGAGTAAACGTGGATGGGGTAGGGGTGAGCGTGGATGGTGTAGGGGTCAGCGTGAACGTTGTAAAGGTGAGCATGGATGATGTAGGAGTGAGCGTAGATGGTGTAGGGGGTGAGCGTGGATGTTGCAGGGGTGAGCGTGGATATTGCAGGAGTGAGCGTGAATGTTGTAGGCGTGAGCGTGGATGGTGTAGGGGTGAGCGTGGCTATTTTAGGGGTGAGCGTGGATGGTGTAGGGGTGAGCTTGGATGGTGTAGGAGTGAGCGTGGATGGTGTACGGGTGAGCGTGGATGGTGTAGGGGTGAGTGTAGATGGTGTAGGGGGTGAGCGTGGAGGTTGTAAAGGTGAGCGTGGAGGTTGTAAAGGTGAGCGTGGATGGTGTAGGAGTGAGCGTGGATGTTGTAGGGGTGAGAGTGGATGGGGATGGGGTGGGCGTGGATGGTGTGGGGGGTGAGAGTGGATGGTGTCGGGGTGAGAGTGGATGGTGTCGGGGTGAGTATGGATGTAGGAGAGGTGAGCGTGGATGGTGTAGGGGTGAGCGTGGATGGTGTAGGGGTGAGCGTGGATGTTGCAGGAGTGAGCGTGGATGTTGTAGGAGTGAGCGTGGATGGTGTAGGGGTGAGAGTGGATGTTGTAAAGGTGAGTGTGGATGGTGTAGGGGTGAGAGTGGATGTTGTATGAGTGAGCATGGACGGTGTAGATGTGAGTGTGGATGGTATAGGGGAAAGCGTGGATGGTGTAGTGGTGAGCGTGGATGGTGTAGGGGTGAGCGTGGATTTTGTAGAGGCGAGCGTGGATGGTGTAAGGGTGAGGGTGGATTTTGTAGAGGCGAGCGTGGACGGTGTAGGGGTGAGCGTGGACGTTGTAGGGGTGAACGTAGATGTTGTAGGGGTGAGCGGGGATGTTGTAGGGGTGAGGGTGGATGTTGTAGCGGTGAGCGTGGATGGTGTTGGGGTGAGGGTGGATGTTGTAGGGGTGAGCGTGGATGTTGTAGGGGTGAGCGTGGATGGTGTAAGGGTGAGCGTGGATGTTGCAGGAGTTAGCATGGATTTTGTATGAGAGAGCGTGGATGTTGTAGAGGTGAGTGTGGATGGTGAAGGGGTGAGCGTGGATGTTGCCGGAGTGAGCGTGGGTGTTGTAGGCGTAAACGTGGATGGTGTAGGGGTGAGCGTGGATGGTGTAGGGGTGAGCGTGGACGTTGCAAAGGTGAGCATTGATGATGTAGGAGTGAGCGTAGATGGTGTAGGGGGTGAGCGTGGATGTTGCAGGGGTGAGCGTGGATATTGCAGGAGTGAGCGTGAATGTTGTAGGCGTGAGCGTGGATGGTGTAGGGGTGAGCGTGGCTATTTTAGGGGTGAGCGTGGATGGTGTAAGGGTGAGCTTGGATGGTGTAGGAGTGAGCGTGGATGGTGTAGGGGTGAGCGTGGATGGTGTAGTGGTGAGTGTAGATGGTGTAGGGGGTGAGCGTGGAGGTTGTAAAGGTGAGCGTGGAGGTTGTAAAGGTGAGCGTGGATGGTGTAGGAGTGAGCGTGGATGTTGTAGGGGTGAGAGTGGATGGGGATGGGGTGGGGTTGGATGGTGTGGGGGGTGAGAGTGGATGGTGTCGGGGTGAGAGTGGATGGTGTCGGGGTGAGTATGGATGTAGGAGAGGTGAGCGTGGATGGTGTAGGGGTGAGCGTGGATGGTGTAGGGGTGAGCGTGGATGTTGCAGGAGTGAGCGTGGATGTTGTAGGAGTGAGCGTGGATGGTGTAGGGGTGAGCGTGGATGTTGTAGGAGTGAGAGTGGATGTTGTAGGGGTGGGCGTGGATGGTGTAGGGGTGAGAGTGGATGTTGTAAAGGTGAGGGTGGATGGTGTAGGGGTGAGTGTGGATGTTGTAGAAGTGAGCGTAGATGGTGTAGGAGTGAGGGTGGATGTTGTAGCGGTGAGAGTGGATGGTGTTGGGGTGAGGGTGGATGTTGTAGGGGTGAGCGTGGATGTTGTCGGGGTGAGGGTGGATGGTGTAGAGGTGAGTGTGGATGTTGTAGAGGTGAGCGTGGATGGTGTAGGGGTGAGCGTGGCTATTGTAGGGGTGAACGTGGATGGTGTAGGGGTGGGCTTGGATGGTGAAGGTGTGAGCGTGGCTGGTGTAGGAGTGAGCGTGGATGGTGTAGGAATGAGCGTGGATGGTGTAGGGGTGAGCGTGGATGTTGTAGGGGTGAGAGTGGATGTTGTATGAGTGAGCATGGACGGTGTAGATGTGAGTGTGGATGGTATAGGGGAAAGCGTGGATGGTCTAGTGGCGAGCGTGGATGGTCTAGTGGTGAGCGTGGATGGTGTAGGGGTGAGCGTGGATGTTGTAGAGGTGAGCGTGGATGGTGTAGGGGTGAGCGTGGATGTTGTATGAGTGAGCATGGACGTTGTAGATGTGAGTGTAGATGGTATAGGGGAAAGCGTGGATGGTGTAGTGGTGAGTGTGGATGGTGTAGGGGTGAGCGTGGATGTTGTAGGGGTGAGCGTGGCTATTGTAGGGGTGAGCGTTGATGGTGTAGGGGTGAGCGTGGATGTTGCAGGAGTGAGCGTGGGTGTTGTAGGAGTAAACGTGGATGGTGTAGGGGTGAGCGTGGATGGTGTAGGGGTGAGCGTGGACGTTGTAAACGTGAGCATGGATGATGTAGGAGTGAGTGTAGATGGTGTAGGGGGTGAGCATGGAGGTTGTAAAGGTGAGCATGGATGGTGTAGGAGTGAGCGTGGATGTTGTAGGGGTGAGAGTGAATGGGGTTGGGGTGGGCGTGGATGGTGTTGGGGTGAGTATGGATGTTGGCGAGGTGAGCATTGATGTTGCAGGTGTGAGCGTGGATGTTGCAGGAGTGAGCGTGAATGTTGTAGGGGTGAGAGTGGATGTTGTAAAGGTGAGCGTGGATGGTGTAGGGGTGAGAGTGGATGTTGTATGAGTGAGCATGGAAGGTGTAGAGGTGAGTGTGGATGGTATAGGGGAAAGCATGGATGGTGTAGTGGTGAGCGTGGATGGTGTAGGGGTGAGAGTGGATTTGGTGGGGGTGAGCGTGGATGTGGTAGGGGTGAGCGTGGAAGGTGTAGGGGTGAGCGTGGATGGTGTAGGAGTGAGCGTGGATGGTGTAGGGGTGAGCGTGGGTGGTGTAGGGGTGAGCGTGGATGGTGTAGGGGTGAGCGTGGATGGTGTAGGAGTGAGCGTGGGCATTGTAAAGGTGAGCGTGGACGGTGTAGGGGTGAGCGTGGACGTTGTAGGGGTGAACGTGGATGTTGTAGGGGTGAGCGGGGATGTTGTAGGGGTGAGGGTGGATGTTGTAGCGGTGAGCGTGGATGGTGATGGGGTGAGGGTGGATGTTGTAGGGGTGAGCGTGGATGTTGTAGGGGTGAGCGTGGATGGTGTAAGGGTGAGCGTGGATGTTGCAGGAGTTAGCATGGATTTTGTATGAGAGAGCGTGGATGTTGTAGGGGTGAGTGTGGATGGTGAAGGGGTGAGCGTGGATGTTGCCGGAGTGAGCGTGGGTGTTGTAGGCGTAAACGTGGATGGTGTAGGGGTGAGCGTGGATGGTGTAGGGGTCAGCGTGGACGTTGTAAAGGTGAGCATGGATGATGTAGGAGTGAGCGTAGATGGTGTAGGGGGTGAGCGTGGAGGTTGTAAATGTGAGCGTGGAGGTTGTAAAGGTGAGCGTGGATGGTGTAGGAGTGAGCGTGGATGTTGTAGGGGTGAGAGTGGATGGGGTTGGAGTGGGCGTGGATGTTGTCGGGGTGAGTATGGATGTTGGAGAGGTGAGCGTGGATGGTGTAGGGGTGAGAGTGGATGTTGTATGAGTGAGCATGGACGGTGTAGATCTGAGTGTGGATGGTATAGGGGAAAGCGTGGATCGTGTAGTGGTGAGCGTGGATGGTGTAGGGGTGAGCGTGGATGTTGTAGAGGTGAGCGTGGATGGTGTAGGGGTGAGCGTGGCTATTGTAGGGGTGAGCGTGGATGGCGTAGGTGTGAGCGTGGATGTTGCAGGAGTGAGCGTGGATTTTGTATGAGAGAGCGTGGATGTTTAAGGAGCGAGTATGGTGTAGGGGTGAGCGTGGATGGTGTAGGGGTGAGCGTGGATGTTGCAGGAGTGAACGTGGGTGTTGTAGGAGTAAACGTGGATGGGGTAGGGGTGAGCGTGGATGGTGTAGGGGTCAGCGTGAACGTTGTAAAGGTGAGCATGGATGATGTAGGAGTGAGCGTAGATGGTGTAGGGGGTGAGCGTGGATGTTGCAGGGGTGAGCGTGGATATTGCAGGAGTGAGCGTGAATGTTGTAGGCGTGAGCGTGGATGGTGTAGGGGTGAGCGTGGCTATTTTAGGGGTGAGCGTGGATGGTGTAGGGGTGAGCTTGGATGGTGTAGGAGTGAGCGTGGATGGTGTACGGGTGAGCGTGGATGGTGTAGGGGTGAGTGTTGATGGTGTAGGGGGTGAGCGTGGAGGTTGTAAAGGTGAGCGTGGAGGTTGTAAAGGTGAGCGTGGATGGTGTAGGAGTGAGCGTGGATGTTGTAGGGGTGAGAGTGGATGGGGATGGGGTGGGCGTGGATGGTGTGGGGGGTGAGAGTGGATGGTGTCGGGGTGAGAGTGGATGGTGTCGGGGTGAGTATGGATGTAGGAGAGGTGAGCGTGGATGGTGTAGGGTTGAGCGTGGATGGTGTAGGGGTGAGCGTAGATGTTGCAGGAGTGAGCGTGGATGTTGTAGGAGTGAGCGTGGATGGTGTAGGGGTGAGAGTGGATGTTGTAAAGGTGAGTGTGGATGGTGTAGGGGTGAGAGTGGATGTTGTATGAGTGAGCATGGACGGTGTAGATGTGAGTGTGGATGGTATAGGGGAAAGCGTGGATGGTGTAGTGGTGAGCGTGGATGGTGTAGGGGTGAGCGTGGATTTTGTAGAGGCGAGCGTGGATGGTGTAAGGGTGAGCGTGGCTATTGTAGGGGTGAGCGTGGATGGTGTAGGGGTGAGCGTGGATGTTGCAGGAGTGAGCGTGGATTTTGTATGAGAGAGCGTGGATGTTGCAGGAGTGAGCGTGGCTGTTGTAGGAGTAAACGTGGATGGTGTAGGGGTGAGTGTGGATGGTGTAGGGGTGAGCGTGGATGTTGTAAAGGTGAGCATGGATGATGTAGGAGTGAGCGTAGATGGTTAGGGGGTGAGCGTGGATGTTGCAGGGGTGAGCGTGGATATTGCAGGAATGAGCGTGAATGTTGTAGGGGTGAGCGTGGATGGTGTAGGGGTGAGCGTGGCTATTGTAGGGGTGAGCGTGGATGGTGTAGCGGTGAGCTTGGATGGTGTAGGAGTGAGCGTGGACGTTGTAAAGGTGAGCATGGATGATCTAGGAGTGAGCGTAGATGGTGTAGGGGGTGAGCGTGGGGGTTGTAAATGTGAGCATGGATGGTGTAGGAGTGAGCGTGGATGTTGTAGGGGTGAGAGTGAATGGGGTTGGGGTGAGCGTGGATGGTGTTAGGGTGAGTGTGGATGTTGGCGAGGTGAGCGTGGATGTTGCAGGAGTGAGCGTGGGTGTTGTAGGAGTAAACGTGGATGGTGTAGGGGTGAGCGTGGATGGTGTAGGGGTGAGCATGGACTTTGTAAAGGTGAGCATGGATGGTGTAGGAGTGAGCGTGGATGTTCTAGGGGTGAGAGTGGATGGGGTTGGGGTGGGCGTGGATGGTGTTGGGGTGAGAGTGGATGGTGTCGGGGTGAGTATGGATGTTGGAGAGGCGAGCGTGGATGGTGTAGGGGTGAGAGTGGATGTTGTAAAGGTGAGGGTGGATGGTGTAGGGGTGAGCGTGGATGTTGTAGAAGTGAGCGTAGATGGTGTAGAAGTGAGGGTGGATGTTGTAGCGGTGAGCGTGGATGGTGTTGGGGTGAGGGTGGATGTTGTAGGGGTGAGCGTGGATGTTGTCGGGGTGAGGGTGGATGGTGTAGAGGTGAGTGTGGATGTTGTAGAGATGAGCGTGGATGGTGTAGGGGTGAGCGTGGCTATTGTAGGGGTGAGCGTGGATGGTGTAGGGGTGAGCGTGGATGTTGCAGGAGTGAGCATGGATTTTGTATGAGAGAGCGTGGATGTTGAAGGCGTGAGTGTGGTTGGTGTAGGGGTGAGCGTGGATGTTGCCGGAGTGAGCGTGGGTGTTGTAGGAGAAAACGTGGATGGTGTAGGGGTGAGCGTGGATGGTGTAGGGGTGAGCGTGGACGTTGTAAAGGTGAGCATGGATGATGTAGGAGTGAGCGTAGATGGTGTAGGGGGTGAGCGTGGAGGTTGTAAAGGTGAGCGAGGAGGTTGTAAAGGTGAGCGTGGATGGTGTAGGAGTGAGCGTGGATGTTGTAGGGGTGAGAGTGGATGGGGTTGGAGTGGGCGTGGATGGTGTCGGGGTGAGTATGGATGTGGAGAGGTGAGCGTGGATGGTGTAGGGGTGAGAGTGGATGTTGTATGAGTGAGCATGGACGGTGTAGATGTGAGTGTGGATGGTATAGGGGAAAGCGTGGATGGTGTAGTGGTGAGCGTGGCTATTGTAGGGGTGAGCGTGGATGGTGTAGGTGTGAGCGTGGATGGTGTAGGGGTGAGCGTGGATGTTGCAGGAGTGAGCGTGGATTTTGTATGAGAGAGCGTGGATGTTTAAGGGGTGAGTGTGGATGGTGTAGGGGTGAGCGTGGATGGTGTAGGGGTGAGCGTGGATGTTGCAGGAGTGAGCGTGGATTTTGTATGAGAGAGCGTGGATGTTGCAGGAGTGAGCGTGGGTGTTGTAGGAGTAAACGTGGATGGTGTAGGGGTGAGCGTGGATGGTGTAGGGGTGAGCGTGGACGTTGTAAAGGTGAGCATGGATGATGTAGGAGTGAGTGTAGATGGTTAGGGGGTGAGCGTGGATGTTGCAGGGGTGAGCGTGGATATTGCAGGAGTGAGCGTGAATGTTGTAGGGGTGAGCATGGATGGTGTAGGGGTGAGCGTGGCTATTGTAGGGGTGAGCGTGGATGGTGTAGGGGTGAGCTTGGATGGTGTAGGAGTGAGCGTGGACGTTGTAAAGGTGAGCATGGATGATGTAGGAGTGAGCGTAGATGGTGTAGGGGGTGAGCGTGGGGGTTGTAAAGGTGAGCATGGATGGTGTAGGAGTGAGCGTGGATGTTGTAGGGGTGAGAGTGAATGGGGTTGGGGTGAGCGTGGATGGTGTTAGGGTGAGTGTGGATGTTGGCGAGGTGAGCGTGGATGTTGCAGGAGTGAGCGTGGGTGTTGTAGGAGTAAACGTGGATGGTGTAGGGGTGAGCGTGGATGGTGTAGGGGTGAGCATGGACTTTGTAAAGGTGAGCATGGATGGTGTAGGAGTGAGCGTGGATGTTCTAGGGGTGAGAGTGGATGGGGTTGGGGTGGGCGTGGATGGTGTTGGGGTGAGAGTGGATGGTGTCGGGGAGAGTATGGATGTTGGAGAGGCGAGCGTGGATGGTGTAGGGGTGAGAGTGGATGTTGTAAAGGTGAGGGTGGATGGTGTAGGGGTGAGCGTGGATGTTGTAGAAGTGAGCGTAGATGGTGTAGAAGTGAGGGTGGATGTTGTAGCGGTGAGCGTGGATGGTGTTGGGGTGAGGGTGGATGTTGTAGGGGTGAGCGTGGATGTTGTCGGGGTGAGGGTGGATGGTGTAGAGGTGAGTGTGGATGTTGTAGAGGTGAGCGTGGATGGTGTAGGGGTGAGCGTGGCTATTGTAGGGGTGAGCGTGGATGGTGTAGGGGTGAGCGTGGATGTTGCAGGAGTGAGCATGGATTTTGTATGAGAGAGCGTGGATGTTGAAGGCGTGAGTGTGGTTGGTGTAGGGGTGAGCGTGGATGTTGCCGGAGTGAGCGTGGGTGTTGTAGGAGAAAACGTGGATGGTGTAGGGGTGAGCGTGGATGGTGTAGGGGTGAGCGTGGACGTTGTAAAGGTGAGCATGGATGATGTAGGAGTGAGCGTAGATGGTGTAGGGGGTGAGCGTGGAGGTTGTAAAGGTGAGCGAGGAGGTTGTAAAGGTGAGCGTGGATGGTGTAGGAGTGAGCGTGGATGTTGTAGGGGTGAGAGTGGATGGGGTTGGAGTGGGCGTGGATGGTGTCGGGGTGAGTATGGATGTGGAGAGGTGAGCGTGGATGGTGTAGGGGTGAGAGTGGATGTTGTATGAGTGAGCATGGACGGTGTAGATGTGAGTGTGGATGGTATAGGGGAAAGCGTGGATGGTGTAGTGGTGAGCGTGGCTATTGTAGGGGTGAGCGTGGATGGTGTAGGTGTGAGCGTGGATGGTGTAGGGGTGAGCGTGGATGTTGCAGGAGTGAGCGTGGATTTTGTATGAGAGAGCGTGGATGTTTAAGGGGTGAGTGTGGATGGTGTAGGGGTGAGCGTGGATGGTGTAGGGGTGAGCGTGGATGTTGCAGGAGTGAGCGTGGATTTTGTATGAGAGAGCGTGGATATTGCAGGAGTGAGCGTGGGTGTTGTAGGAGTAAACGTGGATGGTGTAGGGGTGAGCGTGGATGGTGTAGGGGTGAGCGTGGACGTTGTAAAGGTGAGCATGGATGATGTAGGAGTGAGTGTAGATGGTTAGGGTGTGAGCGTGGATGTTGCAGGGGTGAGCGTGGATATTGCAGGAGTGAGCGTGAATGTTGTAGGGGTGAGCATGGATGGTGTAGGGGTGAGCGTGGCTATTGTAGGGGTGAGCGTGGATGGTGTAGGGGTGAGCTTGGATGGTGTAGGAGTGAGCGTGGACGTTGTAAAGGTGAGCATGGATGATGTAGGAGTGAGCGTAGATGGTGTAGGGGGTGAGCGTGGGGGTTGTAAAGGTGAGCATGGATGGTGTAGGAGTGAGCGTGGATGTTGTAGGGGTGAGAGTGAATGGGGTTGGGGTGAGCGTGGATGGTGTTAGGGTGAGTGTGGATGTTGGCGAGGTGAGCGTGGATGTTGCAGGAGTGAGCATGGGTGTTGTAGGAGTAAACGTGGATGGTGTAGGGGTGAGCGTGGATGGTGTAGGGGTGAGCATGGACTTTGTAAAGGTGAGCATGGATGGTGTAGGAGTGAGCGTGGATGTTGTAGGGGTTAGAGTGGATGGGGTTGGGGTGGGCATGGATGGTGTTGGGGTGAGAGTGGATGGTGTCGGGGTGAGTATGGATGTTGGAGAGGCGAGCGTGGATGGTGTAGGGGTGAGAGTGGATGATGTAAAGGTGAGGGTGGATGGTGTAGGGGTGAGCGTGGATGTTGTAGAAGTGAGCGTAGATGGTGTAGGAATGAGGGTGGATGTTGTAGCGGTGAGCGTGGATGGTGTTGGGGTGAGGGTGGATGTTGTAGGGGTGAGCGTGGATGTTGTCGGGGTGAGGGTGGATGGTGTAGAGGTGAATGTGGATGTTGTAGAGGTGAGCGTGGATGGTGTAGGGGTGAGCGTGGCTATTGTAGGGGTGAGCGTGGATGGTGTAGGGGTGAGCGTGGATGTTGCAGGAGTGAGCATGGATTTTGTATGAGAGAGCGTGGATGTTGAAGGGGTGAGTGTGGTTGGTGTAGGGGTGAGCGTGGATGTTGCCGGAGTGAGCGTGGGTGTTGTAGGAGAAAACGTGGATGGTGTAGGGGTGAGCGTGGATGGTGTAGGGGTGAGCGTGGACGTTGTAAAGGTGAGCATGGATGATGTAGGAGTGAGCGTAGATGGTGTAGGGGGTGAGCGTGGAGGATGTAAAGGTGAGCGTGGAGGTTGTAAAGGTGAGCGTCGATGGTGTAGGAGTGAGCGTGGATGTTGTAGGGGTGAGAGTGGATGGTGTAGGGGTGAGCGTGAATGTTGCAGGAGTGAGCGTGGATTTTGTATGAGAGAGCGTGGATGTTTAAGGGGTGAGCGTGGATGGTGTAGGGGTGAGAGTGGATGGTGTAGGGGTGAGCGTGAATGTTGCAGGAGTGAGCGTGGATTTTGTATGAGAGAGCGTGGATGTTTAAGGGGTGAGCGTGGATGGTGTAGGAGTGAGCGTGGACGTTGTAAAGGTGAGCATGGATGATGTAGGAGTGAGCGTAGATGGTGTAGGGGGTGAGCGTGGGGGTTGTAAAGGTGAGCATGGATGGTGTAGGAGTGAGCGTGGATGTTGTAGGGGTGAGAGTGAATGGGGTTGGGGTGAGCGTGGATGGTGTTAGGGTGAGTGTGGATGTTGGCGAGGTGAGCGTGGATGTTGCAGGAGTGAGCGTGGGTGTTGTAGGAGTAAACGTGGATGGTGTAGGGGTGAGCGTGGATGGTGTAGGGGTGAGCATGGACTTTGTAAAGGTGAGCATGGATGGTGTAGGAGTGAGCGTGGATGTTCTAGGGGTGAGAGTGGATGGGGTTGGGGTGGGCGTGGATGGTGTTGGGGTGAGAGTGGATGGTGTCGGGGTGAGTATGGATGTTGGAGAGGCGAGCGTGGATGGTGTAGGGGTGAGAGTGGATGTTGTAAAGGTGAGGGTGGATGGTGTAGGGGTGAGCGTGGATGTTGTAGAAGTGAGCGTAGATGGTGTAGAAGTGAGGGTGGATGTTGTAGCGGTGAGCGTGGATGGTGTTGGGGTGAGGGTGGATGTTGTAGGGGTGAGCGTGGATGTTGTCGGGGTGAGGGTGGATGGTGTAGAGGTGAGTGTGGATGTTGTAGAGGTGAGCGTGGATGGTGTAGGGGTGAGCGTGGCTATTGTAGGGGTGAGCGTGGATGGTGTAGGGGTGAGCGTGGATGTTGCAGGAGTGAGCATGGATTTTGTATGAGAGAGCGTGGATGTTGAAGGCGTGAGTGTGGTTGGTGTAGGGGTGAGCGTGGATGTTGCCGGAGTGAGCGTGGGTGTTGTAGGAGAAAACGTGGATGGTGTAGGGGTGAGCGTGGATGGTGTAGGGGTGAGCGTGGACGTTGTAAAGGTGAGCATGGATGATGTAGGAGTGAGCGTAGATGGTGTAGGGGGTGAGCGTGGAGGTTGTAAAGGTGAGCGAGGAGGTTGTAAAGGTGAGCGTGGATGGTGTAGGAGTGAGCGTGGATGTTGTAGGGGTGAGAGTGGATGGGGTTGGAGTGGGCGTGGATGGTGTCGGGGTGAGTATGGATGTGGAGAGGTGAGCGTGGATGGTGTAGGGGTGAGAGTGGATGTTGTATGAGTGAGCATGGACGGTGTAGATGTGAGTGTGGATGGTATAGGGGAAAGCGTGGATGGTGTAGTGGTGAGCGTGGCTATTGTAGGGGTGAGCGTGGATGGTGTAGGTGTGAGCGTGGATGGTGTAGGGGTGAGCGTGGATGTTGCAGGAGTGAGCGTGGATTTTGTATGAGAGAGCGTGGATGTTTAAGGGGTGAGTGTGGATGGTGTAGGGGTGAGCGTGGATGGTGTAGGGGTGAGCGTGGATGTTGCAGGAGTGAGCGTGGATTTTGTATGAGAGAGCGTGGATGTTGCAGGAGTGAGCGTGGGTGTTGTAGGAGTAAACGTGGATGGTGTAGGGGTGAGCGTGGATGGTGTAGGGGTGAGCGTGGACGTTGTAAAGGTGAGCATGGATGATGTAGGAGTGAGTGTAGATGGTTAGGGTGTGAGCGTGGATGTTGCAGGGGTGAGCGTGGATATTGCAGGAGTGAGCGTGAATGTTGTAGGGGTGAGCATGGATGGTGTAGGGGTGAGCGTGGCTATTGTAGGGGTGAGCGTGGATGGTGTAGGGGTGAGCTTGGATGGTGTAGGAGTGAGCGTGGACGTTGTAAAGGTGAGCATGGATGATGTAGGAGTGAGCGTAGATGGTGTAGGGGGTGAGCGTGGGGGTTGTAAAGGTGAGCATGGATGGTGTAGGAGTGAGCGTGGATGTTGTAGGGGTGAGAGTGAATGGGGTTGGGGTGAGCGTGGATGGTGTTAGGGTGAGTGTGGATGTTGGCGAGGTGAGCGTGGATGTTGCAGGAGTGAGCGTGGGTGTTGTAGGAGTAAACGTGGATGGTGTAGGGGTGAGCGTGGATGGTGTAGGGGTGAGCATGGACTTTGTAAAGGTGAGCATGGATGGTGTAGGAGTGAGCGTGGATGTTGTAGGGGTTAGAGTGGATGGGGTTGGGGTGGGCATGGATGGTGTTGGGGTGAGAGTGGATGGTGTCGGGGTGAGTATGGATGTTGGAGAGGCGAGCGTGGATGGTGTAGGGGTGAGAGTGGATGATGTAAAGGTGAGGGTGGATGGTGTAGGGGTGAGCGTGGATGTTGTAGAAGTGAGCGTAGATGGTGTAGGAATGAGGGTGGATGTTGTAGCGGTGAGCGTGGATGGTGTTGGGGTGAGGGTGGATGTTGTAGGGGTGAGCGTGGATGTTGTCGGGGTGAGGGTGGATGGTGTAGAGGTGAATGTGGATGTTGTAGAGGTGAGCGTGGATGGTGTAGGGGTGAGCGTGGCTATTGTAGGGGTGAGCGTGGATGGTGTAGGGGTGAGCGTGGATGTTGCAGGAGTGAGCATGGATTTTGTATGAGAGAGCGTGGATGTTGAAGGGGTGAGTGTGGTTGGTGTAGGGGTGAGCGTGGATGTTGCCGGAGTGAGCGTGGGTGTTGTAGGAGAAAACGTGGATGGTGTAGGGGTGAGCGTGGATGGTGTAGGGGTGAGCGTGGACGTTGTAAAGGTGAGCATGGATGATGTAGGAGTGAGCGTAGATGGTGTAGGGGGTGAGCGTGGAGGATGTAAAGGTGAGCGTGGAGGTTGTAAAGGTGAGCGTCGATGGTGTAGGAGTGAGCGTGGATGTTGTAGGGGTGAGAGTGGATGGTGTAGGGGTGAGCGTGAATGTTGCAGGAGTGAGCGTGGATTTTGTATGAGAGAGCGTGGATGTTTAAGGGGTGAGCGTGGATGGTGTAGGGGTGAGCGTGGATGTTGCAGGAGTGAGCGTGGATTTTGTATGAGAGAGCGTGGATGTTGCAGGAGTGAGCGTGGGTGTTGTAGGAGTAAACGTGGATGGTGTAGGGGTGAGTGTGGATGGTGTAGGGGTGAGCGCTGGACGTTGTAAAGGTGAGCATGGATGATGTAGGAGTGAGCGTAGATGGTTAGGGGGTGAGCGTGGATGTTGCAGGGGTGAGCGTGGATATTGCAGGAGTGAGCGTGAATGTTGTAGGGGTGAGCGTGGATGGTGTAGGGGTGAGCGTGGCTATTGTAGGGGTGAGCGTGGATAGTGTAGGGGTGAGCTTGGATGGTGTAGGAGTGAGCGTGGATGTTGTAAAGGTGAGCATGGATGATGTAGGAGTGAGCGTAGATGGTGTAGGGGGTGAGCGTGGGGGTTGTAAAGGTGAGCATGGATGGTGTAGGAGTGAGCGTGGATGTTGTAGGGGTGAGAGTGAATGGGGTTGGGGTGAGCGTGGATGGTGTTAGGGTGAGTGTGGATGTTGGCGAGGTGAGCGTGGATGTTGCAGGAGTGAGCGTGGGTGTTATAGGAGTAAACGTGGATGGTGTAGGGGTGAGCGTGGATGGTGTAGGGGTGAGCATTGACTTTGTAAAGGTGAGCATGGATGGTGTAGGAGTGAGCGTGGATGTTGTAGGGGTTAGAGTGGATGGGGTTGGGGTGGGCGTGGATGGTGTTGGGGTGAGAGTGGATGGTGTCGGGGTGAGTATGGATGTTGGAGAGGCGAGCGTGGATGGTGTAGGGGTGAGAGTGGATGTTGTAAAGGTGAGGGTGGATGGTGTAGGGGTGAGCGTGGATGTTGTAGAAGTGAGCGTAGATGGTGTAGGAGTGAGGGTGGATGTTGTAGCGGTGAGCGTGGATGGTGTTGGGGTGAGGGTGGATGTTGTAGGGGTGAGCGTGGATGTTGTCGGGGTGAGGGTGGATGGTGTAGAGGTGAGTGTGGATGTTGTAGAGGTGAGCGTGGATGGTGTAGGGGTGAGCGTGGCTATTGTAAGGGTGAGCGTGGATGGTGTAGGGGTGAGCATGGATGTTGCAGGAGTGAGCATGGATTTTGTATGAGAGAGCGTGGATGTTGAAGGGGTGAGTGTGGTTGGTGTAGGGGTGAGCGTGGATGTTGCCGGAGTGAGCGTGGGTGTTGTAGGAGAAAACGTGGATGGTGTAGGGGTGAGCGTGGATGGTGTAGCGGTGAGCGTGGACGTTGTAAAGGTGAGCATGGATGATGTAGGAGTGAGCGTAGATGGTGTAGGGGGTGAGTGTGGAGGTTGTAAAGGTGAGCGTGGAGGTTGTAAAGGTGAGCGTGGATGGTGTAGGAGTGAGCGTGGATGTTGTAGGGATGAGAGTGGATGGGGTTGGAGTGGGCATGGATGGTGTCGGGGCGAGTATGGATGTTGGCGAGGTGAGCATTGATGTTGCAGGGGTGAGCGTGGATGTTGCAGGAGTGAGCGTGAATGTTGTAGGGGTGAGAGTGGATGTTGTAAAGGTGAGCGTGGATGGTGTAGGGGTGAGAGTGGATGTTGTATGAGTGAGCATGGAAGGTGTAGAGGTGAGTGTGGATGGTATAGGGGAAAGCATGGATGGTGTAGTGGTGAGCGTGGATGGTGTAGGGGTGAGAGTGGATTTGGTGGGGGTGAGCGTGGATGTGGTAGGGGTGAGCGTGGAAGGTGTAGGGGTGAGCGTGGATGGTGTAGGAGTGAGCGTGGATGGTGTAGGGGTGAGCGTGGGTGGTGTAGGGGTGAGCGTGGATGGTGTAGGGGTGAGCGTGGATGGTGTAGGAGTGAGCGTGGACATTGTAAAGGTGAGCGTGGACGGTGTAGGGGTGAGCGTGGACGTTGTAGGGGTGAACGTAGATGTTGTAGGGGTGAGCGGGGATGTTGTAGGGGTGAGGGTGGATGTTGTAGCGGTGAGCGTGGATGGTGTTGGGGTGAGGGTGGATGTTGTACGGGTGAGCGTGGATGTTGTAGGGGTGAGCGTGGATGGTGTAAGGGTGAGCGTGGATGTTGCAGGAGTTAGCATGGATTTTGTATGAGAGAGCGTGGATGTTGTAGGGGTGAGTGTGGATGGTGAAGGGGTGAGCGTGGATGTTGCCGGAGTGAGCGTGGGTGTTGTAGGCGTAAACGTGGATGGTGTAGGGGTGAGCGTGGATGGTGTAGGGGTCAGCGTGGACGTTGTAAAGGTGAGCATGGATGATGTAGGAGTGAGCGTAGATGGTGTAGGGGGTGAGCATGGAGGTTGTAAATGTGAGCGTGGAGGTTGTAAAGGTGAGCGTGGATGGTGTAGGAGTGAGCGTGGATGTTGTAGGGGTGAGAGTGGATGGGGTTGGAGTGGGCGTGGATGTTGTCGGGGTGAGTATGGATGTTGGAGAGGTGAGCGTGGATGGTGTAGGGGTGAGAGTGGATGTTGTATGAGTGAGCATGGACGGTGTAGATGTGAGTGTGGATGGTATAGGGGAAAGCGTGGATGGTGTAGTGGTGAGCGTGGATGGTGTAGGGGTGAGCGTGGATGTTGTAGAGGTGAGCGTGGATGGTGTAGGGGTGAGCGTGGCTATTGTAGCGGTGAGCGTGGATGGCGTAGGTGTGAGCGTGGATGTTGCAGGAGTGAGCGTGGATTTTGTATGAGAGAGCGTGGATGTTTAAGGAGCGAGTATGGTGTAGGGGTGAGCGTGGATGGTGTAGGGGTGAGCGTGGATGTTGCAGGAGTGAACGTGGGTGTTGTAGGAGTAAACGTGGATGGGGTAGGGGTGAGCGTGGATGGTGTAGGGGTGAGCGTGGACGTTGTAAAGGTGAGCATTGATGATGTAGGAGTGAGCGTAGATGGTGTAGGGGGTGAGCGTGGATGTTGCAGGGGTGAGCGTGGATATTGCAGGAGTGAGCGTGAATGTTGTAGGCGTGAGCGTGGATGGTGGAGGGGTGAGCGTGGCTATTTTAGGGGTGAGCGTGGATGTTGTAGGGTGAGCTTGGATGGTGTAGGAGTGAGCGTGGATGGTGTTGGGGTGAGCGTGGATGGTGTAGGGGTGAGTGTAGATGGTGTAGGGGGTGAGCGTGGAGGTTGTAAAGGTGAGCGTGGAGGTTGTAACGGTGAGCGTGGATGGTGTAGGAGTGAGCGTGGATGTTGTAGGGGTGAGAGTGGATGGGGTTGGGGTGGGCGTGGATGGTGTGGGGGGTGAGAGTGGATGGTGTCGGGGTGAGAGTGGATGGTGTCGGGGTGAGAGTGGATGGTGTCGGGGTGAGTATGGATGTAGGAGAGGTGAGCGTGGATGGTGTAGGGGTGAGCGTGGATGGTGTAGGGGTGAGCGTGGATGTTGCAGGAGTGAGCGTGGATGTTGTAGGAGTGAGCGTGGATGGTGTAGGGGTGAGAGTGGATGTTGTAAAGGTGAGCGTGGATGGTGTAGGGGTGAGAGTGGATGTTGTATGAGTGAGCATGGACGGTGTAGATGTGAGTGTGGATGGTATAGGGGAAAGCGTGGATGGTGTAGTGGTGAGCGTGGATGGTGTAGGGGTGAGCGTGGATGTTGTAGAGGCGAGCGTGGATGGTGTAAGGGTGAGCGTGGCTATTGTAGGGGTGAGCGTGGATGGTGTAGGGGTGAGCGTGGATGTTGCAGGAGTGAGCGTGGATTTTGTATGAGAGAGCGTGGATGTTGCAGGAGTGAGCGTGGGTGTTGTAGGAGTAAACGTGGATGGTGTAGGGGTGAGTGTGGATGGTGTAGGGGTGAGCGTGGACGTTGTAAAGGTGAGCATGGATGATGTAGGAGTGAGCGTAGATGGTGTAGGGGGTGAGCGGGGAGGTTGTGAAGGTGAACATCCATCCACGCTTTCCCCTATACCATCCACACTCACATCTACACCGTCCATGCTCACTCATACAACATCCACTCTCACCCCTACACCATCCACGCTCACCTCTCCAACATCCATACTCACCCCGACAACATCCACGCTCACCCCTACACCATCCACGCTCACCCCTACACCATCCACGCTCACCCCTACACCATCCACGCTCACTCCTACACCATCCACGCTCACCCCTACCACATCCACGCTCACCCCCACCAAATCCACTCTCACCCCTACACCATCCACGCTCACCACTACACCATCCATGCTTTCCCCTATACCATCCACACTCACCTCTACACCGTCCATGCTCACTCATACAATATCCACTCTCACCCCTACACCATCCACGCTCACCTTTACAACATCCACTCTCACCCATACAACATCCACGCTCACCCCTGCAACATCAATGCTCACCTCGCCAACATCCACACTCACCCCAACACCATCCACGCTCACCTTTACAACATCCACTCTCACCCCTACACCATCCACGCTCACCCCTACAACATCCACGCTCACTCCTACAACATCCACGCTCACCCCTACACCATCCACGCTCACCTCTCCAACATCCATACTCACCCCGACACCATCCACTCTCACCCCTACAACCTCCACGCTCACTCCTACATCATCCATGCTCACTCCTACACCATCCACGCTCACTCCTACACCATCCACGCTCACTCCTACATCATCCATGCTCACTTTTACAAAGTCCACGCATAAACGTGGATGGTCTAGGGGTGAGCATGGACGGTGTAGAGGTGAGTGTGGATGGTATAGGGGAAAGCATGGGTGGTGTAGGGATGAGTGTGGACGTTGTAAAGGTGAGCATGGATGATGTAGGAGTGAGCGTAGATGGTGTAGGGGGTGAGCATGGAGGTTGTAAAGGTGAGCGTGGATGTTGCAGGGGTGAGCGTGGATGTTGCAGGGGTGAGCGTGGATGGTGTAGGGGTAAGAGTGGATGGTATAGGGGAAAGTATGGATGGTGTAGTGGTGAGCGTGGATGGTGAAGTGGTGAGCGTGGATGGTGTAGGGGAGAGCGTGGATGATGTAGGGGTGAGCGTGCAGCTCCAAAGCTTTGGAATGCTTTGCCTTTGCTAAAAAGATCATCAGAGTCGTTGGGTATATTTAAGTGTCTTGAAAACTCACCTCTTTAAACTGGCCTTTACCCCTTAGTTCTGGCCGTTTACTCAGCTGGTTCTGTTAATTTCCTGCTTTCCATACACATGACACATTGGGATCTATGGATGAAATGCACCTTACAAATGTAAATTATGACTGCCTACAGATACAGTATCACCAAATACATTGTATAATAGCCATAATAATCATAACCATAGTAATGAAGATGATGATGACAACAATTTAAGTCAACCACTGTAGGACATCGTATTCTGTAGGGTCCTCCCGACTCTACACACACAGCCCACACACCCAAGCGTGTGCCCCCCACTCTACAAGCAGCCTGCAGGGTGCCCCCCACTCTACACAGCCTGCAGGGTGCCCCCCACTCTCAGTGAGTATAAAAGTGTAGGTGTGAATCAAAATGAAATACCGCTAATCCACGTGAACGAGTTGGTAATCCACTGCGCGAGGTTTTAACTTCACCACGCGTCGCTACCTCGCGACACGAGGCCAGCACCCACAATGTCGAGAACGGCACACGGAGCCTGATCACGGGGCGGAGTGATTCTCGGCAGTGCGCACTCGCGAACGTGCGGGGCGGTTTACTCCGACAAATAGTCCGGTCTACCGCGCGTGGTCCTCGGGAGCGGTGGGGCGGAGTCGGTCAGAGGGGGGGTTGGGGGTTGTTGCGTTGTTGCCGATGTTTGTGTGCACACACACACACGTGTATGTATATATACATACACGTGTGTGTGTGTATTTTACGTGTGAAAGCTTGGGTAATCCATCATCCAACAGTGGATTGAACATGGCAGCTGCGAATGATGATCTGTGGCGGTCGGTGAATAAGGACACCCGCTGAAGTTAGCGGTGGCCGGATATTGAACTCATGTCACTGGATTCATGGTGCAGTGTTGCTATCCGCTGCGCCACCAGTCCACCTCATACAAAGACTTTCGGCTCGCAGTAACGATTATCTGAAACAATTCCGGGCGTCCCCTAGGTCGACTCTGCCTCAAGTGGGTACCTGGTGCGGTGTGTAAACATCGCCAATAGGAAGACAAAGGTGTCCAGGCGTGGTCCTGGCCACAACATACCCTCGTGCGCCGCTCCGGCCTTCAGAGCTGCTCGCTAGTAACACTTCCCCGAACAGTCTGTTAAGGCTATGCAGAGGGACCTTTGTGTTTGTGGTTACAGTGCCATCGATGAGCTCCTCCGACAGGCGAGGCTGCGTTGCCCAAGCAGCTTCTGTTTGGCCGGATAGAAGGGGGCTAAACGAACGCGGCACAGCCTCGAGAAGAGCCGGGCCAATGTGGTACAGGAGGATGTGGAGCTGAGACTTGACGATAACCGCTACCAGCAGGGGTGTCAAGATCGTGAAGGAGGCGACTGGGAACTTGGAGGCGTTCGCTCTTCAGCAACAATGGAGGGCAGAGAGGCGACGCTCACAACAACGCACGGAGCGCCGCGTGGATAAAACGCAGACAATTGGCCCAATCACGTGACCTCGAAGTGCACCAAGCCTGGCACAAGCGTGGTGGTAACGTCACCTCTTTTTGCGCATATGAAGTTTGAATGATCACCATCTGTTCTTCAGAGACTGAGTAAGTAAGTACCTGGTGCGGTGTGTAACCACTGGGCCACCGTTCCACTCACACATTCATACAAATCTGGCATCACAGGCACCAGAATGTAAGACACACCCTAGATGGGTGGTGTGTCACATGGTGGGGAGATGGTTGGGTAGGTGTGTGTGAGTGAGTGTCGTGCTGCGCTATGAACCCGGCGACCGCGTTCGATTCTCACGGTCAACACCTGTGACGATTATTTAATCGGTGCTAGGCCTCGCATAGGTCGACTCAGCCTCAAATGAGTACGTGGTGTTTTCTGTAAATATCGACACTTTTTACACATCGTTACTGGGAGACAAAGGGGGTCGGGCGTGGTGCTACCCACCTACCCCTACTGTACCGTGCCGGTATTCATAGGTGCTCGCTAACAGTACCTACCCCAACATTCTGTTGAGGCTACACGGGGGATCTTTGTCTTTGTTTGTCAGTGTGGGAAGCAGTGGTGCAACGGTTGGCGCGCAACGATCCCGGCGATCCGAGATCGCTCATTGGTCAGTGGAGTCGTGACGTTGCACTAAGGGAGCGCGCTGATTGGTCGGCAGCGTGCACTGGGCTCGATGGCTGGGGACGTGGATTGTATCATTGCAGAATGCCGCGTCACGGTCATGTGGCGATGAGCTGCTTTGGTGTCCTGAAGCGATGCTGCTTCCTCAAGCAAATTGAGTGAAGCTGCCTGGAATCAATGTATCATTGTAATGAATACGGTACTATATTTGGCACATTCAACATTATGATGAAATTAGGAGGCGCAACAAATAATTAAAAGTGTGAGGTTCCTCAATAATCTGGATTTTGATTAAATAAATATGTATTGTACTTTGTCACTGGAGATTTCCCACGTCAGTCCTTTGTTGAAAATGTTTAAATATGTTTGACTTACAAAATGTGACATGCATTTGTAGGGGATGTCCGAGCCATCCTCACACACTCGCACCACACAGACACACAATCTCCGCATTCAACATCGCACACATCAATCACACGCAAAGGAATACATGAGAAAGGGATCAAGGGTTAAAAGGCGCTGACGTCACACGCACGCGGCGTGCTCGACAGAGACGTGGATTAGGAAGGGGGTGGAGTTGGAGGGTTTAAAGGGGGCGCGGTGAGACGCGTGTTCGGGGTTGGTTTGAGGAACGAGTGTGGCTGTGGTTTGAAGAATAAAGAAGTGCTTTACCAGTCTCCGACTCCTCTTCACATTCAACATCAAAGCAATACACTGTAATTATTCTGTTTGGTTACGAATCATTAATTTAAACGCAGCAGCCTTTGTTTCACTTTTTGCACTAAGTGGGTGGCTCTGAAAAGAGCCTTTGTGGTGGAGTGAATCGCGCGTGGCCCGAGCGGATTCACTTCTTTGACTTCGTAGCATTGGACTTGGCCGGACTCTTCAGCACCTTCTTGGTCTCGACAGCTAACTTCAACTTATTGGGACTCTTGGACGCCTTGGCAGCTTTTTTGCTTCCATGGGAGAGTTCCAGGAAAGCAAAGAAGCAGCGGAAGTGGGGTCGAAAGTGATGGTTGGGGGTGAGGCGGATAGTGATGGTGCAGGTTCAGGCGGATAGTGACGGTGGGTTTGGGTGGATAGTGAAAGTAGGGGGTGGGGTGGAGGGTGGTGTGGTGGAGGGTGGGGTGGCGGGGTGGGGTGGAGGGTGGTGTGGTGGGGTGGCGGAGTGGTGTGGTGGGGTGGAGTGTTGTGGTGGGGTGAAGGGTGGTGTGGTGGCATGGAGGGTGGTGTGGCGTGGTGGAGTGGAGGGTAGTGTGGTGGGGTGGAGGCTGGTGTGGTGGGGTGGAGGGTGGTGTGGCGGGGTGGAGGGTGGTGTGGCGGATGGGGTGGAGGGTGGTGTGGCGTGGTGGAGTGGAGGGTGGTGTGGTGGGGTGGGGTGGAGGGTGGTGTGGTGGGGTGGAGTGGAGGGTGGTGTGGCGTGGTGGAGTGGAGGGTGGTGTGGCGTGGTGGTGTGGAGGGTGGTGTGGCGTGGTGGAGTGGAGGGTAGTGTGGAGGGGTGGGGTGGAGGGTGGTGTGGTGGGGTGGGGTGGAGGGTGGTGTGGCGGAATGGAGGGTGGTGTGGCGAGGTGGAGGGTGGTGGGGTGGGGTGGAGGGTGGTGTGGCGAGGTGGGGTGGAGGGTGGTGTGGCGGGGTGGGGCGGAGGGTGGTGTGGCGGGGTGGGGCGGAGGGTGGTGTCGCGGAGTGGGGTGGAGTGTGGTGTCGCGTGGTGGGGTGGAGGGTGGTGTGGTGGTGGGGTGGAGGGTGGTGGGGTGGAGGGTGGTGGGGTGGAGGGTGGTGGGGTGGAGGGTGGTGGGGTGGAGGGTGGTGGGGAGTGGGGCACATCGTCATGGTGTGGGGTGAGGAGCATCGTGTTGGTTGAGGATGAGGAGTATAGTGATGGTGGAGAGTTAGGCGGATAGTGATGGTGTTTCAAGTTTCATTTATTTAGGTATAGCCCTGTGAGCCATGCGGCTCTTAAGTCGGGTGCAACCGCAACCAACAAAATATGAATACAGAACATCCCAAAGCGACGACGCGCAACAGAAACATCCTGGAACAGTGGTTCTTAACCTGGGTTCGATCGAACCCCAGGGGTTCGGTGAGTCGATCTCAGGGGTTCGGCAGAGCCCCCGCCACGGAGGTCCGGACACACTTGAATTATTGTGTAAATTTGTGATGACACACACGGCCCGCTTGGCCATCACTGGCTGCAGATGATCATGCTACACTGCTTGGCCAATCAGCGCTGCGGGGAATTTAGTGCGTACTCAGTAGTCAACGTGTGACTGTTGTTGTCGTACGTCGTGTGATTTCTTTAATATTTTATCCATACTAACTATGTCGGGCAAAAGAAGAAAGTGGTCGGACGAATATGTACAACATGGATTCTCATGTATCACGGAACGTGATGGGAGTGAGCGTCCTATCTGCATGATTTGCAACGCCAAGTTGAGCAACTCTAGTCTTGCACCGGCAAAACTAAAGGAACACTTCTTGAAGCTGCATGGAGACGGGGAATACAAGAACACAACACTTGCTGAATTCAGGGTGAAGAGAGCCAGATTCGATGAAAGGGCCACTCTGCCTGCTCTTGGATTTGTACCTGTTAACAAACCGATCCTGACAGCATCGTACGAAGTTGCTTACCTGATCGCAAAGCAGGGCAAGCCACACACCATTGGTGAAACACTTGTGAAACCAGCTGCATTAAAGATGGCGAATCTGATACTCGGAACAGCGGCCGAAGGTAAATTATCCCAAATTCCCCTTTCAAATGACCCCGTCAGTGACAGAATAGAAGACATGAGTAAAGACATCTTGGCTCAAGTAGTCGCGGATCTGATTTCAAGCCCGGCAAAATTCAGCCTTCAACTCGACGAAACCACAGACGTTTCTGATCTAAGCCAGCTTGCTGTTTTTGTACGCTATGTGAAAGACGACATGATAAAAGAAGAGTTTTTATTTTGTAAGCCTCTTACAACAACAACGAAGGCAGCCGATGTGAAGAAGCTTGTGGATGACTTCTTCAGAGACAACAATCTTTCATGGGATATGGTTTCTGCAGTTTGTACGGACGGAGCTCCAGTCATGCTGGGAAGAAAGTCTGGTTTTGGTGCGCTAGTAAAGGCCGATGCACCACACATCATTGTGACGCATTGTATTCTGCACAGGCATGCGTTGGCAACAAAAACCTTACCTCCAAAAATGACAGAAGTATTAAAAACTGTGGTGGAATGTGTGAACTATGTGCGAAAAAGTGCTCTGAGGCACCGCATCTTCAGTGAGCTGTGTAAAGAAATGGGCTCTGAATTTGAGGTACTTCTGCTCCATTCTAATATTCGGTGGTTATCCCGGGGACAGGTGCTGAATCGTGTTTTTGCCATGCGTGTGGAATTAGCCCTGTTTTTGCAAGAGCACCAACACTGCCATGCAGATTGCTTCAAAAATCCTGAGTTCATTCTCATTTTAGCGTACATGGCTGATATATTCGCAGCTCTCAATCATCTCAATCAGCAGATGCAGGGTGGTGGAGTCAATATCATGGAAGCGGAAGAACACCTGAAGGCTTTTCAAAAAAAGCTAGCGTTATGGAAACGACGAACAGAGAACAATAACTTCGCAAACTTCCCGCTTCTGGACGACTGTGCAAGTAAGATCGAAGATGTGTCTGGAATCGGAGATATTTCTGTATCCACAGAACTGAAGCAAACAATTGCCACGCACTTAGATGAGCTTGCAAAGTCTCTCGACGGATATTTCCCTACAAGAGAGTCATATCCAGCATGGGTGAGACAGCCGTTCACGTTTGCTGTTGAAACAGCAGATGTCAATGATGAATTCCTCGACGAAATCATTGAAATTCAGCAGAGCCAGGTTCAACAGCAACTCTTCAGAACAACAACGCTCTCAACGTTTTGGTGTCGACAAATGAACAAGTATCCAGTTATTGCTAAGAAAGCCCTGGATTTTTTATACCATTTGTTACAACATATCTTTGTGAGCAATCCTTTTCGAAGATGCTGGACATAAAAACGAAGAAAAGGAACAGACTTTGCTGTGAAAATGACATGAGAGTGGCACTTGCCAAGGTGAAGCCACGCATATCTGAACTGATCTCTCAAAGGCAACAGCAGAAGTCACATTGATTTCCAGGTATGTAATTTGTTGTGAGTTTATGCATTGTGTTGGTTTTATTCTTTGAACAAGGTAATGTTCATGCACGGCTCATTTTGTGTACCAGTAAAAAACATATCTATGTCTTGAATTTGAAAAAAATCACATTTTATTTTTCACTAAACAGGGGTTCGGTGAATGCGCATATGAAACTGGTGGGGTTCGGTACCTCCAACAAGGTTAAGAACCACTGTCCTGGAATAAACCAGGAAATATTCCACACACACAAAAAAACGTATTAAAACGCTGTGTGCAAAAATCACAATGTGGTGCAAGCCAACAACAACAACTATAAGACAAATTTTGATTTTTATTGTTTCATATATTTTTTATTATTTTGTTGTTTCCCTTCAACGCGACTTTACCGAAAGAACTAAGAATATGAACTATAAGACAATTTAGATTAACCATATGTTTTTGAATCACCAAAATAAAGCTATAAAAAACAATGTAACAACAGTAATCTTAGGAACTGTAATTTTAAATTTAACAATAAACGATATACATAACACTGACGACAAAAACCTGCAGCCATAACTGGCAGCACGACACTCCCAGTGTATGATGTGTGAGTGAGTCAGCAGCAGCGTGAGTGAGTGTATGATGTGCGAGTCACTGTATGATGGTTGAGTCCGTATTAGGTTGAGTGAGTGTATGATGTGTGAGTCAGCGTACGATGTGTTAGTCAGCACATGATGAGTGAGTCAGTGTATGATGTGCGAGTCAGTGTATGATGTGTGAGTGAGTCAGCAGCAGCGTGAGTGTATGATGTGTGAGTCAGCGCACAATGTGTTAGTCAGCGCATGATGAGTGAGTCAGTGTATGATGTGTGAGTGAGTCAGCGGCAGTGTGAGTGAGTTTATGATGTGCGAGTGAGCCAGCACACGATGAGTGAGTCAGTGCATGATGTGTGAGGGAGTCAGTGTATGATGTATGATAAAGTCAGTGTCGGCTCCCTCTGCTCGCGCGTCGCCCCCTCCCCCCCCCCCTCCGGCTCCGTCGGCCCTCCCTTGGCTCCGTCGGCCCCCCCCCGGCTCCGTCGCCCCGCCCCCCCCGGCTCCGTCGCCCCCCCCGGCTCCGTCGCCCCCCCCCGGCTCCGTCGCCCCCCCCCCGGCTCCGTCGCCCCCCCCCGGCTCCGTCGCCCCCCCCCCGGCTCCGTCGCCCCCCCCCCGGCTCCGTCGCCCCCCCCCGGCTCCGTCGTTCCCCCCCGGCTCCGTCGCCCCCCACGGCTCCGTCGCCCCCCCCCCCGGCTCCGTCGCCCCCCCTCCGGCTCCGTCGCCCCCCCCCCCGGCTCCGTCGCCCCCCCCCCGGCTCCGTCGCCCCCCCCCCCGGCTCCGTCGTCCCCCCCCGGCTCCGTCGTCCCCCCCCGGCTCCGTCGCCCCCCCCGGCTCCGTCGCCCCCCCCCCCGGCTCCGTCGCCCCCCCCCCGCCCCCGTCGCCCCCCCCCCCGGCCCCCTCGGCTCCATCGGATCCTTCTGTCGGCTCCCTCGGCCCCTCACAAACGGCCCCACCAGCCCCTGCTCGGAGTGCGGCCCGGGAACGCCCCGGGAGCGCACGCGTGCCTCAGGCGGCCATCTTGGATTCGTCTTCTTGGTCTTTGTCGAGGATGGGTTGGATAGTGATGGTAAGGGGTGGGGCGAAAAGCGATTGTTGTGGGTGGGGAAGATAGTGATGGTGGGGGGGATGGGCATATAGTAATATTTGGGCGTGTGGCGGATCGTGATGGTGCAGGTTCAGGTGGATAGTGATGGTGAGGGGTGGGTGGATTGTGATGGGGGAGATTGAGGAGGGTAGTGATGGTGAAGGGTGAGGCGGATAGGAATGGTAAGGGGTGGGGTTAATAGTGATTGTGGTGGGTGGGACAGATCGTGATGGCGGTGGGATGGGCGTATAGTAATGACGGTGGGTGGGGCAGATTGTGATGTTGGGGGGTTGGGTGGATCGTGATGTTGCGGCGTTTGTTGGATAGTGATTGTGGGGTTTGGGGCGGATAGTGATGGTAGGGGGTCGGGCGGATTGTGATGGTAGTGGCTGGGTTGGATAGTGATGGTGAGGGGTGGTGAATAGTGATGTTAGGGGGGGGGGGGCGGATAGTGATGGTGAGGAGTGAGGCGGATCGTGATGGGGAAGGGTGAGGCGGATTGTATTGGTAAGGGGTGGGGCTAATAGTGATTGTAGTTGGTCGGGCAGATCGTCATGGTGGGGGGATGGGTGTATAGTAATGGTGGTGGGGGGGGATAGTGGGGATGAGGCGTTCGTTGATGGTGGTGGATGGGGCAGATTGTGATGGTGGGGGATGGGTGGATAGTGATGTTGCGGGGCTGGTTGGATGGTGATTGTGGGGTTTGGGGCGGATAGTGATGGTGGAGGGCACACCGAATAGTGATGATGGGGGTTGGGGCTTACTGTGAAGGTGGGGGGTGAGTGGATGGTGATGGTGGAGGGTGGTTTGGAGAGTGATGGTGGGGGGTGAGATGGTCGGGCAGGATGGAGGGGAGGCGGGGAGAAGATTTTCAGACGAAAATCTTCTCCCCGTGGCAGCGCCTCTTCTTGCTGAGTGAAGGCCTCCCGCAAAAGTCATTATAATATGAGAGGTTGACTCTCAGGTGGCCTCCCACTTCGTAGCCCTGCTCCTCGGCCACGAAGGAGGGGCAAGTCCTCTGGGCCCGCGTCATCACCCCCACCGGAGCTCGGGGACGCTTTGTGGGACGAGCCAAGCAGCTGCTGCTGTTGGGTCCAGCTGCTTTTTTCTGCCGGCGTCGTTGAGGTGACTTCTTGGCTACTTCCATCTCGAGCCAGATGTCCTTAACAACCGCCGCCTCCCAGAACCCGACTGTAGGAACTGGCGCAGGGTCGACCTGAGATAACTGAGGCCCGCACAGGCCCAGGCAGCAACAGCAGCTGCACAGCTGTTCATATCCCAGCAGGGGATTCTCGGCTGTCAGGAGGCAGGCGTCGTGGAGGAGGTGGTGGAACTCTGTTGACTCCGCTCCTTCACAGGATTCTGGGGGATGAGTGAGACCTAGGGCACAGTAGGGGGATGTCATCAGCACTGGGCAGTACCTGGACCGTACCCTTAATTATCATCATGCAAGTACTCACATTCGTCATTCAGTCATCCACGTCAACATTCTATGATCATTGTACTTAAACGTCGGCTGCACCCTTAGAATTGCATGGAAAGCTTGTGGGAGGAGCACACGGACCTTGGAATATGTACGACCCAAATACATCATTGCGAGGGTGACCTTGGCTAGGCAACGTATCTAGACGGCCATGTCATCAATGTTTTTATTGTAATTATATACTAATTATATTTTATATCAAAGTAATTGTAGTGTAAATTTTGATTTAAAGCTTTCGTGACTGCAGTAATTCATATTCTTAGCACTTTCGGTAAAGTCACATTGAAGGGAACATAACACAAACGGTCGAAACGTCGTGAGAATTTTTATTGTTTTATATATATTTTATTATTTTATTGTTTCCCTTCAACGTGACTTTACCGAAAGAGCTAAGATTATAATTGTAGTGTTCTACGATGGGGGCGGAGCCTGCAGAAGACGGGGGCGGGGCCACATAAGCCGTGGCAGTGACGTCACCAGAGGGCGGGGCTCGAGGCCTGGACCGTTGGCGACAGTTGGAGCGGGGAGGCCGTTGCCATGGCTACCCGGGTTTGTTGTTGCCCACCGACATCGCTATAATAAAGACTTTACTTGTTTACTTAGCGCTCGTTTATCATTGATTTACTTATTTATCGTTACCGAGACTATCCTTATGACTTAATTACTTGTTAAATAGATAGCAACTCGTCACGTTCTTTAGAAGGAAAACCAAAGAGGCAAATTTACACATAAGTGCTTCTGGCAGATGTGGCCACAGGCCAAAGAGACACGCACATTGATGTACTCATCGTCGGTATTAAATTATTGTTTACTATCGAACAAGGACGGGCACGTCAAAGCTATTTGAGGAAAGTGAGTGGTGGTGCTGATTGGTACTTGCTATGAGCACCTGCCCCTAGTCAGAATCAGAATCTCAATCTATATTCATACTGGAGGAATACGATGAACTATACAGCTCGTTTTCAAAGATGTTCAGTACCTTGGTTCGCCTCGTAGTCTGCGACCACTTCGGCCCAAGCGGCTGTGGAGGGGGACTTCGCAGGCTTCTCAGAATCCGGAGTCGAAAGGGAGGGAACGGGGGGGAGGCGGAGGAAGAAAATCGTGAAGCGTGCCGCTAAGCATGCTCCTCATATACAGCTACAGAGACGAAGATCCCCCTGGCAGCCTTGGACCAGTGCTGTGCTGAAGAGCAGCACGGCACACCACGCCTGGCCACCTTTGTCTCCCCTATGCTGATGTTTTCAACGGGGGCTCTTTACATAGGTGATGTTTTAACACGTTGAATCAGATACTGTAATCGTTTTGAGTCTGAGTAGACAAAGAGGAGGCCCATGACTTTTTCACTAAATACCAACCACCGTGGAATATAAATTCGCGCTACTCCTCTAGCGACACAACAGCCCTGCCTACTCCCCACACAGGAATCTACACACACACACAGAAACACTCGCTCCACTCACCATGTCAATATCTTTTCGTGCAATATTCTCGTATGAGGTCATCATTTGGAAATCTTGAGCATCGCAAGAACGCAGCTCTCTGCTCAACGCCTCTGCTCAAAATGGCAGTTAGGACCACGTGACATCGGTTAGGGCCTCGTGACGGCGCGTCGGACAACTCGTTGCGAGGCAACTGGCGATTTGGGTGACGTCACGGCGAGTCACGTGCTCCTTGGTACACGAATCAGAGAGGAACCCAGCACACGAACCACTCACACTCGCCTCGCGCACCCTTCTGAAGAGACTGTTGGTAGAAGGTGCACACACACACCCCAACAAATACAATTCGTATAACACGCGTGAATACGAATGTAAATAGATGTTCCATTGTCCGAATATTTATTTCAGATACCGACGTACAAATTAATTAGAATATGTATTTATACTGGAGAAATCCAATCAATAACTCACAAACCACCCACCCACCCTCTCAAGTTCTCAAGCATACAATAACCCATTCGCCAAGCCGTGCTGGCCTTCACAGATGCTTGCTCACAGCACCTGCCCTAATAATCTGTTAGGGCTGTTGGGGGGTAGGTGCTGCGGGATCTGTGTCTTTGTGTGGGCTGGTGAATGTGGGGAGCGGTAGTGTCGTGATTAACGCACTTCGCCACGAAGCCGGCCAATCAGTTCGATTCCCGCTCACGGCAAAGACAAGTGACGATTGTCTGAATCGGTTATTGGCCTCGCTAATTCAGCCTGAAATCAACACGTTGTGTAAACATCACGACTAGGGAAACAAATGCGGCCGGGGATGGTGTTGGTCACTTATGCCCTCGTGTACCGTGCCGTTCTTCATAGGTAGTCGTTAACAGTACCTGCCCCAACATTCTGTTAAGGCTACACGGGGGATCTTTGTCTTTGTTTGTGAAAGTGTGGGGAGCGGTGGTGCAACGGTTAGCGCGCTGCGAACCTGGAGATCAGAGATCTCTGGCGGAGAGCGCGCTCTCATTGGTCAGTGGAGTCGTGACGTGATGCTAAGAGAGCGTGTTGATTGGGGTCGTCAGCTTGCAAAGGGCTCGATGCTGGAGCCGTGTTCATAACAAACTCGACGCTCGTGGTTTGTATCATTGCAGAATGCCGCATCAAAGTCAAGTGGCTATGAGCTGCTTTGGTGTCCTTAAGTGCTGCTCCTTTCTCAAGAAAATACCCTTCCAAAAAAAGATACTCGATTAAAACCACGAGAGACCGTGCAGTGGTTGTTTTGGCACCATTCAGTATACATCATCTAAATAAGATGTTAATCTTTGAAACTGCACATTTTTTAAGATGTAATAACGAGGTCATAACAAGTGTCAGATGTAAAACCTCTTTCCATTGTTTGGATTTCACTTCCCCATAATTCGGGTGCAAATTATCGCAACATTCAAATATCGTGTACAGAATATGCTCTTTGTTGAGACCACGAATGAAATAGATTTTACTGCATGGTTGTTCGAAACCATGACTCTGAAATCGTTTTGGTACACAACTATGCACTGCGAAAACCTACCGACAGAAAACATGTTTTTGTAACCAAACGCTCAATGCTGAGAGCGTTTGGTTATGAAAATATTTGTGCGAGTGTGCTGCACGGGACTTTGCCTTGGCTCGAGATTAACCACCGGTCTTGCCACGTCCAGACATGGTGAGGACGACGAGGACACATTGAAAAGGAGACTCGGGCTGGTGTACTTCAACTTATTTATTTCGTTGTCACCGCTCGTACATTACAGCAACACTCATCATCAAACCAACCCAGTTCCACGTTTTTCAGTCACATTTAAACCTCTTCTCCACCAATTACCTTTCTCCCACTTCTCGCTCTTTCCCGATCCGCTCTCCGCACCAATCCGATCCGAGTGTCAACCACTCACTCATCAGATTGCGTTTCGTGCACGTCGTGCTCACACCCCGATCTCTCTTCCCCGCCCGAGCGTGCCGCGTGCGTGACGTGGTGATCCCTGACCTCCGACCCTTGATGCGTTAGGCATGCGTGATGTCGAGTGCGGAAGGTATGCGTGCTGTTTGTGTTGTGCGAGTGTGTGAGGATGGGTGACACATCCTCTATATCACCGCTTTCTCGGTTGAGACAGAGCCCTCCTCGGCTACTGCAGCTGCTGCAGTAGCAGCAGACGGCGCCTCACGCAACCGCGCGTCGCTCGCGACTCCCGAGCAGAGCGCGCGGCTGCGATTCTACGAGAAGAAGAGCCCGGTCCACTCTCACGAGGAACTGGCGCGCAACATCAAAACACGTTTCGGGCAATTACCCTTCCCAAAGCACTCTATAATCAGATCGGCACAGCCGCAGAGAACGCAGGAGGGACGCGATATTGTGAGGGACGTGGGCCCCTGGCTCCCCCTCCGGGGGAGGGTTGATCTCGGGAGAGCTGCAGGTTCCGGACTCCTCGCTCATGTGAGAGTCGCCGCTATCCAACTGCTCACTCGTGGGGAGAGGGCTGCCGCTCCCCAGCTCCTCTCCTCGCGCCGGAGCCCCTCGGGTCCGCAGGTTCTGTTTGGGGGGCATAGCTCGGGGCTGGCGCATGGCTGCCTGGAATCAATATGTCGCTTCTCAGCCACTCAAACGCGACGTATCCGTTCACACAACCCCACGCACCACTCGCACGCGCTGAAGAGGGGGTCAGAGGGCAATGACGTCCTTCGCACACGCGTTGCCACCGAGGGCGGGCAATGGAGATTGTTTAAAGGGCTGTAGGGATAATCCCACGTGTACCCAGGCGAGTCCACCGTCGCTCACCGTGGGCACACGCTAAACAAAGGCAGTATGGATAATTGTGCGTGTACGCCGCCTGTCTACCTAACGCACACATTAAACACAAGGGCGGATGAGTAACCTCCCGTGCCCCTGTACGAGTCCGCCGCCGCTCGCCACACACACACGCTAATCACGAGCTATGCGCAGGGGCGAGCGCAAACACGTGGGTAAATACACACTCGCGCACAAACACAGGGTACGACGCAGGAACCCCGGTCGGGCCCGCACACAATGGCCGCCTCAACAGAGTTACCCACGTGCAAATCCCCGTACCACGACGAGCGGACTCACACCACCATGTGCCCGTTCCACACTCGCAGAAACCACATAACAAGGTTTGTTGATCACTGACGATTTATTCCTGGCGTGTCTGTGGGCTACTATTACCCGAGTCAGTCCGAGTCAGCAGGGCAGGTTTAACCTATCTCCCGATGGTCTAAAGCTGATCTACCTCGTCCCCTTGGAGTGAAACTCCCCACTCTCGCTTTCGTACTCACGTTCCGCCTGCGATGCGTGGGCAGTCGCGGAGAGACGAGGCTGCACGAGGCTCTTGCGGGGAGCGGGGCCTGGCTTCGCTGAGACTCGTCCCACGGACGACCCAGTGGCCGGCAAGCTGACTGCTCCGATCGCTCATTTGAGGAGAACGCGAACCCCCATCGTCGCTCTCCTCTCCCATTTTATCCCTCTCTACATCAAAGGTCTGCCCGGCTAACCCGCGATACCCCACCGCCATTGGTGCGCCCACCTCGGTGCCTTCACAGACGTCTGCTTCCCTCTCTACCCATCAACAGGGGCCGCCGTTGGGCCGTTGCCATTGGCCACGGCGTGCAAGCGTACTTTTCTGGCCAATCGGATGCTTCCCCTGGTGCTCGTGTGGACCTAACCGCGGTGACTGAGTAGCCTTATCGTGAGCATGCAATTGCACGTCAATTCACGGCTTTGTGGTGTAATTCAACCTGGGGGAAGTCGGCCAATTCCCTGGCCCCAGGAAACCGTGAGGGATGTCCCTACGAAGAAGGCCCCTGGGTGAAAACCTGGAGGCCAGGTGACTTCCCCACGAGGTCCTACGTGGGGGGTGTGTGTGTTGTGTGTGCTCATTTTGGGGATGGTGAGGGAGAAGCAGCTTCGGCCTGCACGCTCTCCCGTGGTGGCGTTGCAGGCATGGCTCCGACGGAGCGGCTTCGCTGCTATGGCACCACATAGCCCGCCGAGGTGCCAGTCTCCGTCCTGGGTTGACTGGAGCATCTCGCCTGGGTTGCCCCCACGAGGTAGCGCCGCGGGGTCGGCGGGACTCGCCCGGCCCTCGTGGCTGGCCTCGGGGGTGGTGGCTCCGTCTTTTGGGCTTTTAGCGGCGGTCTCTTCCTCCATTCCAATGGCTCCTCTCGTCCCTCGGCACCTGTGGGCTGGGGAACAAACTCAGAGGCAGCAGGGTTTAGGTGCCATCGTCCCCGCCCCCCCTGGCCTGGGCCGTGACCCCTCGGGGCCGAGCATGGAGGGTGTTGGGACCCCGGGATTTCGGGGTACCCAAACTGCGGGGTTCTCCCTCGCTGGGGCTGCCTTCCATGGTTTTAATTGGCGGACGTTGACCACCGTCTCTCGGCCCCTGTCTCCGCCGTGAATCAGCACCGTCCAAGGGGAGATCTGCCGCCCCACGGTCCAGGGTCCGCGCCAGCAGGTGGTCAGTTTCCCCAGCTGTCCAGCCCCGACACGAGGGGTGTATAGCCACACCTTAGAGCCCGCCGAGTAGAAGGGGGGCTCCATAAGGGGTCGGGCGCCCTGCTCTTGGTGCCGATGCGCGGCCTCTCCTTGTGGGTAGGCCCCGCCCCGGGCCCCTCGCAGAGTCTCCATCAGGTGCTCCACGGGGCGGCTCCCCTCATCCCGTTGCAGTGGGGGAACGCCGAACAGCAGATCTGCAGGTAGACGAGACTCACGGCCACACATCATTAGGAACAGGGTCTGTCCCGTAGACGTGTGTACTGTGGTGGCGTAGGCGAACAGGGCATAGGGGAGGTGTTCGTCCCAGTCCTGCTGAGTTGCGGCCACCATGCATTTGAGCTTCCCAGCTAAGGTCTGGTTCATACGCTCCACCATACCGTTCACCTGGGGGTGCTACGCCGTGGTTCGGTCCTTCTGGATTCCGAACTCGCGGCACAGCGCCTGAAACAGCTCTGCCTCGAACTCACTACCTTGCTCGGTAATGACCCATTCGGAGATCCCGTGCTTAAGTACGTAGTGCTCCACGAATGCCCAGACCACCACAAGGGCCGTCTTATCGGGAATGGCCACCGCCACGGGATAGCGTGCGAAATAATCCACCGGTGGGATCGCGGAAATGGCCCCTGTAGGTCGATCCCAACCAGCTGGTTTGTCCGACTGACGCGGAACGGCCTCAGGGGTACCTGATATTGCGCCGGTTTCGGCCCGCATTGCTGACACGCGCGGTAGCCCTGTACCCAGGCGGCCACGTCTTGCACCAATTTGGGCCAGAGATATTGGCGACGCAGGGTCTCCCTAGTGCGCCGTTCCCCATCATGGCCCCCGAGCAGGTGGTCGTGCACCAGCCATAGCAGCTGGGGTCGCACCTGGGCGGGAACACAGATGCACCCTCTTACCACCCCGTTCTGCACACACAACCGGGCATACAAACCACTCCAGGGTCCTGGTAGGGTGCTCTTCTTCTCCCGCAGGGCCGCTTCCACTGCCGCCAGATCCGGGTCCCGTTGCTGGGTCTGTCTCAACTGCTCGTCGTCCAGGCCCGGGAAGGCGCAGCCGACGTCCTCTTGGATCCGCCCGGTCAGGGTGGGGCAGTCCGTCGGCTCCTTCTGTAGGGGTCTCCGCGGCGCATACTGCACTCTCTCTCGCGAGAGGGGGGTCTCAGTGCGCTCCCGGGGGGGCGTTGCCTGTTGGCAGCGTCCCCCATGAAGCATGGGCAGGCCTCCTCTGCCCTCGTCTCGGCGCACACCATGGGCTGCCTCGACAAGGTGTCCACATTTTCGTGCATCCGCCCAGCCCGGTACTCGATCTGCAGGTTGTATTCCTGCAGCTGCGCCAGCCATCGGGCCATCTGCCCCTGCGATTTCTTGAATGTGAGATGGAGATGCAGAGCATAATGGTCACTCCGCACCCGACATTTTCTGCCATACAAATACGGCCAGAACTGTTTACATGTGAAGATCACGGCGTACAGTTCCTGACGGGTCACGCAATAGTTCAGCTCGGCCCTGCTCAGGGTCCAGCTGGCGTATGCGATGGCCCGTTCCATCCCATCCTGCACCTGTGACAACACCGTGCCCAGCTCATAGCTGCAGGCGTCGGTGTCCAAAATCAAATCGGTGGAAAAATCCGGGAAAGCCAGGGTGGGGGTATGGGTGAGGTGGTCTTTGAGGGTGGTGAAGGCCGTCAGGCGGCCTCCGTCCACTGATAAGGGTTCTTAGGGGAAGTGAGTTGGGTGAGGGGGCGTGCAATCTCGCTGAATCCCTTTACAAATCGACGATAATAGGTGGCGTGCCCCAAGAATGACCTGATCTCCGTCAGGTTCCTTGGCCATGGCCATTCCACTATGGCGCGTACCTTCTCCGGATCGGTGCGCAACCCTGCCTCGCTGATTCGGTGTCCAAGGTACCCCACCTCGTGCTGCGCAACATAACACTTACGTGGCTTGAGTTTGAGATGGGCTGCTCGCAGTCACTGGAACACCTCTCATAACCTGGACCAGTCCTCAGACAGAGATATACTGAACACTATCACGTCAACCAGGTAAATTAGGCACTGTTCCCACTGCAAGCCCCGCATCACCAGCTCCATCAACCACTGGAACGTCGCAGGCACATTAGTGAGTCCGAACGGGAGTATCCGAAACTCAAACAGTCCCATCGGTTTGGTAAATGCAGTCTTTGGCCGATCCTCCTCCGCCATATCCACCTGCCAGTACCCGGATGCTAGATCGAGGGTGGAAAAATACCACGGCACCGCGAGGCTGTCAAAGGTGTCATCGATGCGGGGGATGGGGAAGGCATCGCCGAGGGTGACTGCGTTCAACTTTCGGTAATCAACACAAAATCGGGTCGACCCATCCTTTTTCATCACCAGTACCACCGGGGCAGACCAGGGGCTCGCTGAGGGTAGGATTATGTTATCTCGGAGCATTTCCACGATGGCCTCTTTAATCTGGGCCCGTTCAGGCGCGCCCACTCGGTATGCGGGGAGTTTAATTGGTCGGGCGGCACCGGTGTCAATTTGGTGCTTAACAAGGTCAGTCCGGCCCACATCCGAATCGTGCTCACTGAACACGTCGGCGTCATCGCTCATGAAAACGTTTATTCTGAGCTCCTGGTTTAGCCCCGAATGAGTGGCATCAAACAGTATTTTACAATAAAATATTGATCCCAATGCAGTACACCATATCGACGTGAAATTGGCAGGTGCACTCACTGGATGAGACGAAGTGTAAAAAGCGACCCATCCAGATACAACAATGCAAAAGCCTACAATACCTGGTATTCCCAGGCAGTCTCCCATCCAAGTACTAACCAGGCTCGACTCTGCTTAGCTTCCGAGATCAGACGAGATCGGGCGCATTCAGGGTGATATGGTCGTAGGCCATGCTTGGAAAGACCTGTTGCACATTCAGATGTATAAAACAATCAACATTCAACTATACTTCTGGAGGTCATCGCTCATAAAACCTTTATTCTGAGCTCCTGGTTGAGCCCCGAAAGAGTGGCATCAAACATTATTTTACGATAAAATATTGATCCCAATGCAGTACACCATATCGACGTGAAATTGGCATGTGCACTCACTGGATGAGTCGAAGTGTAAAAAGCGACCCATCCAGATCCAAAAATACAAAATCCTACAACACCTGGTGTTCCTAGGCAGTCTGCCATCCAAGTACTCACCATGCTCAACCCTGCTTAGCTTCCGAGATCAGACGAGATTGGGCGCATTCAGGGTGATATGGTCGTAGGCCATGCTTGCACACACCTGTCACACATTCAGATGTATAAAACAATTAAAGTTCAACTATATTTCTGGAAATCATCGCTCATGAATACGTATATTCTGAGCTCCTGGTTGAGCCCCGAATAAGTGGCATCAAACAGTCTGGATGAGTCGAAGTGTAAAAAGCGACCCATCCAGATATAACAATGCAAAAGCCTACAACACCAGGTATTCCCAGGCAGTCTCGCATCCAAGTACTAACCAGGCTCGACCCTGCTTAGCTTCCGAGATCAGATGAGTTCGGGCGCATTCAGGGTGATATGGACGTAGGCCGTGCTTGCAGAGACCTGTCGAACACTCATATGTATAAAACAATCAACATTCAACTATACTACTGGAGGTCATCGCTCATGAAAACGTTTATTCTGAGCTCCTGGTTTAGCCCCGAAAGAGTGGCATCAAACAGTATTTTACGAGAAAATATTGATCCCAATGCAGTACACCATATCGACGTGAAATTGGCAGATGCACTCACTGGATGAGTGGAAGTGTAAAAAGCGACCCATCCAGATCCAAATATACAAAAGCCTACAACACCTGGTATTCCCAGGCAGTCTCCCATCCAAGTACTAACCAGACTCGACCGTGCTTAGCTTCCGAGATCAGACGAGATCGGGCGCATTCAGGGTGATATGGTTGTAGGCCATGCTTGGAAAGACCTGTCGCACATTCAGATGTATAAAACAATCAACATTCAACATAACTTCTGGAGGTCATCGCTCAAAAAATCTTTATACTGGTAGGAACGAAGTTGTAAACTGAGTGTACCAGCCTGCAATAGATTAATGTGTCCGTACGTCCGTCCGTCCCCTTTCAATACTTTAACGAAGTGAAATCTCGTGCTGTTGGGTGTATAAAATCAGTAATAGACAGCGCAGAGACTTGTCCTACCAGCCCACCCTGCAGGGACCTGTTTCTGAGCTCCTGGTTGAGCCCCGAAAGAGTGGCATCAAACATTATTTTACAAGAAAATATTGATCCCAATGCAGTACACCATATCGACGTGAAATTGGCAGGGGCACTCACTGGATGAGTCGAAGTGTAAAAAGCGAGCCATCCAGATCCAAGTAAACAAGAGCCTACAACACCTGGTATTCCCAGGCAGTCTCCCATCCAAGTACTAACCAGACTCGACCCTGCTTAGTTTCCGAGATCAGACGAGATC
The DNA here is from genome assembly GCF_048934315.1 of Petromyzon marinus. Classification (NCBI taxonomy): domain Eukaryota; kingdom Metazoa; phylum Chordata; class Hyperoartia; order Petromyzontiformes; family Petromyzontidae; genus Petromyzon; species Petromyzon marinus. The sequence goes on from NC_133689.1 coordinate 24,796,920, forward strand.
GGGCGCATTCAGGGTGATATGGTCGTAGGCCATGCTTGCAAAGACCTGTCGCACATTCAGATGTATAAAACAATCAACATTCAACTATACTTTTGGAGGTCATCGCTCATAAAACCTTTATTCTGTGCTCCTGGTTGATCCCCAAAAGAGTGGCATCAAACAGTCTGGATGACTTGATTCGAAGCTTTCGTGACTGCAAGAATTACTCTTTGTTTTTTTCGGTAAAGTCACGTATAAATAAAAAATAATAAAATAACAATAGCATACGACGTTTCGGTTGCAACACAAGCAGCCATCATCAGGTACAGAAGAGCTAAATTTACGAGAGAGAGGAAACACATAACCCCAGATGTATATACAGACACCCAAGTAGGGGGGAACTAATACAGATACAACAGGGTACAACAGAGAGAGAAGCATACCAAACAATCAGGGTTTAGCATAATTTGGAAACCATATAAAGCAACACAGACGGTCGGTCAAAACACAATTAACGCATAGTCTGGTTGATTACGCTATTTCAAAGATTGTTAAATTGCAAGTTAAGTATGAAATTTAAAATACAGACTGCGCACACACACACATAGACATCCAAGTAGAGTGAACCAGCACAGACACGCACACAGTGAAGTCGCCTTAAATAGGCAGAGAAGGTGAGGCTGAGAGACAATGGGACAAATTAGCATGAGGTATGCATGGAACAAAGGGGGCACGGCAGCACACACTCGGAAACACCAAGGCCCACACACAGGCAGAGACAGCACAGAGACACAAATCCAAGCCAAGACACAAAGGCAGATGCACAAGCAGAGACAACACAAAGACACAGACCTAATACCTCCCTTAGAGGTGGTTCAGACTTGATTCGAAGCTTTCGTGACTGCAAGAATTACTCTTTGTTTTTTTCGGTAAAGTCACGTATAAATAAAAAATAATAAAATAACAATAGCGTACGACGTTTCGGTTGCAACACAAGCAGCCATCATCAGGTACAGAAGAGCTAAATTTACGAGAGAGAGGAAACACATAACCCCAGATGTATATACAGACACCCAAGTAGGGGGCGTGGATGGAGTGGGGGGTGAGAGTGGATGGTGTCGCGGTGAGAGTGGATGGTGTCGGGGTGAGTATGGATGTTGGAGAGGTGATCGTGGCTGGTGTACGAGTGAGCGTGGATGGTGTAGGGGTGAGCGTGGCTGGTGTAGGGGTGAGCGTGGATGTTGTAGGGGTGAGAGTGGATGTTGCAGGAGTGAGCGTAGATGGTGTAGGGGGTGAGCGTGGAGGTTGTAAAGGTGAGCGTGGAGGTTGTAAAGGTGAGCGTGGATGGTGTAGGAGTGAGCGTGGATGTTGTAGGGGTGAGAGTGGATGGTGTCGCGGTGAGAGTGGATGGTGTCGGGGTGAGTATGGATGTTGGAGAGGTGAGCGTGGATGGTGTAGGAGTGAGCGTGAATGTTGCAGGAGTGAGCGTGGATGTTGTAGGGGTGAGCGTGGATGGTGTAGGGGTGAGAGTGGATGTTATATGAGTGAGCATGGACATTGTAGATGTGAGTGTGGATGGTATAGGGGAAAGCGTGGATGGCGTAGTGGTGAGCGTGGATGGTGTAGGGGTGAGCGTGGATGTTGTAGAGGTGAGCGTGGATGGTGTAAGGGTGAGCGTGGCTATTGTAGGGGTGAGCGTGGATGTTGTAGGGGTGAGTGTGGATGGTGTAGGGGTGAGCGTGGATGTTGCCGGAGTGAGCGTGGGTGTTGTAGGCGTAAACGTGGATGGTGTAGTGGTGAGCGTGGATGGCGTAGTGGTGAGCGTGGATGGTGTAGGGGTGAGCGTGGATGTTGTAGAGGTGAGCGTGGATGGTGTAAGGGTGAGCGTGGCTATTGTAGGGATGAGCGTGGATGGTGTATTGGTGAGCGTGGATGGTGTAGGGGTGAGCGTGGATGGTGTAGTGGTGAGCGTGGATGGCGTAGTGGTGAGCGTGGATGGTGTAGGGGTGAGCGTGGATGTTGTAGAGGTGAGCGTGGATGGTGTAAGGGTGAGCGTGGCTATTGTAGGGGTGAGCGTGGATGGTGTAGGGGGTGAGCGTGGGGGTTGTAAAGGTGAGCATGGATGGTGTAGGAGTGAGCGTGGATGTTGTAGGGGTGAGAGTGAATGGGGTTGGGGTGGGCGTGGATGGTGTTGGGGTGAGTGTGGATGTTGGAGAGGTGAGCGTGGCTGGTGTAGGAGTGAGCGTGGATGGTGTAGGGGTGAGCGTGGATGGTATAGGGGTGAGCGTGGATGTTGTAGGGGTGAGAGTGGATGTTGCAAGAGTGAGCGTAGATGGTGTAGGGGGTGAGCGTGGAGGTTGTAAAGGTGAGCGTGGATGGTGTAGGAGTGAGCGTGGGTGTTGTAGGGGTGAGAGTGGATGGGGTTGGGTGTGGCGTGGATAGTGTTGGGGTGAGAGTGGATGGTGTCGGGGTGAGAGTGGATGGTGTCGGGGTGAGTATGGATGTTGGAGAGGTGAGCGTGGATGGTGTAGGGGTGAGCGTGGATGTTGCAGGAGTGAGCGTGGATGTTGTAGGGGTGAGCTTCGATGGTGTAGGGGTGAGAGTGGATGTTGTAAAGGTGAGCGTGGATGGTGTAGGGGTGAGAGTGGATGTTGTATGAGTGAGCATGGACGGTGTAGATGTGAGTGTGGATGGTATAGGGGAAAGCGTGGATGGTGTAGTGGTGAGCGTGGATGGTGTAGGGGTGAGCGTGGATGTTGTAGAGGTGAGCGTGGATGGTGTAGGGGTGAGCGTGGCTATTGTAGGGGTGAGCGTGGATGTTGCAGGAGTGAGCGTGGATATTGCATGAGAGAGCGTGGATGTTGAAGGGGTGAGTGTGGATGGTGTAGGGGTGAGAGTGGATGTTGTATGAGTGAGCATGGACAGTGTAGATGTGAGTGTGGATGGTATAGGGGAAAGCGTGGATGGTGTAGTGGTGAGCGTGGATGGTGTAGGGGTGAGCGTGGATGTTGTAGAGGTGAGCGTGGATGGTGTAGGGGTGAGCGTGGCTATTGTAGGGGTGAGCGTGGATGTTGCAGGAGTGAGGTGGATTTTGTATGAGAGAGCGTGGATGTTGAAGGGGTGAGTGTGGATAGTGTAGGGGTGAGCGTGGATGTTGGAGGAGTGAGCGTGGATGATGTAGGAGTGAGCGTAGATGGTGTAGGGGGTGAGCGTGGAGGTTGTAAAGGTGAGCATGGATGGTGTAGGAGTGAGCGTAGATGGTGTAGGGGGTGAGCGTGAAGGTTGTAAAGGTGAGCATGGATGGTGTAGGAGTGAGCGTGGATGTTGTAGGGGTGAGAGTGAATGGGGTTGGGGTGGGCGTGGATGGTGTTGGGGTGAGTGTAGATGTTGGCGAGGTGAGCGTGGATGTTGCAGGGGTGCGCGTGGATGTTGCAGGAGTGAGCGTGGATGTTGTAGGGGTGAGCGTGGATGATGTAGGGGTGAGCATGGACGTTGTAAAGGTGAGCATGGATGATGTAGGAGTGAGCGTGGATGTTGTAGGGGTGAGAGTGAATGGGGTTGGGGTGGGCGTGGATGGTGTTGGGGTGGGCTTTGGATGGTGTTGGGGTGAGTGTGGATGTTGGCGAGGTGAGCGTTGATGTTGCAGGGGTGAGCGTGGATGTTGCAGGAGTGAGCGTGGATGTTGTAGGGGTGAGCGTGGATGGTGTAGGGGTGAGAGTGGATGTTGTAATGGTGAGCGTGGATGGTGTTGGGGTGAGAGTGGATGTTGTATGAGTGAGCATGGACGGTGTAGAGGTGAGTGTGGATGGTATAGGGGAAAGCATGGATGGTGTAGTGGTGAGCGTGGATGGTGTAGGGGTGAGCGTGGATGGTATAGGGGTGAGCGTGGATGGTGTAGGTGTGAGCGTGGATGGTGTAGGAGTGAGCGTGGACATTGTAAAGGTGAGCGTGGACAGTGTAGCGGTGAGCGTGGACGTTGTAGAGGTGAACGTGGATGTTGTAGGGGTGAGCGTGGATGTTGTAGGGGTGAGGGTGGATGGTGTAGGGGTGAGCGTGGATGTTGTAGAAGTGAGCGTAGATGGTGTAGGAGTGAGGGTGGATGTTGTAGCGGTGAGCGTGGATGGTGTTGGGGTGAGGGTGGATGTTGTAGGGGTGAGCGTGGATGTTGTCGGGGTGAGGGTGGATGGTGTAGGGGTGAGTGTGGATGTTGTAGAGGTGAGCGTGCATTGTGTAGGAGTGAGCGTGGATGGTGTAGGGGTGAGCGTCGATGGTATAGGGGTGAGCGTGGATGTTGTAGGGGTGAGAGTGGATGTTGCAGGAGTGAGCGTAGATGGTGTAGGGGGTGAGCGTGGAGGTTGTAAAGGTGAGCGTGGAGGTTGTAAAGGTGAGCGTGGATGGTGTAGGAGTGAGCGTGGATGTTGTAGGGGTGAGAGTGGATGGGGTTGGGTGTGGCGTGGATGGTGTTGGGGTGAGAGTGGATTGTGTTGGGGTGAGAGTGGATGGTGTTGGGGTGAGAGTGGATGGTGTCGGGGTGAGAGTGGATGTTGGAGAGGTGAGCGTGGATGGTGTAGGGGTGAGCGTGGATGTTGCAGGAGTGAGCATGGATGTTGTAGGGGTGAGCGTGGATGGTGTAGGGGTGAGAGTGGATGTTGTAAAGGTGAGCGTGGATGGTGTGGGGGTGAGAGTGGATGTTGTATGAGTGAGCATGGACGGTGTAGATGTGTGGATGGTATAGGGGAAAGCGTGGATGGTGTAGTGGTGAGCGTGGATGGTGTAGGGGTGAGCGTGGATGTTGTAGAGGTGAGCGTGAATGGTGTAGGGGTGAGCGTGACTATTGTAGGGGTGAGCATGGATGGTGTAGGGGTGAGCGTGGATGTTGCAGGAGTGAGCGTGGATTTTGTATGAGAGAGCGTGGATGTTGAAGGGGTGAGTGTGGATGGTGTAGGGGTGAGCGTGGATGTTGCAGGAGTGAGCGTGAGTGTTGTAGGAGAAAACGTGGATGGTGTAGGGGTGAGCGTGGATGATGTAGGGGTGAGCATGGACGTTGTAAAGGTGAGCATGGATGATGTAGGAGTAAGCGTAGATGGTGTAGGGGGTGAGCGTGGAGGTTGTAAAGGTGAGCATGGATGGTGTAGGAGTGAGCGTGGATGTTGTAGGGGTGAGAGTGAATGGGGTTGGGGTGGGCGTGGATGGTGTTGGGGTGGGCGTGGATGGTGTTGGGGTGAGTGTGGATGTTGGCGAGGTGAGCGTTGATGTTGCAGGGGTGAGCGTGGATGTTGCAGGAGTGAGCGTGGATGTTGTAGGGGTGAGCGTGGATGGTGTAGGGGTGAGAGTGGATGTTGTAAAGGTGAGAGTGGATGGTGTAGCGGTGAGAGTGGATGTTGTATGAGTGAGCATGCACGGTGTAGAGGTGAGTGTGGATGGTATAGGGGAAAGCATGGATGGTGTAGTGGTGAGCGTGGATGGTGTAGGGGTGAGAGTGGATGTGGTGGGGGTGAGCGTGGATGTGGTAGGGGTGAGCGTGGATGTTGCAGGAGTGAGCGTGGATTTTGTATGAGAGAGCGTGGATGTTGAAGGGGTGAGTGTGGATGGTGTAAGGGTGAGGGTGGATGTTGGAGGAGTGAGCGTGGATGATGTGGGAGTGAGCGTAGATGGTGTAGGGGGTGAGCATGAGGGTTGTAAAGGTGAGCATGGATGGTGTAGGAGTGAGCGTAGATGGTGTAGGGGGTGAGCGTGGAGGTTGTAAAGGTGAGCATGGATGGTGTAGGAGTGAGCGTGGATGTTGTAGGGGTGAGAGTGAATGGGGTTGGGGTGGGCGTGGATGGTGTTGGTGTGAGTGTAGATGTTGGCGAGGTGAGCGTTGATGTTGCAGGGGTGCGCGTGGATTTTGCAGGAGTGAGCGTGAATGTTGTAGGGGTGAGCGTGGATGGTGTAGGGGTGAGAGTGGATATTGTAAAGGTGAGCGTGGATGGTGTTGGGGTGAGAGTGGATGTTGTATGAGTGAGCATGGACGGTGTAGAGGTGAGTGTGGATGGTATAGGGGAAAGCATGGATGGTGTAGTGGTGATCGTGGATGGTGTAGGGGTGAGAGTGGATGTGGTGGGGGTGAGCGTGGATGTGGTAGGGGTGAGCGTGGACAGTGTAGGGGTGAGCGTGGATGGTGTAGGAGTGAGCGTGGTTGGTGTAGGGGTGAGCGTGGATGGTGTAGGTGTGAGCGTGGATGGTGTAGGAGTGAGCGTGGACATTGTAAAGGTGAGCGTGGACAGTGTAGCGGTGAGCGTGGACGTTGTAGGGGTGAACGTGGATGTTGTAGGGGTGAGCGTGGATGTTGTCGGGGTGAGGGTGGATGGTGTAAGGGTGAGTGTGGATGTTGTAGAGGTGAGCGTGCATGGTGTAGGGGTGAGCTTGGATGGTGAAGGTGTGAGCGTGGCTGGTGTAGGAGTGAGCGTGGATGGTGTAGGGGTGAGCGTGGATGGTGTAGGGGTGAGCGTGCATGGTGTAGGGGTGAGCTTGGATGGTGAAGGTGTGAGTGTGGCTGGTGTAGGAGTGAGCGTGGATGTTGTAGGGGTGAGAGTGGATGTTGCAGGAGTGAGCGTAGATGGTGTAGGGGGTGAGCGTGGAGGTTGTAAAGGTGAGCGTGGAGGTTGTAAAGGTGAGCGTGGATGGTGTAGGAGTGAGCGTGGATGTTGTAGGGGTGAGAGTGGATGGGGTTGGGGTGGGCGTGGATGGTGTGGGGGGTGAGAGTGGATGGTGTCGCGGTGAGCGTGGATGGTGTAGGGGTGAGCTTGGATGGTGAAGGTGTGAGCGTGGATGGTGTAGGAGTGAGCGTGGATGGTGTAGGGGTGAGCGTGGATGGTGTAGAGGTGAGCGTGGATGTTGTAGGGGTGAGAGTGGATGTTGCAGGAGTGAGCGTAGATGGTGTAGGGGGTGAGCGTGGAGGTTGTAAAGGTGAGCGTGGAGGTTGTAAAGGTGAGCGTGGATGGTGTAGGAGTGAGCGTGGATGTTGTAGGGGTGAGAGTGGATGGGGTTGGGTGTGGCGTGGATGGTGTTGGGGTGAGAGTGGATGGTGTTGGGGTGAGAGTGGATGGTGTTGGGGTGAGAGTGGATGGTGTCAGGGTGAGACTGGATGTTGCAGAGGTGAGCGTGGATGGTGTAGGGGTGAGCGTGGATGTTGCAGGAGTGAGCGTGGATGTTGTAGGGGTGAGCGTGGATGGTGTAGGGGTGAGAGTGGATGTTGTAAAGGTGAGCCTGGATGGTGTGGGGGTGAGAGTGGATGTTGTATGAGTGAGCATGGACGGTGTAGATGTGTGGATGGTATAGGGGAAAGCGTGGATGGTGTAGTGGTGAGCGTGGATGGTGTAGGGGTGAGCGTGGATGTTGTAGAGGTGAGCGTGAATGGTGTAGGGGTGAGCGTGACTATTGTGGGGGTGAGCGTGGATGGTGTAGGGGTGAGCGTGGATGTTGCAGGAGTGAGCGTGGATTTTGTATGAGAGAGCGTGGATGTTGAAGGGGTGAATGTGGATGGTGTAGGGGTGAGCGTGGATGTTGCAGGAGTGAGCGTGAGTGGTGTAGGAGAAAACGTGGATGGTGTAGGGGTGAGCGTGGATGATGTAGGGGTGAGCATGAACGTTGTAAAGGTGAGCATGGATGATGTAGGAGTGAGCGTAGATGGTGTAGGGGGTGAGCGTGGAGGTTGTAAAGGTGAGCATGGATGGTGTAGGAGTGAGCGTGGATGTTGTAGGGGTGAGAGTGAATGGTGTAGGGGTGAGCGTGGATGGTGTAGAGGTGAGCGTGGATGTTGTAGGAGTGAGTGTGGATGTTGGCGAGGTGAGCGTAGATGTTGCAGGGGTGAGCGTGGAGGTTGTAAAGGTGAGCGTGGAGGTTGTAAAGGTGAGCGTGGATGGTGTAGGAGTGAGCGTGGATGTTGTAGGGGTGAGAGTGGATGGGGTTGGGTGTGGCGTGGATGGTGTTGGGGTGAGAGTGGATGGTGTTGGGGTGAGAGTGGATGGTGTTGGGGTGAGAGTGGATGGTGTCAGGGTGAGACTGGATGTTGCAGAGGTGAGCGTGGATGGTGTAGGGGTGAGCGTGGATGTTGCAGGAGTGAGCGTGGATGTTGTAGGGGTGAGCGTGGATGGTGTAGGGGTGAGAGTGGATGTTGTAAAGGTGAGCCTGGATGGTGTGGGGGTGAGAGTGGATGTTGTATGAGTGAGCATGGACGGTGTAGATGTGTGGATGGTATAGGGGAAAGCGTGGATGGTGTAGTGGTGAGCGTGGATGGTGTAGGGGTGAGCGTGGATGTTGTAGAGGTGAGCGTGAATGGTGTAGGGGTGAGCGTGACTATTGTGGGGGTGAGCGTGGATGGTGTAGGGGTGAGCGTGGATGTTGCAGGAGTGAGCGTGGATTTTGTATGAGAGAGCGTGGATGTTGAAGGGGTGAATGTGGATGGTGTAGGGGTGAGCGTGGATGTTGCAGGAGTGAGCGTGAGTGGTGTAGGAGAAAACGTGGATGGTGTAGGGGTGAGCGTGGATGATGTAGGGGTGAGCATGAACGTTGTAAAGGTGAGCATGGATGATGTAGGAGTGAGCGTAGATGGTGTAGGGGGTGAGCGTGGAGGTTGTAAAGGTGAGCATGGATGGTGTAGGAGTGAGCGTGGATGTTGTAGGGGTGAGAGTGAATGGTGTAGGGGTGAGCGTGGATGGTGTAGAGGTGAGCGTGGATGTTGTAGGAGTGAGTGTGGATGTTGGCGAGGTGAGCGTAGATGTTGCAGGGGTGAGCGTGGAGGTTGTAAAGGTGAGCGTGGAGGTTGTAAAGGTGAGCGTGGATGGTGTAGGAGTGAGCGTGGATGTTGTAGGGGTGAGAGTGGATGGGGTTGGGTGTGGCGTGGATGGTGTTGGGGTGAGAGTGGATGGTGTTGGGGTGAGAGTGGATGGTGTTGGGGTGAGGGTGGATGGTGTCAGGGTGAGACTGGATGTTGCAGAGGTGAGCGTGGATGGTGTAGGGGTGAGCGTGGATGTTGCAGGAGTGAGCGTGGATGTTGTAGGGGTGAGCGTGGATGGTGTAGGGGTGAGAGTGGATGTTGCAGGAGTGAGCGTGGATGTTGTAGGGGTGAGCGTGGATGGTGTAGGGGTGAGAGTGGATGTTGTAAAGGTGAGCCTGGATGGTGTGGGGGTGAGAGTGGATGTTGTATGAGTGAGCATGGACGGTGTAGATGTGTGGATGGTATAGGGGAAAGCGTGGATGGTGTAGTGGTGAGCGTGGATGGTGTAGGGGTGAGCGTGGATGTTGTAGAGGTGAGCGTGAATGGTGTAGGTGTGAGCATGACTATTATGGGGGTGAGCGTGGATGGTGTAGGGGTGAGCGTGGATGTTGCAGGAGTGAGCGTGGATTTTGTATGAGAGAGCGTGGATGTTGAAGGGGTGAATGTGGATGGTGTAGGGGTGAGCGTGGATGTTGCAGGAGTGAGCGTGAGTGGTGTAGGAGAAAACGTGGATGGTGTAGGGGTGAGCGTGGATGATGTAGGGGTGAGCATGAACGTTGTAAAGGTGAGCATGGATGATGTAGGAGTGAGCGTAGATGGTGTAGGGGGTGAGCGTGGAGGTTGTAAAGGTGAGCATGGATGGTGTAGGAGTGAGCGTGGATGTTGTAGGGGTGAGAGTGAATGGGGTTGGGGTGGGCGTGGATGGTGTTGGGGTCGGCGTGGATGGTGTTGGGGTGAGTGTGGATGTTGGCGAGGTGAGCGTTGATGTTGCAGGGGTGAGCGTGGATGTTGCAGGAGTGAGCGTGGATGTTGTAGGGGTGAGCGTGGATGTTGTAGGGGTGAGAGTGGATGGGGTTGGGGTGGGCGTGGATGGTGTGGGGGGTGAGAGTGGATGGTGTCGCGGTGAGCGTGGATGGTGTAGGGGTGAGCTTGGATGGTGAAGGTGTGAGCGTGGATGGTGTAGGAGTGAGCGTGGATGGTGTAGGGGTGAGCGTGGATGGTGTAGAGGTGAGCGTGGATGTTGTAGGGGTGAGAGTGGATGTTGCAGGAGTGAGCGTAGATGGTGTAGGGGGTGAGCGTGGAGGTTGTAAAGGTGAGTGTGGAGGTTGTAAAGGTGAGCGTGGATGGTGTAGGAGTGAGCGTGGATGTTGTAGGGGTGAGAATGGATGGGGTTGGGTGTGGCGTGGATGGTGTTGGGGTGAGCATGAACGTTGTAAAGGTGAGCATGGATGATGTAGGAGTGAGCGTAGATGGTGTAGGGGGTGAGCGTGGAGGTTGTAAAGGTGAGCATGGATGGTGTAGGAGTGAGCGTGGATGTTGTAGGGGTGAGAGTGAATGGTGTAGGGGTGAGCGTGGATGGTGTAGAGGTGAGCGTGGATGTTGTAGGAGTGAGTGTGGATGTTGGCGAGGTGAGCGTAGATGTTGCAGGGGTGAGCGTGGAGGTTGTAAAGGTGAGCGTGGAGGTTGTAAAGGTGAGCGTGGATGGTGTAGGAGTGAGCGTGGATGTTGTAGGGGTGAGAATGGATGGGGTTGGGTGTGGCGTGGATGGTGTTGGGGTGAGAGTGGATGGTGTTGGGGTGAGAGTGGATGGTGTTGGGGTGAGAGTGGATGGTGTCGGGGTGAGACTGGATGTTGCAGAGGTGAGCGTGGATGGTGTAGGGGTGAGCGTGGATGTTGCAGGAGTGAGCGTGGATGTTGTAGGGGTGAGCGTGGATGGAGTAGGGGTGAGAGTAGATGTTGTAAAGGTGAGCCTGGATGGTGTGGGGGTGAGAGTGGATGTTGTATGAGTGAGCATGGACGGTGTAGATGTGTGGATGGTATAGGGGAAAGCGTGGATGGTGTAGTGGTGAGCGTGGATGGTGTAGAGGTGAGCGTGGATGTTGTAGAGGTGAGCGTGAATGGTGTAGGGGTGAGCGTGACTATTATGGGGGTGAGCGTGGATGGTGTAGGGGTGAGCGTGGATGTTGCAGGAGTGAGCGTGGATTTTGTATGAGAGAGCGTGGATGTTGAAGGGGTGAATGTGGATGGTGTAGGGGTGAGCGTGGATGTTGCAGGAGTGAGCGTGAGTGGTGTAGGAGAAAACGTGGATGGTGTAGGGGTGAGCGTGGATGATGTAGGGGTGAGCATGAACGTTGTAAAGGTGAGCATGGATGATGTAGGAGTGAGCGTAGATGGTGTAGGGGGTGAGCGTGGAGGTTGTAAAGGTGAGCATGGATGGTGTAGGAGTGAGCGTGGATGTTGTAGGGGTGAGAGTGAATGGGGTTGGGGTGGGCGTGGATGGTGTTGGGGTGGGCGTGGATGGTGTTGGGGTGAGTGTGGATGTTGGCGAGGTGAGCGTTGATGTTGCAGGGGTGAGCGTGGATGTTGCAGGAGTGAGCGTGGATGTTGTAGGGGTGAGCGTGGATGGTGTAGGGGTGAGAGTGGATGTTGTAAAGGTGAGAGTGGATGGTGTAGCGGTGAGAGTGGATGTTGTATGAGTGAGCATGCACGGTGTAGAGGTGAGTGTGGATGGTATAGGGGAAAGCATGGATGGTGTTGTGGTGAGCGTGGATGGTGTAGGGGTGAGAGTGGATGTGGTGGGGGTGAGCGTGGATGTGGTAGGGGTGAGCGTGGATGTTGCAGGAGTGAGCGTGGATTTTGTATGAGAGAGCGTGGATGTTGAAGGGGTGAGTGTGGATGGTGTAAGGGTGAGCGTGGATGTTGGAGGAGTGACCGTGGATGATGTAGGAGTGAGCGTAGATGGTGTAGGGGGTGAGCGTGGAGGTTGTAAAGGTGAGCATGGATGGTGTAGGAGTGAGCGTGGATGTTGTAGGGGTGAGAGTGAATGGGGTTGGGGTGGGCGTAGATGGTATTGGGGTGAGTGTAGATGGTGGCGAGGTGAGCGTTGATGTTGCAGGGGTGCGCGTGGATGTTGCAGGAGTGAGCGTGAATGTTGTAGGGGTGAGCGTGGATGGTGTAGGGGTGAGAGTGGATGTTGTAAAGGTGAGAGTGGATGGTGTAGCGGTGAGAGTGGATGTTGTATGAGTGAGCATGCACGGTGTAGAGGTGAGTGTGGATGGTATAGGGGAAAGCATGGATGGTGTTGTGGTGAGCGTGGATGGTGTAGGGGTGAGAGTGGATGTGGTGGGGGTGAGCGTGGATGTGGTAGGGGTGAGCGTGGATGTTGCAGGAGTGAGCGTGGATTTTGTATGAGAGAGCGTGGATGTTGAAGGGGTGAGTGTGGATGGTGTAAGGGTGAGCGTGGATGTTGGAGGAGTGACCGTGGATGATGTAGGAGTGAGCGTAGATGGTGTAGGGGGTGAGCGTGGAGGTTGTAAAGGTGAGCATGGATGGTGTAGGAGTGAGCGTGGATGTTGTAGGGGTGAGAGTGAATGGGGTTGGGGTGGGCGTAGATGGTATTGGGGTGAGTGTAGATGGTGGCGAGGTGAGCGTTGATGTTGCAGGGGTGCGCGTGGATGTTGCAGGAGTGAGCGTGAATGTTGTAGGGGTGAGCGTGGATGGTGTAGGGGTGAGAGTGGATGTTGTAAAGGTGAGCATGGATGGTGTTGGGGTGAGAATGGATGTTGTATGAGTGAGCATGGACGGTGTAGAGGTGAGTGTGGATGGTATAGGGGAAAGCATGGATGGTGTAGTGGTGAGCGTGGATGGTGTAGGGGTGAGAGTGGATGTGGTGGGGGTGAGCGTGGATGTGGTAGGGGTGAGCGTGGACAGTGTAGGGGTGAGCGTGGATGGTGTAGGAGTGAGCATGGATGGTGTAGGGGTGAGCGTGGATGTTGTAGAAGTGAGCGTAGATGGTGTAGGAGTGAGGGTGGATGTTGTAGCGGTGAGCGTGGATGGTGTTGGGGTGAGGGTGGATGTTGTAGGGGTGAGCGTGGATGTTGTCGGGGTGAGGGTCGATGGTGTAGGGGTGAGTGTGGATGTTGTAGAGGTGAGCGTGCATGGTGTAGGGGTGAGCTTGGATGGTGAAGGTATGAGCGTGGCTGGTGAAGGTGTGAGTGTGGCTGGTGTAGGAGTGAGCGTGGATGTTGTAGGGGTGAGAGTGGATGTTGCAGGAGTGAGCGTAGATGGTGTAGGGGGTGAGCGTGGAGGTTGTAAAGGTGAGCGTGGAGGTTGTAAAGGTGAGCGTGGATGGTGTAGGAGTGAGCGTGGATGTTGTAGGGGTGAGAGTGGTTGGGGTTGGGGTGGGCGTGGATGGTGTGGGGGGTGAGAGTGGATGGTGTAGCGGTGAGAGTGGATGGTGTCGGGGTGAGTATGGATGTTGGAGAGGTGAGCGTGGATGGTGTAGGGGTGAGCGTTGATGTTGTCGGGGTGAGGGTGGATGGTGTAGGGGTGAGTGTGGATGTTGTAGAGGTGAGCGTGGATGGTGTAGGGGTGAGTGTGGCTATTGTAGGGGTGAGCGTGGATGGTGCAGGGGTGAGCTTGGATGGTGAAGGTGTGAGCGTGGATGGTGTAGGAGTGAGCGTGGATGGTGCAGGGGTGAGCGTGGATGGTGTAGGGGTGAGCGTGGATGTTGTAGGGGTGAGAGTGGATGTTGCAGGAGTGAGCGTAGATGGTGTAGGGGTGAGCGTGGAGGTTGTAAAGGTGAGCGTGGAGGTTGTAAAGGTGAGCGTGGATGGTGTAGGAGTGAGCGTGGATGTTGTAGGGGTGAGAGTGGATGGGGTTGGGTGTGGCCTGGAAGGTGTTGGGGTGAGAGTGGATGGTGTTGGGGTGAGAGTGGATGGTGTCGGGGTGAGAGTGGATGGTGTCGGGGTGAGTATGGATGTTGGAGAGGTGAGCGTGGATAGTGTAGGGGTGAGCGTGGATGTTGCAGGAGTGAGCGTGGATGTTGTAGGGGTGAGCGTGGATGGTGTAGAGGTGAGCGTGACTATTGTAGGGGTGAGCGTGACTATTGTAGGGGTGAGCGTGGATGGTGTAGGGGTGAGCGTGGATGTTGCAGGAGTGAGCGTGAGTGTTGTAGGAGAAAACGTGGATGGTGTAGGGGTGAGCGTGGATGGTGTAGGGGTGAGCATGGACGTTGTAAAGGTGAGCATGGATGATGTAGGCGTGAGCGTAGATGGTGTAGGGGGTGAGCGTGGAGGTTGTAAAGGTGAGCATGGATGGTGTAGGAGTGAGCGTGGATGTTGTAGGGGTGAGAGTGAATGGGGTTGGGGTGGGCGTGGATGGTGTTGGGGTGAGTGTGGATGTTGGCGGGGTGAGCGTTGATGTTGCAGGGGTGAGCGTGGATGTTGCAGGAGTGAGCGTGAATGTTGTAGGGGTGAGCGTGGATGGTGTAGGGGTGAGAGTGGATGTTGTAAAGGCGAGCGTGGATGGTGTAGCGGTGAGAGTGGATGTTGTATGAGTGAGCATGTACGGTGTAGAGGTGAGTGTGGATGGTATAGGGGAAAGCATGGATGGTGTAGTGGTGAGCGTGGATGGTGTAGGGGTGAAAGTGGATGTGGTGGGGGTGAGCGTGGATGTGGTAGGGGTGAGCGTGGATGATGTAGGGGTGAGCGTGGATGGTGTAAAGGTGAGCATGGATGATGTAGGAGTGAGCGTAGATGGTGTAGGGGGTGAGCGTGGAGGTTGTAAAGGTGAGCATGGATTGTGTAGGAGTGAGCGTGGATGTTGTAGGGGTGAGAGTGAATGGGGTTGGGGTGGGCGTGGATGGTGTTGGGGTGGGCGTGGATGGTGGTCGGGTGAGTGTGGATGTTGGCGAGGTGAGCGTTGATGTTGCAGGGGTGAGCGTGGATGTTGCAGGAGTGAGCGTGGATGTTGTAGGGGTGAGCGTGGATGGTGTAGGGGTGAGAGTGGATGTTGTAAAGGTGAGCGTGGATGGTGTAGCGGTGAGAGTGGATGTGGTGGGGGTGAGCGTGGATGTGGTAGGGGTGAGCGTGGATGTTGCAGGAGTGAGCGTGGATTTTGTATGAGAGCGTGGATGTTGAAGGGGTGAGTGTGGATGGTGTAAGGGTGAGCGTGGATGTTGGAGGAGTGAGCGTGGATGATGTAGGAGTGAGCGTAGATGGTGTAGGGGGTGAGCGTGGAGGTTGTAAAGGTGAGAATGGATGGTGTAGGAGTGAGCGTAGATGGTGTAGGGGGTGAGCGTGGAGGTTCTAAAGGTGAGCATGGATGGTGTAGGAGTGAGCGTGGATGTTGTAGGAGTGAGAGTGAATGGGGTTGGGGTGGGCGTGGATGGTGTTGGGGTGAGTGTAGATGTTGGCGAGTATTGAGTGTTGATGTTGCAGGGGTGCGCGTGGATGTTGCAGGAGTGAGCGTGAATGTTGTAGGGGTAAGCGTGGATGGTGTAGGGGTGAGAGTGGATGTTGTAAAGGTGAGCGTGGATGGTGTTGGGGTGAGAGTGGATGTTGTATGAGTGAGCATGGACGGTGTAGAGGTGAGTGTGGATGGTATAGGTGAAAGCATGGATGGTGTAGTGGTGAGCGTGGATGGTGTAGGGGTGAGAGTGGATGTGGTGGGGGTGAGCGTGGATGTGGTAGGGGTGAGCGTGGACAGTGTAGGGGTGAGCGTGGATGGTGTAGGAGTGAGCGTGGATGGTGTAGGGGTGAGCGTGGATGATGTAGGTGTGAGCGTGGATGGTGTAGGAGTGAGCGTGGACATTGTAAAGGTGAGCGTGGACAGTGTAGCCGTGAGCGTAGACGTTGTAGGGGTGAACGTGGATGTTGTAGGGGTGAGCGTGGATGTTGTAGGCGTGAGGGTGGATGGTGTAGGGGTGAGCGTGGATGTTGTAGAAGTGAGCGTAGATCGTGTAGGAGTGAGGGTGGATGTTGTAGCGGTGAGCGTGGATGGTGTTGGGGTGAGGGTGGATGTTGTAGGGGTGAACGTGGATGTTGTCGGGGTGAGGGTGGATGGTGTAGGGGTGAGTGTGGATGTTGTAGAGGTGAGCGTGCATGGTGTAGGGGTGAGCGTGGCTATTGTAGGGGTGAGCGTGGATGGTGTAGGGGTGAGCGTGGATGGTGTAGGGGTGAGCGTGGATGGTGTAGGGGTGAGCGTGGATGTTGTAGGGGTGAGCGTGGATGTTGCAGGAGTGAGCGTAGATGGTGTAGGGGGTGAGCGTGGAGGTTGTAAAGGTGAGGGTGGAGGTTGTAAAGGTGAGCGTGGATGGTGTAGGAGTGAGCGTGGATGTTGCAGGGGTGAGAGTGGATGGGGTTGGGTGTGGCGTGGATGGTGTTGGGGTGAGAGTGGATGGTGTCAGGGTGAGAGTGGATAGTGTCGGGGTGAGAGTGGATGGTGTCGGGGTGAGTATGGATGTTGGAGAGGTGAGCGTGGATGGTGTAGGGGTGAGCGTGGATATTGCAGGAGTGAGCGTGGATGGTGTAGGGGTGAGAGTGGATGTTGTAAAGGTGAGCGTGGATGGTGTAGGGGTGAGAGTGGATGTTGTATGAGTGAGCATGGATGGTGTAGATGTGTGGATGGTATAGGGGAAAGCGTGGATGGTGTAGTGGTGAGCGTGGATGGTGTAGGGGTGAGCGTGGATGTTGTAGGGGTGAGCGTGGATGTTGCAGGAGTGAGCGTGAGTGTTGTAGGAGAAAACGTGGATGGTGTAGGGGTGAGCGTGGATGGTGTAGGGGTGAGCATGGACGTTGTAAAGGTGAGCATGGATGATGTAGGCGTGAGCGTAGATGGTGTAGGGGGTGAGCGTGGAGGTTGTAAAGGTGAGCATGGATGGTGTAGGAGTGAGCGTGGATGTTGTAGGGGTGAGAGTGAATGGGGTTGGGGTGGGCGTGGATGGTGTTGGGGTGAGTGTGGATGTTGGCGGGGTGAGCGTTGATGTTGCAGGGGTGAGCGTGGATGTTGCAGGAGTGAGCGTGAATGTTGTAGGGGTGAGCGTGGATGGTGTAGGGGTGAGAGTGGATGTTGTAAAGGCGAGTGTGGATGGTGTAGCGGAGAGAGTGGATGTTGTATGAGTGAGCATGCACGGTGTAGAGGTGAGTGTGGATGGTATAGGGGAAAGCATGGATGGTGTAGTGGTGAGCGTGGATGGTGTAGGGGTGAAAGTGGATGTGGTGGGGGTGAGCGTGGATGTGGTAGGGGTGAGCGTGGATGATGTAGGGGTGAGCGTGGATGGTGTAAAGGTGAGCATGGATGATGTAGGAGTGAGCGTAGATGGTGTAGGGGGTGAGCGTGGAGGTTGTAAAGGTGAGCATGGATTGTGTAGGAGTGAGCGTGGATGTTGTAGGGGTGAGAGTGAATGGGGTTGGGGTGGGCGTGGATGGTGTTGGGGTGGGCGTGGATGGTGTTCTGGTGAGTGTGGATGTTGGCGAGGTGAGCGTTGATGTTGCAGGGGTGAGCGTGGATGTTGCAGGAGTGAGCGTGGATGTTGTAGGGGTGAGCGTGGATGGTGTAGGGGTGAGAGTGGATGTTGTAAAGGTGAGCGTGGATGGTGTAGCGGTGAGAGTGGATGTGGTGGGGGTGAGCGTGGATGTGGTAGGGGTGAGCGTGGATGTTGCAGGAGTGAGCGTGGATTTTGTATGAGAGCGTGGATGTTGAAGGGGTGAGTGTGGATGGTGTAAGGGTGAGCGTGGATGTTGGAGGAGTGAGCGTGGATGATGTAGGAGTGAGCGTAGATGGTGTAGGGGGTGAGCGTGGAGGTTGTAAAGGTGAGAATGGATGGTGTAGGAGTGAGCGTAGATGGTGTAGGGGGTGAGCGTGGAGGTTCTAAAGGTGAGCATGGATGGTGTAGGAGTGAGCGTGGATGTTGTAGGAGTGAGAGTGAATGGGGTTGGGGTGGGCGTGGATGGTGTTGGGGTGAGTGTAGATGTTGGCGAGTATTGAGTGTTGATGTTGCAGGGGTGCGCGTGGATGTTGCAGGAGTGAGCGTGAATGTTGTAGGGGTAAGCGTGGATGGTGTAGGGGTGAGAGTGGATGTTGTAAAGGTGAGCGTGGATGGTGTTGGGGTGAGAGTGGATGTTGTATGAGTGAGCATGGACGGTGTAGAGGTGAGTGTGGATGGTATAGGTGAAAGCATGGATGGTGTAGTGGTGAGCGTGGATGGTGTAGGGGTGAGAGTGGATGTGGTGGGGGTGAGCGTGGATGTGGTAGGGGTGAGCGTGGACAGTGTAGGGGTGAGCGTGGATGGTGTAGGAGTGAGCGTGGATGGTGTAGGGGTGAGCGTGGATGATGTAGGTGTGAGCGTGGATGGTGTAGGAGTGAGCGTGGACATTGTAAAGGTGAGCGTGGACAGTGTAGCCGTGAGCGTAGACGTTGTAGGGGTGAACGTGGATGTTGTAGGGGTGAGCGTGGATGTTGTAGGCGTGAGGGTGGATGGTGTAGGGGTGAGCGTGGATGTTGTAGAAGTGAGCGTAGATGGTGTAGGAGTGAGGGTGGATGTTGTAGCGGTGAGAGTGGATGGTGTTGGGGTGAGGGTGGATGTTGTAGGGGTGAGCGTGGATGTTGTCGGGGTGAGGGTGGATGGTGTAGGGGTGAGTGTGGATGTTGTAGAGGTGAGCGTGCATGGTGTAGGGGTGAGCGTGGCTATTGTAGGGGTGAGCGTGGATGGTGTAGGGGTGAGCGTGGATGGTGTAGGGGTGAGCGTGGATGGTGTAGGGGTGAGCGTGGATGTTGTAGGGGTGAGCGTGGATGTTGCAGGAGTGAGCGTAGATGGTGTAGGGGGTGAGCGTGGAGGTTGTAAAGGTGAGGGTGGAGGTTGTAAAGGTGAGCGTGGATGGTGTAGGAGTGAGCGTGGATGTTGCAGGGGTGAGAGTGGATGGGGTTGGGTGTGGCGTGGATGGTGTTGGGGTGAGAGTGGATGGTGTCAGGGTGAGAGTGGATAGTGTCGGGGTGAGAGTGGATGGTGTCGGGGTGAGTATGGATGTTGGAGAGGTGAGCGTGGATGGTGTAGGGGTGAGCGTGGATATTGCAGGAGTGAGCGTGGATGGTGTAGGGGTGAGAGTGGATGTTGTAAAGGTGAGCGTGGATGGTGTAGGGGTGAGAGTGGATGTTGTATGAGTGAGCATGGATGGTGTAGATGTGTGGATGGTATAGGGGAAAGTGTGGATGGTGTAGTGGTGAGCGTGGATGGTGTAGGGGTGAGCGTGGATGTTGTAGGGGTGAGCGTGGATGGTGTAGGAGTGAGCGTGGACATTATAAAGGTGAGCGTGGACGGTGTAGCGGTGAGCGTGGACGTTGTAGGGGTGAACGTGGATGTTGTAGGGGTGAGCGTGGATGTTGTCGGGGTGAGGGTGGATGGTGTAGGGGTGAGCGTGGATGTTGTAGAAGTGAGCGTAGATGGTGTAGGAGTGAGGGTGCATGTTGTAGCGGTGAGCGTGCATGGTGTTGGGGTGATGCTGGATGTTGTAGGGGTGAGCGTGGATGTTGTCAGGGTGAGGGTGTATGGTGTAGGGGTGAGTGTGGATGTTGTAGAGGTGAGCGTGGATGGTGTAGGGGTGAGCGTGGCTATTGTAGGGGTGAGCGTGGATGGTGTAGGGGTGAGCGTGGAGGTTGTAAAGGTGAGCATGGATGGTGTAGGAGTGAGCGTGGATGTTGTAGGGGTGAGAGTGAATGGGGTTGGGGTGGGCGTGGATGGTGTTGGGGTGAGTGTGGATGTTGGCGGGGTGAGCGTTGATGTTGCAGGGGTGAGCGTGGATGTTGCAGGAGTGAGCGTGAATGTTGTAGGGGTGAGCGTGGATGGTGTAGGGGTGAGAGTGGATGTGGTGAGGGTGAGCGTGGATGTGGTAGGGGTGAGCGTGGATGTTGCAGGAGTGAGCGTGGATTTTGTATGAGAGCGTGGATGTTGAAGGGGTGAGTGTGGATGGTGTAAGGGTGAGCGTGGATGTTGGAGGAGTGAGCGTGGATGATGTAGGAGTGAGCGTAGATGGTGTAGGGGGTGAGCGTGGAGGTTGTAAAGGTGAGCATGGATGGTGTAGGAGTGAGCGTAGATGGTGTAGGAGTGAGCGTGGACATTGTAAAGGTGAGCGTGGACAGTGTAGCCGTGAGCGTAGACGTTGTAGGGGTGAACGTGGATGTTGTAGGGGTGAGCGTGGATGTTGTAGGCGTGAGGGTGGATGGTGTAGGGGTGAGCGTGGATGTTGTAGAAGTGAGCGTAGATGGTGTAGGAGTGAGGGTGGATGTTGTAGCGGTGAGCGTGGATGGTGTTGTGGTGAGGGTGGATGTTGTAGGGGTGAGCGTGGATGTTGTCGGGGTGAGGGTGGATCGTGTAGGGGTGAGTGTGGATGTTGTAGAGGTGAGCGTGCATGGTGTAGGGGTGAGCGTGGCTATTGTAGGGGTGAGCGTGGATGGTGTAGGGGTGAGCGTGGATGGTGTAGGGGTGAGCGTGGATGGTGTAGGGGTGAGCGTGGATGTTGTAGGGGTGAGCGTGGATGTTGCAGGAGTGAGCGTAGATGGTGTAGGGGGTGAGCGTGGAGGTTGTAAAGGTGAGGGTGGAGGTTGTAAAGGTGAGCGTGGATGGTGTAGGAGTGAGCGTGGATGTTGCAGGGGTGAGAGTGGATGGGGTTGGGTGTGGCGTGGATGGTGTTGGGGTGAGAGTGGATGGTGTCAGGGTGAGAGTGGATAGTGTCCGGGTGAGAGTGGATGGTGTCGGGGTGAGTATGGATGTTGGAGAGGTGAGCGTGGATGGTGTAGGGGTGAGCGTGGATATTGCAGGAGTGAGCGTGGATGGTGTAGGGGTGAGAGTGGATGTTGTAAAGGTGAGCGTGGATGGTGTAGGGGTGAGAGTCGATGTTGTATGAGTGAGCATGGATGGTGTAGATGTGTGGATGGTATAGGGGAAAGCGTGGATGGTGTAGTGGTGAGCGCGGATGGTGTAGGGGTGAGCGTGGATGGTGTAGGGGTGAGCGTGGATGGTGTAGGAGTGAGCGTGGACATTATAAAGGTGAGCGTGGACGGTGTAGCGGTGAGCGTGGACGTTGTAGGGGTGAACGTGGATGTTGTAGGGGTGAGCGTGGATGTTGTCGGGGTGAGGGTGGATGGTGTAGGGGTGAGCGTGGATGTTGTAGAAGTGAGCGTAGATGGTGTAGGAGTGAGGGTGCATGTTGTAGCGGTGAGCGTGGATGGTGTTGGGGTGATGGTGGATGTTGTAGGGGTGAGCGTGGATGTTGTCAGGGTGAGGGTGTATGGTGTAGGAGTGAGTGTGGATGTTGTAGAGGTGAGCGTGGATGGTGTAGGGGTGAGCGTGGCTATTGTAGGGGTGAGCGTGGATGGTGTAGGGGTGAGCGTGGAGGTTGTAAAGGTGAGCATGGATGGTGTAGGAGTGAGCGTGGATGTTGTAGGGGTGAGAGTGAATGGGGTTGGGGTGGGCGTGGATGGTGTTGGGGTGAGTGTGGATGTTGGCGGGGTGAGCGTTGATGTTGCAGGGGTGAGCGTGGATGTTGCAGGAGTGAGCGTGAATGTTGTAGGGGTGAGCGTGGATGGTGTAGGGGTGAGAGTGGATGTGGTGAGGGTGAGCGTGGATGTGGTAGGGGTGAGCGTGGATGTTGCAGGAGTGAGCGTGGATTTTGTATGAGAGCGTGGATGTTGAAGGGGTGAGTGTGGATGGTGTAAGGGTGAGCGTGGATGTTGGAGGAGTGAGCGTGGATGATGTAGGAGTGAGCGTAGATGGTGTAGGGGGTGAGCGTGGAGGTTGTAAAGGTGAGCATGGATGGTGTAGGAGTGAGCGTAGATGGTGTAGGAGTGAGCGTGGACATTGTAAAGGTGAGCGTGGACAGTGTAGCCGTGAGCGTAGACGTTGTAGGGGTGAACGTGGATGTTGTAGGGGTGAGCGTGGATGTTGTAGGCGTGAGGGTGGATGGTGTAGGGGTGAGCGTGGATGTTGTAGAAGTGAGCGTAGATGGTGTAGGAGTGAGGGTGGATGTTGTAGCGGTGAGCGTGGATGGTGTTGTGGTGAGGGTGGATGTTGTAGGGGTGAGCGTGGATGTTGTCGGGGTGAGGGTGGATCGTGTAGGGGTGAGTGTGGATGTTGTAGAGGTGAGCGTGCATGGTGTAGGGGTGAGCGTGGCTATTGTAGGGGTGAGCGTGGATGGTGTAGGGGTGAGCGTGGATGGTGTAGGGGTGAGCGTGGATGGTGTAGGGGTGAGCGTGGATGTTGTAGGGGTGAGCGTGGATGTTGCAGGAGTGAGCGTAGATGGTGTAGGGGGTGAGCGTGGAGGTTGTAAAGGTGAGGGTGGAGGTTGTAAAGGTGAGCGTGGATGGTGTAGGAGTGAGCGTGGATGTTGCAGGGGTGAGAGTGGATGGGGTTGGGTGTGGCGTGGATGGTGTTGGGGTGAGAGTGGATGGTGTCAGGGTGAGAGTGGATAGTGTCGGGGTGAGAGTGGATGGTGTCGGGGTGAGTATGGATGTTGGAGAGGTGAGCGTGGATGGTGTAGGGGTGAGCGTGGATATTGCAGGAGTGAGCGTGGATGGTGTAGGGGTGAGAGTGGATGTTGTAAAGGTGAGCGTGGATGGTGTAGGGGTGAGAGTCGATGTTGTATGAGTGAGCATGGATGGTGTAGATGTGTGGATGGTATAGGGGAAAGCGTGGATGGTGTAGTGGTGAGCGCGGATGGTGTAGGGGTGAGCGTGGATGGTGTAGGGGTGAGCGTGGATGGTGTAGGAGTGAGCGTGGACATTATAAAGGTGAGCGTGGACGGTGTAGCGGTGAGCGTGGAAGTTGTAGGGGTGAACGTGGATGTTGTAGGGGTGAGCGTGGATGTTGTCGGGGTGAGGGTGGATGTGTAGGGGTGAGCGTGGATGTTGTAGAAGTGAGCGTAGATGGTGTAGGAGTGAGGGTGCATGTTGTAGCGGTGAGCGTGGATGGTGTTGGGGTGATGCTGGATGTTGTAGGGGTGAGCGTGGATGTTGTCAGGGTGAGGGTGTATGGTGTAGGGGTGAGTGTGGATGTTGTAGAGGTGAGCGTGGATGGTGTAGGGGTGAGCGTGGCTATTGTAGGGGTGAGCGTGGATGGTGTAGGGGTGAGCGTGGAGGTTGTAAAGGTGAGCATGGATGGTGTAGGAGTGAGCGTGGATGTTGTAGGGGTGAGAGTGAATGGGGTTGGGGTGGGCGTGGATGGTGTTGGGGTGAGTGTGGATGTTGGCGGGGTGAGCGTTGATGTTGCAGGGGTGAGCGTGGATGTTGCAGGAGTGAGCGTGAATGTTGTAGGGGTGAGCGTGGATGGTGTAGGGGTGAGAGTGGATGTGGTGAGGGTGAGCGTGGATGTGGTAGGGGTGAGCGTGGATGTTGCAGGAGTGAGCGTGGATTTTGTATGAGAGCGTGGATGTTGAAGGGGTGAGTGTGGATGGTGTAAGGGTGAGCGTGGATGTTGGAGGAGTGAGCGTGGATGATGTAGGAGTGAGCGTAGATGGTGTAGGGGGTGAGCGTGGAGGTTGTAAAGGTGAGCATGGATGGTGTAGGAGTGAGCGTAGATGGTGTAGGGGGTGAGCGTGGAGGTTCTAAAGGTGAGCATGGATGGTGTAGGAGTGAGCGTGGATGTTGTAGGAGTGAGAGTGAATGGGGTTGGGGTGGGCGTGGATGGTGTTGGGGTGAGTGTAGATGTTGGCGAGGTGAGCGTTGATGTTGCAGGGGTGCGCATGGATGTTGCAGGAGTGAGCGTGAATGTTGTAGGGGTGAGCGTGGATGGTGTAGGGGTGAGAGTGGATGTTGTAAAGGTGAGCGTGGATGGTGTTGGGGTGAGAGTGGATGTTGTATGAGTGAGCATGGACGGTGTAGAGGTGAGTGCGGATGGTATAGGTGAAAGCATGGATGGTGTAGTGGTGAGCGTGGATGGTGTAGGGGTGAGAGTGGATGTGGTGGGGGTGAGCGTGGATGTGGTAGGGGTGAGCGTGGACAGTGTAGGGGTGAGCGTGGATGGTGTAGGAGTGAGCGTGGATGGTGTAGGGGTGAGCGTGGATGGTGTAGGTGTGAGCGTGGATGGTGTAGGAGTGAGCGTGGACATTGTAAAGGTGAGCGTGGACAGTGTAGCGGTGAGCGTGGACGTTGTAGGGAAGAACGTGGATGTTGTAGGGGTGAGCGTGGATGTTGTAGGCGTGAGGGTGGATGGTGTAGGGGTGAGCGTGGATGTTGTAGAAGTGAGCGTAGATGGTGTAGGAGTGAGGGTGGATGTTGTAGCGGTGAGCGTGGATGGTGTTGGGGTGAGGGTGGATGTTGTAGGGGTGAGCGTGGATGTTGTCGGGGTGAGGGTGGATGGTGTAGGGGTGAGTGTGGATGTTGTAGAGGTGAGCGTGCATGGTGTAGGGGTGAGCGTGGCTATTGTAGGGGTGAGCGTGGATGGTGTAGGGGTGAGCGTCGATGGTGTAGGGGTGAGCGTGGATGGTGTAGGGGTTAGCGTGGATGGTGTAGGGGTGAGCGTGGATGTTGTAGGGGTAAGCGTGGATGTTGCAGGAGTGAGCGTAGATGGTGTAGGGGGTGAGCGTGGAGGTTGTATAGGTGAGCGTGGAGGTTGTAAAGGTGAGCGTGGATGGTGTAGGAGTGAGCGTGGATGTTGCAGGGGTGAGAGTGGATGGGGTTGGGTGTGGCGTGGATGGTGTTGGGGTGAGAGTGGATGGTGTCGGGGTGAGAGTGGATAGTGTCGGGGTGAGAGTGGATGGTGTCGGGGTGAGTATGGATGTTGGAGAGGTGAGCGTGGATGGTGTAGGGGTGAGCGTGGATATTGCAGGAGTGAGCGTGGATGGTGTAGGGGTGAGAGTGGATGTTGTAAAGGTGAGCGTGGATGGTGTAGGGGTGAGAGTGGATGTTGTATGAGTCAGCATGGATGGTGTAGATGTGTGGATGGTATAGGGGAAAGCGTGGATGGTGTAGTGGTGAGCGCGGATGGTGTAGGGGTGAGCGTGGATGGTGTAGGGGTGAGCGTGGATGGTGTAGGAGTGAGCGTGGACATTATAAAGGTGAGCGTGGACGGTGTAGCGGTGAGCGTGGACGTTGTAGGGGTGAACGTGGATGTTGTAGGGGTGAGCGTGGATGTTGTCGGGGTGAGGGTGGATGGTGTAGGGGTGAGCGTGGATGTTGTAGAAGTGAGCGTAGATGGTGTAGGCGTGAGGGTGCATGTTGTAGCGGTGAGCGTGGATGGTGTTGGGGTGATGCTGGATGTTGTAGGGGTGAGCGTGGATGTTGTCAGGGTGAGGGTGTATGGTGTAGGGGTGAGTGTGGATGTTGTAGAGGTGAGCGTGGATGGTGTAGGGGTGAGCGTGGCTATTGTAGGGGTGAGCGTGGATGGTGTAGGGGTGAGCGTGGAGGTTGTAAAGGTGAGCATGGATGGTGTAGGAGTGAGCGTGGATGTTGTAGGGGTGAGAGTGAATGGGGTTGGGGTGGGCGTGGATGGTGTTGGGGTGAGTGTGGATGTTGGCGGGGTGAGCGTTGATGTTGCAGGGGTGAGCGTGGATGTTGAAGGAGTGAGCGTGAATGTTGTAGGGGTGAGCGTGGATGGTGTAGGGGTGAGAGTGGATGTGGGGAGGGTGAGCGTGGATGTGGTAGGGGTGAGCGTGGATGTTGCAGGAGTGAGCGTGGATTTTGTATGAGAGCGTGGATGTTGAAGGGGTGAGTGTGGATGGTGTAAGGGTGAGCGTGGATGTTGGAGGAGTGAGCGTGGATGATGTAGGAGTGAGCGTAGATGGTGTAGGGGGTGAGCGTGGAGGTTGTAAAGGTGAGCATGGATGGTGTAGGAGTGAGCGTAGATGGTGTAGGGGGTGAGCGTGGAGGTTCTAAAGGTGAGCATGGATGGTGTAGGAGTGAGCGTGGATGTTGTAGGAGTGAGAGTGAATGGGGTTGGGGTGGGCGTGGATGGTGTTGGGGTGAGTGTAGATGTTGGCGAGGTGAGCGTTGATGTTGCAGGGGTGCGCGTGGATGTTGCAGGAGTGAGCGTGAATGTTGTAGGGGTGAGCGTGGATGGTGTAGGGGTGAGAGTGGATGTTGTAAAGGTGAGCGTGGATGGTGTTGGGGTGAGAGTGGATGTTGTATGAGTGAGCATGGACGGTGTAGAGGTGAGTGTGGATGGTATAGGTGAAAGCATGGATGGTGTAGTGGTGAGCGTGGATGGTGTAGGGGTGAGAGTGGATGTGGTGGGGGTGAGCGTGGATGTGGTAGGGGTGAGCGTGGACAGTGTAGGGGTGAGCGTGGATGGTGTAGGAGTGAGCGTGGATGGTGTAGGGGTGAGCGTGGATGGTGTAGGTGTGAGCGTGGATGGTGTAGGAGTGAGCGTGGACATTGTAAAGGTGAGCGTGGACAGTGTAGCGGTGAGCGTGGACGTTATAGGGGTGAACGTGGATGTTGTAGGGGTGAGCGTGGATGTTGTAGGCGTGAGGGTGGATGGTGTAGGGGTGAGCGTGGATGTTGTAGAAGTGAGCGTAGATGGTGTAGGAGTGAGGGTGGATGTTGTAGCGGTGAGCGTGGATGGTGTTGGGGTGAGGGTGGATGTTGTAGGGGTGAGCGGGGATGTTGTCGGGGTGAGGGTGGATGGTGTAGGGGTGAGTGTGGATGTTGTAGAGGTGAGCGTGCATGGTGTAGGGGTGAGCGTGGCTATTGTAGGGGTGAGCGTGGATGGTGTAGGGGTGAGCGTCGATGGTGTAGGGGTGAGCGTGGATGGTGTAGGGGTGAGCGTGGATGGTGTAGGGGTGAGCGTGGATGTTGTAGGGGTGAGCGTGGATGTTGCAGGAGTGAGCGTAGATGGTGTAGGGGGTGAGCGTGGAGGTTGTAAAGGTGAGCGTGGAGGTTGTAAAGGTGAGCGTGGATGGTGTAGGAGTGAGCGTGGATGTTGCAGGGGTGAGAGTGGATGGGGTTGGGTGTGGCGTGGATGGTGTTGGGGTGAGAGTGGATGGTGTCGGGGTGAGAGTGGATGTTGGAGAGGTGAGCGTGGATGGTGTAGGGGTGAGCGTGGATATTGCAGGAGTGAGCGTGGATGGTGTAGGGGTGAGAGTGGATGTTGTATGAGTGAGCATGGATGGTGTAGATGTGTGGATGGTATAGGGGAAAGCGTGGATGGTGTAGTGTTGAGCGCGGATGGTGTAGGGGTGAGCGTGGATGGTGTAGGGGTGAGCGTGGATGGTGTAGGAGTGAGCGTGGACATTATAAAGGTGAGCGTGGACGGTGTAGCGGTGAGCGTGGACGTTGTAGGGGTGAACGTGGATGTTGTAGGGGTGAGCGTGGATGTTGTCGGGGTGAGGGTGGATGGTGTAGGGGTGAGCGTGGATGTTATAGAAGTGAGCGTAGATGGTGTAGGAGTGAGGGTGCATGTTGTAGCGGTGAGCGTGGGTGGTGTTGGGGTGATGGTGGATGCTGTAGGGGTGAGCGTGGATGTTGTCAGGGTGAGGGTGTATGGTGTAGGGGTGAGTGTGGATGTTGTAGAGGTGAGCGTGGATGGTGTAGGGGTGAGCGTGGCTATTGTAGGGGTGAGCGTGGATGGTGTAGGGGTGAGCGTGGAGGTTGTAAAGGTGAGCATGGATGGTGTAGGAGTGAGCGTGGATGTTGTAGGGGTGAGAGTGAATGGGGTTGGGGTGGGCGTGGATGGTGTTGGGGTGAGTGTGGATGTTGGCGGGGTGAGCGTTGATGTTGCAGGGGTGAGCGTGGATGTTGCAGGAGTGAGCGTGAATGTTGTAGGGGTGAGCGTGGATGGTGTAGGGGTGAGAGTGGATGTTGTATGAGTGAGCATGGACGGTGTAGAGGTGAGTGTGGATGGTATAGGTGAAAGCATGGATGGTGTAGTGGTGAGCGTGGATGGTGTAGGGGTGAGAGTGGATGTGGTGGGGGTGAGCGTGGATGTGGTAGGGGTGAGCGTGGACAGTGTAGGGGTGAGCGTGGATGGTGTAGGAGTGAGCGTGGATGGTGTAGGGGTGAGCGTGGATGGTGTAGGTGTGAGCATGGATGGTGTAGGAGTGAGCGTGGACATTGTAAAGGTGAGCGTGGACAGTGTAGCCGTGAGCGTAGACGTTGTAGGGGTGAACGTGGATGTTGTAGGGGTGAGCGTGGATGTTGTAGGCGTGAGGGTGGATGGTGTAGGGGTGAGCGTGGATGTTGTAAAAGTGAGCGTAGATGGTGTAGGAGTGAGGGTGGATGTTGTATCGGTGAGCGTGGATGGTGTTGGGGTGAGGGTGGATGTTGTAGGGGTGAGCGTGGATGTTGTCGGGGTGAGGGTGGATGGTGTAGGGGTGAGTGTGGATGTTGTAGAGGTGAGCGTGCATGGTGTAGGGGTGAGCGTGGCTATTGTAGGGGTGAGCGTGGATGGTGTAGGGGTGAGCGTGGATGGTGTAGGTGAGCGTGGATGGTGTAGGGGTGAGCGTGGATGGTGTAGGGGTGAGCGTGGATGTTGTAGGGGTGAGCGTGGATGTTGCAGGAGTGAGCGTAGATGGTGTAGGGGGTGAGCGTGGAGGTTGTAAAGGTGAGGGTGGAGGTTGTAAAGGTGAGCGTGGATGGTGTAGGAGTGAGCGTGGATGTTGCAGGGGTGAGAGTGGATGGGGTTGGGTGTGGCGTGGATGGTGTTGGGGTGAGAGTGGATGGTGTCGGGGTGAGAGTGGATAGTGTCGGGGTGAGAGTGGATGGTGTCGGGGTGAGTATGGATGTTGGAGAGGTGAGCGTGGATGGTGTAGGGGTGAGCGTGGATATTGCAGGAGTGAGCGTGGATGGTGTAGGGGTGAGAGTGGATGTTGTAAAGGTGAGCGTGGATGGTGTAGGGGTGAGAGTGGATGTTGTATGAGTGAGCATGGATGGTGTAGATGTGTGGATGGTATAGGGGAAAGCGTGGATGGTGTAGTGGTGAGCGCGGATGGTGTAGGGGTGAGCGTGGATGGTGTAGGGGTGAGCGTGGATGGTGTAGGAGTGAGCGTGGACATTATAAAGGTGAGCGTGGACGGTGTAGCGGTGAGCGTGGACGTTGTAGGGGTGAACGTGGATGTTGTAGGGGTGAGCGTGGATGTTGTCGGGGTGAGGGTGGATGGTGTACGGGTGAGCGTGGATGTTGTAGAAGTGAGCGTAGATGGTGTAGGAGTGAGGGTGCATGTTGTAGCGGTGAGCGTGGATGGTGTTGGGGTGATGGTGGATGCTGTAGGGGTGAGCGTGGATGTTGTCAGGGTGAGGGTGTATGGTGTAGGGGTGAGTGTGGATGTTGTAGAGGTGAGCGTGGATGGTGTAGGGGTGAGCGTGGCTATTGTAGGGGTGAGCGTGGATGGTGTAGGGGTGAGCGTGGAGGTTGTAAAGGTGAGCATGGATGGTGTAGGAGTGAGCGTGGATGTTGTAGGGGTGAGAGTGAATGGGGTTGGGGTGGGCGTGGATGGTGTTGGGGTGAGGGTGGATGTTGGCGGGGTGAGCGTTGATGTTGCAGGGGTGAGCGTGGATGTTGCAGGAGTGAGCGTGAATGTTGTAGGGGTGAGCGTGGATGGTGTAGGGGTGAGAGTGGATGTTGTATGAGTGAGCATGGACGGTGTAGAGGTGAGTGTGGATGGTATAGGTGAAAGCATGGATGGTGTAGTGGTGAGCGTGGATGGTGTAGGGGTGAGAGTGGATGTGGTGGGGGTGAGCGTGGATGTGGTAGGGGTGAGCGTGGACAGTGTAGGGGTGAGCGTGGATGGTGTAGGAGTGAGCGTGGATGGTGTAGGGGTGAGCGTGGATGGTGTAGGTGTGAGCGTGGATGGTGTAGGAGTGAGCGTGGACATTGTAAAGGTGAGCGTGGACAGTGTAGCCGTGAGCGTAGACGTTGTAGGGGTGAACGTGGATGTTGTAGGGGTGAGCGTGGATGTTGTAGGCGTGAGGGTGGATGGTGTAGGGGTGAGCGTGGATGTTGTAAAAGTGAGCGTAGATGGTGTAGGAGTGAGGGTGGATGTTGTATCGGTGAGCGTGGATGGTGTTGGGGTGAGGGTGGATGTTGTAGGGGTGAGCGTGGATGTTGTCGGGGTGAGGGTGGATGGTGTAGGGGTGAGTGTGGATGTTGTAGAGGTGAGCGTGCATGGTGTAGGGGTGAGCGTGGCTATTGTAGGGGTGAGCGTGGATGGTGTAGGGGTGAGCGTGGATGGTGTAGGGGTGAGCGTGGATGGTGTAGGGGTGAGCGTGGATGGTGTAGGGGTGAGCGTGGATGTTGTAGGGGTGAGCGTGGATGTTGCAGGAGTGAGCGTAGATGGTGTAGGGGGTGAGCGTGGAGGTTGTAAAGGTGAGGGTGGAGGTTGTAAAGGTGAGCGTGGATGGTGTAGGAGTGAGCGTGGATGTTGCAGGGGTGAGAGTGGATGGGGTTGGGTGTGGCGTGGATGGTGTTGGGGTGAGAGTGGATGGTGTCGGGGTGAGAGTGGATAGTGTCGGGGTGAGAGTGGATGGTGTCGGGGTGAGTATGGATGTTGGAGAGGTGAGCGTGGATGGTGTAGGGGTGAGCGTGGATATTGCAGGAGTGAGCGTGGATGGTGTAGGGGTGAGAGTGGATGTTGTAAAGGTGAGCGTGGATGGTGTAGGGGTGAGAGTGGATGTTGTATGAGTGAGCATGGATGGTGTAGATGTGTGGATGGTATAGGGGAAAGCGTGGATGGTGTAGTGGTGAGCGTGGATGGTGTAGGGGTGAGCGTGGATGGTGTAGGGGTGAGCGTGGATGGTGTAGGAGTGAGCGTGGACATTATAAAGGTGAGCGTGGACGGTGTAGCGGTGAGCGTGGACGTTGTAGGGGTGAACGTGGATGTTGTAGGGGTGAGCGTGGATGTTGTCGGGGTGAGGGTGGATGGTGTAGGGGTGAGCGTGGATGTTGTAGGGGTGAGCGTGGATGGTGTAGGTGTGAGCGTGGATGGTGTAGGAGTGAGCGTGGACATTGTAAAGGTGAGCGTGGACAGTGTAGCAGTGAGCGTAGACGTTGTAGGGGTGAACGTGGATGTTGTAGGGGTGAGCGTGGATGTTGTAGGCGTGAGGGTGGATGGTGTAGGGGTGAGCGTGGATGTTGTAGAAGTGAGCGTAGATGGTGTAGGAGTGAGGGTGGATGTTGTAGCGGTGAGCGTGGATGGTGTTGGGGTGAGGGTGGATGTTGTAGGGGTGAGCGTGGATGTTGTCGGGGTGAGGGTGGATGGTGTAGGGGTGAGTGTGGATGTTGTAGAGGTGAGCGTGCATGGTGTAGGGGTGAGCGTGGCTATTGTAGGGGTGAGCGTGGATGGTGTAGGGGTGAGCGTGGATGGTGTAGGGGTGAGCGTGGATGGTGTAGGGGTGAGCGTGGATGGTGTAGGGGTGAGCGTGGATGTTGTAGGGGTGAGCGTGGATGTTGCAGGAGTGAGCGTAGATGGTGTAGGGGGTGAGCGTGGAGGTTGTAAAGGTGAGGGTGGAGGTTGTAAAGGTGAGCGTGGATGGTGTAGGAGTGAGCGTGGATGTTGCAGGGGTGAGAGTGGATAGAGTTGGGTGTGGCGTGGATGGTGTTGGGGTGAGAGTGGATGGTGTCGGGGTGAGAGTGGATAGTGTCGGGGTGAGAGTGGATGGTGTCGGGGTGAGTATGGATGTTGGAGAGATGAGCGTGGATGGTGTAGGGGTGAGCGTGGATATTGCAGGAGTGAGCGTGGATGGTGTAGGGGTGAGAGTGGATGTTGTAAAGGTGAGCGTGGATGGTGTAGGGGTGAGAGTGGATGTTGAATGAGTGAGCATGGATGGTGTAGATGTGTGGATGGTATAGGGGAAAGCGTGGATGGTGTAGTGGTGAGCGTGGATGGTGTAGGGGTGAGCGTGGATGGTGTAGGGGTGAGCGTGGATGGTGTAGGAGTGAGCGTGGACATTATAAAGGTGAGCGTGGACGGTGTAGCGGTGAGCGTGGACGTTGTAGGGGTGAACGTGGATGTTGTAGGGGTGAGCGTGGATGTTGTCGGGGAGAGCGTGGATGGTGTAGGGGTGAGCGTGGATGTTGTAGAAGTGAGCGTAGATGGTGTAGGAGTGAGGGTGCATGTTGTAGCGGTGAGCGTGGATGGTGTTGGGGTGATGGTGGATGCTGTAGGGGTGAGCGTGGATGTTGTCAGGGTGAGGGTGTATGGTGTAGGGGTGAGTGTGGATGTTGTAGAGGTGAGCGTGGATGGTGTAGGGGTGAGCGTGGCTATTGTAGGGGTGAGCGTGGATGGTGTAGGGGTGAGCGTGGAGGTTGTAAAGGTGAGCATGGATGGTGTAGGAGTGAGCGTGGATGTTGTAGGGGTGAGAGTGAATGGGGTTGGGGTGGGCGTGGATGGTGTTGGGGTGAGTGTGGATGTTGGCGGGGTGAGCGTTGATGTTGCAGGGGTGAGCGTGGATGTTGCAGGAGTGAGCGTGAATGTTGTAGGGGTGAGCGTGGATGGTGTAGGGGTGAGAGTGGATGTTGTATGAGTGAGCATGGACGGTGTAGAGGTGAGTGTGGATGGTATAGGTGAAAGCATGGATGGTGTAGTGGTGAGCGTGGATGGTGTAGGGGTGAGAGTGGATGTGGTGGGGGTGAGCGTGGATGTGGTAGGGGTGAGCGTGGACAGTGTAGGGGTGAGCGTGGATGGTGTAGGAGTGAGCGTGGATGGTGTAGGGGTGAGCGTGGATGGTGTAGGTGTGAGCGTGGATGGTGTAGGAGTGAGCGTGGACATTGTAAAGGTGAGCGTGGACAGTGTAGCCGTGAGCGTAGACGTTGTAGGGGTGAACGTGGATGTTGTAGGGGTGAGCGTGGATGTTGTAGGCGTGAGGGTGGATGGTGTAGGGGTGAGCGTGGATGTTGTAAAAGTGAGCGTAGATGGTGTAGGAGTGAGGGTGGATGTTGTATCGGTGAGCGTGGATGGTGTTGGGGTGAGGGTGGATGTTGTAGGGGTGAGCGTGGATGTTGTCGGGGTGAGGGTGGATGGTGTAGGGGTGAGTGTGGATGTTGTAGAGGTGAGCGTGCATGGTGTAGGGGTGAGCGTGGCTATTGTAGGGGTGAGCGTGGATGGTGTAGGGGTGAGCGTGGATGGTGTAGGGGTGAGCGTGGATGGTGTAGGGGTGAGAGTGGATGTGGTGGGGGTGAGCGTGGATGTGGTAGGGGTGAGCGTGGACAGTGTAGGGGTGAGCGTGGATGGTGTAGGAGTGAGCGTGGATGGTGTAGGGGTGAGCGTGGATGGTGTAGGTGTGAGCGTGGATGGTGTAGGAGTGAGCGTGGACATTGTAAAGGTGAGCGTGGACAGTGTAGCCGTGAGCGTAGACGTTGTAGGGGTGAACGTGGATGTTGTAGGGGTGAGCGTGGATGTTGTAGGCGTGAGGGTGGATGGTGTAGGGGTGAGCGTGGATGTTGTAAAAGTGAGCGTAGATGGTGTAGGAGTGAGGGTGGATGTTGTATCGGTGAGAGTGGATGGTGTTGGGGTGAGGGTGGATGTTGTAGGGGTGAGCGTGGATGTTGTCGGGGTGAGGGTGGATGGTGTAGGGGTGAGTGTGGATGTTGTAGAGGTGAGCGTGCATGGTGTAGGGGTGAGCGTGGCTATTGTAGGGGTGAGCGTGGATGGTGTAGGGGTGAGCGTGGATGGTGTAGGGGTGAGCGTGGATGGTGTAGGGGTGAGCGTGGATGGTGTAGGGGTGAGCGTGGATGTTGTAGGGGTGAGCGTGGATGTTGCAGGAGTGAGCGTAGATGGTGTAGGGGGTGAGCGTGGAGGTTGTAAAGGTGAGGGTGGAGGTTGTAAAGGTGAGCGTGGATGGTGTAGGAGTGAGCGTGGATGTTGCAGGGGTGAGAGTGGATGGGGTTGGGTGTGGCGTGGATGGTGTTGGGGTGAGAGTGGATGGTGTCGGGGTGAGAGTGGATAGTGTCGGGGTGAGAGTGGATGGTGTCGGGGTGAGTATGGATGTTGGAGAGGTGAGCGTGGATGGTGTAGGGGTGAGCGTGGATATTGCAGGAGTGAGCGTGGATGGTGTAGGGGTGAGAGTGGATGTTGTAAAGGTGAGCGTGGATGGTGTAGGGGTGAGAGTGGATGTTGTATGAGTGAGCATGGATGGTGTAGATGTGTGGATGGTATAGGGGAAAGCGTGGATGGTGTAGTGGTGAGCGTGGATGGTGTAGGGGTGAGCGTGGATGGTGTAGGGGTGAGCGTGGATGGTGTAGGAGTGAGCGTGGACATTATAAAGGTGAGCGTGGACGGTGTAGCGGTGAGCGTGGACGTTGTAGGGGTGAACGTGGATGTTGTAGGGGTGAGCGTGGATGTTGTCGGGGTGAGGGTGGATGGTGTAGGGGTGAGCGTGGATGTTGTAGGGGTGAGCGTGGATGGTGTAGGTGTGAGCGTGGATGGTGTAGGAGTGAGCGTGGACATTGTAAAGGTGAGCGTGGACAGTGTAGCCGTGAGCGTAGACGTTGTAGGGGTGAACGTGGATGTTGTAGGGGTGAGCGTGGATGTTGTAGGCGTGAGGGTGGATGGTGTAGGGGTGAGCGTGGATGTTGTAGAAGTGAGCGTAGATGGTGTAGGAGTGAGGGTGGATGTTGTAGCGGTGAGCGTGGATGGTGTTGGGGTGAGGGTGGATGTTGTAGGGGTGAGCGTGGATGTTGTCGGGGTGAGGGTGGATGGTGTAGGGGTGAGTGTGGATGTTGTAGAGGTGAGCGTGCATGGTGTAGGGGTGAGCGTGGCTATTGTAGGGGTGAGCGTGGATGGTGTAGGGGTGAGCGTGGATGGTGTAGGGGTGAGCGTGGATGGTGTAGGGGTGAGCGTGGATGGTGTAGGGGTGAGCGTGGATGTTGTAGGGGTGAGCGTGGATGTTGCAGGAGTGAGCGTAGATGGTGTAGGGGGTGAGCGTGGAGGTTGTAAAGGTGAGGGTGGAGGTTGTAAAGGTGAGCGTGGATGGTGTAGGAGTGAGCGTGGATGTTGCAGGGGTGAGAGTGGATGGGGTTGGGTGTGGCGTGGATGGTGTTGGGGTGAGAGTGGATGGTGTCGGGGTGAGAGTGGATAGTGTCGGGGTGAGAGTGGATGGTGTCGGGGTGAGTATGGATGTTGGAGAGATGAGCGTGGATGGTGTAGGGGTGAGCGTGGATATTGCAGGAGTGAGCGTGGATGGTGTAGGGGTGAGAGTGGATGTTGTAAAGGTGAGCGTGGATGGTGTAGGGGTGAGAGTGGATGTTGAATGAGTGAGCATGGATGGTGTAGATGTGTGGATGGTATAGGGGAAAGCGTGGATGGTGTAGTGGTGAGCGTGGATGGTGTAGGGGTGAGCGTGGATGGTGTAGGGGTGAGCGTGGATGGTGTAGGAGTGAGCGTGGACATTATAAAGGGGAGCGTGGATGGTGTAGCGGTGAGCGTGGACGTTGTAGGGGTGAACGTGGATGTTGTAGGGGTGAGCGTGGATGTTGTCGGGGTGAGGGTGGATGGTGTAGGGGTGAGCGTGGATGTTGTAGAAGTGAGCGAAGATGGTGTAGGAGTGAGGGTGCATGTTGTAGCGGTGAGCGTGGATGGTGTTGGGGTGATGGTGGATGTTGTAGGGGTGAGCGTGGATGTTGTAGGGGTGAGCGTGGATGTTGTCAGGGTGAGGGTGTATGGTGTAGGGGTGAGTGTGGATGTTGTAGAGGTGAGCGTGGATGGTGTAGGGGTGAGCGTGGCTATTGTAGGGGTGAGCGTGGATGGTGTAGGGGTGAGCGTGGAGGTTGTAAAGGTGAGCATGGATGGTGTAGGAGTGAGCGTGGATGTTGTAGGGGTGAGAGTGAATGGGGTTGGGGTGGGCGTGGATGGTGTTGGGTTGAGTGTGGATGTTGGCGGGGTGAGCGTTGATGTTGCAGGGGTGAGCGTGGATGTTGCAGGGCTGAGCGTGAATGTTGTAGGGGTGAGCGTGGATGGTGTAGGGGTGAGAGTGGATGTGGTGGGGGTGAGCGTGGATGTGGTAGGGGTGAGCGTGGATGTTGCAGGAGTGAGCGTGGATTTTGTATGAGAGCGTGGATGTTGAAGGGGTGAGTGTGGATGGTGTAAGGGTGAGCGTGGATGTTGGAGGAGTGAGCGTGGATGATGTAGGAGTGAGCGTAGATGGTGTAGGGGTGAGCGTGGAGGTTGTAAAGGTGAGCATGGATGGTGTAGGAGTGAGCGTAGATGGTGTAGGGGGTGAGCGTGGAGGTTCTAAAGGTGAGCATGGATGGTGTAGGAGTGAGCGTGGATGTTGTAGGAGTGAGAGTGAATGGGGTTGGGGTGGGCGTGGATGGTGTTGGGGTGAGTGTAGATGTTGGCGAGGTGAGCGTTGATGTTGCAGGGGTGAGCGTGGATGTTGCAGGACTGAGCGTGAATGTTGTAGGGGTGAGCGTGGATGGTGTAGGGGTGAGAGTGGATGTTGTAAAGGTGAGCGTGGATGGTGTTGGGGTGAGAGTGGATGTTGTATGAGTGAGCATGGACGGTGTAGAGGTGAGTGTGGATGGTATAGGTGAAAGAATGGATGGTGTAGTGGTGAGCGTGGATGGTGTAGGGGTGAGAGTGGATGTGGTGGGGGTGAGCGTGGATGTGGTAGGGGTGAGCGTGGACAGTGTAGGGGTGAGCGTGGATGGTGTAGGAGTGAGCGTGGATGGTGTAGGGGTGAGCGTGAATGGTGTAGGTGTGAGCGTGGATGGTGTAGGAGTGAGCGTGGACATTGTAAAGGTGAGCGTGGACAGTGTAGCGGTGAGCATGGAGGTTGTAGGGGTGAACGTGGATGTTGTAGGGGTGAGCGTGGATGTTGTAGGCGTGAGGGTGGATGGTGTAGGGGTGAGCGTGGATGTTGTAGAAGTGAGCGTAGATGGTGTAGGAGTGAGGGTGGATGTTGTAGCGGTGAGCGTGGATGGTGTTGGGGTGAGGGTGGATGTTGTAGGGGTGAGCGTGGATGTTGTCGGGGTGAGGGTGGATGGTGTAGGGGTGAGTGTGGATGTTGTAGAGGTGAGAGTGCATGGTGTAGGGGTGAGCGTGGCTATTGTAAGGGTGAGCGTGGATGGTGTAGGGGTGAGCGTGGATGGTGTAGGGGTGAGCGTGGATGGTGTAGGGGTGAGCGTGGATGGTGTAGGGGTGAGCGTGGATGTTGTAGGGGTGAGCGTGGATGTTGGAGGAGTGAGCGTAGATGGTGTAGGGGGTGAGCGTGGAGGTTGTAAAGGTGAGCGTGAAGGTTGTAAAGGTGAGCGTGGATGGTGTAGGAGTGAGCGTGGATGTTGCAGGGTTGAGAGTGGATGGGGTTGGGTGTGGCGTGGATGGTGTTGGGGTGAGAGTGGATGGTGTCGGGGTGAGAGTGGATAGTGTCGGGGTGAGAGTGGATGGTGTCGGGGTGAGTATGGATGTTGGAGAGGTGAGCGTGGATGGTGTAGGGGTGAGCGTGGATATTGCAGGAGTGAGCGTGGATGGTGTAGGGGTGAGAGTGGATGTTGTAAAGGTGAGCGTGGATGGTGTAGGGGTGAGAGTGGATGTTGTATGAGTGAGCATGGATGGTGTAGATGTGTGGATGGTATAGGGGAAAGCGTGGATGGTGTAGTGGTGAGCGTGGATGGTGTAGGGGTGAGCGTGGATGGTGTAGGGGTGAGCGTGGATGGTGTAGGAGTGAGCGTGGACATTATAAAGGTGAGCGTGGACGGTGTAGCGGTGAGCGTGGACGTTGTAGGGGTGAACGTGGATGTTGTAGGGGTGAGCGTGGATGTTGTCGGGGTGAGGGTGGATGGTGTAGGGGTGAGCGTGGATGTTGTAGAAGTGAGCGTAGATGGTGTAGGAGTGAGGGTGCATGTTGTAGCGGTGAGCGTGGATGGTGTTGGGGTGATGGTGGATGTTGTAGGGGTGAGCGTGGATGTTGTCAGGGTGAGGGTGTATGGTGTAGGGGTGAGTGTGGATGTTGTAGAGGTGAGCGTGGATGGTGTAGGGGTGAGCGTGGCTATTGTAGGGGTGAGCGTGGATGGTGTAGGGGTGAGCGTGGAGGTTGTAAAGGTGAGCATGGATGGTGTAGGAGTGAGCGTGGATGTTGTAGGGGTGAGAGTGAATGGGGTTGGGGTGGGCGTGGATGGTGTTGGGGTGAGTGTGGATGTTGGCGGGGTGAGCGTTGATGTTGCAGGGGTGAGCGTGGATGTTGCAGGAGTGAGCGTGAATGTTGTAGGGGTGAGCGTGGATGGTGCAGGTGTGAGAGTGGATGTTGTAAAGGCGAGCGTGGATGGTGTAGCGGTGAGAGTGGATTTTGTATGAGTGAGCATGCACGGTGTAGAGGTGAGTGTGGATGGTATAGGGGAAAGCATGGATGGTGTAGTGGTGAGCGTGGATGGTGTAGGGGTGAGAGTGGATGTGGTGGGGGTCAGCGTGGATGTGGTAGGGGTGAGCTTGGATGATGTAGGGGTGAGCGTGGATGGTGTAAAGGTGAGCATGGATGATGTAGGAGTGAGCGTAGATGGTGTAGGGGGTGAGCGTGGAGGTTGTAAAGGTGAGCATGGATTGTGTAGGAGTGAGCGTGGATGTTGTAGGGGTGAGAGTGAATGGGGTTGGGGTGGGCGTGGATGGTGTTGGGGTGGGCGTGGATGGTGTTGGTGTGAGTGTGGATGTTGGCGAGGTGAGCGTTGATGTTGCAGGGGTGAGCGTGGATGTTGCAGGAGTGAGCGTGGATGTTGTAGGGGTGAGCGTGGATGGTGTAGGGGTGAGAGTGGATGTTGTAAAGGTGAGCGTGGATGGTGTAGCGGTGAGAGTGGATGTTGTATGAGTGAGCATGCACGGTGTAGAGGTGAGTGTGGATGGTATAGGGGAAAGCATGGATGGTGTAGTGGTGAGCGTGGATGGTGTAGGGGTGAGAGTGGATGTGGTGGGGGTGAGCGTGGATGTGGTAGGGGTGAGCGTGGATGTTGCAGGAGTGAGCGTGGATTTTGTATGAGAGCGTGGATGTTGAAGGGGTGAGTGTGGATGGTGTAAGGGTGAGCGTGGATGTTGGAGGAGTGAGCGTAGATGATGTAGGAGTGAGCGTAGATGGTGTAGGGGGTGAGCATGGAGGTTGTAAAGGTGAGCATGGATGGTGTAGGAGTGAGCGTAGATGGTGTAGGGGGTGAGCGTGGAGGTTCTAAAGGTGAGCATGGATGGTGTAGGAGTGAGCGTGGATGTTGTAGGAGTGAGAGTGAATGGGGTTGGGGTGGGCGTGGATGGTGTTGGGGTGAGTGTAGATGTTGGCGAGGTGAGCGTTGATGTTGCAGGGGTGCGCGTGGATGTTGCAGGAGTGAGCGTGAATGTTGTAGGGGTGAGCGTGGATGGTGTAGGGGTGAGAGTGGATGTTGTAAAGGTGAGCGTGGATGGTGTTGGGGTGAGAGTGGATGTTGTATGAGTGAGCATGGACGGTGTAGAGGTGAGCGTGGATGGTATAGGTGAAAGCATGGATGGTGTAGTGGTGAGCGTGGATGGTGTAGGGGTGAGAGTGGATGTGGTGGGGGTGAGCGTGGATGTGGTAGGGGTGAGCGTGGACAGTGTAGGGGTGAGCGTGGATGGTGTAGGAGTGAGCGTGGATGGTGTAGGGGTGAGCGTGGATGGTGTAGGTGTGAGCGTGGATGGTGTAGGAGTGAGCGTGGACATTGTAAAGGTGAGCGTGGACAGTGTAGCGGTGAGCATGGACGTTGTAGGGGTGAACGTGGATGTTGTAGGGGTGAGCGTGGATGTTGTAGGCGTGAGGGTGGATGGTGTAGGGGTGAGCGTGGATGTTGTAGAAGTGAGCGTAGATGGTGTAGGAGTGAGGGTGGATGTTGTAGCGGTGAGCGTGGATGGTGTTGGGGTGAGGGTGGATGTTGTAGGGGTGAGCGTGGATGTTGTCGGGGTGAGGGTGGATGGTGTAGGGGTGAGTGTGGATGTTGTAGAGGTGAGCGTGCATGGTGTAGGGGTGAGCGTGGCTATTGTAGGGGTGAGCGTGGATGGTGTAGGGGTGAGCGTGGATGGTGTAGGGGTGAGCGTGGATGGTGTAGGGGTGAGCGTGGATGGTGTAGGGGTGAGCGTGGATGTTGTAGGGGTGAGCGTGGATGTTGCACGAGTGAGCGTAGATGGTGTAGGGGGTGAGCGTGGAGGTTGTAAAGGTGAGCGTGGAGGTTGTAAAGGTGAGCGTGGATGGTGTAGGAGTGAGCGTGGATGTTGCAGGGGTGAGAGTGGATGGGGTTGGGTGTGGCGTGGATGGTGTTGGGGTGAGAGTGGATGGTGTCGGGGTGAGAGTGGATGGTGTCGAGGTGAGTATGGATGTTGGAGAGGTGAGCGTGGATGGTGTAGGGGTGAGCGTGGATATTGCAGGAGTGAGCGTGGATGGTGTAGGGGTGAGAGTGGATGTTGTAAAGGTGAGCGTGGATGGTGTAGGGGTGAGAGTGGATGTTGTATGAGTGAGCATGGATGGTGTAGATGTGTGGATGGTATAGGGGAAAGCGTGGATGGTGTAGTGGTGAGCGTGGATGGTGTAGGGGTGAGCGTGGATGGTGTAGGGGTGAGCGTGGATGGTGTAGGAGTGAGCGTGGACATTATAAAGGTGAGCGTGGACGGTGTAGCGGTGAGCGTGGACGTTGTAGGGGTGAACGTGGATGTTGTAGGGGTGAGTGTGGATGTTGTCGGGGTGAGGGTGGATGGTGTAGGGGTGAGCGTGGATGTTGTAGAAGTGAGCGTAGATGGTGTAGGAGTGAGGGTGGATGTTGTATCGGTGAGCGTGGATGGTGTTGGGGTGAGGGTGGATGTTGTAGGGGTGAGCGTGGATGTTGTCGGGGTGAGGGTGGATGGTGTAGGGGTGAGTGTGGATGTTGTAGAGGTGAGCGTGCATGGTGTAGGGGTGAGCGTGGCTATTGTAGGGGTGAGCGTGGATGGTGTACGGGTGAGCGTGGATGGTGTAGGGGTGAGCGTGGATGGTGTAGGGGTGAGCGTGGATGGTGTAGGGGTGAGCGTGGATGTTGTAGGGGTGAGCGTGGATGTTGCAGGAGTGAGCGTAGATGGTGTAGGGGGTGAGCGTGGAGGTTGTAAAGGTGAGGGTGGAGGTTGTAAAGGTGAGCGTGGATGGTGTAGGAGTGAGCGTGGATGTTGCAGGGGTGAGAGTGGATGGGGTTGGGTGTGGCGTGGATGGTGTTGGGGTGAGAGTGGATGGTGTCGGGGTGAGAGTGGATAGTGTCGGGGTGAGAGTGGATGGTGTCGGGGTGAGTATGGATGTTGGAGAGGTGAGCGTGGATGGTGTAGGGGTGAGCGTGGATATTGCAGGAGTGAGCGTGGATGGTGTAGGGGTGAGAGTGGATGTTGTAAAGGTGAGCGTGGATGGTGTAGGGGTGAGAGTGGATGTTGTATGAGTGAGCATGGATGGTGTAGATGTGTGGATGGTATAGGGGAAAGCGTGGATGGTGTAGTGGTGAGCGTGGATGGTGTAGGGGTGAGCGTGGATGGTGTAGGGGTGAGCGTGGATGGTGTAGGAGTGAGCGTGGACATTATAAAGGTGAGCGTGGACGGTGTAGCGGTGAGCGTGGACGTTGTAGGGGTGAACGTGGATGTTGTAGGGGTGAGCGTGGATGTTGTCGGGGTGAGGGTGGATGGTGTAGGGGTGAGCGTGGATGTTGTAGGGGTGAGCGTGGATGGTGTAGGTGTGAGCGTGGATGGTGTAGGAGTGAGCGTGGACATTGTAAAGGTGAGCGTGGACAGTGTAGCCGTGAGCGTAGACGTTGTAGGGGTGAACGTGGATGTTGTAGGGGTGAGCGTGGATGTTGTAGGCGTGAGGGTGGATGGTGTAGGGGTGAGCGTGGATGTTGTAGAAGTGAGCGTAGATGGTGTAGGAGTGAGGGTGGATGTTGTAGCGGTGAGCGTGGATGGTGTTGGGGTGAGGGTGGATGTTGTAGGGGTGAGCGTGGATGTTGTCGGGGTGAGGGTGGATGGTGTAGGGGTGAGTGTGGATGTTGTAGAGGTGAGCGTGCATGGTGTAGGGGTGAGCGTGGCTATTGTAGGGGAAAGCGTGGATGGTGTAGTGGTGAGCGTGGATGGTGTAGGGGTGAGCGTGGATGGTGTAGGGGTGAGCGTGGATGGTGTAGGAGTGAGCGTGGACATTATAAAGGTGAGCGTGGACGGTGTAGCGGTGAGCGTGGACGTTGTAGGGGTGAACGTGGATGTTGTAGGGGTGAGTGTGGATGTTGTCGGGGTGAGGGTGGATGGTGTAGGGGTGAGCGTGGATGTTGTAGAAGTGAGCGTAGATGGTGTAGGAGTGAGGGTGGATGTTGTATCGGTGAGCGTGGATGGTGTTGGGGTGAGGGTGGATGTTGTAGGGGTGAGCGTGGATGTTGTCGGGGTGAGGGTGGATGGTGTAGGGGTGAGTGTGGATGTTGTAGAGGTGAGCGTGCATGGTGTAGGGGTGAGCGTGGCTATTGTAGGGGTGAGCGTGGATGGTGTAGGGGTGAGCGTGGATGGTGTAGGGGTGAGCGTGGATGGTGTAGGGGTGAGCGTGGATGGTGTAGGGGTGAGCGTGGATGTTGTAGGGGTGAGCGTGGATGTTGCAGGAGTGAGCGTAGATGGTGTAGGGGGTGAGCGTGGAGGTTGTAAAGGTGAGGGTGGAGGTTGTAAAGGTGAGCGTGGATGGTGTAGGAGTGAGCGTGGATGTTGCAGGGGTGAGAGTGGATGGGGTTGGGTGTGGCGTGGATGGTGTTGGGGTGAGAGTGGATGGTGTCGGGGTGAGAGTGGATAGTGTCGGGGTGAGAGTGGATGGTGTCGGGGTGAGTATGGATGTTGGAGAGGTGAGCGTGGATGGTGTAGGGGTGAGCGTGGATATTGCAGGAGTGAGCGTGGATGGTGTAGGGGTGAGAGTGGATGTTGTAAAGGTGAGCGTGGATGGTGTAGGGGTGAGAGTGGATGTTGTATGAGTGAGCATGGATGGTGTAGATGTGTGGATGGTATAGGGGAAAGCGTGGATGGTGTAGTGGTGAGCGTGGATGGTGTAGGGGTGAGCGTGGATGGTGTAGGGGTGAGCGTGGATGGTGTAGGAGTGAGCGTGGACATTATAAAGGTGAGCGTGGACGGTGTAGCGGTGAGCGTGGACGTTGTAGGGGTGAACGTGGATGTTGTAGGGGTGAGCGTGGATGTTGTCGGGGTGAGGGTGGATGGTGTAGGGGTGAGCGTGGATGTTGTAGGGGTGAGCGTGGATGGTGTAGGTGTGAGCGTGGATGGTGTAGGAGTGAGCGTGGACATTGTAAAGGTGAGCGTGGACAGTGTAGCCGTGAGCGTAGACGTTGTAGGGGTGAACGTGGATGTTGTAGGGGTGAGCGTGGATGTTGTAGGCGTGAGGGTGGATGGTGTAGGGGTGAGCGTGGATGTTGTAGAAGTGAGCGTAGATGGTGTAGGAGTGAGGGTGGATGTTGTA